>NC_041002.1:48310442-49560442 GCF_004193775.1 Glycine soja
GCCGAGTCGCAACTCGCTCCGAACTCGGGAATGGCTTCTTCGGAAGCCGATTCCCGGCTGAGACAGGTCGTGGTCCCCGCGCTCGAGAAGATCGTCAAGAACGCGTCGTGGCGGAAGCACGCGAAGCTCGCGCACGAGTGCAAATCGGTGATCGAGAGCCTCAACCACCAGCAAGCGCCGCCGCCGGGATCTCCGTCGGACAACGAACCGGAAACCGCCGCCCCCGGTCCGCTCCACGACGGCGGCCCGGTGGAATTCTCGCTCGCGGAGTCGGAGTCCATCCTCGCGCCGCTCATCAATGCCGCCGGCTCCGGCGTTCTCAAGATCGCCGATCCCGCCGTCGACGCCATCCAGAAGCTCATCGCGCACGGCTACCTCCGCGGTGAGGCTGACCCGGACTCCGGCGCCGCCGCGCCGGAGGCCAAGCTACTCTCCAGCCTAATCGAATCGGTTTGCAAATGCCACGATTTCGGCGACGATGCGATGGAATTGCTCGTCTTGAAAACCTTACTCTCCGCTGTGACGTCGATTTCGCTGCGAATCCACGGCGATTCATTGCTCCTCATAGTGCGAACCTGCTACGACATATATTTGGTCAGCAAAAACGTTGTGAATCAAACAACGGCGAAGGCTTCGTTGATTCAAATGCTGGTGATCGTGTTCCGGAGAATGGAGGCGGATTCCTCCACGGTGCCTATTCAGCCGATTGTGGTGGCGGAATTGATGGAGCCGGTGGAGAAATCCGACGTGGACAATTCGATGACGCAGTTCGTTCAAGGTTTCATAACGAAGATAATGCAGGACATTGACGGAGTTTTGAACCCTACGACGCCGAGTGGGAAGGTTTCTTTATTAGGTGGACACGACGGTGCGTTTGAGACAACCACGGTTGAGACTACGAACCCTACCGATTTGTTGGATTCTACTGATAAGGACATGTTGGATGAGAAGTATTGGGAGATTAGTATGTATAAGACGGCGTTGGAGGGACGGAAGGGGGAGCTTGTGGATGGGGAAGTGGTGGAGAGGGACGATGATTTGGAGGTTCAGATTGGGAACAAGTTGAGGAGGGATGCTTTCTTGGTGTTTAGGGCGCTTTGTAAGTTGTCCATGAAGACACCGCCCAAGGATGCGGCCGGGGACCCGCAGCTGATGAAGGGGAAGATTGTGGCTCTGGAGTTGCTGAAGATCTTGCTGGAGAATGCTGGAGCTGTGTTCAAGACTAGTGAAAGGTATCATGTTTTACTATGTTCCTCTTTAGGTTGAAGTTTAAACTTTGGCATTGTTGCCAGTTAGGGAGAAGATGTGTGCTATTTTAGTTTTGCTGGTAGATGACAAGAAGGTGTAGTTTCTAAGTTAAACATAGTAGTGAAGGTGGGGTAGACTTGATTGCATTGTCTGGATGTTCTGTCTAGGAGTTAACTCATAAGTCATAACTATTACTTTCTCACTTGTACATTATATTTTATATGGCTAGGGATTTAGAATTTGACGACACTAATGTAAGAACAGACGTGCTATATGGGATGAAATAGTCTTTTAGAATTTTGACATGGCAGATTATCAGCTTGTTTGGAAAACCGATTGTGGGTGGCCACCGTAGGCTGCTGGAAGTAACAAAGGTGTTACTTTTGTCCCAAATGTAATTTTGGAGGCTGCTCACTGGCTTTCCAAACATGCACTATAAAAATACTTATACTCACCCAAAGTAGATTTAAGAAAGGGACATCAAGATACATGTGGTAGTGATAATGTGTATGTATTTCATACATAATCAATTTACACTATTAAGCAGTTCTGATGTAAGAATTAGCTTACTTACATGTTACAACTTGTCCTTGTAGATAACGATTTTAGCCAATCTGACCATTCTGATATACCCAGGCATCACGCATATTTCACTTTCTTCGGAATCAGTTTATGCCTTCATATTAATATAAGGTAACATTAAAAAAAATCTTGGACTAAGGTAAAACATTTCAGGCTTGATATGCTGGAAGTATACTTTTCATCTAGTGGCAGCTTTTGTTAAGTAATCGTCCTATAAAAACCATTTTTTTCCAGGGTAAGAATGAATTTAATCATGTTGGTGTCAACGGTTGCAGAAATAAGAATAAATTTGAATTACACACACATAAAGTTATCTATTAGATAATCTAAAGAGAAATATGTTAATGCAATAATGATGTGTTTGGGAATTGTTAGATTAAGCTTCACAAGTTTGAGAATATTTTTATCTTTACAACCAGTCTAGTCTCAGCAATTCCTTTGGGCAGGATATTATATGGTTTCTACTAGAATTAAACATTTTCCTTTGAGAACTAATTTAGGTCTGAAAAATATTATGTTTGCTGGATACCCAACTATATATAAAATAAAGCTGATTGATATGGTCATTATAAGGGCAGTGGCCATTGTTCATTTTAAAATTTAAAGCAATTTGGTCGTTGTATGTGCACTGTGCTCTTTGTTGCTGTTGACATCTTGATCTTTTCTGCATCTTCCCCTCCTTACTTTAGAGGTTATAATCTGAATCCCAATGCAAACTACAATATTCAAGGTCCTTTTTCCATGTTGAAAATATTTGTTCAATTTTTGGCTTTCATTTTTCCATTTTATTTGGATTGAAGAATAATTCTCTCCAGTATTCACTCTTGGAGTTTTTCAATCTTGATGGGAGTGAATACCAATGCCATTCTTGTAGTAAAAACTTTGTTCTAATCTTGACTTGTCAATTTTTTGCTATTCCTGGATTCAGCTGTAGATGAAATTGTTTTTATTTAGTTGTTCCTTTCCCTGCCCTTTGTGCCTTTGGGAACCTGCAATCTGGAATTTCAGAACTTTAAGGTAGATGCAATTAGCATGCACTGTCACTGACAATGTAATCCCCCCCTTCCCCCATTTCCAATTTGTAGATAGGCAGTTAAGTTAGTCTGGTAATCATGATTTGTTTGTCTTTCCTAGGTATTTGGGATTATTTGACATATAAAGTAGGAAGAATATTTTCTGTTAGAAATTTAGGAGCCATTTGAAATACCTACTCTGGATACTAGCTTCTGGTTTTTTTGGATTCTTCTGTACCTTACAGTTTCTTGCAAATTATAACAACAAGGTTACATGACTATGTCAGGGTTTTGTTTCCCTTCACAATAAATTATGTTATGCATGTCTTGGTTTTTGAATTTCCAGCTTAAGAATTATTCCTAGGCTAACATGGCCATGAAAGTCCTGTGTCTTAGCAAGGTATTCCTATTTGGAGCTTCCTCTAAAATTAAATGAATAATTGAATGCACAAAATTATAATTTTGATCTTGCATTATTTTTACTAATTTAGTTTAGCATTTTTAGTTGTGCCATACACAAGTTTGAATACCCCTTCTGGCTTCTGTCCTCATAATTGATTCAGCTGGAACAGGTAGAGTAATTGATTAAATTATGTGAACCTGCTATCTATGAATTGAATGTACTTCATCTTCTGCTATTATATTTTTTTAGTGTGGACTATTACTGTGTTTTATTTTTTATTTATTTATTTTGTGTTTGTCTCTTGAATTTAACATATGACTTTTTGTCCCTCATCATTAATGCAAAGTAACATTTTCTTCCTTTGTTCTATACACCACTTGACACTATTTACTTCATAATTTTGCCAGATGACAAAAATAGTACTGATGGTTAAATTTGGTTGTGGATGAGCAGGTTTTTAGGTGCCATCAAGCAGTACTTATGTTTATCCTTGTTGAAGAACAGCGCTTCAACTCTTTTGATTGTGTTTCAGCTGTCATGCTCCATTTTTATCAGTCTGGTGTCAAGATTTAGAGCTGGATTGAAGGCAGAAATTGGGGTTTTTTTCCCTATGATTGTTCTGAGGGTCCTAGAAAATGTTTCTCAACCTAATTTTCAGCAGAAGATGACAGTGCTTCGATTTCTGGATAAGCTTTGTGTTGATTCACAGATATTGGTTGACATATTTATCAACTATGACTGTGATGTCAATTCATCAAATATATTTGAGAGGTGTGCTATTATTTTATTTAATTTTTTATAGTTATTTTATTTGATTTACTGTATAAATAATATGTGCAGTTTCATGTTTAGAATATGGATCTTAAGTTTAATAGCATCTCCATTTTGTTGGAGTGTTTTTCATACAGCATTCATACTGGTGTGGCTGAGGCTGTCTTGATTGTCACTTAATATACTCTTTATATTTTATATCTAATTGTTATATTCCTCATAGGATGGTCAATGGACTTCTTAAAACTGCTCAAGGTGTCCCTCCTGGTGTAATGACCACACTTTTGCCACCTCAAGAAGCAACATTAAAACTTGAGGCCATGAAAAGCTTGGTTGCCGTTCTAAAATCAATGGGAGACTGGATGAACAAACAATTGCGCATTCCTGACCCTCATTCAGCCAAGAAAGTTGAAGCAACAGATAATAGCCCTGAAAGTGGAGGTTTTACCATGGTAAATGGGAATGGGGAAGACCCTGTTGATGGTTCTGACTCCCAATCGGAAGTCTCCAATGATGCATCTGATGTTTCAACTATTGAGCAGCGACGGGCTTATAAACTGGAACTCCAGGTAAACAAATGAACAAGGTTTTGTTAATAAAGTATATCTTTGCTGTAGCTTTTTTACCAATGAAGCTAATGCAAGTGTATGGCAGGAAGGTATATCACTTTTTAATAGGAAGCCTAAGAAAGGAATTGAGTTTCTGATCAATGCCAAGAAGGTGGGTGATTCGCCAGAGGAAATAGCTGCTTTTCTTAAAGATGCATCTGGGTTGAACAAGACTTTGATTGGTGATTATCTGGGAGAAAGGGAAGAGTTATCCTTGAAGGTAATGCATGCCTATGTGGATTCCTTTAACTTTCAAGGGATGGAGTTTGATGAGGCAATCAGGGTCTTTCTTCAAGGATTCAGACTGCCTGGTGAGGCGCAGAAAATTGATAGGATCATGGAAAAGTTTGCTGAACGTTATTGCAAATGTAATCCAAAGGCCTTTTCTAGTGCTGACACTGCATATGTCCTAGCCTATTCTGTTATAATGCTTAATACAGATGCTCACAATCCTATGGTGAAGAATAAGGTGTGCTCACAATCTTATAGTTCTGTAAATTGATGTACACATAAGGCTTTGATATGTTTTGGGACCTTGTAAGTTAGTGTTTTTTCATTTTTAGTCCCTGTAAGTTGGTGCCTTTTCAATTTTGGTTCATGTAAGTTTTTTTTGTTCATTTTTAGTCCTTTTAAGATTTTAATTTTTTCATTTATAGTCCTCATAAGTTCACGCTTACAGGGATCAAAATTATGCAAACTTGCAAGACTAAAAATGAGCAAAATATCTTAGATGAACCAAAGTTGAAAAAGCGCAAACTTATAGAGACTAAAAATGAACAAATGTTTTTACAAGGACCAAAATTTAAAAAGTACAAACTTACAGGGACTAAAAACATATTTAAGCCTACAAATAATTATGATAGAAATGATGACTTATTTTCTTATTGGTTGTTGAGTTATGCAGATGTCTGCTGATGATTTCATAAGAAACAATCGTGGCATTGATGATGGAAAAGATTTGCCTGAGGAATACTTGAGGGCCTTGTTTGAGAGAATATCTAGAAATGAGATCAAAATGAAAGAAAATGATGTGGCTCCTCAACAAAAACAGGCTGTGAACCCTAATAGACTTTCAGGCTTGGATAGTATATTGAATATTGTGATCCGTAAACGCGGGGAAGGGAACATGGAGACCAGTGATGATCTTATCCGTCATATGCAAGAACAATTCAAAGAAAAAGCTCGCAAATCTGAGTATGTATTTTTTCCATTCTCTAGAAGTGATAATTTCCTTTCCAAATTTATTTCTTGGGTTGCTGAAAACATTTTACCTGATGTTGTTTTTGGCATGAAGAATCTTATGTTGACTTCATCCTGTTTATAGATCCTACCATGTCTACTAGTATTTATCTGCTTTGTACATGATCCTTGTCCATTTGAAGTGTGATGGGTATCGATCTAAAAATGTTCACACTAGTTTGCAGTTTTTTTAAGTGACTTGTCAAAGAAAAATAGTTCCTAGATATTTTATTTTCTTGATATGCATTTGCTTGCAATTTGCAGGTCAATCTATTATGCAGCAACAGATGTTGTAATCCTGAGATTCATGATTGAGGTGTGTTGGGCACCGATGTTAGTCGCTTTCAGTGTTCCTCTTGATCGAAGTGATGATGAGGTTGTAATATCTCTGTGTCTTGAAGGCTTCCGCTATGCTATTCATGTTACTTCTGTAATGTCGATGAAGACTCATAGAGATGCTTTTGTGACTTCATTAGCAAAGTTTACCTCACTACATTCACCAGCAGATATTAAGCAGAAAAATGTCGATGCAATTAAGGTTAGTCAAATTTAACTTCTCTTCTACCTGGCTTATGAACATCATATAAGCTGAAGTGATTATCAATTATCAATTAGCAATTCTTATTCTGTGTTATGTTACTTCCTACTCATAATGTTAATACCCTCTTTCAAAATGCTTCATTGTCTGTGTATTATTGCATTCCCATGGCATCTTTTATCATTTCAAGTTCACATATACATTTTTCCTTTAATGGATGTTTTTATCCTATCCGAAACTACACTCTCTGCAAGTGCTTTCATTGCTACATGCATACCAATATAAACAAAATTAGTTTGGACTTCCCTTCTACAAATATAATAATTACCAAATTAATGTAGTGGTTTTGGGGAGTTTTGCTGCATTTGCTGAAAATGATTCTTGGAACAATATCTGAAGGCATATGATAGTAGTTATTTGTTGGATCTTTTTTAAGTTTTGGGTAGTGTATTCTTGGTACCTGAACTTTGTGTTCAGTTTTTGTTGATTACATTATATGACTGAACGTGTCATCTGTTTTATTACTAGGCAATAGTTGTTATTGCTGATGAGGATGGAAATTACTTACAAGAAGCTTGGGAACATATCTTGACTTGTGTTTCCCGGTTTGAGCATCTACATCTTCTTGGAGAGGGGGCTCCACCAGATGCCACATTCTTTGCCTTTCCTCAGAATGATTCAGAAAAAACAAAGCCGGCAAAGTCAACCATTCTTCCTGTTTTGAAGAAGAAGGGACCTGGGAGGATGCAGTATGCAGCTGCTACTTTGATGCGGGGTTCATATGATAGTGCTGGAATTGGCAGTAATGGTTCTGGTGTCACATCAGAACAGGTGAACAATCTAGTCTCTAATTTAAATATGTTGGAACAAGTTGGAAGCTCTGAAATGAATCGCATATTCACTCGGAGCCAGAAGTTGAACAGTGAGGCCATAATAGATTTTGTTAAGGCTCTATGCAAGGTCTCCATGGAGGAATTGAGGTCTCCATCTGATCCACGTGTTTTCAGCCTTACAAAGATTGTTGAGATTGCGTATGTATTACTCACCTACCACTTCAAACATGCTACCTCTTTTTGCCTTCCCTCTGAATTTTTCTTTTTCCTCATGGTTCTTGTGGTTCATTGGTTGGGGATTTTTACAAAACAAACATACATAATAGCACTTGACAAGCTTTGTTGTTTATAAATTGATTTGACACAACTGTTTTTCTCCTTTTTGGTTGATTGCCATTGCCCCTTCTATATCCCCAACTCTCATGCTCACTTTTTTGTAGTCTGAGGAAATTGTTGAATTGAACTCTTTTTTCTGTTCAACTCCGGTAAAATATCAGGATGTTTGCATGTGAAAGGGTCACCTGTTTCTTTTAACTCCCAGTTTCAGTTCAGATGGTAAGACAAGGGATAAAGTGCTTAATTTTATTGAAGAGAAGAACATTACAAGTGTGCCCAAGAATTAAGGTGGGAAAGTGTAATTCATTTGAAAAACAAATGTTTGGGCAGAGCATCAAGCATATGATTATGTTGCATGATTGATTGATGTTTATATGCTACTACCTGTTGTTTGACTCGAATATTATGTAACAGGCACTATAATATGAACCGCATCAGGCTTGTGTGGTCAAGCATCTGGCATGTTCTCTCTGATTTCTTTGTAACTATTGGCTGTTCGGCAAACCTTTCAATTGCAATTTTTGCAATGGATTCCTTGCGTCAGTTGTCAATGAAATTTCTAGAGCGGGAAGAACTGGCTAATTATAATTTTCAAAATGAATTTATGAAGCCTTTTGTTATTGTTATGCGAAAGAGTAGTGCTGTTGAAATTAGAGAACTAATTATCAGATGTGTCTCTCAAATGGTTCTATCTCGTGTCAACAATGTCAAATCTGGATGGAAGAGCATGTTCATGGTAGAGCTGATAAACTCCTATTGTCTATAGAGAGCTTCAATTAATGCATATGTTTGTTCATTTTTTCTCTCCTCTACTTACTGCTCATAGATCTGATTTCAGGTATTCACAACAGCAGCTTATGATGACCACAAAAACATTGTACTCTTATCTTTTGAAATTATGGAGAAGATTATTCGAGATTACTTTCCATACATCACTGAGACTGAAACCACAACCTTCACAGACTGTGTGAATTGCCTAATTGCGTTCACCAATAGTAGATTCAATAAAGAGATTAGCCTAAATGCCATTGCTTTTCTTCGGTTCTGTGCAACAAAACTAGCAGCAGGAGACCTTGGCTCATCATCAAGGAATAAGGATAAGGAAGTTACTGGAAAGATTTCTTCATCTTCACCTCAAACAGGAAAGGAGGGGAAAAAAGATAACGGAGAGGTGATTGACAAGGATGATCATCTCTATTTCTGGTTTCCTTTATTGGCAGGTGAAGACATGATATAAAGTTTATCTAGACATGAATATTTGGGAAAAAGTTATGAATTTATGTTTCTTAACTTTTTCGAATGATTAGTGCTTCTTTTGCTACCATCTTGCTTCATGTCTTAAGAAGTTTAGCATGTTGCAAATGTACATATACTTATTTGTCTACTTTCTGCAGGTTTATCTGAGCTTAGCTTTGACCCAAGACCTGAGATTAGGAAGAGTGCCTTGGAAGTCCTGTTTGAAACCTTACGTAACCATGGGCATCTTTTTTCACTACCTTTATGGGAAAGAGTATTTGAGTCTATCCTATTTCCTATATTCGATTATGTTCGGCATTCTATTGATCCTTCAGGGAGTAGTTCACCGATCAATGAAGTAGAGGCTGATGGTGAGCTTGATCAAGATGCTTGGCTTTACGAAACATGCACATTGGCTCTCCAATTGGTTGTAGATCTTTTTGTTAACTTTTATGACACTGTCAATCCACTTTTAAGAAAGGTGCTGATGCTCCTGGTTAGCTTTATAAAGCGCCCTCATCAAAGCCTTGCTGGCATTGGTATTGCTGCTTTTGTTCGTTTGATGAGTAATGCTGGGGAGCTGTTTTCTGATGAAAAGTGGTTAGAAGTGGTTTTCTCATTAAAAGAAGTAGCAAATGCAACACTTCCTAACTTTCTGTTTGTTGAAAGTGAGGACTTTACTAAAAATCAGGAACATGCTTCAACAGCTGAAGATGATAGAGATCGTGCCGAGTCTGGCTCCCCAGATAATTTAGAAAGCTTGAGGATTCGTCGTCTTTATGCTCATTTAGCTGACGCAAAATGCCGAGCTGCTGTTCAACTTTTATTGATTCAGGTAATTTTATATTCTGTTACTCCAAATATCTGCCTTGTTGTTGAAAGAAATTATGAAGGAGCCCAAGAACGGTAGCTGTTGCATTTAGTTTATTCAGAAAATTAAGATCCTTTATTTATTTATTTTTATGTTAAGCTAGATTCTTATTATTTTAGCACTACTCAAATAATGTATAATATTAAAAATATGCACCTGATGGGAGCAGACGTGTCTTTCCTATTCAGCACCTCATTCCAACGTGCATTGGTGTTCACTTTTATTCTTCCCTGTCAAATTAGATGCATGTGATGTTGCAAAATGATGTTAACTCTCTTTCTGAAATTGGCAGGCGGTGATGGAGATCTATAACATGTATCGCCCTCACCTTTCAGCAAAAGCCATGCTAGTCCTGTTTGATGCTCTGCACGATGTTGCGATACATGCACACCAGATTAACGGCAATACTATGTTACGTTCAAAGCTTCAAGAGTTTGGTTCTGTGACCCAAATGCAAGACCCTCCACTGTTACGCCTCGAGAATGAATCGTACCAGACCTGCCTTACATTTTTACAAAACCTTGTCATTGACAAGCCTCCTAGTTACAAGGTGGATGAGGTTGAATCACATCTCATCCGGCTTTGTCAGGAGGTTTTGGAGTTTTATATTGAAGTTGCAGGTTTTGAACAAAAATCTGAATCTTCTCATGGTAGACAGCAACACTGGTTGATTCCCTTAGGCACTGGGAAGAGGAGAGAATTGGCTGCACGTTCACCTCTCATTGTGGCTACTCTGCAGGCTATTTGTAGTTTGGGAGATACTTCTTTTGAGAAGAACTTGTCTCATTTCTTCCCTCTCATTTCTAGCTTGGTACGTTGTGAACATGGGTCAAAGGATGTCCAGGTTGCTCTCAGTGACATGCTTAGTTTATCAGTTGGTCCTATTTTGTTACAGTCATGTTGATGATTTGGGTAAAGATTAACCCTGCATTTTGAGATGTAGGATATTTTTTTGTTTAAATCTTTTTGTTCATAATTTTCTCCTCTCCTCTGCCTTGGATTACTTGTCAATAATATACTTTGTCAGTGTATGAAAAGTTGGTAGTGAATTTGTCTTAGCTACACCTTCCTAACTACTGTAGTTTAGAAGCTAGCTTTTCCCGGTCAGAATTGATATGTATTACCGTAAGGCTGAATGTTGTATTTTTGTCTATTACTCATTTTTCTTTTTAAAAGAATTAGTTTTGCAGCATTATGTTCTGTAAAGATTAGTCTATCGGAATTTTCTTGTTCTGTGGTGTTTATTTTTCTGGTTGTAAAGCGTTAATCTTGCTGTAAAAAAAAGAGCTTTAGTCTTAATTAGGGTATGTTTGGATAAATTTCTTCATGTATATTTATAAGAGAAGAAAATAAGGAATTATGAAATAAATTTCTTTCATAAGTTAAAATTAATTTATATACAAGTAAAAATCAGTTTTTGGAAAGATTAATATAAGGAAATTTTTACAAATTAGCTCATAAGAGAAGTTTTTTTTTTCCTTTTACAATTATTTATAAAAAAAAGTTGATCTAAATGGACTTTAATAAAGTTGTTCTTTTATTTGAATTCGTTTTAATTAGTAAAATAATGTTTTTGCTGAAGATGATTTTAAGAAAGTTTAATTTTAGTGTTATCCCTGTAAAGATTTTTATACTATTAATTAATTAGAAATTACTTATGAAGAGGGATATGTTATTCTAAAGAGTAATTTTGAGAAAGTTATTTTTTATTCATAGAAATAGAAGAGAAATATTTAGAAGAGAAATATTTAGAAGTTTATAACAATTCACATATTATTTAATCAATTGAACTAAATTTCCTCAATTTATTTTCATTCTTTTTTCTTTATTTTCTTGTAATATAATGATTAAATGTGAGTTCTCTTTAACTATGAGGATTAACATTTTAAAATTACTCTCAAAATAACTTAGATTCCTCATTGATATTTTATATATAATATAAAAAATATTACATTATTAATATATTTTAAATAAATTCTTGAAGAAATATTTTTTAAAATTTTTTGACACAAATTTTGCAAAAAATAATCATTTCTCTAAAATTAAGTAAAAGAAAATATGTAATTCTTCTCCTTCTACATTAAAAAAAAAGTCGGCTCTCAAGAATAGTGCTATGATAGAGACTTGGGTTTTGTGTGGTGCTCAGTCCCACATCGATGAATATGAGATGCTCAGTCCCACATCGATGAATATGAGATGCTTAGTGGAGTATTTAATTGCATGGTTCTCCCCACTTGAATAGGTAGCTTTTAAGGGTGGATTCCTCCGGTGCTTGGGTGTAATCAATCTGTAATTAAATGTCAATCTCAATTAAGTTTTGAGATGGAACCACCAAAAATATACTTATATTTTACACCTGTGCACAACAAAATACAAACATAAAATATTTTATCAAAAAAAGAAAATATAAAGTGATCTCCTTTAAAATTAAAATAGTTTAATTACCTATTTAATTCTCTTACAACAAATTTTTATTTTAATTCCTTTTAACTTAAAACATCTCATTTTGATCATGTTCTAGGGGTTACCCGGCTAATAATACTAAACGAGAATGACTAAAGTAAACATAAAATACAAACCGTTATAAGATACAAAATTGGAGTAAGAAAACGGGGAGTGTGGGATACCCAACGCAAATCAACATATGACACGTGCCATAACATATTCTCCCACCAATTTAGACCCCTAACAATTGTATAAATATTTACATTCTTCACAAATGTAAATTAACTAATATCATATTAAGACAACATACTATTTTCTCTCTCCCTCCCTTATCCATTTTCTCTCAATCTCATACATCTACACACTTGTGGCAAGCATACCAACATATTCCTATTCTTTATTTTATTTATCCTTTTGATCTTTGTCATCTAAAATTTGTTTGAAATGAATGTTGATTAAATGAATCACCTTATGTTAGTTTCAAATGAGATTAGTCACACTTAATGATAAAAATCAAAAGGATAAAAAAATTGTAACTATAGAAACATGTTTTAATCTATAAAAACTAAAAAAGATTTTTTTTTTTTTTACGGCTTATAGAGCAAAATGCCCAAAACAGAAACATAAAGAAAACTAAGTAAGCATAGAGCGTACTACATCATACGATAAAAAACAGTAACATAAGAAAGGAGGAGTCTCCAAGGAGATAAAACTAGGAGGACTCCCTATAAAAGAATATTATTGCAACTATAGGGATAAAAAAAGAAATTAAACCAATTAAAATTTGATGTAGCTAAGTGTCCAATACGTGAAGTAAATGCTAATATTAAATTAGTGTAAATGGTCACTTAAGTTCTTATTTTGTAGGTGCTGATAATTTTGTCCCTATATTATAAAAATGATCAATTTGGTTCACAAATATGCAAATGTACTAATATTTTAGTTCGACCGCCAAGTTATTTTTGTTTTAGTTAACATTGACGGTAGATGTGGCATGTCATTGATGACGAGGCAAATGCACGTATGCAGGAAACATTCCACATCAATCAATAGTGTTTTGAACTAAAATGTCAGTGATTTTTTCTCATTATTACCACTCTTTGATGACTTCGTGATTCTGCCTTCAATGGCTTAGCAATTCCGACAAACAACTCGGTAAGAAGTATTGATTCCGGCAAATAACCCCCAACGCCATTCTTCAAACCCCAATTTTGTTGCAATTCTAGCTTATCCTAGTTGAACTCACTCTAAGTCAAGACCT
Organism: Glycine soja; assembly: GCF_004193775.1. Taxonomy (NCBI): domain Eukaryota; kingdom Viridiplantae; phylum Streptophyta; class Magnoliopsida; order Fabales; family Fabaceae; genus Glycine; species Glycine soja. The sequence continues at coordinate 48,323,827 of NC_041002.1, forward strand.
TCAAGACTTTGGAATGGAGCTATGTGTGCAAGCAACTCTCAACATTCACCTCAACCATTGAAGGATGAAGGGGGAAAGGGAAGTGGAGTTGTGGAGGAGGGTTGGTGGGTGGGTGACCACAATGGTGGATACATCTTGATGAAGCCGCCACAAGTGGTATACAATGGAAGGATTGTTGGAAAAGAAGGGAGATATTTTCTTCAAAAAGATAGAACTGACAAATTGATACCTAGTTACTTGACCTAAAGCGGGAAAATCACTTTTGACATGTGTATTTGTCACGTTGTCCTTTACTTGTCACGTCGTAAAAAATAATAACGAAAATAGATACAACTTGATAGTTGAACTAAATTAACATTACATTTATATTTTTGTAGATTAAATTGATCGTTTTCATAATATATGCACGGAATTGTCACTATTTGTAAAATGCAGATACTAAAGTGGTTATTTACACATTAAATTATTAATGTGTCATGCCATCCAATCTCGTTACAAGGTTGGATATTATATAACAAGGCCATTACAAGGATTGATAATGGAACCGAAGTTCCTAAAAAAAACAGGATTGTCTATTGTTCACAAAATCCAAACACACAGCCACCAATGAGAATTGCTTTGTCAATTTCATTGATGCAGTCCATGCGGAGATCACAACATATAGATAACAAAATAATTGTAGGCCTGTGAAAGCGAAAGTTAATTGCTAGCACATAGTATGGGAAATATTTTCTGACTTTTGTACGCCAGCCACCAATTAAGACCTTAATCAAATCCAAAATGAATCAGTCTCTCTAAATCCATCCTTATCTACTTGTTTGTGTATGATTCAATCAACAGAATTTCATAATCAGCTGATACTAAGAAGAAAGAGAAGAGAATAATATGAAGAGCCATGTCTCAGAAAGGGTTCAGCCTTTTGCCAAGTGCCTCCAGAGTTGAGATCACCTCGGAATAAAACTTGGAGAATTATTACAATTTTCAAGGTGACAAAAGTGCATGTCAGATTTTTTTATCCTTATAAAATCGAAGACAAGTATGGTAATTTACAACAGCCTGCTCAATCAAGACCTCCTGGTAAAGGAGATGTCATAGATTAAAGCTACACACATGCTCAACAAAGTTCTTACTCTCAATCTCCCTTAATTATGTTGCAACCCTTCACTACTTGCTTTACCTTTCTTCATAGGAAGACCAAATTCTTCCTCAATAAACCAAGAATCAAGGACATGATGAGTGCGTGCCGCAAGAGGAGACAATCCAACAGAAAATTCACTTCAAGTTCTGACTTGTCAACCTCTTCTTTCCTTCACATGGAGCTCTCTACTCAGTTTCATCAAGTTTTCAAGCTTATCGACACTAATGGGGATGGGAAGATATCAGCTACTGAGCTCAGTGAAGTGCTCTCATGCCTTGGATACAACAAGTGCACTGCTGACAAGGAAGCTGAAGGCATGGTGAGAGTGTTGGACTTCAATGGAGATGGGTTTGTGGACTTGGATGAGTTGATGATTGTCATGAATGGCATGGAAGAAGAAGAAGAAGAAGAGAAATTTGGAAGTGGCATGGAGCATGGTGGTGGTTACCTCATGGATGCTTTTCTTATCTTTGACACTGACAAGAATGGCCTAATTTCAGCCAAGGAACTGCAGAGAGTTCTGATCAATCTAGGGTGTGATAATTGTAGTCTTAGAGAGTGCAAGCGCATGATCAAAGGGGTTGATAAAAATGGAGATGGGTTCGTGGATTTTGAAGAATTTCGATCCATGATGCAAAGTGGACTTGCCAATTAGATCTTGAAATGGGTTTGTGCTGTATTTCAATATTATTTCCTTTGTTTTCTTCTTTTTTTCACTGTACAACATATCTTAAGATAGCATAATGTGACATGTTTGCCAGATGATGATACTGTTTAAGTATGTGGTTAAAGGTTTGTTTATCAAGTTTATGTATATGTAAAATCATCTATTGAAAAAAACTATCAGCTTAAACAAATTTTAATACTTTAAGGAATTGGTCTCTAGTTTTAGTTACGATTTAGTTATATATGATATCCCATAATTATCTATTTACTGATTAAAAAAAACCCGAACTCCTTATTTAATATAATAATGTAAAAAAATAGAAAATGTGTACATTAATGGAGAGATGCATAGTATTATGTTATGGTGTATAATTATGTCAAACTTAAGGGATGCAAGTATTGTTTGCTTTTTTCTTTTACTTCACGAAGTACTGCATAGGAGTGTCAAATAGCAAGATGACTGATTAAGCAACGCAATTTCGTTTTGATTAAGTTGATTGAATACTTTAGAGGACAATTATTGTATATAAACTGTTTAGGAGATTACTTTTCAAACAAGCATTTTGTGGTGAGATAGATAATGCCTTTTGAGCAAGGAAAATTATAGGGTGACATCACAAGTACACAGAAGAATGAACACGTGTCTCTGATTTCATATCTCGGTTTCATGTGCACTCTTTTCCTTGGGATTTTTTTTGTGATCAAGTGGATGTCATTTGATGAATTTGTCTCACACTATCAAACTGTCTCCCCACTCTGATGATTTGATCTAACAAAGAGAGAGAGAGAGAGAGAGAGAGAGTTATGGACACTGTTCTCTTTGACTCTTTTGTCTATTCCTCAAAAAGAAAATGTCAATTTGTTAGGCTATCCTTGTGCCTTGAAAGAGTACATACGAGTCATATTGGATACCACACTTTTCACAACATGCCAAGGAAACGTGGAACTTTGGTGGAGTCCTCAATAGCTCAATCGATGTCAATGAAAATGAGCATGAATTTTTATCATGGGATGTCTTTATTTTTCTTTTGTGTTCTGTGAATGCATATTGTCCAAATATTGTGAATTCTGTTTTATACTCCAATCGTTCTAAAATGATTGATATTTTAGATTTTTTTACACATTAAGAAAATAAATATTTTAAGAGAATTAATATTTATTAGAGGAATAATTTTAGTATAATATCTTTATTCTCTCTTAATTTCAATAAACATATTATTAAGTATTTTAAAATGATATTATTTATTATAAGAAAAAATTGAAATAGATATTTAAATATCTCATTAAAAAGTAAGAGCATAAGTTAATTTGAATTTTTTTCAAAGTTAAAATTACAATTATTTTTGGGACAAAGAGAGAATTGTTTTTCCATGCTCCGTGCCAATCATTTAATTAAGCTTCGGTATTATTATTGATGGAAAAAAATCTTTTCATGGTGAAACTTATCATCTTTATAGATCATTATGTACTGTAGCTTAGGCAAGCATGAATAGATCACGTTATTTTAGGGTATTTATAGTGAAGAATTCACTGGTTAGAAAATAAATTAAGAAAAGGATGAAATCAAATTATACAGTATAATATTTATCAACTATTATATGGCTCAATAATTTTTAATTAAATAATATTTTTTTAAAAAACTTATGGTTAGATTCAAAGTTCATTTCATACAAATAAATATTATACTAATACAAAGTTATTTGATATTTCATTTATACAGATTAAAATTATTTAAATATTCACAATTCATCTTAAAAACTAAACTCATATAATAAATGAGCTGAGTTTACTCCGGTCATGTATAGTTTGACTCAATTGTTTCATGAATCAATCCAATATATATTGAATAAAATGGCTTAATTGTAAAAATAGTCATCCTATTTCTCCCAACTCACTAAGTGGGTCTCCCTACATTTTAATTCACTATTAGAGTCTTTTTTTTTTAAAAAAAAATTTGGCTATTTGAATTCTCATGATTAAAATTGAATGTTGACTCTTAACAAAAAATATTGTTTGCCACATGTCATTATGTAATTGTTCGTTGATTGACATGTGTCATTAATTAGATAATGACACCTGATCGTTAACGTTTTCTCTTAACAGTCAACATCTAATTTTTGCTCTGAAGACACAAATGGTCAATTTGAAAAAAAATAGAAAACTCTGATAGTGAATTAAAATATAGAAAGACCAATTTAGTAAGTTAGAAAAAATAGGAAAACTATTTTTGCAATTAAGCCAATAATATATTTATATTATTAAATTCATATAACTAGTTTTTAAATTAGTTTTATATTATTTTTAATTTTGTATGAAATAAATAAATATAAAATAATTATAATTAAAATAGAATCAAGTGATTCATGAGCTTGTATCAAGTCGAGTTCGAACTAAAAAAAAGTTCATATTGAACTCAAATCAAGTTTCAAGTCAAGTTAATTCTTATCAAGTGGAGTCTAGCTAGATGTAGCTCAACTTAATTTGAGTTAGCTCTACTTATAATTACGACACAACAATTAAATCTATCCATTATTGAAATCGATAAATTCGTTTAAAAAGTGTTGATAACGTCAATGTTATTCTTCAATATATAGATACCAACAAGTTGTTGGTTTAAGTAGTACTGGATTCGGTATCTTTAAGCAAGATCTCACCAAAGGCGACTAGCTAGATTTCTCGATAAAGATTAGTTATCAACAAAGTCAATAAATATTTCGTACCAATAGCATAATAAAAAGAATTCTTCAATATTATGGATGTAGTGATTTCTTTCTTGATGAGTTAATTTTATTGGGCCTATAACTCACTCATCATTTGCAATAGGCAGTTGCTATTGGCTCCAACCAAAGTGTTATTAGCCCTTACCACCATTCCAAAACTCCAAATTTACCCTTACACACAATACACAATGGAATCACGCTTCTGCTACATTAGGGGGTGCGAAAACTATAATCAAGATTTTGTTTTATAGTATATAACAAAATTTTGATTTCATTGTATTATTTTTGGCACCTTCCTCACATGCATAATGGTTCATGGAAAAACTGTATAACAAAATCATGATTTGATTGTGATCTTCATTGAGACACACAACAAATTCATATTTTTGTTGTTTTTTAATGATTTTTTATTAATTATAAATGAAACTTACCTTTTTCTAAAGTAATTAAATTAATTGTGATATAATTTACCATTTTTAATAGTACTCAATATCTTTTTTAATTAAAATTAAATTAATTGGATACAAGTTATTATTTATAAAGGTAATCAAATTAATTATTATAAGAATTACCTTTATTAATAGTAACCAAATCAATTCATGATATTAATTTGATTACAGTGAAAAAGAGTAATTTATCTCATCATTAATTTAAATTTATATAAAAAGATAATTTATATAATAATTAATTCGATTACTATTAAAAAAGTAATATGTGTTGTCATTAATATAATTTATATCAAAATTAATTCAAATAAGAAATATAATTTATTTTTACAATTAATTTTTTCGTGCGTGACAATGACATGGACCAATTTGGAAAAGGCTTTCAAAATGCTTTCAAAATGTAAAAGTTTTAGGGGTGTTTCTTCTAACCCATAAAAATCAAGCAACACCTCCTTTTATATTTCAGAAAGCCCAACCAATTAAAATGTAAAAGCAGGTGTTACTTGATTTTTATAGGTTATAGAAAGCTTTAGCCAAGTTTTAGTTGTCAGATTAACTTTTTAGACTGTTTTTATTTCTTTTGATCATGGTATTGACATGAAATAGCTATGCTAGAAGCAGTGATTAATATTCGTTAGCTATTGTGAGCGCACACAAGATGAGTATTCATCTCTCAGCATAGTTTACTTCATAACCACTTGATTAAGGGACACAAATCTCCATCATTTGTGCTAACAATTATTGGATTATTTTTTTGTGGTTTACTTGCTGTAGTATCAATGCCCCCCTTTTACATTCTGGATCACCCTTTCTGTAATAAAAGAGGTTGTTGACAGAAGATTTATGGGGTGTACTGGGTTGTATTTTTAGGCTAAACTTTGGCTCCTTTTTTGTTCAGTGGGTGTACTGGGTTGTATTTTTAGATTTATCTGTATTGTTGGGCCATGCTTTACGAGCCTTTCTCTCTTTAGCTGGGCTTTAGTTGGCCCATTTTCTGTTGTACCGATGACCAGAACAAAAACTTGAGTGATGCTAGTTGCACACTTGCACTTCAATTGAATTAATAATTCGAATTTTATTTTATTTTTAAAAGATTAATATTTAATAAATTGTAAAGATTTTCTTAATAGTACCCTATTTTGAAATATATTAAAATTTTCTATTTGAAATTCTTGTTAAATAAATACGGTGCTCTTTATTTTTCCTTGAAAGATTATATGTCTGTTTAGTGTTTAGTAGTTTTGATTAATTTGGAAAAACATTATTTTTCGTTTGGTCAAAAGTTCCCTCAATAAAATTATTATTATAATTATAAGTTTATATAATCTAATCCAGACACTTCGGAATTAGGGTTTAAGCATTTGGAAAATCTTATCAAAAGGTCTTGCACTTTTGCTCAACCTGTAAACTTACAACCAAACCTTGCTGATGTCCATGATACTAAATAGTTAGTTTTTAATCATTTCATCAACACACTTAACTGCATCTTTCAGATTCCCTGAATTGGGTAAGTTGTTTTGTTTAGAAGCCTAATCCATCGTGCGCAAGAAAGAAAAAATCTTTATATGATTAATTCTATAAATAAATGAAACAAACGTTGCATGATCAGGTACATACATCTCAATCCTGACATGAGTTTTGTTTCATATAATATTTTTGTAGTAATTATAATAATATGATAATATTAATAACTAATCGAACCCTTAATTTTACTTTTTTAAGCTGCTTTGATTGGACAACGAAGGACGAGAGTGATATATAAAACCAAAGGACTATATCTGTCTTGCAATCTATCAGTTTTTAATTAAATCAAAGAATAAAAAATGAAACCAAATAAACATACTCTGTTAACGATGGATTTTATATCTCAAGTGGCTTAATCGACATCTTTTTTAAGTAATTACCTAAAGCAGATACCCGATCGACATTGTGACACTTTCACTAGTATCTTAGACATTAATCTATTTGAGTTGTTTAGGTTCTACCAACAATCATTCCTTTCCAAAATAGAAATTTTAATGGCGAAAACGAATTATTGAATAAAAATAAAAACACTTTTTCATTGATAAGTTAAACTAGAATGTATTAAAGAACCCTGCCGAGTCATGTTTCTAAGTAATCATTCTTTCAAAGTGTATTTGATTAAAGACAATTCCTTTTCTCATAGATATCAAACACCAATGTGTCACAGAAGCGTTCCTTTATTATAATATATAGCGTTTATTGTAAGTTCCCTAAGCTCCAACAAAGTTCAATTTTATTACTAGTAAACTTTTAAAATTCGCCACAGAAGTTTCTAAGTACTATAATTGCATGCACTTCCAAATATGTTGGAACTAAATTCTTTAAGCTTTGCTACTATTTCCTTTTTTCCTCCTAGGCGTATCAGCCTACATTAATAATTTATATATAAATAAGAATACAATATAAATATAAAAATTCGTCTCCAAATGAATAATATATTGTTTTACTACCACTCCTTTTTCTAAACTACGATACATGGAACATATATAGTGCGGAGTGTTTTTTTTTTTTCTTTTTTCGTTTTGTCCAATGAATTATGGGATTTGACAATAGGCTAATTAATATAATATCTCATATCTGCCCATTTGGTAAATTTTCTGCCGACCCGTTAATTACAATGAAACTTAGACATAGAAGATCATTAACTTTTTTTTTAATTTAATCAGAATATAACAGTTTAATTTTTTTTACATTATCATTTAATGTTATTGTTATGTAAATATAAATTATTAACTTTCGTCGCAATTAAAAGTCATATCTAGAATAGCTTTGTTGTTAATAATGATTTTAGCTAATTCAGTTAGAATAAAATCAATAAAAGATAATTATAGCTTATACCCAAAAAAATAGTACTCAACTTAAAAATCTTTATATTAATAGTATATAAAAAATTGATAAAAAAAATATAGATTATACTGATAAAAAATAATACTATATCAAAACTGTACTCTTAATTTTGCTATCTTGTATAATTTTCATTGAAGTTGTACATATATTGCTAAGAAAAATTAAAGTTGTACATATATTTCTATATGATGCATTAGTACTAGGCGCATCAGAATCGACCTTAAATTTCTTCAAGACCAACTTAATTTAAACAATGTTTATTATGTTACTCAGAAATATAAGGATTTTGATATAATTATTTTTTGGAACAATAGTTGAATGAGTTTAGGCATACCAAAGAAGAGATAGGGGGATATAGTTTCTCATTAGCAATATCAAACTCCTTAAAATTTCAAGGATACCATTAGTTTTGTTTTTTTTTCTAGAAAAAATTTTAGAAGTAATTTTTTTTATCCATAAATGTTAATTTGTTTATTTTTTTTCCTTTCTTTCTTAACCACTTAATCAATTTTATATACCTAATTTAGATGTAATTCTATATGTGATTTTGATGAGTCGAAGTCTTTTCTCAGTACATATTCTGTATTGATATTTAATGAAATTTTATATTATGCGGATTACCCATCTGAAATTTCAGGTCTGATGCAAGAACAACACTAAAGACAATTATAGTCTAAATTTTGTCCTTTCTCTAATTTAAATCTTGAATGAGGATAAGATTTTAAACCGCAAGGCTAGCTCATTAATAATGTTGACCCCACAGTAAATTTGGCCTTAGTCCTGAAGAATTCAATGTATTCAAATTCAAATTACATATAGTTAACCGAGAAAAATAATTCAAATTAAGTACATATGTTAGATAAGTGTAACTTGCAGAATAATTTATTTAATATAACTAAAATTTTCTTAAACAAATGACAATCACACATCACAAACATGATTAATTTTTGATTAAATAAATTGAAGGACACTCATGATTTTTACTTCAGGAAAAAAAATGAAAACAACTTAAGATCATCACTACGGATCATGCACCCACCAATCAAATGGAAGCAAAATCGTTGACATTCTGCCACCAATCGTTTGTAGAACTCCATTTGGAAAGAGGTTAAACTAGCTAAGCAGGTGCATGATGACAAGAAAGGTTCCAATTCTATCATAATCCGTCACATGAACGCTTCAGTTTGGTCGGTTGTTTAGCCCTTAAAATAATGGGGGGGGGGGGGGGGGGGGGGTGGCGCTAATGGGGATTTGAATTAATTAATTAACATAAGTTTGAAAGCTTTGGATTGGCTTTCCATGGAACACAAGAGATGTGTGTGCAACAATCTCAACCCACTTTGAGTGAAAAGCGGCTTGTAAAAGAGTGAGAACATGCACCATCGTGCTAGCTTCGATGCAATAGGTGCCCTTCACATGGAATTGACAGTTAATTTTTTTTTTCTTTGGAAGTGGTCCACACCCATGGATTAACTTTACTAACAATTGTTTAATCAAGACTACATAGTGGGTTCCATTTGTTTAATTTATATAAAAAAAGTTGATTAAGATAACCATACTTTATATTGCTGTTGTTGCACTAGTACCATGATGTTTCAACAGGTTTTTCGAAGGGCTTGTTCATTAATTTCTTTTTCGATTCTTTCCTAAAGGGAAGATCATGTCTTTCTCAAGACCTAAATGTTATTCGCAAAATTCGAAACACACATGTACACACATACACACATGGTTTATATTTTAAGCTAATTATTAAAAAGGAGAACCAAACGTTATTTGAATTTGTTTTGCGATAGAGTTTGGAACCCTTGACTTTGGGTCAATCACTGAAGCTAAAGTAACATTTGTGAAGTACTCAGATAAAATTGATGCTTACACTAGAAGAAATGTGGTTCAACAATATCAGAGAAAATGAAAAGAAAGCTAGTTAGAGTTCAGTAGTTCAGCTTTTTGAACATTTATATATATGGGTTATATATGAGCCTTTTTCAATGATCTTTGCATATGCAGATCGATGCTGTACTGTGCTGCTGGAAATTTACGCATCTCTATGTTTAAACTGCTTCATTGGTGAAGAAGCCTATGTAAAAGCTGGGGAATGCTTCAACAACTAGTTTATATAGTGGAATTCTTACTAAAAAGAAGAATAAACTTTATTTGTGAACGGGATATTATTAATATAAATTCCCTAAATGAATCAAATAAAAAAAAGAGACACCAAAACTAATGAAATGCCTATCACATCATCATACCTACAAATGCATGCAAGATGTAAGTTCTTTTCCTTTCATTATTATAATATTAATATACATACATGACCTTATTTAGTGGTCCACACATATTAAAGGTTTGCCAGCACTGCCGAACTAATTAAAATAGTTTGTGTCATCTGTTACAACTTGGAAATATAATATAAAGTTATTTCTTAGTCATACAAGGCACAAAAGTAATTGGTAATTCCATTGTTCGTCAGCCTTTACCTAATTATTCTAATCAATCAAGTTCCATAACTGTGTGAATTGGCCAAAGCAAGTCCTTTAATAACATGCTTGAGAGATCGACCATACTCTCCTTAAATTTGATTATGGAAGTAGCAAATGGAATTTTGTAAGAGATATATAATCATGCTTAATTGTTTATTTATCAGCCAAAGAAACATATAAACCTGCTAACTTTAAGCTCTTCAAGCGTATAAAAGGATTTGTTGACCACTCTGGAAAGAACTTAATTAAAACCCTTCATCTTTGCATTTAGTCATGACTAAGACCTGAATTTTATCAAATAAGAAATATATTTACTGTTAGGTACTTCATTTCTAAAAATGATACCATTTCCATATAGTGAGAGAGACCAAATAACAACAGATCATACAAACTGTCAAGCTTTCTTAGTTTTCTTTACACACAATCCAGCATTGTATTGGAAGAAGTGTATCTTAAGATTTGAGTAGTAAAAAACAAAATATTCAGATGGGAATTTTATATCAAGTTTTACCACAAAGTTGTTTTTAAGTTTGCAAATATAAACTTCAAACCAGACATAATTATAGTCAAAGTTAATTTTACATAATTAGGATTATTTAAAATCAAGTTTGTAATCATTTACCAAAAAACACACTATAAGTATGTTTTACTTACTAAACTGATCACTGGAGTTCCATTAACGTCCCTATAATGCAAGGATCATCTAAGTGATATGACAGCTAAAATCTAGTACATGAAAATAAAAGAATAGTGCACTTCTATATTCTTTGATTAATTTGTCTTTTTAAGATAAGTGGTGATGACTATATGACTGTAAAATAAGCCGAAGTTTGAAAGGGAATAGATGTTATATTTATTAGGTCCTATTAATTTGAATAAGTATCTCTTAGTATTTAAAGTAAAAAGATGAGAAGAAAAAAATAAATTAGTTTCTCCCATAAATTAATATTAGCTTGAGCATAAGTTAAAACTAGTTTTTTTTAGAAGCTAACATCATTTAGTTTCTTCAAAAAGCCTATTTTAAATTCATGCATGAACTATTTTTTAAAAAAACGTATGCAAATATGCAAAGATATCACAATAGAGATTAGAATTTCAACTATATTGACACCCTTCAATCTATATATCCTTTGCAGCATAAATTATTTTTAACTTATAGAAGAAATTTATTTCATTTTTCTTTCTTATTTTTTCTTATATAAATGCTTATATTGAAAATCATTGAAACAAGGCCCTAGAGGAGCATGATTAACCTGCTGATGGTTAGAGAAGAACTTGGTGAGGCATAGGAAGTGGGGGGGGGGGGGGGGGGGGGCAGGGGAGGTGTTGTACATTGGTGAAGAAGAAACTTGGAGTTTGGAACCTAGGAAGTGAGTTGGTGAAGGAATCGTTGACTGCAAGATCGAAAGCGATGCTTTTTGTTGTGTTGTTATTTTAATCTAGCCGCTTAATTAGTTTTATTAATTTATTGTTTGTTTGTTTCTTGAGAAAGAGACGGGGTGGTTTGGGGTGTTATCACACTTTATTTTTCTAATAGTAAGGTTCTTTTCAACTTGTCCACATCTTATAGAAGAGAGAGAGAGAGATTGATATAATTAATGTAATGAGAAGGACGAAATTAAGTAACGTGAAGAGGTAGAAGAAGACAGGCCGGTACTTCCGGGAGTGACCCCATACTTAAAATTATATTATTCTTCAACCAATTGTCTAAGCTATCTTCACAAATTGTTTATAATTGTTCCTTCTCATCATCTTCTTATCTTTCTTTCACGTTTAATTAAAGGAGTTGAAATAGCTCTCAACATTGATGAACTCATCATTAATGTTATCAAGATGTGGTTAGAATATCATCAAGGGTCATGCATGCATGTTTGGTGCCCTTACAATTTTGAAAGTTATTGATTTGTTTCTATAACATTTGTATATCCTGTGTGTTCTTCATTAGATATTTTGATTAAAGATTGACATTTTATCAAGTCTTCTAGAGACTTATTAACGGTGAGATTTTTTGTTTTGATACTTCTAAGTGTCAGTAATATATATACTTGTGTTAATTCAATCAGGCACCTTTGAATCTCTAGCTATGTAATATACAAATTTTAACACTATGCGTCAGCTGGTTTTGTTGGTATGTTTTTAATTATTGAACCTGCTTATATACGAATAGAACCATTTTTTGTGAATAGTCGAGGATATAAGCATCTTGAAATTAAATTAGCTAGTCGGCGTATTCTTAAGCGTTATAATCTACTTATGTTATTTTACACTATCATCTATTTATTGATAATCTGATTTACTTCTACAACAATTATATTAAAAATTATGTCAACAATAATTTTTAATATTTGTCAGTGTGTAAATTTACACTCACATTGATTTTAGGTTAGAAGATTACGATTTTAAGAAAACTCTACCTGAAATATTAAAATTTCAATTTTAAAGTCTAAGTTTGATATGTAATTTACCTAATTATGACTTCTAATATGAACTAAATTCACAATTATGCATATAAAATTACTCAATCAAAGAAAAAAAAAACATAATTTTCTGTCAATAAGCCACTAATATAAATTTAGCTTAATTGTACTAGTTTTCTTATTTGTATAATGTGTGATTTTTGTTTCTTATTTTCTTTAACTATTTAGGTTTTTCAATTTTTCAAGTTAGGTAAATTTGGTGTCGTGGTCAATTTTTGTTACTCAACACTCTCAATTTTTGTTTTACTTTTTATCCAAACATTTGGGATTCACAATAAATTCCAAATATGAAATTGTTCGGTGGAAGGATCGTAGGTTCTTTGTAATTAAGTGGTAGCGAAGAGGCTTCAAGCTGGGAATGACGATGGAACACAACTGCAGTCTCGACGGAACAAATGGCAATGGTGCACATTCAAGAACTGATGCCTAAGTCAGTTCAACTAAGATGAAAGTGTGTAAAAAAGTGAATGAATACCTATTTAGGAAAAAGTGAATTTGATTCTAAATATACTTTCATACGTTTGAACTCACATTAAAAAAAAATTAAAATTACTTCTAGATTGAAATTGAAAGTAACTCTTGTATTAAATTTAAAATTTGGACTGAACTTTATTCTTAATTTAATTATATAATAAAACATTTAAAGAACATTGATCCTAACACTATATATATATATGTAAAACGTTGATGTGGCAAGTTAATTACTTGAGCACATAATGACATGACTGATGTGGCAAGGGTCGAAGCCAGTTGGGGGATTGAATGTCATCTTGTAAGTCAGATGCTTGGAGATAGCAATTTTGAGGTGGTCGAGAATGTTAGTTTAGTTGTGATTGAAGGTGGTTAATTAGGTGATGCGAAGTCCATAGCCCCTAAACAAAGGCAAAAAATATGGCCCCAAACAAAAATATTTTAAGTTTAGAAATAAAATATTAGTAAAAATTTATTGAAATATGAAAGATTTTATATGATATAAAATTAGTGTTTGGAAAGAGGAAATTTATTTATTTATTTGGAGTGAAGTTTAACATTGTGGTTACTGGTTACCGAGTTTCTAGTAAAACTAAAAAAATTAATTCATTTAATTTGTTAAAATTATGATTAACCATTTATACAATAAGGATTTATGCTTAATTATAAAATTGATTTCTTAATTATATTTAAAAATTCAATTGGGTCTCTCAATTATTAAAAATTTCAGTCAAATTTTTTAGTTGTTTAAAATATTACAATTGAGCCTCCCAATTATTTAAAAATTTAATGAAGTCTTTTAATTATTTAAAACACTATAATTAGGTCATTTTGTATTATGAAATATAATTTTTTAAAAGGGATTTCTTAGATTTAACTGTAGTGTTTTAAATAATTTAAGGGTATGATTAAACTTTTTAATAATTGAGGAAATTAATTAATTTTTTTAAATAATTAAAAGATTTAATTGAATTTTTTGATAATTGAAAGACTCAATTAAAATTTTTAAATAATTAAAGAATATGATTGAATTTTTAATAATTAAGAGATCCAATTATACCTTTGTTTATAATCAAGGGACTCAATATATACTTAAACCAAGGATTTACATGAGAGCAAATTGAGAAAGAGAATGAGTTTACTTGATTTTAAAAATGAAGACTTAATTAACTAAAAAAATTAAAAACAAAAAATTTACCTAATAGAAAAGACTAAAACTATAATTAATCTTAAAAAATAATTGTCACAACCACTTGAGTCTTGACTAAGTTATTCAATCCTCCAATAGCTATGAGTCTATTACTAATCATACAAGTTACTCTAACCATTCCGGATGAGAAATCATCAGAACGAAATATGCCAAGATGGGTGGGGTGGGGTGAGGGGGAAAAAAGCCAAAGGAGGGGAAAATAAAACACGTTATTAACACGTATTAGCATCGTTGTAAAGAAAACACGTATTAGCATAGAAAAATATATTTAAATGCACGCATAAAATTTGCGAAGTTATCTAATGAATGATTGCCAATTAATAAGCCAGTAGAATTATTTTTAGTTAAATTATAATTTTGACCTATGAATTAATCACTTAAAGTTAAATGTTAATTTTATAAATTTTATTTTAAGAAATTAAACTCATAATATATTATTTAAGGACAAAACAATAAATGAGCAAAGATACTTATTTTGTTTAATTAATTTTATCAATTCTACTTTAAGCCAAGAATTATTAATTTTTTTAAATTATAAAAATTTATAAATTAAAATAAAATATTTAATATTTAATTTTGCATGTATTATTTTTATTATAAAATTTTATTTTAATATAAATAATAAATTATTATATATAAAAATTTGTTCTTATTTTATTATAACTTTAAAAAAATTACATAAACTAATATATAGATTATTTTAAGAAATTATTATATGTAATTTATAAAAATTACGTAAATTTAAAATAATATTTAAATAACCTAAATAATTAAAAGTTTATTATTTATTATAATTCAAATAAAAAATTTATTTTGCATATATAAAAATAAATTTACATAATTATTATAAATTGCATAAACAATTTACATATTAATTAATATAATTTTCTTGATTTATATAACTGGTATTATAAAAATTACTAAATATTTTTTATAGTTAAAATGAAAATATTAACATATAAGTTTCCTAAAAAATTAAATATTACAATTTTATTAATTTATATAACTAGAATAAAAATAACTTACATATTAGAATGAATTTACGCTTTTTATAATTTACATATTAATTGATTGAATTATATTAATATATATAATTAGTGTAAAAATAATCTATATATTAAAATCATTTTACAAAATAATTTATATATTAATTTATGAAATTTAATTATAAATTGTTAAAATTAAATAAAAATATGTAAACTATTCAAAATAAAATATATAAAATGATATAAAATAAAATTAAAAATATTTATATATAAGTGTTTTTTTAATTCATAAATTTTTATAATTTTAAAAAATTAATAACTGTTAACTAATGATACGTATAAAATAGTATTTATAAATTAATTAAAAAAACAAATATTTTTATGGTTTATTATCTTATTTTTTTAATAAAAACTCATAAGTTTAATTTTTGTTAAGATTTTTTTTATTTAACTTCCTGTCATATAAATATAATGTTAATAAGTTAAGTATATATGTCACATCAAAGTTAATGTTTATAGAAGGATCAAAATTATTTATTTTAAAAAATATAAAAACTAAATATTTTGATTTAAAAATAAAATTAAAATTATACATTTAAAATTATAAAAAAATCAAAATTACAATTTAACCATTACATATTTTTCACAAATTCACAACGTCCCAGTGTACTACAATTGATTAAGAAAACAAAAAAGTTTAGCCTTCGAAAAGGAAAGTCGCGTCATTAAAAATAAATATTGCAGATTTCCACATAGATCCTAGCTAGTAGCATAACAGACATTGATACTAAACTTGGGCCTCAATTCTTTGAATGACTTAATTAAATATAGTGTGCATTCACCTTGTATTAATTACAAGCTAAAAATGTAATTAGGGGATCTAGATTAATTAATTGGTTGTGTAAGAGTACATGAATTGTTATATATCTTGACGCTATCTTTGGTTCTTACTCATGGAAAAAAAATTTATACTCTAATTGTATATATGCCAAATTAAGCTACAATCATATATTTAACTACCTTTGCATCCACATCTGAACTTCGTTAGATCCCTTCCATGCGTGCAGCAAGTACTAAAAGAATTTAGCTATGATATATACATATTTCTTTTGAATTTAATATTTCTATAATCAGGAGATAGATTATCAATCTTCTTTATTAGAATTTTTAATAAAAATAGTGATATTTTTATGAATGTTCATTTGACATTATTTGCGACAAAAATATTTAACAAGTGGTTCGATTATAAACTCAAAATACAGTAATGTTAGCATACGAATAAGTCAACAAAAATGTCATTGAAACTAAAATATATCACTTCTTACCTTTATATATATATATATATATATATATATATATATATATATATATATATATATATATATATTCTTTTATATTTTTAAGTAAATAAAAATTAATTAGAATTCATTTACAATATAATTGTTTTTACTGACTAGGATTTGTCTAATAATGAAGGGGTGAGTAGTTTGAGTAAAGTTTTTGATTTAAATCTTTGTCGTGATTATAAAAAAAATGAAGAATAGCATGGATAAACATTACCACTCAAACCATCCACCTAACTCAAATCCTCTGCTCCCATTTGAAACACCTTGGGTGCTCATCATTCCATAGCCATCACTTTTGAAAATAAAAGTTGCGCGGGAAGAAAAGAATAAATTAATCAACCTTTGTGCCAATTCTAATTTTAATATTCATTAGTAAACACTAATCCCTATGAATGTATGCTAAAGCAGTAGGTGCAAGAACTATTTTAGTCACTTTAGGTAGATGTATGGCAATAGAGAAAATATTTTTTCAAAATGACTTTGTGTGGTCTAGAAGGGAAAACACATTAATCTCGACAACCATATGTGACAAGAACCCCTCATGCTCCACATGGCTTTCATTCCTCATGAAATGCTTCATAGATGGAGTATGGTCTATCCTTTTGGCAAATATTTGAATCAATCTAAACTCTACAATCAATTCTTGTTTTATTTCTTTTTTCTTGGACTAATTTTTTATGTCAATTGAGCAACATGTCAGTGCAAAAATATCCCAGTTTGTTTGTTCTCATTCTAATTGACTGAATTTCAAAATTTATTCAATAGGGTTTCAAATATCTCACTAGTTTCAATAACTATATTTGTACAAGCCCTTTTTAGGTTAAAAGTTGACAACTAGCAAATTTCCTGACTCCAATTTAAGTGGTACTAAAATTGGAGTCAAATCAAATTTGAAAGATCTTAAATATTGCCTTTAAGCCGACACAAGTTCCGCTGGCTTAGCATCCACCACATGGACTCTACACACAACTTCAAACCTCATTTTTTAAAAGTTAGCTTTAAAGATGGTGTCTGTTTTTTTTAACCAATGCAACTTAGTATCGACCAAAATGTGTACACGGATATTTTGCTTCGATCGAGTTTTGTAGCATCCACCACTACTGCTATGTACAAATTTGCGTCGGTCTTTGTGATTCAGAGTCGACTTTTGGTCATTACTAAACAACACTTTTGTTGTAGTGTTCAAATTGAGTTGAAAAAACATGAACTAACAATCAAGTAGTGGTAATATTGAGGATTTTTATTTTGTAACTATTGTAATTAGTTTTTTTTTAATTTCTCTTTGGTGGTCATAGAATACGAAAATATCTGTATAAGCTTTGACTCATTGATACAAATAGAAATCTAATATTTGATTTGAGACTTAGATATATTTAAAATTTTTCATCTCTTCTTAAGAATGTGTTTTGCAATGATTATATTCAAATATTTTCCTCCATAAAATTGCGTGTATTACCTAAAATGGAACACATTAGATAGAAATAATTAAAGTTCAACACAAATTAAAATAAATTTATTTTCTAAATCAATATAAATAAATTTAATTTATTCAATTTGAATTACTATATTTTAACATAATCTCAATTTGATGAATATATACATATTCCCAAGTTATACCAGATATGAAGTTTATTTAATTTTTTTTATAGATGGGGAAATATGACGAGATAAGTTGATACAATACTTAATGACTTTATCAGATGTTAAATGTGAGCATTATATTATATAACTTTATCTAACACTCAATATAAGTATAAGACAAGTGGATATCAAAGTAATTAAGCATGTTGAAACTCAAATTCTTATGTGTCTCCTTTTAATTACCATAATTTTTTTACACACATTTATTATTAGGTTCAAAATGAATTGTAATCCTTAAGTTCAAATGTCTTATGTGACTTAGACTTTATCATATCATCATGCATACTGAAGATGAAAGTTTTTACCTTATCAGCAAGAATTGAAATTTCTGGATGGCTCTCTGAATTAATTAATTTGCATATGAAATCATTGTGAGTACGTGCATTAATTTGTTTATATAGTGAGAGACAAGATGGAGATGACACAGACACTTCCTCAGAAGTTGTCTCTTTCTTTCAGCAGCTGCAGAGTGCAATAAGAAAATGAGAAATGACTATACAAGAAGCAGTAAGGTGGCATATGATTGGGCCCCTAAGGCCACTCGTGCTGCTGTTGGGTGTGGTGTTAGTCTCTCTCTCTGTCACTGTCACCACTCTCATCACACCATTGATCTCTCTCATTCTCAGTCTCTCATGCTTTTGCTTCTACACACTCTCTAGAGAGCACATTTCATTCATTCACGCCCACACGCCTTGGTTAGCCATTCAACCTACAGCACTGTAAACGATGCACTCGGTCAAAATACACTTCTCCCATTTCTTGAGCCATTCTCTTCCGTATGTTCACCATTTTTCTTCCTCTACCAGCTGCCTCTGCTAGTTTTTTTTTTTTTTTAACATGTAAATGGTATGGAATATTCAAAACTTTTATTGATAATTAATTTTGATCGAGGAATCTGACTTATCACCTTTAGCATGATTTTTTTTTCTTATTTACATTTTTCTATTTATAAAATTTTTAATCTGAAATCTTCCTTATAAAAATCGAATTTATTATCACTCGGACCAACTACATATCGATATAGATTGTTTTTTAATTGAATCATTCTAACGTAGTAAGAAAAAATATCAATGATAACAATGATTAATCAAAAACTTGTAAATACTTTTTTAATACAAATTGTTATTAATATATATATATATATATATGGGGGAAAATAAATATTCTATGCACAGACAATAAAGAATCTTACACTATCATAAATTAGAAATAATCATGTAAGATAAAAAAAAAAATTATATATAAAAACTACTTTAGAAGTGACACTAAATTGTTATTTTTATATTATCTTATCGTAAAATTTTGAACCCATAACAAGACCCTTAAAAAATACATTAAAGATATTAAATAAGTTTTTTTATATAAAAATGTGTACTGACATAGTAATTCATGAATTTTTTATACAATTTTATAGAAAATTTTGATAAAATTAAAAATCTATATTTCTTTAATTAATATTTCTTTCAAGAGGAAAACACAAAAAAGGAAGGGATCATTTAGAAATCTTGTCTTTTCCTTTGGATTGACCTATTCATTTAACTAATTTGGTACAAGAGGCCAAGTTTCTTGTTTAATTATTGGATGACAATGAAATACACAATTATGATATTTAATTATAGGATTTCAACTATCAACATGCCCACAACCATATATTGCACACATCATAAATTGGTCAAATGTTTGATAGGATCAAATTAAACAACTAGGCATGAAGCATTTCGCCTCCCACACACCCAGACACACATATATATGATAAAGTTAGTAGAATACTTTTTCGTCTCAAATATAAATATATATATATATATATATATATATATATATATATATATATATATTTCACGCTAACTAAAGAAATTAATTAATCATATTAAATTATGCCAATCTTAATTAAAAATTATTTTTTTAATCTCTTTTATTAAAATTTATTATCAAAAATAAAAAATCATTAAAACTAAAATTTTAATTAAATGAAAAAAATTTAAAAGATAATAATAAAGTAAAATTAATTGAAATTTTCCTATGTTTAAAACTAAGAAAATGATACATTTTTTATATTTAAAACAGGAGGAAGTATATAATTTCATTAATTATGTATATAGAACGAAAATTTTTATGTCTTCTATGCATAGAGGTGGAAATAAGTCATATTATATGTTGACATCTACAATCTATATTTAGAAGGAAAAAAAGGTTCAAATCTTTTAAAGCTTTTTTTACATAGTTCGATCAGTTGTAGAATTTTAGAAAAGCTCATTAAATTTGATAAATGAGTTTGTTTATAAATAATAGTATTTTTTAATAAAATATTATATTTAATAAAGAAAATCATATATTTTAATTAATATATATATATATATATATATATATATATATATTCGACACAAGATCTACCTGCATGAATCCCATGAATGAATCCATCATGAATTCCGCCATGACTCGATATTTGTCTGACCAACTCCGATATTAATTATTGGAAAAATTATGGGTAAAATTGAAAAAAAAAATCTTTACTAATTCACCATAAACAAATCACATAAAGTGAACTTGATAGAGAACTCATATTCATACTGCACTCCAACCATCGCAGGATCCATAAAATTTATTTAGTGGGGGAAAACAAAATCCATAATATTTTTATAAAAGAAATATTATAAGTTTTTACAAAATTAATACATAATCTCACAACAAAAAAATTCTAAAATACCTAATTTTTTTTATTAATTACAACTATCTTCTACAGATATGAATGTATTTTCTCTTTTATCTCTTATAACTTTTGAGTTTAATGGCCATGTACTAATACTATAAAGCATTTTTACATTATCGTCCAATCATAATTCACTGATAATATGATTTTTAAAATAATTATCAGAAAAATCAACAAAACTTATCATACATAATAAATTGTAATTTGATGATGGTTTAAAAAATTTTACACTATTAATGTATAATTCTTTTTCTCATAACTCTTTACCTTCATTTAAAAAAAAAAATTGTCTTATGGAGAAACACTAAACTTTTTGTGGAGGTAAAATTATTGTTTATTAAAGATGTTTAAGTAAAAAAATAATTATTTATGGGAATAATTGTCCCCATAATGTTATGAGTGCATCCACCACCGACTCCAACAATCTCCTACTTAGGTATCAATCTCTTTCCATCCATGAGTATTGCTTGCATTGTTGTAATACTCATATAAGTAGGTCTTCAAGTCACACCATCAAATAGTAATTGTTGGAAATAAGGAGGGTTAAAACTTTATGTGATCTTCACCAATCATAAGTAAATCATGCAAGTTAATGTGACATTACATTCAACTCAAAATCTTAAAGCATTAGACTTATGAGTTATTCTTACTTATATGTTGTTCAATTCATTCATTTTTATTCAATGTGAGACTTTATATTCATACTTGTACTTCACTAATTTTTTAATTTGAATTAGTTTTAATATCTACAAAGTGCAATATATTTTGTGGTTTTGATTATTTTCTTGTGTGATAGAATTTTTTAAAAGGAAATAAAATTATTGCATTTCATTCATAACTTACGTAATACAAGATGAGATATGATTGAAAACATGAGAGTAATCTTAATATAAAATCTTGAAGTCTTGCTAAATTATCAACTACTTGATTGACTTGCTTCTTTACGAAACTCACCTTAGAGTTTGGGATTGAAGAAATGGAAGTTCCACATCTAAAAAGAATATCTTGGAATTCAGTTTCTCCAGTAGAACCACTGTTGAAGTGTCAGCCACCAATTTCCAATCAACTTCAAAGAGTGTGATAGAATTGTTAGCATGTAATTAAACATATATCATCCTGTAAATTTATTTGTCTTTTCAGTGATACGTTTATTAGCTTGTAAGCTTATTATATAACATGTTTAAAAATAGACCCATCAACCTATTTAAAGTCTTAATGAGAAATAGGCATTTAAACAAGTTAACAGACTATAATTATATACAGGTTAGCCTAAGCCTAAAAAATGACCTATAGTACGCTAACATCTCAGGCTTTTGGACAATAAGATTATAAAGTAGAGCAGCTGATCAGGCTCATATGCAAGGTCTAATTTGACTTTCCCTATTTCTAGCTCTATCTCACACTATGTATAATCAAATGTCTCTTAATATTTTTCTATTGATTTTATATTTATTAAATAAAAAGTATTAGATTTTTTAATATTTTAGAATATTAAATGTATCTTTTTTATTTACCATTTTATAAAATAGTAAAAAAACTAGTAGAAAATTTAATAGAAAAATAAAACCTTACTCGATCTTCAGCATAATATATATATAACTTGAATATGTTTTGACATAAATATAACTAACAATAAGGTCCTTCGTGTATAAACCTAGCTAAAGGCATAGTATTTTTATTTTTTTTTGAGATATTACTCTCTATAATGTTGAAAGAATATGTAAAATACAAAATAAGTATAGATGTAAAATTAATTAACATAAAATAATTTAAGCTTATAATATACTTTAAGTTGATTTTTTTTTTGTCAAATTTTGTATAAAAAATAAAGAATGAAAATAAGGAAATATTTTTAAAAAAATATAATCTAAGTGATTTTTTTAATTAAATGATGAGTTTTAAAATAAAATTATCTAATTTAAAATTAGTAAATGATGTAACTTACAGAATTTTTTTAGAGGAACTTACAGAAACTATTAAGATGAAATTATCCAATTAAAAATTACATAACTTTTACCTTAATTTTTATTGATCAAATCGGTAAACTATATCTATATAATTATGAGAAAAAATAGATAAGGCAAAAAATTTGCTAGATAAGTACAATGGACACCCTACCCATTACATCAATGTGTAGTAAAAAATAACCTTAATAGTGAATTTGATCAGTGCTCATAGAATGACCTATGTGTATGTTCTCGTCTAGCTTTGTAGCCAATTAGACATGAAGAAAATTCGTACTCGTGGGTACCCGTCCGAATTCATCCTGACTTTGACGGGTAATATCTGAGTTGACCGGATATGGGTTCGGGTTCGGGTTTTTCCCGATAACCAAAAGTCGGGTACGGGTATGGGATTACTAGACCCGTCCCGAGCCCAAACCCGAATCCGCCCCGCCACTTAAAATCTTTAGAATTTTTGCATAATTTAATCAAAAGATATAAATTTTTTATTATTAGTTAATTTTATTTTAGAATTTTTACATAATTTAATATTATTTTCTTAATTATTTTTATAGACACACGCGCTATAATAAATTTATTGATATATAAGTAGTTAAAAATAAATGTTTAACAATCAATTTATTTTTTCTAAAATCAAATTTTTAATATTTTTTTTACAAAAAAAAATATATTTTTTTTAATTTGAATCGTGTATGGGATGGGATCGGGGATACTCGATACCCGACGGATACGGGGATGAGACAATAAACTTAAACCCGTCGAGTATCGGGTACGGGTATGGGGATATCTTGGGGAGTCGAGATAAGGGATTGGGGAGACAATACCCGTACCTGTCCCGCTCCATTGCCATGTCTATAGCTAACTTTTAATCTTCATCATTTCCACCATCTCATCTATATTCAACTCAACAAAGTTGAAACAAATTTGGTTTCCATGCTACCATGTATTGACTAAATTATACAAAGCCAAACAAGTATCCAACACCCTTTTGTCATCTCTTCTAGTTGTCATCCGTAAGTGTGACAAAAATAAGCTTTACATTTGTGTGTTAATGTAGTGTACGTACCCAATCACAAGTAACACCTTTACCAAACACTATATGAAATATTATAAGAGGAAAACAAGTGATATGTTGATTCTATGTTACATTTATAAAATACACAAAGTAATTGATCCATTTGATAGATAATACCTTTTTCTATAAAGGTTGGATTTTGAGGGAATTCTAGTTATCATTATCCCTTCATATAAAATCCTTGAATTTTTAAGGACATATGTTACGCCAGAGGTTTCATGTACAAATTCCTATTTTGAGGATCAAATTATAGGTTGATTTCGCTGAAGATCGGCATGTAAAGCCAACTTTTCATGTCTACATATCATTTTGGTCTTCAACTAATACTTCAACTTTGACAAATTGAGTAGGTGGTTAAATAAATTATTTTCTCATCGAAAGAGTTGTCTTCTCCATCTTAGTTTTTGTTGGATAATCAATGCTCTCATAAATAAAATTATCCACACCCGCAAAGGATTGTGAGAAAACAACAAAGATTATACCGTAAGAAAAATAATAATAAACACAAGAATTTAACGTAGTTTGACACTTCTTGCATACGTCCACGAAACCGTCTCAAAAAATATTTCTCTATCACAAAAATGATTACAAGATTTTAACCTACCCCCAAATAATATATCACTCTACAAACCCGAGTATCTCTTTCAATGGTTACAAGAAATTATAACACTCTCACACAAAGACACTTTTCTCTAAACAAAGTGACTTTGTTTCATAATCTCTTTTCTCACACACTCTCTACACGTGTTGTTTCTCCACTAATTATTTTCTTTATTTATAGTGAAGATTGTCACCAACTATAAAAAATAAGTTCTCTTGAAAATTGAAACAAAAACAACTTCCAATGCATCCATTCAAATAAGCTTCATCTAGTAAAATACAATCTTCCACTTTGCATTTAAGTCACTTAAACCTTAGTGATAAAAATTTAATTCCCTATATGCATACACTTTATCTTTTTGCTTGAAACTCTACAATTCTCCCCCTTAAGTCAAAAGAGAAATATCCTTCAATCAATTTGAAAGTGAACAAACTCCCCTTCCAATGAAAGTATCTCTCAACATTTCTACAATATTAGAAAACTTCATTTTCTTCTTCACTTTGCTTTCATGGTTCCTCTTCAAGGTTTGTCCATCCAAATAGAAAAGGTGACCTTTATTTTTTTGTCATCACAACACCAAGTGTCTCCCCTTGTACATCTTGCATCCCCACTTTGAACCAACATACTTGTACCCTTGTGATGTCATCTCCCTCATAGAAATCATATTGACAGCAACAAAAGGTACAAACCTCACATTTGAGAAAGTTCGAATAACACCATCATGGAGCCTCATCTTCACACTCCCTATGCTTTCAACCTTCATTTTTCCACCATTCCCTAACTTGAAATAGTCGAATTCTCCATCAGTTTTCAAAGTATCAAACATCTCTCGATCTTTGCAAATGTGCTTTGAGGTAGCATAATCCATCACCCATTTTGTTTTAGCAACCTCATCATTTGTTTCCAAAAACACATCATCTTTATCTTCAACATTTTTTACTACATTAGCTTCGGAGTTGGTGTCATCTTTGTTCATATCTCTTAATTTCTTCAAGTCCTCCTTTATTTGTTTGCACCTCACTTGCACATGATCATTCTCACCACAATAGTAGCATTGAATATTACTCATATCTCATTGCGGACGCGATTGTGATTTTGATCTTTCTCTTGGAACATCATGTCCCCTTGAATGATTCTTCCATCGCTCAGACTCCATCACAGCTATTGCATTGTGTTCATCATCAACATTTTCAGTTCTTATCATTCTCTCATTTTCTCTAAGAGTGGCAGCCACCTCATCCAAATTCAAAGTTGATATTCCTACGAGCAACATTTGAACCAAAGCTTTGAAGGACATTGGTAGTGAGGCCAACAACAACAACACTTGCTCCTCATAAGAGAGTTTATCATTTGCATTCAACAATTGACCTACTAGCTGATTGAACCTGTTGATGTGGTCATGGAGATCTCCTCCCATCTCCATTTTGAGTTGATACAACTCCATCTTTAAACAAAGGTGATTGGTTAGCGACTTTGACGCATAGATATTATCGAGCTTCTCCTACAAGGCCTTCGGTGTTGTCTCCTTCAACACGTTGTGTTTTATCTCGGGAGCAAGGGCTAACCGAATCATGCTCACAACCTTCCTTCGGATCTTAGTCCAATCGGTTTCATTTATAGAAGTCGGCCTTTCATCTTATAATGACTGATCAATATCTTGTTGCACCAAAAGGTCTTGAATAGTACTCTACCAAATCATAAAATTTATTTTTTTCATCAAACAACGGTATCTCGAACCTTCGTGTGCTCCCGACCATAAATTTGATACCATTTTTGGGTAATCAACACTCCGACAAACAAAATTACTCACACCCATAAATGATCGTAAGAACACAACAAAGATTACGCCGTATGAAAAATAATAACAATCACAAGAATTTAACGTGGTTCGGCACCTCTTGCCTACGTCCATAGAACCGTCTCAAAAAATATTTCCCTATCACAAAAATGATAACAAGATTGTAACTCACCCCAAATAGTGTATCACTCTACAAACCTGAGTACCCTACTCAATGGTTACAAGAAATGATAACACTCTTACACAAAGATGTTTTTCTCTCAACAAAGTGACTTTGTTTCACAATCTCTCTTCTCTCACACTCTCTCTACATGTGTTGTTTCTCCTCTAATTCTCTTCTCTATTTATAGTGAAAATTGTCACCAACTATAATAAGTAAGTTCTCTTGAAAATTGAAACAAAAAAATTCCAATAAATTTCAAATTTTCTTCTCCAACCCAAATATCTAATCAGAAGAAAGTGTTTTCTCCCGCTACACACCTTTCTAACAATTGAATTTCTTAATCAAACCTCTTGTCACGAACTTGTTTTTTTTTTACTTTCCTATATCTTTAGAGATTCATAGATGAATGTTAGCAATTCTACGTCTAATGATCTCTTTTAACACTTTATTTATAATTAGTTAAAATTTATTAAAAATCATCAATTTTTGTGGATTCTATTTCTCCTTTAATGTCTCCCACTCTCCTGATTTAGATGTAGAATCCATCAAAATTGGTAATTACCTATAAATTTTAGTCAATCATAAAAAAATAGAGTTAGAAAAAAAGTGATGCTATAGTATTCCTTTGATCCATATTATTCTTGTTCAACATTGATCAATTCCCTTAGATAGATGGAATAATTGAAAGGAATATCTTTGAATATGTGAAAGTTAACTCTAAATATATACTTGCAAAAATTCTGACACTCAAGTTAGTATATACAAAATACACATGGAGGATAAAGATCGGAGATTGTACCTCATCCTCTATGGGTCAATTTACTATTTCTTAATTAATTGATTCATTGTGATATTTCTGATATGAGGTGGTGTTAGAAATGTATCACTAAACAATTTGTAATAGACTTGATGCTTGTATCAGAATGAATTATGATCCCATGTTTCCCATCCACAATGTCGTCCTTTTGGCTCTACAAGATCCTCTTACTTATTTTTTAAGGTTCAAATATTAAAACATCTTTATGAGAGATCTCTCTTTAAATTCTTAAATGAGTCATATTGTACACTTCACTTATTTTTATATTTCTCATTTTAATCCTCTCATAAGAACTCAATCTCTACAACCCATCACCTCCCTAAATTAACTAAACGAGTCTCTCTAATAAACCATCCTTACTTTTTTATTTTAATTATAAAAATATATATTGATGTGATGGAACACAATTTTTTTAACACTGATGCTTCTATAAGCACCGACTCTTATTTTAGAGACTCTTGTGATTCATAAAAGGTGTCATGTCTCTCCCTTAAATATAGTGAAAGACTTGCCGTTGTGAATGGCCTAAGATCCCAAACATACTAGGTAGTGGGTAGAGGATTTTTTTTATTTTTTATTTTTGGTATTTTGCTTACCATTTTGTACGGTTGTAGGTACATACCTATTGATTCATATATAATACAATTATTTGGCCGATAAAAAAATTAACTTTTGCTAATCTGAGTCTAAATTCTCCAAATTAAAGAAGATGCAGAATAATTAACAATCATTATTTTAAATTACATCTTTCATTATAAAATCCTGTTATGACCGGTGTGAACTTTTGTTTAAGTTCAAATACTAATAATAATGCTAACTCATTTTGAAAACGTTTTGGAGAATGAGAAAACAAATGCATGGCAAATGTATAATATATTAGAAGATAGATTTATGGAAGTTTGAAACAAATCCAATCGTGAAGTACAAAGAACGACAACAAAATTTCCTCTAAATGTGCTAAGATTCAAATACTGAAATGATCAGGGATGGAATTTCAACGAGGCAGCACCTTGAAGATCTTGTCGAAAATCCACCTTTGCATTAATTTTCCGCACCTTTGATTGTAGGTCAATGATGCCATTTTTTTATAATATCTTCTTAGGGTTCAATAACGACAAAAAAAAATCGACAAATCTAGAAAGGAATCATTAAACTTGATAATCATATTGGTTAATGGTAAAAAATAAAACAATTTTTTTAACAAAAATCTAATTCGACAAAAGAAAAAATAAAACAAGAAAACAACAAAATTCAAAACCTTGCATGACTTGATCCCTTGATTTGGATATTCCACCAATGGGACCTTACGACCAGACATGTTTGTCCTTTTCTTCTTAGCTGAATTACCAAAATCCAAAACTGTCTTGAAAATAATTTTGAAAGAAAAGAATACTGTCTTTTTAATTTTAAGGTATATTTTTAAAATGTGAATATATGAAAAGGATAAAAATAATAAATAAAAATAGTTATACACAATCATATGTGATATTAAATTTTCAATGTTTAAATAACAAAACCATATTAAAAGTATGGATCTAGTAAGTAGAGAGATGTTAGAACTAATTAATGTCATATGTGAAAGTCATGTGACTTATATAAAGATTAATAAATAAATAATTAATAATTAAAGATTAAATTATAATTATATTAAATATGAAAAGTTTATAGAAATAACTGTTACTTGATGGAAATAATGATTATAAAAAGATTAATATTTAATGATGTGAAATATGATCTTTTTCTTGAAAAAAAATGTTTTAACTTTTGGTCATCACAAATCAGAAAGACACAAAGAATAGTTAAAAAAATAAAATTTTTATTTTTATTCTCTTTCAATGAATCAAAATACATCGAAGAGAAGTCTCACTATGACCAAAAAATACTATCTATTATTGGTGAGAATCATATATTTTAATATCTTATTAATTTTTTATAATTGTTAATCTATGAAATTCGTAAGATTTACATGTGATATCAAAATATATGTTATGAAATTTATTATTTTTTAAGAATAATTTATTTATTTTTAATTATATATAAACCCTGATTATGAAATTTAAAAATTTTATTTTTTCCGTACAAGTGTAAGTGTAATATTGTATCACGTATATGGATAAAGAATTGCAGCGGAAAGTTAACGTTAACGTCTGATTTTGATTCTGATTCATTATAAAACTTCGGCCATTCAAATCCCGATTGCATATAATGTTGTATCAAAATCGGGATTGTTGATTATTTTTTTCGCTGCAAATATAATAACTTCGAAGACTTATACTAATTCACATATAATAATTCACATATAATAAAGAGAAAACAAACAATTTCCTTATGAATGAACATCCGGTAAATGTGAATTCTTTAAGAATTCTTATTTGGAGTTTTAATTCTTTATCTTCAAATATTTTGGATGAAAGCGTTTGCAGTTTACGTGAATTCTTTATGAATTCTAATCATGAAGCTTATTGTTATGATTATCATGTCACAAAGCTTTTGTAATTTCCTTTTCTTCAGTACAGTAGTGAAGGTGATTGGTTTGGTACTTTGGTTGCCTTGTTAATGTGCTTGGTACGCGCCTTTTTCATTAGGGTCAGTTAAAGCTTTATGCATGGTTTAGACATTGAAAACATTGAAACGCAATATTTACGTACTGAAATGGATGTCACAAAATGTTGGGAGAAATATTTATGTTCCAATACTGTATGAGAGACCTATATGTTAACGGTAATGTGAATGTAATTTTATTTTTTTTGTTATAATGTGAATGAACGAATATTATTTTAATGGCCTGGAACGAGATTAATAAAACAATTATGAATTATTAATAGTAATAAGTATGTATAGGTCGAATATTTATTTAGAATTAAGTATATGATAGATTTGTTAGTCATTAAAGTGACCAAATTTATAAGGTTATTTAATTTAAAATTAATGATTATTTTAATTACTCATTGAATAATAGATGCTAAATTATATGATTATTGGTTTATGGATAATTAATTGAAATTCATTGTTATAAGACATTTATGGATCGCCCAAAGGTTGATTAGTTATTCTTATAATTAATGAATATAATTGTAGGCGATTTGTGTGTACCATTAGTTTTATTATATACCCAAAGGTAATAGGTACTACTAATTGTTGAATATTTTAATCGTCAAATAATGTTAAGGGTTTTATTAGCATCATCATGTTTGTATGTTATGAGTTGGTGTATCATCCAAAGAAAAACATCAGCATACATTGACTGTTATTTGAATGAATTATATGTATGACATATATTTTATGTCTCAAAACACTTATGTGAGTTTTATTATGCAATACATGTTCACAATTCACTAAAATTTCATGTATCATATGTGTCAATTTTAATGGGCTTAACTTCTCTAACTCAAATGAGCAAGTCCAATTTTATCTCGGTGTTTTGGATCTTGATCTTTCTATATTGGAAAAGAAGTTTACTAGTATTACTGATGCTAGTAGCAATGAAGAGAAAATCCATTATAAAGCTTGGGAAATATCTAACAGACTCAACCTAATGTTCATGAAATGATTGTTGTAGATAATATTAAGATAACTCTCCCTAAGATCGAAAATGTTAAAGAGTTTATAGGGTTAGTGGGAGAGCACTCTCAAACAACTGATATGTCTCTTGCTGGGACATTAATGAGTACACTAACCACCATGAAGTTTGATGCCTCACATATTATGCATGAGCATGTCATTGAGATGACAAACGTTACAATAATACTTAAGTAAGACCTTGGGAATGGTTGTGAATGAGAACTTCCTTGTTCAGTTTATTCTAGACTCATTATCGTTTGAGCATGGTCTGTTCCAAATGAGCTATAATACCATGAAAGATAAATGAAGTGTGCATGAATTGCACATTATGTCAGTTCAAGAAGAAACGAGACTTAAGAATCAAGGAAGTCACTCAGTCCATTATGTAAGACACCAATGGAATCAAGGAGTTGGAAACAAATTTGTGAAGAAACATGATAAAGGCAAAAGGCCATTAAAGATCAACGACGACTCTTTGCAAATCTAGAATAAGGTATCAAAGGGTAATAATTGTCATTTCTGTGGAAAATCTGGATACTTTCAGAAGGATTACCCAAAGTGTAAGTCTTGGTTTGAAAAGAAAGGTTAGCTTAATGCTTAATTATTTTTTAATCAAACTTAACTAAAGTTTCCCATAATTCATGGTGGATTGATTCTGGATGTACGACTCATGTTTCCAATACTATGCAGGGATTCCTTACAATCTAAATCATAAGTCCAAATGAGAAGTTCGTCTTCATAGGGAATAGAGTAAAAGCTCCAGTGGAAGTAATCGGGACTTATCTTTTAAAACTCGACACTAAACACGATTTAGATTTACTGGAAACTCTTTATGTACCTAATTTTTCTAGGAATTTAGTTTCATTATCTAAACTTGATGTTATTGGATACTCTTTTAATTTTTGGTAATGGATATTTCAGTTTATTTAAGCATAATCGTCTCATTGGTATTGGTGTTCTTTGTGATGGTTAATATAAATTGAAATTAGATGGTTTGTATGCTGAAACCGTTTTAACCTTGCATCATAATGTTAGCACTAAATATAGTTTAGTGAATGAACAATCTGTTTTCTTGTGACATTAATGTTTAGATCACATTTCTAGAGAAATGGTGGAATGATTAATAAAAAATAAAATTTTTCCTGATCTAGATTTTACGGATCTAAATATTTGTGTGGATTGTATTATGGGAAAACAAACAAAACATACAAAGAAAGAAGCTATGAGAAGCACTCAACTTCTTGAAATTATGCATACTGATATTTGGGGACCTTTTGATGTTAGTTCTTTCGGAAAGAAAAGAAACTTTATCACATTTATTGATGATTATTCATGTTACATTTATGTTTACTTACTGCATGAGAAATCTCAGGCATTGGATGCATTAGAAATTTACTTGAACGAAGTAGAAAGACAGTTAGACATAAAGGTGAAAGTTGTTAGGTCTAGTAAAGGTGGTGAATATTACGAAAGATACGATGAAATTGGGCAATACCCAGGTCCATTTGCTAAACTCTTTCAAAAACATGGCATTTGTGCACAATGCACAATGCCTGGTACACCACAACAAAATGGTGTATCAGAAAGGCATAATAGAACTTTAATGGATATAGTTATGAGTATGTTAAGCAATTCAACTTTACTCGTATCTTTGTGGATGTATGCCTTGAAAACTGTCATGTATTTGTTAAATAAGGTTTCTAGTAAGGCAATTCTAAAGACACCTTTTGAACTATGGACGAATAGGACACCTAGTATAAGACACCTACATGTTTAGAGTAGCTAAGCAGAAATAAGGATTTATAATTCACAAGAAAGAAAATTGAATGCAAGAACAATCAATGGATATTTCATTGGTTATCCAGAAAAGTCAAAGAGGTATATGTTTTATTGTTCTAACCAAAGTATGAGAATTATCGAAACTGGAAATACAAGGTTCATTGAAAATGGTGAAATCAATAGGAGTATAGTTCCACGAGATGTGGAAATTAAAGAAGTTAGAGTACAAATCCATTTAGCTTGTGTCTTTAGCAGTAAGGTGATTGCTCATTTAGTTGTTGTCCCAAACAATAATAAAGAAAAGCAACACAATAATGAGCCCACGATACATAATGAACCTATTATGGAAGAACCACAAGAAGTAGCATTAAGAAGGTCTCAAAGAGAAACGAGACCAACTATTTCGAATGACTATGTGGTATACATACATGAAACAAAAACAAACTTAAGCATTAATGATAATGATCCAATTTCATTTTCACAAACTGTAAGGTGTGATAATTCTGAGAAGTGGTTAAATGCCATGAAAGAATAAATTAATTCCATGAAACATAATGGTGTTTGAGACCTTGTAGAATGGCCAAATTGTTGTAAGAGAGTTGGTTGTAAGTGGATCTTCAAGACTAAACGTGACTCTCATGGCAACCTTGAATGTTACAAGGCTAAACTTGTTGCTATGGGATTTACTCAGAAAGATGACATTGATTATAAAGAGACATTTTCACCGGTCACACAAAAGGATTCTTTCAGGACTATCATGACATTAGTAGCTCATTATGACTTAGAGCTACATCAGATGGATGTGAAAATTGTCTTCCTTAATGGAGATTTAGAGGAGAATGTTTATATGGACCAACCAATGGGGTTCTCAATTAAAGGAAAGGAACACATGGTGTGCAAATTAAAGAAATCAATATACAATCGTAAGCAAGCTTCCCGCTAATGGTATTTGAAGTTTAATGATACCATTGTTTCCTTTAGATTTAAGGAAAATATAGTTGATCGGTGTATATATCTGAAGGTCAGTGGGAGTAAGGTTATTTTTCTAATATTATATGTGGATGATATCTTGCTTGCAATTAATGATCTTGGTCTTCTTCGTGAGACTAAGAAGTTTCTCTATAGAAACTTTGAAATAAAAGATATGGGTGAGACAAGCTATATGATAGGAATAGAAATATTTCGTAATAGATCACAAGGATTGTTATACTTATCTCATAAAACATATACCAATAAAGTACTCGAGAGATTCAAGATGGAGACAAATTTAGTCTCGCACCATGTCCTAAAAAATATCCCAAAAATGATCTGGAACGAAAACAAATGGAAGCAATTTCGTATGCATCAGTTGTTCTTGCATATACCATGAAAGCTGAATTTGTAGCATGTTTTGAGACTACAATTCAGGCTAATTGGATGCAGAACTTTATTTTAGGGCTTGAAATTGTCGACAGTATTGCTAGACTGCTAAAAATGTATTGTGATAACTCCGCAACAGTATTTTTCTCTAAGAACAACAAGTACTCTAAGAGTGCTAAACATATGGAATTGAAGTACTTTGTCGTGAAGGAAGAAGTTTAGAAATAAAGAGTATCAATAGAACATATTAACACAAACCTTATGATAGTTGACCCTTTGACAAATGGATTATTGCCAAGACATTTATAGAACATGTTGAAAGTATAAGCATTATTGTTATTGATAATCATTAAGTGTAATTTACCTTATGTATTTTATTGATACTCTAAACTCATTTATGATATATTTCTAATTACCTATTCTCTATGTTTGGATGCATATTTGTATTAGAGTAATGTTAACAGGTTATCTTGAATAAAAACATTATGTTAGGCAAATTATGTACTCCTAACTAATGATCATATTAAGGAGAAAACTAATTTGTAGTACATAGAAGAGACTATGTCGATTAAGTGATGTATAATTGTCATGACTCAAATTGGTTTCTATTCTTAATCATGAAATTATGATGCACTCAATGTATATAACGATTTAGTGATTTTAATGTGCATTATGTTAATTTAATCTATTTATTTTGATAAACAAGTGGTCTCAATAACTTAAGAGGAGGGGTGAATTAAGTTTAAAAAATTTTCCCTAATCAAATTTTAATTCTCTCTTGAAATAGAATATGCAAACTTAATATGAACGAAGTAAAGAACAAATCAATTGATACTTCTTTAAAATAAGCAAAGCAAAAATAAAATGCAATAAATTAAAGAAGTTTAGGGAAGAAAGAAATGCAAATTCAGTTTTATACTGGTTCAGCCACGTCCAGTGCCTACGTCAAATCCTCAAGTAACCCACTTGACATTTCCACTAACTTGTAAATTTCTTTTACAATTTCTGAACCACACAGGGACACCCTTCCCTTGTGTTCAGAGAACTTTACAAATCAAGAGACCCACTGTCTCTTGAATAACAATTGTTTTCTTTGAAGTAAGAAGAAAAAGATTTCTCTCTTATAGAGAAGAATGCTACAAGATGAAAATCTTATAAGAATCCTTAATGATTTTGTAAGTGTTTGGCCAAAGGTTTTCTTTTGAGAGGATAGGACAATTATTATTCTGAAAAACTCTAAAGAATTTTGAACTCGAGTCACATATTTATAGGCCTTTGGTGGCCTTTCAAAAACTTGTGAACAATTGTGACTTTTCAGTGTTATTTTCAAGATTTCCTCACTGATAATCGATTACACAGTTAATTTTGAGGAGTTATGACTCTTCAGATTTAAATTTCAAAAGTTTGCGACTGGTAATCAATTACAGAGTTGTTGTAATCGATTACACAATTTAAAATTTAAATTCAAAACTTTCTGAAAGTTGTTTTAAAACAGTTTTGCCTCTGATAATCGATTACAATCTCTTGGTAATCGATTACACATTCAAAATTTAAATTCAAATTTTCTAAAACTGTTTAAAACTTATTTTTGCTTCTGGTAATCAATTACAAGAGAAAAAACATATTTTCAAAAACTGAGTTTTACTTAAAAACTTTTGTAAGATGTTTTGAAGAATTAACCTAAGGTCAAACCTTTGTTGTCTCTTTTAAGGAATTCTTTTAACATACAATGGACTAATTGTTAATCGTTTCTCTTGAATTCTTGATCTTGACTTTGATCAATCTTGAATAACTTTCATCTTTTTGACATCATCAAAAGTTTCATTCAACATATGCTTCTACATATTTATTTAGTCCATAATGTTTGGTAATATCACATGAGCCAAGTGAGAGAATGTTAGAATTAATGTCTCTTTGTGAGAGGCAAGTGACTTATGTAGGGACTAATAAATAAATAATTAATAATTAAAGACTAAATTTTAATTGGGTTAAATAGGAGAAGTTTCTAGAGATAATTGTTACTTGTTGAGAGTAATGACTATAAAAGGGTTAATACTCACTTATGTGAAATAAGACCCTCTTCCTGACAAAAAAAAATATTTTCTATAACCTCTAACCATCACGAACGTAGAGAGACAGAAAGAATAGTCAAGGAAACAAAATTTTGTTTCTATCTTCTTCCAATGAATCAAAGTGCACCGAAGAGAACTCTCAGTATAAAAAAATGCATGCACTATTTATCTATTATTTATGACAATCATATATTTTAAAATTTTATTGATTTTTTATAGTTATTAATCTAGAAAATCATTAAGATTTATAAGGGAGACGTACGTGATGAAAACTAGATAAAAAAACACACTACTTAAATTAAAAATATTATTTTAAAGTAAAGTATTGGATGCTAGCTAGCTATTACATTATGACAGAAATATATGAAGGCTTTTCAATGAAATGGTTTCTCTTGTATTAAGATAAATTTATTGAGCACCAAATTATATCTACTTCCAAAAAATGATGGAACTATACACATGGTTAATAAAAAAATAAACTATTTGCAAGGCTAATCCCAAAATTATTACTTTGTTTTTATCTATTAACCTTAACTTATAAAAATAATACATAGGGTAAAGAATGTAAACAATATATTAAAATTGTTTTAAATTTCTTAATATGACTTTCACTATTATTAATTTCTTTCTCGTTTAAGATAAATATGTAAAATATTTAAGAAAATATAGAGATAAGAGTATACTTAAAAAGATAATAAATGTTTTTTTTCACACAAAAAACAGATAATAATTAATATTTCTTAAACTTCAAAAAAAAATTATAGGATGATTTTTCTTTTAAAATTTAACAAATAAACTGAAACGAAATGAAGAAAGTTAGTAAGATCAATTGTGAATTGGTTCAGGGTCAGTAGTGCATTTAAAGTGGTGGAATGACATGGACAATCATAAAATAAGTCACTTTAAAAGTTTAGTACTAATGGACTCTGCTTGGTACGTATGTAATTATTGCATTTAATATTATCCATATAATTGATGTAAAATAGTAAAACACGAACAAGACAAATGATATACTGGCACAGTAATGCACTTGCTTATAATGTGCTTTTTTAATATAACGATGGAGGAAGCAAGAGTTATATATAACCAAAGAAAAAAATAGGAGGGAGAGGAATCCAAGAATTGGATTCAAAGCAACATAAGTTAAGGCAAGCCAAGGTGTTGTGAAGTGACAGAAAAGATACGTTGTTCTTCCCTCATTATTTTCACATTCACCAGACGCGCGTTTTTTTTTTTTCGTGTGTAAATAATCTGGTGTCAAAATGATACATAACAAAATTTGTTGATGAGATTGTGATGATTTGGGTGTGTGCTTGTGCATTCAATAACGTTAGTATGAAATAAACATTTAGGAGGACACATAGATCAAGCTTTGGTAAGCCTTAGCTTAACATAGTTCACAGTGACAAATTTGAGTCTAATATGCTTTGAAAGTTTAGTCTAACCTAAAAGTTCTATAATGACGAGATGCCAATTTTTTTATTTCTCCAAATATTCACTGTAGAGATCATTTATGGTATCACCCTTAAACCATTATCACACCGTCTTCCTTAAAATTATAACAAGATCATATCATCTTTCATCGAGTTATGCTTTGACTTAAATACATTGGGCTTATTTGAAAAATGTAACACTACAAATAAACTAAAATATGTCACAAACTACTTTGTTATAGGCTTAATCTAATCATTTTCAAAGGCTAGCTTAGTATATTAGATGGTATACCAAGGATCGGACCTTCAAATAAGAAAGTCATATAATTAAGGTCTTCAAGTAGGTTAGGCCAAATCTTAAAAATTGATTTGTATCATGTCAAGTATATTTTTCCTGTTAGACCATACAAAGTCAATTTGAAAGTATAATTTTCTTTGTTGTAATACATCAACCTAGAGAAATTAGAATAGTTTTCCACTTCATATTTAGCAAACATTTATAGGGATTTTGAGTTATATTTACTGAGCACAAAAACACAATTGCCACAAAGATTAATCACTTCAATTTTTTCGTTTAATCTGAACTACGTCGTTATCCCCTACCACT
Source organism: Glycine soja (assembly GCF_004193775.1). Classification (NCBI taxonomy): domain Eukaryota; kingdom Viridiplantae; phylum Streptophyta; class Magnoliopsida; order Fabales; family Fabaceae; genus Glycine; species Glycine soja. The sequence goes on from NC_041002.1 coordinate 48,362,215, forward strand.
CCTACTTTTAAAACCAATGATTCCAAAATAGTAAACATAGATGAGATATTCAAGTTGTGAAAAAACAATTTAATTTAAGTTAGATAAATGAGTTGAGTGATTGAGTTAATAGTGTGGGACAAGACTAACACTACATTTGAGTTAGCCTAGTTCAAACCATTGTTACGTCACGTAGGCTTTGAGCGAGCGCTAATAACTCCAGCATAGCCTTCACTTTGTCTTTCTTAAATAAAATCTCCCGATTTTTACATGCATGATTATGACCATAATTTTTCATAATGCTACTACTAATCCCAACACAACCTAAATTACAACTTCAATCAATCTAATACCATGATTCCACTATATGCAACCACCCCTAGTCCCTTCAAACTAACACTCTCCCTTTTGATTATAAGTTGCTCTTGCTATTATGTCTTAAAAGTTTGAGATGATAGACGTAAAAGAAGGTTAGGTGTATGTGGGGGGCTAAGTGCAGAGTACTATAATGCATGCACGTGCGATAGGTTGGAAGATAGCGTGTGAACATCATAACGTGGGGGCAACATCCAACGGCGCCTGACATCCTCGTCTAACATCAGGTGGGGCTGATCCCTCTAACCCATCCTTATTCACTATGCTGTCTAAGAATGCATTTATTGCATCAAATGATATCTACTCCCTTTGTCTCTTAAAATAACTGTAGTTTTAGTTTTTGAAAAATAATTGATTAATGTTTTTATTTTTTTTATGAGATATTCAATTTTTTTTTAATTTTATCCCGTGATAAATAATGTTATTTTAATAGACTTAATAATATATTTATTAAAATTAAGAGAGAACAAAGATACATTAGTAAAAAATTTCTCTAATAAATGTTAGTTTTCTTGAAATTCTTTCTTTTTTGATTGGTGTGAAAAAATTTTAAACATCAGTTATTTTACAATGAATAATATATGTCTTAGAGAAGAAACATATATCGATCATTTTCAAGAAAAATAAAATCTTGTACAAGTCATGTGGGATATGTGTATAATTGAGTTATAAAAAAGAGAGCAAAAAGTACACATTTTTATGATTGGGAATGAAATTATATAAAATATTATTTTGTTCTAGTCCAATATGATTAATATGAATAATATATATCATTGTAGATGACTCTTTTCACTATAGTAAAAGTGTTCCCTCACTCAAAATCATTGGTTAAGTGAATACAATCTCATATAATTAAGTTACTTTGCATGCTCAACACTAGAGCATAAAATACAATAATAAACACACGGTCAACCATTATTCATTCAAAAATTTGATTACATTACTAATGAAATAATATCATTGAATACATGAATCAATAGATATAAATTATTTTAAGAGATCAAATTTTAAATATTTAATTATGTTCAATACTTAGAAATGAAACTTTCTTGCCTATAGTTGTCATATTAGGTTGGAATAAGATTATTTTTTTAATATACATGTGGTTCGTAAAAAATGAATAGTAAATTTTTTTTTTATAAAAAATTGATCATGATTTCAAAATTTTTAGTTTATTTAAATAATTCAAAAATGACTTCTTCATGTGAAAATATATTGAGATATTTTATTTTAAAAATAAATTTAAATTTTAATAGTCAAAATATTTAAATAAATGGATCACTCTCATTAGAACTTAATTTACAACAATAATCGCAATAAAGCAATGAAAAACAGTTGCAATTTTATTTAAAAGTGACACTAAAAAGATATTGTTGAAAAATGTAGTGGTTGCAATTCTTCTGGAAATATTCATATTTAGTATCTAAATATTTCGAAAAAATTATATTCAAAAGAAAGATATTTATAAGAAGAAAATGTAACATTTTTAATTAAACCAAACTAATTAAATGAGCTAGACCTAACTAAAACTAAAAGAAATAAAACCCAATCAAATTAATTTTAAGTGAAAGTGAGTTACTTGGTCTAATTGATACTAGAAATCTAATAAGTTTCATAGAAAGAAAATAATTTTTTCGTAAATTTTAAGGAAAAAAAATTATTTTATGTTCATAATTTTTTTTGGTGACATGTTCATAAATATTTAAATCAATTTTCTAAAAAATATTTTAAAAAATTCTTACATAAGTTAATTATTAAAAAAAATGAAATAGAGTTAGAGGGTGGGGAAAGGACACGTAAGAAAATGGAGCCCACAAACCTAGAAAGGTCGAAACCACATGGAAAGGAATGAGAAAGAATTGCTAAAAACAATGGTCGCTCTCTTGAGAGTTAATTAAAGACAGTTCCTGACTCTCCTCACCTTAATTGCTGTGGTGGGTCCCTTCTTCAATTTCCCATGACCCCACATGTCTCACACACTTCATTTTCGTCTGTTTTTGCTTTTATTGGAAAATTATTCATGGACACTCTATAGAATTTAATTGTGGTACTTTGTACGTGTTAATGAACCGACTCTTGAAAAGGAACAAACAAATTACCGAGAATGTATAAGGTTTAAGTGCCATCTATCTTTTTTGCTTTACTTTTTAACATTGTTGGTGTTCATTCAAAAAAATGTTGCATAATAATTATGTTGATATTTAATTATGATTTAATTTTAAAAATGATATAATTTTAAAGAAACAACACAACACCGAATCAACTTGAAAAAAAATAATAAAGAAATCAAGTTGAGTTTAAGTATTGGTTATGGTGAGCAATAAAAATTATAAACATAAATTATATTTATTCAAATAAATAAATATTCAAAAATAGAAGTTAGTAAGTGATTACATTAATAATTTAATAAAACTGTTATTTATTTTTTAATCTTTAATATTTAAATATGATTCAATGATTAATATATATTGTTTTCATTTCTCACAACAATAAACTGTTTCACTTGACATGCTTCCTCTTTTCAATCTATCTATAGATAGATAGAGGAAATACTAACATAATTTAATTATTCTATACATCGTTTGATCATTGATGAATAATGAACAGCCTTAATTATTTTAATATAATTAATATTAAATTTAATGAGTTTAATTACCAAACTAAAAAAGAGAGGAAGATTAGAATAAAAAAAATTGGTATTTTCTTTTTTAAAATGATTATGTTGGTTAGTTTCTATTTTTTTATTATTAAAAAAAAATATAAATATGTATATTTTTTTAATACTTTGTACAGAAAAAAAATTATATCATGATTTTTTTAATAACACAAATTAGAGATTTTATCTTATTTTTATCTATTTGATTTGTGTTATTTCCTAATCCTTTTCAAACTAAACGTTAAATAAAAATATTTATTTTTTTCCTATCATAATTTTTAACGAATTAATCGACTCTTATTATCAATGTTAATAAATTTATCTTATATAATATCTTGTGATTACATAATAATATAAAAATATTTAATACTTTTATTAAATATTTTCTTACATAATTTTCCCTCTACAAACAAGGGAACTATATATACTTTTTAGGAATTAAAAAAGATTGTTGATTCAGTTAAATTAGTATAACCAAAATCAAATTGATTGAATACTTGGGGTTAAATTAGCTGACGTTAAATGAAACATGACACTAGTGTTAAGTCTCCGGTCAATTAATTTAAATTTCATCTAAAATATATATTAATCCAATTCGGATTTGATCAAGCTGATTACCCTTTTTTCACGCAAAGAATAAAAGTTTTTGGTTTGCACCAAGATATTCCTTAACCGATGATAATAGAAGACTAATATTCGAAATGAAAAGATTATGAAAGTAAATTTTATTTTTCTTATTAAAGTCTTCGCTATCCATATGTTTAAGAATTAAACTCTTGGCAATATATTTAAGAAATTCAATCATGTACTTCATAAATTTGAACTTAAATTCATCGGAATCTAAATGAATTCGGATTCACGTCGAATTCTTTCACATATATTATCAAAATAAACCGATATTATTTTATACATGTTTAAGTCAAATTCTAACACTGATAAATATAAGATATGCGAGAGAATTAATAGTGATATATAATATATTTTATTTCTTCCAATTAATTTATTTATCATTACACTTTTGTCCATTATTAGTTCATTACTGCCAAATCTAACCCAAATTGTTTAAGACACTGGATCCGTTAGCTAAGTCTGACCAGAAATCATCTTAATTGACGATCAATTACAATAACATTTAAGCGATTAAACCCACTAAAATGGATATAAAATTTAAGAATCAGACAGTTTTGAAAAATCAGCCTGTTCTCCTTCAGGGATCCAACCTTTTGGAGTGTTTTGTGTGTTTTTCTTTTATATGGAGACTCAATATAATTGATGAATAAATACTGAAACCAAAATTAATCTAGGTTTTGTTCATAGCCATTTAATCACTTTTTAATGTCTTGTTTGGTAAAGGAGGGGTATTGACAGATGATTGACCTATTTTTGTTCTCCCAGCTAAATATAACTGGCTTTTCTGATTGCTTCCTATGCTTTGCTAATTAATTTGGCGTTTAATTACTTGCTAATAATTGAGTTGCAGAATTTAAATATTTTACAACATATTTTTGAACGAGTTTAATTCTTATGTTGTCAGCGTAAATAAATTTTACACTTGTTAACTAATTAAAAATCATGTTAAAAATTATCTTTGATATAATTATTCCAAAAATTAACAAAATTATTATACATCACATGCAGTTTTAATTAGTTAGCACTTAACAGTATAAAAACTAGTTATGTATTCACTGCATGTATTACCTACTAAGTATTTTTTTTTAATATACAAAATAGTTTAAGGAAAAGGATGTGTGTGTGTGTGTGTGAAAGTCTTAAATTTTAAATTAAGTTGTGCCATTGTCACGGTCAAAATGTGTTTTTTATATATCAGTTTTCCAATCTATTAATTGAAAAAACGGTTTTCTTTGACTTCATAGTTTTCCAAACATTACAGTGGGTTAGAAACTGTCAAAAGAGAAATTGAAGTGTATATTCTTTTGTTGGTTGGTACGAATAATTTTCCTGAACAGAAGAAATTAATATTCATTTTTATAAAAACTTGCAGCTCCAAAAGTCATATATATAATCGTTCTATATATTTAGATATTTTTCTGCTGGTGAGTGTGTATATTTAATTGACTGACTCCTTTTTTTTATTTTTTTCTATCTTTTCTTACTGTTTAATTTTCCATTTTTTTAGTTATTTTTAAGCATAAGATATTTGGTTGCGATATCCAAAAAGAAATTAAAAAAAAATCTCAAGAAATCTTATCATAACTAATTTCGTCACATTTTTGTAGTTGATGATATTATTAACTGTTATATTATCATGAATAAACTCTTTTTATTATTTCATGAATAAAAATACATAAAGTTTTACAATAACACATCAAGGTCGTACTTCTAGAAATCATTTGAAACTCCTAGTACAGGGTTTTCTTTATTTGGGATCAATGATTATAAACTTTTTAATATCATTTTTATTAGTTTTTATTGAAAATCTAACAATAATGAAAATACGTGCATATTATATCGAAATTCTAATATCTATATATGTATATCTATATATGTATTGATAGTGTAAATCTATATATGTATTGATAATGCAAAAGAGTTATATATTATTATTTTTCATAAAAAAAGAATTATATATATTATCATTGAGTTACAAAATTATTATATACATATATGATAAGTATAAGTTTGTTAGTTTTTTAATAACTTTTAAAAATTATGTTAAAAATAATATATAATTAAATGATACCATAAAATACTAAGTTACACAAAAGATATATTGTACATTTATGATTTTAATATAAAATATATGTGTATTTAAATTGCTCATACTAAACTATCAAACACATATATATTCATTAACATGAAATCATTTCAACTTTATCTTTGGAGTTTGAATTTATATATATATATGCTCGTGCAGTTACTTCAACTATTTATTGATGTGATCTTTGTTAAGAAAAAATTGCTCATATTAATATGTGTAGTACGTAGTTAATTGATATAATATAGATTATAAATTTTGTATGAATTTCAATTTTACTCGGGAGTAGAGTCATAGAAAGAAGAAACAGTTACTACAACGTTTTTTTATATAAAAGAAATGATAAATTTTAATGAGAGAAAGGTTACAATATACTATATATTTATATTATGTAAGAAGAAAGTTTTGAAGCACGGGATATGACTGAACTTTGAAGTATACCGATTCTGGGAACCATCAGAGGAAGCAATAATGAGTTCCAAAGGCAAAGTGATGAGAGTGAGAGAGGTGGCTGGGTGAAAGTGAAGGAGCTCAGAGAGATCACAGCAAGATTAAGGATAGTGGAGTGAGTAAGGTTTTTGGCCAATTAGTGAAGAACACAATGTGTTCTTTTTTTGCAGGCATTTTGGTTAGAGATACAATACAAGAAGTGTTCTTAGTTACTTCTTAGTTCCTACACATACACACACAACTTGGGTTAAGAGAGAGAGACATTGAGAGGAAGCAAAGCATGGTAGTCTTGAATAAATGGGGCCCTCATAGAGAAGTGTGGGCCCCACACACCGCCCATGCGCACGCTGTCTTTCTTACCAATATGAAACCCATCATCCATCATCGATCCGATTCCTTCGACCTAACCCTAACCCAGCAACGCAGTAATAACCCAAATGGGGTTTCGCCCAAAAGCAAAAACTAAAAAGCCAAAAAAAGAAAGAAAAAAAAAAAACAGCACCACCATCTCCAATATTAACCCAACACAAAAGCCCCCCAAACTCGTTTCTCTTCCCCTCTTTTTCCCTTTCTTAAGAACTCTTTATTACCTTATTCCCTCCAAACCCTGAACTACCTCTCCCTTACTCCCATAAAGGTAGCTTAGCTTCAGATGCCAATCATCAAATTAACCAAACCCCTCCACTCATAGAGATCATCATCACCAAATGGTGCTTTGTTCAGCTCAAATTTTGGTGGGGTTTTGCAAAAAACCTTAATTCCCTTTTCTCTTTTTCCTTTTATGTTGAAGATAACTACTAAGTAGCATGCTCCCAACACCTCAAAGTAACCAAACCAAAATCATCACCACCATCTAGATCCCATATTCCCATCTATTACCCTTTCAATTTGCTTGGACTTTTGTAGGTGTTCATTGTTCAAGGCCTCCAAATCTAGGGTTGTGATAAATGGATCCTGTAGCAGCACAAGGACGTCCTCTCCCTCCACCTTTTCTCACTAGAGATCTTCACTTACACCCTCACCACCAATTCCAGCCCCACCACAACCACCAAAACACCGAGGATGAAGCCGGCAATGGCCGCGGCCAGAAGCGAGATCGCGACGAGAACGCCGGCGGCGGAGGCGGGGCCACCACGCCCCCCCAGGGCGGCGGGGAAGGCAAGGAATCCGGGTCAGGAGATGGAGGAGGGAGTGACATGGGGAGAAGACCAAGAGGAAGACCCGCAGGGTCCAAAAACAAGCCCAAACCACCCATTATCATCACAAGAGACAGTGCCAACGCTCTCCGATCCCATGTCATGGAAATCGCCAACGGCTGCGACATCATGGAGAGCATCACCGCCTTTGCAAGGCGGCGACAGCGCGGTGTCTGCGTGCTCAGCGGCAGCGGCACTGTCACCAACGTCACGCTCCGGCAGCCGGCCTCGCCGGGAGCAGTTGTGACCCTTCATGGAAGATTTGAGATTTTGTCCCTGTCCGGTTCTTTTCTGCCGCCGCCGGCCCCACCTGCGGCGTCAGGACTAGCCATATATCTGGCTGGCGGACAGGGACAGGTAGTAGGTGGAAGTGTGGTGGGACCCCTTGTGGCCTCAGGTCCCGTTGTCATCATGGCTGCTTCATTTGGTAATGCTGCTTATGAGAGACTGCCCTTAGAGGAAGAGGAAACTCCGGTGGCAGTTGCTGGCAACGGAGGATTAGGATCCCCAGGAATCCCAGGAACCCAGCAACAACCGCAACAGCAACAGCAACAACAACTTGTGGGAGATCCTAATAGTTCTTCTCTTTTCCATGGAATGCCTCAGAATCTTCTCAATTCAGTTCAATTACCGGCTGAGGGTTATTGGGGTGGAAGTGCTCGCCCTCCCTTTTAACAAAGTGTTTTACTTTCATGGTTTTTTCCGTTATCTTTGTTTTCTTCTTTTTCTTATTTTATTTTTGTTTATGTCTCTTTTTTTTTTTTTAATTTCGACTTTCTCTTTATGATCATCACTGTTCATTCTCCTTCTTGCTTAATTATAACTTAATTTACTCTTAATTTGAAGGCTTTGATCAGTCTTGAGTTGAAGAAGGGTGTATAAATTCATGAATTTTCGGTGGGGTTTGATGATTATTGCATATCTAAATTCTCGTTCGAACATATATAGTTGCTTCAAGACGAAGCAACAGCAACTGTATAGCATGTGCACTCTCTCTCTTCATGTTTTTGCTGCAATTCTAGTACCTTGTCTGATAATTTATCAGTCAATCTTTGCAGAAGGTAGGAAAAGAGAAGGTTCTGTTTTTTTTTTTTTTTTTTTTTCTCTTTTCAATTTTCTTTCTCATTTGTGCCTTTTTGCTGTGTGGAGTGGTTTTTCTAGGACTCCGAACCTAGATTCAGATTCTAAAACACGATAAAAAAAAAAAACCCCACAGTAAATTAAAAACATAATAAATATACATCAACTTGTTCTAAATTTTATCTATTTTTTCAAGAAAAGAAAAAGTTTTGCACACAATAATTAGCAAACTTGTACTTATAACACACTAACTCAACCATCATTACCACTCACTCTCATCCACTTTCTCTTCTACTAACACCCATCATTACATCCAAACTCCCACTCTTTCCACACCCATATTCTCAAAATTAGCACCATCATTACTGCCATGTCTCACGAACAACATTTTTCTCTCCTTATTATAAGCATCATATACTAGAAGACCACCCCGTTTTATCGCTGAAAGTTGATTAAATGTTTAGAATACTTTATTATTAAGTTGATAACTCTTAGAAAGTAACAGATGTTGGACAGTGAAATTCATCCATTTCTAGGAACAAGGAGAATGGTGGGGGAGTTATGGGCTTCACTATGTTTTGTCTGTCTCTGTGTGTGATTAGGGTTCACTAGTATTATGGTGGCAGAGATGAGAGCATTGGGTGTTGGGTCACACGTGCGCTGCCTCTGGAAAAAAAAAAAGGTTCCTTTTCGAGGTAACAACCGGAACAAACAGACCTCAAGAGCTAGCAAGAGGTTAAAGACTCTCCCTAAAGTGTCATTGGCACTAGAGAAATAAAAGGGGTGCAAGTAAAATCAAAAGTTTGAGGTAAGTTATAGTAAGTAATATTATACTATATAGTAGTATATATTAATATTAATATTAATATAATATATAGTATATTGAAGGGTAAGTAAGAGGAAAGAGAGAGATAAATAAACTCAGTTTTGTCTTGACTATGGAATAGATGCTCCTTGAAACCCTAGCTAGCTCTCTCTGTGCTCTTTTACACTGTTACTCCACCAATGCCAATATGTGCTTTGTAATTAATTTATTAATATCCATCTTTTCCTTGGATTCTATTCTTAGCCTTGTCCGGTTCCTCTAGCTCAGTTTTTTTTTTTTTCCTATATAGATCGGCACTTCCCAAAGATCATTCTCAATAATGAATGAACACTGCCTGAAAAAGTCTACATACAGCATTTCTTGTGTTAAGGGAGCCATTTTGGACACACTGTCACACTCACTGTTCATAGTTCTTCCTTCATCTGAACAACATGCAATAATACATACATGCTAGCTTGGACTTGAGATTATTTATTCTTCTTCGATGGATGAATCTTAGTTCTCTTATAATATCATTTTACAATTATTTTTTTTATTCAGTGAGGGAAACATTATTATTATTTTATTCTATTTAAAATGTTAAGTATATTTATTTTTTTATTCACTATTTTTTATAAAGTATTAAATAGGGAGATTATAATATTATGAAAGGATATAAAATATTACTCTTCACATCCTATATATGACTCATGATGATAAAAAAAAATAAAAATATATGACTCATGATAAAACGTATACCTGTAATTAACTACACTGAATTCAACATTTTTTTTTATTGAAACTATATATTTTTATTGAAACTATATACGGGTCTTACGCTAAAGAAAAAAAAACCGAAGAATCTTGAATTTTATCAGAACTTTAATTAGAGTCCTCTCATTCAGAATCAGGAACTGCTCTTGTATAGTATATTCATAGACTATGTTTTTTCTTTTTCTTTTTTTTGCCAAGAGCTAGTTAATTATCTCTTCACGTCTAGCTAGCTTAGAGCATCAAAACCCTGGAATAAATATCGGCGCTTAGCTTTAGTTCTTTATCTTTCATACTTTGATACTTAATAGCTTTTATACATGTTTTTAGAGCTGTAATGTTCATATTGGTGGACCAGATTAGATGATTATACCTTTCTGCTTCATCATGGTGAGCACACTTGAAACTTGGAACTACATTATAATAATATACAATTTATAAGATAATAAGATTCCATTATAATCAATGGAGTGTATTTTTTCACCAACTTGTTTGCTAGGAAATTCGTTATGTTGATGATAAACCCTTCGCCATTTAATACATAGATCAAACCCCACATTTTCCATCTCCATTAACATCATCTATACCAATTTATAACCTTTGTGTAGTGTTGTTCTTCTTTGGAAAAAAAAAATTGGATGGTATTATAGATGACAGATATCAGCCTGTTCTCCTTGACAGTGAGAAAGGTGAAAAATAAACTCATCAAATTAGAGGTCTAGGTGGAAAAAATAAATTGGAAGATTAGGGGAGAAAGAACCTTGAAGTGAAAAATTAATAAAACTGACTTCATGAGGATTGTTATGTTGTCTATCTATTATTTTATTAGTAATGTAGCCTACACAATTTATATTGCATTCGCAAAAATATAAATATCAATCTAGATTTTCAGGTTCAGTTTTTTGTTTAATTCAAATGAAAACATCAATAAAACTTTGTAGCATCATAAATCCATATAAAACTTGGCTTATTCAAAGTGAACAACTTATTTTAGAAGATAAAATAAGTAATCTTAGTCGTTGATGCATTGAAAATTAACTATTGATCTTCTTATCGATGACTATTTATTGTTATTCATTTTAAAAATGATAAATCTATATCTCTTAAAGAAATTAAAATATATAATTTACATATGTATAATTTCATATGTAATATTTTTTTCATCAGTATATAAACAATGTACAATTTCATATGTAATATGAACTATGCGATCAGTTAATCTTGAATAAGAATATACGAAGCCAACAAATTTTAACATATCTAATAAATGATTAGATAACTTAAGCATGTTTATTAGGGCTTGATTATTAGTTATGTATATGGAAAATGTTTTGTTACTAAAGGCAAACTCCACTTATTCTTTACCTGGAAGAGAGTAGTACAGTCCCTCCATTTGTTGGATAGATTAGAGATATTCTTAGTTATAACAATGAATAATTTTAATTTACACAATTTGAATTCAAATAGCTTGGATTTCTGCGGAGCTCCCTCCCATGCATGAAACCATTGTTACAGTGCTAAATTATAAGCATCTCACATGAAAAATCTTGTTATTATAATAAATATAGACTATTGAATTATATTTGAAAATTCAAAATTAAAAGATAAAATACACATGACATTTTTAATCATTGGCCACTGACTATTTTTTAATCTTACTCATTTATGTGTACGTAGTTTTGTTATAGTTTTAATTTTCTACAATAATTAAGAGTTCTCACTTGATTTGCTCCACATTCTCACACTATGAATTTATTTTTCTTTTAAAGAGAATCATATATAGCATGCCTTGAAAAAAAAGAAAGAAGGAATGAGGAAAAAAAAAACGTTTGTCATTGTAAAATAAACAAATTTTGATCTCACACACACACTATATATATATATATATATATATATATATATATATATATATATATATATATATATATATATATATATATATATATATATATATATATATATATGAGCTTTTTTTAGTATACTCTTTTGTATTGATTAAATTTATGTAACTCTTACACTAATTTGGGAGTGAAACTCATATTTAGTGAGCTCCTATGAATTTCATCAAAATACAAGAAAACGTGTGTTACAAATAGAATATTAAAAAGAGTGTATTATTTACCTTTCTCTTTAAGATATTGATACTGTTCTCTGAGGTCCAATGTACTAATATTTAGTGAAATTCAAAATCTTGATGGTGGCACTAAACTCACTTGATAAAAAATGGTTACTTGAATATGATGGAATCAAGACACAAGAGTTGAAGAAGTCCTCACATCAAGAGAGAGAAGTAAGCATGAAGATTTTAAAATAAGGTAGAAAGTGAAAATTATGATATGATCCTATGAGACACAAAGAGAAACACACATGAGAAAAAGTAGGAAAAAAATGAATGAAGGAATCTAGTTCTCACATTTTTTTAAAAAATTGTCAGTGCATGAACAGTAACTTCATCCATTTGGCGTTGTTTTGAGCCTTGCCCTTTAGCACATCTTAATAGACGTGTGGTGATTGTTAAAAAAGGTATTATATATACATGCATTTGAAACTTGAAAGTGAAGAAAAGTTTCTGTTTATATCTGCAATTTATCTAATATTCTTTCATTGCTGATGGACTAAGATCAATCAAACTAGACTCAGACCTATCCTCAAATCAGTAGCAGCCTTTACAAACGTGGCAACAACTTTGCTAGCTAATTGGATTGGTATTCATCAAAATCATCACCAACAGCAACTTGTAAATACCAGACTAATGCCCTTAAATGTTGTTATATCTCTTATACTTTTTGGCTTAATTAGTTCAATCTCTCGTATATATAGATTTGGATATGAAATAGGACGAATATAATTAGTGTTAAAGGATATTGAAAAAGTGTTAATTTTTTAATAATTACTTTAAAAATTATATGAAAAACGTTTATAGTTAATCGACAGTGTAAATTCTTACACTAACCGTGAAACAAAATCAATTTCATATTAAAAATAAATATGTATGATGCATGAATTATATATTATGATCATGAGTTTAATTTTCATGCAGTATTTGGTATAAATAATTTTACATTATAAACTAAAATTAGAAATTATTTCAATTATTATTTTTAGAGTAATTATCATAATAACACACTTTATAATTAGATAACATAGTCAGTATGTTTTAGTTAAAATTTTAAAGTATTAGCTAGTATGATATATATCATATTATAATCATAGACCTATAATATATTTTTTTTTATTAAATCTATGTCTATCAAACAACTTCTGTGCTATTGACACAAGTTAAACAACTATACAAATTAAAAGTATATATATAATACTTTTTAGTGATTATTGCCACCAGCATATAGCCCAACACATATAGAAGCAACCTGACTAGAAATTACGATATTATAAAATTTTAATTAACAACATTACTTTTATTCTCTATTTAATTTTGAGTCAAGTAATTAAATTATTGTCATTTTTCATGCTACTTGCAGTGAAAGTGGATGATAAATATAGGGTTTTTTTAAGAAGTGAAATCGCTTTGCTTTTAATTACGCTTGTTTACCATTAGTCAGGAAAATGAAAATGCCGACAAAATGATAGAGATGAACATCAAACTAAAAAGCTAATTGCATCAATTTAAAATTAAAGTTACAATAATAATATTATAACAACCAATATTACGTGTATTTTGCAGATATATAACTAGATGTAATGTGAGTGTCTTGAACTGGTTCATTGAATATAATATATATATATATATATATATATATATATATATATATATATATATATATATATAATTTGTATATAAAATTAAGTAATATACAATAGGCATAAAGTAAAAAATGCATATATTAAGTTCTTTTTATATATTATAGCTATCATAAAAACTAATACATTATTTTTTTTAAAAACAATGAACATTCATGTATGTTATAATATGAACATGTATATATTAAGATATTAATTTATGTAAAATAAATAAATTTTATTTAAGAATATATTTTTAATATAAATAAATATTTTGTATTTAAATATTATAAGTAGAATTGATTTCCAATAACATTCAATACTATTTTTAACAAATATAATATGTATTCATATTATTAAGTATATAATCAAGAAGTAAATTACTATAATATTTATATAATTTTCAATTTATAAACATATATTTTAAATTTTCTATTTTAAAATATGTTATATCAAATAATTCTCTTAAAAATATTAAAAAAATTAATATGTATATATATAGGTATTAATACTTTCAATAATTATATTTTATGTTAATTTATCAAATACACCTTATTTAATGAATAAAATAATTAATAGATTATAAGTAATTTTGACTTTCCAATAACATTAAATACAATATTTATTATACATAAAATGTAGTCAAATTATGAAAGACAACAATTAAAAAATAAAAATATTAATGTAGTAAAACATATTTTAATTATTAAAATTAATAAATGATATTTTTAATATATAGCATAAGTAATATATATAATTAAAATTGACTGCTTAATAATATTACTGTATTTATTAAATATAATATCTTTGACCCTCATCAATAAAATTTGTTTTCCAAAAAAATTATTAAATGTAATATGTAGTCAAAATTAAGCATATAAATTAAGAGGTTTACATGTTTTAGAAACTCCAAACAATCCTATAAAAAAAGAAAAAACTTCACACAATAAATAATAAGCTTAATTGCATTTTTGTCTCCAACTTATTATTCAATTGCAAATTTTGCCCTTTTTTTGCATATTTTACTCTCACTTTTCAGAATATAATAAATTTAATAAGAAAAAAAAAATATCTAGCTCTTTGAAAATAAACTTTTCCCATGAGACAACACTTTTTGGCTATTAAAAAAGAAATTGTAAGGATTTTCATTACTTGCACAAGTCGAATACAATATTGGCAGCTCCATGTCATTTCTGGCAATCAGAGTTTGATTACACTATGCATGACTGATCATAACATTTCTTCAACATCTCTCCCCCGCCCAAAAACCTCACTTTTCTTCATCTCTTCCCCCTCTATTTACATCTACTACATTCTAGGTCAGTGTTGACAAGAAACCACGAGAATTACCAACCAAACCCTGCTTCTCTTACCCAAAACTAGCAAGGTATACAACTACACGCCAAATGCTCCATTTATAAGGATTTTGTAGCATCAGTATTCAGTAGATCAGTTTCACCATCAGTAGAACATGAACAAAATATGAACCCCAGGAAAGACATGCCATCAACAGTCTGCACTATACGTCTATACGTAATCGCCGCAATTCAGATTTGAATGGCAGGATAGAAGTGAGAGTCCGACGAGCAAGATTCCTTATGTCCTCTCGTGTACAATCCCTTGAAATCCGGACAAGCTCCCAAAGGGCACCTCCATTGATCATGTCTTTTGCATTCACTTCTGCAATTTTTGTAACCTAATTCTGAGTTTTTGCAACAATATAATAATTGTTTCTAAAAAAACTTGAAAACATGACAAGGAGTCCAATTACCTTGTTGAGCCATGTGGCAGAGTGCAAGTTCAATGTGACGCCTGATTGGTGCAGCTTCATTGTTAGCATTATGTACTATCCATGGAAGTGCACCGTCTTCTATCAAAAACGACGTACCACTTTTTATCCCTGTGGATGTAATATATCATATTAACAGCATACAATTAAAAAACTTTTTACCATTAATTTCTCTAGTGCTAGAAATATGACAATGCCAAAAGTGGGAAGCAGCAGAGTGGGGAAAATTGATGGCAGTGACTTGTTTAGAAATTGGAAACATAAATATAATCTTAAAGTCAATGGCCTTGCAGCTGGCGAGCAACAACTATCTCCATTTTCAATGACTCAACATACCTCTAATATAACATTTGCACCATTGGCAATAAATATTGACAAGAAAGCAAACCTTGACTAGAAGCTCGAGACTCGCATTTGGCAAAGTTGGCAATTCCTCGTGCAACTTGTGAAAGAACATCAGGATGTCCACATCTTACAACTCCCAGTAAAGCCTTGATACCTCCTTGGGATCTCAACTTCATCAATATTTTATCTGGATCAAGAACACAATGATAAAGTGGTGAACAATTGATGAGTAATTGAAATATGAAGATCATAACTTCCAATGTAAAATATACAAATGAAGGCACAACCTTTCAGAACACCATATCAGGATGGTAGCTATCATTTGCATGAGTATTTAATGTACATATAAAGTAATCAGTTCTCTCACTTTAAGATGTTTTTCTCTGTCTACAGAAAAACACCATACTACAGAACAACACCAATAATTATCAATCTCAATCAGGATGCAGAACGACCAACCCAAATAATGCTATAGTGGGATGGTTAGTGAAAACGAGGACTATAGATAGAAACTAATCAATTTAGTGCACTATAGATATATTTGCAGCTTCCTTGTACATTTTTTGAGAAAAAAAAAATATTTTTTCCTAATAAATATTAATCCCAAGCAAAATGCTTTTATGCCATACACATAAATTCTCAAAGAAAATTAACAAAATAAAAGGTGTTCATAATAATCAAATTGTCCAGAGTCTAAACAGAATGAATGATGAAATGACTGCTAAGAACATGTGAACAGAGACAAAGGAGTTGGAAAAAATAAACCAGAGGCAAAAAAGGGTCTTCAAAGTCTGAAGCACGAAAAAATAGAAAACAAAGGCCTCTATAAATTAACAGAATAGAGATGAAATCAAGCCCTGCTATGGCACCATGATTGAACTAATTATTAATTCATCACCAACTTGATGTATCAGATCACACACACACACACACAGATTTAGCAACATGAATGACTAGAAAACAAGTAAATGTACCATTTCCACATAGGTTAGCTATGGCACCAGCAACCATTCGAAGAGTTTGTGGTTCTTCAGCATCAGATGCAGTCATTGACAACAGAGTGATTCCCCCTTCGGCCATTATAAGTTCTTGATTGGCTTCTGAATTGTCATGAAAGAAAGTAAAGTAATATCAAAACCTAGCGGCTAAATGCAGAAATCCACTAATAATAACAAAGTAGGAAGTAAAATCCAGCTAACTTGAACATTTATTAAAAAAATAACAATCACCATGCATGGCAAGATTGGCAATTGCCCCTGCTGCTACTCTGCGAACCGTTTCATCCTCATATCTTCTAAGAAGCATCAACAAGGAAGAAAGGCCACCAGCTTCAACAATACCTTTTTGATTCACCTCTGCATATTGTATTGAAACAAATTATTCAACAAAATCTTCATATACTACCGTACCAAGAAGGCAAATTTTTTTGGAAGGCTTGAGTATGCATGCAATAGGGGGGGGCTGTTAAAAAGAGGAATGTAGTCTGGTGGGCAACTGCACTTCAACAACATTCATCCCCACAACAGACCAATAAGAAATTTATTTTTCTTACGAAATAGAGTGATCAATGAATCACAACGATCTCAGCACTCATGGGGAAAACCAAAACTTTTAAAATAAAGGCCAAGATTTACAGTGATAAAATAATCTTTGCAGAAGACATATGGCAATCTGAAGACAGACTTATAAAAAGGCATGCTTACTCAAAAAGAAGCAGATCCAGAGAAGATTAATATATGACATTCTGATGAATTCTAGAGAAGAAACACGTCATAAAACATTTCTTCATAAAAATATTGCCCTTAATGATAATAAAGAAAAAGCATAGAACAGCATTCAGGAGTGGTAAGAGCATTGTAAATTATTGATACAGACTGGAACAGATGTGAAAAAGATAGCATAAATTTTTAAAGGTATGTTGAACAAAACAATGTTGCAGAAGGATGACCATTCTGATTTTTTGCATGAATTTCACTCCTTCCCAGAGTTTGTAACATATGACACAGATAAATGCAACAAAAACATGAATAATAATTCAGGAAATTACTCTCTGGAATCCACTAGCACCTATCACTAAATTATCAGTATTTCCATCATGTGCTTCTTTTTGAAGATTTTGCTAGCCGAATATCAATAAATAGGTATTAAAAGAAGATTAAATAACAGCCTTAAGTAGAGGATAGCAACAACCTTCCGCTGCAAGATTGGCCACCATTTTAACAGCATGAATCTGTACAAGGGGATCATCAGAGTCCAGCAACGACAAAATCTTTTGCAATCCAACTGTCAAAATAACATGAGTCACACACACATGGATGATGTCAAGATTCAATAATAACTCAACCAACTTGCACCTTGCTCAAAGAGTGTAGCAACAGATGCCTTCTGGCCATTCCCAGTGTCTTTGAGTTGGGAATGCCTAACTTGAGACATGGAAGAATCCATGGCAGAGGAGGCATTTACTGATCTTTCACTTCCTAAACATCTTTTCATCTATGACCATAACATTATTCATATTCACAAAAAGAATTAAATAATGCAATACAAGCCATAGTCATGCTAAAAGGACAAGGTATACACAGCTAGAGGCTACAGAGAGATGTGAAAACTTGAAGTCACAACAATCATTACAGTTTCAATGTGCTAATCAAACTTTCCAACTTGATGACACTTAAAGAACTTTACATTGTAAATATTGTTACAATATCACAAAGAAATTAAGAAGCTAGGTCCTAGTGCTCTACATTATCTTCTGGTAACACTTAATCTGAACCATCACGCAGTTCATTGGGAGTATTTGGCTCAAAAGAAATGCAATGCACAAGTTTCAAGAATGTCTCTTATCCCTTACACTTTCATGATCTCCATTTGGTTCCCTGGTCATTATTTTTTCAAGGGAGTTTCCATTACTAGGATGCAACAATATTATTGAGTTTTTGTGCAGGTTTTAGTCATTTCATTTTTCAATAAAGGACTTTTATGCTCTCCCAGTTGTACTTTCACTGCTTTCTTTTTAATAACTTTTTTCTTGCATTAGTAAATAAATAAATGTGTCTTTAAATCTAGTAGGTTCTTAGAATTACAATATATTCAAATATATGGGAACTCATAAATTACTAATTTATCAAGCACTCTCCAAGCTTATTACTTCTAACTCAAACATATGCTCCATATTGGGTCAAAGTTATACAATACCTGCTCAGCTTCAAAGTTCAATTGCAATAATTGACTTCTTAATATTATTATTTCTTCTTCAAGTTTCTTTTTCTGATTAACCTCATCCTCCAGAATGCTGTGAACCTTTATAACCTCTGCATCCCCTCCAGCCTAGTACATAAAATGTCCCAATATTCAAGAAATCAATGCTTGAAAAATAAGAAGCCAGAGAAGTTCGTCATTTAACTGAAATATACCTGTGTGTGTGTATTTTTCCCCAGTAGAATTTTTAGATGTTCTACCTCTGCTTCCGCTGCCTTTCTCCTATTGCATTCATTTTCAAACAGCTTTCTGATCTCAGAAACTTCATCTTCAGAAGATGGAGTTGGGCCCTGTGCCAACAAAAACTTTAACATCAGGACCACTAAACAGTGAACATTAAAGATTTTAAAATATTGAACTTAGCACAAACCATGAAGATTGAAGCAAACACGAGCAAGCAGGTAGGGAAATCATAAAATAGGAGAGGGAAAGATATAGATTTTGACATATAAAAGCAGGGTGAAACAATTCAATTCTCATCTTTTATGGAATTCTGTACTATGTCTAAAAATAAGTAGCCATACAACTGATAAACTACTATACTAATATATTCCCACAACCTAAATGCAATCAGACTGACTTCATGGAATTTGATGTTAGAAAACTGAAAATACATTAGTATGGATTGGAAAAGAATTAACTCCAAGGTCTGTCTACTGCCAGCCTCACATTCGAAAAACAGCTTTACATGCTATGCATCACTAGAATGCAAGGTAGGAAGAAGTGCAAATTTGCCAAATTGCAAAAAAAAAATTGGTGTGTCTATCAAGAGTGCATCAAAATAGTCACAACTGGAATTTTTCAGACATTCTACTTAGCTGATACATTCAATGAACTGGGGGGAAGAAAACAAAATGCTTATGGAGTAAGAGTAGTCTATCATTCAAAGGACAAACCATTCCTTTGCGGATTCTGCCTAATAACTCAAACCTTTGGGATAATTGGTTATTGGTCTTCAACCCATAAAGGCTCTTGTATGAGAGAACATGATAGAGATATAAAACTGTTAGTGGGATTTACTTCACCTAACAATGCTTTTAGTAAAGTTGGTCTTCAACACAAAACAAGGGTAAATACTTTATTTTCAAAAAACAAATTTTTCACAATAACAAGTGCACATAATAAGAGTGTAGAGACTGATGGATCCTGAAAAATGGTCCAATATAACAATGTCTCAATATCTACCAGTAATAATTAAAAAAAAAACACAGTAAGAGAACCCCCTTTCCAGAAAAGTTAATATTGTTTGAAATGGAATACCTCTCCACAACCATCCACAAAATAATTGCTGCCATGTCTTTTCTCATTTGACACCAACTTCTGCTCTAGCTGCTTAACTGATTCCATGTACTCCATCTGGCATTTCAATCTCTCTTTCTATAGGAAACAACTAAATATGAGACATTATGCAACAATGAAAGAGGATGTTAAAAAATAAATAAATAAAGTCATAAGAACTAGCAGACTCCTAGATTCCCTAAAGAATACAAAATAAAGGAGTCCACCATGTATAGTCACTGCCCCATAAAGTAAAATGTCGTTGGGGGGTGTTTTTGAACCATACAAAACTGCAATTTTTGTAATTTGGAACTTGGTTGAAACCACACCCAGATTGCAAACCAGTGGCTTCGATTTCCAAGATCTTAATGTCAAAGAACCTTCTCTCTATCTCCATCTTTCTAGTTTAACTTCTTCCAATTAAATTCCCAACTTAATCTGCCAGAAACCCTAACCTGTTGTACAAACTGTTTTAATTTCCATATAACCTCAGAACTGATGTTTTATTTTATGTTCACAGCCCAGAAGGCTAGAAGAAGACCATAATTTGACAACAATTGTAAAGCTCATCCATACAGCATGTTGATAAAATTTATAAAGCATCTAAAAACTATAAGATTTTTTTAATCGGCAAAACTAATAATATATTATATTTAAAACAGTACAAGATGTACTGGTAAGTATACAAGTGAAGGCCAAAATGAGCAGAATCGTGGTACCCTAATACAAGCTGATTACAAAATCCGTATAACATGAATTAGGAAACCAAAAGTCTGACAGTATTTTTGGCCCAATACTACCCTCTACTTATATATTCATCCCTCCCTGATTACAAAATGCCTCCCTAAGATTACTAGACCATTGATGGAAAGGTAGATCAAAGCCCTTATCCAAAATTTTTAGCCACTTCCAGCACAGGAAAACCGCCTCCTCCATCAGCTTACTGGCATCAAATCTTCCATTTGAGAAAACAATTGCATTTCAATGCTGCCAAATATTCCATGTCAAGGATATCCACCAGCACTGCCATCGCTGGAACCAAACACCAGATGTCTTTCCAAGTGCATGCTGAAGGAAATGTTGTCTCGGACATTGGAAAAATGTTCCCGATATGTTTGTCCAAGACAGAGCTTCCCACCATAGTGGCAGAATTTTACTGCAGCTAAAAAATAGATGTGCTGCATCTTCTTCAGAACTTTTGCAGAATGGGCACATTGGATCATTGATTTCCACATGTCTCTTACGCAAGTTCACCTTCGTTGGCAGTCTATCTCTTAATAATCTCCAACCAAAAAAGGAAACTTTGCTTGAGACCTTTACTTTCCACAGCACACTGAAAGCTCCATCCTGATTTTCGTCTGTATAGACCCCCATAAGCATCGTATACACATTCCCCACAGTGTATACACCACTTGAATCTCCCTTCCAAGTCCAGCTGTCTACACAATCTAGATAGATGATGATACCATCCATTTCTTCCAGGAACTTGGTTGCCAAATCAATCTCAGCATCAAAAAGTGGCCGCCTCCATTGGAAATTCCACTCCCACCTTGCACTTGTGATACCTCCCATCTGTTGAATGGACTGTTGTTGCTGATAGGAGATAGAGTACAATATGGGGTACTTCAACATAGGTGGTACACCATCACCCTTCCACCCATCCTCCTAGAATCACACCCTTGCTCCACACCCAAGATTCCACTTTATCCCTTTAGCAAACCAACTCCCTTCTTAAGTGGAATGAGCTATAGATCTAATATCCTTCCACTATGATGATTCGATGCTGCCCCTCCTCTCCTCGTCCCAATTCCTCCACTCACCATATTTTGAGACCAGCACCCTAGCCCACAGCTCCCCTTGGTTATGGAATAAATTCCATCGCCACTTTCCAAGGAGTGCATAGTTAAACTTTCTTAGGTCCCTCATTCCCAATCCTCTTTTCTCCTTTGGTAGGCACATTGACTCCCATTTTACCCAAGCAATCTTCCTCTGCTCTAATCCTCCACCCCACATAAACCTCCGTTGTATCCTCACCAACTTGTCTAATATTTCATTAGGTACCCTTAAAAAAGAAAAGAGATAAATAGGAATGAAATTTAAAACTGATTTTGAGAGTCACCCTTCCCCCAAATGAAAGTAAATTTTGTTTCTGTTTCGACAACTTTCTCTTACATTTCTTGATAATGGGATCCCAAACCTCAGTACGCCTTGGGTTTGTCCCAATCGGGATACCCAAGTAGAGAAAAGGTATGGCCAGTAGACTGCACTTTAGAAACATAGCGGCATCATCCTTCCACCTCTCTGACACCCCCACTACCCCAAAGCCACTCTTTGAAAAATTAATTTTGAGCCTTGACACAAGTTCAAAACTCCGCAAAATGACCTTGATTGCTTTGACATTCTCCCTAGAGGCTTTCCCAAAGAAGATTGTATCATTTTCATACTGTAAGACACTTATTTCTACCTCGTTCCTACCAACCGTGAAACCTTCAAACAGTTTTTTCTCCTACACTTCTCTCATCAAGCCATTTTGTCTCTCCGCAACAACATTAAATAAGAGAGGATCTAGTGGATCTCCTTGCTTAACCCTCTTTGTGGGATGAATTCAGCCGAAAGGCTTCCATTAACCAATATGGAGATAGAAGCTAAATTTAGGCAGCCCTCAATCCAAGAGATTCATCTATAGCAGAAACCCATCCTAGACAACATGTACAATAAGAAATCCCAGGAAACTGAATCATAGGCCTTTTTGAAATCAACTTTAAACACTAAGCACAGTCTGTTTCACCTCTTGTTTCATGAATTACTTCATTGGCAATCAGGGTGATGTGCAACAAATGTCTCCCCTTTATGAATGCAGTTTGTCTTTCATCTATAATTGATGGCATCACCTCCTTCATCCTCCTTGCTAGTACCTTGGCCACAATTTTGTATATGCACCCTATTAAGGAGATAGGCCTAAATCATTAAGGTTTTGTGGATCATGCACCTTAGGAATGAGTGCTAGAAATGAAGCATTGCTCCCTTTTGGGAAGACTCCATTGGCAAAGAACTCGTCCATAAATCAAAGCACATTGGCTTTGATCACCTCCCAAAATTCTTTAATAAATTTGAAATTAATGCCATTTGGTCCAGATGTCTTGTCACTTCCACATTCCCACACAGCTTCCTTTACATCCTTTTCACTTAATCGCTCCGTCAGTCTAACATTTTGGTGATGACCAATGGCCCGAAATCTAACCCATCAAGTTTGGGCCTCACCCAATCTACCTCCTCAAATCTGTTTTTGAAGAACAAGTGTATCTCCTCTTTCACCCTTCGAGGTTCAGCAATCTAACCACCATCAACAAGCATGCCTCTCAAGGTATTGAAACTGTGGTTTGCATTTACGATCCTATGGAAGAAACTAGAGTTGCAATCCCCCTCTTTGATCCACCTTGACCTTGCCTTTTGCCTTAGTAATGATTAATGTGATTGAACAACTATCCACAGCCCCTCTTGCAGTTTTTTCCATGTCAGCAACTCATCATCCGATAGTTGTCTTTCATCACCTTCAGTTTCCAGCTTGTTTAGCTCCAGATCAATACGTTGTATCTTCTTCTACGTATCACCAAATTGTTCCTTATTCCAAACTTTCAACCTTGCCTTGATTGCCTTTAGTTTTTCTTTAAGCACAAATCCACCCCAACCCCTTATGTGATCTGCTGCCCAGCATTGTTGGTCAACCTTTTTGAATGATTTATATTGGAACCAGCAATTCAGAACCCTGAAGGGTCGCGGTCCCTAATCAATGTTTTCAGATTTTAGAAAAATAGGACAATGATCTGAAAAATTCCTCTCCAATATAAATTGGGTATAGCCTTGCCATTTTTCAAACCATTCCGCAGAAACAAGGACCCTATCTAACCTACTTTTTGCTGTCCCATTTGGCTTGTACCACATGAATTTTCTGCCCACACAAGGCACATCTTCAAAATCAAGATCAACAACCCATTCATTGAATTCCTCCACATTACAGTCATTCACCCCCCCTTTGACATATCCTTACTCTCTCAACTAGGTTTCTTACACTATTAAAATCACCAAGTATACACCACAGCCCTCCAAAACTTGAATTTCTCAACTGCCTAATTTGCTCCCACAAATTCCTCTTCTGGGCCATATTGTATGCCGAATATATGCTGACTATGGACATCTTTTGCCCATCAGGAACCCACATGCCTTCTAAATAAATAAAGTCATGATCACTTATCTTCCTCTCCATTCTAAAGGATTGTTCACTCCATAGGCAAAGTAGCCCCCCTGCCCTATTACGTGTTGGTAGCAACTCCCAACATACCTCCAAATCACCCCATGGTGCCTGGCAGACAGATTTGTCCATTTGCTCCACCTTGGTCTCTTGTAGACACAACATATCAATTCTCTCCTTTAACATTTTCTAATTGCAGCCCACTTTACCCCCTACCCAGCCCTCTTATATTACAAGTGACAATCTTCATTATTCAACCATCTTATTTCCCAGCCTATCAGCCTCGATCTTATCCCTTTCCTCCTGATTAATCATCATAGTGATCAATGATTCCTCCCCTTTCCCACATGCTACTCCCAGATCCTGAGTCATGATCCAATATGATGTTACTTCTTTTATTTGATTACAGGTTTCATTACGTTTGCTATTTGGTAGAGCACGTGGTGCATGCTGTCCCTTATCCTGTTCTTCCCATTCAGCCACTTCCTTCAAACCATTGCCTCTTGTTACTGGTGAGTATTTATCACAAGTATTTGGTGTGCTTCTAGCCTCCTTTTGGTCCTTTCTGTTTGATTTTGTTGATATCTCATCAACAAGCCCATCTACTCTGATGTAGCCCATTTGCTTTCTACACCCTTTGATTTTGGAATAAACTTTCATCGCGCTTGCTGGCCCATTTGCTTTTCCTACCATATTGCCATCAGCCCCTTCACTTATTCCAGTATTGGTGTTTTTAGTAAGGCCCATTAAGGGCCTGTCACCCTCCTTATCTTGTGGACAAGCACGTGACCCTTGCACCTTTATTTCAAAATTGTGTGACATCAGTGGGTCCAGATCCTATGCATGTGGAGGGATTCCCCAGCACAACACCCAGACCAGTCTATTCCCGATTCGCATATGCTAGTTCCACTTTTCCAATGAATGGAACAAAGATGACCCATCGTTTGTTTCTTCCTTTACCAGTTGTATAGCTTTGTCATCTGTGAATCCCACTAACAATACCATGTCATCTTCTAAGTATTTTGGCTTGATATCTTCTCCACCATTCCACAAGAGTTTGTCTCCCACTCTATCGAACATCGCCAAGTTTTTCAATCTTCCAACCCATGAGTTACTGAGCCATGTCCATTTTTCCGCAGGTATGTTCAGATGCACTAACGAGTACGAGTTTGTTCCCGATGGACTCGCACGCATTAGGTTCAGTCTTTGCCCCACGATTTTGTTGCCTGACACCATCGCTCTCGCATATGAGGTTGTCATTTGCCTTCGTTGGGGCTGCTGTTCCGTTACCCCTTCCAGGTTACCTTGATGTTTCCCCCCATCGCATGATTTATCCAAGGTTACCTCAATCCTGTATTTGACATTTCTGTTTGTTTCTCCCCTTAACATTCTCACTCTTCCGTGCTTTGGTATGTTAACATGTAGTTTCAACATCCCTAGTATCAGGTTATCCAATTGTCTTTCAAGTCTCCTCACATTGCCCACCCCCTTGAATCTCACAAAGCCATACCTCCTGCCATTTCTATTCCTTGCAATGAACACCTCACGCATATCACCCCATTTCTTAAACTCATACCATAGCTCATTTTCACTCATCTCTTCTAGGAATCTTGTGAAGTAGATAGATTGGACATCAGATGCATCCCTCCAATTTGTTCGTCTATTCTCAGCTTACTGGCCATACCCGGTGCCAACGTTCTAACGTTGGGATCCCACTCTCTATTCCCCCCTCACCCCCACCCACTCACTGTTTCTCTCTCTACCTTTCTCTCATACTTTTAAGACTGAATGATTAGGTACATTTATGTTATCTAAAACTATAAGATTATAATTTAAAAACAGTGGTTTGCGCAAAATAGTGCTACTTTTCTATAGAAAATATAGCAAACCTCTAATGCATCAGCAAATTTCCTCTCAACCTCAGATATACGACATTGTGCCTCCAAATTTAATCTTCCGACTTCTTCTTCAAAAGTCTTTTGCTGCCTTTCATTTTCTGCAATAAGGTTATCTAATTGTACCTCAAGCCTCCGAGACAAACTTTTATAATCAAACTCCTCCTTTATTTTCAGCATGTTCTCAACCTTCATAGCCTGAGACATAAATACACAATCAATCTTTCATGCAAAGCCAACAATATTAATTCTCAACAAAGCTTTTCATTTGAATTAGTAATCATAAATTCATAATCATAATAATAAAACATATAGTAGGGAAAATATCAGAGACAAGACAAGTCAATCAAAAAATGTTTCAAAATGAATTAACTAAGATACTTCAAATTGTTAGGGGTATATTAAGTATACAATAGACAGATGCAAATTAAGATGCTAGCTAGAGTATATTAACACTTGGTCATAGAGGATTTGACACCAAATCAACAACAACCAACTCTTCAAAAAACTTCAGGTGTTAGGTGCAAGCTCAGTAATGGTTTTATAACTAGCATATTGTATGAGTAGAAATTATACATAAAATACAGACAATCATGGTAAAGAAAACTAACCCTTTGCCCAAACAATATGGTACTAGAAGTCTCTCCTCGATAACGTGGAGATGGGCCAATAGTAACAATCAATGAAGTCCTTGCTGTTCCTGTGAATGATTAGAAAACATAAAACACAAATATAGAATGACGTAACCAAAACCACTGCACGTTTCAGTAAACAGAAAAAACATCCCAGGAGAAGAATAACAAGGAATGCAGAGACTCAGAGAATGATATTGTAAACGTATTATATAAGAATGCAGAAACCAGTTTCCTAAACCATAAATCACATCTTATTCTCGTATTTCATCACACGATGTTGAAGTACAAAAGGTTAATAGTATGATATCTGACAAACTGATTGAAGTTTCTTACCTCCAAATGAATCTCTGAGCAATCTAGTAAGTTTTGAATCACGAAATGGAACATGAGAATTGTTTTCTGCTAGAGCATTAATACATTTTCCCAGTGCACTTAGTGAAAGATTGATAGATTTAGCTTCCTCTAGCATGTACCCTTCACTTCCTGGTGGGGAAAAAAAATTTAGAGGCAATGTTCAATATTAATATGCATGCATATTAGTGTGCACAGGTGCACACACGCACAAATCTTAAGTTAAGTTTCAGTATATACCTGACTTATGGATACGCTCTGATCCTGCCAAATCTACCACAACCAACTTGCTCTTTCGAACAAGTGGTTTTGAAGGTTTAGTCAAGTGAGAGGCATCATTATTTTCAGTAGAAACAACATCTTCACTGTCCACAACAGACCTCTTAACGTGTACCTGTGTGAGAATAGATAATTTCATCAAGATAGGATATTATTTTTATGAAATGAAAAAAAAAAAAAAAGCCTAATTGGATATCTTGGTTCATGACAGGTAAGAGTAATTAAAATGTAAACAATACACAGTTCATTATTTCACCGTCAGTATAGCGTGACTACGAGAAGATTCGGTATTCAACTTTGTGTTGGCAGCAATTCGATGAGTTTCCCCTACTCTTAGCAACTCCAAGAAACTTGGCTGATCCTTGATTTCCACTAGAGTAGCTCCAGACAAAGACACATCACCAGTTTTTGGATCTTCCACGATAGGAATATTATCATTTGCTGGATTAAGCAAGTCCTGGAGAGTCTCCATGTAAAGCTACACAATTTGTAGGAGACATTTCAGCAAAAAATTAAAATTAGCCTGGAAAAATGATAAAACAGAGAACACTAGCACAATCAAACCATATAGGGCACAGCATTAATAACTACATACACGCATTATGATGCAAGAAGTATGACAAACAATGCACATGATGTAAAATACAGTAATACATGCATAAAAGTATGCAACCTGCAGATATGAGACGGTGACAGAATCAGTTCCTGGAGATATGTCAGCTAAGATATCCTCCATAGAACGAACCATGATACCACGATCAGAGGTATCTTCCTCCCCCAATTGTCCAAGAGTAAAAGTTTTGCCCGTTCCAGTTTGACCATAAGCCATCACAGTTCCATTATAACCATCAAGAACGCTCTATGAACAATATCAAAAGGCATGTTAAGTCAGACATTTAAATAATAACAATCCTTTGATGAAAGCAGTGCATTACCACTAAAAATAATGTTTATCTAATCAAATCATAAATTACAGTAAACAAAGTTTGATGGCTAAGAAAAGGATATTCTTGACCAATCAGGAAATGCATTGTTACGACAGACCTCAACTACTGGCTTAGCTACAACTTCATAAACACGCTTTTGTGATGCAAATTCAGTAAGCACTTCATCAAACTCATAGGTATCTGAATCCCAATTGTTTTTCCGAAGTTTCAGTCTTTTAAGCTGAAAGAGATTTAACAAAACAAGGGCAAAACCTTAAAATGCAGTAATTAAATTAAAATGCAGAATCCACAAACAGAAGACCAAAATGCACCTCTGGCTGTAATTCAACACAGTCAGCAAAATCAGCATCAGCCATCATTTCTTCAGTATTTTGAGGTCTCAACCTTACAGACACTCGAACTCTTCCAGGCACTATAGTATACATAAGCATGATAAGAAAACAAGTAACAATACTGCCATAGCCAAGAAAACAGCAGAATAGAGAACAATTAGAATAGTCACATTCTGTACAATAATTGGCTTTTGAAGTAAATGTGAAGTATAAGAACTAAGGTATTCAAATTCAAGATTCTACGAAAACTTGTGGATAGTCAATAGACACCACTCAGAAACTCTTAAGCATATGTATGCCTAGTGTAAAACATAATATAAAAACCTATTAATGACATATGCGATATATGCATAACATATTACTCTTAACACACTAATGTTTCAACATTTCAACTCCATAATAAAGCAAAGTAGAAAACCACAATAATAAAATATGACAACAAATCAATGTTATCAATGGCGGAAGCCCAAAATTCCACCATATAAACATGCCATTGCGGACTATAGTGCCACCATACCCAACCTCCCTTCACAAATTGCCTATGGTGGAGGGGTTGGGAAAACACCACAATGATAAGGACAGTCCAAGGAAAACAAAAGCAAAATCCCTTAAACCCTATATATTTTGTTCGCTATCACCACCAATTCCAAAATCTTCTGTAATCAATAATAAACATAAAGTTGCAATAGAAAACAAGTGGCGCATGACCATGAAACCCATACAGGTCAGGTGGTAGACCCAGAATAACCATTTAAGTAGAGGCACTACTCTGAATTCTGAACCCTCCAATACTACCCTGGCTTTTAGAATGGCTTCTCAACTAGACAACGTGCTTCTCCAATCTTAACGACCAAAACATCAAATTCTCATAAACATGATACAATACAAATTCATCTTTGATTACAAAAACATCCATCTATAATGCTACACCAAGGCCTACTTTTGCCATTAAACAACGATACCAGTAATATAATTAAGATCTAAATTTGTTAATTGACAATTTGCATGAAAAAGCTTAAAAGCCCAATCTACATACCGACATACAGTTCCAAAGTCTCAGTAATTTTAACATTTAACCTCCATTTTCCCTTTTTTCCGAACGTGATCCAAATGTTGAAGAAACAACACTTCAAAATTCAAATCGCTCTTCATATGTACTAAATAATAAATCACAACAACACATAATCCATCAATAACTATTCACGTTACTTCATATATACCTACTAACACCATAACACGAATAGCGAAACATTATCAGAAAGAGACATAGAACGGAAGCACGAAATACATTCTCCAAAAGCAGAGAAGAAGAAGAAGCTTATAAGAAGCAGAAACCAAAAGCTGAAACAAAACTTGAACTCATTTCCAACTTGTCTATTTATAATAGCTACATTGCCTCTCTCAGGAGCTCTTGATTTCTCTGTGCGTGAAATGAAGAAAGTTGACAATAACTAGCTAAATTCTAACTAACCTCCGTCTCCGCTTCTAGCTGCGGCGGAGGTGGAGCGGCGGACGGCGGATCCCGGCGAGTGAGGGAAGCGGGGCTTAGGCGACGACGGCGTTCTGAGGTGGTTTGGGCGTTCGAACTTAACGGCACTTCCCCTCTGAGCCAGAGCGACGCCGTTTCGGTAAGCCATGGTGCAGTGAGGGAGTAATAAGAGCTTCAGTTGCTGAAATTGAAACAAAAATGGAAGCGTTCGTTCGTGTATTTGTTACCTCGCTTTAATTTTGAAGCATTTCGTTTTTCATAATTATTATTATTATTCAAAACGCACAGAGAAAAAAAATTTAAAAACTATAAAAGTGAGTGAGTGAGGGAAGACGTGTCCGTAAGTCTCGAATGAAGAGGGAGGATGGGGGAACCGCGTGGGCCATGCAGAGAGAAAGGGAGGGAATAAGACACTACCATGATCTCTGTCACGTATTTTATATTTTTTAACTAAAACTCATGCAAAATTTATTTATAAATACAACAAATACAAAATTATGCTGCTATTACAGTATATATGTACAACAAACACAAAGTTCGTTCTAAGTCAGATTTTAAATTTGAGTTGATGAAGAAAAAAATTAATTGAGACCAAAAATTTCATTAAGGTGGTTAGATAGTATAGATTTCAGATCTAATAAAAATTTGTCATCAATCAAATTAATAATATTCAACACCAATACAAAAAGAATGTTGGATTTGGAGTGATTCTTGACTCTTATTAGTTGAAATTGTTCCCTTGTTTAAAGAAAATTATATAGGGATCATTGCATTATTTAAAATTTTAAACACCCTTTATATGAACCAGAATGTAAACAAAGCAAGATTGTTCAGAGGATTGTATTTGTTTCGGTGTAATTTGTGGTCTTGATTTTAAATTTTTGATATATAAGTATGTTAAATATTTAGAAAATGTGTTTTATTTTCATAATATAAGATTATTCTAACTTAACTTGTGGGATTACAATCTTAAATATAAAAACTATTAAGTATTTGGAAAAAAGAATTTTGCTATTGACATTGATCCTATCGGATTTAAATTGGTATCCTTAAAAAAAAGTAAATTACAATTTATACAAGTTGTTTGTGCCGGACAAGATTATAGAAACCATTACCATGAATAGATAATTAGATTTTTTTTCCTCTGCCCACCAGCCAAGTATTACTAAAAAGAGACAAGAAAAAGAACAAACATGGAAACATATAAAGCCAAGATCCAGTAAAAGAAACGAAAATTAGATAAGCCTCTCTTATCCCTAAGATACCAAGAGCTAATAAACTTAGGATAGAAAACCACCCAACATAATTATCAACTAATAATTAGATTAAATATAAAGAATAATTTGGTATTATTTACGTGTTTTTAAATACTTAATAATAAATATCAGATTTTATATATATATATATATATATATATATATATATATATATATATATATATATATATCCTAATTCTATTACTAAACAAGATATATAAGATTGGTTCGATGGTTAATAAAAAATGAAAGAGATGAAATGTCATAAATTTGATTTCATCTTCTAACATAAATTTGATCTCATATTCTAATAAAACTAACATTATAATAAATTAATATTTCTGAAAAAAAAAAATCCTACCATTCCCCAGGTAATGTAAATTATGTGATAGGATAGAAGTAGTGGGTGGGGAAGTGAATGAGAAATAATAGTGCCATGAAAGCAAAGGAACAAACAAAGTGGATCTTGCTCAGAAGTGAGTCACCACACCATTCAACTGCCTCAATTAGTTTAGTGGGCGATGTTGTAGGTCGTGCCTTAAATCCACTAGACAAGTAGACAACTAGGGTGTCACAACAACATGTAATAATAAGAAAGGATCCAATGAGGTTCTATTTTATGCTTTCTATATTTTTAAAAATAAATAAATATATATATATATATATATAATAATTTTTCTTATATTATATTAGTATTTTCAATTGGATATGATGTGAAAAAATGTAATTTAAAAATATTTAACAAAAATATTAAAATTAATTTACTAGTGATAAAAAAATTGTTAGATATTTGAAGTATTTGGTATTATAAATTTTTAAAAACTGATTAATCAGTAGAGTGTTATTTGAATGGTGATTTGCAAACATTTTATAATACTTAACATTGATGAAAGATACCTGAGTATTAATTAAATAAACTAAGAAATTAAAAAACACATTTTGATCAAATAGTCCATTAAAGAGAAAATTTAATTTGATTTAATATAAATTTTTTCAAGAAGTGTGTTACGAAATGACAAAAACATGTTTGAATGAGAACTAGCAAGATTGCTCAAGAATTGAATGGGTTTAATGGTTTATAAAAATCTGTGAATTATAAAAATAGGATTTTGAAATATATTTATTGAAAATGAGAAATGTAAATTAAAATATAAAAACATTTATATTCAAAAAAAAATTATTAAATCTTAAAAATAATTCAGATTTATAAATATCTTATACTTAATATTGTTTTAAAAAAATTATTTAAAAAAATTAAAAATAAAAAAAATTGATTGAATAATTGATTAAAATGTACTTTAGATTTAAGGAGAAAAAAATAAATTTTAAAACTATGAAAATATAATTTGAAAACATAAATACTTGAGATTTAAGATGGCAAAAAATTAAGTGTAATTAATACTGAAATTTTGAAGAGAACAAAAATTTTTTAACATACAATTGAAAACAATTAAGAATGTGAAAAATTGTAAATGAAATATATATAATCAGTTATATAATAAAATCATCTATTGCAGACAAATAAAAGAATATTTAAACATCATAATTCAAATTTATAATATTAATTAAATTATATAAAAGAAGATTTTTCCCACCTACCTACTTATCCTCCCTTTATTTCTTCTCACCCTTTCAAACACAGCTTAGTTATTTTCATATGATAGTCTACCAAAAAAAAACATTTTTTTATCATGTAGATTTTAAGCTTTTATTCAAATTTTATTTTATGGTAAAATATATTGTTGTTACTATAATTTTTATTAAACTTAATTTTAGTCTCTATAATTTTAAATCAATTAATTTGGTTCCTATAATTTGAAAACTAGGTAGATTAATTTTGTTCTATTTGGTCTCTCTATTGTTAGTATGCAGGGATTAAATATGGTTATTTTCTAAAATATAAAAATCAAATTGATTAATTTAAAATTACATAAACTAAAACTAAGTTTGACCAAAAAGTTTAGGAATAAAGTACATATTTGATCCCCTTTTTTTTACCACAATAAGTAGTGTATACACTCTCACAAACACTTATATTAACAAATTAAGTTTAAATACAATATTTATATGCTCTTTCAAACTGTTATAATACTTTAATTTATGTATAATTTTAGTCTTTTATTTTTATTGGTTACATTTAATTATTATTACTATTTTTATCTCAAGTTTCATTCAACAATATATTAATGAAACTATACCAGAAGTATAATATATCAAACATGCATACTACTGGTGAGTTACATTCCGTTAGTAACATGACATTAATAATAAATTATAACTTATTTGAGTTTTGACTAACTTATAAATTTGTTTAGTTAAGTTAAAAGTGTTTAATAGACTAACTTATTTCACTAACTTATAATTTACAAGTTACAAGCTTCTTTCACTAATTTATAACTGGAGAATATATTTATGTTTAACAAAACTAGTTAATAAGTTATATAAAAGTTTACTAATTTTTGAAAATTTATTAAAATGACTTATTCAATTATAATAGTTGATTAAAATTGGGAATTGAAGTAGTGTAAGATAATAAAAATGGACATATATTTTTACATAAATTTTAGAGTAAAATATGTTTTTAGTCCTTAAAAAAATTTACAAATTTGATTTTAGTCATTAAAAAATCTTATTTTTGTCCCCCTAATATAGAAATAATAATGTCACAAAATATACTATCAAGATCGAAAATAGAGTATTTCCAATTTAGAGGAGCAAAAACAAGACAAAAGAATTTTAGATGACTCTAAAATCAATTAAGTTTACGTAATTTTAAAATAATTAAAAATGTATTTTATCCTAAATTTTAATATCATTTTATAGATGAAAAAATATTTTTTAATTAATGAACGAAGTTTTTGTTTATTAAAGAATTGACTGTTGCGCCTTTTCTAATGAACTCAAATGATAACTAGAGACGAGGCTTGCGAAAGTGTCCATGGGCTTTAAGTCTTCATTTAAATACAAGTTCTAATATCATTTTTTTTTTATTTGTTAGAATCGAACTATGTATCAAATTTTTTTGGATAAAATATGTTTGGGGATTTTGTAAAATTTAAAAAGTATAAAACATATATACTTAAACATATTTATGGTGGTTTTAGGTGGTAATTCCGTTAGATGATTCTATAAGGTGGTTAATAATCATAATTATTTTTTCTCTCTACTTCTCAAACACATTTAGAAGACACCAAAATCCACCGTTGGTTCATCTTTCCATAATCTTACAAGAAAGTGTGAGAAAATATCACTCAAAAATGGTGTTTCTACGACGCACATTCTAAGATGGTTCATAATCGTCTTAGAATGTAACACTGTGATATTTTTGTAATTAGGGATAATGTATTATGTTTTTACGTCACACATTCTAAGACAGATTTATAGAATCGTCTTAGAATGTATGACGGTAACATTTTTATAATTAAGGGAAACTTAAATGAAGACGGTTTTGGCTAAAGGATTGTCGTCGTTTTTGTTACCCTAATTATTCTGGCACGTTGCGCTCGCTCAAACACCCTGTGTTGAGAGCTTGTGCCCCACTTTTTCTGTTGTTCGTGTCCTCGGTCCTACAGCTCGTGCCCCAGTTTGGCGTCCCGTTCGTGTGTGTCCCTGGTGTCGCGCTTGGCCATTGTCAGCCAGGTAAGTGTATTTTTCTCCGCCAATGTCGAAGTATTGCTGAGAGTTTACTCCTTCTCCTATTGGTAAACTCAACTCTGAAGCGGTCCAAATTGATAGACACAATAACTAGTTTTTATCAAATTTTGCATGTCTTAATTGATTTACCTTATCCGTTGTGAGTCACTTTCTACTATATGCAATATCGAAGACTGACTGTCGAAATGTTTTTGTGTTGCATTGCCCTATATTATTTTGTCTCATTTTGAACACGATAACTTTAGTTGAATTTATGACTTACATTTTTGTTTTTCAGTCACTCACACATGCTTTTAGATGCATTTGGGAAATTCAAGATTTAGAATTAAAAGTAAAAATTGGCATTGATAACAACCATTTCAATTTGATGCCTGTGACATTGTGTTTGTTGGTTTTCGATTTGAGGGGTCAGAAAGTCAAGGCTTCATTGTTTAATCATGCATTATGTTGTTTGTGCTCATTGTCATTGATGCATCAAATCTGATTATCAACATGTTTGTCAAATTATATTTTTCATTTTCTAGTCAAATGTCATCACTAGATTAGATTCATCCTCTGCCACCACTAAGTTCTCAAAGAAAAATGGTGTCTCTAAATCCTTCAAACAAGTCTGCTAATGCACATGACATACTCAGGATTGGTTCTATTCTTTGCATGCTTTCCCAAAGAAGTCTTTTGCCATTTACCCTGTGAATTCAATGGAAAACCACAATGCATTGCCAATATTATTCAAATAGATTCACTGCTTTTTTCAAACTCCAAAATTGGCTACTATTTCTATCTTTGCCATTGCATATGAGCATTTTATGTTGCCTATCAACTGTATTGTCAATTACCAATGCCTCTGTCGCTCTGTCCTTGGATTTGGGAGTTTCTAATCATATCTCTGCTAACATTTGTCTTTAGTCTTATCCATCCAACCTACCTGTGGTTGCATTAGCCAAGTGTCCAATATTTTGGAGATTCTCCCCGTGTGATTAAGAGTGTGGTAATAACTAAATATGGCATGTGGGATTCAAATAGATTGCATCATACATACATGATCTTAGAATTTGTCCAAAGAATATTGTACTGATGGAAATCCTCAACAAGATCAAACCATAAGCCATATCTTTCCTCTCTACCAATGCTGGTGCTTCCATTGCCATAAACATTGGTCTGAATCCTCCGGTCTTTGCCTCTAATGTTCCCCAAAAACTCAAAGTATATCTCGTCATGGTTGTTCTGGAACATGTCACCATTTGACATCTGCAATATAAAAATGTTAGGAATAAATTAAAATTACTCATGCCCCTTATCTTCCTGGGAAAGGAGTTAAAAAGAAAGGAAAATTGAGACAAACAAACTAATTGGCATTTTCATTTCAATAATACAAACAAACATTGGAGTTTCTCTTAAAAACAGGAAAAATATTATAATTTTTGGGGGTATTTAGCCGCAAAAATTGTTTAATTCATTTTTGGAGGTTTTAGTTGTTACAAATTGTTTAATTCATTTGTAATCAAATTACATTTATAAGTTTGTTAGTCACATTAGATCATCGTGTAACAAAATTATCATTGTAAAAATATATTTTATTTTTACAAGAACCAAATTAATACAATTTTTTATGAAAATATAGTTAATATTTTTCAAATTTTATAGCATCTCAACACATGTTTTACCAAAATTTTTATAACAATTCATCACGCAAGATTTAAGTCTTCATTTAAATATCATATGAGAATTTGTGACTCATTATCTAAAAATGTGGAAAAAGTAGGATTATGCGTTTTCAACTTGAGTGATAAAAATATTTATATTCATCTCTTTTTAGAGCATTTTCAATTGGTGCAATTTAACTACAATGGGAATTGTTTAATGGATTATTTGAACAAAATAATATCATTTTGATATGTCACATGTGATTTTGAGTTGTTTCAAATTAGAGAGAACTACTTATATAAACAACTATTGGTCATGAGTTGTTTAACTTTCTATTAAATATAGAAGAGAGAAATAGAATATTTGAGAGTTAAGCAACTTGTTAATAAAAATATCCATTGGAGAGAAAATTAGTTGAGTTGCTTAAGATTGATGTGACATTAATTGGGTTACTTATATCAACATCATTGGAGATGCTCTTAAGAAATCTATTTTGAGTTCTTTACCTTTATGATAATTAGTCCCTACAATGTCATATCATAATTAAACAACTCATATATTTTACCCGAATGGTATAGTTTTAAACAACTCTTAAATTACTCCTTTAAATGATTCTTAAACAGTAAGAAAGTATTTTTTACTCATTAGCAACTATTGCCCATATAAGCAACGATGTTTAATTTTAAATAAACAACCAAATATGACATGAAGATTACCTCCAATAGTAAAAAAAAAAATGGTGTCTAAAATAAACAACTTGATAAGTAATGAGTGTTGAAGATGCTCTTATATAAACAATCTTCTTAAACAACACATTGTCAAGTCATAAGCTCCAATGAAAAAATTTGTTAAGTAAAGTGGCTTAATTTTAAGCAACTCATTTAAACACTTGCATTGGAGATGATGTTCTTACTTGAATAGCCATTAACTTTATTACCATTTAGCACATAGATTTGTTGGTGTAAGGTTATTCCAGTTTAATCAAACATGTCGAATTGGAGTACTAAATATGTAACTATGTTAAATATTCGAAAGAAAAAATTTATCATCCATAATAATCATACTTAGCTCAATCAAAATTGCCTGCAATGAAGAATACTCAAGGTCTCTAAAAAAATCCTTTCACTTTATTATAACAAGGACATGAAAATGATAACTTTCATACTCATATTTTATTTTATTTATTTTTAATTCATTAATATGAAACTTATTCTCCATCATAAATGAATTTAGAGCAATAAACAACTCATAAAAAATGAAATATGAAAAAATTAAGGTACAACCCATAACAAAATATTAAAAAAAATACAAAAAATGTATAATATGAAAAATTACAAAGCAGATGAATGAAAAACTAAAAAGAACATTAACAAAAAAAATGCAAATACAAAAAGTACATAAAAAAACATAAAAGTACAAAGTATGTGATAAATAAAACATTTAAATTCAAGTGCTATATTTGTATGCATCCAAATCTCCTTTCTCTCATTTTCGTTCTAGACAACACCGCTTTGTCTCCACCATTGTCTTTACCAATTACCATGGATTCATATAGTTTGTTCCCACTACAAGCCCTTGAGGCTGTCCCCAATGCCAATGTCTCAGTCTGCATGTGACTATGTGAGTGACACAGAATATGCATGGATAAACTGCTACTGGGTTACAAATCCTACGTAAAAGAATAAATATAGACGAAAACAGAAGGAGATAGAAAATGCTTCAGAAGAAATTAGGGGATATACATCGAAGAGATAAAAAGAAAACTCGATCAAGAGAGCAAAAGACAAATATAGCTCACAGTTGAACCTAATGAGAGGAGTCAAGCATCATTTTGTCTCGTGCAAAAATGTGTCCTTAAACCTTTGTTTTTTGCATTTGTTTCTAATGCAAATGCTTGCTATATATGTATAAAATACAAATAAAAGTGATTGCTATATGAATCACTTAATTCGTTAGTCCTACCTATATATAATGGGTTGGTTTCAAAATAATCTCCTCCCCTGGGAAACAAAGCTCAGTCTTCACCAAATTAAATAAACCTCTCCTGCACAAAATATAAATATGTACATTAACAGTGTAAGGGTTACTCATTCAATTACATATTAGCATAAGATGTATAACAATATTATTAAGGATAAAAATGTAGTTTGTCTTCTTATTTTTTAAATCTATGATTTTAGTTCTTTTATTTTAATATTAATTGAGACATTTTGCCTCTCTATTTTTTTTATATCCCTAATTTTAGTTTTCTTATTTTTTAATTGAGACATTTCATCTTTCACTTTTAAAAAAAAATATGTAATTTTAATCTCTCATTTTTAATTGAGATATTTAGTTTCCATTTTTAAAAATTTTGCAATTTTAGTCCCTATGGACGATTGAATATATGCACTTTTTAATTTTTTAAATTAAGCTTATTAGCAATTAAATAATTAAAAAAACTATGACATGACATATAAAAATACACATGTCAGTCAACATTAACGAAACACATAGATTAATGTTTGAAATTAGTCGTGGGTTAAAATCATGATTTTTTTAAAAATAAAAGATAAAAATATTTCAATTAAAAAATAAGTGACTAAAATTATGAATTTTTTAAAAGTAGAAGATAAGATATCTTAATTAAAAAAAAAGGAGGACTAAACCAAAGGATTTGAAAAAATAGGAGAACAAAAATTACATTTTAGCCTATTATTAATATTTATAATAATTATTTTAAAAAATCTTCAAAATGATTTCTACAATTAATGAGAAATAAACCCTTTCTTTTATAAATAGTATTATGATTAGTATTAAGTTTACTAGTATTTGGTTCCATTTGAAAAATGTTCCCCTGCACCCTGTAAGCCCATTTACCCATTACCCTTCTTTGGACGGTAAAACTGGGCCTGTGTCCCAGTAGTCTTATAGAAGTTACTTAATGTATCCAATTTTTTGCATGACGTACCCCTAAATTTGTAAAGTCTTCATCATATCTTTTCATTTAACTCACTCTCTTGTTCTCTCCATCTTGCTCTTCACCGCAGGCAACACTTGTGTGGATCCTCTCAATTGGGAAAGTGGTGCCGACGATGTAGATGGTGCCATAAGGATCACCGATGACGACTTTCTAATGGCTATGGCACTGCTGATGCACATGGTGGTGGTGGATGGTTAGGTGGCAACATGGTGGTGAGTTTGATGTGGTGTGATGCAGTGGTAGAGAAAGTTTAGGGAGAGGTGGTCAAAGAGGTTTGCTTGGGATAGGAAGGAGGGGAAAGCTAAGAAGGGAATTGTAGGAAATTTGGAGGTACACCAAACAAAAATGGAATGCTTTAAATAATTGCAAAATACTGTATACAATGTACATAGTCCAAGCCCGTTTCTCTTTCTAATTCTTTTGCAAGCAATTCTACTTGTATCCCCTTTTAAATACTAATTTTCTACAACATATTTTTAAAATAGGAAAATATTCTGCAAATTGATAGATGTATGTTCCAAAACTTAGTTTCTAAAATGTATTTATACAGTCCATAAACTAATTTTTTAAAATCAAAAGCCTAGTTTTGCATGTTGTTGTCCACCTAAAAAAAAAACACTCCGCCACCTTGCTTTCCCCCTCCCAACCTGACCATTAAAGTTCGTCATTTATCATGGATTTAATTATATAATTAGTTTATTAATTATAATTAAATTAAAAGTATAATTGAGTTCTTCAGTTATTAAAAAAGTTTAATCAAATATTTTAATTTTTTAAAACATTAAAATTATGTCATTTTCGTTGGCTTCATTACTTTGATTAACGAAAGTAAGTTTTGTAAATAAACATATTTATATCAATTGTATTGATAATCAATGTAAAAATATTTATTTACATCGGTCATAAATTTCAATAAAAATGTTATCTTTACATTGGTTAAATTGATTAATGATGTAAAAATGTCTATTTGTGTTCTCAAACTAACAAAGTTGATAGAAAGAATACAATTGTAAATTTTTTTAATAATTAAAGAATTTGATTTAATTTTTTAATTATTATTAAAAAAATCAATTGTATGATTAAATCTTTATCACATGTTAATAACAAGGACCATCATGATAATGTCTATTGTCTACACATAATTTAATAAATTTTCACCCATAGGAAGTTAGTAACTAAATTGATTTACATTATAACTGACCTAAAGTTATTTCAATTTAATTAAAGATATTAGATTTAAGTTTTTAGTCTGTTAAATATTTAGAGGGAAAGTTTTCTAAACTCTACTAGGATCGAGTTTTGCCTCGAGCCTTGGTTTTGAACTTGATTCGGAACCGCGATGACCATGAAGAGCTACACTAATAAGGTCTTGCTGAGACATCTCGCTTGCCGGTTTTTTCGCACCCTTCCGCCCAATGTCAACAACAACAGGTCAATTCTCTTCTGCTTTTTTGTTTTAATTAAATAAATAATCCTTTGTTTATTTAATCATCTCTTCTTTTAATGGTTCATGTCAATATACTAATTAATATTGACTGTGATGGTTGCTACTTGCTAGTAAGGTTGATTATTATTTGTAGGATTTTAATAAAACTAACTGCTTGGTGAATTTGTTCATCGAACTCTATTCAAATTTTAAAGCTCCATTTTGTTTTTTGTTAGACCAGTGAATGATGCTAACTGCGCAGTAGAAGGATACCAAATTTTGGTTAGAACAAATCATGCTCATTGCACATACAGTCGCTGTTTTGGAATGAATGCTGCAATGCATAT
Source organism: Glycine soja (assembly GCF_004193775.1). NCBI lineage: Eukaryota > Viridiplantae > Streptophyta > Magnoliopsida > Fabales > Fabaceae > Glycine > Glycine soja. The sequence continues at coordinate 48,404,117 of NC_041002.1, forward strand.
AAACCCTTACTATGGCAAAACCTCCTTGGATGGTCTGGTTGCTCACTACAACACTGTGCTTTTCATTAGGGCTGTGCAAAAATTTCAAATATATAAAACCAATCTATATTTAATTCAATCTAATCTACTTTAAATTCATTTAAATGGTTTGATTTCATATCTAAATCTAATTTTTTGGATTTTAAATCCAATCCAATTAATTGGATATGGATTAGATATTTGTTTCAATTTTTAAATCCAATATAATTTTTTGGACGATAGCAACTAGGTTTTTTTTGGCCAATTTTGGTAGAGTTAATTTTTAGTTGATGTCATCTAGAGCTATTTGTGCCGATGTCAACTAATGATGTTTTTAAGCCGTCATTGGTTGAGCCTGTTTTTCGATTAATGTTAGTAAGGGTTTTTTCTGCCAACATTGGCCAAGACTATTTTTTGGCCAAAGTTGTCCAAATTTTTTTGGCCGACATCATTCGAGGCTATTTTTTTGTCGACGCCAACTAAGGTTTTTTTTTTTGCCAATGTCTGTTGAGATTATTTTTTGGACGACGTCGCGTAGGTTTTTCCATCGACATCGGCTAGGATTTTTTTGGTCGACATCAAATGAGACTATTTTATGTCGACGTCGATTAGGATTTTTTTGGCCAACATCAACCTAAAAATATCATCGACCGACATCAACAAAAAAATCTAGCTGACATTGTCCAAAATATTCCCCCAATTAACATTGATAGAAAAAACCCTACTTGGTGTCAACAAAAATATTCGTAGCCAACACCGACCAAAAGAAATAGTCATGACTGATGTTGGCCAACAAACCCTAGCTAACGTTGACACAAAAATAGTTTCAATCAGCGTCAACAAAATAACCTATAGACAACGTCAACCAAAAAATAATTATGACTGATGTTGGCCAAAAAATATCAACGGCAGGCATCGGCAAAAAAAAACCTTACCGATATCGACCACAAAAACCCTAACCAACGTCAACCAAAAAATAGTCACGGTCAACGCTGATCGAAAGCCCCTAGTTGATGTCGGTCAAAAAATACCACCGATGAACATTGACTAAAAACCCTAGCCAACCTCAACAAAAAAATAACCCCACCTAAGATCGATCAAAAACATTATTGAACGATGTTGACCGAAAATGCATTGACCGACGTTAGTTGAAAAATAGTTTTGGTTGACGTTGGTCTAAAAATACTCGAGCCGATGTTAGTGATAAGTGCTATGCATACACTATTTTTAGATTGAAATCACATAACAATTATCTCATTTTCTTATCTTTTATTGCTTATTTTGTGTTAAAACAATAAGACTTAGCTTCTAAAGAGTTTTTATTCAAAAGATATTAAAGTTAATGATTTTAGAGTAATTTTTGTTGTACTTTATGTAGAATTGAGTTGTAGCAAAGACATGGAAGAGGATGAATGAACAGAAGTGTCTCGCTCAACGCGACCTCCTTGCTCAGCGAATCAAAACCGCTCAACCCAAGCTAGCCGCTTAGTGCAAGGAGTCACATTAGAAGATAGTTGTCACGAGCAAACACACTAAACGTGCATCCTGCGCTTAACGCATGACCACTTGACCCAGCTAGACATGTGTGCTCAGCGTGAGAGTCGCACTAAGTGCACAAGAGAGTTCTAATTGGCCAATTAGTTGGTGAAGCATATAAAAGGAAAGGAAACATATTTTATTATCTAAGGCACGAGGAAATCAAGGAAGCAAAGAAACAAGGAAGTAAAGGAAAGAAATAAGCCAGTGGAAGGAAAATTCTGTTTCCAAAGCTCTAGCCGATCCATTTTAATCCATTTCTCATCCATTTTCTTATCTTTCATCCCACTTTTATATTTGTAAGTCTCTCATAACAATTAGAGGCTAGAACCACCTGATGTTGGGAGTTTTGCAAACCAAACTCTCTTTGATGTAATGATTCTAAAATATATGTTAATATAATATTGTTATTATTATTCATTATTGTGCTTATTTACATACTTATGGTTTGATCATCCATCTTTATGTATTGTTTTAGAATATATATATTGGAAAATGTTTGTATGCTAAGAACTTGGGAAAGATATCTAAAGTGAGTCATATCTAAGAATATAATGAGTTTCTTTAGCCTGTTCATACATCCCTGCTCTTAATGCAAATCATTTAGCAATCAATCGTCAAGAGATTGAGAGCGATATTAAGTGGTTTAGGTTCTTTCACATGAGGGATCTTGGTTAGAACAAACTAGTAAATGCGGGTAATAACCATATATTAATGTTAAGAAGAGAAAAATCCATTAAAATTATATCAAGAGAAGTTCGGGCAAGCAGAGCCCCCAACACGTTCCTTAAATCACCATAACACCATCTCACAGTTTTGAGCGTTTGTTTTCTCAACCTTCATGTTCCTTGCTTTGTAGTTAATTCTTTTTAGTTTATACTTGTAGTTAATCAATGAACAATATTCGATTTGAGTCACTAATTGCTTAAGCATCACACACACACACACACACATAACTCTGAGTATAAGCACAATCTCTACGAAATACAATATTCGGTCTTACCATTTTATACTACTTGTGCAACTTGATACGCTTGCGAAGGAGACAACAGTTAGTTGAAATTGCCCTAGTTGAGGTAGGCTGAAAATACCCTGACCAAGATCGATCGAAAGTAGTCTTGATCAAAGTCAGTTGAAATAACTCTTAAATGGATAAGTGCTAAGTTTTCACTTTTTAGTGTTTAATTACTAAAATTTGTCAATAAAATCCTTATAATATTTAAGTGGATCTAGATTAGATATGACCAAATCCATATCCACTTAAATGGATTGGATCTTGCATCCAAATTATTTTTTTAAAAATATGGATGTAGATTTAAGATCCAATCATTTTAAGTAGATATGTATTGGATTCTTAAAAATCCAATCCATGCCCACCCCTACTTTCTATAGGCCCCTGCATCATGTACTACATACCGTCACGAACCGCTCAAGATAGCAAAGGAATAGTTGTGTGGTCTGCAAATGGTGCTAGATGGGATTTTGGTGTTGTTGGAGTTCAATCTGTTGTCAGCAACTTGGTTCCTGGCTTAATGAGAGAACTCATGTTTGAGGGCAAGAATGATACACTGAATTCAAAGCTCATGCCATTGTTTGCTTGGCTTTGCCTTGAGCAAACTCAATTTCTTTGAACACAACTCTTGCTCAATATGTGCCTCTTGTTGTCCGTGACAACTAAATGATGTTGAAGCAATGAGCGTTGAACGACCAAAGAGGTGTGTTAGGCAGGGAACACACCCTTCCCTAGGACGGAAAACAAAATTTGACAAGCAAACTTATAAAAGAAAGAGAACCTAGAGAGAAGAAAGGAGAGAGTTTGTTGGTGTGTGAAAGTTGATGCACAGGACAACAAGGAGTAAAAAAAGGGTAAAAGAATCAAGAAAATAAATGACTATTAAAAGGTTTTAATTATAAAACGGTCAGAAATTAAAATTGATTAAAAGGTATATATTAAAATAATTATCATTTTAGTTTTTCAATATAATATTAATTATTTTTTTCACTTATTAATGGTGGACAACAAAATTATTATTCTCTTTTATTTATTTATTATTTTTTAATTTCTTGGTTTATGTAAAACAAACTAGTTCGATCATTATTTGAGACTAACGAAATATTATTCTTGAATCAAAAATAAGTTTCATCTTGAGAATATGTATTCACTTTTAATGTAAATATTTATTACACAAATTAATAAGATAAAATTTTAATTCTGACTGAAAAATAACATTGAAAGCAATTAAAAGGCTGTATTTAAAAGATATAGTTATATGATTTTTAAAATAATTATAATAAAGCGAATAACTAATAATAGTATATGAAAATATTAAAACTCTTTAGTTACTGTACATAAAAAGGCTCTATAAACAAATTTTTCTAAACTTTAATTCATCATTCCAATCTTAAAAAATTTCGGGCCTCTTTCTGTGAGTTATTTTGCCATCTGGAACAATCAATGGGATAAAGTTAGTAGTATTTAAATATTTACGATACCAAAATAGAAAACAAAATATTTATTACACTGATTTCTCTGTTTTTTACCTTTTTCCCAACTAATTCCAAGCGAAACCGTTGTTCGGATTGCATGGAAATGTTGAACAACAATTGTAGTAGTATAGCATATTGTTCAGAGGACAAGGTTTAGCCTTTTACCGCTCCATTGCCACCACTTGCAACAAGAGATAAATAATTTTTTTTATCCGTAGGAGTTGCAGTGTCAGGAAGTTTAATTTAATTTAAATAAATCATCACTTTATTTCAATTTTCTTTTTCGTAATGTGATTTTCTTGTGTTTCTGAACCATATCTTATTCTGACTTTGGTTTATGTTGTGCATACATATATGTTGTTTCATTTGTGTCTCATGGGTAAAAAAAGAGGTTACTAAAATAATATACATAAGTATGATGTTCACTTTCAGCAGTCTTTATTCATGATATAATAATTTGCAGGGTTTTGATGAAATTAACATTTAGAAGACGATTACCATAAACTGGTGGGAGTTATCTTTAATTAGAAGTTATTAGTGCATATTGTGTTCAGTATATTTTGGAGAAATAATCATTTATATTGGTTTTAAAAAATAAATCACAGACATGTACTATGATCAGTGGTTTTGGTGCCAACTGTGCAGCTGCAGCTGAAAGAAAAAATACCAATTTTTGGTTAGTTTAATCACTTTGTTTTTTCTTTGCATTGATCCCAGGAACACATGCTGGAAGCCTCCACAAGCATCTGTAAGAAACGATTTTCGCCTCCCAGTGACCAGCTCCGCGGTAAACAATAGGTTGATTTGAATAATGAATTAATGTTCTGTTCCATGTGAATTCTTTCTCCTGTTAAATTCTATACATTCCATTTGTTATCATTCCAATAAGTTAGTTTGTGTATTATGTATTTGTGTCTACTAGGTTGGAACATTTGTAATCTCTCTTCTCTGGGTAGAATTTCTTAAAGAGTCTTCGGAACTGATTTTCTAATCTACCTTGTGACCCAAGCATCTGAAGCTTTACACAATATCTCTAGTCTTCACTTTGAACTTAATTTTTGCATTAGTAATTCCTGTATGTTCACTTTGAGATTTAGTTTGGATATACAAGGCTTATATTTCATCTAGATCTGTATCTTTGATCTGCAATGCAGTTTTATAACAAGTTATATATTACATGTCTGCAGCTGGATATGCATATATATAATTTAAGAGTAAAATATATTTTCAGCCTCTGTACTTTTTTGTGAAACTTGGTTTTAGTCTTTGAACTTTGGTAAATTTTGTTTCTGAATTTTACAAAGACAGTAGTTTTCATCTTTCTTCACCTTGAAAACTATCTATGAAGAGAGACAAAAATCACTATTTTTATACAGTTCAGGAACCAAATTGATGAAAGTTAAAGAACCAAAACTAATAACAATTTTTTATCGTAAATACAAGGGCTAAAATCATAATTTAGCCATATTTTGATTTATAACGGATGTGCTTAAAAATCTGGATGTATATACATCATACATTTTTAGCTTCATGGTTTGGCTGGTTTTTGTTGACAAATATAAACTTGTTAACCAAATTTTTACAATTATATTCACAAGCATCACAAGATATACAAACTAAGCTCTGTGGAAACTTGTTCATGGAAATAAATTTACATGTACTGTATTTGCACAACTGGTGAAGGCCAACTAATGACCTGGGATGAACAAATAATGCTTATTGCACAAACAGTTAACTGTTTTGGTGACAAAGTTAAGGTTGTCGGTAACACGGGAAGCAACTGCACATAAGAAGCAATCAAGGCCACAGAGAGGGGTTTTGCTGTTGGAATGAATGCTGCAATTCACATAAATCCTTACTATGGCAAAACCTCATTGGATGTTTTGGTTGCTCACTACAATAGTGTTCTTTCCATAGGCCCCATCATCATGTACAGCATACCAACAAGGACTAATCAAGATATTCCTCTAAGTGTGGTTCAAAATTTGGTTCAAAATCCTAGTATTGAGTTGTTTCATTTCCGGGTTGAGCCCGTCTATTCGCAGGGAAGTGCAGGTATTACAGCCAACCTCATTGGCTCAGGCAATTTCGTATGTGCGACTACAGGAAGAAAAGATCCTCGACGCTCACCGGCTTTCGTCATATCACACACCAACACCTACTGCGGGAGCCACCACCACACGTTCTTCATCATCCAAGCCTACACCACCTCTTTTACCAACACCAGTACATGCATCAACATCTATTCCCTTCAAACGATTGACACCGGAAGAGTTGGCAATTCGCCGGGAAAAGGGACTATGCTTCCACTGTGCCGAGAAATTTTCTCGAGGTCACAAATGTGCGTCCTCCTTGTTTTTATTGGTCATGGAGGAAGATGAATCCGCGATGGAAACTGAACAACGGCGAACTCCTTCACCAACTCCAGAGTTGTTACCGGAATCTCCATCGGCGTAGCTGAGCCTGCATGCTTTATCCGACCATTTGGCACCTGAAACCTTATGCCTGAAAGGCTTTATCAATGATCGCCCTATCAGTATTTTGATAGATGGGGGTAGTACGCATAATTTCCTCCATAATCTTGTAGTATTAAACTTGGGGTTGAAGCCAACTGAAACAACACCGCTTCGCGTCACGGTGGGGAACGGCGATGAGATTCGCTACCATCAGTTATGCACGGCCGTTAAGGTCCACATTCAACAACACTCCTTCACCATTGATTTCCACGTATTGCCTCTGTGTGGTGCCAACATGGTGTTAGGGGTACAGTGGCTTAAAACCCTCGGGCCAGTTTTAACGGACTATGGCGCGTTAACGATGAAGTTCATTGCTAATGGCAAATTAATTGAGTTGTACGGGGATCGCGAGAAAGAAGTGGAGCAAGTGTCACCCTCATAGTTACGCCGGTTCGTACATACAAATGCTGCTAGTACTTTTTTCCACATTCGTGTTGAATCAACATCCAATAATACTCCTCAACCAGCTCATTCCTCACCTGAAATCACTACCTTAATCGCCAAATACGCTTCCTTATTCCAACCTCTTGGGAACCTTCCACCTTCACGATCGACAGACCATACCATCAACCTCTTACCAAATGCAGCTCCAGTGAACGTCAAACCTTACAGGTACCCCTATTTTCAAAAGCAAGAAATAAAAGACCAGGTGGCTGCTATGCTTGCGAAAGGCTTTATCCAACCAAGTTCAAGCCCATTTTCTTCACCAGTTTTATTGGTGAAGAATAAGGATGGATCATGGTGATTTTGTGTAGATTATCAGGCTCTTAATGCCATAATGGTGTGCGATCGTTTTCCCATTCCCACGGTGGATGAATTGCTAGACGAACTTGGAGGTGCACAGTGGTTCTCTAAACTGGATTTGATGCAGGGATATCATCAGATATTGATGAACACAACTGATATCAGTAAAACAACATTTCGCACTCACCAAGGGCACTACGAGTTTTGAGTGATGTCCTTTGGGCTGTGCAATGCTCCATCTTCCTTTTAAGCTACGATGAATCAGTTGTTTCACCCATACTTAAGGAAATATATCATTGTCTTCTTTGATGACATTCTAATATATAGAAGGACCTTTCAAGATCATCTTCTTCATTTGGAAACAACTTTCCAAGTTCTGTTGGCGGGTCAATTCTCTCTTAAGCTCTCCAAATGCACATTCGCACAACAACAATTAGAATATCTAGGGCATGTGGTCTCTGGTAACAGCGTCGAACCAGTGCCGGAAAAAGTGCAGGCTATACAGTAGTGGCCAACACCTCGAACTCCACGAGCTCTGAGAGGGTTCCTCGGCCTTGCGGGATTCTATCGATGGTTCATTAGGGGATACGCAACTTTGGCAGCACCACTCACGAAAATTTTGTGCCATGCACAGTTCAGCTGGACCAACAAGGCTGATGATGCATTCCAAAATCTCAAGAATGCAGTCACGACAGCACTAGTCCATGAGCTACCTGATTTCAATGCTCCATTTGTGATTGAAATGGACACATCTGGTACGGGTATGGGAGCGGTATTGATGCAGAGAGGCCATCCCCTTACTTACTTCAGTAAGCAATTCTGCCCTAAATTACTGAACTCTTCCACGTACGTTCGTGAGTTAGCAGCAATCATGGCAACCGTCAAGAAGTGACGCCAGTACTTGTTGGGGTACCACTTCATAATTTTAACGGATCATAGAAGCCTACGTGAACTCATAAACCAAGCTATTTAGACACCGGAGCAACATCGATATTTGGCTCGCCTGCTCGGATTTGATTACACAATCCAGTATCGCACGGGGAGGTCCAACATGGTGGCTAATGCATTATCTCGGGCCATGGAAGGACAATCTGCTTCGCTTTACCTCTTGTCCATGCATCGGTTTGTCTTCCTTGATGACCTTCGTAAGGAACTAGACTCTCTATCGACATTCATAGACCTTAGTTATAGGATTCAAGAGGATTCTGCAGCATACCTAGATTACACACTTACAGAGGGGCTCATCTTGCATAGAGGGCGTATTTGGCTCCCCTCCAACTCTTCATTCATTAAGCTTTTACTCGAAGAGTTCCACCAATCTCCTACAGGTGGTCACATAGGAATACAAAAGACCTTACATTGACTACAGGACAACTTCACATGGGCTTCGATCAGGGAAGATACTCGAAACTTTATTGCAAGCTGCGTGACATGCCAACACACCAAATATGATAATCGAAAACCGGTAGGGCTGCTCTATCCGCTTCCAATTCCAGTGCGACCGTGGGAGGATCTGTCAATGGATTTCATAACTGGTCTACCAGCTTATCGCGGTAATACATGTATTTTTGTTGTAGTTGATTGATTTTTTAAAGGGTTGCACTTAGGTATGCTGCCCACTCAACACACTGCACACACTGTAGCTCTTCTCTTTATAAACATGGTGGGACGACTCCATGGCATGCCCAAGAGCATTGTTTCAGACCGGGATCTGTTGTTTATCAACAAGTTTTGGAGAGAGCTTTTTGCTTTGAGTGGCACGAAGCTCCGTTTAAGTTCTTCCTACCATCTGCAGTCTGACGGACAAACCAAAGTGGCAAACCGCATCGTTGAACAATACTTACGGGCCTTCGTGCATGAGAAACCATCGACTTGGGGGCGTTATTTGCTTTGGGTCGAGTGGTCCTATAACACATCGTGCCACTCCACCACGGGCATGACACCATTCGAGGTTACTTTTGGCCATAAACCTCTCATCTTCCCTCAGTACATTACCGACACTTCTAACATAGAAGTAGTTGATGAGATGCTTAGTCAATGAGAAGCTGTTTTTGAAATGCTGCGTCGTAAACTGCTCAAGGCTCAGTCGCGTATGAAAACTAGTGCTGATCGTCACCACCGTGACTAGGAATTCAAGGTGGGGGATTGGGTTATGGTCAAACTTAAGCCTCATAGACAAGTATCAACGACTGGAGCCACTTATTCGAAGCTGGGTAAGCGATACTATGGCCTTTTTCAAATCACTGCGTGCATGGGTAAGGTTGCCTACAAACTGCAACTACCTGAACACTCGCGCATCCATCCAGTTTTTCACGTTTCCCTTCTTAAGCCTTATATCGCATCCGACACCGCCCCAGTCACCGTTGACCTTCCCCCTTTAACTTTCAACAATCACCCTATTGTCACACCTCTAGCCATTGTGGCGTCTAAACTCATTCCGTTTGAGGCAGGCCCTAAACACATGGTACTGGTTCAGTGGTAGGGGCTGCCACCGAAGGAGACCTCATGGAAAGAATGGTCTACTTTGAAGAGCCTTCATCACCTTGAGGACAAGGCGTTGCTTGATGGGCACGGGAGTGTTACGGAGGGAACTGAGGGGTTGCAATTAACAAGGGAGGTGCAGGAAGAAACTAGAGCAAGGCCCAATAGGAAGAAGACCATGCCAGCATATTTGGAGGATTATGAAAGAAGCCATGCAGAATGGGGCGCGTAGCTCGTAGAGGGTAGGGTTGGTTAGCGCCACTAGAGTTAGGGAGCAAGGGGAATCTTCTTGTTAAAGCTTTTGTTAGTTTCAGTTAGAGTGTATCTAAAAGCTTCTTATAAATATCATGTAATAATCAATTAAGGGCATGAATAAGATACACTACATTCTTCTTCTCTTTGCATGCTGGAGGTTCCTTGTAAATTCCACAATTTACAAAGATGATAGAAAAATTAATACAGAAAGTAATTCCAAACTATGTCAAATGAACTATCGTGTGCCTAAACTATGTAAGATAGCTAGTTTATTTCTCAAAATTGAGTATAAATAAAACATATTATATTGCTTTTTCTGTAGCATCTATTTGGTTGCGAAGTAGAGAGAGAGTGAAATGAGATAGAAAGGGACTAAAGAGAGAAAATCCATGCGAATTTTTTTTTTGCAAGCAAATTCCACCGGAAATAAGCACTTTTCTAGTAGTATAGAATAAATACTTAACTAGAGCCTAATTGAATTTTGGATTGAAAATTTTATTTATTTTTATTATAATAATCAATTAATCAACTAAGTTAAGGACTCACATTGGAGATGTTCTAAATTAACATAACCGCTTTTTCAATTTGGAAATGTTTATTTGTCAATGAAACAAACACATTTTATTATTAGATAAATTTCATATATATTTTATTAAATAGTAAATAGTAAACTTAAATTGTTGAATAGGATACAGAATGTATTGACATTTCTCACTAAATTTTATTATCAGATAAATTTCATATATATTTTATTAAATAATAAATAGTAAACTTAAATTGTTGAATAGGATACAAGAATGTATTGACATTTCTCACTAATATATCACAGGTTTTGACTATTAGTCAATTACTAAACCTACTCATGCCGTCATTGGATCTTAATAAAAAGTTAAAACTTGTGATTATCCGTACACTTATTTGTATAACTATGTTAACTAACTAGTCCCTAGCTTATTACAAACCCGGTGGATAATGTTTTTTCTTTTCTTTTTGTTTCTTATTCTAACTTTAATAAACGAGTACTTTTTATTTTTATTTTTTATTTTTATCTAAGCCAGTTTTCAGGCCGTGGTAGTTATAAGGCCAATGAAACAATTGGTATAGGTATTGAATTGTTTAGGACTTTAAAAGATTCATACATTTTAAAAATTATTATTATGAAATGACATGTTATTTGTTATTATTTTTGTTAATAAGATTAAGTAATTTCAATATATGTATATATGTTGTTATAAACCATTTAAGTGTAATACTATTGTTTATTTTAAACAAATTAAGAAAAATAGTTTTGCATCTATTTTACATTTTACTTCCTCCTTAAAAGACTATTGAAATTAGTACAGAGCTTAAATTTCATGAAAATTGTATGATCTATAAAAAAGATATTTTGATTTAGTGATAAAATCACACATTCAATTGAAGATTATTTTTGTATTGATTATTTTGTATACATATTATATAAACTTATTTCTTCTATTGAAAGTGGATTTGAACATATTTCAAAATATAAAATCACATTAGTTTTTTATTTGATTCTTAAAAATCAAAAACTTTGTACGATAATGATGAATTGAAAACAATATTATATTAATATTAAAAATATTTTAAGTTTTAGTGAGTATTATCATATTGAAAATATTGATTTAATTATTTTTAAAAATAAAGACACTGTAAGAAATGTAAACAAAAAGAAATTCATACTCCACTGAAATTATTAAAAGATTACATTCATTTTCAAATACACACATAGGTTCTAAATAAACATATATTATTGACAATATTTCTAACTATTTCTATTGCTGAAACTAGTTTTTCCAATATTAAAATTACTCAAACTTATTTGCATTAACTATATTAAAAGATAGATAGAATAATACTTTACCATATTATATATTAAGAAGAAAATGTTAAAAATATTTGATTATAAATTTCTGATAAATAATTTTATTATTGATATGAAAAAAATAAAATAACAATTGTTGAGTTATATTAAATTAATTTTTTTAATATAATATTCTCCTAGCTGTAAAATTTCTAAAACGATGTTGGAATGCATAATATGGTCAATGAATTTGTGCAGATTTGATCATCATGTGGTTGCTGCTGAAAATTTTGACTTCTTCTTTTCAAACTTGCTGTATACAGACAAAAGAAAAGAAGGAAAAAATTTATAGGTGTATAGAGACGTGTTAGCAGCGCAAAATATTAAGTGTTATTATATTTTATAAATCATATTTTTATCTGTGAACATCTCATCAGGAAATCCAACAGGAATCATATTGACAAAATAAAACTAACATATATAGTAACATTCAAGGATGGGATATGCTAGGTGCACCCAACAATTTTTTGAAATAACAAAATTATCCTTAATTTAAAATTTAAAAACAAAACGCGTTGTCTTTGTTTTCTTCCCCACCTTTCTGGCTTCTTTCTTCTTTTCTTCGTTCCTTCCTCCACGCCTGAAGCTGCCATTGTTGCGTTGCTGTGAAGCTTCCGTTGTGCCGTTGCTGTGTTTCTGCCGTCGAGGTTAGTAACCCCTATCTCCCCTCCTCTTGTAGGTTAACTGTTTAGTTAGTTTAGGAGATGATGACTTTAGGGTAGAAGACATGGAAATCGCCTGAAAATGGCGAAGAACAACCATTCCGATACTCCCGGAAGAAGTTCTTCCGGTAGCTTCTCCGGAAGAAGGTTCTTCCGATAGAACAAATTGTTCTTCCGGTAGTTTCTCCGAAATAACTTCTTCCGGTAGCTTCTCCGGAAGAACCTTCTTCCGGTAGAACAATTAGTTCTTCCGAAAGAAAGTTGTTCTTCTGAAAGAACCTTCTTCCGAAAGAAGAAATTATTTTTTCCAAAATTAGTTTTGTTTTTTTTATATAAATGAAGTTATTTTTTTTTATAAATTTTGCTTTATAATAATTCAAATATTTATGCTTTCATGGTGGTAAGTAAAAAAAATTAATTAAATATTATATATTAGGTTAAATTTTTGTTTGTTTGTATTTGCATAAAAAATTTGGTATTAGGGTTAGGACCTAGTTGAGTGTAAGATATATGTTTAGTGGTTGAGTGTGTAGGATTTAGTTTAGGGTAGTCAACAATGCTTAGGGTAGTGTGATTATGGTTTATAACGTAAGGCTGAAGATTTATGTAAATATATGTAGGTTTTTAATTATATGAATAGTTTATTTGACCCAAAAAAATGTGTGTTCTTCATGATTTGCATATCATGGTTAGAACACAAGGTTTAGGTCATGCTTTAGCTAGAGTTATAGGCAGAGGTAGACAGGATGAGCATGATGCAACCGATGTTCCCCATAGGCATAGGCCTATTGCATCAGCCCGTAGGCGATGAGTACATATTATAGTTGGTGAGGGTGTTCCTCAGGTGACTGAGGATGTTCCTCATATGGAGGAGGATGTTCCTCAGGTGACTGAGGATGTCCTTCATATGGCTGACGATGTTGCTCAGATGAGTGAAGATGCGCCTCAGATGACTGCGGACGTAGATGCGACTGTTGCAGAGGACTTAGGTCGTGATGGTGCTAAGGGGTCACATGCTGATGAGGGATTCCTTGGTGGGCCCCGTGACCCATGAGTTCTGACTTCATTTGCGGAGCATGTCGCACATGCCATTTGGAGTGAACAGGTATTATAATTTCTTACTTTTTTCTTCTTGATTTGTTTGTCATTAAATTTTTTTGATATTTGTGTATTTCAAATGATTTGTACTTCAATTCAGGAGCGTCCTGAGCTGAACTTGGTGTCACATGGGAGGAAGGTGGCGTTAATTGGGAGGCCAGTGCCTGTGATTAAAGGGCTGATTGTTACCACAGGATTAAGTCCATTGATCGAGTGTTCAGTTGTAACCGGCGATCTTGGACTTATATCCGCATTTGTGGAGAGGTGGCACAGGGAGACCAACACCTTCCACCTTCCAGTAGGAGAGTTGATGATCACACTAGATGATGTGTCGCCACTCCTCCATCTCCCTATCAGTGGTGCCTTCCACAACTTTGAGGCTCTTTCCGTGGACGAGGCGATATTTTTGTTGATGGAGTTGCTCGAGGTATCCGGTGAGGAGGCTAGAGCCGAGACAGTACGAGCGCGCGGGGCATATGTACACCTCTCATGGGTCGGGAGATCTATGAGATGAGATGCCAGACACGACGATGGATTGTAGCAGCTCGTGCTTATCTCCTGCACCTGGTCGGTTGCACTCTTTTTTCTAACAAGAGTGCAACAAATGTTCATGTGGTGCATCTAGAGGCTTTTCGCGACCTAGGTTAGAGTGGGGGCTATGCTTGGGGAGCTGCGATCCTGGTTCATATGTATGACCAGTTAGATGAAGCTTCTAGGACCACGACACGGTAGATTGGGGGGTACCTTACTTTATTATAGGTAAATTTTGTGTTCGTAATATGTTACATTTGATTATGATGTAAACATGTTTTTATGTTATGTTAACCTAATTTTTTTTGTAGTGCTGGATCTATAAGCATTTTCCGAGTGTGCATCAGTGCGTCACCGATGATGCGTATGAGGAGACGTCCCCTCGTGCCTCCCGGTGGCTGACGATGAAGGCTCATATGAAGGGAATTACAGGAGCACTGTACCGGGCATGTTGTGATGCTTTGACGGTCACAGACGTGTGTTGGTTGCCTTACAGTGACCATCGAGGGGTTAAGGGGTTTGAGCCAATTTCATCGTTCCAGGGTCAACTGAGATGGGGTCCTACGGTGGTCACAGTTCGACCGGAGAGGGTGCTACGCCAGTTTGGGTACATTTAGAGCATCCCTTCGCCGCCTGTTAACGCTTCGTTGTCATATGATGATATATATGACAGGTGGATGCATTTCTTGAACCACGTAGTAGCTGTGGATGACCTTTGTGTAGTGCCTGGGCAGGTATCTGCGGATTACATGGAGTGATTTTTCCAGATATCTCACCCATTCATGATACCAATCTAGGCAGGTGACCAGCCCAGACATGCACCTGCCCCAGACCATGAGGACTACATGCAGCCGAACACCCCACAGGTTCCAGTGGCATTTGACCCCCCTCGACATGCAGTGGTAAGATTGTTTGTGCGTTTAATGCTTGATGAATTGTTATTTATTTTAAATTTTGTAATAAATGTTTTTTATGATTGTCACAGGATGATTACGAAGGCTATGAGGCAATCGCAGAAAGGTTGGAGCGTGTGCTCAACCTTAGGATGGTCACTACAGGAACAGAGTTACATGATATCATGCAAGATTTTCTGAGGATTGCTAGGGGGGTGCTAGCGTAGATGGAAGTGTTAGGGCTCGACAAAGACGGCGCACAAAGCATTTATGATGTTTTTTATGTTTTGTAGTTGACATCATTTTTTGTATTTGTTACACTTTTTTATTTAATATAGTTTACTTTACTTTTTGTGCACTCTATATGACACACCGATTCCGATTCCGATTCCGAAAATGATGACTTTCCTTCATAAGAATGAGATTAAAATTATTAATTTTTAAAAATAAGATAGCTAAATGTTTATGTTTTAAAGTAAGATAGCTAAATTTTTTTAAAAATATGATTTGGAGCCTTCACACATGTTCAAGTACCCATGTTCGGGGTTTTTTAAAAATCATGGGCGAGTCGCCTAAGACATTCGAGGGGCACTCTTTCTCATGTTTGGACGTCAAAGAAGCCAAAAAAAATAATATCGTCAGCCGGTTCCACCGAATAATACCTCAAAAAACAAGCACGAAATTTAAAAAAATAGGATTTGGAGCCTTCAAACATGTTTAAGTACCCATGTTCAGGGGTTTTTTAAAATTAAGCACGAGTTGCCTAAGACATTCAAGGGGCGCTATTTCTCATGTTTGGACGTCAAAGAAGCAAAAAAAAAATAATACCGTCAGCCGGTTCCACCTAATAACACCTCAAAAAACAAGCACGAAATTAAAAAAAATAGGATTTGGAGCCTTCAAACATGTTCAAGTACCCATGTTCGGGGGTTTTTTAAAATTATGCGCGAGTCGCCTAAGACATTCGAGGGGCGCTATTTCTCATGTTTGGACGTCAAAGAAGCCAAAAAAAAAATAATATCGTCAGTCGACTCCACCGAATAACACCTCAAAAAACAAGCACGAAATTAATAAAAAATAGGATTTCCACCCTTCAATTTTATTATGGAATTCAAACACGCTGTAAACAAACAAATAAAAGTTACATTAAAAACAAAAAAAGAAATGTTGTATTCAGTCGTTTAGCGACGTGGCATCCACATCGTCTTCGAATTCCATACCATGTTTAGTAAAAAAGCTAAAATTTCTATTGGCCCATATTTTTTTCAGTAGTTAGACTGTACTAACACCTTCAGCACTTCATCGTTGGTTTTCAGCTCATTAATTTCATATTTTATAAATTTATTTGAATACTCAAAACGTCCTGGTTGTTGAAAAAACAATTGTCTTACCGCTTGTGATTCGTGAATTCCATGAGGGAGAATCCCTTTAGGTGCAACTTGCTTTATCAAATCCTTCAGTTCATCGAGGATACATCCTGAAGGAATTTCAAATTTCTTTGGATTTTTTCCTGTGAACGCGCATCCTACAAATTTTTCTGGGGTGGCATGTTCCATCTCCCGTTGTAATACAACAACGCGCCATGAGTAGGGGTCGTAGTGCGTTTAAGTAAGTTTATTACTTCATCTGGTGTTCTTCCAATGGTGCATAATAACTCAATCGGACCAACACAAGAAAATTGATCATGACACATTAACATTGTGTTGACATCGTCATCATTTATCAATTGCATACATTGAAAGCGAATTTGGTTACCTGTATAGGTAAATGGATGGCGGTAGTGAAATTCATCCAAAAATTGTCTGTCGGTTAGCTGAAGGGTATTGTGTATTCTGGTTTTTAAGCTTGCAAAATCACAATTGTTTGGTACTCGAATGGGCACCGGAGTGGAAGTTAGGAAGTAAACCCCACTGTCATTGTGAATAATCGATCCATTTGGAAAAATGAAACCCAACCTTGAGTTGACAATCGTCTGACTGCTAGTTTCTCCTAAAAATGTCATACTTTGTGTATCAATTGGGAGAGTATGTGAAAGCAAGATAACGTGTGATTTATTAGCATTTGCTGTGTCTCATATATATACATGGTTCTCACCGACAGATTGCTTCACTTTTTTTACAAAAGAACACGCGTGAACATGCTTCGTGTTAATGTTTCCTACTAAGTCAATGTCGTGTCATGCTTAAACTTTAATACGCATGCATATCATTATGTGTTGTCAATTATGACAACGATGTATCGTACATGCGTAATTGCTTTTGGTTGCATCAACTAATTTTTTTCTTAATGCAACAAGTACTTAATAATTATCCTTTAATGACTTACAACAAATTATATCGCATAATGAATACAATTAGATAAACAATGCATGTTCAGTCTTCATTTAGGTCGACATAGTCTCTTTTGAATGACATCAAGCTTGTGTACTGCTGCATTATACTAATATATGGAGTTGGCCACTACTTTGCCTGAGAATAAAAATTGGTTGACCACAACAATGCTAGAGGCGGTAAAGGACAACGATATTTCAAATAAACCTGTTGTGCGTGAACAAACATTATTAACTCAAATGAACCAGGGAAGTGATTGCATAATTCTTATACTAACTACCTTCAATGTACCTGAACAAAATGATTTCCAAACACGTGACCGACACATATCATGTGGTGCACAAAAGAATCGGGTGGTGGTTGACTTCTAAGAGGAAAAAATGTCATGCTTTGTTTTCGGGACAATGACACAAGGATTACATTATACCGTGATGCAATGACATATCTCATCTCCGTTATATCCATCCACTTGTCCACACTAACCTGAATCAAGCAAACATACACATCTAAGTTATTTAAAGTTTGTTCTTAAAAAAAATAACCTAAAAACATACCTTGGAAAACCCATCAACATGTAGGGACAACCTTAATTGTTCAAATCTCTTTGTGCCACCGAAGAGGTTGGTGTAGTCATGCGACCATCTGCCAAGTTCTTTAATCAATTCGTTGCGCACCAACGACCAAGAATCTTCCCCCATACCTAATAAATCGGCAATGGACCGATATCCACAGTTACCATCCGCTATCACATCCACAACGTTGTGAATGAAATCCTGTATAAATGGTGCAAATTGATCCAACATCGGGATAATTCTTGTTGGCTTCAGCGGTTCAGAAGATGATGCACTACGTTTCACTAAAGAGTTGTTGCTTTGAACAGAGTGAAAAGCATCAACATACTCCTAGTAAGACGGATCACGCTTTGTGGATCTTTGACTTCTTTTCAACGGTTTCTTCGATGCACCTTCAGTGTTTACCTTTGACGGAGGAGGGCACATAGAGTTATGATCAGGGTATGCAATATCTCGAAGTTCACTCTTGAGAGTTAGTTTGCCACACACATCAAGTTCCTCAAATCTTTTAGATATGGTTTCAATCTCTTCCTTGATGCTGACTTCGGCCTCACATAACCCTTTGTCTGAAAAGCAAAGTCTCCTCCAGAACATATGGACTGAATCCACTGGGATGCTGCCAGTAGTATACCTAGAAAGCTCACATGCACAAGGAAGACTGAGCGTGCTTCTCATCACACAACCACAAGAAGAGGGATCATTGCCGAGATAATGTAGACGCTCAACCTCGCCAGCAATCTCATTTAAAGCGTTCCTTGAAACCATTCCAACAAGCCTCTTGTATAAGGTTTTCTTAAATACATGTCCAACCACATGCGTACTGGTTTCAAAGGATGCTTTAATTTCAACGTGTTGCAGCGTGATCATGTTGTTCATGGCATCCCAAACACTACACAAGTCTCCAAGGCTATTTTGTAATACTCTTTTTAGAGCCCAATGAGCTAATTCAACCCTACACTTAAAATACACAACAAACATGAAAAATATACAACAATTAAATACCATTTATTAATAATCCTTACTAGAAAAAAATAAGATTTTAATACATGTTTGTTGTTGTGTTGCCTAGGTGCATGACCTTATTCGTCCAGGTTGTAATAAATTTTTCCTTGTGGGGGATAATCCATGTGTCGTTAACATAGTAAATGAACATTGGCCAAGGTGAACAAGCAATTTGAAACTTCTGAAGGGACTCAACGAATTGTTGTTCGGACGGAAAATCAACCAAAGTACCCTAATTATCCATCACATAGTCCAAAGCATTTTTTTGACCGATTAAAGATTTGCACTTCGACTTGACATTCTTATCGATGTGAAACCTGCACAACAAGTTTGTACACTCTGGGAACACAGTTTTCACTGCATTCATCAGTGCTAGGTCTCTGTCAGTGACAATAACAACAGGGAGACGATCGTTTCTTAAAAATAGACATCGAAACCGTTCCAAAGCCAATACAATATTACTAACACGCTCACCCTCCAGATATGCAAACCCAGCAGAGAATGTCATCGTCGTTGGTGTCACCCCAACAAAGTCAAGTAGTGAGAGTCTGTACCTGTTTGTTTTGTAGGTACTATCTATAAAAAAACATCAGATGACATGCATTGCATAACTTTACTGCATCTGGGTGACACCAAAACAGATCACGCACCACAACTTCATCCTTCAATCTATGCCAATGAATGTATTGATCACGTTCGAGAAGCTTCATCAGATGTTGCATTTCAGTATCAGCTCCTCTTATTGAAGAACGATATGCACTTCTTGCATTGTAAATTTACTTAATTGTGGTGCAACTGTTGGCATTGTGCTCCTTCAACGTTAGCAAGATGTTTTTGGTTTCACCATCGACTTTGTCGTATCAGCAATAATTTTCTTTTCATCCTTAGTCAATCGCCCAGCGTATGGATGTCCAACTAAGGACTTGGTCAATTCATGATTGTGAATTGCACAGATCAACTTCACCATCCAACCTTCCCCTCCATGCACTGGTTTCCCACGAAGCCTGAAGGAACAACCACATTTCCTACTCCCAGTGTCTCTTCTAACGAATTCTTTATTCCTACACTTGTACAGATCACTCCTTTCACACCCAATTAACACAAATGAACTTCTTCCTCTGCTACCAGTATCTGTGTCAGACCTCATAATCACTGCAACAAATCCGTTTTCATGGGCAATTGTTCGAGCCCACTGTAAAACATCATCTCAAGTACCAAAGACCTACAACGCAACTCCGACATATTAATTTTTATATGAAACATACGTTCAATCTCTAATGAACATGATTACCTGACAGGTATTAAAAGTATTCGAACAATCAACATGTGGTTCATTTACACCACATTCTTCTTCATTATCATAATCCATATGAACTTCTTGTGACATCGTATAGTCATACGTCTATTGATCTTCGTCCATCTTAACGACATATTATTAAATTATGCATCATACACAAGTAATACAACAGTTAAAACTAAATTATTTACTTAAACTAAAGTTAACACTATAACTAACAACTAATAAAACATTTTACTACTACAACAAAATACAATTATTTTATCTAAATCATTTAATAATATACCTAAATTATTATACCTAATTAAACCAATTATTCACAATTTAAAAAATATCAAATACAAATATTATATATTATAATATTCATATATATTTATTTTTTCACAAATTTAAAAACACAATTCCAAAAAAATTAAAAAAATACAGTTTCCGGAAGAACTTCTTCTGGAAGAAGCAGTGTGTACTACCGGAAGAAGTTATTTCGGAAGCTGACACACCTTATTATAGAAGAACTTCTTCCGGAATAAGTAGCATCAACTTCCGGAAGAACTTCTTCCGAAAGAAGGAACTTCTTCCGGAAGAATTTTTTACTGGATAACCTTCCTCAACATTTTACTGCTTCTGTAACATATGAACACAAAAAAAAAAACAAAAAAAAAACCATAAAATGCGTATCTCCGAGGGAATAAGAAGAGCAACTACGATAGTAATAATTTATGTATACTAATATTATTTATTTTATAACGTAATTGATTCATTAGCTTAGTTGGTTAGAGCATTATCATAATAACCCCAAAATCTTGGATTCGAGTCTTGGCCCATTCAAAAATTTGTTGGGTGCACCAACAATGTTACGAGGTGCACCTAGCATGTCCCCTTTCAGGGATGGAGGCAGACTAAGAAGTCAGGAGGGCCAACTACAAAAACCAAATCCAACAAATACATAAACATTAAATTCTATATAAAATAATTATAATTATGTATTTTTTTAAAATTGTTCAAAAATATATAATAAAAAACATATTTACATAATAGAAAAAACTAAACATCTTTTTTTTGGACTCAAGATAACAAATGTTAATCGTTATTTTCACATGTCAAAAGAACCTTTATAGTTTTATACGGTATATATGTTGACTATAGTTTTTTATGAAAACATATCTATTAATTATGTTCTAAATGTTACTAAAATCATAATGGGTTATGAATCAAAAAAACTAAATCATAGTTATGTTATTCATTATATTATATTTTAATGCAATAACCAACCAATAACTAACGAACAAGGAAAACTATTAAAATGAAAATAAATAATGTTCAAATATTTTGTCTAAAAGAGGAAAACTAAATGTAATTATCTATGTAATCTTTTTATACTAAGAGAATTATAATTAGTCTAAAAAGAGAAAAGATCTCATTATCTTTACAATGAATACTATCAAATAGAAATAGAATATTTCGTCAAAAACATTAAAAAAATACTACTACTACTACACAAATAACACTTTAATGTCATTATTTGTATAATTAAGCTCTTTTACGTATAAATAATTACTCTAATATTTAAATATTATACATGGTAACATTTTTTTTCATAATTAACATAAGAATAATTTTTAAATTAAAAAAGTCAGGGGGGCCGGGCTGGGGAGCTTCCATGTACCTCCGTCTCTGGTAACATTGCTCAATACTACATTCCTTGTAATGGTTTACAGTTAAACTCTTGCAAGGAATTAATTAATTTAACTTCATACACTAAGAAACAAATGATATAAAAGAAAGACATATATATTAATTTAAGATTCATCCTCATAAAGAAGGATCAATGAGAGACCCTTCAAATTTGCCTACTTTTGGGCCTTACCATATAAACTGTATTATAGCTAGCTAATAGTAGCCATTTAATTGGTTTTGCTGTTGTTTTGTTCGGAAAGCTTCTTTTGAAGCTGAAATAAGAGGACATCATTCTCTTTGTGAAGAAGCATTGCTTGCTTCCTCAACTTCTGATTCTCCTCTATGATGCTTTGGTTCTCCATGTACAACTTCAAGTTTCTCATCTTTATTTCTGTAAGCTTCAAGATGATCATCCTCTTCCTCCGTCTTGCTTCTTGCAATTGTGCTCTCCTTCTGTACCAATATCATCAATCAAGGATCAATCACACACACAAAAGTAAGAATTTAATTTTGCTGATACAACTTTTTGCATTATATAATATCATTTATCATGTATGAGTTTGATGGTCATGCATGACTAGTGTAAAACGATTTTTATCCTGTTATTCAATCATAAATCACTGTTGATATGATTTTTAGAATAATTATTATAAAAATTAATAAATTTATTATTAAATATCATGATTTTTTCTTATCATGTATTATACCAAATTATTAAAAAAAATTAACTATCACAATACTTAGAAGAATGTGTAATCCTTTAAAATGATATGTCAATATTGATATTCTTGTATTTATTACTTTTTTCTCTTTTTCATAGATATTAATATACATATAGATAGATAGGTGCATCTTATTAAAATTTGTGAATATTTATAATGAAAGAGAAAAATGCAAAACTGCCACGTGAAATTTTAAAGTGAGAGAGGGATTCATTAATTCCCCGCAAAAGAAAACATGCACATCCAAATCTGGAAGAGACAAGAAAGAAAAACAAAAAAAGGTATGATTGAAACAAAACAAATACCTTTTATGGATGTTCAACCGAAGGTGCTGGTGCTGTCTCTTGGATGGCCATGGAGGGTGAAGGGCAAAACCAAGAAAAAGATAAGGTGACTGTTCTGAAGAGAAAGAACACATACCTTATTTTCTCTCTTGAGGTCTCTCAAAGAAGGGCTGTGAGAGATATTAGATTAAGGCTTGTTATAATAGTTGAAATTAAATAAGAACCAAGTTGTGAAAGTGAGGCGCAACCATTGGGCTTGAAAGGGTTTATATAGGCACATAAGTTAGAAAAACTAATTGGTATAAGAAACTAGAAGGGAAAGAAAAGTAATATAGCTGTGATTTTAATTTGTGTTTGTATGTCGTCATGAGAGAGAGAGAGAGAGAGAGACTTTTGATAGCAATGATGACATTGGAGTCATGATTACAAAGGGCAGCGATAGATGAGAGGAAGGAAGAAAAGAAAAGGGGGGCTGAGAATGGGATGGTGAAGAAGAAAAACGCTTCTTCTCTTTGTTTAATTTCTTGGCCTCTTTGATTGCCTAATTAGTCTATCAGGCTCAAACTTGGGTAGTGGGTAACGTAGAGATGAGGAATGGACACAAAACTATAGTACTACACTACTCCACCCAACCTTTTTTAATATATATTTTAAAGAGATCATTTAATTTGAATATACTTTTTATATTGTTGTTTAACTAGAGATAATCATATAATTGATAATTATTGATTTTTAATAATTTTTAAAAAGTTATATATAAAATAAGCCTTTTATTGATAAGTCAATGTTAGTTGTAAGTTTGTTAGTAAGAAATTCAAACTCACCATCTCTCTCCTTTTTTTTTATCATCAAATCAATTTTATAACATCTAACATTTAATTGCTTAACAAAAGGATTTTACATTGGAATCATAATTACAAGTTGACCATGCTTAATTTCTTAATGTTGCAGAAAATTGCATACCATTAAAATTACATTGATGTGATCATAGTTGCATTTGTACACTTAAAAATCCTTGACAGTGTAACTAAAATTACAGTTGTGGATTATTTTTAAAACATTGGTTAGCAATATGTAAATTTTTTTACAACAATGTATCAAAATTCAACTCTAACAAAGATATATTTGTCAAAATATAGTCAAAGATTACTTCCATCTAAAGTATATATAAAATAATTATTTTAAAATTATATTTAATATAATTTTGAATTGATTGATATAGTGAAAAAAATTTAACCTTTCAAAAAATTAAACTATTTATCTAACTGTGGATTTTGTTGATACCACGCTAAACTAATAAAGTTCACCTCCTATACTACTTTTTTCGAATTTTAGAACTTTCCCCTTCGGTTTAAAAACATAGACCGGTTAGGTCCTGACTGTTACCGTGGGATCTTCAAACTTGAAAGAGTAAATAGTCATAAAGTCACGTGGGGTGTTATCAAATTGCTGTGATAATTATGGTAGAAGACAATTTTGGCATGATATTCAACGTGCCAACCTGCATTTAGTTCTGTTCATTTAGAATGGGCAATTGCATGCTACACACCACTGTCTGCATGCCTACTGTTTTCAGGCAGTCCCAAACAGTACTACAAGTGCCACACACACAATTACGTAAACATAGGGAATTAAAGATGCTTTTCTTTCATAGTTCATGTAAATATATCTTCAAACATTGTGGGTAGAAAAAGCTAATTCATTTTTTTTATGAGCCATTTTTGCCTTTTTGAAATGAAATATGTTTTATATATGAGCAAATTATACTATCATTATTAGACTTAATCTCACCCCTTTTTTTTATCATATATAAGACTCTTTTGTTTTTTTGTCATCCATTATAATATGATCCTTTGACGTATTAATATTGTCAACGTTCACTAGAATTAGGCATATGATTTGTAGAGGGCACGGATCTTTAGGCATATGATTTGCAGAGAGCACGGATCTAGGTGATCGCATGCAACACGCAATGAGAGCATTGGTCGTTGGCAAGATCGCCACGACACTAGAACAGGTTGTAGACGGCGTCGGAGGAGACGGGAACGATGAAGTTGTTGTGGTTGGCGAAGGCGACGAAGTTGCTGAGGGAGGCAAGTATTAGAGATATAGACGGCTAGCCTTAGTTAGTTACAAGTTAGTTATTAGTTGAGTTAATTACATGTTAGTTTAGTTAGTTATAAATTAATTTAGTTAGTTATAAGTTAGTTACTCTTGTAACCAATTATGTTATATAAGACACAATGTAAAGTGAGAGTTTTGCTCATTTGGGCATTACCCCAATATTAATCAGTTTTTCCTTTCTCCATCTTTCTCTCTTTCACTTTTCCACTTTCTCTATTTCTCTCTCTTTCATTTACATTCATTCATTTATGGCAAATATGAGATTTATCAATGAGGAGCGAGTTGACAGTATTTTCATATGTAAAACTCGACGTGAACTTAGTTTAGGCACAAACTTGTACGAGAATAATAAAAATTCTTAAGATATTTCACAAGAAATTAACATCGTTAATAATGGTAACCGTTTAAGAAAGATAAAAAAAATACGATTTTAGAAAATGAGTGTAAGTATAATAAAAACTAACATCAAGGAGAACGATTATAATTTGCTCTTTATGTTGGATAAACTTTTTGTTGATATTAATTAGTAGATTCTGGTCTTCTACTACATTTATTCTCTCAGGGCCCTTTCAGATTCCTCGGAAATTTAAGTTACCAATCTGTACTCCGGTCTGTATTGTGCCTAATCGGCTCAATACCTCATGCTCAGTCAAAAACGAACCGACCAATACCTTCCTATCAAGAAACTAATGTCATACTTCAAGAGATTAAGATCTTATCTAATTATGTCATCCAATTATATTTTATAAATATCTTTTATCATATTCTATTATATCTAAAACCATACATATTCTATCTTATGATTAACGTAACAAAATATGATAATGAGCCTATATAAAACACACAAGACTTAATTATGAGAAACATAGAAATTAAAATATTTTGAAGTACAAAGTAAACTAATTAATATTTTTCTATTATCTTGATTCGGTGTACGTGTGGCTGCTAGATTGTATACCCCAGCATCTCAATGATGCAAATTTGTGTATAGTACAAGTCTTTGTTCTGCATTGTCTTAAGTAGATAAGTATATATCAAAATAGATGAATTATGTTCACACAATCATATTAGTGAGCAACTGAGCATTAGTTCATATATATTACACTGAATATATGTCTCATTTTTTTAAAAGAGATGTGTCTTTTTTTTATATAATAGAAGAGACGTGTCTTGTTAAGCATCTTATCTTTTGGATAAGTGATCGTAGAAATAATATTGAAACTAGAAATAAAATAAAGATTAAAAAATATTGATTCCCCGCGGTTTAATTCTATCTGAATTTGGTTTTTATAATTAATTTTTTATAACAACTTTTATATTTTTCACTTGTTTAGATTTTGGCCCCTACTTTAAGATATTAATTATAATTTTTTTTATTCATTTTGGTTTTACTCTTCCTTATCTATTATTATGATATTGGTTCTATTTTTTATTTTTTTTTTGATAAACATTCATCCTTATAGTTTCAATTATTAAAACATAAGTTTCTGACGGCCGGACTAATATCTAAATGAGTGAATTATAATGACCAAATTTTGAATAACTATATGAACCATATATAGTCGTCCAAAGTGGGTGAAACAAAATATAGGGATGAATTGTTTATTGTAATTAATGAAAAAAATAGCATTATATGGTCAAAGCAATCATATCTCGTGAAAGAAATTTTATACGGAGAAACAATAAACTTTGACTAATGAACTTTATATAAGCAGTCTAAATTATATTTTACTTAATTAAATGTTACGTAATTATGTAAAATTATTTTGCATTTATGTTATACTTAATTTTAATCAGTTATATAAGATTGTTAAAATTGAGTTCACTTAAAACATTCCTCTCACTGGATATTTCCTTATCGTTAAGTTAAAAAATATAATTCAGTGCTCTAACTACGCAGGACAAATAATTTGTTTGAAAAGAAGTGCAACTTTTCTCCCTTTTCATATTATGCAAATGCCTTTATATGTTATGTAGGTTTCTCTAAGTGCCACTAATATATATGAAGATTCAAAATACTGTCATTAAAGATTAATCCTTGCTTAATTTGAAAACGTAACCCAAAGTGACTTATTTATATATACTTGACCGACTGGATTAGCACACATTAATCATTGCTTATTAGAGATGTAATCAGTATTAATTAAATTTCGGAGTTTCAAACTGCTACCAATTATATATTTCCATTTTGCACTAAATTATTATATCATATATATAATAACAACCAAATTTGTGTATGTTGTGTTAGAACCCCTGTTTAGTCCAACTTCGAAAGCAGAGTCACATGGACTTCCTCGTGAAAGTATAACATGAAGCCATTTTTTATCATAGACAATATGTATTTCTCATTGGAGGCAATATCATGTTGGTAAGATGAATATAGACAGTAAAGTTTTTTTCTTCTAAATATTTAAACATAAATACATATTTAGAATTTGAACCTAAAATTTTTTATTAAACCGAAATAATTTCATATTAGTTGATTCATATTGGTGGTATAAGATGAGGCGGATTGAAAATGATTGAGTGCAATATATATATTTATCCAAAAATAAAATAAAATTGACTGCAGTATAGGAAGAGAGGGTACCGGTAATGAAGATGAAAGGGGTAGTAGTCAATGTGGTTAGGTCCCTTTGGTTGTCCCTTTTCTTTAAGTAATTGAGTACCAAAGCCATACTAATTTATTTAGAAAATGAACCTCCATTTTGGCTTCATCTTCTTCTTTATCATTATGACCACTGGGTGTGCGGTTTTTGTTTATATCATGATGGTATATGTATAGTGGGAGCTAGTATATATATATATTGGTCCAACTTCGGCATAGCCACTTCACATGCTCCCTTCAACTTGTTTGCAGAAATAAAAAATAAAATAATACCTTGGTATAAGTTCACAATATCAATTTGAATCTTGAGGTAAAATATTTTTCTAATGTATTTTGCATTGGAAGTCCTATATATGTTTGAAAGTTCATAACAACCATGATGGTGAAAAATCATGAATTGATTTTTTGTCTAGATAAGCTAAGGATGCAAGCATATAGCTAATGTGGAAATTGTAGTTTGGAAAGCGAAGTGTCATATTAGGGCAAAACGCGTAGGGCGTTACTTTTGAGCTTAAATTAAGGGTGTCCTTTTCAGTTTATATAGAGCTACATAGCCAAAGGCGAAGCAGAGGAAAAGAACAGAAGTATTTTATTTAATTATGACTACATGTTCATTTTTTTTTATGTTATGCTATGGTATGTATGCATATATATATATATATATATATATATATATATATATATATATATATATATATATATATATATATATATATTTCATTTAACAGTGTATTTCTTTCTGGTTTAGATACTTTTTGTGTCTAAGTATATATTTTATTAATAAAGTTTTTGCTTATAAAGAAAACGTATACCTATATATTCCATATGCAAAAAATAAAAAGGTAGAATATTCGAATTGAAGATGGGTTCTTGAATCCCTCATGATGTCCTTTTGAACATGGAAGGTTAAGCCATTTGATGAGGAGAAGGACCACTATCCCTCACTCATTTCTTGTATTACTACCGCCAAAATATCTAGCACTAAGGGGAGATATGAAGATGTTGATAGTCAACCATGATATCAAAATCCCCCCATATTTTCAAGATGCATGGATTTATAATAGTCTATATTTATTTTTTGGGTGTAATTAATTGGACATCAACTATTCATCAATATCTCTTTTCTCAAATTAAACTTCAGAACAGATCTAGGTCCTTTGATATTTTGGTGTACAAAATTAGACCACAACTATTCATCCATATCTTTTTTCAAACTTATATTAGGAGCAGATTTAGTTCCTTGTATTTTCTTTGAATTATATGATTTTCTTAATTGACAATTATAAATTTATATTTGTTTTCTTTTAAAGTGAATTTTTCACCTTATATATTAAAATCAATTTTTAAAAATGATAAAGACATGAAGTAATTAATAGAAAAGATAACATATTTTTAAGTGAAAGTTTTTCATGCAGGTCTCATATCATTTTATGTTCTTTTAGTTTTGATTTTAGTTCATTTTAAAGTTGTATTACTTTCACCTCTGAATTTTCGGCGATTCCAAACACTACCTATATATTCCCTACAAACGAATTGCACTTGCATCTTAATGTATACAACATAGCTGCATATATATAAACGAAAATGCGAGTCTAAACGTTCAATATTAACATCCGACACACATATTCCATTCATCCATAGCCGTCCATCACATCTCAGCTGCATATCCAAATCAGTTTCAACAAATTAAAAGCACATGATATTCATTGGTTGATCAATAAATTAAGCCCCATAGTATGCTAACATGTTATAAGAGGCAGCAGCTATCCTTTAAGAATACATGCACTAATATTGACCATTAATTGCTGGAACGAATAAGGAAAAAGTCGATCCAAACCTTTTAGGTTAAATTAACGGGTTAAAACTTAGTAATTTAATGTATTTCAATTAATTTTTTTTAGATATTTCAATAATTGATTCAAATTCATACTTTTTTCAACTCAAACTTGAGCTCTCAATACCCCCTTCAACTTCTTTTAAAATAATTTTAAGTTGTTAAAACTTTAACTTTAAACAATAGATCTCTATTTTTTTTTCTTTTCTCTCATTTATTCTAACACATTCATCTAATACACAACCTTGACTTACTGAGTATTTTATATATATTTAATTAGCATTCAATTTTGTCATACAATACTAGGCAATTAAAGAACTAGATGGGTAAAACGGTAAATAAAAAAACTAAATGTTGATGAAATATAATATCTTCAATTAGAATTGAATTGATTATCATCTCTTTTTTGGTATGGACTTCCCAAGATAGGATTGGAGGCTACCTATCCAGACTCTAAAGCATCAAGTGTGTATTTTCTATCCTATCTCTAGATCAAACACTAGTTTTTATAGTAACCTTAATAAAATATGATCTAATCATATCTTATCTACATAAGATGTGATTAAATCAGTTCCTCAAACTATCGATAGGATCATCAAGACATTAAAACACATATCATGCTATTTGGATTGGATAGATCGTTATTCAACCCACGAAAAAAGTCATTGAGTTCGACCCAAAGATGATCAGACACTCCACAATCCCCAAGTCAAGCATTGTGGCATGAAGGACTTATAATATGATGAAGTTAATCGCTACACTATGCTTGACCCAACGACTCAAACCCTAAACTAGAGGCTCCACAAGTATAGTCCCATTGGCAAAGTCATTGGGGCTTGGCCTAATAATAATTGGAGGGTAGGACTGGCCTTGAGCGTTGTTTGGAGGTGCAACGACACTAGATCCACAACTATAAGGGACCCAATTTTTTTTAAAAAAAAATTATAGTTTTGTAATTAAAAAATTTATACTATTCTATATTGTTTTTATAAATAAATTGAAGATATTGTTTTATTGAGCAAATAACACTAGCCTCCTTGAGTTTAACACTTATTACACTCGACATTCCTCTTTATTTTTGCATTACTTGGGCCTCCCCTAGTGTAACAACGTTAACTAACAGATCACACTTTACATTGAATGACAAAATGACTCTCCTTCTTTTCTTCCTTCACTCTTTTGGTTCACCACCACCACCACTACCCACAAACCAACCCCTTTCAATCTTCCTTTCTTGACTGTGGGTTTTGGCAGCAGTGCAAGAAGAAAGCAATGAGTGAACTAACGTAAGATCAATGCTGAAATTGAAAATTTTTTATAACCAGTTCCAAGAAAAATGAAAAAAGGGCATTGTAAACACAAGTGAGCAGATGTTTCTGTTGTAGATTGGGAAAGGCTATAGACAAAAACAATAGTGCAACCTCTCTTAATAAGTTGTCATTTGTTGGAACTTTGTTATGTAGGAGGCACTAGAGAAGGAAGGTCTTTGAGGGAGGAATGTCCTTACTCCAAATTTTAGAAAACCAGTGGGATTGTTACTTAATAAGGGAGATAGATAAGTGTAAGCTTCCTTCAGAGTGAGCGTTTCATTGCTAGAGTTGCTCCACACCAACCTATCATGAGATGGCTCAACAGGGATAATAATGTCTTGAATCTCATTCACAAGTTGAGAGAAATGAGAGGCTATAAGTTTTGGGATTTGCCAAAAAAAATTATGAATACAATCAAAGACTTTGGCTTGAAGGAAGGTCTATATGGCAAGTGCAGGTCCAATATATCAGCAATGGAGTGTCTCTCCAAAAGTTTATGTGTTGTCATTTCCAATCACTACAAAAAAAAGGGTTTTTTACGACGGTTAAAAAGGGTCTTTAACGACGATTATTAACTGTCGTTTTGTAGATAACGTTGTTAAAACGATATTATTTTTTACGACGGTTATTATAATAACCATCTTTAAAAGTTGGTAGATTCAAAGACGGTTGTTAACAAACAGCAGTATTTGAATGTCATGTCTGACAAAGCTTTTAAAGACGATTCTTTTCTATTAACCGTCTTTGAATGTGATGTTCGATAAGGCTTTTCAGGACGATTCTTTTCTATTAACCATTTTTGAATGTGATATCTACAAAATTTTTAAGAACGGTTATTTGCTATTAACCGTCTTTAAATGTAATGTTTAACAAACTTTCAAAGACGATTATTTACTATTAATCATCTTTAAATGTCATGTCAACAAAGCTTTTAAGGATGGTTATTTACTATTAACTGTCTTTAAATGTGATGTCTGACAAACTTTCAAAGACGATTATTTGTTATTAACCGTCTTTGAATGTGATGTCTGACAAACTTTCAAAGACGGTTATTTGCTATTAACCGTCTTTAAATGTCATGTCTACAAAGCTTTTAAGGACGGTTATTTGTTACTAACAGTCTTTAAACGCATTATTTCTAAGACAGTTTTTAAGGAATATAGCTACCTTTGTGTACTGGCATGATGGTGTTTCCTTCGAAATCAATTAGACTAAAATTTCCAACTCAACAATGTATGGCTTTCTGCATATATAGGTGTTTAAGGTAAAAGCTTAAAGAAAAAACCATCAGATCTAAAGAAGACTCATTAGACATTTTACAACTTAAGGATGAACAGCCTAAATAAAGAGCTTAAAGCACCAAACATCAGCATTAAAAGAACCTTAAAAGAAGCTTAAAAGGATGAACAACCTCTGTTGACTAACTGCTTTCTTCCAAGTAATGAGCCTAAAAGAAGCTTAAAAACACTAAGTAAGTAACTCACTAACTTGCTTTCTTCATGAACTGGCAGTTCCAACTAGGAAGTTCGAGTTGGGACTTCGTCCACATCAATGGAAGAAGAGGTTGAAAAGGCTAGGGCTTCAACAACGGGTTCAATGCGAAATTAGAAATGAGAAATCAGAATTTTTTACGTGAAATCAGAAGTGTGTTGCTTGAACAGGGTAGGGCTTGAACAGGGGTAGGGCTCGAACAAGACGAATAACAAATAGCTAGGGCTTCAATGCGAAATCAGAAGTGAGCGACCTACACGCGGGTTCTCGCTTTTGTCCTTTTTTTCCTCCAATTACGACGGGTTTTTACTAATACCCGTCGTTAATTTTTTTTCATATAACATTCTAAGGCGGTTTTCAATAACCGCCTTAGAAGGTGTGTTGTAAAATGAATTTTCAGCAGAATAATTACAAAAATGCCACCGCACAGCTTTTTAAAACGATTCCTTCTACAACCGTCGTAGATTAGGTGTTGTAAAAAGTCTTTATTTTAGTAGTGAATAATCCAGGTAGAACCATTTTTTGATAATAGGAATTTATTTTCTAAGCATTAGCCAAAGGATGATATATCTTTTTCAAATAAAATATATTTTTTAAAGAAATTACCTATCTATTTTTAAATACTTAAATATAAGAGAGTCTTATTTAATATATCATCCTGAACACCAGTCCTAGCGAAGGATCCACAACCTACTAGTCTCAATTGTTGTGGCACAACAACACCAGTCCTAGCGAAGGATCCACAACCTACTAGTCTCAATTGTTGTGGCACAACAACTCATAGTTTGAGATTCATTTAGTTATTAAGGCTCGATCCCACAACCAGATGGTCCAATCTCAAATAATGAATAAGAACCAACATTTTATTTTGCAATATTTTTTTTTTGTTGGAAATGTATATATGCAAAGGCACCACGTACAACAAGGAGAGAAATCTCAACTATGTTGACATCTTACCTCTTACCAATCATATGCAACATACCAGAATACTATTTCAATAAAAGAGAAAACAAAAACAAACTATAACATGAGGTAACCAAACCAAAAACCCAAAAAGATGATTAACAGAACATATACCGAGGGAGATGAAACTCTACAAAATGGAGGCAGCGAATTCCACCAACAAAAAAGATGATGATTAATTTATCTCCCAGAATTAATTCGACTTAATTTGTTTTGGATTGATTTGCTTTTAGTTGGTTAAAAATATTTTTAAAAGCCAAATTAAATCAATCTAATTAATTTAATTAGTTTAATTTTTCACTGCAAATTATATCCGAAGTCCCTAATATTTGTGGCTAATCTTATACACTAGTGAAATACTCTTAGTTAGCTAGTGTGCATGCATATAATTAGTAACTACGGTTCAAGTGAGTTGCAAATAAAATGTTAGATTGAGTACACAAAAAAGTTAAAATTATTAATGAAGCACTGATTTTTTTTTTAACTGTCCACCATATTTAAGCCCATCCTTAGCAACCATCTATATTGGCTGTCATAACAAAATTGAGCATGAAGTGAACAAGATGTACAGATTTAACGTGTGTTTTGATTAAACAATTTAATTATGTAATTAAGTATATATTGAACAAAATCTTGTGTCGATAAATATCTCAATAAGACCTTAAAAGATAAGACAATAAGAAAGTAAGATGGTTTAATGACTCATTTAGTTTATATATATAGTTATACAAACTTTACTTTTTAATTCTATACTTAAAAATCATTCATTTTAATTCATACACATATTATATTTAATCTATTTTAGTCTTTACATATACTTTTTTTAATTTTTGTAGTCTCTATCATCTAAATTATTGGGACAAAAAAGATTATAAAAATATGTATAAACATTAAAAGAGATGATTTTTGAGTATAGGAACTAAAAACTAAAAGTAATATATAACTATAAGGACCAAAAATAAGTAATTAAAGTTAATTAAGTTTATCCAATAAGTTACAATTAGCTTTGTAGAAATTAAATGAAGTGTACAAGTTTATTTTAACTTATGTAAGAAAGTTTAATTTTTCTTTTATATAATTTAAAGTATTATATTGAGTTTAACCCACCAAAAGAAAAAAATTAATACATTTGTGGTCACTCATTTTAGGGATAAACTTTCTTCACTAAAATCTTTTTCTTGAATTATTGTATTACATGCATGGATCGGGATGCATGCATGTTAATCAACTATTATCTGACTGAAGCTAAATTGTTGCAGTGGTTTCACATGCACTATCGAAGTATCGACTGCTAGCTCATGCACCTCGATCTCACCATCAATCTTGTGGTCCACCTCAACAACACAATTTTCCCTTCATTTCAAATAAGAAATTTATGATCTTTGTCTATGCCACTCAATTATCCACTGCCATTGATTGTTTTCGAAATTGGTACACATCATCCTCATCATCATGACTTAACTTTCTTTGTCTATTAACATGACCACATGATATTTGATATGATTTTATTTTATTTTGGAGCAAGACTTGGTATCCACACTATCGATTTGGGGAAAAGAACTTTCAGTGAAACTCTTGGTGGACTCCTCATACAATGTAGGATAGATAAATCTAAACTTACACTCCGTTTAAAAGTGAATTGGGATGGAGAGAGGGGGGAAAAGATAGTAATATATGTAATAAGTATTATATATTGAGAGAACAAGAGAAAGATAAGAAAATGGGTGAAAATGAAATGAATAAGAAAATTGATGTATGCTTATAATAAATCATGTAGGTAAGAGATTTGATTTCTCTAAAGTGAGTAATTCACTTTATTGAAGGCAAAGTAAACCATTTAAGTTATTAATAAGAAAACCATTTAAGTTAACAATAGTTGATATTTTAACGCGTTAATGATATGTAATATTGATTGTTAATTTTTTCATCAACTACTAAGATTATTTACTTTATTTTTTTAATATAGATTGTTCACATTAGAGGAACAAGACGGTGAATCTTTTAAATGAGTATTTGTAGAAATTTTATTCGAACCTTGATGTAATTCACTATATATTTTCATCTCCTTCCATCTCAGCGTGATAATCATGACAATTTTTAAGCAAGTGCAATTATAGCTCTGCATGAATTTTTACCAAAAGATACTGGGACAGGAATCTCATGCAGTACAGGGAAAAGATTAATCTCAGCATGATCATCATGACAATTTTAAAAAAAGGTCGCACACAAGTTGAGTATTACATATATTTTTACAATAATTTATAGATATGTAATTCCATTTACAATAATGTTAATTTCATATTTTCTTTATTTCAGTACTATATAGTCTGATCTCTTTATTATAGTAATTTTATTTTAGTAAGACGAGGATAAAGTTTAAAATCCATTAGCACACAATATAATATAGTATAAGAGAATATGATAAAGATAAGATAGAATATTGATAAGTGTTAACCATACGAACAGACAAAAAGCTATAGATCCATTTTTTGTGACTTGTGAGCATAACCATAGGAACAGCTGATAATATAAATAAATGTTATTCATAAGAGGGCAAGATTGTCAGGCAGACAAGAAAGATAACGGATTAAGATCAACACACTCCAAAAGGAAAAAAACTTCTCACTAATAATGATTACATTCCAAATTAGGCTATTGTTTCTTGCATGTAAGGAGATAGCCCATCAAGCAACAATAAGAATTAGGCTATTGTTTCTTGCACCTCCAAGTTGCTTCCTGCACTCCTTTTTTAGCTACCAGAATGACCAATCCAAAATATAAAATTACATTCCAAATTGATTACAGATTTTGACTTCCAGAGTGGTCAATCTGGAAAGTAAGAAAAACATTCCGAAAAAGGTGCAGGAAGTAACTTGAGGTGTAAACAACAACCTAAGCCCTAGGAGAATAAGCCCAATAAAGAATGAGCTTGTACCAAGCAGCAATCATATCAAGCAACCCAATAAGAAAGGCAAGAGAGGCAAGGGGGAAGCTGATTTTTTTTTATCCATAGGAATCAAAGACAGGTACCAGAAGATTTATAACACTCACGCCTCGTTCAACCGAGCTAGACCCCTTGGTGCGAGAGGAGAGCTGTTATTCTCAACCGATACCACTAAGTTCACCTTTTTTTTTTAATTTTCTTTTATCAAAGATATTACCATTGTGTATCTTAAATTCTTTGTCAAAATACACAACGAAAACATATTCAAATCAAGGATATTTTTATAAGGGTGTCATAGGATGATCTAGTAGTTGGGGTGAGAGACATAAGGGTTGGAGTGATAAAGATATCATGAATTCAAATCTTTCCACTAACATAACATACTAGTTACTAACATTTGACTGAGAAAAAAACATATTTTTATAAAATAAAATAAAACATATTTAACAATAACAGTGACAGGGAGAGAACACTTCCCGGGCAAGAGGGAGCTGGTGGGTATAGGCCTAACTCATAGGAATGACAGTAACAAAGGCACACTCATCCAAGAATTGATGAAGGATGGAGCAAAAATTAAGAGGATAAAACCAACCAAAGGACCAGTAAAAAATGTCAGTTCTAGAATGGCATGACTAGATGCATGGATGGAGAGATAATGGGTCAAGGTGTAATAGAAAAAGGTCAAAGAGAAAGAGGATGTTTACCTAGTTCAGAGCTAATTCAGTCAATAAAAAATAAGAAGGGCTGAAGCATAAGGCACAGACAGAAGAATAGCACCATTCAAGTGGCAAAAAAGGTTGACACAAAAATTGGGAGTGATTAAGAGGAAAGACAAAGGAAACAATAATCATTCATCAAGGAGATAAGAGGATCTACTGCAGCAGACGGAAAATAGAAGGAGATCAACAATTCAATATCGGATAGTGAAAATTGGATATAATGGAGAATATCTAGAGGACATATAAAGCTATAAATATAAAGAAAACCAGCAGTCAAAAAATAATAATGAAGAAAGCCAGGTACAATTCGTTTCAGGCCATCGATCATGTACCTTTTGACATGAAAGCTTTTCAGCCTTATCAAGCTTAAAGGTTAAGAAGATAACAAACCACCAATTAAAATTGTATATAGTAAATGGCAACATATGACACCAATTAAAGGTATACGCTTGGCATTAAAAAATTTCACAATGCCAACACCAAGATCTCTCACACCATAAAATTTAGCCACTTGAACTAATCCATAAAGATGTGTTTATCGTATTCCATGCATATCTCACAAATCAATATACACTTTACTACTTGATCAATCAAAATGCTTCTTTGAATCAGTAGGTACGAACAAGTACTCAAATTAGTACATAAGAACTCACTTTCTCCTCCCCTTTAAGCTAGATCACTTGGAAAACAAAAAGTTAAATTTTACATAAAAAACTGTTGAGACAAAAGGCTAACCAGCAAGTGGATTAGCATGTATTGTTACACGATTGAGCCTTATCTCTGCAAGCGGTCGGTCCCCTGCCCCTGTTTGTGTCTGCACAACAAAGTACTATATTATTTATTATTTTCTATGGTTAGACACACACACACACATTCTCCAAAGGGGCCGCATGAATATGACACCAAAATCAAATGCATATCATAGTTGAGTTGCCAAACCAAGCCTAGAACCATAAAAGTTGAGGCTCACCTTGCGCTGCAACCCAATTTTTTTAAAAGAGACAAAACAATTTTGATAATTACAGAAGAATAAAATACCTTCTCCATGAGATCAAGAACTTCAAATCCATGAATTACTTTGCCAAACACGGTGTATAGCCCATTTAAATGAGGCTGCTTTGCATAAGTCAAGAAAAATTGGCTTCCATTAGTATTTGGACCACTATTGGCCATTGCTAATATTCCTCTTGCATTGTGCTGAAACATACAAAAGGGAAACCTATTAACTACCACAATCATCGGATGAAGAAAAATAAAAAATGACAATAATTATTGCTCCATAAAGCACATCAAAATGAAAACTCCCACTATTCTTATGTCATGACAGCCCACAGCTCACCACTACCATCATAAACCAAATGATAAATTAATCACATTTGATCAGATACAAAAATGTAACAGCTTAAAGATAATTATATTTCAAAACAATAAAATTGACTTTAATCAACCAGAGAAAGAATTGACCAATCAAGACATACATAAATAAATAAAATGAAGTTTTTAGCATGCTAAGGACAATCAGTTAGGTTATGATTAAAATGATACTTAGTTAAATATTGTAAAATTTCCATAAAATTAAAACGTTAGATGCAAGAAATAACTCTTCTTTCAGTTATAGAGATTGCTTAGTGCATTCTTCTTTTCAGATATACGAATAACTCTCAAACATAATGAAATATCTTGGAGTAACTTTGAGAGAGAATGAGTGAGAGAGAGAGAGACCTAAACAGAGAGAGAGAGCCTGAGAGGGGGTGGGAGAGAGTTAGGAGTAGCAAGGAAAGGAAAGAGCGCAACATAGAGAGAGTGATAGGAGATCCCCATCGGAGCCAGCAACGGAACACATGTGGACAACACTACACCATAACCAACTGGAGGGATCGGACTGAAATCACCTCCTACTACTTCACAAGATTCTCTGACGAAGTAACAGAGCAGGAATTGTGGAAATATTTCAAGAAGTAAGGAGATGTTAGGGAGATATTCATCTCCAAACAAAGGAACAGGAATGGCAGGAGATTTGGTTTCGCCAGATTCAAGGGGGTAGAAGACGAACGTATGCTTCAGAAACAACTGGATAGCATCATCGTAGGGGGCCTGAAGCTATATGTGAACCTCCCACGTTACGAAAGACTGAGGGGTGGACAACTGAAACCAAGAGGGAGAAGACAGGAACAATGGCACGGGAAGCGCCCAATAAACCTTAACCTCATGCACAGAGGGGACACGACAAAGAAATTGTCGTATGCAGAAGCGGTGACTGGAAGAAGCAATATGGATGGATCAACAGCGATCCACATCAAGCCAACAGAAAGAACTCTGAAATGGTTGAAGGATGCGTGGGTTGGCAGGTTATCGAACCCAACTATGTTCGATAAGGCGGAAGACGAGTTGAGGTGGGACTATGGACTGGATACTTCAATCACGTATCTGGGGGACGACATGATAATAATAATTGGAATGAATGATGAAAGAGCTGATCAATTGATGAAGGAACTAAACCAAAGAAAGCCCC
Source organism: Glycine soja (assembly GCF_004193775.1). Taxonomy (NCBI): domain Eukaryota; kingdom Viridiplantae; phylum Streptophyta; class Magnoliopsida; order Fabales; family Fabaceae; genus Glycine; species Glycine soja. The sequence continues at coordinate 48,443,606 of NC_041002.1, forward strand.
CTTTGTTGTATTCCCTGTAGAAATGGTCACCGAATCTGCGCCCTGGAAACAGATTAGCCTAGGTTCAATGTTGGGGAATCCCGGCCATAATCTGGGATGAGGAGGCAATCAAAAAGATTTTGGGGATAATGGGGGATGTACTGGAGTTTGACGGCGAAGTGGAGGAACGAAGAAGGATGGACAGGGCTAGGGTGCTTCTCAAAACACCATGGAAGCCATTTATTCACCATACTGTCAAAGTGCATGTAGGCTCCGAAGTATATGAAGTCTCAATCTTAGAAGAAAGTGGCCCAACTGATGACCTGTGGAACAGAATGAGGAGGAGTGGCCTGATGTCGTCGGAGGAAATATTTTCGGAGTGCAGCTTTATGGAATCCCCGATACCGGAGAAAGCACGGCCATTGGCATTGGCGGATGGCACAAGGGAGGATGAGGAGCAGCCAAATGCCATGATCCAGAGACCGACGGCAACATCCGCGGATGGTACGAGGGAGGAAGAGGAGCAGCCAAACCCCACGGCGTCATTCGCGCACGACGATGGTACCAAAGGTCGAGCAAAGCCCCGAGTGGACATGCACAGACATGGCGACGAAGTTGACGGACTTGAAGCTCATCGGAAGGACTTGCATGCACTTGCCGTTGAGAACGCCGGATGTAAATCGCCTTTACCCAAAGGTCACAGCGAATCGAGAGAACCAACGGATAAAGACAATACATGGAGGATCAAGGGGGTGAGTCTGAAAAGTAGCACTTCAGAAGGAATTGGGACCAGTGCCGCAAAACGGGAGGCGGGAATACCAAAGGAGCGTGAACTGCCATTGCCATACGAGGTAAGGCACACAGACAAATCAGAGGTTGTCGGGACAGGGAGGCAAACAGCGGACCACAGCAGAAGCATCGAAAAGGAAGGTGAAAAAGAAGGAAGCAAGAGAAATAAGGATATCAAGGACAGCTGGGGGCAGAGTGAGTCTCGGGAGCAGCATGGGGTTAATTTAATCTCAAATGAAATGGGCCCTAACACATACACCCCCCCCCCCCCCCCACAAGCCCAACAACACAATCTGCCAACACACATAAACAGCACATAGACATGAATACCCCTTGGCTGGTTTATTCTCGAAATAGGAGGTGCAAAAGGCAAGATAAGGAGAATACAATAGACACAACTAAAAAGAAATCACCAGAAAATAATACCTGTAGGTGACAGCAAAAGAGCAATCAGATTAAAGAACAGCAAAGCACAGGCAGAACTCAAATGATACCACAGAACAAAGACACGAATGACTTTAGAGGTAGTTATGAGAAACAAAATAATGGGGGGTACACAGAAATAGGAGAAAAGGAGAGGCAGGAAGCAGAAATCATATGGGAATTAGCAAAAAAAATGGGGGTGAATGAAGAGGAAGGAAACGGGCAGATGGTAGAAAGGCTCATGTCAATGGAAGAAAGAGACAAGAAGGAGGCAGAGAGAGTGGGGTGCATAAATTACCCCTCATGAACATCATCACATACAATGTGAGGGGTCTAGGGAAGGGGGTAAAAGGGGCAGCTATAAGAAGGTTAATTGTAAAGGAGAAGGCAGATATGATTTGCATCCAGGAGACCAAGAAGGAGATTATAGAGAAAACAGCATGTCAAGCATTATGGGGAGATCCAATGGTGTCGAGGGAGGTGCTGCCAGCAGCCAATTCAGCGGGAGGAATACTATGTATGTGGTCAGACGAAAAGTTCAAGTTAGAAAGCAAAGTCAGTGGTAATGGGTTCATAAGGTTGACAGGGCAATGGGCTAAGGAAGCAGTGCAGATCCACATTGTTGTTGTATATTCACCATGTGATATACAAAACAAAAGAATACTTTAGAATGCTATTAAACAAGTGAAATCAGCAATCAATGGGGGCTTATGGTGTATTACGGGGGACTTCAACAATATCAGAGACCCTTCGGAAAGGATAGGAGTTGGCCAAAGGTCGATAGGAGAGAGTAGCATAAAAGAGTTTAATGAGTGGATAGATGACTTGGAGGCGGTGGAAGCGCCTTGGACTGGCAGTAATTATACGTGGTATTGAGCCAATGGATCAGCAAAGAGCAAGTTAGATCGTTTCCTTGTGTCTCCTGATTGGCTCACAAGATGGCCAGCAAGCTTACAGCAACCCCTGAAGAGAGGATCACTGTCCTGTGTTACTCCGATCTAAGTTCGCTGATTGGGGCCCTAAGCCATTTCGAATCCTTGATTGTTGGTTGTCGGATAAATCTTTTAAGTCAACAGTGAAGGATTGTTGGCAGTCACACCAGCAAATTGGATGGGGCGGATTTGTGCTAAAAGAAAAATTAAAGAGATTGAAGACAAGGTTAAAAAGGTGGAATAGAGAGCAGTTTAGGGATACCTTTAAGAGATACAAAGAGGTTGAGGACGAATTGAATAGTTTGGAAGCAAGCTTATCCCATAGACAGCTAAGTGACCGGGAGATGTCACTCCGGAGACAGCTCCAAGAAGACTTGTGGGTAGCTGCACAACATCATGAATCTTTGCTTCGTCAGAAGTCGAGAGCAAGATGGGTCAAGGAGGGAGATTCTAATTCCCATTATTTTCATTTGCTAGTAAATGCAAGAAGAAGAGATAATTCTCTGCAAGGTTTATGGATTGATGGAGCTTGGGTTGAAGATCCGCCAAGGGTAAAGGAGACAGGAAGACAATTTTTCATCTGCAGATTCCAAAAAGTGGTTCACAATAGACCCCTCCTAGATGGGGTAGAATTTCAGTCATTAGATCAGTACCACAATAACTTGCTGAGTGGGAGATTTACGGAGGAAGAGATTAGGGAGGCAGTATGGGGCTGTGGGGGTGAGAAGAGTCCGGGCCCAGATGGAATAAATTTCAAATTCATCAAGGCATTCTGGAACTTGGTGAAATCAGATGTGCTTCGATTCATGGATGAATTTTACGTTAATGGCACCTTCCCAAGGGGAAGTAACGCATCTTTCATTGTTTTAATTCCCAAGATGTCTAATCCGCAGTCGCTGGATGAGTATAGGCCGATCTCCCTAATTGGCTGCATGTACAAGATAGTGGCCAAAGTGCTAGCCAACAGATTGAAGAAGGTCATGCCATTTATAATACATGAGACCCAATCTGCATTTATAGAAGGGAGGCATTTGATACAAAGTGCAATGATAGCTAACGAAGTGGTGGATGAGGCAAGGAGAAATCAGTAACCGTGTTTAGTCTTCAAAATAGACTATGAGAAGGCCTATGATTCGGTCTCATGGGATTTCTTGATCTATATGTTAAGGAGGTTGGGTTTCTGTGCTAAATGGATCAAGTGGATAGAAGGATGTTTAAAATCTGCTACCGTATCAATACTGATAAATGGTAGCCCCTCGGCGGAATTCTCTCCACAGAGAGGCCTAAGGCAAGGTGACCCACTAGCACCTTTCCTATTTAATATAGTGGCAGAGGCACTTAATGGACTCGTGAGAGAGGCTGTCAAGAGAAATCTGTACCGAGGCTTTTCAGTGGGATCAAACAGAGTGGAGGTTAGCATCCTCCAATACGCAGACGACACAATTTTCTTTGGGGAAGCGTCTCAGGGGAATGTCAGGGCGATTAAATCAATCTTGCGGATATTTGAACTTGCATCGGGTCTCAAGATTAATTTTGCAAAAAGTGGTTTTGGTGCATTTGGAATGTCGGAAAGATGGAAGTCTGATGCAGCCAGCTGGTTGAATTGTAGCTTGTTGTCCTTCCCTTTTGTCTATTTAGGTATACCTATTGGGGCAAATCCGAGGCGGGTTCAGATGTGGGATCCTATCATCAAAAAGTGTGAAAGGGCATTATCTAAGTGGAAACAAAGACACCTATCCTTTGGGGGGAGAGTCACCCTTATCCAATCAGTCCTAAATTCTATTCCTATTTACTTTTTATCTTTTTTCAGGATTCCCAAGAAGGTACAGGATAAGCTACGTAGCTTGCACCGCAGATTTTTGTGGGGGGGAGGCCCAGACAAAAAACAAAATATCATGGATTAAATGGGAGATAGTATGCAGATCAAAAGACAAAGGAGGCTTGGGCATCAAGGACATAAATACTTTCAACATTGCCCTACTTGGTAAGTGGAGGTGGAACTTATTCCAGCATTAAGGGCAGCTGTGGGCAAGAGTCTTGCAATCCAAATATGGAGGGTGGAGGGGTCTAGAAGAAGAACCTGGCAGCAATAAAGATTCATTGTGGTGGAGGGACCTAAAGCTAATCTTTCAAGCCTCACATCAGGGCGAGCAGCTCCAAAAAGGAACCATGTGGAAGGTAGGGAGAGAGGATAGGGTTAAATTTTGGGAAGACGAATGGATACAAGGTGAGGCCTCATTAATCACAAAGTATCCAAGACTGTATGTAGTCTCCCAACAACAGAATCAGACAATACAGCAGTTGGGAGAATTCAAGGATAATGTATGGGAATGGAACTTGTCATGGAGGAGGCCGTTGTTTGATAATGAGATAACGATGGCTTCAAATTTCCTAACGAACATTGGGACGGATACAATTCAGAGAAACAGAAAGGATGAGTGGGTGTGGAAGGAGGATCAAAGCGGAAAATTCACAGTGCAGTCAGCTTATAAATTATTGACAAGGGAAGCAGTTGAGGGGGAAAGGGATCGAGCATATGAGGAGCTGTGGAATTTAAAGGTGCCAAGCAAAGTTGCAGTTTTTGCTTGGAGGCTTCTTAGAGATAGACTGCCTACTAAAGTTAATTTGTACAGGAGACAAGTAGAGGTTGCGGATAGGAGCTGTCCATTTTGTGGAAATATGGAAGAGGATGCAGGGCATTTATTTTTTCAATGTAGCAAAATCCTCCCCTTGTGGTGGGAAACACTATCTTGGCTGAATATTTCAGCAGCTCTACCGATTGACCCAAAGCAACATTTTCTCCAACATGGTTCCATAATGGTTGGTGGCACAAGGATTAATAGATGGAAGTGCTGGTGGCTTGCTGTAACTTGGACAATATGGCAGAAAAGAAATAAGATCATCTTCAACAATGAGTCCTTGGACAGCAACAAACTGATTGATGATGCGTCTTTTCTTTTGTGGACATGGTTATCAAATCTGGAGAAAGGCTTTGCAGAACACTTCAATCAATGGTCTACTATTATCAGACAGGGCTTTTTGTACTAGTATCTTAATCTGGAGAAAGGCTTTTTGTACTAGCAATTCATTTTAATTATGGCAGGGTGTAGCCTTTTTGGTTCCTAATCAGACTCTATTTTAGTCTGATCTGGAACCAGATTATGGCCATCCAACTAATTGTATCTCAACTACCTCTGGTACTTTTCTCATATATATGAATATAATTATATTTGCTGAGCAAAAAACAATCTTGGAGTAACTTTAAAAGCCATTTTTCAGCACACAAATATGTTTTTCAAATGCATCATCTTGATAACAGTATATCCCAATTGTGCTCTTCATTTTAAGGCATGCTAACAAAAGTGGTATTCATCACATTGAAACCATGTGCCATTTCTATGCTCAAATTCTGATATTGGCATAGAGAAGCAAAACAATCATATTAGCCCCTTTTCAGAAGAACCAAAATATACTACTTTTTATACTATGTCCTGTAATATTTTATTTTTAATATACATCAAGCATGAAATAGAAATCATATGCTATGTTCTGCCTCTTCCAACATATCTATGGAATGCTGCCTAACAGAACACATGACCTCAAAGACATGGATTCATTGTGGATGAACTCACCTTCAGAGATTCTCTTATCTCATCGTTAAATTTCTTGCCCCATATACTGGTTCCCCCTTTGCCAGTTCCAGTTGGATCTCCACCTTGAATCATAAAACCCTTAATGTTGCGGTGAAATATAGTCCCATCATAGTAACCACTTGCACATAGCGCTAAAAAATTCTGGATTGAAACACATTCACACACAAGATAATTTAACTGTTAGTTACACCCCCCTTCAATACAGAAAAACCAAATGTAAAACCTCAGATAAAGGACAAGAATGACAACGTTTAACCATTATTAAGCTAAACCAGATATTCATGTTATCAGCCAATCAGAAACATTGGATGAAAATCAGATATTAAGGTAAATTCAACTTAAAATACAAACTCTACAATCTTCATCTCACGGTTTCGATTCATAACTGTATGAATGCAAACAATCTATTTCCACCAATAAAATTGGGCAACTGATGCAATGGCTTTGTTCACGGATAAAACATAGAAACAGTTTACTAGGTACTTTCAGTGCATGTTTGGATTCAAGTTAAAACATCCAAACCATGTTGAAATAGTAGCTAACATAATTTCAGGTAAATAATCACATGTTTAGTACTAGGAATTGATTTTGAGTTAACTTCAGGTAGCTTTTGAGTTGAATAAAAAAAATTATAATGATTTTTTCTATTAACTCATTTTTAAAATAACATAAATCATATCACTCCAAAATCAATTTTGCAACTGCTCGTCCAAACACACCCGTAGTTTTCTTCTCCCATCAAAATTGAAATTACAGACAGCTAATAAAATTAGGATTAAAATTCCGAAATTTCGCGTCTAAGTTTTGTGGTTTGTTCTCACAAACATCACTCGGCTTAGACTTTTGAGTCTTTTTTTTTTTTTTCCTCAAAGCAATTCATATTTCATAATTTTGAAAAATAAAAAAGAGAGCAATTATTCTGCCAAAATTAATAAAGACGGTAAAATTGAAATGAAGTACCTCGGAGGTTTTAGGGACCTCGTCGCAGAAGATTTCACACTTGATGTCGCCTAGGTTTGTGTGCAGAGTCACCGACTGAAAACGAAAACCAGAGCAGAGTCAGTTACAAGAAATTAATAGAATTAACGCATACACACACAAAGTGTGTGAGTGAATGAGATTGAATCGGTGATATGCCACTAACCATTTTTTGATTTTGATTCGAAGGAGTGAGTTCTCAGTTGCAACCTTTGATTTTGTGACGAGCAAGGCTTGCTAGATTCTTCTCTAGACAGAGAAATAAAAGATCGTTTTGTGTTGTGTTATTTGGGTTCGGCTTTTGAATATGCACTTTTGCAGTGCTAACCAATAAATATAGACGAATGAAAACACTGTCTCCCACCGAAAGCTATATCTTCGTTTGGAGATTATAATTTATAACCGAGTACATAGAGAAGTATTATCCTTCTAACACCACATAATTTACTTCATAATCAAAGGTTAACATGATTTGAAGTTAGACTACAAGGTTAAGGGCACAAACAGCTATAATTATATCAATTATTTGAAAAATATATTAAATAATTGTTGAAATTTCCTTAAAGTAAAATATATTAATTATAAAAGAAGAAGGCATTTCAATCACTAATTAAACAATAACATTTGAACTGGAAAAATGTCTTCAGACAATATTTTAATTTATTTCATTTTAAATAATAAAATTATTCCTTTTTATGTTACTGCTATTTTAAAAAATTAAAAATCGTAAATACAATAATGCATGTATTCAAACATTTTTAATTGTAAAAGTATTCTTTTTTTAAAATTAAAATATTCTATTTGTTTTATTTTTTGAATATAATATTTTTATTCTAAAAAAATATAATAAATAAATGTATAATAATCAATTAATGAATGTTTAATTATAAAAATATGATTTTATTTTAACTTTAATTATTTTTTAAATTAAAAATAAAATAATTTTTATTTTTAATATGATATTTTAAAATGGTAAATGTCATAAATATAATAAATTATTCACGAATTAAAACTCTTTAATATAAAACACTATTTTATTTTAAATTTAATTATTTTCAAAACTAAAAACCAAAAAAAGTAAAAAAAATGTTTTTTTATTTACATTTTACATATGATATTTATTAAAAAATATGATTCATAAATATAATAAATAAATTCAGAATAGAAAACAAATAAATGCACGAATTCAAATAGTAATTAATAATCAATAATTAAAATATAATATCTTTTTCTCAATTTATAATAATTAGAATTTGAAAAGTAAAGTATTTTTTTTAAGTCTGTGATACTATTAAAAACTCACTATATGTTAAATGCCTTGCTAATTAACATAATCTATTAAATTGAAAACAAAACAACTAAGTGATTAACCATAGATAATTAATATGTTAAAGTTAGAATTAAATCATTTGGATAGTACTCAAGTTTGATATTTGTTAGAAATAATTTTTTGACATATTTTACTTACCTCAAAATTGAACTCCAAATTAGTCAGATTTTTTTTTCTTTAATGGACTGGGATTAAGATAAAAAAATTAAAAATAAAATATTTCATTTATTTTATCTTTGTATATGATATCTCTTTTCCAAAAAATAAAATTTATAAATATAATAAATAAACGCATAATAACTAATAAATGAAAGCAAGAATTCATATATATAAACAAATATTAAAGTTATTAATGTCAATTATCCCTCTTTCTAATATGTAAGAATGAACAAAACTGAAAAATAAAATATGTTATAAAAAGTAAATTAAAAACTCATTATCTATTAAATGACTCAGTGATAGTGAATAAAAAAATTACTTTGATTTTCTTTACTTGATACAATTTTTTTAAGAATTAATTTGACTTTTTTAAATATGAATTAGCTATAATATTTTTTAAGAACTTATTTTATAATACGAATTTTTAATTCGACTTCTATATTATAAATATGAGATTTTATTTTCAAATGAGAGAAAATCTCCTATTTTACATTATTTTCCTTATAACGAATCATTTTACTCTTATTTAACAATTTATATATAAATTTTACTCTTATTTTACTCTTATTTAATTGTTTAAAATTCTAGTGTGTTAAGATTTCCGTCTTTTTCCCCACAAATCCCGTTTTTAATTTTTTAAATCAAAATTTCATTTTTCTTCTGAAATCTCAATTACCTGTACTCTCAAATTAATATTTTTAAACTGATCTTTAAATTTACCCTTCTCTCTCTAAGCTATTTATATTTTTACTTATTTAAGCTAATTATAAAAATACTCACTAATGCGCATAATACTTGCTAATAAGTCAATAAAGTTATTGCTAAATAGAGTAATAGATTTAAACCTTTATGCAAGGCAAAAGGCTTAAACTTTTTAAATAAACCAACATGTATATAATTTAAAACATGACAGTAAATTTTTGTTTTTGGTCAACTACAGTAAAATAATAATAATAATTCATCAACCTTTTCAAAATGATGCAAAACTTATTCTTTTGAAGTAGATAAGATTTTAAAATAACTTTTGCCTATCTTGTTACTTCCATAAGTTGCCTAATCTATTCTCATCCTTATTGGCATTGATTGAACATCAATGAAATGGCATGTGGGTGCTACACTTAATTTTCTGTATACTTTTTCTTTATGTTCTGATGGGGTTTTAGTTGCTACCTTGAAGAGTAGTGCTGGGAATGGGAACTTTTCTAGAAACACCATGCAAATATGCATGCCTCTATCGCGTTGCATTAAAAGTTTCGCTGCTTCAACAAGGATGTTGTGTGGTGCATAGTTACCATGCTTTTGACACCAGTTCTCTGCAACAAGTAGAAAAACAATCAAGTCAATAGTGAGGGCTAAATAGCTCCATATAATATGGCTCTAAATAATTTCAGGAAGAGTTTGAAACATGGAATGCTAAGCATTTTATGGAAAAAGTTATCATAGATAAGCATAAAATTCAGCTGAAGTTTAGAGGATTATAAGGTGGGGGAGGATAAGCTGAAAGATCAGAAGAAAATTTGACAAGAGGAGAGAATAATCCCAGAGGTAATTAGAGCCAAAATAACAGCGGACAGTGTCTCTGTCTTGACCAGTTGAGCAATTATCAGATTTCTTTTTGCAGCGAACAACAGCTCACTGCATCTAAAATGATTGCACCAGCTATGTTTAAAAAGAAACCATTACCAATGCTATTTGCATTATTAATGCCTTCTGGATGTCTCTGACTTGCCTTCCCAAAATGCATCGCCAAACTTTTGGTCAGATTGAACTGTTACGTTCAGCAACTTGTGCTTGCCAACGGATTCAATGTGCTGGCAGTCAATAGATCATGAGAAGCCAGAGTAAAAGAAGCTGCTGGGAGAAAAGGTGTTGCTTAAGCCGCAGGATCACCCACTGAAAACCTGTTATTGATAAAATTTATTGCATCCTCAATTCTTCAATAGTACTTTCTGTCTGTCTAAAAATTGGCATTGCCTGCATGGTTTTCATGAGACACTGTATTCACGGGGAAACACAATTATTACTTTCATTTTTAAAAGTTGTACTGTCAAAGACTCACAAAATTTATGCGGCACTCAGAGACACGTGTCAATCCTCTACGTCAGCCTTGTTACAGGAACGCGGACGCTTGGTCTTTAGCAGTCAAACTTCCTAATAAACAGGTTATCTCTAACCTAACTAATATTAAAATATATTTAAATATCTTATCTATTGGTAGATATTAAATTATTTATAATGTCACATTATCTCTCGGCTATTATCTATAAGGCTATAACAGCCCTTACAAACAAAGACCAACAATCACGTTCAAACTACTATAAATACAGGTTTCATCGAATACCTCTACACGACAGTCATATACGACTTGCTTACACACTTAGCACACGGCAACAAGTCGGTATCCCCCTTTCTCTCTTTCGCTCACACGAGCTTTATCAAGCATATACTTGCTTTATTTTCCTAACACACATCCTTACTTGAGCGTTTGAGTCATTTGTTTTGTTGGCTCCCCTCCTGTCAAAGGCACTTCTCCAAGCCAGCATGTGAAGTTCGGGACCCCACTCAGCCATGTCCACCCTAATGTGTCACGGATCCGGATTTTGGTAAGAACACAAAAACATATTAAGTTGTTCAAAAACAAAATTGTTACTGTAAAGTGTAAACAAGGCTATGTTATGGCTCACAAAAAATACATATAAGAACTTCATCCAATAATTTACTTGTACAACTTCAGCTATTATTTACTCATATTGTCACCATTCTTCTTCATATTAAAAGTCAATAATGAAAATTCCTGATTTTTCTAAGACACGTTTGAACAAACATATGCAAAGCAATAATATAAATCCCTAATTTTCCTGAATTCACACAATAACAATGATCCAGATCAAAACACAACCAATGATGTTTTTTTAAACAAAAAGGTTTAACACATTTTTCTTTGTGTTTTTCTCTTACAAGGAAAAAAAGTTATAGCAAACCATCAAAGTCGAACTTAAAGTCCCAGGGCACAAATTTTTAACTTGAAAATTGAGTACAATTCAATATATAAATGAAAAAAATTTCTTTCTTTAATGAATAAGATCAAGTTAGAAATCCATAGCTCATCAATACAAATTCCTCAATTATCTTAAGATTTGTTACACATGATACCACTCTCCTTCCCTCTCTCTGCTCTCTTTCAAAAATTTCATTTGCAATCCCAAAAACTTTGTCATTTTACAAATATTCTCAAACTCTGGATGTGACCTTTCCCCAGAGGAGAAACCATGCAACTATAAGGAAACAACATTAGAAACATCCACCCAACTAAATCCTACTTCCTTCTTTACTCCCCCCTCCTTCTCATCCCTCTTTGCACATCAGCAACTTTCTCCCACTTCCTTTTCTCAGCATACAAGTTTGCCATTAGCACATATGGACCTGAACTTGCAGGATCCATTTCTATCAACCTACCAACAACCTTCTTAGCCATTTTTATCTCCCACTTCCCTTTCTCAGCATACAAGTTTGCCATTAGCACATATGGACAAGAACTTGCAGGATCCATTTCTATCTCCCAGTTCCATTTCTCAGCATACAAGTTTGCCATTAGCACATATGGACTTGAACTTGCAGGATCCATTTCTATCAACCTACCAACAACCTTCTCAGCCATTTCCATATTCTCATGTAATCTATAAGACCCAAGCAAACTTTGCAACACTGACAATCCAAGGCCTCCTAGAATCTAGTGCACCAACTCTTCTACCTCATTTAGTTGTCCAACACAGCCCAACATGTCCACCATAATAGAATAATGCTCAGAGGTTGGCTTAATTGAATGTTTTTTTACCATAGAGTCAAAGACATCAACCATGCCTTTTCTACATCTTGCAACCAAAATAAAAAGGAAAGTGATGGAGTCTAGATTGATTCCTTACCTTTCCATTTCTGTATGCAAACTCATCACTGACTCAAAGTCTCCATGGTGGGCATAGGAAAATATTATGGTTGTCCAAGCAAACTGGGTTCGTTCAAGTGTCTTGTTGAACACTCTTTGAGATTCAATTATGTCTCCCCGCTTGCCATACATGTCAAGCAGAGCCCCTGAAACAATTGGATTAGTGCTTAAACCAAGTTTGCAAGTAAGAATGGCAACGTTGCCCATGGTTCAATGATATATCCTCAGCAGCAGCAATAACATTTAACACACTACCAAATGTGTATTGATTGGGCTTTATTTCCTTAACTGCAAAGGAAAAATGCAAGCAAAGCTTCTTTGTACAAGCCATTTTGAGCATACCCTAAAATTAATGCATTCCATGATACTGTTTCTCGACAGTTAAGCTCCTAAAAAATCTTGTTTGATTCTTGAATGCACTCAAACTTGGCATACATGGTAATCAAGCTATTAGAGACAGTTTGTTCTGACAAAAAGCAACTATGCATAACCCATCAATCTTTAGACCTTCTGTCACCAAATTCATGAGTGTTACAACATGTATTAATCCTATAAATGTAACATCATTTGGATACACGCCATCAATTCTCATTGCATTAAAGAGAGACACTACATCTTCGTCAATAGAAATCATTGTCATCTAAGACACTACGTTCCGATTACTAATGCAGTCAAAAACAACTTTTGCATCTTTAGGGACCTCACATTTTGAATAAGTTGACATCAAAACATTGCAAATTGAAACATGTGTTCCATATCCCACTTTCTGGGTCAAGCCATGTATCTGCCTCCCTAGCTCTAAGTTTTTCATATGACCACAAGCTGAAATTGCACTTGTAAGCAAAACATGGTCAATTAACATACATTGTCTTACGATGTTGACAAACAATAGAACTGCTTCCAACCTATAACATTCCCCCATTTGAGCATAACCTGAAATCATCGCATTCCACAAAACCAAATCTCTTTCAGGCATTTCATCAAACACTCTCCTAGCCTCATCTAACATACCCCACCTTGAATACATAGTTACAAGTGCATTCCCTATAAAACTTCACAACCAAATCCACATTTAACCACAAGAGAATGCAATTTCTATCCAAATAAAAACCCATGATCACCCTAACAAAATGCAAGAGTAGTAGTATATGTCACCGAAGCAAAAGTTATCCCACAAAAATGCATAGAACATGTGAAATTCAAAGCATCCACTGATAGGAACAAAGGACTAGTGGGCCTTGTTTTGAGGACAAGGAACCTCCTAATTACACTAAAGGGTAATTACTAAAAGTTCTTCTCTGCCATTTTCATTGATGCAAGTTTGTTTAAATACAAATTGTAGAGTGAATTCTAACAGAATCCTCCAATTTGAGACCACTGACAAAAGGAAAAATGTTCCCTAAACAACTAAAAAACTTCTAAAAACTTTTGGATTTTAGTTACTACAAATATCTTCCTTTTATTTATCTATATTTGTAATTCTGTATCAGCTAGACGTAGTGCTCCAAGTATGCCGACCTCTTGACATTTCTCTTCGGTCGTCCTGCATGGGCCTCATTCTTGTGTGTGTTGGCTTCTTCTATAGCAATCTCGGGCGGGATTGGTATGTTGTCATCTAGTATGTTCTAATTGCTATCAATACCCCCTGCTAACAAATCCACCTTGTCCTCAAGGTGGTAAATTTGGCAGAGCTTAATTTAGTCTTCCCAAGTAGTGTCTTCAGGAGGAAGACCATGCCATTGCACTAACACCATTCGCTTAGGGGGTACCACAGTATCATCCCACTTGGTAGAGAATAGCCATAGGTTCGACTACAGGTTTATTTTCAATTACGTGAGGGGGAAAAGGTTCTACATTAGGGACTATCGGACCATAATGAGGATGCAAGAAGGAAGAATGGAATACTGGGTGAATTCTGGCGTTATCCGACAACTGCAAGCGATAGGCAACCTTGCCAATACACTCAAAAATTTCAAATGGGCCAAAGAAGCGCTTGGTAAGCTTGTTATGTGCAATTCCAGTGATAGAAACTTGTCGATAGGGGCAGAGTTTAACATATACCCATTCTCCAACCTTGTCGTTTGGCATCCGCGTAGAACTTCATGTGTTCTTGCGCCTTGAGAAAATGACGATGGAGTAAGGCGTGAATTATATCACACATGAGTAACAGGGAATCCATAGCCTCATTAGTGGTGGGGCCAAAAATGTAGTGTGGGATGGATGGGGGAGGTTTTCCGTAAATGACCTCATAAGGAGTTACTCTGGTGCTCGAATGCATTGAAGTATTATAGGACCATTCAACTAGGGCCAGGAACTTGTGCTAGTTTGAAGGTCGAGAACGGGTGAAGGAGTCCAAATACTGTTTGACAACATAATTCATTATCTACATCTGACCATCGATTTAGGAATTGTAAGCAATACTCATCTGCAAAGAGGTACCACTTAGCTGGAACAATTCCCTCTAGAAGGAGCTGAGGAAGATAGGATCCCGGTCAAATATAATGATCCGAGGAAAGCCATGTAGTTTGCAGACAACATCAAGAAATAGAGTTGCGACCCTAAATGTTGTGTAATAGGAGGGAATGGCCCCAAAATGCACCCCCTTTGAAAAACGGTCAACGAGCACCATGATAACCGAAAATCCTTGGGAGTATGGGAGGTGGGTGATGAAATCGAGCGAAATGTCTTCCTATATCCTAGAAGGAATGGGTAAAGGTTGGAGAAGTCCAATGGGATGTTTGTTAACATGTTTAATCTGTTGACAGGTGCGGCACTAACGAACGAAAAGTCAAATGTCGCGGCAAACATGGTCCCAAGTGAAATGGGACGGAACCCGATGCAACATCTTAGCAATGCCCAGATGTCCACCAATGGGGGTGGTGTGAAATTCCATCAACAATGGGGTAATGAAAGGATTATCGAAATTTAGCCAAATACTTCCATTGCATAGAATCAGACCCTGGTGAATTTGGAAATTCGAGTGAGCTGACAGATTAGATTGGATAGACTCCAACTTCTCCTAAAAATTAGGTCTAGCTTGGAGGGCCTGCCTGAATTGGTCCATAAATTCGAAGTTGGGCAGAGACAAAATGAAGAATTGGGCTCGAGGGTCCGCATTTAGGTAGGAGAGAACGTCGACAGCCACATTGGAAGGACCACTTTTGTATTGAATCCAATAATCATAGTCCAACAACTTCGAGAGGTAATATTGTTACTCTAGAGTTTGAATATTCTGAGACATAAACTCCATTAAACTCCAGTGATTTGTAAGTGTGGTGAACTGGTGGCCTAGAAGGTATTGCCGCCATTTTCGAATGGCTATGGTCATGGCATGTAACTCTTGTATATAAGTTGAGGCACATTGCATGCAAGGGCTGAGCTTCTTATTGGAAAAAGCGATAGGATGGCCCTTTAGCATCAAAACGGCACCCATGGCACTCCCAGAAGAGCAGTCTCTAACACAAATGGGACGAAAAATTCTGAAAGGGCTAGGACTGGAGCTTCAGTCATGGCCCTTTTTAGATGCTCGAAGGCTCGCTGAGACCTTATTCTCGTGTGTGTTGGCTTCTTCTATAGCAATCTCGGGTGGGGCTGGTATGTAGTCATCTGGTATGTTCTAATTGCTATCTTCCACACTCTTCTCAAACCCCAAAATCATAGTATTCCAAGAAACTATGTCGGGATGACTCAAATTCTCAAACACAATCAAAGCCTTCCCAAAATTCCCAGACTTGCAATATATTTTCATGAGAGAATTCGACACCGTGACAAATGAGACAAACCCACTACACACCGCGAATCTGTGGATTTGACCCCTAGGTTTTGACTCTCCCTGACATGCCTGCAATGGTAACCTCGTCGACATTTTCAAGAGAATGCAACTGGAAATGGTTCTTGAATGTGGCAAGAGCTAGAAAGGCTGCGGTACAAACGGTTAAGCATGGAACAGTTAACTGAGGCAGCGTTTGTGTAGGGAATAAGGTTGAACAGGTGGTGTTCATGTTTGAGTGCGTGGAAGAATTTGGAGCCAAGTTCGAATAATAGTTGAAACATGACTATAGGCGAGAATAACGAGTCATAGTGGTCCCCACTATGCCCGAACCAGTTGGGTCTGGTTAAGGTTGAGATACAATACACTTGCAAATTATGACCCTAATTGTTCTTAGTGCAGCTCTAAAACTCAAAAAATCCTTGTTGTTCAAAATTAATAAAAAGTTAACCTAAAATGCCTCCATTTTTCTATTTATAATAATGAAAATTAAAACAACAACGTGGAGGTTAGCACGAGTTGTGTTGAGAGAAACATGGCCATCTTTGAGGAATATTGATGTTGATTCTAGTTTTGCCTTGGATCAACATGGGTTGTGCTATCAGTAGCATGACCATTCTCAGATTTGTGATGTTGAAATAAGATTTGTTTGCAAATCAACATGGCCTACAAGTACAACACGAGCATACTCTTTTGTTCCATTTGTGAAGAAGAAAAGATGTGGGTGGAGGGTTTCAAAAGGAATGACAGATTTGATTTGAATTTAGTTATAGTTTTAATTGTTCATATTAAAAGTTGATTGCTCAAAACTCATAACTTCAATAGTTATAGTTTTAATTGTTCTTCAAATTTAGGGGTTAGAGGTGGTGGTTGTTTGCTTAAGGTGCGATGGTGATGGTGGTTAAGGTATTATGCCTAATTCTTATATTTTTTATTAGCTTAATTATTAATTTGGTTCCCAAATTATTTTAAAAGGTTCAATTTGGTTCATTTTTAAAAAAAAAATTACGTCAATGTGTTCCTTTCTGTTCAATTAAGCTGATGCTATTAAGATTACGAATAATGACAATTTTTATATTTTAAAAAATACAACAATTTGCCATTTCTTCATCTTCTTCACAATGTCGTGGAGGACAACCACCATGCAGGCACTTCATCACAACCATGCACCATCGGTCAGAGCCGGAGTTCCAACCCATCACCACCATAACCCTCTTTTTTCTTCTTCCCTTCTTCACCAACAACCAAAACCCCGCTTCCTTCTTGTCGTCAGGGATATCATGGAGGTGCTCCTTTCCTCTTCCTCGCCTAAGTTATAGTCTAATTTTTTCGAAATGCAAACCCCCGCCAACGAAATCAATAGATCATGGTAGATTGGATAAAGATGGGGAAAAATGTTACAAAGAAATCAAAACCAAATATGGGTTTATAGATATGAGAAAATAAAACAAAGATTTGGAAAATAATGAGTAGGGAAGGAGGAGAGAAGAGGGAGGATGACAAATAAAGTACAAGAAATTTAATGTTTCTTGTAAATATTTTTAAAAAAATTACAAATAAAATTTTCAACTTTTTGATTAAATAATAGATGGAAGTATAAATTTCATAAAAAAACTAAAAATTGAAGAGTGATATTAATAAATTATGAAAAATATTTTAATATCACAAAGCACATTTTTTGTGCTCTCTCTTCCTTGATACAAAACGAAAACATAATTAATTAATAAAATAGTTAATGTTTGAAAAATATTATCAAAAGTTTAAAATTACCTATAAAAAGTGAGATTAATTATCATAATTATTATGTTTAATTTATAGATATTATAACCTTAATTATCTTATCCCCTGCAAAATATTTTTCATGCTTTGTCACAATGGATCCCATTACAATACTCGTCGCATAAAAACTCATAATCTTTAAAGAGTATTACAGTTGTGTGATTGTACAATTAATAGCTCACAACTTAATGTCATTACTTGACACTTCACAATAACATGTATAATCACATTAACGAACGTATTAATCCCACACTTCTTCACAACACACCCCAAAATGTGCTTTGTGATAAAAAATTAACCATAATAAAGGCATTGTACATAAAAAATTAAAACGCACAAAACACCCCAAAATTAACCATAATTTGATCCTCTAAGGATATCTACACATGTTTACTCTAACCCCAATTGCGATAAACTCATCATTTATCTATAAGTGGGCTCACATGTGTAGTCCAAAAAAAATAAAGGCATCTCTAGTGATTCCTTAAGATTCCTAAAGCTTTTTCTCTAGTTGTTTTGCTAGGTTTTCCAAGTGTTAAAGAGAAGGAGAAGGGATTGAAGTTTCAATTTCACTATCTCTGTGCGAGGGGAACTTCTATCTCTACAATAATTATTTCGTAAATCCCAACGGTGAGAATATGAAAAATTGAGTTCCGAAGGTGATGCAAAAATTTCAGGATGATCCAACGGTTAAAAAGTTTGGGATCATAATTTTACTAAGATAGGTTTGGGTGTATGCGGAAAAAGATAGAGTTTTGGGAAATGAAGAATGAAAAACAAATTTGATATGAAAACTCACATAATGTCTCTATTTATAACTAGGGTACTCTGAATCTGTTATTTACTCTATTTTTATTTTATTTTATTATTTTATAAAAATTAACTTTATTTTACTATTTCATTAAATGAATAATCAATTAAAACATCCTTTTATTTTCTAAAACATCATTTACTTTATTTATTTTTTAATACTATGAAAATATTATTTTAATTAACAAAAATCATTCTCTCTCATTTATTTAATTTCTAAAAACTTTATTAATTTTTAAATAAAACTCTTATTATTTATTTTACGAAAAATGAGGTGTTACACTAGACATATTGAACTTACACATAACTATGTGAAAAAGTTCTAATTACAAATGGAGTAATATTCTTAGTATTTATAAGAACATAGAAAAATCTTGCATATCCTTTAATGTAGAATTGACAAGTAATATTGTGTGTAAAACATCATTAGAGATGAGACTTAAACATATACTTAATTAATCACCAACAATGAAAACCATTAAGTCTTTGAGTTCTATGATAAAAGCAGGGTTGCAAGTACTTGACATCCCTAGGGATTAAAAGTAGTTGGACCATAAAGGAAATAAAAGTGGAAGGTTGAATAATTTGTTTTTAATGGACTTATAGGCTATAACATATATGTGCTGAAGTGTTTATTATGAGACACTTATAAAGTCCACCTATATGAAAGTGAATGAAAAGAATACTTGACAAAGACTTATTAAATTGTCATTTTTATAATTCATTCAATTACATCAAAATGGTATGTGTAAGTTATAATAGTTAGTTCTAATGATTATTTGATTAAAAAAAATTTTGGATGAGTCAAACCCATAACTTACTAAATAAATGTTCAAGTTGTGAAATACTTTTTATACGTGATTTTTAAAATAACGATGAAATTTGAATATATTTTGAAAATGGTAAAAAATTATAAGAGATTTCCAAAATTAAAGTATGTTACTATTTTTATCAAGGGTTAAATGCGACTATTCAGAAAGAGTGATAAGATATCTCTCCTTGAAATGTAAATTCTTTTTGCAAAAAAAAAAATGAGATGATGGCCAAATACGTTAGATCTTGTTGACTAAAAAGAACAATTCCTTTGTCTACATCTATAATGAGTATAATCATCTTACTCTATTAGAATAAGATTACCTCTTAGAGAAAACGTTGTTCTCTACCAAAATAAATATATTGTTGGTAAAAGAATGGATAGTGGAGTGGTCACGCGCCTAACAATGTTGAACAGTCTAGTGTACAAACAACGTAAGGTTCATTTTGTTTGTCTGAACGTGACTGCTGCACAGTCTTGCAACGTAATAAGCTGTTTGTCAGAAACTTCTGACACCACTCTCTCTCTCTCTCTCTCTCTCTCTCCACATTTTGCATCTTACAATAGAAGTAAATGGAGGCAGCAGCAGAAGCACTTCCGTGCCGAGCTTACCCTTTCTGAATCCCCTTTTAACAGTTTTTTATTATTCACACGGAAAAAAAGTAAGAAAAGAAGCTTTTTTCCCCCTTGATCATCACTATCAGATACAGACCCTCTAGAGAAAAAGGAAAAAAAAGCCTTCATGTGAATGTGACAATGGAAGCTAAGCCTCTTCGAACTGTTCCCTCTTCACACAACACTTCTGGTTTCTCTTCCACTCTCTCCCCTTTTGCCCATCATCACATTCTTCTTCATTAGCACCTTTTTATTATTTTTTTTCTTGTTCTTATGTTTGTGTCTTTTTTGAGGGGTAGGAGGTGGACCCCAGAAGAAGATTGACATGGGACACAAGATGGTAGGTGATGTTGGTGTTGTTGTTGTTGATGAAAGAAAGAGGGTTGTTGTGGTCAAGGAAGAGAAAGAGAACACTTCTTCCTACAGTGTTGAACTTCATCTCGGGGTTGATGCTTCTCATTCTGCTCCACAAGAAATAAACCATGTGATCACGGAAGCTCAGAGGCGTGAGCTTCACCATCAAGTTTTCATCTTCAACCATTTGGCATATAATCTTCCTCCTCCTTATCACCTTGTGCAATTCCCGAGCAACATGTCAGGTTTGTAATAAATAACCTTTGATCAACTGATCATACCCTTTTCTATGTTTATTTTTATGTATAATAAAGTTTTACTTTTTTTTTTTTGTTTAAAACTAAGTTGTGGTGTTGTTTAATTTTTATTATAGGATGAGTCAGTGTCATGTTTGATTCTATCTTGGAATGAATTAGTACTTGTTTCTTTTGGAGTTAATTGTTGGATAAGTTTTGTTTTGTTTGGTTCGAACTTCCAAGATTTGGGCAAATGCTTGCTAGTGGATTTAATTTAGTGTAAGGATTCATTTTGTGATTTTGAAATGTTCAAAGGTAAGCCTATATTCAAATCTTTTTTATGCTAAAAGGTTGTGTTTGTTTATGTAATTGTGAGGTAATGATGAGCTTGTTTTTAATTTTTGTTCATTTCTTTTGGTTACAGAATACAGTTTCCTGGGTTTTGATCATGGGAGTATGGTGGATCCAGAGCCTCATAGGTGTAGAAGAACTGATGGAAAGAAATGGAGGTGTGGTAAGAATGTGGTGCCTAACCAGAAGTACTGTGAAAGACACATGCATAGAGGTCGAAATCGTTCAAGAAAGCCTGTGGAAACATCTCAAATTAACTCTCATCTGGCAACAAAGCCATCTAGCAAGTCACACAACAAACCCGCCTCAAGGACACAATTTGAAATTTCAAATCCAAACCTTATGGCCATTCGACATAGTGACACATCAAGTACCCCATCAAGGAGTCTCAGTGTTGCCAATTGCTCTTCTGCTAATAATAGGTGGAAAAATAGTGCAAGTTATGCTGACTACCTCACATCGTTTTCTTCTGCGTCTGCAGTGTCCCCTGGATCCACTCTTGCCACTCCAGTTGCTCCTAAGATGGCCACCTTCAGCAGTGTGACATCCATTGCTTCAGATAGAGGAAGTTGCCTAAATATATGCCAGAAAGATAACAAGTCCAAGAGCTGTATCAGCAACAACATCAGTGTTAAAAGTGGTGGGAAAGGAAGAATTGTTGGTGACACTAATGGCATTTCTACTGGAATAGGCTTCTCCCCAACGAGTGTTCTTCAAGGTAATTTTGGTGGGGTTGCAACTTGCAACAATTTCTGTATTTTTCAATATATTTTGTAGGACTAGAGGATTACAGAATACGGACAGATACCATTTCTTCCCCCACACCGCCAGAACAACAAACCCAAATCCAATCAAACCTTTTTTTCCTTTAGTGGGGTCAGTGACATGACAATGTCATATAATATTTCACTTGATCATGGAGCCTCATGTTGCTCAAATGTTTCTTAATAGTCTCACATGGTCCTACCAATCCCTACAAATACGAAGGAGAATCAATAGCATCATAGCAAGTATGTTCTGTCTTGTTTGTTATCTTGCTTGTTCTGTGGGGTCTAATTCAAATTTCAGAATCTCATGTCATGGTTATGGTCTTTAAGTGCACTCTAATAGTTGTGTGCTCAATTAGTCTAGATGGACTTCTCCAAATCCCACTCCTAACTTTACCTGCACATAGCACACCCCCATAGATACTGGTCTTTTTGCATAGAATTAAGTGTTCCTCAGAATACACTTATTTTTTTTTCATGCCCCTGTGACATTTTGTTATATTGTTTGAGAATATTAGTCTTTTGATCATGTTAAGATACAAGTTCAAAGAAGCTATCTTCTCTAGTTTCAATCACTTGTTGGGAGAAGATGCAAACCAAACATTAGTTCTTGAGTAGAGTTATGCAAAAGATACATCAAGTGATTTGTGGATGTTAACATTCCATTTTTAGAGTAATAAGGATGAGTACTATTTTCTGTCAGAAACTTCATCAGCAGCATAAATATAGAAAGCATGTGAATGATTGCATTTACATATATTATTAAATTGATATTAAAGAAAAAGACAGGTTATCCCTGCTAAAAGACTTGATTGTGGTGAAAAATGCTTTTACTCCTTCCCATCCCAATCCGAGGGATATATATAACTAGAACAATCTCATTTTAAGAATGTGAGCATTATAAATTTCGATCATATCAAGATTAAAAGTTAGTTAGTAGTCACATGACTACTTAAAAAGGTATTGTGCATTTATCTTTCAATCTCAAACATTCAAATATGATTTAATAGTAAATAATTATTGTTCTTATTTCTCATATTAATCATTAGTAACTTCCTCCCTATACATGTTATAATTCAGTACTTCCCTGGACTTGTACTTTCTGTGACTATTTCAGAAATTACATCTCTCATTTCAGAAAAAAAAATGCTAAGCTTGTGCAACTCTTGTGTGCTGATGTTATTAATAACTATAAAGGGAAAACTTTTTAACAGAAAGTTGATAGAACATTCTTGTTTTTTTTTTTTTGCTGCAATTTCAGTTTCTGGTTGCAACCCTTCATACCTGAATGACAGAACCAACATAGAATCTGCATCCGGTAGGTGCCGGAGAACAGATGGTAAGAAGTGGCAATGCAAGAGTGCTGTTCTTCCGGGTCAGAAGTACTGTGCCACACACATGCACAGAGGTGCTAAAAAGCGGCTCACAAGCCATGAACCGGCAGTTACCATTGCGCGGTTGCCTAACTCTTCAGTCACAACCAAAATGCAGAAAGCGCATTGTGCAATTCCAAACACAAATCTTTCCATGTCAGTCCCAGCAAGTGAACCATTCATACAATGTAATGAGAAAAGTCAAAGTACCAGTGACACTGATACCACCATCAGTGACACCTTGAATGAGTGTAGCTATGCTTCTTTCTGAGAAGCACTTATGTGTTTTGTTTTAACTTGTAACATTTGAGGTCTCAGTTATGTGTGGACTGAACAATGATCTCCATGAAGAAAAGATTAACCATGTGTTTGTTTTTAATCATGTCATCCTCACAATGTGAAGTAAAGTGGAAAAAAATATAACAAATTGGGGTCACCCGGACTTGAACCAGAGACCTTCAGTGTGTTAGACTGACATGATAACCAACTACACCACGCCACCACATGGTGTTGCTGCTACATTTCTTTTTGCAGTTTTGAATAGAGTGAATAAAAAATTTTAGCTTTTGAAATTATATTGTATTGGCAAATTGGTTTCCAAAAGTAAATAATTGATTAAAATGTCCCTAAAATTAATAAATGTCAGTCACGTGATATGTTATGTGCTCCAGTCCTGTGTCATCCATGTGGGTACTTAGGGTAAAAATCAAATTTTCCCTTTAGTAGAAGCCTTAGCCATCATTCTTCTTTTTCCATCGAAGACCCGTTGTAGTTTGCAGCTTCCAAGTAAGGTTGCATGGTTCAAAACCAAATATCTAGATATTGAAATATTTTTCTTCTATATTTTTAGTATGAATCAATAGATCAGTTGCAATTACTTGTATTTAAATGAAGTGAAACATTAAGGGAGTTGAACTCAATGGATTAAATAGTATCCATGAGTTGTTATAAATTTAATATGTAAGTTTAATTCTTATGGATAAAAAAATGAAATAGAAAGGGCTGACTAATTAAATTAATTGGGTCTTTTTTTTAAAAAATGAAATAGAAAGGACTGACTAATTAAATTAATTGGGTCTTTTTTTCAATATATATAGTTTGTGTTATGTTCACTTAATGCATAGGTTAGCGAGTTAGTCCACATACCGAATGAAAAAAAATGATTGGAATATCTGAAAAATTATAAAAAAAAAGTATTAAAAATTGAAAAATGATTAAGACTAATGAATATAACATTAAACATTTAATAACTATTCATGTATAAAAAAAATTAAACAATAAACTATGATTCTTTTTTAAAAAAAATTATTTAGCAAGACTGTCCAATAACTGAGAATCTCATGTATATAACTTATGAGTTAAATAGATACTAGTATGTGTGTTAAATAGACAGTCTAGAGACCCACGCTTCCATAACGAGTTCAAGAAGTATGAATAAACAAGTACACTTTCATAAGCATCCAATTTTTCTCACTCCAAAGAACCTTGACATGTTCCTTTTTGAATCTATTTTTCCTTAACAGAATGTACAGAATACAATTCTTGCTTTTGAAGACCATTACTGATGATCTCTGCTATGTTATTTCACTTTCTTTTTGGTGTTGAGCTCGTATCCACTCTTCAGCCTAGTGGGGTCAGAGACATGACTCTGGCATGTCATGTCATGTTTCACTTGATCATGAAGCCTCATGTTGCTCAAATGAGTTTTCATAGTCTCCAATGGTCCTTTCAATTCCTACAAGCACAAAGGCCAATCACTAGCATCATAGCAAGTATGGTCTGTCTTGTTTGCTGCCATGCTTATTCTGTGGGAGCCTACTTCAAATTTCAGAATCTCATATGTCATTGATATGGTCTTTAAGTGCACTCTAATATTTGTGTGCTCAATTAGTCTGGATGGACTTCTCCAAATCTCACTCCTAACTTTACATGCACATAACACATTGTCATAGGTGCAGGTCTTTTTGCAATAATCAAGGGATAAATATAATTTTAGTCGCTCATTTGAATGTTTTGTTTTAGCTTGATCTCTTATGTCCTTTAAAGAGACTAAAATGATGCTCTCATCAAGTTAGCTATCATGGTAACCAAATTAGTGTAGAAAAATGATGGAACAACCGACTTACTCAAACAAACTAAAGACTCAACTTGAAACAAAATTTTTGGCTAGGGACCAAAATTGTATTTTTCTAAAAGTCTGTTTCAAAACAAGGCTAAAAGAGTTCTTGAGAGCTTCTCTACTTGAAAAAGCTTCATGTTTCTAGTACGAAGCTTTTAAAAACTCTTCCAAGTGTTGCACAAGAATGCACCCTTGTTTTTTGCGTGCACCCTTGGCATTTTCCTATACTATTTGAGAACATCTGTTTTGATTATTTTAAAATTCAATTCCATTGATGCCAATTTCTCTGGTTTGATTGGGAGAAGATGCAAACTAAACATTAGTTCTTGAGTAGAGTTATGCAAAAGACACAATGAGAGATTTGCAGTACTTTCAATATTGGCTTCGCCCAGACTCGAACCATAGAACCAACTACACCACAAAACCATTTGATGTAAAAGCACCATATGCTTTTTGTAGTTTAAATATTTTGACTAATATAATATGCTAGCATTTTCTTGGATAAATAAAATAGGTACTGTACAACATAGCAGCAACGATAAGCGAGAAGTATACCGTAATAGAAATATTTTACGTTAACCATCAAACTCTTTTAGAATACACTAGTTTTTATTTCCATGAGCATCCATACAAAATCAGTGACAATTGACAATCATAGGTCCCTTAATTCTGGAATCAACTCTATCAATTTTTATGGATAATCATAGGAGAACGCGACAAATATAAGAATTAAACGCCCAAAGAGCATTTTATGTACAGGTGTTTTATAAGTTTTTATCATTGGAACATATAATTTGACAGTGTGTTAGTTAAGTAATTTTTTCTATAAATAATTATTACTTAATTCCTTTTTCAGTTAGAGAATCATTTTTCAATAACATAATTTAATGTGTCTTAAGTTAAACACTTTTATTCTACCAACTTTAATATTTGTGTAAAAATTTTCAGTCTATGATATTATAGGATTCAAAATTTAAGATAAAAAAACTCATTTAAGTAATTATGCATTATAAATTCTCTTAAAAGGTATGTATTTATTCAATATAATTCCAAAATACTTAAGTGTTAAAGGATGTGACTCCTCTTGTCTCCTTCTTAGATGTTGATTATGGGAATATCATCATAAAGCATGACAATCCAATGGTCATTAGGGTTGTCATAGCAAATGTTGATGTAAGGGAAAGCTTGATCAATTGTACCATTAGACTTTTTAATCAAATGGAGATTATAAGAATGAGTTCTTCTTACCATACAACAATTATCAAGTAGGATTGTTTAGTGATTTTTTTTTAACTCTTGGACTTGTGGTCTTTGATTCTCTTGTGAAATTTTAAGATATTTTTATAAATTTCAATCATTTGAGTTAATTATGTGATTAATTTTTTAGTTCAACTTACTCATACTTAAAGATTTTTTTGTTTCTACTCAATGTTATATTATGTGGAAATTGAACCAAAATTTTCTTTCATAAATTTAACATGTGTTATCTATAGAATTATTTTCATTGAATGAGTATTTTGGGAAAAAAATGAAATCTTGAATTTTTATTTTATATTTGTGTAGCAATGCTGGCAGATTTAGTTTATGGTATGCTCGTGAATTACCTTCGTGCCCTGCATATACTTTGAATAGATACTATCAGAGGTAACGGTAAATGAAAATAAATTGTGAAAATGATGTGGCGTCGCCCGGACTCGAACCGGAGACCTTCAGTGTGTTAGACTGACGTGATAACCAACTACACCACGACACCGCTTACGTTAAATCTATTCTGCTTTCATTACTTATTTACAGTATGAAGTATGCACATATTTTTCTTACTTGATAAATGCATAATATTAACTATTAAGTTTTATTCAGTTGCATACCGTGGAATACCACACCACTAAATGTGTGAAATACAATATAATATTTATAGTACATAAGCAATTGTACTATTATGCATGAATATCCATACAAAATTAGCCACAATTATATATTATATATTATTATCACTATAACAAAGCATTACTTTAAATGAGTATTATATCAATCAAAAATTCATTAGTCTGAGCAGTCCTAAGTCAATCTTTTTAAATAAGGTATTATATTCGAGTTTTACAAATAAAAAAATATTATTAAAAAAAACTTTATTAAAGATAGTTACTTAAGTTCTTCGATAAAGATTATTCATCAACAAAATTAATGAATACTCCGCATCAATATCATAATAAAAAAAAAAGTATTACATCAATTTTTAAAGTATGATTAATTTAGTTCTACAATATGGTTAATTCTAGTATATGCAGAGTAAAATCCTCACTTTAAGAATGTTGTCTTTTTATTTACTAGTGCTATTTTTGAAAAAAATAAAAAAGTAGTTAATAAATAATTGAGGAATATTTTTGGTGCACACCAGAATTTTTTTTTTTTTAAGAAAAGACCCTTCATTCTATTATATCTCTGTCTTCTCATAAAACAAAAGCTTCATTTATCTCTTTATTTTTTCCTATTAATTAACATGGTTCTATCTTCCCTCTTTATTGCCCTATTATCACATGATTGAATTTCTTCTGTTTTTCTTTTCTTTCTCTAGGTAAACACCTTACATTTTGCTATTGAGGATTTAAAAAGAAATAGTAAATAAAATCTAAAATAGTTTAATAAGTAATTTTATATCCCAAAAAATGAAAAAAATATTAGATTCATTAGTTTAAAAGATTTCATCCTAAACTTTACTTTGTGGCTAAATAAATGCGAGCCAACCCTATATAAAAATGTCATTTTAGTTCATAAAATTATTAAATAATGATCATTTCAATAATTAAAAATAAAATAAAATAAAACTAATGGCATGAACTACAATTTTGAATTTCTATAATAATATTGTCTCTGGAACACGTCTACATTATTGATCATGGTCAAGCTAGCAATCCTCGTTCAATATAAACTAATGTAGTATGTGTTCCTTGTGATTTGGTCTTTACTTCTCTACTTCAGTTGTCAGGAATCGACAAGGCACCATAAATTGGTGCAATTTGGCAAGCTATCCTTTCTTTTAAAGCACAAGAAATATGCATTTCAAACAAAAAAAATCAAATTACAAGCATGTTCGAAGAGACTTGAAAAATTCTTGTCAGTTATTATGTTTGAAGAGGATTTTATTTTGTCTTTTGCTTGGATGCATTTCTCTAGAAAAATTTAGTCGACCAACATAGTAAATGGTGAAGATTCCAACACTGTCATACAAACAGAAAAGATCAATGAATTTTTGGAAAACAGGCTCATTTGCTCACTCCAAATTGCCTGTGATATTATTTTCGACAACAGCAGTGCATAATTTCATTCCAAAGAGCACTTTTTCTCAAATGCTTGCTGCTCTTTGCGACACAAGTCAAATTCATTTGTATGGTAGTACATGCAGCCAACATATTCATCCATCTCCTTTGTGCACTTTTGGTGCAGATCCTTCAGACTGTAGAAAAGCATTTGATCACCACCACTCAGAAATTGTCAAGGAAAAAATCCATGATGTGTGAAAGAGAATGCATCAGATAATGATAAAAAGCCATCGTACTGAAAACTTTCAAGTATAACATATCAAATAAATCATACAAAATTATGTGTATCTAAAAACAAAGGTCTAAAAGATAGAAATGAATTATATAAACCTGAGTATCTTTGTGCACAAAAATATTATTATGAAGAAATTACATTATTAGTCACAGAGAATCCATTGAGCAGTAATGATGACCATAAACGTAGGCAACTCAATTTTTTTGTTCCTTTATTTGAAATTCAGTGTATTTGAAGCAACTCAGTTAAAATTAGAATCCAAGATTAAGCATGAAGAGAAAAATCCATATAATTCACTCTAACAAAACACCTTATTTCATGGCCAGAAGCAAACCAACACATGAATAAATATAACATATTGGTTCTCCACCATCCACAGTTATGCACTTCTTTCTCTGTTTCCTTTTTATTTTATTTTCTATTTGTTATTTTGTAAAAAAACACACATATTGCTGAATTCATTATCAAGAACAAAATAAATAGGAACTGCAGAAAGATGAGAAATCCACCTGTTCTTTGGTTTAAAGAAACTTACAGATTAAGCAACTCAATTCTTTTGTTCCTCCGTTTGAAAAACAGGATGATAATAGTACACAATACACGATTAAACAAAAAATACAAAATTGATTTCATTTTTATAAATGCAGCTCCCTTTGAAGCAACTAAGTTAAAATTAGAATCCATGATTAAGCATGAAAAGAAAAATCCATATCAATTCATCTAACAAAACACCTTATTTCCAACATATTGAAAGTCACATTGAATTTCAAATATCCTGGCAGTGTAGTAACTATGGATTTGTACTATAAAATCACATTTACATTTATAATTTGTTGAAAAGAAAGAAAACACCATCATAAATGAATATTCAAATCCAACAAATAAGATTTATAGAATCCAAACTATTAGTGTGTGTTTGGAAACGATTCTAAAGCCAAATTGACGTGTATTTTCAGATGCGACGATTTTTAGCTTCTGCATCAACATAACATTGTAACATGAAAATTATGTGATACGTGCATTTAAAACTCCAGCCCAAACACACTGTTAGTCTGTTGCAGATATTCAGTACTCTAATAAAATAAGAAGCATGTCAAAATCAATCTGTTGTACATTGGTCAATAGCACTCAAAAAGAACCAGAAGAAATTTCACACACAACAACTGCAGATGGAAGTGCCATAAACAACTGTGCATGTAAGATGAAGAAAATTGAGATACACTTATTAATTAAGAGATCATTTTTTCCCAACTTCCTCCAGTTAGTATTTAAAATAAATAGGCGTAATGCTACAACAACCAAGCTTTTCGACACAAGGTGGATTGGCTACATGAATCAAATGATGCTATAGTGTTCATTGTGAATCATATAAGTAGACAAAGTGACAAACCACCTCTATATCATTCTTAAAGCTCTTGCCTACAGTTGATCCCAGTCTCACCCTCAAGTGGTAAGGATACCT
The DNA here is from genome assembly GCF_004193775.1 of Glycine soja. NCBI lineage: Eukaryota > Viridiplantae > Streptophyta > Magnoliopsida > Fabales > Fabaceae > Glycine > Glycine soja. The sequence continues at coordinate 48,473,796 of NC_041002.1, forward strand.
TCCATCTCTCAGTACTAAAGCTTCTATAGGTCTTCTCTACACAAGTCCAAACCACCTACCTCTAGATCCAACTATTTTTTCTACAATAGGTTCTATACAAACTTTCTCTCTAATGCATTCACATTTCACTCCTAATATTATCTTGTCTAATGCATCCATTTGTATAGTATGTTCACTCATCCACAGCAGCATTCTCATCTTTACTACAATAAGTTATTCTCTTTGTGAAATATTTTCTGAATTTGCTTAAATGTACTTTCCACCCTACAGAATGGACTTACTTATATTCAAGAGTATTACAAAGACAATTAATGCAATAACAATTTACAAGAGAACAATTAAAATACTGCTACTTCCTAAATTGCATTGATCTTAGCTATACCAAATATCTAGGCTACTTGAATTATCTCCTAAAGTATTCCTATTTCCAACACTCATGTTAGCTTTTTATTGCGGTATTGCCTAACAGTCTAACACACAATTCCAGTATTCCATATAACTTTGCACATCTTATACCTAATGGATTAGTCTTTTGGGTTGGTCTCTTCTCTTGTACTTAAGTCATAACAGTAATTTTTGGATGTATAATGTGGTAGGGACCATTTACCCATCCACGAGTCAACAAGCCTGCCAAATTATTCTGTCAAAAATTCTCACAAAAAAGTTCTGCTTATCTAACATTGTGAAAGAATGCCAGCCTGACTCAGTTAAGGTTTTACATGCAACAGCAATTCCAACAAGTAGTCCAAACTCCAAAGCATACAAAATAAATCAGAAGATTGATCAGCTGACAAATACAAACACAAGAAGGGTTATTCATGAAGCCAGTCAATGGCTTCTGAATCTGATCTTCATGTAGTCTGAAAGTATCGTTTAATTCCTTTGCACGAAACAAATAAACAAAACAAACCTATGCTCCTGACCCTCAAGTTGATGATACAAACAGTAAACCAACCATCCAAACCCTTACGGAGGGAATTGTTTTGTGTTGTAATAGAGAAATGGATGTTACAAATATCTTTATAACATGATTCCATGTTCTCAAAACATTACCAACATTGACATTTACAACCTACTTATGGATCAGATAACATGTATTTGTTTCTCTCAAGCTGATGATAAAAACAGTAATATATATATATATATATATATATATATATATATATATATATATATATATATATATATATATATATATATATATATATATTGTTTCCAACATGTATCCTCCTTCAAAGGCAATTTTGTTCAAGCAATTGTTGGACACTAAATAAGACAATAACATTGATTCTCAACATCAGAATGTTCCTCATTTAACAAAAAAAAATACATGTTAGAATCGAGGAATCACACGACACCACGCAAAAATTGTTAAAATCTAAAAGACAACCAAATTTATTCCAATCTACCAAACAGAACCCAAGTAAAATCAGCAAAGACAACATTTAGAAAAAAAAAAACTCACAGGCCAAGGACACAACGGGTAACATCACGACCCTTATCGAGGCACTTTTCAGGGTTCTGATCCTTCTTCTTGCACTTCAGAAACTCCAAATTCTCGGAGTGGCACCTTATCCCAATGTGCTTCGACGACGCCATCAACACCGCAGAAGTTGGGATCGGGTTTCCGGAAGCATCAACAGCGCTCGCCATGGGAAGTTCAAACCTTTTTAAAGCAGAGAAGGGAAAGGGCAAATTGATCAGTCTCGTACCGTTTGGTTCCCGAGAAAATGAAAGAAAATTACATGGAAAGGGGGAAAATTTTAAATTTTGGGGGAGTAGGGTTTGGAATGCAATGAGAAAATTGAGAATGGAGAAGAGTTTTACCTTGAATTGCAGTGATTTGTGGTCGTTGGAAGGAAGGAAGAGAGAAGAGGGCAATTAGGGTAGTGTTCGGGAGTGAGGTAAGGAGTGGTGTGAAAGTCAATCGTGGGAAGCACAAGACACTTGGGGACATTCTGGTAATTTGGTTTTGAGAAAAAAAAAGGAAAAAAAAAAGTGTTTTTGTCGTCTTCTCCTAGAAAAATTTGATTTTGATCCTTATATTTTTTTAATTTTTTAATTGATAAATTTATTTACTTCAATTTAAAAAAAATTATAAATTTAGTCTCCTAACTATACAACAATAAAAAAAACCGTTATTAAATTTTAAGTTTACAGCGAAGAAGGACATATTTTCAAAGAGTTAACGGTTTAAATTTCTCAATGTGAAATTATAAGGAATAAGACTAAGTCTAATAAAAAAATATATAGAGATTAAAACACATTAATTTATTTTTTAAAACAATATTATTATTCAATTAATTTAGTTCTTTTTAAACACACATGCATTTAGTAAAGAAAATCAATTTTGTTCAAGTAGGTATAATCATTATCAATAATAAAGTTTTTTCTTCTAAGTATTTAATGTTATTTAAAGTTACAATAATGTATACATACAAGGTTTAAATTCAAGAATATTGGTTAAATTGAAATAATTTTATGTTATTTGATTTAGTGTTTCAATTAATCTAGTTTAAAAGGTAAAGTTGGTATTAAGTCTTTAACATAAAAGAGTATTTTGTGTCACTTAATCTATGTGTTCGATAGTTTAATTGATTTGATTTAAAAGGCAACTTAGTCAAAGGTAAATAAATATATTTTTTTATTAAAAAGAACTTAGGTGAATTAAATTAGGAAAATTCACTAGGATCATGATAGACCTTAAGACTTACTAAATGTTTATAGAGGTATTTACATCTTACATATTAATAAGATTCTTATATTACAGGGAGAATCGAACCAACATTTTTTTGAGATATGAGTTTGTTTCTTGTAAATTGGACCAACCTTTATTAGCTAAGGTAAATAAATAAATATTTGATTTGAGTCTTGAAAAGTGAATATAGAAATATAAATATGGTTTCAAGTTTAGTGTTTTTTCTTAAAGATGGTTAATTATTGTTCGTTTCCGAAAAAATAATACCAATAGCATATTTTATTTTTATTTTTAGGACGATGGTTGAGAGATTTTCTCATAAAAATATGATAATTATTTTAAAAAAAATTATAAATTTCCATTATTATAATTATTTAGAATTTTTTGAAGAGAATAAATAATATATGGATGAATTGTAACAAAATCTTTTACATCATCATAAAATTACAAATTACAAAAACTTTTGCACTAACAACAATTTCAGTACAATTGCTTATGTAAGTTCTCAAAGTTAAGCAACTTCAAAATATCAATGGAATAAATGAGTTCATATAGCTTATATAAGCAACTATAACCAATGTTGCTCTAACATTAAAAAAAATCAAGTTAGAATAAAGAGGCAAAATGAGACTCATTACAAATATGTTAAAAACTCAAGTTCAAGCATTAAAAAAATAGTAAGTATTCTTAAAAATAATATTACTAATAATGTCATATATGATAACAAGAGGCCCATTAGAAGAAACTCAAGAATCAGAATTAAATTTTTACATTGGATATCTAAGAGTATCTCTAACACATGTACTTCATGAGTTGCTTAAAACTAAACAACAATTCTTAACAAGTTTTCACCATTGGAGCATATGACTTGGTAGCGCATTGCTTAAGTGAGTTATTTATATATAAAAAAAAAACTATTGCTTAATTTATTCTTACTAATTAAAGAACCATTTTTCAATTACAAAATCTAATGTGGCTGAAGTTAAGCACTCACTCAAACAACTTTAGCATTGGAGTAAATTTGTATCTACAATTTTAAAATTTATGTGGCATTATTGGACGCACAAATTTAAGATAAACAAATTATTTAAACAATCATGCATGATAAATGCTCTAATAATGTAGTCAAAATTTGTTGACACAAATGGTTCAATTTCTGATTTCAACATGAAGTCATAATTAGAGTTGTGACTTTACCCTAAAGTAAGCCACTTTTTCATCCAAGTCATTTGTGAGAGTTATTGTTCATCCCAAAATGCTTTATTTGGATACATATTTAAGGCCATGCAAGAAAAAAATTAACAAATAGTTGGCAGAGCATCAATTCTTTTATTAATCTCCCTCTGATACTATCACTTTGGTATCAATAGACAGAGGTTGAGTACTAACACTAGTCAGTGAGGAATCATTTGATATTGGTCAATTGCCATAAGGCTGAAATAGTAGGCTTAATAAAGTTTATTGTATAGAAATAGAAATAGAATACACAAATTAGGAGACCAGATTTCACATAAAACTAATTTTGTGGTTTATTTGTGTTCGCAATAGCAACCAAAATTCTAAAGGGTATGGGAGAAATCACACACACATACACAAACACAAGAGATTTAACAAGGTTCGACAAGTGTGCCTACATCCTTGGGAGCAAAGTGATTGTTTCTATTTCTTATTCATAAATAATAAGGTTAAATCATAATATATAATATTATGCATACCGTGGGCTTTACCCACACCCCAACCCACTTTGTAACCCAACAACAGGTTGCCTTTACGCTCTACTCTATCATTTTTTACTAGCCCATAAAATATGACTCATGCATAACAATCTTCACCTTGGCGAATATTTAGCCCATGGAAGATAAATAATAAATCCACCTTGGTCTCCTGGGTTTAGCACTCAACAATGTTTAACAAGTCCAAACAATGCTCAAACTTGTTAGTTCTGACCAGATGTCATCAAGTCCTTGATCTTGTGGAACCTCACATCAATATGATTGGTATTAGCATGATACACCTGATTCTTTGCCAAGTCAATAGCACTTTGGCTATCACAATGCAACTGAACTCCACTTTGCTTAATGCCTAGCTCCTTCACTAACCCTACTAACCACACAGATTCCTTACTAGCTTCTGCTATCGCCATATTGTATGTTTCTTTATGGTATTTGTTTAAACATGCAATATTATGTTAAATAATCTATGCTCATTAATATTAATGAGCTTATTAGATAATTTTATGCATATATTTTTTATTTACTTCTTAAAATTTTGTATATAAGTTTATGCAAATATTTAGCTCTTTATTAAGAATTAATTAATGTTAAGTGATTAGTATAATTTAATTGATTAGATAATAGTCACAACATCTTTAATTGATTAGGTTTATATATATTAAGTGTTAAAATTGCATTTAAAACATTGGCTGTGATTAATAATATGTAATATAATATAATCTACCCACAAGAATTTTATTATATTTGTATGACTAATTAAGATGAAATATCATGTCATATTTCTTAATTTACCCAAAGGAATTAAGAAGAAAGGAACAAAATATGATAGTTTTATCATAAGTTGAATCTAATTGAGTAGGACTTTAACCCACAGGCAAGTTTTATGTCACTAGGTTCATAAACTAATACAAGTTTTACATTGGTAAAACATAATATTTTATTTAGTCTCAAATAATGAATAATGAGAATGTATGTTTGAACTTTGCAGTTAATCAATCTGTGAGTAGTTCTGGTATTAAGTGTGATATTCCCAAATTAAAAGGGGACAATTATAAGGTTTGGAGGGAAAGAATTCTCCTTCATTTAGGCTGAATGGATATTGACTATGCCATTAGGAAAAATGAACCACTGAGTATTATTGGAACTAGCACTCCAGATGTTGATCTTTATGAAAAATGGGAGAGATCTAATCATCTCTCTGTGATGTTCATAAAAACCAATATATATGTTAGTATCCGTAGTTCTGTTGATCAGCATGAAAAGGTCAAGGATCTTTTAAAGGCCATTGATGATCAATTTTTACATTTGATAAGGCCCTTGCCAGCATCCTTATAATGCAATTCTCATCCTTTAAGCTCCATGGGATAAGAGGAGTGTGTGATCACATCATGCGCACGAGGGATATAGTGGCTCAACTAAAAGCTTTGGAAGTTACCATGTCAGATTCTTTCTTAGTACACTATATTTTATGTACTTTTCCTATGCAGTATGCCCTTTTCAAAATCTCTTATAACACATATAAGGATAAGTGGTCAATTAATGAGCTATTGACTATGTGTGTTCAAGAAGAGGAAAGGTTAATAATGGAAGAGGGTGAAAAGGTATATTTGACTGCTCAGGGAAAGAAGAAAGGGGATCAAGCCAAGAATAAGGGCAAGATTCTTACTTAGCCGGTCATAAAGAAAGAGTCAAAGTGTTTCTTTTGCAAGAAAAAAAGGCATATGAAGAATGACTGCTCAACATTTAAGAACTGGCTCGACAAGAAAGGGTATGGAAAACCTAAGAAAGCCCATGGGAAGTGAGCAGTACATCTATTCAAGAGGAAAGATGAGCTCACATGTGGAAGCCATTGGGACATGCAGTTTAGTTTTTAGCAACGGTTTTATTTTGTGATTAGAAGAGACATTTTACGTTCCAAGTTTTTCTAAGAATTTGATTTCTGTATCAAGACTTGCACCATTGGGTTTTTCCTTTAATTTTTCGGATTCTAGTTTTTCTTTAATTAATAATTCTTGAATTATTGGTTCTAGTGCATTACTTGATGGGCTTTACTTTATTGAATTGCAAAATGATGCTACCTATAATTCTATGCATGTTACTGTTGGGTTAAAACGATGTGTTATGAATGAGGAATCCTCTATGTTGTGGCACCGAAGATTAGGACACATCTTTATCGAGAGAATTAAGAGATTAGTAAATGAAGGAGTACTTAGTGCTTTGGATTTTGCTGATTTTGAAACTTGTGTAGATTGCATTAAGGGTAAGTGTTAATTGCTATTCATGAGCTTTTAGTGCATTGAAAATAAGTAAGAAAATAGCAATGTGCCTCCAATTTATGGTTCTTTTGTGGAAATTGTAAATATTTTTATTCTTATGTGAATTTATAAAGTAGAAACCCCATTTTTGTGATCTAATGTTGAAATTCAACTCAGTTTGTAGGCTAAAGAAAAGAAGGTATGAAAAGTTGCTGATGAACTCGCTTAGCGAGGCAGATTGGCTAAGCGAGCTTCATCCGCTTAGTGAGACAGCCAACTCGCTTAGCGGATGCAAAACTCTAGAAGAGGATAAGTCATAGATTAGCATGCTTAACGCGCAGCTAGCCCGCCCAGTGAGGACGTTGTCTCTTCTCGCGCTTAGCGTGCCCAAGCTCGCTTAGCAGATTTTCACTTACTCTCGCTCAGTGAGACATGCTCGCTGAGCGCGCCTTCGTGTGTTGAGAAGTCCAAGAGCCTTTAAAACACTGAGTTGGTGGGAAACCAAAGGGACCAAGCAAAACCAAGCCATTTCTACGTAAAAACAGAGAGAAGAAGGCAGAGAGGCGGGAGATAAGACATTCATCTTCATCCATTCCCATTTTCTTTCACAAAAATATTCATTTTTCTAGTTGTATTCAACCTTTCTTGTTAATGGAGGGTTAGAAACTTCTTAGTTGGGGAGTATTCTACTGAGCACTCTTGATGTAACCTCTAACTATCTATTTAATGTTATTTTCTGGTGTTTTTTGCTTCTATCTGCATTTATTTTACATGCTTATGGCTTGATCACCCATTTGTATGTTTAGTTAGGCTTTTGAGTGTTGGAAAATGCTTTAAATCCTTAGAACTTGATAGAGCAAGCTAGAGGCCTGTGTATCTAGGAATAGAATGCAGTAATCTAGTATGTTTTGCATTGTGCACATATTGTAACTCTTTTAGAATGAGTTTGTTGAGGAATCAAGGAAAAAAACTGAGTTAGGCTCATTCTTATGAGGAATCAAGGTCTGAGTATATACTCGGTGCAAGAGCGCTAGAATAACGTTAAATAGAGAAAAACTTTTTTATACAACAAGAGAAAGTTCAGTAGAAGGCTCCCCGATGCTTTTTATCTTGACATTTATCATATTTCTACAGCTTTGAGTTTATTTCATAAGTTGATAAGTAGAGTAGTTGATTGTAGAAAATTTAACCATCATTAAATCTTTTATTTCATTTCCAAAGCTAAAAAGTGTTTACATATTGTATACACATAATCTAAGTGAAACAAATTCCCTGTGGATACAATACTCGGTCTTATTGTTTAAATACTACTTGTGCAAATCAGTACATTTGCCGATAGGTGAACAGTAAGCAAACTAACAAGTCTCGAAAAGGTGCAAAAAAGAGCTCAAAGCTATTAGAAATCATACACACTGATATTTGTTGTCCAGACATGAACTCAAATGGTCTGAAATACTTTATTTCTTTTATAGACGATTATTCACGATATTTGTATCTCTACATACTTCATTCTAAAGATGAAGCTTTAGATGCCTTTAAAGTTTTTAAGGCCGAAGTAAAAAAAAAAACAATGTGGAAAGCAAATTAAAATCGTGAGATCCGATAGAGCTAGAGAGTACTATGGTAGATACACGGAGAATGGACAAGCATCTGGTCTATTTGTGAAGTTTCTTCAAGAACATGTGATTGTTGCTCAATGCACTATGCCTAGTTCTCTGGATCAGAATGGTGTAGCAAAAAGAAGAAACCAAACTTTAATGGACAAGATGAGGAGTGTGAGGAGTAATAGAAAACTTCCTTAATTCTTGTGGATTAAAGCACTAAAGATGACTGGTCGACTGTGTATATATTAAATCGAGTGCCAACCAAGGCTGTCTCAAAGACATCTTTTGAGTTATTCAAAGGTTGGAAATCGAGTGATAATTTATAACCCACAAGAGAAGAAACTAGACCCAAGGACTATCAATGGGTATTTCATTGGATATGCCAAAAATTCCAAAGGGTATAGATTCTATTGTCCATCACATAGCACTAGATTGTAGAATCAAGAAATGCAAAATTTCTTGAGAATGACTTGATCAGTGGGAGTGGTCAATTTTAGGACATTGCTTCTGAAAAGGATCACTATGAAGCTCAACTCTCTCGCTCAAGTGACAGATTGATTATCGTTCACACCCCTCAAGTACAAATGGGTGTTAGACAACCAGTGATTGAAATTCCACAAACTGTTGAAAATGATCCTGTAGATCAAGCTGTTGATGAGGAACAACAAGTTCCTCAAGAAGATCACGAAGCAACATTAAGAAGGTCTACTAGAGTCAAAAGGTCTGCAATTCCTAATGATTATGTGGTATATCTGCAAGAATCGGACTACAACATTGGAGCTGTAAATGATCCTAAATCGTTATCACAAGCCATGAGTTCTAAGGAATCAAACTTATGGTACAATGCTATGAAAGATGAAATGGATTCTATGGCATCTAACCAAGTCTGGGATATCGTTGAGTTGCCTAACAGTGTAAAAGCCATTGGATGTAGATGGGCCTTTAAAACAAAGAAAGACTCACAAGGCAACATTGAGAGACATAAGGCAAGACTTGTTGCCAAAGGGTTCACTCAAAGAGAAGGAATCAACGATATAAAGGCATTTTCTCCTGTATCTAAGAAAGATTCCTTCCAAGTAATTATGACTTTAATAGCTTATTTTTACTTTGAGTTACATCAGATGGATGTGAAAATGACATTCCTTAATGGTCAACTAGAGGAAGAGGCTTACATGAAACAACCTAAAGGATTCTCCTCTACTTAGTCTGCAAGCTTAATAAATCCATTTATGGATTGAAACAAGCCTTCCACCAATGGTATCTAAAATTTCATGAGGTCATCACTTCATTCCGTTTTGAAGAGAACATCATGGATCAATGTATATACCAGAAGGTCAGTGAGAGTAAAATTTGTTTTCTTGTGTTATACGTGGATGATATTTTACTCGCAACTAATGATAAGAATTTTCTATATAAGGTGAAATAATTTCTCTCGAAGAACTTTGATATGAAGGATATGAGAGAGGCATCTTATATTATTGGCATTAAGATCCATAGGGAAAGGTCTCGAGGCATTTTAGGTTTGTCTCAGGAAGCCTATATTAACAAAGTTATAGAGAGATTTAAAAGATTGTTCACCAAGTGTAACTCCCATTGTGAAGGGTGACAAACTCGATTTGAGTCAGTGCCCAAAAAATAATTTTGAGCGGGAACACATTATCATTGAGTTGGAACCCTTATGTATGCTCAAGTTTGCATCAAACCTAACATTGCATATGTTGTTTGAGTTTTGGGAAGATATCAGAGTAATCTAGGTATTGACCACTAGAAAGCTGCAAAGAAAATGATGAGATATCTTCAAGGAATAAAGGATTACATGCTCATGTACAAACAAACTAATTGTCTAGAGGTGATTGGCTACTCAGATTCAGACTATGCTAGCTACGTTGATTCATGAAAATCAACATCTAGTTATATTTTTATGCTAGCTGGTGGGGTTGTATCTTGGAGAAGTGCCAAGCAAACCTTGACTACTACTTCCATTATGGAGGCTGAATTCGTTTCCTATTTTGAGGCTACCTTACATAGTGTATGGTTGAAGAGTTTAATGTCTAGAATTAGAGTTGTGGACTCTATTTCTAGGCCATTGAAGTTGTACTGTGACAACTTTGTTGCGATATTAATGGCTAAGAACAACAAAAGTGAAATTCGAAGTAAGCACGTCGACATCAAGTACTTAGCCATAACAGAACGTGTTAAATAAAAGAAAGTGGTATTTGAACACATTATCATTGAGTTGATGATTGTTGATCCTTTGACTAAAGGCATGCCACCAAAGAATTTTAAGGATCATGTAGTACAAATGAGACTTGGTTCCATGATGTGATTTTATTGTAGTACAGTTGTTATTTTGAAACTCTTATTTAGTTTGATATTTTCTCATATGGTTTTGTGCACATATTTATTTATTTATTTTTGAGAAATATAATTAAGTTTAGATTTGGAATTAATATATGGTTTATTCATAAATTTGAGAGCTAGCATTTAGAGACTTGATATATTGTGGTACATGGAAGATAATACTCGTTATTAGAGGACCTATTGCCATGACTCATATATTTTGTTTCTTGTTATGACTAATATTAGGTTAAATGGACCTAGTGGGAGAATGTTAGAATTTTCAATTCCTATTTTCTTGGACTATTTTTTTGTTGTGATTTTTATGGGAAGTGGGTTTCTGCACATGGTCCATTTTCTGTCCACATTCAACCCATTTATGCAACGTTCAGCAGCAACCCATGATCTTATTATCCATACTCACATTCTGTCGAGCTTTGTGATGGACAAAGCTCTATAAATAGAATCGGGTGCTCTCAGTATCACCAAACCTACTCCTCTCTTTAGATAAAACACACCATTAGGTGAGTGGGTGAGGGTCTGGAAAGCTAAAACTGTGAAGGCCGAAGAATGTCGATAGCAATGGCTAAAGGTAGCTAGAGGTAGGTACCTCTGAATATTATTTTTCTTCTTTACTTCTATTGTTTTGTCTCAATGTGTTGCTTATGGTTCAGACCAGTACATTTATGTTTTACATTGTGTGCTTAAGAAACAGACCAGAGTACAGTTTAAAGCTATGAAACATACCACCAAAGGGATTCTAGATTATGTGCATACTGATGTGTGGGGTCCTACTAGAGATTCTGTCCTTGGGTGGTTCTCGCTATTTTGTGACATTCATTGATGATTTTTCTCGCAAGGTTTGGGTGTACTTCATAAAACAGAAATCTGAAGTCTTTGAAAAGTTCAAATTAGGGGAAGGCTACCATGTGAAAGAGTCTCACACTTGAAGGGGAGATTGTTGGAGTACAAGTGTGAAATGAAGTCGCACATCATGTTAGAATGAGAAGATTGCACCATGTAAGTGAAGGCAAAACCCATAAACCTGAGTCTTAAGATTTTGGGCTAAAGTGTGGTGTCAGGTTTACTTATGTGGTTCCTCATGACTCATTGGTATAAATCTCCCCGATTTACCCCCCCCTCGGTTGGACAACAAAGAATACTAGTGAGTCTTGTTGAATTTTGCCTTACTTTTTGTGTGTATAAATATCTTATATGATGGTGGGTATATTCTCTAACTCTTGCTATAATTGATTATTGTGATGACGTTTGATTATGCAGATTGGGCAAGGAACTTATAGTTCCAATTGTGAAGCATGAAATGTGGCTCACTAAAAGAATGTGATTGCCAAGATCTTCAAAGCCATATAATATATATAATCTGATTTGGCAAATGAGTCGAGCATGGAAACACGTATCTATGTCTTATGTTATTTTCTATTGAACTGACAAGGATTGAAACATGTAAAGCAACAAAGTATGCTAACTAACAAAAGTTTCATTATGTCTACAAAAGTAAAATTAACAAAATATAAACTAACATCACTGCTTGTATGAAGGAAGCGACAAAGTTCCAGCTCCAGTACCACACGTGCACAAAGGAAGAGGCAAAGTTTCTGCTCCAGTACCACACGTGTGCAGAGTGTCTTTGTATGAAGTGAAGCAAAGAACATTGTACTCACATTCATGATCACAGATTTCCTGAATCCTCATATCAATCAAACCATAGCCATAGATCTTTTCCTCTGTGGCAAAGACCAAAAGATCATTCAAAACAACAAAACCCTTCACTCTTATCATAGGATCCTCCTCCACCAACCCCATTGCTTTCACTCTTATTTTCAAAACCCTTATCCACACATATGGCTCTTAGTGTGTCAAAGTCCATATGGTGAACACATGTTTCCTCAGCCTCACTAAACAAATTGATTGATTTGGATCACTGGCTTTGCCCCATTTAAAAACTCCCATGTCATAAATGCTGTCATGAGAAACTCTTGTTGCTTCTTTAGGCACCCTTAACATTCTTGATTCGCCATCCTCAAAATTGTATGATATAATGTATGGCCTGAAATAAGGGTTGTTTTTATTCAAGAAAGGAAAACAACAGTCTGAGATGAAGTGAACAGCTCCTCTATGAGGCACAGGCATGTCAAATCTTAGTTTCCTGCTGCCAGTGAAAAATCTTTCTTCATTTGATTTCCAGACCCCTTCATTGGAATGGTAAACTTTGCAATCCAAATTCGAAGAAGACCAATCAACTAAGTTTTCGTAAAAAAGATACACAGTGTAATCATCCGAGTCACATTCGAAACCAATCTTGAGATAAAAATCAATGCTTATATTCATCAGGGGTAGGAATAGGCAGACAAGATTGTGTTGCTGGGTTGGTAATGAACAACTTCACTTCATTTTGACCCATGGCACGACAAAGAATCAAGCCATTGCTTGAACTCAAAATCTTCACCGAGTTACACAAGAATCCAAGAGCAGTTTTAGGCACCCTAGATGTCAGCTCCTCCCCGAGTAAAGGGTGTAATTCAACTTGGACATTGTACAACTGAGTGATGTCTGGCTGAATGAAGAAGCATGTGTCATCCCTTAGCAATGAGTTTTGTGCCTGCTTTGATGCAAAATATGTTTCCTTTTTGAACAATGAGAATGACTTACTAGTGGAAGTGAACTTGTAGATGGCTTTTGCAAGTAAACGAACGAGAGAATATCTCAAACAATTCGTTATGTGATAATGCAATTGTAATGAGAAATATTTGGTAGCAAAGAGAAGAACAATGAATGATGAAGGGACAAAGGAGAATGAATGTGATATAGGCAGGGAACCATTTTTTATAACAAATATATATTTGTTAATTTCTCTATCTACTATCTCTTCGAGCACTTAATGATAAACTATTATTATCTCTATCTGAATTTGAATCTAAACATATCCTTTTCCTTTTCAATATATTGATAGGATTGTTGGAATTTTCTATTCCAATAATTAATATGGGTTAATATTATAAGACAATTATATTAGTATTTTATCATTAGTGGGTTTTATTTTATGTGATCAAATTAAGTGAGTTTATTAGACAACTAAATCAGATGATATGGACTTAGATGAGCAAATGTCAGTGTTGACACATTAAGGGATAATGGGAACTTTATTAGGTTAACACGCTATAAGAAGGCTATAGTCCCCAATATACTGAGCTGTCACACATAGTTTCTCTTTTTCTCATCTGAAGAGTTACGAATGTTCTATTAAGGAATAAAGAGGTCTCGATTGAGGAAGAACCATGAAGTCACTAGTTACCTATGGATTCAGATTCTGCTGTGTTTATTTGATCAATCATTATGAATTCAAGTATTCCTAAAACTCTTTTTGATAATCTAACGTAAAGTGTTCCTGGTGATTATTGATATTTTATAAGGATCCCCTAAAATTCTAACAAATGGTATCAAAACCACCATTACTGTTAGATTATTAGGATTTAAAGTTATTTGATTCTAATTATACCTAGATTGCTTTGGTTATATGAACCTAATTATTTTTGGAACAACACATATTAATTGTCGGTAAATTCAAATATTTCCATATTGGATGTTTGATTTAAATTCGACTTTATTTTGTTTTTTGGCATTGTTATTTTGTTTTGTGAACGACTTCTCTTCATGGCTACTATTCATAATATATATAAGGAAGTTTTTTGTGCATGCAGCTTTTGTTTTTATTTTTATTTTATTTTGGTTCAAAAAGGGGAAATTTACATAAGTGAGTACATAATGAAAATGTCTAACTTGACATCAAAACTAAAAGCAAGTTAGAGCTTGGTGAAGACCTGCACATTTAGTTTTGATCTCACTTCCTGCACATTTTGGGCAATTTAAAATGAGTTATAATACTGAGAAGGACAAATGGTCCATTAATGAGCTTATATCTCATTGTGTGCAAGCGGAAGAGAGGCTGCAGAAAGATAGATCTGAAAGTGCTCATTTAAGCTTGACCTTTCAGAATAAAAAAAAATAGAAAAAAAAAACTAAGGGTGCTCTCAGCAAAAAACAAAAGAAAGATGTAGAATTTACTTGCTACTTCTACAAGAAGTTTGGACACATGAAGAAAAAGTATCCAAGGTACCTTGCATGGCGTGTGTAAAGAAAGGTGAATCTCTTACTCTTATTTGTTTTGAAGTTAAGTTAGCAGTAACAAATCCTTCCCATTTATTTGCATATCTAGTGACTTTTTAATTAAATTGATTGACACGATATATTGTCAAAGTAATTCCTATTGTGAAAATTGATTTGATTAAAATTACATAAATTTTTGTATAAAATTATTTATGCGAATTATGTTTGGCCCAAAAGAAGACGCAATTTGTCCAAATAATATTTTGTACCTGTGATGATAAATGTGTGACAATTATAAGGTGTTTTCATGTGAATAATAGTCGGTCCAAAGAAAAGCTATTATTTGACAGAATTTATTGTCAATATTTGATCATTGCCTTGAGAGTATCAATTACAAATTAATTTCTGTAGGAATTAATGTCGTGCTAGGTATCTTGTGATGGGTCTGTTCTGCAAAATATTTGCATGTTCTGTTATATATATTTTTATATAACTAATTATAGGTGAAAGTTGTGTAATTTTAAGACCTCCCATTTATTATATTAAATTGTCTTATATTTTTTGGTTAAACGGATTGAAACAACATGTTGTCAAAATAACCTCTGTTTCGTAAGTTCATTTAATTGAATTTACACAGATGGTACATGAAATTATTCATGTGAATTGTGCTCGGCCCAAAGGAAGACACAATTTGACAAAATAATTACATGCTTGCGATGGTAAACATGTGGCGATTATAAATAATATGATTTTCCATGTGAATAATGAAATGTTTAAAGACAATCATTATTTGACCAGAGTAATCCTCATATAAGTTTTCCATGTGAGCAATGGAGTGTTCAAAGACAACCTTTGTTTGACAAGACTTATTATCAATGTTTGATCAATGCGTTGAGAGTACCACTTGCAATTAGTTTTTTTTTAATCCAAAGATTAAGGATTAATGGTGCGCTGGGTATCTTTTTTGGGTCTTGAATTTTACCATAAAGATTATTTTTGCACTATATGTTTATTTTCTCTTCTTTAATTGTTGTTGTTGCTAGTACTACGGTTTAAAATACTTATATTATTTGAATCCCAAAGCTGTATGTATAAAATGTAGAGTTTGAAAGGGATTCAGTTGAGAGTTGGGGATATTGCATAATTTTTTTTCTAGAAAAGAAACAAGAGAACAAGATAAGAAATTTCTTTGTTGCTTTTGTAGGATGAGACATACAAAAAAAAATGAAGTCCCATTTACATTATTTAGTGTGTAAAAAATGGTAAACTTCTCATTTTTGTTTGTTTTAAAGTTAATTTAATTTTGTACTGAAAGACGTTAGTGGGTAGGTTTTGGTTCTACTACTCACAAAAGCATGTCTATACGATGCTACCTATGGAGTCATCCGCCAAGTGATAATGAAAGATTCTTCTATGTGGGCGATGAAATAAAGTTGCAGTTAAAGCCATGAGAACTTTTATGTTGTTTTAAAAGACTCAATTTCATTTGAATTTGGTTAAGACATATATTGAGCTATTTATTAAACCAAATTTTATTTCTAATTTGGACAAATTCAGTTATTTTTGTTAAATGAGAAATAATAAAGTTAGTCTCTCGTGCGATTCAAATGTTTCAACTTGCAAGTTATGAGTTTTTTTATGGATATTTGAGTGTTTCTATTGCAAACAATTTTGGGTGGTACAAAACTTAAAATTAAATGAGAGTTTCGTTACTTTATAACATAAGTGCTTAAGTCATATCTCTTAATAGAGAATTTGGATGCTTGTGTTATAGGAAATTTTGGACCCTTTATATTGGTTGGACCTTATAGTCTATATTGAGTATATAAAGGGAAAATAAACAAACAAAATGGAATTCAATTACTGAAAGAAATAAGGATGTCTTAGAACTAATACATGCATATATTTGTGTTATATTCCTTATGAATTCATGAAATGAACAAATGTATTTTATTATGTTCATAGATGATTCATCTTTATTTAATTATGAAAAGTTTTGGCCTCTAGACATTTAGTCTTTCAAAGCTGAAGTTGAACTTCAACTAGGAAAGAAAATTAAGATTGTCAAATTTGACTGTGGAGGATATTATGATAGATATGACATAAGGTGCAATGTTTGGAGTCCCCCATGTGTTTTCTTCAATACTTGTGAAATTGTTCTACAACATATAATGTTAGACAAACCTACCATGAACAAAGTTGCAGAATGGTGAAACTAGACTTGTACAAATATGGTAAGAAGTTTGATTCTTCTCTAGCAAAGTCGTTTTGGGAAAAGACATTAAAGAATGAAATTTAAATCTTTTTAGGGTACCAATTAAAGTAGTCACTAAGAACCCCTATAGGTATGAGCCAAGGAAATCCCAACATTAGGCATATGCAAATTTGGGGATGTCCAACTGAAGCAATGTCTTATAGGCTACATGAAGGTAAGTTGGACTTAAAGATAATTAGTTACAATTTTTTTGTTACATTTAAAGTTCTCGCATGTATAAGTTTTAAAATCCCACTTTAAGATCATGTTTGAGATATGCAAGACCCCTTGAGGAAATTGAGTTTTGAGGGGAATGAAACATAAGGAGTGTTGTCTTTAAAGAAAACCTGTAATTGACAATAGATAAGTCTTTGTACTTACTATTGTTCAAGAAAATGATCTGGTAATTAAATAATGATGTTACTCCTAACATTATTAAAGACAAGACAACACTAAGATTGTCTCTCAAGCACCATATAAAGTTCAAACTCAATAGCCTCAAGAAGTGTCATTAAGAAGATCCACTAGAAAAATGAAAAATGTAATTTAATATGATTATGTCATATTTCTTGAAGAACATGAATATGACATTAGGTTGACTGAGAAGGTCTAATTGACCTTAGTCAAGTCATGTTGTGCTCTAACTCTCAAGTGGATTGATGCCATAAATGATGTAATAAAAACGATAGTTGAACATGACATTTGGGATATCGTAGTTGTAGATAAATATCTATAGTCGAAAGGGATTCAATGAGTAATATTGAGATATATAAAGTTTGTCTTGTCGCCAAAAGTTTTACAAGAAGGAAGGCATTGCTCACAAAGAGACTTTCTATCTGATTTCTTAGAAAGACTTTCTTAGGACTATAATGACACTGTAGATCATTATGATAATTGTTTTGTATAGATGGATGTAAGGATTACGCTTCTAAATGAAAACATTGATGAAACAATTTATACGGTGCAACCAGAAAAACCTTGTTTAAGATGATCCAAAGTCTATGGTATGCAAACTAAAGAAATTCATTTATGCTTTTAAACAAGTCTCTCATGTATGATATTACAAAATTCATCAAGATTATCTCTTATGGTGTTGAGGTAAATTTGGTTGATGATTGTGTACACTAAAAGTTCAGTGGGAGTAAATTTATTATTTTGATATTATATGTTGATGACATCCTACTATCATCATACAATTTATTGTTACAAAACAGTTATATTGCAATTTATCTATCATGTATGCTTAAGTTTTTTTTTTATTGTCCTAAAATAATTTTTAGTGGAAGTCCTAAGGTGATATATGAGTGATCTTGGTATGCAACCCTAGAAAGTAACAAAGTGCATAGTGCACTAATTGAAGAGAACAAGAAACTACATGTTTTCATATCGAAAGTCTAGAAGTTTAGAGATTATTGGGTATTCTGACTTTGATTTTTAAGGAATGTCTTAATAGCAATCACTCCACATAAGGATCCACATTTAACCATGTTGGTGGAGTTAATATTTTGCAATGAGACTTCATACTAGAATTTATGATTGCTAAATTATTGTAACTGGATTGCTTGTTGTCGCCAACATTAAGTAGTCATCGGGTGTTTATTGGGATAATATCTTAGCGGTCTTATTAAGGATTCAACCAAGTAAAAGTTTGTTGACATAAAATATTTGGTTGTTAAATAAAGAATTCAGAAAATACAGATTTGTATAGAACATACAGGGACTCATTCCATGCTAGCTGATCCATTTACTAAAGGTATGACACTTAAAGTTTTTCGTGAGCACACTACTTATATGGGTGTAATTCGTGATAGTACCTTAGTTTAGTAGGAGTCTTACTTATATTCTATATCTTATGGTTTACAAATATTTTATTGTTTAGATTTTCTGCAGAAATAAAGTTGAAGTTTATCATTTCATTATCAGTTTGTTTTGTTTGTAATATTTATGTTGTGTTTGGATAGATCTTTATAAAGAATAAAATTTGGACTAGTTGGAAATAGACATGACTAAGATCACATTGCATATAATTTCCATGCTGCTTATCCATATTGACCTATGTCATTGAGCGTACTGATGTGGTGACCATTGGGGTCTAGTTACATTTGTTGTAGTGATGAAAGGCGCAATGATTCTATTATTGATATATGAGATGGACTAGGTTGTTAAGGTGGAAGTCTAAAGGTAAATAGCATACAGATGCACGCTTAAGGATTTTTGATATAATTGTTACAATATGTAGCCCAAGTGGGAGATTATTGGAATTTTCTATTCCAATAGATAATGTGAGCTAATATTATAAGATAATTATATTAATTATTTATCATTAGTGGATTTTATTTTATGTTATCAAATTAAGTGAACTCGTTAGACAACTCAATCATTAGATGATATGAACTTAAATGAGCATATGTTAGTGTTGACCCATTAGGAGATAATGGGAACTCTATTAAATGAACACGTTATAAGAAGGCTATAGTCCCCAATATATCGAACCGTCACAGACAGTCTCTCTTCTCCCTATCTGAATAGTTACGAATGTTCTATTAAGGAATAAAGATGTTTCGGTTGAGGAAGAACCATGAAGTCACCAGTTACCTACGGATTCAAATTTTGTTGTGTTTGTTTAATCGATCATTATGGATCCAGGTATTCATAATTTTTTTTTTGATAATCTAACGTAATGTGTTCCTGATGATTATTGGTATTTTATCATGATCCCCTAAAATTCCAACAAGAATTTCTATTGGTAGGGAAAAATCTTTATCTAGTAATTTTGATTGTATCTGTTTAATATATCTCTTCCTCTACTAGCTTTTATTGATGAGAAAAAGACAATATCTTTTTGAATCTAAATAATTTCAGTTGTATCTATTTCAATATATATGATAGGATTATGAAAGTCTTTATGTGATAATTAAATTTTGATTAATGTGGTATCTAGTATATCTCTTCTAGTATTCGATGATATAGTAGAAAAATTATATTTGTTTGAACTTTTCTTTGAAGAGATATCTATTTGAACTTGTAACTAAGTATTTTGGATTGTATCCATTTTAATATAAGATAGGATTATTTGATTTTCTATTGCTAATCACCTTGTGTCGTATTTTGAGATTTTGAACGATGTTTCTATGAAACTCTAAAATTTGAAAGATTTTAAAGAGAAAAAAGGGCATACTGCTTCCTTTCAATGTTAACTAGTAAATTTGTACTTGGCATTTTTAAATTCAATTTTATTAACAACAATCTTTTTAATTATAAATAAAAATAAGTTAAAGAGAATATTAGATGACATTATTAATAATAATTATTTTACTTTGTTAGATAAAAATAAATTAAAAGATAAATTTTATTGATATGTATTGTTTAAATTAAGTGAAATTAATCAAATTTATTAATGTGTTGCATCAAAATTTAAAAAACAAATTTGGAGTAAGATTTTGGAAGCTATCTTATGTATCATCAGTCTGAACTTGCATCACGTTGTTATTGAGCTATAGATTGCAAGTATGTTGTGGATAATTTGGATAGCAACGTTCCAGACCTATCTGAATGTGGATCACTCATTCAAACTTGCAGAAAATATATTTTTGATTTATCGAAGGTTGCGTTTTATTAGGAGATAAGCTAATCAAGTTATTCATTTTCTTGCAAGAACATCTTGTTTTTTTTCCTAGTCCCCATGATTATATACCTACCTGTATTGAAAGTCTTATTTTTAATGAAATGATATAATTTTTTCTTCCTCAAAAGTATAACTAAATTTAGAGTAAGATTTTTTTTTTTGAAAGGGGCCGAGCACACTGGCGGAGCTTCAACTGAAAATGAAAATGAGGGGCAGCCACAAAAAGATTTGATCTAATGCGTAATATTTTAGAGTATATTTCAAACTTAAGGTGTAATTTAAACACAAAGTTAATAAAAAAATAAGGCAAATAACTAAATTGGTGCTTCAAAGTGTGAGATACGATAAATTGATCTGTTAAAGATAAAAAAATATATATCAAATAAATATATATAAAAAATGTCACAAATTAATTATGCAAATACTTTAATGATAAATTAATCCCTAAACTTTACAATTTAATGTCAAATTGATTCTTTAAAATATAAATTATTATCAAATTCATCCTTAAATATTATAACTTATTGTCAAATTTATCACCTATCACTTATATGGGGAACCAATTTTGCTATTTACAAAAAATAAATATTTAAAATCCATAAATTTATTACACTGCTTCCCATTTCCTTCAATCTGTGGATTCTTAAGGCATTTGTTGGGTTCAAATGACGTGAAAGTTAATTTTTTTTTATTCTTTTTCACAATTTTTTTCTCTAGAAAAAAGAATTAACTTTTGATCATTATTTTTTTTAAAATCAATTTATCAACTACATAGAAAAAGAAAAATTATCTATACAATTATCACAAATTAAAATAGATAAAATCTATAATCATCTACTTAAGCATACATGTAAACTCTCTTAACGAAAATTTAGTGCATAAATATACACAATATACATATATATAAGAAAATGAAAATATACAAAAAATTTAAAAGATAAATTAAGCAAATATTGTTCTATTGATTGAAATTGTGGCAGTATTAGAACTACAGTGTAGACAGTCCTTGGGAACTACAATGGCTTAGTCTTGCTTGACCCATTGTAGTAAATTTTTTATCTGTAATTTTCCTATTTGATTACGCATGCAACTCTCACGTATATACATGATCCCAGTTATGCAGCATCTCACTCCCTGCAAATCCCGCACCCAGAACAACCCGAATTTATTGATAATCAGAAAACAGAGACATCATGGGGGGGGATATGCCAAACCCCATGTCTGATAATAAAACCTATACCGAGGCAGCCCTATAACATCCCGGGCAAAATACTCAAAACAAAAAGAAGAAACAATGTCCCAACAAAAAGATTGTCTATTATACACAACAAAATTGGCAATCCTATATGCCCAATGATTGCCTTCCTTAAATATATGCAAGACTCTAAAGCTGATACAAGATAGGCTATGCATGCAAGAGATCCATCTGTTTCTCAAACATCATGGGACCAAAGAATGATTATATATGCATGTACAGCTTGAACCAGCACTCCAGCCACAAAAAATTTCCAATTCCTACTACTCGAAGCTTCAATAGCTATGATAGCATCAAGCAGCTCTACTTCGAGAGCATTAGAATTTCCCAAAAAATTAGCAAAGCTCCCAAGAGCAGCTCCATGCTCATCTCTGAACAGCCCCCACATGCTGCAGGACCCGGGTGGCCCCAAGCTGAACAATACGATATCTCTTTATTTTAGGAAATATACGATTATCTCAAAGTTTAGTTTATCTAATAAAAAGATATCTTAAATTCAATATTGTATCAAAGTTGAAAATTTCAATCGAATTCAAAATTGAATAAGAAAACAAAGAAAAGTATATACTAAGCTATGTGATATGAATAAAAGAGATAGAATGAAAAAATGAGTCATAAATGTGGGAAAAATAGAATGTCTGGTGTTATTGGGATGATATACATGAAACTAATTTGAAACTCTGAATGAACAAATCTCATTATGTATACACAATATTGTCACCACAACCGTGAATTCTTAAAGCCACTAACAATTCTGCGCATTCGTAACCTTCCTAATCCCTATAACAATGGACAGTGTCATCCAAGTTCATAATAGACTTGAACTCCGAAAAACACAAATATTTCATCACATTGCAATATCATATGTACAATTCAGCTCTAATCCCTCTACGCAATAGACAAACATGACTGACAAAAATTTGATACTAGTTGCAGACACCCATAGGATTTGCATTCTTGGTTATCCAAGGATGCTCCATTATCCTCTGAAGTGAGAGCCTTCCTGAAGAGTCTTTTACCAGCAGCTGCATCAATTTACAGATTGCAGTAAGAAGAAGGACCAGATCTGTTTCTCTGAAAGGATCTGTTTTTGCCTGGATATGAACTTACCCGACTAATAAGATTTTTGGCTTCTAAAGAAACATAGGGAGTAGAAGGGAAACTTAGGTCAACTTTCATTATCCTGCACAAATATAAAATACATTACATATGCATTGCAAAAGTGGCATTTATTTTATGATAAACTACACAGTATATACAAGTCTCATGCACTTCCATACCTTTTGAAGGTATCAACTTGACTCTCAACCTCAAATGGAGGAGCACCATAAAGGAACTCATAGCAAAGGATACCCAGAGTCCAGTTATGAACCGCATAATCATGAGCTTTGTTTTCTACCATTTCGGGTGCTAAATAATCCAAGGTTCCGCACATGGTATGCCTTTTGCTTCTAGACTGTACAGACCAACCAAAGTCTGCAATCTTAAGACGACCCTGAAACCAAGCCATTATCAATTTGATTATACAAGTTCCCCCCTAAAGCTCAAATATAAACGGTTCCAACTGCTTGCCAAATGGTTTCATCATATATCTACAACAAGCAACATTCTCAGTGTAAGTTTGCTTTCATTTTTTTAATGGGGAGCAGGGCTAGAAAGGGAAAAAAATGACAAAGTGAATATGGCAGGACTGTAAATTTTCCAAAAACATCCAACCGAGGTGGGGATAAGAACTGATTGAAATGAACTGCAAAATGTTGTATGCTTAGTATTGTGTAGGTAGCTGAATTTTTTTTAGTTGTGTTGCCATAAGTTGATGCCAATTGAAGAAAAATACACTGTTTTGAAACCCGGACCTGACCGGCTGATTGGACCGGGGACCGGGTCACGTGTCTAGTCCAACGCTTCCTAAAAACTGATGCATTCTTAAATCGGCTCAAAACTGCTGAACCGGTTGAAAACCAATAAACCCGGGAGTTAACCGGTTTCGCTTAAAACTGTTTTTTTTTTTTTTAAAAAAAATTCAATAACAACATCGTTTTGGTTTAAAAAAAAAACAGAAAAAATAAATATTATAACTTATGACACTTTTAAAAGTGGTTTACTTTTTATTATTATTATTATTATCAATTTATGTACATTATATTATTTTTTGTTCAATATTATTAGGATATTATATTAAAATATTAAAAAATATATATATTTTATTAAAATTGATTTGACCCTGTTCAACCGTTCACCCTTAAACCAATGCGTTCACGATGACCAGTTCGGTTCTGAGAACATTGGAAAAATACACATTTTATTAGCATGGGCAAAAGGAATGTAAAAAGAGGTAAAAGAAGAGAAAGCATACCTCATGGTTCAGCAACAAATTTTCAGGCTTGATATCCCTGTGAATAACATGCTTCCCATGACAATACGCCAATGCCTTTGTGAGGCTTAAAATATACTAAAATTTTCAAATGAAAGAAAGTTACAAATCTACACAATACAAAAATATTCAAGACTTGCTTAAAAGAGAGTAGTATAGTGACTAGCATAGAATATAATATAAACCCTACTAAGAATTTTTTTTCTAATCCATTTTCACTCAATTTCTTTATAGTTCCATATTTTACAGCATGTCAATACAATAAGTTCTGCAGCCACATAATCACAAGCATATCATAACTTGATAGTATTTAATTAATTGTAAAAGAAAAAAAAATCTGCTCTTTTCCCATCCAATCTCTCCAGTTATTTAATCAATTTTCTCAAAAAACAAACTACGGTTTCTTTCTGCTTTCCCTCATTTTTTTCCTCAAAATTCAAAACCCAATAATCTAACACAATGCCTAGAACCAATGAAAATGCTCATCATTCAGCAACTAAGACAAAGTTGGGCTACCTACAAAGTCCAAAAGAAGGCCAGATTAAAGCATTAGAATCACGAAGGGCATCATGTAACAAGGAAAAGATTACACCGGATACACAACCTTCACAACATCATAAGTCGCTACTCTTTTTTTTTTGCACTGCAAATATCTGATAGTATTAATAAAACTTCAGTACTAGGTGTACTGAAAATGATAGATAATTACAAAGGCATATTCTGCCAAACCCAACTACAAAATATATCTCATAAGCTTGGGACCCAAACATGAAACACCCCTAAGACATTTCTTCCTTAAGTCTAGTAGACCACTGGTTAAAATGAATATGGAAGTTTGTCTCCATTCCATTTAACCAAGACCAAGTGTGAAATAGAGCTTCATCCATGACTTTTTCGGAGCAGAAATTCTGGTTGTTGAACACCAAAGAATTCCTATGCTTCCAAATAGTCATGGATAAAGCAACCCATAGAACTTGCCATCTTTTATCCACTAAGCTTTTCCCACTCCATAGAGAGAATTGCTTGAAGTGATCTCGAGGCTCAATGGAGAATGGACCCACTCTATTGACCCATCATAAGTCACTACTCTAGGTAAAATCAACTCAAGAAACTACGTACCCGTAGTTTACAAGTAAAATCAATCATCTTTCACACCTTGTCTTCACTTTATCTCATGTTTTCAAAAGTTTGTATAAAGAATAGTAAAAGCAGAATAACAAATTTTCTTAAACCAAATTACAATCCCTTGCCATACCAAAGCAGGTTTAATAATCAAGTTTAATTTAAGTATACATTACAATCAGGTTCAAGTTCAACAACATTCAAAATCAAACACACAATAACTGCATCTTTGGTTTCACAATGGATTTCCAAAATTCCAATGAAATACCAATATTCATGTTTTTAGTCTCACATCGAGGGATTGATGCTGAAGCCAGAATCGAGTTTTAGTTGAAGAACCTTCATTTAACTTTTGCTATGGAACAATTTTTTTATTATTAATTAACTTTTTTTTGGAATAAAAACAACATCTAATTATAAATTACTTCATTTCAAACATGCAACTGAACTGAATCTTCAAAAGAGGCATATACAGAGACCAACATATTAAAAAAATGGTCCACGACCATGATTTGGGCCTCAACATCAAGGTTTTTTCAGTATCCAAGACCGCAACTAATGCAATTAGGACCGTATCGGTCGCATTTGTCCGCAATTTGCCACAATGCAACAAAACGGCAATTTGTGAACATTGACAAAGACACATTGAGTGAGAGTAAGAAACGGTTACCATAGGAGCTTGCTTCTCATTAAAATGGCCTTTTTTGTTAAGCTCCTTGTAAAGCTCCCCATTGTGAGCATATTGAGAGTACTCTAGCTATAAATAGACATATTAGGTCAATTTTCAGACCTATGATACATCTTTATGTTTTGTCTTCCTCTTAAATTCGTTTTCCCTTCTCCCTCTTCCAAAACCCTATTTTTTTCCTGCATACACCTAAATCTGTCTCAGTAAAACAATAATTTCAAACTCGTTAACCGTTGGATCGTTGTGAAATTTGACAACAAGGTTTGAAAATTATTTTCACACACAACCACCATTGGGATTCATCAGATAATGTTTGTAGTGGAATAATTTTCCATTGCACTGAACTTTCTCTTTTCCAACATACACCCAAACCTGTCCCAGTAAACTTATGATCCCATAATTTTTAACCGTTGGATTGTCTTGAAATTTGGACACCTGGTCGGAAATTCATTTCCGAACATCTCCACCGTTGGGAATTTCAAATTACTATCTGTGGATGGAGAAATACTCATGACATTCAGATAGTGGTATAAAGGCTTTAATCCCTTTTACTTCTCTCTGACGCTTGGAAACCCTAGCAGAACAATCAGAGGAAAAACTTGAGAAATCTCAAGAAATCGCTAGAGATGCCGCTATCGCTGCCGGAGTACACATGTGAACCCGCTTAGAGGTAAGGGATGAGTTTATCGCAATTAGGATTAGAATGAACATGTGTAGGGATCCTTAGAGGATTAAATTGAGATTTATTTTGGGATGTTTATTGAATTATAATTTTCCTTTACGAATATAAATACGATATTGTTGTGTTTGACAGACCAATTGATATCCTGATGCGAATTGGTTGATAAACTTGAGTGCTTTTGGTGTTTACATGTTTTTGATCTATGATTTTGATTCATTGATTTTAATATGATTGTCTGGAATTGATTAAGGGGTTTTACTCCCCATGTTGTGAGAAATATTTTGTATAAATTGTTATATTAAGATTATGAAATGGTGATTCAAATTGTGAGTAAGTGGCAAATTGAACCTAGGATGAATTGTGAGATACATGTGTATTGAGATATTATGTGTATTGAGTTGTGAGCTATGAACTTTGCAATCACACAATTGTAAGACTCTTTTAGGGCAACGAGTTTTTGCGCGATGAATATTGTGACGAGATCCACTGTGGGAACCCAACGAGTTGAATCACTTTGAGGCACGACGAGTTAAAATGATTTTGAAAACAATTGAGTAGTTATGTGCATTGCATAGTTTATAGGTAAAGTCTATATGTGTGTCATGTATATATTAATATTGTGTGATGTGTATATGATTTATGACGTGTAATAACATGCTGCTTTGGAATTATATCATTGTGATTGAGATTGAGTGTATGTGATAAATTGAGTATGTATTGAATTGTAGTATACATGTGTATTGAGATGTTGTGTGCATTGAGTTATTAGCTACGAACTATACAATCGCATGACTGTAACGAATTTAATCACAAGTTCGACGAGATAAAATTATTTTGAGAACAATTGAGGAGTTGCGTGTTTTGTATAGTTCATATAGAGTCTGCATGCTAAAATTCTTTCTGGGTTGGACCTGAATTAGGAGGGAAAGGCCTTAACGGACTCTTTAGAGTGTAGGCCTTGGAGTAAATACACTCGGTTTGAATGTTCCTTGAAGCCTATGTTGACCCCATATGGTTGGAGTGTTCTTGCAAAATAGAGTGACCCTGACTGGTCTCCCTATGATTTTACCCAATGAGAGTGACCTGACTTACTAGTGTGTGGTTTGTCTTGTCATGTACTCCTAGGGGCCCAACGAGGTTTTCACTGACATGGTACCACATTGCATATAGGATTGAGTCTTAGTATATTTGTTGCATAACGCTTGTGTATTGATTGATATTGATTGGTTGAGTGATATTGTCTTTGACCCTTGAGTACGTGAATGATGTGAAATTAAATGAGGCGTGTTGTGTTGAGGTGTGCTGTTACGCGGCAGGTGGTGGAATGACATTGGCTGTGTTTAAGTAAGTTGTATTTCATTTATATGATATGTATATCTATGTTGTCATGTTTCTCTCTATTAGTTAGGAATGTGATAACTCACTCCCCGTATATTATTTGTGTTTGGATCCTGTGATGATCTCGAACTTTGTGTTCGTGGGAGCAGATGGTTAGGTGAATGGCTATGGAGAACCTCATGCTAGAAGACGTTGGAACATAATGCTCTGATAGGATGTGACATTGTAGTATAGGTTTCTATATTAATTGCATGAAGTCTTGAACAACCTTGTTTTGAGCCGAGATGATTTTGTTATTTATTTGGATAAGTTTTATTATGATGTTAGAAAAGTAACTGTGAGCCTTTTACCCTTTGAAATGTTTTTATTTAAATGTGTTTTTAAAACTTTAATTAATTCTGCATTCCTATTTCTTTTATTATTAGTACATATATGTATGGGGTAAAGGGTGTCATAAATACCACCTTCGTCACTACCACCATTAGTAATGTCTCATCCACTACCACCATTGGCATTGTCACAACCACCAATGCCACCACCTCCACTATCGCCATTGCCAACACGACCATAATTGATGTCTCTATGACCGCTATTGCTGATATCACCATCATCACCATTGTCGTTACTACCATATAGAAATACTCTTCAATTAATTTTAATACGATATGAAACTTTCAAAATGAATTTATTTAAAATTAATCATATTTTAAAGATTGGTTTAAAATTTTTGTGAAACTAAAACTAAAAACTCATTGTTATTTTTAAATTTGAAACTTAAAACTAAACCACCCCAAACAGGACCTAAATGATCAATAACAATTTCTTTTGACAACATCAAATATTTAATTGCTTAAATAAAGAAAAAAATATTCATGCACACAAAAGATAACAAAATAATTTTCTCATATTGTAAAGTAGAAACATTAACTTATGTTTATTTTACAATTTACAAAATTACAATTGACAAGTGGTCAACAATTACATATTTGCGAAATGCTAATTATAACAATCATTTTCTTATGTACAACAATAACAAAAGCTTATCCTACTGGGTGAGGTCGACGGTATGGATCACCAAGGTTATTCGACACGGTTAAAAATCAAAATTTTAAATATATTAGTTATTTAATTTGAGATCTCCTTCAATGATTTCTCGTACATCCTTTTCAAACTCCCTCAATTCCTTTTCACAATACTAAAAATCATGTAATTTACTCTTCTAACTAACGTCTTTTGTGATCTTTTTTATACATGCCCAAACATCTTAATCAATTCTCTATTATTTTTATTTCTCAATGTGCGCTACACCAATGTTTTCTCATATATAATCATTTTGTTTTTTTTTTCTTTTTTTAAATAATCACACATCTATCTTAACATTCTTATTTTTATTACTCCACTTTTTTTCATGTTGCTTTAAATTCCGGCCAACATTAAACTACTACATGCATTTTCTTATGTAGCTACAGAATTTTAAAAAGATTAATCATGTCTTAAAAAATTATTTATTGAAGATAAATAACCTGAAATCAAGCTTTAAGTTTGACAAATATACTTCTTTAAGATAAAGTCTAGTTCTACCCAACTTTATTCCTATATATATCACCAATCACTTCATAGTCAACACCATTGTATTAAGTTTAAATATGAAAAATTATAAATCCATACAAATTATAATTTCTACACTAAATTTCTTTATTGGCATAAATTATCAATATTGTTGATGCTTTCCTTTGTTTGGTTGTTATCTTTTGCTCGATTCTTCCCTTTTTGACAGTAGACGTGGTAAAAACAAGTTCAACTCATTGAGTAGATTCATTTGACCCATTTCTTTTGATAGAGGAGGTTGGTGTTTTCAATCTATCAACCCACTTTGACTTGTCATGCTTAATCTGCTAATCAGAAAAAATTCTGAACAGGTCAATCCCCCAACTTTTTTTTACTTGGAACTTGGAAGATGATATTTTAATTTATTTATTTTGCACTTTTGGGAAGTTGTTTACACATTAAAACTATTGCTTTTGAACTGTTGTTTTATTTATTTTGCCTTCTTAGCATGGAAAAGACTGCTATTTGGTTGGTGATAAAAAATTTCAAATGCTAATGATGCAATATTTAATAATTTTTTATTGTCTTTATATTTTATTAGTAAAGTTTGTACATTTGTATTTTTTTTACTTTATTTGTTATTATTTTTAACAAGTTGACTTGCAAATAAGCGAAACCAATAGAATCCCCCAACAACTTGCCACTTTTTTCTTTAATCAACCAAAAGAAAATCTATTAAAAGAGGTACAAGGGGTACCAACCCTTCTACAAAAGCACATACGTAACCAAGTATATGTTCCTTTCCCAACATAACTCAGCAGTGTGTGTTCCTATTTCAACCTTTAATTACAAACATAACAATTCCATTCACACTACTTCCTATACCAGCTAGCTATCCCCTTCTTTGCAGAATAGACCGTGCCTTTGGATTCAGGCAATTTATTTCCCAATCCACCACTAATTAATCAGGGTTGGCTATGATTTCCAATCCACCACTTTACCAATACAAGTTAATTTGCCCTGTGCTATTTTATTGCAAATCCAATCATTTATAATTCCTTAAAATAGAAGCAACAGATTATAAAATGAAAAGGCTATATTAAAATGGAAAATAAATTAAACCATACTAATTCAGATATTTTGTTTAAGAAGAGGAAAGAGTGCCATTATCTCTAAATAGATTATTTTTTCTTAAACAAGGAAAAAACCAAGTTAATTAAGGGAAAAAGGTATAGACGTGCTGAACAACATATATGAAACATTTCCTCTCTTGTAATTTATTATTGAGAAAAGAAAACTTAAATTGCAAGCACTGTATATACACAGGGCAACGACATTTTAAAATTATGCTTTCTATATTCTTTTTTTTATGCCCACCTGTGTTTTAGGTAATAAATAGGTAATAAATATTTTCCTGTTTTAATTTCTTAATTAATATTCTAAAAATACTGGTTAGATATATAATACG
The DNA here is from genome assembly GCF_004193775.1 of Glycine soja. Taxonomy (NCBI): domain Eukaryota; kingdom Viridiplantae; phylum Streptophyta; class Magnoliopsida; order Fabales; family Fabaceae; genus Glycine; species Glycine soja. The sequence goes on from NC_041002.1 coordinate 48,504,902, forward strand.
TTACAACCAAATACACTTGGACATCTTGGATTGCTCATGGCTAGCACCTAATTTATTTTCTTCCCCCAAGACTGCCACTGCTACCTTAATATATTTCTTATAATTAGCGCAAGACTAGAGATGACATAATAAAATTTGGGTACATCAAATTTTTCTCCTATATATATATATATATATATATATATATATAGTAAACACATTAAAAAACATCAAAATTATTGCATCTGATGGAACCACCGTTACCATTTCTGACGAGCAATCTTGCATTTTGCCAGCTTCCATATTGAGGGCGTGCCACGAGAACAACACTATCGCTACTACACGGTCTCGTCGGATCTTGAACAACACAATGAGGGCACATGTTAGGATTCCAAACCCCAATGCTTCTAACTTGATCAAACAAGTAAAACAAGGCACAAGAAGGGTGTTGGTTGGGGCCCTCCACATCTACACCGGTTTCAAAGACGATTTTATAACTAACTTTTGTCATTGAAGACTTCATCCCAATACCATTTTTTAAAAATCATCTCCATTTTAAAACTTGGTATTTATAAAATTATCACCATCTGATATTTTAAGATGTTTTTATTGAAATCGTCAGGGAAAGTCCGTCGTTAAAAATGATTTTGTTAGTAGTGGTACAATATTATGTAAGAATTAATGTCTCATGTGAGATGCATGTGACTTATAGGGACTAATAAGTAAATAATTAACGATTAAGGCCTAAATTGTAATTGGGCTTAATAGGAGAAGTTTCTAGAACTAACTGTTACTTGATGGGAGTAATGGTTATAAAAGGGGCTTAATACCCACTAACGTGAAATAAGGTCCCCTTCCTGACCAGAAAAGTGTTCTCTCTTACTCATAGCCATCATCACGAATGGAGAGAGACAGAAAAGAAAGGCCTAAGGAAGTGATATCTTATTTCTCTCATCTTTCAAGGAAATCAAAGTGCACTGGAGAGAATTCCTATGGAGAAAGGTACAAGTCTTCCTATGGAGAAAGGTACACACCATTATCTATTGTTGTTTATTGATTGTTTGTGAGAATCATAGGTTTCAAGATTCTGTTGTTTCCTATCATTGATAGTCTAGGAAACACCTTAAGAATTTTTACATGTGGTATCAGAGCATGTGTTATGAAATTTATGATTCTCCAAGAATGATTTAATTTCTCCCAATTATGTATGAACCCTAATTATGAAATTTAGGGATAATTTAATTTCTTCAAATTATGCATCAAACCTAATTATGAAATTTAGGAATTTTAATTTCTATTACATGTATTTTTAATTAAAGTACATGTTTGGATAATGTGTTTTTGGCATTAATTATGTTTTTCCGCCGCAAAGTATGAAATTTTGTATGAAAGAAATATTATACAAAACTTCAAAGAGAAAGCTTATGCTGTCAATTTTATTTCTAATAGAGAAAGTTGTCTTTTCATTAACGTTATTTATATATTAAATTATGGAAAGAATGACGCGCTATGCTGTGAATTGGTTTTGTAAAGTTGTGCGGCTGATGTACCTTTCTTTCAATTCCAATTGAAAAGCCGCTGCTACGCGTACCTTCCTTGTAGGGGAATTAGAAATTTTGAATATTGCTATTTGCAACCCATTTTGCTATTTCCAGTCCCACTTGTGTTTTCTTTTTCTGGAAATTATTATTAAACGTTATTGAAGGATTGAAGTTTATATCCTGTAATTAAATTAATGTGAATGCTTTGAAATTATTGGTAGCAGTAAATATATGTATATGCTACATATTTGCTTGAACGTGTTTGAATGCAAAAACATAAATAAATACAAATATTATTTTATGGTCTAGAACGAAATTAATAGAATGGTTATGAATTGTTAATAGCAATAAGTATGTACAAGCCATATATATTTTGTTGGAATTAAATGTATGTTGAATTTGTTAGTCACCAAAGTGGCCAAATTTGTAAGGTTATTTAATTCCAAATTAATGATTATTTCAATAATATTTGGTTGGAATTAAATGTATGTTGAATTTGTTAGTCACCAAAGTGGCCAAATTTGTAAGGTTATTTAATTCCAACTTAATGATTATTCCAATTACTCATAGAATAATGGATGCTAAATTATATGATTATTGATTTATGGGTAATTGAAATTCATTGTTATAAGGCATTTATGGATCGCCCAAAGGTTGATTAGTTGTTCTTATAATTAATGAATATAATTGTAGGCGATTTGTGTGTATCATTAGTTTTATTTATATGCCCAAAGGAAATAGATACTACTAATTGATGCATATTTAATTGCCAAATAATGTTAAAATTTTATTAGCATCATTATGTTTGTATGTTGTGTGTTGGTGTATCACCCAAAGGAGAACATCAATATACATTGTTCGTTATCTAAATGAATCGTATGTATGACATATATTTTATGTCTCAAAACACTTATGTGAATTTTATTATGTAATACATGTTTTGAATTCATTGGATTCTTATGCATCATCTGTACCAATTTTAATGGGCTTAACTTCTCTGACAGAAATGAACAAGTCCAATTTCACCTTAGTGTTTTGGATCATGATCTTGCTATGTTGAAAGAGAAGTTTGTTACTATTATTGATGCTAGTAGCAATGAAGAGAAAGTCCATTATAAAACTTGGGAAAGATCTAACAGACTCAGCCTAATGTTGATGAGAATGACTGTTGCAAACGATATTAAGACAACTCTCCCTAAAATCGAAAGTGCTAAAAAGTTTATGTGATTAGTGGGAGAGTGCTCTCAAACAGCTGATAAGTCTATTGCTGGGACATTAATGAGTACATTGACCACCATGAAGTTTGATGGTTCACGTACTATGTATGAACATGTCATTGAGATGACAAACATTGCAGCAAGACTTAAGACCTTGGAAATATAATGGCTATGAATGAGAACTTTCTTGTTCAGTTTATTCTAAACTCATTACCGTTTGAGTTTGGCCCGTTCTAAATGAACTATAATACCATGAAAGATAAATGGAATGTGCATGAATTGCACAGTATGTTAGTTCAGGAAGAAATGAGGCTTAAGAATCAAGGAAGTCACTCAATTCATTATGTAAGCCACCAAGGAAATCAAGGAGCTTCAAAAGAAATTTATGAAGAAGCATGATAAAGGCAAAGGGTCATTAAAGAACAATGACGACTCTTTGCAAATCCAAAGGAAGGTATCAAAGGGAAATAATTGTCAATTTTGTAGGAAATCCGAACATTTCCAGAAGGATTACCTAAAGTGTCAGTCTTGGTTCGAAAAGAAAAGTGAGCTTAATGCTCATGTATGTTTTGAATCAAACTTAACTGAAGTTTTCCATGATACATGATGGATTAATTCTGGATGAATGACTCATGTTTCTAACATTATGCAGAGATTCCTTACCATCCAAACCATAAGCCCAAATGAGAAGTTCGTTTTTCATGGGGAATGGAGTGAAAGCTCCAGTGGAAACAGTTGAGACTTATTGTTTAAAACTCGACACTGGACATCATTTAGATTTATTGGAAACTCCTTATGTACCTAGTTTATCTAGGAATTTAGTTTCATTATCTAAACTTGATGTTACTGCATACTCTTTTAATTTTGGTAATGGATGTTTCAATTTATTTAAGTATAATCATCTCATTGGTACTGGTATTCTTGTGATGGTTTATATAAATTGGAAATAGACAGTTTGTATGCTGAAACTGTTTTAACTCTGCATCATAATGTTGGCACTAAACGTAGTTTAGTGAATGAATGATCTGCTTTCTTGTGGCATAAACGTTTAGGTCACATTTCTAGAGAAAGGATGGAAAGATTAATAAAGAATGAAATTCTTCCTTATCTAGATTTTATGGATCTAAATATTTGTGTGGGTTTTATTAAGGGAAAAACAAGCAAAACATACAAAAAAAAGAGCTACAATAAGCACTCAGCTTCTTGAAATTGTGAATACTGATATTTGTGGACCTTTTGATGTTAGTTCTTTCAGAAAGGAAGGATATTTTATCACCATTATTGATGATTATTCACGTTACAGTTATGTCTACTTACTGCCCGAGATTTCTTAGGCAATGGATGCCTTAGAAATTTACTACAATGAAGTAAAAAAGGCAATTAGACATAAATGTGAAAATTATTAGATATGATAGAGGTGGTGAGTATTATGGAAGATATGATGAAACTGGACAACACCCAGGTCCATTTGCTAAGCTTCTTCATAAATGTGGCATTTGTGCACAATACATAATGTCCGGTACACCACAACAAAATGGTGTATCAGAAAGGTGTAATAGAACTTTAATGGATATGATTAGGAGTATGTTAATCAATTAGACTTTACCCGTATCTTTGTGGATGTATGCCTTGAAAACTGTCATGTATTTAATGAATAGGGTTCCTAGTAAGGTAGTTCCAAAGACATCTTTTGAACTGTGGACAAATAGGACACCTAGTATAAGGCACCTGCATGTTTGGGGTTGCCAGGCAGAAATAAGAATTTACAATCCGCAAGAAAGAAAATTGGATGCAAGAACAATCAGTGGATATTCATTGGTTATCCAAAAAAAATCAAAGGGGTATATGTTTTATTGTCCTAATCATAGTATGAGAATTGTCGAAACTGGAAATGCAAGGTTCATTGAAAATGATGAAATCAATGGGAGTACAATTCCACGAGAAGTGGAAATTAAAGAAGTTAGAGTGCAAGTCCCTTTAACTTTTGCCTCTAGCAGTAAGGTGATTACTACTTCAGTTATTGCTACAAACAGTAATGAAGAAGTATAACACAATGATGAGTCCATGATACATAATGAACCCATTGTGGAAGAACCACAAAAAGTAGCATTAAGGAGGTCTCAAAGAGAAAGAAGACCAGCTATTTCGAATGACTATGTGGTATACTTACATGAAACAGAAACAAACTTAAGCATTAATGATAATGATCCAGTTTCGTTTTCACAAGCTATAAGTTGTGATAATTCTGAGAAGTGGTTAAATGCCATGAAAGAAGAGATAAATTCCATGGAACATAATGGTGTTTAAGACCTTGTAGAATTACCAAAGGGTTGTAAGAGAGTTGGTTGTAAGTGGGTCTTCAAGACTAAACGTGACTCTCATGGCAACCTTGAACGTTACAAGGCTAGACTTGTTGCTAAGGAATTTACTTAGAAAGATGACATTAATTATAAAGAGACATTTTACTGGTCTCACGAAAGGATTCTTTCAGGATTATCATGGCATTAGTAGCCCATTATGACTTGGAGCTACATCAAATAGATGTGAAAACCGCCTTTCTAAATGGAGATTTAGAGGAGAATGTTTGTATGGACCAACCAATGGGGTTTTCAGTTGAAGGAAATGAACACATGGTGTGCATTCTAAAGAAATCAATATACAGTCTTAAAGCAAGCTTCCCGCCAATGGTATTTGAGGTTTAATGATACCATTATTTCCTTTAGATTTAAGGAAAATACTGTTTATCGGTGTAGTATCTGAAGGTCAGTGGGAGTAAGGTTATTTTCTAATTCTGTATATTGATGATATCTTGCTTGCAGCTAACGATCTTGGTCTTCTTCATGAGACTAAGAAATTTCTCTCTAGAAACTTTGAAGTGAAAGATATGGGTGAGGTAAGCTATGTGATAGGGATAGAAATATTCCATAATAGATCACAAGGATTGTTAGGCTTATCTCAGAAAGTATATATATCGATAAAGTGCTAGAGAGATTCAAGATGGAAAGGTGTTTAACATTGCCTATTCTAATTTAGAAATGAGACAGAGTTAGTCTCGCACAATGTCCTAGAAATGATATGGAACGAAAACAAATGAAAGTAATTTTGTATGCATCAATTGTTGTTGCATTTGAGAGCTGAATTTGTAGTATGTTTTGAGGCTACAATTCAGGCTAATTGGCTGCGGAACTTTATTTTAGGGCTTGGAATTGTCGACAGTATTGCTAGGCCACTGAAAATGTATTGTGATAACTCCGTAACAATATTTTTTGTAAGAACGACAAGTACTCTAAGGGTGCTAAGCATATGAAATTGAGGTACTTTGTCGTGAAGGAAGAAATTCAGAAACAAAGAGTGTCAATAGAACATATTAGCACAAACCTTATGATAGTTGACCCTTTGAATAAGGGATTATTGCCCAAGACATTAAAGAACATGTTGAAAGTATGGACATTATTGTTATTGATGATCATTAAGTGTAATTTACCTTATGTAATTTTGCTGACACTCTGAGCTCAATTATGATATGTTTCTGATTACCTGTTCTCTATGTTTGCATGCATGTTTGTGTTAGAGTAATGTTAACAGGTTTTGTCTTGAATGAAGACATTATGTTGGACCAATTATGTACTCCTAACTAATGGTCATATTAAGGAGAAGACTAATTTGTAGTACATGGAAGGGACTATGTCGATTAGATGATGTACAACCGCCATGACTCGAGTTGGTTCCTATTCTTAATCATGAAATTATGATGTACCTAATGTATAGGACAATTTAGTCAATTTTTAATGCGCATTATGTTAGTTAATCTATTTATTTATTTAGTCCATAATGTTTATTAATGTCACATGAGCCAAGTGGGAGAATGTAAGAATTAATGTCTCATGTGAGAGGCATTTGACTTATGTAGGGACTAATAAGTAAATAATTAACGATTAAGGGCTAAATTGTAATTGGACTTAATAGGAGAAGTTTCTAGAACTAACTACTACTTGATGGGAATAATGGTTATAAAAGGGGCTTAATACCCACTAACGTGAAATAAGGTCCCCTTCTTGACCAGAAAAGTGTTCTCTCTCACTCATAGTCATCATCACGAACGGAGAGAGACAGAAAAGAAAGACCTACTAAGGAAGTGAAATCTTATTTCTCTCATATTTCAAGGAAATCAAAGTGCACCAGAGAGAATTCCTATGGAAAAAGGTACAAGTCTTCATATGGAGAAAGGTACACACCATTATCTATTGTTGTTTATTGATTGTTTGTGAGAATCAAAGGTTTCAAGATCCTGTTGTTTCCTATCATTGATAGTCTAGGAAATCCCTTCAGAATTTTTACATATTAATCTATCCTTGCTATGATAGAGATGCCAAAATCTGGTTTAGTTTTAGAGTAATCATTAATTCCAAACAGCTCTTGTCTGAAAATGCAATTATTTCTCATCCTCCATATATTCCAAACAGCTGCACCCCAAATAACAAACCTCACCTCAGCTGCTCTTTTTCTGGAGTTGGCTCCCCCCGTTGCATAAAATGCATTGATGTAGATTTTGGAAGAAGAGAGGCTTCATCTAGCCACCCGATGCAAGTGCACCATACTCTATGGACCTCTGTGCAAGTGAATAAAACATGTTCACTTGTTTCTTATTGTAAGGCACAAAAAGGACATAAGTTTGATTGCAAAGCTGCACCTCTCAAGGACAAATTTTGTCTCGAAGGTAATCGGTGAGACAATGTCCTCCATATAAGAATTTGAACCTTTGGTACGTTGAACATACATCTTCCCTATGGTGGAAAACATTTATATAGGACAATCTTGGCTAGCTTCTTTCATTTCACTAATAGCCAAGTATGCCGAATGCACGGTGTACAAACCACTAGATTCATGCCTCCATATCCAAGTATCCTCCTCACACTTCATAACCAAAATATTGTTTGACATATTCACAAGTTCTTCTATCAATGTCTCCTCCGACATAAAGGAATTTCTTCTTCATCTAAGACTCCACACCCACTTTTCACCATCTCATTTCCCTGTCCCATTGGTGGAGTGATATGACAAAGAATCTAGGATAAGCAATAGCTAGATTATTGTCTCCCATCCAATCCAACCAAAACTAGCTTGATCTCTCCCCATTCCCAATCTTCCAACAAAGATCCCTCCACCAAACAGATGTCCTTTTTGACGAATTATCATCCACTAAATCTCTTCATCCCTCACATTTTGACTCTAGTACTTTAACCCATAGTTTTCTTTTGAGAGAAAAGGTTCCATTTCCATTTTTCTAACAATACCTCATTAAAACAAGACAAATCTCTCACAGCCAAACTACCATAATTTTTTTTTCTAATAATTATATGATACTAAATGAAATTTTTGCATTTTTTTATTGTGGAACGATCATTTCAAGATAAATACTATAGAATAAATTATATAAACTTTTGGTGAATATAAATCTAATTTTAATTATGAAATTCACTAGTTATGGTATATACTATACAATTTTAATATTAAATCTTACGAAAACGATGAATTTATATTTTCACTCACTTCTATCTTATTTTCATAATCATGAAATTCTTCTTAATTGTAATCATACTATTATTTGATATTAAGAGAAATGTTAGCTAGCGGCATTCATCTCACAACTCTTTTTCTAACTCTTTCTGTAAGTTAAATTTTTTTTAAAAATACTATGATTTTGTTCTCACTTTTGATTGAATGATTTTATTCCTTAATGTTATTATAGCCTCCGCATTGTAGGGGCTTAATATCAAGTACAGAACTTGTTTATAAAAAGCATGATATTTCTCTCATAGTTACTACCGTTACCATCCCCGTTGAATACTCCATGATTTCTTGCGTTTTGCGAGTTGCCATGACCATGACCTGGTGCTACAGGAAGGTTGTCACTGTCGTCGCTCTCAGACTGCCATCTACGCTGTCTTTGGATATTGGCACAGTGAGGGCATGCCCTAGGTGTCCACATCCCGGTTCTGGTGACTTCTTCAATCATGTAAAGTAATGCCGATGAAGGGTGTTGGACAGGGCCATCTACGGTAAAATCAAACTCGTCAATGCCAAATAATGCACCATTTGACACTCGAATCTTTACCATCATAGAAAGACCAACATCGATTCCTCTAGTAAATAAATTTTCCCCGTTATTAGCATAATAATGTGCTATGGTTACCATGTAAGGCTTCTCATTCTCTTTCTTCTTCTTCCACTCGGTAACATAAAGACCCTTCCTAGTTCCAGACGACCTATACGGACAAATGGTCGTCGAAGTCACACCGCCCGATGAATTAGTTGTATTTCTTGTGTAGGGAACATACGTTGACGAAGCTCTTGTGTAGGGAACATACGTTGACGAAGCTCTTGTGTAGGGAACATACGTTGACGAAGCCGCTTCCTCCCATCCTCTGACGTCTTTTGTTGAATTTGCATGGAAACAAATCATATTTCCTACAAGAAGACCGGCTTCAGCTCTTCCCACAATTTGGGTAAAGCCACTTGAATATTGTTTTATTGCATGGCGATTGATTTTTTCTCGACATGTATTATCTTCGATGTCGATCCGTAACTCCTCGTCTGAATTTATTCCGGTGCTTTTGGTTATGGAGAGTGTACAAGTTAATCCTTCTACGTTGTATGAGACTTCCCATTTCTGGCTCCTTTTCCCATTATCTTCCCACTTTTCCTCTCCTTTTTTCATGCTAATGGAGGCCAATTGGCCCAGTTGAAAATGGTAAGAACTGGTTCCATTTCCCAGAAGACGAAAGCTGCCAGGAGCGTTTCCCATGTGTATATATTCGACAATTTTCAACAATACTACTGTACCTACCTGCATGAATGCATGTATAATTATAAATGAGGAATGCTAGCAATGCAATATATTATTTGACACATTTTTTTTGTAAATAGTTATTCTAATCGATTTTATGATTTTTGATAAATTTTAGTTAATAAAAAAAATAAAATATTTAAAGAAATATGTTAGAAAATATATTCCTAACCTTCTTCCATATAAATGTATCTTACAACAACAACAACAGCTGTTTTGGGTTGCGTTCAAACATGGCAAAATCTTAAATATGTGCATAGAGATTATAGAGTAGGTATTGTTCTTCGGCAAGGCTAGGCTAAACGGCATAAAGTTCCTATATACGTACACATCTCTATCATTTGTATCACAACAATTTTCTTTAACATCATGGACTAATTATGTATTTGTGCTACAATATAATATATCTCTTTTTTCGTTTTTTTTAAATATTATTGTTAAATTCTTTTATTTATTTATTTTAGTTCTAGTTATTTAGTTTAAAATGTTTTTTGTTAGTCTTTATAGTATATAATTTATTTTAAATTAATTTCTGAAAAAAATTGAGAGGAACTAAAATCAAATTATCTGCATATATAACAAAGACAAACAAAAAATGAATATATTATAGAGATTAAGATAAAAATAACAAGGATCAAAATAAATAAAAATAATTACAAGTGTTTTGAAAAAAAAAATATAATATAAAAGAAACATATTGCATGGACTATAAACATAGTTTCTTTAATAGGACTATAAACATAATTATTCATGACATTATTATTTTATCTCTTTTTATCAGCTTAAAAATTTAACCTGGTATTTTTCTCTCCTCCTTTCCTATCCCTTTTTATAGTATACAAAATTGTACACCGAACGTACTCCCTTTTAATATCCATCAATTCTCATACAAATCTCTTCCCACCTCTGATCTCTGGTTTATATATCCCGTACCTTCTCATAGTGTATGGTAAGAATAGTTTCCATTTTTAAGAAAACCAAAAGTCGCCTGGACCAATCCCATGTGTGTCAGTATGCATGGTTCTAGCTAGAACATGCAGCATCACAATGAAATAAAAATCAATATAGTTAAAATCTAAAAAAACAATGAAATAATCAACAAAACTAGAATTAAAATCTGCGTAGAAATAACCAGAGCCTTACCTGCACTTGCAACTCGACGACGTAAATAGATTACTTCGATCCGATTAACGTGAAGACAAACTATATGTCTATATATCTGACCACTTTACTTGATTTTATTTTATTTTTTATGAGAACCACTCCACTTGAAATAATCAAATGATCTTCCTTCTTTGCATTATTGGGTTCGTATGGGGAAATTATAAATACACACAATATAGATTCTTCGCACATTAACATGGAGTAAAGCTAGCGTTAATATTACGCAGAGTAATAAATTAATTAGGTGGAATCTAATTCTCCAACATGTTTTCAACACCACTCTTCTCTCTTTATTGAATGATTCTGATAATGGTGCTGCTTTTTGCTTTTGTTCTATTCTTCCATTAAAAATGATGACATACAACATAACTTAATAACTGTTGGTTTAAAAACAAACTTTACAAAAACTTCCAAAATTTATGAGGTATCATAGAAATTTTATAATATATGAAAATTATACATACATGTAAAAGTGGAATGGATAAGTTGACACGAAATTAGTATGTATTATGAGGAGGGGTACGCATAACAAGAGGGATGCAGTGCATGTACAGATACTAAACAAATGGGTAACTAAATTAAACTAGGTCTTCTCTTGTTATTGCATAGTTGGAATGTTCACACATGAAAATTATAAATATACGGATCGATTACAGAATAATCTTTGCACTCTGACTACATGTAGCATCCAACTCTCTATCATATTTCCCAAACTATTTTTCTCTGTATTGTGCCAGTGCCATTGCCTTTTATCGATTGATTTATACCTCAACGTGTTTGATTCTTGATTCCAATTTCCACTCGTTCGATTCTAGCATTTATATCTAGTGTGGGGGCCGGGTGTTTGTTTTCTTTAATAACATAAAAACTTTTGATAGAGTTTCAAAACCATTTTTCTTAAATTTTTGTGCAGAAAACATGAAGGATTTAATTTCTGGAAAAATAAACAAAAATAATCATGTAAAACATGACGAACACAAACAAATTAAAAGAGTTTTCTCGTATTATAAAGCAATAGTTCTGTTCGTTCGTAATAGAATCTACACAACTATAATTGACAAGGTAAACAGTAATTTGTTTTATTTATTAGTGAATCACATGTACATGTACTTTATATAGCTACTTAAAAAATTAATTCTTAACTATATTATAGATTTTTGCTTATAAAGAAACTATATTATAGTTTTATATGTTGTTAATGTCTCATTTTAATTATTGTACACATTTCTATATACTGTAAGCGAGTAAGTATATATAAAATAAATAGTTTTTGAAATATACTTAATTTTTGCATTTTTGTTCGATTTCTTTTGTGATACACTTTTCTATGGATATAGGATTTTATTTTTTTAAAAAAAAAGGCAGGATTCTAAAAAATAAGAAATAATTATAAGAATAATAAAGCTTAAATAAATGTATAATAATGTAATAAATTAATTTACACACGTAATGAAATTAAAATACTTAAAAAAATTTTAAGCCAACATTGAAATAAAAAGAATTACATAATACATGAAGTTATCTTTAAAAATAAATGATTAAAATTGTAAAGTGTGTGTATATATATATATATATATATATATATATATATATATATATATATATATATAGTGGATAAATATGCATGCAGTTATGGAATCTCTAGGTCTGGCTTTGTTCCAGATGAAAATGATTAAAGGGATCGATGTTGGTTTCAGTGAATGTTGACTGATAAAGATGGGGTAATGGTGGGGCTGACGCAGTTCTGTGTGTTTTTATTCACTTGCATTTTGATTTTCATTTTTATTGCTCATCATTTAAGTTTATGCTCCTATTTTCATCATATTTTCTTTGACTTTCAACTTGGTTGTTTTTTGTAGGCTTGAACCTTTGGTTGTTGATTCAAGAAAACAGATCAGAACATGAGCGACCATTGACGTGTGTTTGTGCATGCAAGAGAGAGACGGAAGAAACACATGTTCTAATGAGTAGATGCAAAAAGCAACGATTGACCAACGCTACCATTATTAGGAATAGGACCCCTTCCAAATGAACTGCAAAATGAGCAGTTTTTTAGGGAACAAAACGTGCAGTTCTGAATCTCATCCTTCAAATTTATTAAAACTTGTTAAATTTCTAAAGATAAATTTACCATTTAACAAATTAAATCAACTGACAATGCAGTTCTTTTCACAACTTTAGACATCTTAATCCACCATTATGATCCTAACATGAAAAGTAAGACAAAAAAAAATTATCACAAATGAATTCACAATCAATTTTCTAAGTCAACTCATAAAACTAATTAGCACAACACAAGAGTTGACATTAATTAATTTGGGTAATCAAGTTAGGTTCTTCCCTTCCCTTGGTAAACATATAAATTGTTGCATATATTGGAACCACCGTTAGCGTTCCGGGCGAAGTTTCCATCATTGGCAACAATGCGGGCTCATGGAAGGATTCCAAATCCCGGCTCTGTTGACTTCATCCAATATGTAAAATAATACATACACAGGGTGTTGCTTAGTAGGACCCCATAGGAGTGAACTATTGTGCGCAAAAAGACACCCATGGTTTTAAATTGTGGTCCCAATCGTAACTGCAGTTGCATTTTTCTGCAATTGCAGTCGCATTTCTGTTGTACTCCACATTCTGTGTATGTATTATTTTTCTGTTGTCACTCCACATTCGCATAATGATCGCAATTGCAATCACATCAGTCGCATTTTTCTACAATTGTCCGCAAACCATCTCAATGACTAATATATGTCCAAAAAATTATTCCTTGGGGACTAGGGATACCAGAGACAAACCAATCGAGACAATACAAATCAATGTTAGAAAGATGCAAATTGTCAAAGCCAGACACTAAAGGATGAGTATAATAATGGGTGTTAGTGTTAGCGGACCATAGAGATATAAAATTGATTGGGTGGTTAAGAAGGAAAGAAAAAATAAGTCATTTGATCCCTTGGATTAACAAAAATTAGCAATTTAACAATCAACATTTACTAATAAAAAAAATGTTAACTGACCATAACCCTCATCTTTAACGAGGGGATGCGTGTTTTTTCTGAAGATGCATAACATGTAAAGAGAATTGTACAGGAAAAAGAGACTAGCTACGTTAGGGATATAAAAGTGAAGACGAGGGGATGTGTGTTTTTTTTGAAGATGCATAACATGTAAAGAGAATTGTACAGGTAAAAGAGACTAGCTACGTTAGGGATATAAAAATGAAGGGACTGTATAAGTAAAAATGGGATGATAAGCCCAATGAACTCAATGCAGATTGATTGGGCAGGACATGCTAGGTGCACCCAGCAACATTGCTGGTACACCCAATAATTAGGTGAATGGGCAAAATTGTCCTTGTGCCAAAGTTTGAAAATAAAATAATTTTTAAAAAAATTCCTTCTTCCAGACAAAGGTTCTTCCGGATGAACAAATTGTTCATCCAGAAGAACCTTCTTCTAGAGAATTTATCGGAAGAACTTCTTCCGGTAGCTTCTTCGGTAAAAGGTTCTTTTGGTAGAACAATTTATTCTACCGGAAGAACCTTTTTTCGGAAGAAGAAATTATTATTTTTTTAAATTAGTTTTATTTTCAAACTTTGGCACAAGGACAATTTTGCCCATTTACTTAATTGCTGGGTGCACCAGCAATGTTGCTGGGTGCACCTAGATTTCCCTAAAGGGAATTGATATTGGTCCACTAAATTTACTATTGGCCCCTACCAGCACATGGAAAAGACTAAAATATCTTTTCTCCTTCCAATTATTGGCACCAACCCTTCCCACTACTCTTTCTTCCTTCCTTTTCTCTTTCCCTTTCTTCTTTCCCCTCTCTTCCCTCCTTGCCTCACGAAGCCCTCCTTGTTCACGGTTTTTTTTTTTCAAGTTTGTCGATATAACACAATCATGGTTCATTGTGAAATTTATACAATAGTCTGTTGTGCATTTTTTATTTTTTTGCAACCCCAGTTACATAACGAAAGCTACAATTCTACTATGCTAGTAAGGGTGAGAAAAAAATATATATCGGAATCACAATTTTGTTGTGTATTGTATTAAAAAATCTCACTTTTGTTACACAATGTTTTTTGCACCTGTACTAGTGCAACGAAAGTGTGTTTCTGATATACAAAGTGGAGAAGGGTATTTTTGGAATTTTGAAAGTTGGCAAGGGTGAATAGCAAAGGTGTTGGAAGAAATAGTATCTCCTACATCAAATCACCCAAAACAATCATATAAAAAAGAAAAGAGAGAATAAGCCCAATTTAAGTTTATTCAGATTGATTGGGCCGGGCCTTCCGATTGGAAATGGTGGAAAAATGAAAGGGATGATACAAAATAGGTAGAAACGATGGAAGCCGAAGGTTTGGATTGCCGGAAAACATGAAGCTTAAGCAGTTGGAAGGTCTCCTCGGTGGTCTTCAACAGTTCCCTCAACCCAAGGTAAAAGCTTTCTCCTTTCTCCCACTCTTTTTCACAATTTCCAACTTTTTATTTCTTCTATCTATCTATTGTTATAACATTGCACACTCATCACTTCTGTCTTGTTTGTGTTTGTGGGTTGTGGCATCATGCAGGTCGAGCTTGAACAGTACCCAACAGGACCCCATATAGCTTCTCGAATGCTTTTCACTGTGTTCCCTCTTTCCCTTTATTTACCATGTTTCTTGTTTCACTCTTTTATTCATCAAATATGCTAAAGTTGGATTCTTTTTGCCTTATCCCATGTCCATCATCGGGTGCTTATTAATGGGTTTGTTTTTTTAATATATACTTGTTTGTGGAAGTTGACCAACCTAGTATATGCAAAATGGTACTTGTTGGTCTCTTTTGTAGTGTGATTGTAAACATCTAGTTATGATTCTTGTTGTTGGTAAAATAGCAATTTTAACTGGTTGTAGGGATTAGGGAAAGATGGGGAGGGTATTTTAGTAAATCAATTCAATTATGTGAACGTGTGTGTGGATTTGAAAAAGATTTAGGGAATAATTTTGCTTTGTTAGTCTGAAAATAGTTATTGCCATTTCCACTTTTTTAAAGTTATGTTTCCTTTGCTGTTCATGAGAATCAGGCAGAGAATTCTTTTGAGGATGTGAGCGACAAAGTAGTGGCTGACTTTGGATGCGGTTGTGGTACGTTAGGTGTTGCAGCTGCACTGTTGAGTGCAGAGTGAGTTGCATCTTTCCCTGCTTACTTTTTCGGGGATCTTGATTTTCTTTTTGTTTCCGATTCCCTATGTTACCAGAATCATAGCTGAGATTAGAATCACATTATGGATATTTTAAAATTTTAAATTTCCTGCTTTTTTTAAATCAAATATCCAGTTTTAAATTTCAAATTCATGTTTAGTAAAACAATGTTCCACATACTTTTTCCCCTCTCAATCAAATAGTATGTTTTCGTATTACTATTACTAATGTTCTCTTTTTTTTCTTAGCATTGATCAGACATGTTCTTGGCATTGACATTGATCCAGAATCTCTTGAAATAGCTTCCAATAATGCTGAGGAACTTGAGGTATCGTCTTTCTGCTTATTATTATGGTAAATGAGTGTCTAGATCAATATGTTTCGTATTGCAATTGTCGAGTCTCTTGTTTGATGAAAAGAATAATAATTTTCTATATGTTTTGAATACTGTACATAAAATTGGAATAAGAGGTGATAAAAAGTGGTCATTATTATGCTCTAGATGCAATAAATAAATCTTTTTTGTATCAAATTCAATAATTATGTTAAAGTTGGCTACTAATAACTGATACACAACATTCCTTTGTTTTCAATTAAAACTGCAGGTTGACATCGATTTTATTCAGTCTAATGTCATGGACTTGGGATGGAGAGGTAGCTTTCCACATCATCTCTGTCTTATAATACTATATCATTGTACATGTTTGTGTCTTGAAGCATAACCCTTTTCAACGGGACATGGGTACATGAAGCATATCTTTTTATCTTTGAAAATATTAGAGAACAGGATCTAACCAAGTTTATAAGCACTCGAATTCCACTTTGTATGATGCCAGTTGATTTCGGGATGTGCAAGCTTAGTAATAAAATTGTCTTTATTTTTATTTCAATAAACCAAGCTTAGAGTTTTTCTATTGATCAAGAGGTTTTGTAGCAATTTGGTTTTGTACCTGGAACTAATTGTATTTGTAGTTGAATTTTATGGACTTCAAATTATTCTGATGAAGTAGATCTTTGCACTTTTATCTTTGTAACTATTACTGGGATTTTGGAGCAACACCGGTCTAATGAAAGCTTGTTGCTTGGTGAAATTTACTAATCTCTCTCTCCCCCACACACTTTTTCATTCTCCAAGTTGCTTCTAATTATGTCTCCAGAAACTATAATTGAGAATTTAACAGATTAAGTATGTAGGGCTTGATGTAGGCACAGAGAAAGCGTTCCAGCTTGAGCCAAGAAAGTCTAAACCTTCTATGTAGTACATCCACAACTTCTCAGCTCTTTCATTGCAACTCACCACCCAACAATGTTCACTCTCCCTAGGTTTAAGATAATAGGGCTTGACACCTAGCGGCTTCCTTTTACGGGTTGTCTACCGATCTCACTGGTTCACTCCCTTGAGGAATGTTCCTCGAGTCGCACTGTGTTTCTGAATTGAGTCCTTAATTCTTATAGCAGCAGGCATATTCTTTATGCATTATTTATGACTCATGGACATTGTATGCTATTTACAAGTATTCCATGTATGATGACTTGTTCTGGTAGTTGTTAAACAAAATGACCAAGTGAGCTAGTCATCGATTTAAGGGGAAAGCTGGCTGAAAATCAATTCTAAGTTCTAACTCTAGATTTTATATGTTGTTGAAATTTTTCTATAACAAACTCGTATGATTATCTGGGTATTGTCTCTAGGTCGAATTGTTGATACAGTTATAATGAATCCTCCATTTGGTACTCGGAAAAAAGGTGCAGATTTGGATTTTCTCTCCGTTGCTTTGAAGGTAAGCAATAGCATCAAAGCTTATCTATAAATATATGATTGATGGGAATTCTAATATTACCTTTTGTCAGGTTGCTTCTCAAGCTGTTTATTCCTTGCATAAGACTTCAACAAGAGATGTAAGTCGTTTTTATTTTAAATTCTAAATTCTAATTATTAGATTGAGTAATTGAGATCTGCAAGACTGATCAAATTGTTTTTGACTTATTATCTCCTGTATCATATTTATTTTATTATTTTTTCTTTTTTCACAGAAGATATATCTGGCCATTAGTTAATAAGGTTCCCATTCCACAAGGATGCCATTAGTGTTATTTTCTTCAACCTTTTCACTAGTGTGGCATCGTTCTATTAAACCTATTCTATTCTTCCTCCCAGTTATTGTTTTGCATCTAGCTTGCACTTCAAGTTTAGACATAACATCAATGATATGTTTTAGACTAAAACAAGTTGCGATTCAGGTTGCTGGTTTAATATGAAATTTTAGCAATACAGTAATTTTGGAAAATAACCATTCTTATAATCATTTAAATTTTCCTACAAAATACAAACCACCACCAATGTCTTCTCACTGATTGCTTGCTTAGTTCTTTTATGTTCATTAATGCATAAGCATGAATTCACACGTAATCTATAATTCTGCGTGGCTATTTTCTCCCCATTTGTGACAATACCATCTTTTCAATTTTATCTGATTGCAGCATGTGAAACGAACAGCATTAAGGGATTTCAATGCTAGCAGTGCTGAAGTTATATGTGAGGTTAGAGAAGTTTACTTCATATTTGATGTTTTTGAGTCTTAAAATAAAAGTTAATTTTTTTCTGTATACATGATGTTATTTTTGCATGAAAAAAATGTAAATCCTATTCCTATATATTTCCTTGTGACCAACAACAGATAAGAGTACTTCAACTATCAATGATAAGTTATTTTAACAGCTCTAGTTTAATCAACAGACTTCTGTCAGGTATCTGGCCAAACTCAATATTCTGCACCTATGATACTTGAACCACTTTCCAGATTAATCGAATTAAGTGTTTGTATATGGAATGCTATTTCTAAAAAAATGTGATGAGCCCATGAGTTTCATCTTAGGTCCTCCATCCTCACACCATGCAACCTGATTCTTTCATTGGCTTGGCTTAACTTTGATTTGAACTGCCCAAAATCTTCCATTCCGTTTAACAATTCTACCTGTATAGTTTAATAAAACCAGTTATTTGTATAGTAGCCATAGTGCAATTTACCTGACTTATGGTTGAAATCTAATTTTATTTTCTTGCTTTGGCAGCTTCGATATGATGTACCGAAAATGTACAAATTTCATAAGAAGAAGGAAGTAGATATTGCTGTGGACCTCTGGCGTTTTGTACCAGCAGCAAGTCATCAAAGCAGAAATACTTGATGCAGACAAGGATAGTGTATTTTGGAATAGATGATAAGATTGCAAGTAAAAAGAAAATTTTGGGTACCTAAAAGGATTAGAAACCTTCTCCGTAACTAGCTCTTGTAGTAAATTGGGTGATGCCACTTCTGTAGTTGTGTGTATCTATAAATTTGAGCAAGTTATACTCTTTCTGCTTATACATACAGAGTGTCTTCTTCGAGCTGGTTATAACTGGTTGCTTGATTATGAAACTTGGTGATGTTTTAATAATCCATTGCACAAAGTTGCATAAGATCTTGCTATCATAACCACAAGACAAGGTTATAAAAAAATTTACCTAGCTCCAGATGTAAAGCATGGGAAATTCTTGAACCAGTGAACCCTTCAGACAAAATATAATACTCCCTCCTTTCCATATTGATTGTCGTTTTAGCATTCAATTTTATTTTATTTTCATGTTGATTGACGATTTCAGTATTGAAGGAAATATTAAAACTTCTATTTCAATTTTGTCTCTAATGAATACTATTATTTTGTAATACTTCTTTTTAATACTTAATGATGTATTTATAAAAATTAAGAGAGTAAGGATACTTTAATAAAATTTGCACTCAATAAATACTATTGCCTTGGAGTAATTGTTTTCCTCAATTCACCTAAAAAAATTGTTTTTCTTAATTTGTAAAAAAAAATGAAAATCTTAAAGGTCAATCAATATGAAATGGAGAATAGTGAATCTGTTTAGTTTAATTTACTCTGAAAAAAATATCAGCATTTTAAGTTTTCTTGTGAAAAATGATTTATTTTTCAGAAGACAAACTCGACATGCTCTAGATTTTGTCGTGCAAAATGTCCGTATCTACTTTATATGTGAAACAAGTAGAACATGGCACAAGATGGCATGCCAATTTGGACATGGCACGATAACTATTTGACTTCTAACAGCAACAAATGCCTTCCATCAATTATTTCAACTATACCATGCAGTTTTAAATCAACCATTTACATGAGAAGTAACGAGTCAATAATTAATGAAACCAGTAATTCAAAACTTAATAAAACTTGTAATTCAAAAATGCATCCACTAATATTTTTCAGCATACAAACTGTAGAGAATTAACACAAAATTTAGTCCTCGTGTATCCTCAATGTAGATACAGATTAGGAAGAAGTGTCCCTGCCGATTGCACAATTGGTTATGAAAATTCAATTGCTGTTTCCAACATTAGTCTCTTGCATATATGCTTTTGGAACATGCATATGAATTCCCCAGTTACCATTCATGCTTGATGGTACTTATCCTAAAGTTATGCTGGTACTGTTGTTTCTTTTTCAGATGTCTCCCCAAGCGTAAACCGAACAAAACGGCGCACTTTAATGTTCTCTCCAAGTGCAGCTACAGTTTGCTTAACCAAGTCTTTCACTAAAACACTGTCATCCTTAATAAAAGGCTGCTCTAGAAGAGCAAGCTCCCCGAGCCTCTTTAAGATCCTGCCCTCGACAATTTTTTCTCTAATGTTCTCTGGTTTTGAAAGCAGGTCCTCTCTCTGCATTTCAAGTTCCTTTTCTTTGTTCACAATAGTCTCTGGAATATCTTCAATGGATACAAACTGCACCTGTGGGCAGGCCACAACTTGCATTGCAAGATCATCGACCAACTCCTTGAATTTCTCACCTCTACCAACAAAGTCAGTTTCACAGTTCACTTCAATTAGAACGCCGATGCGTGAATCGTGAATGTATGAACCAATTCTGCCTTCAGCTGCTAGCCTGCTGGATTTTTTGTCAGCGGTTGAGAGACCCTTTTTTCTGAGGTACTCTTGAGCCTTTTCAAGGTCCCCTCCAGTTTCAGCTAGAGCTTTCTTACAGTCCATCATCCCTGCTCCAGTTTCTTCCCTCAGTTGCTTAACCAATGAGGCTGAGACTGCTACTGTTGATTGCCTGCAGCAGAATGTTGAACAATTTAAGATTAGCAAAGACATTATGGGCATGTGTGGGTGTGTGCAATGATTATGTCAAGGATAATTCGAAGACAATACATACATGCGCACGTGTGAGACTGTGTGTGCAGGGAAGGTTGGTATAAATACATGCGAGAAAACATATTATTAAACCTATTGAGACAGTTAGTAGTGATGAGTCAGTTGTTTGAATTATTTGTAAAAAGAGAGTAAAATGAGAAAATGCTAGGCATTGCTTCCACCTTTTTGTATATAACTGAGTCGATGCGTAGTTAATGCCATCACCAAGACAATGTCTCCTTCGGCATAATTATGGCAATTATAACTCCTGTTTCTGAATCTTAAATAATGCACATTCCAGTAACTAATCACCCAAATTTAACAATTTATTTACTCAATGACAAGAAAGAATTCATAGAACTACTTACTTTGGCTCGGTCTCCTTGGCTTCTGGAACAGCAGGTTGCTCTTTCGCTGGCATAGGTGCTGGTTTTGCTGCAGTTTGTGCTGCTACTTCAGCAGCAAAATCCTGGCTTTTCTTCTCTAAACCCTCTCCAAGGTTGAACCGCACAAACCTCTTAACTTTAATATTTTCTCCAATAGTTGCAATAGTTTGCTTGATGAAGTCCTTTACTGCTACCTTATCATCCTTAATGTAGGACTGCTCGAGCAATGCCAGCTCCTCAAGTCTTTTTCTTATCCGCCCTTCAACAATCTTTGATCTTATCTGCTCTGGTTTTGACAAAAGATCTTCTTTCTGCATTTCTATTTCTTTTTCTTTGTTCACAATTTCCTCGGGAACATCTTCAGTAACAAGATACTCTACTTGAGGGCATGCAGCCACTTGCATGGCTATATCATCGACAAGCTCTTTAAAAATTTCACCTCGTGAGACAAAATCTGTCTCACAGTTTACTTCTACCAAAACACCTATCCTGCTGTCATGGATGTAAGAACCTATCCTTCCTTCAGCAGTGACCCTGCTTGCTTTCTTGTCTGCACTTGATAAGCCTTTTTTTCTAAGGTACTCTTGTGCTTTAATAATGTCCCCACCGGTCTCTGATAGTGCTTTTTTGCAATCCATCATTCCAGCTCCTGTTTCTTCCCGAAGTTGCTTCACAAGTGCTGGTGATATAGTTGCTGCAATCCAAAAAAAAGAGGGGGGCAGATATTTAACTATTAGAAATCCTATGTAAGAATGCAAAGAAAAATGAATAGGATGGAAAACCAAAAAGGTATCAATGAACATAAAGTGTTGTTGGTAACAATTGTCATAATTTAATCCCCAAAGGCAATGCCATTGATCTACTTGGAATTCCAGCCCAGAATTCCCACTGGCAATATAGCAAACTTGTGTTTATATATATATATATATATATATATAATAAAAAGATTGAAAATGAGAAGTGTACAGATTATGTAATGAGCAGTCAAACTACACAAATACAGCAGCTATGCAGCCTCTATTATGTGCTCAACTTCACCCTGACATTTAGATATAAAAACTACAATACATTTATAAATTCAAGTCTTGCTAACATCAGTTTGATGCAGAAAAATGTGAAATGAAATAATATGAAAATCAGATGAAATTTAAACCTTTACTCAAGCCTTCTCCTGAAGTAGCGCCAGTTTGTCCATCAGAATTAGATAAACTGTTATTTTCCTCACATGCAATTGCAACCTCTTTGTCTTCAACTTGTGAGGTAAAAGAATTTTCATTCTCTGTGGCAGGAGTTAGTTTTTGTGCTTCTTCTTCAGGATCATCAACGGAGGGTTTTACTACTTCAGTGGCAGAACTTTCAGGAGAAGGAACCTGATCAGTTTCTTCTGTTGCATCTGTTGCAGAGGATTCACAGTTTAAGAGCACTCCTTTTATAGCAGTAGATGGAAAAAGGAAAAAAAATGCCAGCAAGATAAGGCGATTATAAGGTCAACTCTTTTATTTAAATAAAAACTAATAGATTGGGATCACAGTGGAAATGAAAGGCATGCAATATCATGTAATATATGAAGATCAATTTTGGGAAACTTGTTAGCAATTCTCATTCATCAGCCAAAATCAACCAGGCAAATAGGAATTGAAAAGAAATTGAAGCATAACCTGTAGTCAAGCTTCCCACAGGAGACAACTCGTCACTTTGTCCACCCAAACTAGTATCGCTGTCAATGTTTTCAGTAATAGCTCCAACATCATCATCTGCTTGTGATGCAAAGGAAATATTATTTAATAAATTAATTGGAAAGCTCTGGTGCATGCATCTAATTGTGCAAAATATGTTTGATTTTAGACTTACAATCCATATTTCTAGATGAAAATATAAATTAGAAAGAAAAGTAGATTGACAGATTTGTATAGCAGAGAGAGTGGGAGATAGATTAAACAGAACCTGCACTTTCTTGGAGAGCTGGTGCACTCGATGTAATATCTGATTCTGTTATTGTATCATTTTTATCAGGGCTAGGTTCAACCACATCACTGTCTGTTAGTACTGCAGCTGCAAACTCTTCAATTGCATCAGGAGTTTGTGATTGTTTCTCATCTTCCGTAACAATTTGATCAACTCCAGTTTCTATTACATTTTCATTAGCTATTTCAACAGGTGTGTCAGTTTTCAAATCGTTTGTGACATCTGTCTGAGTAACTTCTTCAATTATTGGATTTACAGTAGATAGATCCTCTTCAGGAATCAAACTTCCAGAAGCAACCTCTTCTTCCTTCTCAATGGCACTATCTATACCTGTCGTTGGGCTAGAAACATTGCTGACTAGGTTACTTTCATCATCCACAATAGCTGTTGAGGAGCCATTTGTTGCACTGGTTCCCACATTTTCAGAAATATCATCTTCAGCAGAAGGAACATCATCATCTGTCAACTTGCTGCTTTCTGGTTCACCCTGAACGTCAGGAACATCCAATACAGTTTCCCCTTGATTGACAGTTCCCTTAATTTCTTCCGAAGTACTTGCAGTCGTTGGTTTTTGAACCTCATTCTGAGTTTTCTCCCTCTCATCCAAAAAAGAAGCAATATCCTTATTCTTACGAAAAGCCAACACAAAAGGGTTTGTTGCAACATGGACAACCCCATGGTTAAATGTTGAGTCCAATCCTGCAGTATCTTCCTCCTTCTTCATAGTCAATGTTACTTGTCCTCTTGTGATACGCAAAACTCGTACATTAACTTCTTGACCGACTTCCAGCGTAGTGTTCCCCATAACATTATCAAATCCATCATCAGGTTCCTCAGATACAGGTAGAAATCCTTCCTCCCCTTCAGGAAGAGATATAAAAGCACCACTCCTAGCCAAATTCTTCACTGAACCAACCAGTTGCTGCCCTATGGCAAATTTGGTGCTTTTCGTCACATTATCTTTCTTTGAACTGGGTTTTGAACTGTTCCTCTTCCCAGGTCCAGCTTTCTCTGTCTTGACAGGTGCATCTTTACGCTGCTTACCAGTGTCAGCATTTTCACGCATAGAGAGAGAAATACGCTGAGTTTCAGTATTCACTTCAATCAGCTTCACCTTCACTTCTTGACCTACAGAAACAACACTTGTAACATCCTTAACATAGCTATCACTCAACATCGAAATATGAACAAGCCCATCTGTGAAAGCACCAATATCAACGAAGGCACCAAATGGCTGGACAGATTTCACTTTCCCAGTAAAAGTTGCCCCAGGTATCAAATCCTCATTCTTTACAGGAGGCATCTCACTTTTCCTTGCAGGTCTTGAACGTCTACCTTTAGCTGGATCAGGGTTGGCATCAGACTTAGAAGATGAATCTTCACTAATTCCAACTTCATTTGAAGTAATTTCACCAGAATCTTCATCAGCAACAGGACTTGGTTCCTCCACTGTTACATCTGTTTCTGTGGCTGATATGGAGGTGCTAGATTTCTTATGAAAAGAGCGTATTCCTTTGTTTTGTGGAAACGCTCCACTGGCAACAAATGAAGGTAATAGAAATCTCCAAGATGATGATCCAGGTTTTACAGTGCTCCTTGACAAGTTGAATCTTGTTAAAGTGTTATTCTTCCTTGTTGAATAGATGAATACAGGAATAATTGAAACATTGCCAATAGAGCATGGTATTACAGGATTCATGTTGGCTTGAATTGTAAAACTTGAGTTATATATTTTGGGATCAGTTCATCTTTGCCACCTTGACAAAACATATGTAGGATATTAATATCAGTAAGAAATGAGGTAACAAGTTTTTTACCTATGTGGCCTATATAATGATATATAAATAATGACAGTGGTGGACAAAAATCACTTAAATTGTTCAGCCAGCAAAACTTTACAAATACACAAATCACATTAATAACCTGCTTCAGATATCAGTATCAATTTTCACAGAAACATAAAGCACAATCACATCTTTTACAAATCACGAGTAAATTCTTGACAACATTGCAGTTGAAATGACTCCATGATAACTACCCCACATGAATTTTACTGCAACAAAGACAATCAATGAATCAAGGCTACATGACAAATGCTAGGAGATTTGGTATATCAGGATTTCCATTTAGTGTAGTAGGGGAATTAACATCACAAATGCAGTTTTCAATGATATAAGAATATGTTTGGTTTGAGAAAATGTTTTCGGTGTTCATTTCCTATTTTCACTAATAATTATAAAAAAATGTGATGTTTCAACATTTTTCCTATTTTCAAAACTCTGTATGCTAAACAGTGAAAACAACACTAAAATTTTACCATTTCCTTTACAGATGTTTGAAAACATGAAACACAGTGAAAACAAGGTAACTTAATTGTAATTATTAATTAAAAATAAAAGACAATAGAAGCTAAAAATGTTTTCTTTAATCAAAGAGAGGTTGGTTTTTATTAAAATTATTTATCCACTCCTGCAATATGATTGGTTGCTTTCATCTTATTGGTTTATTCATACATGATGTTTAGAAGAATTCAAAGCTCCAACTTAAACTATTTCACCTTGATCAAAATCCTAAAGCCATTGAGTTGTTGTATTTCAATATCTGGTTTTGGCAATCCAACTACATAACAAGTTCAGTTATCTCCTTAGTGTCATCAACGTTAATTTCAAAATAACAAAAACACAAATTATCATCCTGTGAAAATTGGCATTTCCATCAGAATGTAACAAGCAACATCACATGTTGAAATTACCTCAACCACAAGTAAATACAATTTGAAAACCCCACCCCACAAATTGTTGTAAGAGTCTAAAATCTAAATCAAGCTTACAAATTGAACCAAAAAATAAAATTAAAATGAAAAAAAAATTCAAGTCCTTTTAAGTTAAATACACACTACACATGCACATAATTGGCAAGGCCCACGAGTCCTTTTGCAAAACTAACAAAATTAGCTTAGTGAATTAAGCGTATTCTGTTTCAATTTCAAGCACACTAAGAACTGAGTCCAAAGTTCAATGAAGCAATTTCAACAGAGTACTGAAAAATCCACACAATGATAAGAAGAAGAAGCACGGAGAAAAACAACAACGACCCATCGTAGTTTGAAGCAGAATATGTACCTCGGAAGCTTCAAAAGGCCAAAACGCACACACACACACACACAGAAATTTCGGGAGAAAAAGAAAGAAGAAAAGGAGTGTGAAAAAATGAAGTCTTTGTGGCGAAACACGAAATGTATATGGATGATGAATGATGATAGATAGAGGGTAGAAGTGGAAGGAGGGAAATGAATGGCGAGGCTTTAAATCCTTATCATGAGTTGAGCCAACGTTGTTGTTTGTTTCTCGTATTTGGTTCCAAATTCACGCTGAAGCTGTTCGGCTCATTCGGCTTCGGCTTCAGCCGAATGGGCAACGCTGATAACTGAACAGCGACATGTAATTGGACCTTAGAGCCCAAAACAACAAGCCCCTAGAAAGGACATTGCTACGTGCACCCATGGTTATGATTTTCCCATTTTATCCTTCCATACGAGGCTTAAGGATTAGTTGATCCATAAGTTTTTTTTAAAAAAAAAATTTAAAAATATGTTTTACGAATTAATTTAAAATTAATAGCCCAAAGACGAGTTGAGCCTCTGGTTTTTAGGTTATTAGTAAGACACTCTAACCAACTAAGCTAATAGCTCAATTATGTTGTAAAATAAATATTTACTATTAAAATTAATTTTTTTGATAATAAACATTATTTTTATTTATAAAAAATATACATATTAAATAATTCGTATGAGTTATGTCAAAATTAATTGTTACAAAATTTATTATTTAAATTTACATGCGCATTAAATATACATTAGAAATTTTTAGTGTTATATATAACAACATTATTTATTTTATAATATAATTGGGTTATTAGCTCAGTTTGTTAGAGCGTCGTGTTAATAACCTGAAAGTCATAGTTTTGACTCTTGCTTGAGCCATTAATTTTAAATTAATTTGTAAAATATATTTTTGAAAAGAATTAAAAAAATACTTATGGATCAGCTAATCCGTACCGTAAGCTTCATATGGACTAATATGGATTAGTTCATTCGTATGAGGCTTAGATCAGTTGATTCGTAACCCTTTTATGGAAGGATAAAATGGAAAAATCACGAAATTACTGGGTGTACCAGAAATTTCGTTGGGTGCATGTAGCAATGCCCCCTAGAAATTGGGTCTATAGATGGGCTTAGCCCCAAGGCATGTAATTGGGCTTTAGAGTCCAGTTGTGTTCACTATTCA
This sequence comes from Glycine soja, assembly GCF_004193775.1. Lineage (NCBI taxonomy): Eukaryota > Viridiplantae > Streptophyta > Magnoliopsida > Fabales > Fabaceae > Glycine > Glycine soja. The sequence continues at coordinate 48,532,661 of NC_041002.1, forward strand.
CGTATTTTGTCAATCAAAAAATGATAATTTATGATTGGATAATAGTGTTTTACACTGGTACATTAAACTCATATAACTAAAAGGTCACTACAAAAAAAAAATAATGTTTTTCAGATGGTTTTTTTTTTCCAGTCAATCTCAATAAACTGCCACAAATGTTATAATTTTAAAAAAACAAACTAATGATCACCACCAACTTATATTACATGTGTCACTTAAGTGTAATAGAGAATAATTTTACCAATCACCAATTTAAAAATTTTGAGTATATTTTTTTAATTCTATTTTAACAGGCTTTACAATATATTATTATTATTTTTTAAAAAATTGAAACTCAATAGTGTAGACCTTTGCTACGATAAAATACCAGCACCCAAACTCCAACTCTCATTTAGGGTTAGAAGTTCTTCATAGTGTCGAAACATGGTGGATTCCCAAACTCCAACTCTCATTTTTGATTTAGGGTTCTTCATAGTGTTCTTTTCTATTCTTAATGTGATTTACAAACTCTAATATAGTTATGTGCCCAAAGCGCTTATATTCTCTTTCTGACAGATGTGGAATCGTTGACGCAATATTTTTCTTACAGATTAGGTAGTGTTCATGCAACTCTGTTTTGTTAAGATATGCTTTTCTGGCAGTATCAATAAATAGAGCTATAAACCATGAGATTCAAGTAGAGGGGAGGAAATAGAGGGGTTTCTTGAATGTTATTTGTGACAAAATTACATTGCTCAAACTTAAGGGAAAATTTCTTGCTCAATCTTAAGGGAACAATAAATAAGTTGTTACTAGAAATTAAGGAGCAAATTTTCTGCTATAGACGAGGTTGTCTTTTACATGGCTAGTTAATTATCCTAAATAATTGTTGTTGCTAATCTTATAAAAAAAATCATAATCTCGCATAGCCCATAGATCTAATATGTTATTGAAGGAATTATGATATGTTTTGTTTCTCAGAGGCTATAAGAATGTCTACTTTGCATAATTTAGATATACTCAAACATCTATTTAATTAATATCTTATTCTGTTATGAATTTTCAAAGTTTTGCAATGTGATGTATTTATATTTTAGTTAGTGGCAATGTAGGTTTCTAAGATGATGTAACTTGTCCTGATTAAATAATGACTTCCTTCAATTTTGTTGTCTCCTCTCACAAAATTACTCTTCTCTATATGAACTAATATCTTATTACTTTGTTGCAAATTTCACCTTACTTTGGTTATGACTGCAGCAATATGCTGCTGGATGATGTAAGTATACGTTTGATTTGCAAGTTCTTTTAATTTTCATAGAGTTAGAATAGGAATTGCTACATTGTACAAGTTTTGTTCCTGAGCTTATTGCCCCAACAAGCTATTGATCAAATAGAAAAGGAATACACTAAAAACTAAGTTTTCATTTTTTCCCTAAATGGATAACTTCTTTGGCTGAATGTGTCCATAATCAGTTTCATTGAAGTTATTTGTGTACCTGTACTTTTACTCTCCATGACCATGAATTTGGAATACTTTTTAGTTGAATTATGTGTGTTGTGTAATAGTACCAAACAAAAGTAATTGAAGAGGAATAGGTGGACTTTTCAAAATCAGGATATGTTTAGGCATACCCATGCCTTTGGTGCTTTACTTTGGTTGTAAGATGAGACTTTTTGCTGCCATATTTCACAAGGAGACCAAAGGATATATGATGGGAAGCTTTGGCTTGTGCTTGATACGTAAATTGACTGTGATATAAATTGTAGTGATGTTAACAGGAAATGCATAACAACTTCTGCAACAACATGTTGCTGGATGATGTAAGTACACATTTGATTTGCAAGTTCTTTTAATTTTTCATGGAGTTAGTATAGGAATTGTTGTACTGTGCAAGTTTTTATATTTATTTTGAAATTTGAATTTTCAAATGATTTGCAAAAAGGAGTGGGTTCATTTTTAAATAATTTTTTATGATCCAAATCACTCTCCCCTATTGGATTAACACTTTTGCTTAAGAATGATGCTACTGTTAGTTTTTAAAAATATAAAAATAGTATAATTAGAAAAATAGATTATTTTATGAAACGGTTAAATAGTAAATAAGAGGACTAGTAAGACAATGGACTTGAATTTGGAAGGAAAAGGCCTCTAGCTATTACTGATGTTTACAATTGATTTGGAAGGAAAAAATATATGATTTCATAAGAAATTCAAGGTTCTGGTAATGTTTTTTTTTTTATAATTTACCTAGGATTCTTTTCCTTGGTGGTATAAATTCTAAAATTAATTAAGATGTTCCTTGGTGACATAAATTCTAAAATTGAAAGAGCATGCATAAGTATAGAGGCAATGAGACATGAAAGTTTTGTTTTTCTCAAATTCAAAAAAAAAAATAATCTAGTATATGGTGTTTTAGAATCTAGCTCCCTTACCCTGCCACTCATTTTCTCTCTCATGATCAATTGGCTTCACTTCTCCCAACTACAAAATGGGGGACCATAAATAAGGAAAATAAGTAATCTTTTGGAGATATCATAATCTAATCATGGTAAATTCCTTACAAGTTTAATTATGCTTTCTATGCTGATATAGTTAATGCCATCTTACGTATTCATGTACCTTTGTCTGTCAGTTCACTATGTTAGTTTACTTTTCTTTACTTACATAATCACATTCACACCCTTCATAAGATAAGGCATGTTCTTGATTAAAAGAATTAATAAGTAAGTGATCAATAATTGACTATAACCACTTGATAATAACAAGCTAAGACTATCAACTCTTATCGATCTCTTTTTGTTGGCAGTATCATCATTATAGCATGTGCCTTAGCTGCTACTCTTTCAAATGATTTGGTCATACTAAGGCTGCAATCGTAAAGCCAAAAATTTCAAGTAGAGAGCTTTTCTAAATCTTGGATTTGTTTAATGTGATTCTTAGGATGCTTCATTATCTTTACTCTTGTGATTATTCATTTTAAGTACAATATTCATTTGTTAATTTGAACTCAGTTCACATTGGAGAATGATTTAGTTGAAATCAGCATGATAAAAAAATTCCAAATGTTCGAGAACATGTCCAAAATTTCTAAAGGAGAAAATAATTAAGATACTATAGGTTTACTTGTAAGATTAATAAAGGACTCTTGGTGGAACATTGTGTTTCTTCGTTATAAGAATTGCATTTTCATAGTTCTCTAAAGTCTAAACCTTTGCACCAATATGTTTGTTTCTCTTTTTCTCTTAAAAATTATTGCTTTGTTTGGAATGTCAAGACATTAAAAAATGTCATGCTTGCATACATCCAAATGAAGGAAGGGCATATTCCTTTTGAGTTGGGTGCTATGTTTGGTCATAACACTAGTAATGTAGTTGTAAGTACTTCTCTTATTCTTGTGTTAAATTTAATATATTATTAACACTTGACATGATATGATTTTTATTTCATAGGATGAAGGAAGTGGACAAGATGAGCCAACACGAAGAGAAGGATCATCATTAGATAGTAATTTTCATGCAACTTGACATATGTTGCTTAATTCCTTTTGATATATGCTTTTTTGGGTGTATATGTTTCAAACTTTCAATGGTTGAGTAATTAGATCTCCTTACTTGAACACATTATTCATGCATAGTGTTTTAACTTGTTATTACACTGAATTTTTATCCATGTTGAAATTATGTTTGATATTTTTAATTGCAATTTAAATTCTATCAAATATGTAATTGACTTATTGGTGCAAAGTATAATTATAGGATAGAATGAATCATTTTGAAGATTGTGATGTGAATAGGAATATATAAGAAAAAAAAATTAATATTAATAATTACAATAATTATGATAGTATTGAAATTTTTTAGAATAGAAATTTAATACATTATCTCAATTTTTATGCTTAATCAAATAGGAATGAAAATAATTATAGAAATAATGGAAATGATTAAAACTAGAGAAAGATTAATATGAGTTTTTTTTATAAAAAAAAAGATAGTTTTTGGCCAAAAAAATGCAAAAACTAAAATAAAAAATACAAAAAATAAACTTTATGACAATTTTTAACGGTCACAAATTGTTTGGTGGATTTACCAGTGTTCATCTAAAAATCACCACAAATTTTGTCTAACATCGTTGTTAATCCTAAGAGTTGATCCTCATCATTGGAAATGCATTTTGTGACAGTTTTTAGCCGTCATAAATGACTTTTTTAACCGTTACAAATTATCAATTTTTTTGTAGTGGGTGAAAATATTAATTATTATGAGAAATTAGAATATTTAATTATAATCATTAAATTAAAATTGACTGTTCAAGAAAGAAAGTGATGAATATGTCAAAATATAGAATTATAATTTTCTAAATAAAATAGTTTTACATAATGTTAACTAATTACAATAAAATTAATTATAAAAACAGCAATAAAATTATGATTCATGGCTTTTTATTATGCTTAACTGCACTTTTTATTTACAATTTTTTACTTTTTTCTGAATTTTATTCCTAACTTTTTCATGTTTTTTGTTAATTTTACTTCTATTTTTAATATTTTTGATAAATTTTATCTTTAATTTTTTCTTATGCCAACATGCGATGTTAGCTTGAAGACAAAAGGTAAAATTTATAAGATTTTTTAAAAAGTTGATGATACAATGCTTTAAATTTATTTGTTAAAAGTAAAATTTATCAAAAAGTTAAAAATTAGGAGTAAAAAATGTCATTAAGCATTTTTCTTATTTAAAATTGTAGTTCATTGACATTATATGTGAGTGCATAAAAACATAAATGTCATATATTTGCAGGTTTGAAACGTTAAGCATACAACGGTTGAGATTAATTCATTTTAATAATAATCTTGTTTTTTTAATATAATAAATGAGTTTGATTAAATATTCTATAAGTTAAATTTGAATTCTGTAAAAAAAAGAGTCAAATTTGAATATTTACGTTCATCGATAATTTAAACCATTAGTTACGTTCAAATTTTTTATTTATAATTCTTTAATAAATATTAAATAAGAAGAAAGAGACCCATAGGGAGATGCACATCAAGAAAGAAGAAGAAGAGATTGATATAAATTTTAAATATGACCATATCATGTTAAATATTAAAATTAGATGTCATAATTTTCTATATGATAGATATCCAGTTCTATATTTAATTATGAATTCAACATTCTAATAAGATCACGTTTTGTAGAAAGCTCAATCAATTGTTTGTTTTTCGAAGAGCAAAATACTAGTATAATATAGCAAAAAGATAGTAATTAAAAATATTGGATAATCAACCCTCTCACAAATAAAATTACTCATACCCATAAAGAATTGTGAGAACACACACAAAGATTACACTATAAAAAAAATAATAACAAATAGTGGTTCGACATCTCTTGCCTACGTCCATGGAATCATCTCAAAAATATTTTTTTTATTACAAAAATGATTACAAGATGGTAAATTATCCTAATAGTGTATCACTCTACAAACCCGAGTACTTCACTCAATGGTTACAAGAAATGATAACACTCTCACACAAAGACACTTTTCTCTCAATAGAGTGACTTTGTTTCACAATCTCTCTTCTCACACACTCTCTTTATGTTTTGTTTCTCCACTAATAATTATCTTCTTTATTGTGAAGATTGCCACCAACTATAATAAATAAGTTCTATTGGAAATTAAAATAAAAAACAACTTCAAATGCATCCATTCAACTAAGATTCATTTAGTAAAATATAATTTTTTACTTTGCATTTAAGTCACTTAGTGATAAAAATCAAATTTCCAATATGCATGCATCTTATCTTTTGCCTTGAAACTCTATAATTGAGAAATATCCTCCAATCAATTTGAGAGTGAGCAAACTATGCCTCCAACAGAAGTCTCGCCCAAGACTTCAACAATATTAGAAAACTTTACTTTTTTTTTCACTTTGCTATCATGGTTCCTCTTCAAGGCTTGTCCATTCAAATAGTAAAGGTTGCCTTTTTTTTTCTGTGCTCGCAACACCAAGTGTCTCCCCTTGTACACATTGCATCCCCACTTTGAACCAACATACTTGTATCCTCATGATCTCTTCTTTCCCATCTCGAACCTTTGTGTGCTCTCAGCCATAACTCTAATATTATTGTTGGGTAATCAACACTCTCACAGATAAAATTACTTACATCTACAAAGGATCGTGAGAATACACACAAAGATGACACCATAAGAAAAATAATAACAAACACAATAATTTAACGTGGTTTGACATCTCTTGTCTACGTCCACAAAACCGTCTAAAAAAAAGTATTTCTCTATCACAAAAATGATTATAAGATTATAACTCACTCCAAATAGTATATCACTCTACAAATCCGAATACCTCACTCATTGGTTACAAGAAATGATAACACTATACAAAGATACTTTTATCTCAATAGAGTGATTTTGTTTCACAATCTCTCTTCTCACCTACTCTCTTCATGTGTTGTCGTAGATGAGTCATGGCAAGCTAAGGAGTTAGCACACATGTTAGTCTTCAAAGTTGAAAAAATATGAAGTTATGAAGATTCCATGTCGTGTTGAGGATGGGCCAAAGTGGACAAACTTTATCTTCAAAAACTGCATCATTTCGAGCCTTCCATAGTTGCCAAGAGGCGCAAGCAAAGAGGATACCCGACGGGAGTTGAAACTGTGAATGAAGCCAATGTTGAACATCTACTGAATGGAAGTCATTGCTGTTATCAAGTTTGAGCTTCCTCTAAACTGTTTTTGAAATGTTACAGTCTCATAACATATGTAACATATTTTCCTCCAAAGCACCACACTTGCAACAAGAGAGATCAAAGAAATATGTTACGAAATGCAGTTGTGAGAACTAACTGGGTTTGCGATTTAAACATTAGGCTCTTGTGAAATCCATCTATAGGCAGAAGGAGTTGTGTAAATACCATCACTGCCTGGTCTCAACATGTAAATTTCTCGAGTATTAGCATGAAGGGCAATGTTCATAAGCAATGCCTTGACATTAGCTGGGATAGCAGTATATAAATGATTCCACTGCCAAACTCCATTAACCAGAATATCGTTAATATGTAAGTCAGAATTGGATATGTGCACATAGTTCACCATACCACTGATAGGTCCCTCGTCCAAAAAGGAGTCACAGAACAAGGAAAATAAATTAGAAACCACGGATGTAAGAGTCAATCTTGCCATAGGTTCCTTCAGGCAACCAAAGATTCTGCATGGTATAGGTAGGGACTGCTGCTAGCACAGATTTAGCAAGAGTGATTATCCCTACTCTACTCAATAAATTAATTTTTCACCCTACTAATTTGGAAGTGATTTTGTGCACAATGAAGGCAAAATGAGCCTTTTTAACACGTCCTGTAAGGAGAGAAAACCATAAATATTTCCCTAGATTGGTAGTATGATTAAATTCAATAATAAAGGTGAATTATCCAACTTCCTTCCAGGAATATTGCTTGAAGCCATATAGATAGATTTACTCACATTGACTTCAAGCCTGAAGCTTTGCAAAACAAATGAAGAACTTCTTTAACCAAACACACCAGCTTAGAAGAAGCCTTAACAAATAACAGGCAATCGTCTACAAAGAAGAGATGTGAAATAGAAAGCCCAGTCCTTGAATTTTTACTGATTGCCACTGACCTAAGTCCACTTTCTCTTGGATCATAATTGCAAGTTTTTCCATACAAAGCAAAAATAAGTAGGGAGATGTAGGGTCACCATGTCTAAAGCCCTTATGAGAAATAAAACTATTAAGAATAGAATTATTTCATTTTAGAGCATAAAAGGTGGAAGAAGTACAATTCAGAATTAGTTAAACAGTGGGGAAATCCAAACTCTTTCAAAGTAACTCAGAAATCTTCTAGTCAACACAATCATAGGCCTTATCAAAATCTATTTATAATATATAAAAGTTGAGTTTTGCAATATCACACTATCAGGTAAGCAAAGTTAGTGATTTGAAAAAGGAAGACTATAAACTCAGGTTTTCAAAATCACATTGTCAGATTAGCAAAATTAGTGATATGAAGGAAAAAAAAACATTATACGTTTTGTGTCATTATATTAATTCAAAGTAGTACCGATCAATAGTCGTTAATATATTTTAATAAAATAAATAATTTCTCACATTAATAATAATTTAAATTATTTGTAATATTTAATTTTACATATTGAATAAATATGAAAGAAAATTTATTAAATAAAGTAAATGTAAAAGTTTACACTAATTTAATATTACTATTTATGCACAAATTTATTTATTTTTATAATTAGTTGCTTTAAAATATATTTCTAGGAAAATAATAAATTAAATTCATGAATTTAAAGTTATAAAATAATATAATATAATATGAAAATAAATAATATAAAAATTAGATATATATATATATATATATATATTTAAAAATAAAAATATTAATAGTTGTATTCAATGTTAATTATTTAAATTAGAACTAATTAGATAAATGTAAATTAATGATAGAAGAATAATAGTTAATATAAATATAAGAATTTTTATATTATTTTTATCGTAAATTTTATTGTATAAACTAATATTTAAAAAAACTATAAATGTAATAATTAAATAATAAATATTATTGGCTTCATTTTTATATAAAAATAGTTATATGCAAAAATATATGTTACAAAATTTATCGTATGATAAAGTTAACAATATATGTTTTCAATGATAAAAAAATTAATTATATTTTAGATTATTTTAATAATACATTGAAGTTGCACAATAAATATCAATAAGATTAAACGATTACATGTGTTAAAATACTATTAATCATATTAAACGAGATTAATAGAAAACCGTTATATATACATAAATGAATTTTAAGATTGAATTTTATGTAAAATAAATAAATCTAAACTCTAAGTTAACTTATTTGTGAAATATAATTTTCAATTAAGTTCATTTGTAGTCATTTAAATGTATTAACCATAATCATATAATTCTGATACTATTTTAAATAATAATTTTCACATTAATAATAAATTAACAATTTATAGTCATTGATTATAATTACAATTATATAACCATTTTCATGTTCATTATCAAATTGATGATTTCATTTTCTATATAAATTCTACTTCAAAGGATTATAAATATCCACCAAATTTCTTTCTAGTGTGTTTTTCATCTTCTTTTTCTTATTTTCAATATTATAATATCATTTCTTTCATTCTTTATTTTTATTTTTATGTATGAAAAATGATACTTGAATATGTTATTAATCATTGTCAAAATTGAGAATTTAAATTTTTTAGATCAACAAGATATAAGGTAGATCTATGTTCATAATTGATAAAAACTCATCTGTTTAAATTTTTATTTTCAGCGTTATTTATATTTATATTTTGATGTTAGGTCTAACTGTTTCTTTGAATGATTTTTATGAGATTGAATAAACATTTAAATCAATATTATGTTTTTATTAGAAAGTTCTTATATGAATCATTTATTCAATATATTTTGTGAGAAATGACAAGTGGAAATTGAAGATCATATTTGATCAGGTATCTCATCTTAATCTTTATCTTTTACCATTATTTTTTTTGCAAGTATCACTCCCGTTATTTTTTTCTTCATTTTATTGTTATGTTATTATATGTTTTATATAATATCATTTATTTTATTCTTCATTTTTATGTATGAAAGGATACCTTGAACGTATTATTGATCATCATCAAAAATCAAAATTTAACTCTTTTGGATTAGTAAGGTATAATGTAGATCTATATTCATCATTGATAAAAAATAAATTTGTTTAAATTTTTATTTTTAGTATTTTTTATATTTATATTTTGATTTTAGGTCTAATTGTTTCTTTAAATAATTTTTGTGAAATTAAATAAACATTTGAATCAATATCATGTTTTTATTAGAAAATTCTTACACGAATCATTTTTCTCTTTGTCTTTCATTATTTTTTTCTTTCCAAGAATTGCTTGTTTTTTTTATTTATTTTTCTTCATTTTAGTGTTATGTTATTATAAGTTTTAATTATTATTGTTCAGGTTTTTTTATATATGTTTCATGTTTTTTTCTTCTATAATTATTATATTAGAATTTTTTTCTTTTACATTATATTTGTTCAACAAGACATGAAGAAATTCTATTATTGTGATAATTTTATTTTTTTATCGATCATATTTTGAATAATTCAATTACGAATTTTTATTTTTCCTACTCAAATCAATTGTCGAATGATATGAATGATAATTTTTAACTATCAATTGACTAATTTATTTTCTTTAAAATACATGTTATGAGTGTCAATAATTTAATAATTATAATTAGCATAATTAATTTAATAATAATATTTTTAATTTTGAAATATATGCTAAAACTTACAATAAATAATTTAAATAATTAAATTTATAATAAATATTACACCACCACAACAACAATGACGACAACAACAACAATAGTAATAATTTGTAAAGATCAATCATAAGAAGCTATAACTTAATATCCTTTTATATTTAGACCATACATATCAATTAAATATCATTAATTTAAAATAGTTAAACTATGTAACAATATAATTATTATTACAAAGAAATAATAGAATGTAATAGTTAATAAGATATTAAAGATTAGAAATAAATAAAAATAATTGGTGACATCTTTAATAAGTTAATAAATATATAAACAATAATATTTAAAGTTTGAAACATATAATTATTTTTATAAATAAATTTTTAAAATTAATAACCAATGAAAATAAAACTAAAAATATGAAAAAATAAATTATTATTATTACTATTATTATTATTATTATTATTATTATTATTATTATTATTATTAAATCGTGATTATTCAATTTATATTACATCATAATGAGGTTAATTAATTCAAACTTTAAAACTTTAAAAATAGTACACAAAACTAATATATTCAAAATAAGTAAAATTATAGTTTAAAAATAATTAATGACCATATCTATTTAATAGAATTCACACTATTTCAACAAATTTAAAAAATATTTAAATTTTTATCATAAATATACAATCAAATTTTAATAAATATTGTACATTATATATATATATATATATATATATATATATTATGTATTATTTTTTAACTTCTATGTTTCATATTGATATTGCATTAATATTATTATTTGGAGAAAAAATAAATTATAGTGAAATTCAATAGATTTAATAAATTTAGAAAAATGTGTTCATTAAAAATATAATATTTAATATTATTTTTTAATTTTAATATTTATATATTTGTTTCATTACTAAAAATATTTAAAATGAATAATTTTATTTATGTACATTTATTTTTCAAAAGATATTGCATTATCATTATTATTTGAATGAATAAAAAATTACAATAAATTTTAATATACTTAATTTTTAAGATAAAATTAACTCAATTAAAAATATAATTAATGAAATTTCTCATCAATAGTATAATTATGCTTAACATAGTATAAAATATTTAAAAATTATTGTTTTTATTTATATAAATAAATAAAAATAAAACGATATATATATATATATATATATATATATATATATATATATATAAATAATTGTAAAAAATTCATGCAACGCATAAGTTTAAAGTGTAATTAATTTTGAAGAGAAGATAATTAGATATACCTTCTTTTTTTTTTTAATGCATATGTGATGTACAATCTCTTGAGGGCATTATCTGTTGGTTCTCTGTTAAGGATGAAGCTGCTTTGAAAAGGGCCAATGAAAGAATCCAGGCAGGGTCTAATTCTGTTGACCAACACTTTAGTAATATCGTTGAAAAAGATGTTGTAGAAACTGATGGATCTGAAGTCCTTAAGCAAAACTGGGGAATCAATCTTGGAATGGGAACAATGAGAGTATTTGCAAGATTTGAAGGAATATAACTCGATGAGAAAGCATCAAAGACTAACTTCCAAACCTCATTGCCTGTAGTGTTCCAGAAGGATCTGTAAAAGATAGGCTGAAAGTCATCTGGGTCAGGGGCTTTGTTGGGGATCATAAAGATTACAACATTACGTACTTCAGTGAAGGAAACTGGCTTCAACAACGTACTCTTCATGTAATTCTGTAGGAATCTTTGGAATTGTTTGAAGTTGAAGGCTATCGGAAAACTCTCTTAAAAAAGAAAGAGCTTCTTGAAGAATTTTTTAGCTTCATTCTGGAGGAGGGTCATGTCAGTACCCCAATTACCATCAATAAAAAGGCCAAAAATTTGGTTCCTCCTGCGTTTGATTTGAGTGTGAAAAAATTTGATATTTTTATTACCCAACTTAATCCATTCCTCTCTTGATTTTTGAAACCACAACATTTCTTTTTGAGCAAGGACCTCTTTATAATCTTGTTGAAGATTTATCTCTAATTGAATAAGGTCGGAGGTAATTACCATATCAAGTTGGCGATGAACCTCTTTAATCCTTCCCTCCAATTGTCTTTTCCTCTTGAAAATATTACCAAAGACATCCCAATTGAACATAATGGATTTTTCTTTGACACCCTCCAATTTACAAATGGCATCCCCAGGAGTAATATTCCAAGCTTGAGAGACCAAGTTGGCATAGTTAGGGTGGGACATCCAGGCAGCTTGAAAATGAATGAAATAGTTTATGACCACTTCTGGGAGACTTGAAAAAGGTGACAATCAAGGGGTTGTGATCAGAGTTATAGGGCTGAAGCATTCCTCTATCCAACTTCTTTCTAACATGACCACCATTCTGAGTGTTCTTCCTCCATGTAAAGTGACCTCCAACAACCAAATCAATCTGTAGAAAAAAGAATCTCATTAAAGTCTCCGAGTAAAATCCAAGGGCCAGTAATAGATGTAGATAGATGGGAGGTGTGGTCCCAAAGAACACTAGAATCGTTGGGACAGGTGACGCATAAAGAGCAGTGCCTGGGGGTATCAAATCCAACAAAGAAAAAAAAGAGACATCTGTTCTATTAGACATAACCCATATACCCCCGGAATGTCCTGTGGCCTCTTGGATAAATATAGGAGAATATCCAAGTGATTTTCAGAAACTCTCGGCTTTGTGAAACATTACATAGGTCTCGTATAGCAGAATCAGGGAAGGTTTGTGAGACTTAATCTTCTGGCGAATGTGATGTTTGGTACAACTACCAATAGCACCTCTTACATTTCATGAGATAATGTTAAAGTCGTGGAACATATTCATGGACAATAAAAGGGTTGGGGAAGGGGAAAAACCCCTTAAATAGACATGTTAGCTGAATTTGGTGGACGAACTTGTCCCCCTACCATGAACTCAATCTCATGCGAGGATGATTAATGCGGTAATTCAATCAATATCCATGTCTTTTTCAACTTGGTCATCATCGTAATGTAAGAGTAAATTGGTTTTCAGAAACTCTAGTAATGAGCGATATCAATGATTTTTAAGATAGAGGATAATGAGCGATTTCTAGAAATACATTACTATTACCTAATATTTGGAATATCAATGATTTGACATAATCTTTTTGTGATCATTATTTTGTATAGGCCGTCCTTTTGTCCAAATATCTAATTGGACACAAAGTATAGACTATATGTCATCCCCTTGTATAGTTTAATTTACGTTTGTTGACACTTTAGTAGACTTTACTATACAAGTATCTCAAATTTATCTTTTTAAGTATGGTTATGCATTTAACAGGAAATAAGTTAGCATTTCTATTATTTTTTTTAGGACAAATCGAGTGAAGCTATATAATATGTAGATTAAATTCCTCTAAAATAATAGAAAAAATATATTAAGATGGTATTGGGAAGAAACGCCCGGCAACTCCTTTTTATGCCTTGCAAGGATCTTTTAGATATATTTTACTATAGATGTATAGCTCTGAACTCTGATAAAGATTGTGAATGCTGAAGCTTAGGAACCAAAATAATGAAAATGACGCCCTTAATTAGGTAATTTAGAATTAAAGGAAAAATCTTAACAATGAAATAAACTTAGGAGCTATTTGTTTTTTTAATCTATAAAAGGTATGTATTTCTCTTTCCAGGAAACACACACGGCCTTATTATAATTCAACCAGTATGCCTAATAAATTAACCCAACCATGTGTGGAACTCTGAATAATAATTTCGACATTGAGGGAAATGACATCATCGGTATGGTTGAGATTGCGTTTATATATTCATTAAAGTGAAAGTACCAAATTGTTCTTTAAAATAAAGTTTATGATGAGCTAGTTCTTTTATTAAAAAATAATCAAATTAATCCGAGAGAAGAAAATCTCGATGACACGTGAAAAGGACAGAGTATCTGTCATGTCATGCATGACAGAATGTGGCTGCTTCATGAGTCAATACTAGACAGAACTAATCAATTAAATCTATTTCAAATTCATGTTTTCTATATAAAAAAGAAAAAAAATCGAATTTAATTAGGGTGTGGGTGTGTGTATACATGCATAATTAAAGAACTTGAAAAAATTGGATGTTAAATGCAAGAATTTTGTATTCCCGATCTCCGAATGCATGCCCCAAGTAACCTGTAAAAGCTATCACTGTTTGTGTTAGGGAGATATATATAGTCGACATAAATAATATTCAAGCAGACCAAGATTCATTGGTAGCCAGCAAAAATGCACGAATATTTGAAAATAATATTTTGTGTTAAAATTCATGCATGATTTAGACCAAAAAGAGAAGATAGAAGGGATAAAATATAGAACTGAAATTAGAGGATGTATCGATAGTGAGAAAAGGTGGGTACAAAGTGATTACTTCATGATCATCAAGCTTTTATATACTAGGCTAATAAACTATTACTCATCTATTAACAAACTTCTAACCAATTACATTTCTAATAACTCCCCGCAAGTTAAAAGGTATTCACAACACTTTTAACTTGGGATGGACAATATAAGCACATAGGAAATCAAAGCAAATACAATAAAAAATTGCCAAAAAGTATACAATGACTAAATGATCAAAAGTCAACGGACAAAAAAAAAACCTTAACCATCAAGTAAAAATCATAACTCAAGACTTAACCACTAAAAAAAACAAACATATTTAATCACCTAAAAAATACATAAGCAAATCAATAACAAATGCTTAATCACCATATAAGTCAGAAGTACCAAAACTTAATCATCAAGCATCAAAGTTTAACCATGAATAACAGAAGCCGAGACATGACGATGGTTTTTTCTTGTCTGCTAAAATGCAATATTTATATATAGTGGTACCAGTAATACTATAGAGCCGCAAACCAAGTACACATAATTTCCTACATAAATATTGTATAACCATAGAGTAGCCAAGACATGATGCTTAACCACTCAAAATAACAGCGTAATAATATCTTAATGTTTAACCATCTATTGCATATGCTAAACACAATGCTTAATATTTTGTAAATTATTTAAACTTCGATCTCAATAGATTTTAAGTGAAAGTGATCGTTAAATCTGGTTTCAAATTTTCATATAAAGGAATCTGTAAAGAAACTTATGGTTTATAATTTGGGATTTAAGATTTTGAGTTTTCTCCAAATCATTGGTAAGCTACAATTAAGAAATATAATAAAATAAATATACTTAAGAGAAAGTGTGTGATAGAATAAATAATGTAACAGAAAAATATAAAATAATACTATGCAAAAATATTATAACTTTTCGTACGATTGTGGATTAAATATTATGCTGCTAACCACTGTACTTGTGCCATTGAATCCTTCCAGGATATATCGTGTCAAAAATTAAATTAAAAAAATAAAATTTTATTTTCTGATTCCTCAATAACGCTGGATAATTTGAAATATATAAACCTTAAAGGTCCTCTTAACATATAGGATTGAGACATAAAATAGTGCAAATTAAAGCAGACGCTGTGCGCTGCTAATCAATACAGCGCACACAACAAATGAAATTGGAGATCGGATGATTAATTAATTACTAATCAAACTTCACATTTATTTACATGATCAAAATCAAGTGTATCAGAAAATCATATCCAAGATAGATTATAAGAGCACTAGGGGATGTTGGTTTTGTGAGACAAGGAGGACCTATCGCATTAATGCTGCCACATTTCCAAGTAATCAGTGGGACTTTATAAAATATTATAATAAGGGATACATATTTAAAGGCAAGCCAAGTGTTGAATTTTTGTATTTTTTTTCTCTCAACATGTGGGTCAGGACCATTCCTTGTAGTTTCCAAGGTCCCAGTCCAGTTGTGCCAATTATATTTGCATAATGTACATGTCCATGGAGACTTCTTCAAGTTTTATTTTATTCTGAGAAAATCTTCTGCCAAAGCAAAATATGGATTACATATAGATCAAAATATTTCTTAAGCATCTTAAGTAAAGATATCAAGAATTATAAGGTATCCACAAGTTTTAATCTGCACACATATCAATCCTACGTTTAATCGGCTAAATGTTAATTAATGTCTTTAGAGCATTGGTTAAAAAGTTAAAAGAAGAAAGATTTTTATTAAGACAAAAAATTATGTTTTTTATATTTTCCTATAATCATTACAATAAATATTTTTTTATTTTAATTATTCTTTAAAAAATGTCCTCAAGTCAGTGATTTTTTCATTTTAATTCTTTAAAAAATGTCCTCAAGTCAGTGATTAGTAACGACCTTTTAATTATAGTGTAGGGGTAGGGGAAAAACACACACATATATTTATATATATACTCATTTTAAAATTAAAAGAGACAATATTTTTATATTCACAAAACATTTTTGTTATTATTAATTGGACATCCAAATTAAAGATGAAAAGAAAATCTGTGATAGCCATATAGACAACACCTTGTGACAGCAAAACTCGGTATGGTTCGGTTTATAAAATAGATTCAGACAAATTAAAGCATTCATTATTACACACGCAAGATTTTGTGGATAATATATTCTTTATTAGAAACAAAAATGAGAAATCTTACAAGTTGACAGATTCGTAGTTTCTAGCTACTTTTATCGAGAAATCATTGGCTTTGTGATTAAACCTCTTCATTGAATTGAAATGAAGAATGATAGTGAAATCCAATACTATCACATGACTAATAAAATATTGTTAATTCGGGTTTAAACGAAAATGAAAAACCGAATGTTTATGTTCGTTAATTGTTCATCTTCGTCTTATTTATTAGTACTAAATATATCATTCGTGTTACTGTAAATTTAAATTTAAAATTTAATTACGACAAGAAAAGCGGAGTATAGCAGCCTCCGGACACTTAATTAGTGTTGGCCATGGCCCATTAGACCAACACAAGTTACTAGTGTCGGTATAGGTTGATGTAAAATTGATTTTCTTTAATGTTTTTTTTTTTAATTTTATTTTATAATCATTTGTATTGGGACAAATTTATTATAGAATGAATGGAGTAATACATGTAATTATAGCGTGAAAAAAAAGAAAGACAATTAAAGAAATATTTAAGAAAGAGATAAAAGACAATAAATGTGATAGATGCTAGCTAGTTTTAATTAATAATTTAACAAGTATTAATGATAAAATTAAAAAGTATGTAAGCTCTTACCAAATAACACAGTTAAAATTCACATAACAAAAGATTAGAATTCACATGCAAAAAATACTAAAAAGATTCTTTCATCTCTCTCACACTATGTATATCTATAGATTTGATTTGAACGTATATGAATATTTTTATTCCATACCACTGTTTTTCAAAATCTGGCGCTGTTAACAATTAATTAAGTGATGAAAGTTTAATCCTAGCTAGAGAGTTAATTAGTCTTATAATAACTCAATACTTAAACTCTTTGCCTTGACCATGATGAGAGGTAGGCACAACTCCCCGTGTGTAACACTTATATATATATATATATGTGTGTGTGTGTGAAAAAAAGAATTGATCGAGAATCTGATATAATATGAGATTGTGGCTGATTTGTGTGGATTTGAAACTTCTGGTGGTGGGGAGCTTTTGCTTAATTATATTGGCTTCTCTTATTAATGCAACCTGTAAGGGTTTGCATGTGCCAACAAATCTACATGTAGATACCATATATTCCCTACATCTCTTTCCAGTTCCTTTTGTCTTCGTTTTCTTATTTGCTACGATACAACACAACACACGCACAATCACCCGCTTAGCTCTATTCCAAACAAACAGAATCAAACCACATCAACTTTACATATACATAATCCCATGTTTTCATCCCCACTTTGATGGTACGTATATATGATCATTATCATCTACATGGGTGTTTATGATAGTCTTTTCTATGGCTCTTCCTTTTTTGTTGTCAAGGTAATCTCTCTGTTCAAAGTTAGACACTAATTAAACATATACATCAAAGATTAAGAATATCTAACTCAGTTGATTAAGTAATATGCATGAGTTATTATAAATTTTTTGAAGTATTTTCAATTACTAAGAATAAAAAATTAAGATATCAAAGTATGAAAATTTGTTTAAGAGGCTCACTTCTTTAAACACATATTTTTTATGCACATAATTATCCGACAATCATATTATTATACTACCATATTAATTCTCTCTCCCCTCTCTTTCGGAGCTAGAATATTTTTTTTTCATTGAAACTAGAGCAGCTAGAATAACTAAAACTTGGGATTAGATGTGTTGAAAATAACTAATGATTTTAAATTTGATTTTTGAATATGCAGTTTGAATAAAGAGACTTATATAGTGTATGATTCTACTATACTAAAAAAAAATTATCTCCCATAAAAGATATATCTGACTTCCATTGAAGATAAATGCGACCTTGTACAAAAGCAGTATTTTTATTTAAATGTTTTTTGGTTTATATAATATTTAATTTATATGTTATAAACACCAATTTCTTTTAGTAATTTCTCTCTCAATATATGCAATTACTTTTTTTTTCCTAAGAAAATCATTTTTTTCGTATTTTGTTGTAAAAAATAATTTTTACAACTTTCATTATATAGACGCTATTAATTGTAACTGAAAGTATTCACATAAGTGTTTGGTTTTCCGTGTTGCGCCCCTCCCATGTTTTATACGTGTGATTCCTTGTTCATTGGGAAAGCATATGCTTGCTTTATATATGTGTGAAGTCTTTTTATGTAGTCTTAAATATACTAATAGAACCATTCAATGCCTTGAATTATAAGCAAGTTCCGAAGGATGGCCGTATGGTTTAGCAAAATACTACTATTCCACACGATAGGATGAATGTGTCTTCTGTGTTATATCCTTTAGAGTTATAAATCAAAACCTTAAATTATAAACAAGTGAAAGAGACGCAAGATTATGTGTTTAGGGAACTACTTTATTGATCATTATGTTAAGATGATATTTTATATGAAAGTGAGAAGATTAAATTTAAACATGTAAAAAATAAAATTTTGATGTAAAAAAATATATAATTTTTTAAAAATTTGACTCTTTTAATTATATGATTTTAAATTTTAATGATTTTGATTATACAATTTATATTTAATCATTTTATTCTCATATAAAATACATTCATCTTATATATCATACGTCCTTGTTATATTAATTATCATATATATCAACAGAATTTTTTTAATGTCATCCAGCATGATGACTAACAATATATATACGTGGACTTCTAAAAAAACATATACGTGGCATGATTCTATTAGCAGTTTAACAAATCGCATTATTTCTTATGCTAGAAAGGAAAGTGCCAAGTTAGAGGGGATGAATTTGGTTTACAAGGAAGAATTATATATTGAATCACCTGTTTCATGATCTGATTGAATACGTTTTCCGTTAATAAATCATAGCTGAGTAGACTGCGTTTATCTTAATGCTTAGTATCACGCGCAATAGAATAATGATCCCAGTCGAAAGTATATTTACGATGCAAACACAGCTTAAAGTAGCCTAAGATAATGTTTGACAAAAAAACGATTGAAGAGTTATTGTAGAAAAAATAGTCATAAATTAAAAATTAGTTAAAAAGTTAAGGATTGTTACGTTAGTTTATTAAATTAAAATCGTTTCATAAAATCAAAAGTTAAATTAATTAATAAATGTATAATAAAATAAAATAGTATGCTTATATGATTATATATGGGTGGGGATCAATTCCAAAACGTCCAAATTGCGCGCGTAAGTCTTTTGACAGTTTCAGATATTTTTTGACCGAGTCTCAGGTACTTAACCAACGTCCGGACGTTATTGTCATTGTGCTCAACACTTAGAGTTGTAATCATTTTTTTTTATTGATAAATATTAATTGTTAATGATTAATTTTATGTTAGTAAGAAAAATTAAATCTATAATTTTTTCTTTTTCGTTTCTCTTGGCTAGTCAATCTTATAATTTCTTTATAACAAAATTTGTTACGCTATTGAATTCATTCCAACTATTATAAATACCCTAAACAAAACCTAATAAAAAAAAAGAGAGAAAGTTGGAAGATAAATTCTCACATCACTGACCTTAGTTTTAGGATTTTTGTACATCCCAACTTGAAGCTTTTCAGATATTTTTAGGCTTAGTTCCAGGCTTCTGACCAACGTCGGACGTTATTGCTATCGTCACTGCTAAAAAAAAATAGATTTAGCATCAGCAGATTAACATCAGTTTACCGATGTTAATCTAAACGTGGTGGCATATTTGTAAATAATGTATATTCCTTAATATCGATTTTTCTGAAAACTGATGTTAATTAAAAGACGTTAATATCGATTTTTTTAAAACCGATGTTAACACCATTAGTTAACATCGGTTTTTGGAAAACTGATGTTAACATATCATACGATAACATCGATTTTCCAAAAAACCGATGTTAACGTGTTTTAATTAACATCAATTTTTAATAAACCGATGTTAACATATGATATGTTAACATCAGTTTTTCTCAGAAAACCGATGTTAACGTTAACATCATTGGGTTAACATCGGTTTTTTTTTTTTTTATTGAAAATCGATGTTGGACTTATATTTTAAAATTTCAGAACCTGAGCCCTACACTTTCCTCGTGCTCTGTTCTTCGCTTCTTCTTTTTCTTCACGACCGTGAGTACAGATTCTTCAGCTTCTTTGTGCAGCTTCTTCGTGACTGTGAAACGTAGCCATGTTACCTAGGTACAACTTCTTTTTCTTCTTTGCGACCTTAGTCTTTGTTGTCTTCTTCTTGTTCTTCTTCTTTGTTTGTTTGTTTGGGGAACTTGTGCTCACTGCAAGGATGTTTGTTTGTGTGTGCTGCAAGGAGTTGGTTTGTGGAAGTCGTGCTCGATCTCGCTCGAAGGATTAGGTTTGTGGTCATTATCGTGGGCTATTTGGGGTGTTGACTTTGCATTCCATTCGGGGTGCTCACTCGTGCTTGCAAGGTGTCATTTTGAGTAAGGTAAACTATTTTGTTGAAGTTTAGGACTTTGTTGCGTGACTTTGAAGTTTAGGACTGAGTTTTGTGCTTGGTATTACATTGAGTAACAGTGTAAACTAAGACTTCTAAACATTTTGGCAGTCCATAAGAATTGTCTGTAATTAATTGCCTAAAGTTATTCTTCTGATTTGAGTTATTCATACCTTAGACATTGCAGTAAACTCTTAGCAGCAGCAGCCTCTTGCATAGCCTCAGTTGCTGCTATCTATGCCGCATCTCTGTGTTTCATTACTTCTTGTCACAAATGTCAACATAGAATAAGAACAAAATACAGTTAAAGAATTTCTCATATGAACAGAAGGATTTAGTATGCCATATAATCTTCTGAATAATCATCTAGTAAGGATATAAGTTAGGAACAATGATATGATCATATGACCAAGTTTTATACCTGTGGCATACTTATTATATAGTAGTATTCATGAATCTAACATGATACTCATTTGAGTTGTTTCAGTGTAACTCATGAGACCATTTTTTTCAAATATATTCTGTGACAACCAAGAATCAAAGAAGTAAAATGTGAAAGCAAAGGAGTTCTTAATGGATATACCCTTCCAATCTTCGAAATAGATGATGGGAGTGAAGCCCATGGAACACTTGCATCTGTCACTTTTCTATTACTTAGAGTAACTTTGACCAAGTTTCTAGGGAGTCCGCTGTTAGAAACTTCAGCTGATTTCTTTCTAATGGAAGTTCTTAGCTTACTAGACTTTTCTGGTTCTTCCATAGTTCCATTAGCATTAGCCTTCTTTGTAGGCGTTTGAATCTTATGTTGTTCCTTAGAGGGCTTTGTTGGTGCTTGGATCCTGCTCTCCTCTTTAGATAGAAACTTTTCAGTTGAAATGCTTCTCCTCCTAGGCGTCTAGTAGACCATAAAATGAAAGAAAAGGTGTATAAAATTTTTTAATTGACTTAATCCATGGAGGTAATGAATTGAAATCCAGGTCTCTCAGACTGAAACCAACTAAACTTTATAGCAGAGTATTCCACATAAATTTTTGAAGGAAAAACAATACAAAATGATGCAATTTAATCCAGCAAGCCTAGGCATTTGACATCAAGAGCTGCTTAAAAGGAGAAATGGTGACTCTGGGATAGCTTCTCTCAACTCCTTAGTTAATTATAGAAGTAGATTATATTAAGGTAGTTTTCTCAAAAATAAGGGAAGGGGTCCTCTAGGTCCTGAAATTGGTTAATAACAATAACATGTTTAATGCAGCTGCAATGTAGTATAATAGTTATGTACTCATGGTTCAGTTTTTAATGGAGCTTCAGTGTATTATAATAACTTTATACTTGTGATTCACATTCAACAATTCTGCTCTCTATCACCCTGTTAGAACTTAGAACCTTAAGCTTGATCCATCATACAATTGTTAACTGTATCAGGTATTTAAAGCCTACACAAATGTTGAGTTGCAATGAAGTTGTAATTGCAAGTTGAGAGACAGACTAAGTAACAATGAGTTAGTGATATACAAATGCTAATATATCAATTATGGTCAATAATTCGTCTTTAGTCCTTTAAAAGTGAAAATACTATAATATAGTAGATGTATCTTGTTGTCCCTTAAATTTATACAAATCAAACAGATTCTAATTGTCTTATTCTTGTTGGTTTCTAAACTTTATATAGGTTTGTGGTTGCATTCAGAGAGGAATTCTATAAGCTGTACTTGCTGACTTTGGGTGACATCAAGGAAAGGGTAAGATTTAAGCTAGGATTGCCTATTTTGAGCATTATTTAACTTTTTTATGCACTTTAAGTATATTCCTTGTTTAATTCCACTTTAAGTTGGCACCAAGTAAATTGTGATTGTTTGCAACTGCTGATATTAGGGTGTCTGACATGAGATAAGCTTGTAATTTCTCTAACAAAAGTGTCCACATTTCCATCATCATTGATTATGTGCTTTATTGCAACATTCAGATTATTTGTCATTATACCCTTATAGACCTTACCTAAAATTGAAATCCATTAATAAGATTTCCTTATACATACAGATTCAATCAAGCTTGGACAATTTATATAAATAAGTGGATGTCTTCAATTGGTTAGGCAAAGCAAAGAACCAAGATTTTAAGTTTTTAACTCTAGGAACACTTATCCAATTCCTGTAGCTCTTATTTCACAGTAATATGTATCTGTATTATGCCTAGGCATCTAGGAAATTTCGATTTAACTGTCTTATTGTATTTTGCGATTTTGTCTAGACTCATTCACGATTAGGTTAAATAATTTTTTGTCACCACTAGCTTTTCAACAAGGTGAGAAAAAAGAATCTCACCTGAAGTTCCTTTCCCAATGATATTCATTTCATTCAGATGGTTAGTGACCACATACACTTCCGTAATAGGAACTTTGGGACATGTAGTTTTCCTTAACATGTCTCCAAATGTTACTATAAAAAAAATAGTTCATGACACATGAGCATAATAACCTTAATCTATGATACTATGTAGCATGAGTTTAAAATAATTGTGGACTTAGGATTTTTTTTTTTGGGTGGGGCTGATCTGAAGTATCTTCGAGACATGAAGCATGCAGTGATAAGTATTATCAATATAACCCCTATGATTGCTCCAGTCACAATCCATATACCTTATTCCACATAAAAGCAATGATGATCAAAAGAGAGGATCACACCAGAATATGCATATTAGGAAGCACAATCATTGAAACATTTAAGCACCTATATTCCTCTTCATCTTCTGATTATTGCATTCTGTTATTTGATTTTCTACTAGAGAAAATAAGAGTGATCACAAAGGTTAACTAGCACTTCATATAAGATAACAATCCAAATTTATGTGTACACTCATCTGAATAAATATGTTGTGATCCAAGGCGTCTCAGAACTATTTTGACATACATCACATTTTCAATTTTGCTGCTTATCAATGTCACAAGAACTGCAATTCTACAGAGATTAGCTTCAATTTTTTCAGTTTTGGCATTGGTCTTTCTGGAATCTGTCTCTCCTATTGCATGTCAGACACCCTAAACTGTGATTGTTTTATTCACATTCACAATTTCCGCTTCCAATTAAAAAATAAAAAACCCTATCACACATGGCAAACCTTAACAACCTCATTGTCGCTAGCTACTTGAAAACCCCAAATTTTGGTCACTCATATTCATTCCTGCAATAGCACAAACTTACCCAGTGGGTGAGGTGATCCAAATTGGAACTTTCCATTCCCATTTTGAACATTTTCTGTTCCCCTAAATTTTAGTCTGCAACTCAATTATTATTTTTGAACTACAAGTTACTTATCTAGTATTCTTAACAGCTTTTGACAGGTAGTGCCTTGGAGGAAAGAAACAAATTTGAAAACAAATTGCTACCAGAGACAAACTGCTTCTAGAAGGTTAGTGCCACCACATCCTTACTTTAGAGTGTTTTTTGTGTGTTTTTGCTTGCTTATTCTGCCTTCTTCGTTCTGCCTTGATTGGTTATTCTGCATGCTATGTTTTTGTTGTTTCCAAAATGGTTTGTTGCTGTCAATTATTGTTGAAAGAAGATAAATATAACACCCCCACCCCTCAATACTAAGTTTACACCATCATGCCAACTTAGTAAAAAAAAAACTCAACTATGTGTGCTAGAACAAGAACGATATAATTTTTAACAGTATGCTGCCTCACTTGGACCATTTAATTGATCAAATAAAATTGGCTTCATGGAATTGGTTGAAAGCAAGGATCCTAGGCTTAAAACTCAGTTTTTATAGTTGGCATATTAATCATGTGGTGTGTCTAGCATGCCTTCATCATCAACAACGATCAAATTTGAATGGTATTATAGCAGTGGGAAATTAAATTCGGGATTTGCTTAGCAGGGGGTGGTGAGATTTTGTAGATTGTACTTTATACATGGTCTTAATTTTGTGTTGCTTCACTCCTAACCTTGAAAGAGTAGCTTGACTAGCTCCATGTTTCATTGGTGTCTATGCAACTTTTCATTGTATTCCTAGACCTTGAATTGTCTTAACCAGTGACAAAGAGCAAGTATTTGTTTCTCTCCAATCTTCCCTGCTCTTCATGTTCTCTCCCATGATTAATTTGTCATTGCCATTAAGAATGCTTACTATCAAGTATAAAATTATTAAAAAACATAAATCATTAATATAAATTATTATATTATAATTATTTAATCTATCTTTTCAACATGCACCCGTTAATATACATGATCCAAAATCCAAATCCCCGGTTCCAAAAAGTCCTAAAGTGGAAACAAACTCACTTATTATATATAGTACTCACTCCTAAACAACATTTTTATTTCATATGAACAATTTGAAATCTGCTGCTTACTGATTTTGGTCTAACCATGCATGTGCTACCATCCCATAATCAATCACTATAATTTCGTTGTTCAGTTATGAGAAAGACACATGTATGCATTTTCCATCCCATTCTCAAATGTGTTGTATTGATATAAAACTACTATTTCATTGTACTTTACCCAATACTACCCTTTTTTCTTCAATTTGACTGAACCCACCTGCATTGTCAATAAATGTCCATAACTTCACACCAAGAATGCTTACTATCTGTCTAGTGGTTGGTCTTAATTTTGGGTCAGAACGGGTGCGTGCAGCTCCTAAGCTTACCAATGTCATTAACTCCTTCAAATTGTACTCTCCATTTAGTCCCATATCTGCTAATGCCTCAAGTGTCCTTTTTCTCACCTTAAATTGATGAACCTTTTTTACCAATAGCACCTCAGGTTGCCTAAAATCCATAGCCTTAAGTCCACTTACACTCTCAAGCACCACTACACCAAAACTACCTAGTCTTGGGCACCACAACCTTAAATCCACAACTCCTAACCTTAATTAAAATCCACAGCCTCAGGTTGCTCCTATTGTTGATTACATGATGGCCATGCTCATTCCTTTACAAAAACTCAGCCACAGCAAAACTACCTAGTCTTGGGGTCATGTCAGGTTCTAGAGTCACTACTGAAGAGGTTATGTTCTTGTGAATGACTTGTTCATCCCATTCCTCATGTAGATAGAGAAGTGCAGATGCAAGTCATTTCACTATGTTATAGCTATGATGGTCAAGTTGGTGACTGAGACACACACACACACACACACACACACACTATGTTATACCTATTCATTCTGTACTCTAGTCTATACATCCAGCTAACTAGGTAGAGAGAGATATTCAGATGCTTTTTGGAAAGAGAGATTAATTTCATACTCAATCGGGACCTTATACAGTTGTGCAAAGCCATATATATCCAGAAAGTAACCCCCCTAGACCACTTTGTTAATTACTTAAACTCCATCTTCACTAATGAAATCAATTTGATTGAAAAACCTTTGTGGGATGAAAAACTAATTAATTTATGTTACCTATCTCTTTCTCAATTGCTAACAAATAGCCCACCTACTTTGTGCTGAAATTCAATTTCTTATTAGAAATTATGAGCAAAGGCAGAAAGTCTGAAATCCAATTACTCGTCCACTTGTTGGAGCATAGTAGTTTGTAGCATATAGTTTTTTGAATGTTAAATGTACTTAGCATTCTTATGCTTCTAGTTGTTTCTAAATTATGTCACAATTTACTATAGAAATTATATAATTGTTTCTTTGGAATATTATTGAAGTGTCATTTTGGTTAATTGAGTTAAACTTTTGATGGAATGTTGGCCACAAAAGTTGCTCGTAACACGGCGTGCCGTTGCACACACACATACCCTGATCACACACACCCACCCTCATCACCCTCATGACACACACACACAAACCCTCATCACACACCTTCATGACAAATACACACACACACATACACCTTCATGACACCCACACACCCCCACACACACCCACAACACGCACACACCCCCACCCACCCACCCACCCACCCACCCACACCCACACACCCCCACCCACACCCACCCACCCCCACCCCCACCCACACACCCACACCCACACACCCCACCCCCCACACCCACCCACCCACACCCCAATGTAATTTGCTATATAAACAACTATTGTTGATGTTGAGTGAACCTTAGATTCCTGTTTGAGACTGAATGCAATGATTCTTGCAAACTGTTTACATTAGTCATTGTATTTAGTCTTTAATTATCCGTTTGGATAGTTTGGGGAGACTGATATTTTTATGTTAGATTCATTCGTTAAGGTTATTATTATTTTGATTAATTTGATGAAATTTCGGTACAATGTATTTCAAGTTGTTCTCTGAGTGCATACTTGATTATCGGGAAATTAATTTCACCGATGTCATGTCGTGTACTTGGAGACCAATGCGAAATGCTACTGAAATTTAGTCAAAATTTTCAAAATAATGCTAACCCTGACGTATGAAGCTAACATAAAAGACAATCTTCCTAAATGGGATAGGGCCATACCTATAAATAAAAAAGTGAGATTTACATGCATGAAATTTCTTAGATGGATTGAAGTTGGATGAATCAAAGTCGCATGAGCCCAGAATATGAGGATGGCGTTGAGTAGTTCTTGCAATTTGCTTCCGAAAGAGGTCAACCAAATGAAGAAGGAAAATATTATTGTCCTTGCACCAATTGTTTGAACGGAAGATGACAACTACTGGACGACATACGGGAGCATCTATTATGTGATGGGATTATGAAGAATTACACGACATGGATATGGCATGGTGAAGTGACAGACATGCAGAGTGGGTCCCAATCTGAACCGCTTGGAGGACATGATTCGTGACCTTGGACAAGAGTTTTTTCAGCAAGCACACGCCCCTGTGTATGAAGGATTGCAGAGTGATTCAAAGAAGCCTTTGTATACGGGGTGCAAGAATTCCTTAACCCTGTTGTCTGCGGTGTTAAGTCTGGTTAATGTAAAGGTCAGGTATGGGTGGAGTGACAAAAGTTTTACCTCACTGCTTGAGGTAGTGCACAATCTGCTTCTAGAGGACAACATGCCACCTAAAAATTACTATAAGGCGAAAAAGATACTGTGCCCGATGGGTATGAAGTATCAGAAGATTCATGCTTGCCCCAATGATTGCATACTGTACAGGCATTAATTCCAAGAAATGTCCAAATGCCCTATCTATGGGACTTCACGGTACAAAGTGAAGGATGAAAAGGAAAACAGTTCTGATGAAAACTCAAAGAAGGGCCCTCCAGCGAAGGTTTTGTGGTATCTTCCAATCATTCCAAGGTTTAAGCATCTTTTTGCTCACGAGGACGACACAAAAGACCTTACATGGCATGCAAATGGAAGGATTTTTGATGGAATGGTTCGTCATCCGGCTGATTGCTCGTAGTGGAAGAAAATTGATGGTTTATATCCGGATTTCGGGAAAGAGTCAAGAAATCTTAGACATGGACTAGCCAGTGATGGAATGAATCCATATGGCACCTTAAGCACTCAACATAGTTCATGGCCAGTTCTGCTAGTAATTTACAATTTGCCTCCTTGGTTGTGTATGAAGCAAAAATACATGATGTTGTCTGTCATGATATCGGGCCCAAGATAGCTAGGAAATGACATTGATGTTTATCTAAGTCCATTGATTGAAGACCTGAGAAAGTTGTGGGATGAAGGGGTTTTAGTGTTTGATGCATTTTGCAAGAAGACGTTTGAAATGCGTGCAATGCTTTTTTGTACCATTAATGACTTTCCAGCATATGGGAATCTCAACGGTTACAGTGTTAAGGGTCATCATGCATGCCCCATCTGTGAAGAAAACACAAGATACATACAACTAAAACATGGAAGAAAAACAGTCTACAGTAGGCATCACCGTTTTCTAACACCCAATCATCCTTACAGACGACTGAAAAAAGCTTTTAATGGAAGTTAAGAGCACGATATTGCGCCGATACCATAGTCTGGTGAGCAGGTATACCAGCGGGTTCAACACCTGAATACTATATTTGGAAAGACCCAACAGAAGGATAAAAGTAAGACTTGCATATGGAAGAAAAGGTCCATTTTCGTTGATCTTCCCTACTGGTCTAATCTAGACGTTAGACATTGTATTGATGTTATGCATGTGGAGAAAAATGTATGTGACAGTGTGATTGGGACGCTCCTTAACATTCAAGGCAAGACGAAGGATGACTTGAATACCCGTCAAGATCTAGCTGAGATAGGGATACAATCATAGTTGCATTCAAGGTCTGATGGGAAGAAAATTTACTTGCCCCCAGCTTGTCATACTTTGTCCAAAAAGGAGAAGATAAGTTTTTGTCAGTGTCTTCGTCGGGTGAAGGTTCTACAAGGATACTCTTTAAATATTAAGAGCCTTATGCAGTTGAAGGAGTTTAAGCTTGTAAGGTTAAAGTCTCATTATTGTCACGTGTTGATGCAACAATTGTTAGTCGGGGCTATATGAGACATCTTGCCAAACAAAGTCAGGTTAGCCATAACTCGCCTGTGCTTTTTCTTCCATGCCATTTGTAGCAAGTCGTTGATCCTGTCAAGTTTAATGAGCTGGAAAATGAGGCCGCAATTATACTGTGCCAGTTGGAGATGTATTTTCCCCCTGCTTTCTTTGACATCATGATTCACTTGATTGTGCATCTGGTAAGAGAAATCAAATGTTGTGGTCCTGTTTATTTGCAGTGGATGTACCCGATTGAGCAACACATGAAGATCTTAAAAGGGTATACAAAGAATCTATATCATCGAGAAACATATATTGTTGAGAGGTACATTGCAGAAGAAGCCATTGAATTTTGTTCAGAATACATTGAGAAGGCTAAACTTGTTGGCCTTCCTGAGTCTCAGCATTATGACAAAGTGGGTGGTAAGGGTTCAAGAGGACTGCATGTGATCACTCCAAGTCTAGAAGATTTGTTACAAGCTCACTTGTATGTCTTGAACAACAATAATGAAGTTTTGCCATACATACTTAAGCATGAAGCTTTAGTCAAACAGAATAATCCAAAAATGTCAAAGAATTGGGTGTTGAAAAAGCATAATAAGACTTTTTGTGATTGGTTTAAAGATACAATCTTTGCAGATGAAAATGCTTCAGAAACATTAAGAAAGCTAGTAGATGGGTCTAAAAGAAATGTTATAAATTGGCAAGGATACAACATAAAAAAGTATTCATTTTACACAAAAGCACAAGACGACAAAAGTACAAAGTAGATTAGCAGGGTCACCCTAAGGACTGAATCTCAACACTTCACAAGTGTGCATGATGCCAATCCCTGTGTAGCTTCCATCCATTACTTTGGGTTCATTGATGAAATTTGGGAGCTTAACTATGTGAAATTTACTGTTTGTGTTTTCAAATGTAAATGGGTTGACAACAACACCAGTGTGCGCACCAATGATATTGGATTTACGTTGGTAGACCTAAAGAAACTAGGTTACCATAATGACCCTTTCATCATGGCAAAACAAGCTAGATAAGTATTTTATGTGCAAGACCCTTGTGATGAAAGGTGATGCGTGGTTCTACAGGGCAAAAAAATTGGTGTTAATGTAGAAGATGATGATTCATACATGGACACCTATATTAGTCCTTTGTCCACACAAATCACTCCTAACGTTGTCGGAGAAGAAGAAGCTGGCGACGTTCATGTTAATCGTAATGATCATGATGAAAGAGAATTAATTAACATCGTCTAATGTAATTTTCTATCTATATATTTGATTTTTCTAGATTGATTTACATAAGTCATACAATTATTTTTTGTAATGTTTATTAACCTTGGTTTTTTGTATAAAGGATCATGGCTTCTCCATTTGGCTCACCTCCTCCTCCTCCTCTTCCTCCTCCTCCTTCAGACGCATCAGCTTCGCCGTCTGCCGTGAAGCGGACATGCAAAGCCACACGTCTACGATCCTTGTCTACTAGACCACCTGGTGCTGAGAGACCAGTGGTCCACATTGATCCTGCTACCGGCAAGACCGATGGTCCCCACAGGAAGAAATTAAGAACATATTTGGGGATTGTGACGCGTGATAAGGTGGACGTCACGTACGAGAACTGAAAGGAGGTCCCTACTACTCAGAAGGACTTGATTTGGGAGGATATTCAGGTATTTTTCTTTTTTTATTTGATGTTCTTTAATTAATAGCCAAAAAATACATTATTGTAACAAACAAACCTTATTTGTTATTGTCAGGAAGAATTTGAAATCCCAAAGGCTTTTGACAGTAGGACGAAAAAGAAGTTACTTCAGACTGTCGGCGAGAGATGGAGGCAATTTAAATTAGACCTCACGAGGAAATGTGCCCTTGCAGCCGATCAGGACAATGTGGATGACACTGTCTGTGAGAAATATGACATAAGCAAGGAAAAATGGTCCTAGTTTTGCCAGACTCGCAGAGACCCTTCTTGGGAGGTATGTACCTTTCCATTTAATTTGTTTTCAAAAAACATTAACTTGTTATAATTCATTCTAGCAATTTGAAAGATTATTATTTTATTTTTGAAGGATGTGCGGAAAAAGGCACAGGCCATCCAGAAACAGAACACTGCCCCCCACATTTTGTCTCGTGGGGGTTATGAATATTTGGAGCAGAAGCTCCTGGCTGAGAAGACCCAGAAGAAGTTGGAGGAAGCTGCACAGTCAGGAAGCGTTGATGGCGTCATCAACTCTTCATCCTCCGTCAGACGCCACCTGAAGTGGAAGATGGCCCGCACCAAGAAAACAAGGGAGATGACGATTGAGGCCGCAAAGGAAATCGCTGAAAAGATCATAAGTCATTTTCAACTAACCATTAGAATTATATTTGTTTATTTTTTGAATGCCATGTACAAATGTGTCTTTTCTATGCAGGATTCCTTTGAGGAGCAGGCGTCACAGGGATCCTTCGTCCCCCATGGACGTTAGGATGTTCTCACCGCTGCTATTGGACGTCCAAAGCACCTTGGACGTGTTCGTGCTGCTGAAACTGGTGTCACCATCAAGCAATACTTCAGATCGGTTCTACGGACGTCCCGCAGCTCTTCCTCGCTGCCTCCTGAAGAATTACAACAGCTGACCCAGCAAATCAGGGACCAGCTTGAGAAGTTGATCACATAAAAAGTGACTCGGCAGCTCATGGCATCGTTCAGCTAGATGCAGTCCCAGATGCAATCTCAAGGAATTGCACTGCCTCCGAAGCCTCTGGTTGGTCTCTCAGGTCCTCGAGTAAGCACAAAGGAGAGTTGTGTTGATCCCTCAGGAAATGATCCAAAAACGGGTGACTCAGGCAGGTGCGGCTTGTACATCGAAGCAAATCCTGCCTGCCTGGTTGCCCTGGGAAGAGTTTATGAGGGATCCACTGTTGTTCATAACACTCCTTTGTTTCTTGGCCAAATAAAGATGGGTGTGGAGGAGGTTAAAGATCCAGATGCTCCCGTTCCAGTACCCACTGATGAGGTTTCCTTAGTGGGGCAGGCAATTCACACCTTCCTTGCTTGGCCGACACATCTGGTCAAACCTTTATCACAGTAGGTAGTTTACTCTTACTATATGTTTCTTCTTTTTGAATTAATTCATCCAGCGTGCCTCAAATTAGGCCATTTAACTTTGTTTCATGAACAGACAGTTGTGTCTCTGGCAAAACCACCTCAAAAGCCGGATCCGGAGGTCGATGATCCACTTTATCTGATGACATTGACCATCCCAGAGCTTTTCTTGAGGTCATACCAGGTTACATAGGATGCCACCGTGTTCGGGGTCTTTAATCTAGACTTCTCGCTCTACATAAAGCATGAAGACCTCTCTGAAATCACACACGATGGTCAATGTGCCAGCATATCAATGTTACAGTTGTGGATTCTGTAAGTTATTTTAGATTACTTTTAATTACCTAAGTTATTGCTTTCGATTCATAAATATTTAACTTTGACTTAACATGAACAGGCATCTGACTGAAACAAGTATGCGAGCGGGGAATTCTGATCTGTATGGATTCCTCGAGCCACAGTCCATTCATAGGTCTCGGCAATCACAGTTTGAGATTGAAAGTTACATAAAGAGTTGGATGCAGAGTTCAAAACACGATGCCTACCTTGGAGCCTACCTGAATGGGTAAGTCACACAAAATAACTGAATTTAATTAATGTTTACTAATATACTAACCCATATTCATCTCCATTACAGCGGACACTG
Organism: Glycine soja; assembly: GCF_004193775.1. Lineage (NCBI taxonomy): Eukaryota > Viridiplantae > Streptophyta > Magnoliopsida > Fabales > Fabaceae > Glycine > Glycine soja. The sequence goes on from NC_041002.1 coordinate 48,566,082, forward strand.
GCAGATGGTGGTCATCCTGCCCAAGGAACACCTAGTTGTTTGGTTTTGTTCATTGCATAACAGGCCAGATAACTACCTTAAGGGGATAATTAACAGGTCAGCGTTCTTTTCAATACATTTGCATTGAAATACCTCAACAACACCAGGTTTTAATTGTTATTGGTCTGGAATAGTGCTTTAAAAGGTCTTGATGATGCTCCACAGCCTAAATCAAAGGCTGCTACTAGGTGGATTGTTGTCAAGGTTCGTCATTTACATAAAACTTCCACTTATATATACTTCTTATGTGTGTGTACACTAATTGTTTAATTAATATCCAAATTTCATTATGTATTTAGTGTAATAGACAAAAAGGAAGCATTGAGTGTGGCTATTATGTCATGCACTTGATGTCCATCATCATATTAGGAAGTTTCAGGAATAACTGGGAAGCAGTACGTTTATTTCAAACAAATTCAATTTTTTTATAATTTGTGTTACATTACTAACTTATCATTTATTTCATCATGCAGTATTTTAACGATCCTAGACCATTGGATCCAGAGAGATTAAAGGCACTTCAGATCCAGTGGGCACAGTATTATCTCCGAGTTAGAGCTCAGAGCTAGGATTTAGAGACATTAAGTTTAGCTTAGTTTACTTTGATTTAACATTTTTGCCATTTCCTATATTATTTGAACATTGAATTCATTTTTTGATAGTTGTTAATAATAAACCAATTATTCATTGTTTATTGTGATTAAAATTGTTTGAAAGCATAATAAAATATTTATTTGCTGTGAATTGGGTCTGAAATTGCATTTTACAAGTACAATTTTGGGTTTATTGTAAAAACAAAAAGTTTATATGAAAAAAAAACTTGAAAACAACATCGATTATTAATAAAACCGATATTAATATAGTAAACAACATCGGTTATTTAGAAAAACCGATGTCAACATACACCTTAACATCGGTTTTTCAATAAACCGATGTTGGTTATTTCTAATAATATCAGTTATTTATACATAACCGATGTTAATATACAAACGTTAACATCAGTTATTTATAAATAACCGATGTTATATATAACTAACTACAACAAAATAAGTGTATAGCTGATGGACGTTCACATCGGTTATACATAAAAAACCGATGTTAATCTATTAGTTAACATCAGTTTTCTATAGAAAACCGATGTTAATATATTAGTTAACATTGATTTTTCTAGAAAACCGATGTTAATCTATTAGTTAACATCGGTTTTATATCAAAACTGATGTCAGCGTTCATCATGTATACACTTATTTTGTTGTAGTTCTTTACATATAGCATCGGATATTTAGAAAACCGATGTAGAATGCCATAAATAATCGATGTTGAAAGTGTATTTCCTAATAGTGCGTCTGTGAGACTGAGAGTAGTAACAAAATTTGTTACGTGATTGAGCTCATTCCAACTATTATAAATACCCTATGCAAAACCTAATAAATAAATAAATAAAAGAACGAGTTGGTAGATAAATTCTCTGTTCATTCACCCTAATTTTAGGATTTCAACTATTATAAATACCCTATACAAAACCTAATAAATAAATAAATAAAAGAACGAGTTGGAAGATAAATTCTCTATTCATTCACCCTAATTATATTTTAGGATATTTTTACATCCCAACTTGAAGATTCAACCCTTGGAAATGGAGCTTGACGAGTTAATGGCATCACCATCCTTCGTCACCATTTCTGACTTATCCACTTGTAATTTTTTCATGTTTTGCTAAATTCATTGTTGTTAGGATTAGATGAACTTTATAGAATTGCTTAATATATATGAATCTTTTGATTTAATATAGTTCCTTATTATTGGAGTAATTTTCACTCTGTTCTAATAAGTCACCAAAAACATATAACCAAGAGAAGAGTTAACAATCAACAAATGGAAGCAAAGGAAAGAAAAGAAATGAGAGAAAATAGAGGAAGAAAAGCCACAAGCCACCATGTATCGAAACCCCCTACCACTGCAACAACGACCGTCTGCCACCATCGCCCAAGTTGTCGACGCCAACATCTCTATCCAAACCTACACAACCTGTGAAAAGTCACAAGCCACCATGTATCGAAACCCCCTACCACTGCAACAACGACCGTCTGCCACCATCGCCCAAGTTGTCGACGCCAACATCTCTATCCAAACCTACACAACCTGCAACAACTGTATGGAAGGAGAGGGGAAGGATGGGTGTGAGAAGGAAGGTCATTAATGGACAAAAAAATTAAAGACATTTGGAGTCTCCTATTTTAGAAAATTCATAATTTTTGTCCAATCCTTATTTTTGCCTACATTTTTTATTTCTTATATTTGAATTAATTAAGCCATTTTTTATGATATCTTAATTAAATGAATATGTTTGATATAGGGTTCAATTAGACCAAAATACAAAAAAAATGTAAATAAAATTAAGAATTTAACCAAAATTATAAATTTTTTGAAATAGAAAAACTCTATTTTAAATTTTGGAGAACCAAAATTACATATTGAACAAAATAGAAAGATCAAAATTATATTTAATCCTATAATACCCTCCAAATCATGATGACTACAGATAAACTCTTTCTTTTCCTTGTTCCTCTAATTATAAATATTGCTTCAAGTAGATACATGGTCCTAATATCTTAGATAGACTATCACATCCTAAGCCTAGGAGTACCACCAAAGACAAACTTTAAGGCAATCCTTACTTCTCATATAGTTTTTATTTCATTTTTAGTGAATTCAATTTATAGTAACAGCTAACAAGGTTTCAGGCTAAGCAATCCAAAACAAAATGGGATAAAATGGATAGATATAAATAAAAACAATTGATTTATGACTGGATTAATTGTTGTTACATTGAAACTAGGATCTTCTTGTAATCTTCAGTATCTAACTATACATCCCATGTGGTGGCATCAAAGTCTCTGCAAATGGCAGAAACAAGCATCTTCTTCTAACACTAAGTAGCAGTCACAGAACAAATTTCTAGCCTTTCTTTTAAATACAACAAAAAAACATTTAAAAAAAAGGATATCTATATATGTATTTTCAAGTGTATTCAAACCACTCATCTCTCACGGTTAGGTTGGCATACAAAACAGAATTGACCAATATTTCATTCAAAACCAGTATATAAAGAAATAATAAGAGACAACGAAAGGAGAATAAAGATCGAATGCTATCCCTTCAAAGTAAAATCTAAGAATTGTTACAACTATCAAAAGTTGAAGACAAAACTTACAGAATCAAAAGTGCCAAAGAGAGCAACCTACAAAATAACGAACTCAGGAACTCGCGAACCCACTAACTCACGAACTCACGAACTCACGAATCCACCAACCAGGAGCCAAGACAATGTCTAAAACCTACGAAACAACGAACTCACCAACCCAAAGTTAACATTCTATAGGGATAAGGTTAAAGCAACATGAAGGTTTGCCCACGTACCTAAATAGCAATAGTCACGAATGGGAACTCGTCAAGCCTGTGCGAACCCAAACACGAACCTCAATGGCAGCTTGAGTGAGGAGGACAGACAGGTCTTTCGAGCCTGAGCGATGAGGAAGAAAGGGAGAAGGAATGGCAGCTTGAGTGAGAAGGACAGACAGGTCTTTTGAGCCTGAGCGATGAGGAAGAAAGGGAGAAGGGTTTTGGTAACTGATCGCGTGGGGGGAAAATGGATTTTGGGGTTTTAAGTTATGAATAAGACAACATCGGTTTTTTAAACAAAACCGATGTTAACTTTACAATGTTAACATCGGTTTTTTCAATAACCGATGTTAAGATATTAATGTTAACATCGGTTTTTCAATAACCGATGTTAAGATATTAATATTAACATCGGGTTTTGGAAAAACCGATGTAGCATCAACTTGTTAACATTGATTTTTTTAAAATCGATGTTAATTAAGTCAACTTATTTACCAAAATACCACCGCACTTTTATTTACATCGATTTTGCAGAAAATCGATGTTAAATCAATAAATTGTAGTAGTGCCTTTTGTTCAACTAAAGATATTATATTTATTCAAACTTAATTAATTAATAACCCTACAAGACTTATACGAGTTTGTTTTAGCTAACCAAGTCTACTATAGTCTAATAAGACTAAACAAAATTGTCCTCCTTTAAAAAATACTTATACTTTATGACAGAAAAAAAATATCATTCTTGTAACGGTCTATTTGTTGTTTTTTTTTTCAAAAAACGTGACAAAACATTTTATATATTGACGTAATTATAGGAAACCTAAACTGTAGCTGGTAAACTTTGACTAAACAGGAAATAAAAACTTGCGTTTGTTGACCTTGGCTGGCTTTTCAATTGAAAGCCAGAGATAAATTTTCTTTCGTCAAATTGTTTACGCAATTCAATACATAGTATATCTAATAGGGTTTGATCCATGTTAATTAAGGACTTTTGTTGCCAACACTGATTATTTTAGCCACAAAATTTTACAGTGAAAGGATCTCCACTCTCCCTTTTTAATTTCAGATTATATATTATTAACCTTAACGACAAAAAAAAATGTATTATGAAATTTTATTTTAACAAAAAGATTTTTTAAGTTTTCTTTTAACAAAATGCATTATGAAATTTGAGTAATTTACCTGAGATGATAAGTTCAAATATAATTACCAGTTACTATTATACTAAACAAATATTTGAACTAGGTAAAAAAAAATAATATTTGAACGTGATTGTGAAGAGAAATTTCAATATTTGAATGAGGTGAGAGGCCCCAGGTCCCTAAATAGATAGGTATAGTTCAAACCAATTAATTGTCAACATTTTCAAGTCACAATTACTGATTATTTTAAGTGGATGCAGCAATGCACGATATATAAAAGCTAAATTAAATAATTAAGCAGTGCCTTTTAGGTCAGCAATTCCATCAGCCCCCAAGAAGATTAGAAGAAGAGGAAGAATGAAAAGGCAAAGAAAGTAAAGAGTAAAGAAAGGGAAGGGAAGCAGATCCCCAAATAACGTAAAGCAACAAAATCCTATTTTCTCTTTAACTATAACACTTTGTAAATATTTATAAATCTGTCATCCGCTTAAGAAACAAATAACATACTTTTGGTGGGGTTAGTGGGGTTTCTTGTAATTTGCATGTGTTCACATGTCTGGCTAACAAATTGGAGGATATTCTAACTTTCCACCACACAAACAACTCATAAAATATGACCCACAAACCATGCGTGAAACAGTTCAGTTAGATCATTTGGTATCTCTAACAATTAATTATAACCCCATTATTATTATAATCATATATTTGGTATCTCATGTTGTATACTAATCATTTTTTTAGGTATATATTGTTTGAGCTATCTCAATCTCTATGTATGCCTCCCTTCTTATTGATTAAGCAACTTTTACATTTAGATCAAGATAAAATAAATTTGTGGATTCTAATTATTAACTCTACCAGAAATCAATTACTTTTAAAAACTTCAAAATGGAAAAGATTTTCGGGATTTGCAATTCATACATGATTTGGTCTCAAATTAACATTTTAAATAATTCATTACTAAATTTGATTTATTACTTTCCCTTCTTAACAAGTTACTTGTATGGAATTTTACAGCTGGTGCTTTTCAGGTCAGGCCTTTTAGGGTACTATCAGCTGAGACAAATTGACCGAGAACTAGGAAACCACATGCAGAGTGGAACCTACTTAACTCTTTGTTATCTTTTATATATATATATATATATATATATATATATATATATATATATATATATATATATATATATATATATATATATATATTCTTGGTACACAAAGCTATGTAATCTACTTTGATAAGTGTAATCAAAACAATCTTATATAAAAGTACCCTAAAAATACCCATCAAGTAGAGAAGAATCAAAGACAATTAATTAATCACCTACATCCCACTTTAGAAGGCTTATATATGCTGATTGCAGTGAGACTGAGAAGTGCCAACCTCATCATCATCATCATCCTCGGCATATATAGCGTAACACATACTAATCAATATTTTAATAGAAAGAAAGTTTGAGCAAACATCTTAAAGAAAATCAATGCAAATATATATTCAATGAGAGCTCATATAATATGGACAATAAATAAAAAAAATTGCATATTTTATTTGCAGCCAACCTTGTGGCGCGTGGCTATATAGAGTTTTCCAATACAGCTTTTTTAACATTTTATATGAGAGACAATCGCTTTCAGAGATAGTCGATCTCCAAAGTCTGTATGACAAATAGGAAAAAAATTAATAAAAAAAAACAATCATTACTGTCTAAAAAAATTGTTAATAAGTAATCTTAAGACATTAATTAAAGAATTAAAATAAAAAAAATATTTATTATAAAGATTATAATAAAAAAACGTAAAAAAGAATCATGCATGAACAACATTTTTTTTACATATCTCAATAAAAATATTTTTTTAATTTCTTAATCAATGATTAAAATTTTTCCTAAAAAAATAATGAAGTTAAAGGGTAGAGAAAGAGAGATAAATTAGGAGCATAGAATCTAGGCGTGTATATATAACTTAACATTGAAATCTATACAAAATCTGATCCAGCGATGCAATTATTCCTGGGTTTGTTAGAAGCTTAAAAGAGAGCATAGGAGATCTCTGATTTCCTGCAAGAAAATTAAGTGGAAGCAGTTCTTCCGGGATTTGCCAAAAAGCTACCACAATCAAGACAAGAGAAGAGGCATGGATAGTAGTTATTTTGGAGAACCAAACATGGGAAATGAAAGAGTAAGTGGTTCTTCTTCATCATCTTCTTCAAGAAAAGGGAAGAAGAACAATCAAGACAAGTCAAAGCAACCCCAAAGAGGATTAGGTGTTGCTCAGTTGGAGAAAATCAGATTACATGGTCAAATGGCTTGTGGTGGCTATCATCCTCCTCTGCACTCTCCTTACCCATCTAACTTTAACAATGTAAGAGTACCTTTTTCTTTTCTCTCAAAAACTATGATAGCAATATTTTTGGCTTGGATTTTGGAATTCAATATTGGGGGGATTTTGCTAATTAATTCCTGATCAACATGCAGGAAGATCCAAGGGTGCAAACACCCTATTCATCAGTACCATCATCATCATCATCATCTTTTTCTTACTCATCTACATCATACTCACCTTCATATGGCTTCCAACCCAACATTGTGGTATGAGTAGTTTTTGGCTTTTCTTCAACCGATCTCAATTGATTTTACACTTCTACAGGCATGCTATAGCTTTATTTGTACCATATATGTTTAACTTATTCGTTTTCAATTTTTTGTGATGAGTGAACATGTTCCACACATATAGTTTCATAATTGTCAGTAACTATGACTTAAAACAATATATGCAAGTGGGCTGAAATTGTCCCCAAAGCAATTCGATCAAGGTAGTTTATTTTTCTAACCCTTGTTTTTTATAATTAGGAAATGATTTCTTCTTATTATTGAAATTTATGTATGTATATATATATATATATATAGCATAACCCTAGCAATCTTTTTTTTTTGAATCTGGATTAATTATCTCCTATATGTTTGGTTGAATTTGAAAGTGCAAGGGTAGTACTAATTAACCCTAGGAGAAAAGGGAAGGATGGGGTGTTCTGCTAATTGAAAAGTATGTGAGTTAAAAATAAAGCAATTAAAAGAGCCAAAAATGTCATTCAAATCATTTTTGTTGCAAAAACGTACAAGTAATAATTCTTGTGTTTTATAACATGTCCATGTGGGTTTAGTTATATATATATATATTATGGCAAGAGTGAGTTTGGATCGTAGATCTTGAAATTGGACAACACTGTTTGCTTGTGCAGATGTCCCTACCCGAATATGAAAGAACAAGCATTAGATATGGAGATTCACAGCCAACTAATACTGCAAGGTACTTAATTTTTCCAGCCCTATATTAGATTTTTTCTCATTATATATGAGCAAAGAGCAATACATGTTTGTTCTTCTCATTCTGTTCTATAATTCTTTGTTATCAAGAATTTCTAGGCTAATATATATCTTTAATTAATTCTTTGTTGCAAACCAGATGGGAACATTCCACTGCTCAAACTAGACCTTTACTTAACCTATATGTAAGGATTTCTTTTCAACTTGTATAAATCTCATTTAATATTCTACACAAAAAACCTATATTTGCCATCCAATAATCACTACTAGAAAATTTGGATTTTAAGTCGGTTCTTATGCCCATGTCACGACGGTTTTTAACCGTCGTTAATGCCAACGTCGTAAAATGTATGAGCTATTTTACGACGGTTATGAAAACCGTCGTTGTAAGGTTTTAATACTATGACGGTTATGTATAACCGTCTTAGTATGCGTCAAATATTACAACGTTTCTCCTATAACCGTCTTAAAGTGAACAGATAATTTTGGATTATAAAGACGGTTACGATAACCGTCTTAGTAGGTGACAATCAAAATTTACATTTTAAGACGGTTTTGAGGACCGTCTTTGTATTTTATCCCAATTTACGATGGTCTTTGTGACCGTCTTAGATGACATGTCAAGACTGCATACGAAGACGTTTTATTGGAAACGTCTTTGTATGTTAAGCCAATTTACGACGGTTATGAAAACCGTCTTTGTAGGTCTACATTATGTTGTCATTTTACGACGTTTTATAGGAAACGTCTTTGTATGTTAAGCCAATTTACGACGGTTATGAAAACCGTCTTTGTAGGTCTACATTATGTTGTCATTTTACGACGTTTTAGGGAACCGTCTTTGTATGTCTAATTTTTTTTTTTATTTACTTCGTTTTATTGATGCAATTTTTTTTACATTGATCTCTGGTACCTATAAATTATATCAGACCATGCAAATTAAATAATAACATCAAATGAAATCTGAACAATAGCATCAAATGACATAATTGTAGCCAACAATTGTAATCATGCAAATTGAATACCCTTTTTTGAATTAATGATCCTCTAATGTATCCAACATACAAAGTTGTAGCCATAATTGTTCTAATTCTTTGATGAAACCACAGGAAAAATGTACTTGTACATAATACAAATCAAATTTAGCAACTGCTTTTCCTAAAAGATAAAAAGTATGTTGCCCATTTTTGTCGAACTGATGTGATGGCCTCCACGTCTAACGATGAACCATCAGAGAACCACTACAAAATTAACATTAGAAAAAATTATTAGTAACTTAACAAATATTAACCAAAGTTACAATTGTAACTTCATGCATTATGTTTACCTTGTGCCAGTCATCTTTCAAACCGGCAGTCACGATGCACCACATCCAGTGCATGACATAATATCCGCACTCAAACCCTCCACTTTGCACATTAGTCTACATATAACATTTTTAATGGTTACTTAACATTCAACACTTAATGTATGAGAAAAACGGTTCACTACAAACAAGTATTGATTACCTTGGGTTCAACCCACCGAGGTGCACCTTGATTAGACATGCCTTCAAAAGAACTGGTTATTGTCTTCATTGCACTAGTTTAAAAAAAATAGCATATATATGACAACCATTTTTGTTGTATATGTAACAACAATTACCAACTAAAGGATGCCATGATTTGTATATTTGAATAGAACCTGTTAATTGCGCCTTTGATGTTAATATCAGGCTTCTTCCTCAGAGAACAAAACCAAACGACCGTGTTTTCCCTTGGGTGGAGAACAAATAGTTGCCAATGTGCCCTGAATTGGACAATTATAATAACAGAATTGTACAACAACAAAAAAAAAACTTAAATTCAAAGAACAATTGAACTTACTGATTCAAGTAAGCTCCTAAATACAACTGCCTTTGTGATTCCTTGACCCATGTTTCAATGTATTGTTGGCATTGTTGACGTCTTTCCTTAGCATTTTGTATAGATTGAGGCTCCAGCAAACCATATAGTGACTGATCAGCTTTGCTTCTACCGCACTCATTCATAAATCTATTTCGAAGACAAGTCATGATTATTTTAAATGTTTGAATGTAAAAATAATGGTTATCAGGTAATCAAACATAAAGGTTGTAGGAAAATGACTTACATGGTCCACAATTGTAGTATCGCTATGTTTAAACACTTGTCACCTGATATTATTTCTGCTAGATCTGCATGTGTGATGTAAAATTTTGCCCCAATCTCAGGAAGTCCAAATTGGTTCGCCTCCCACGGCACTTCCACTGGATTCTGGTACACATAAAACAATATCTTCATCAACTCTCCCAATGGATCGGATTCACCTGCAAGCTTTGCATCACTACTATGTTCAACTGGCTTCCGCACATTAAGGTCAGAATCCTAAGTCGTACAAGAAAATAAGTATTAAAATTAATCAACAACTTAACAAATATTACAAGTGTGTATTCAAATGACAATTTGGTAGGGGGATTATTATATTACTTACATAAGATAAAGGTTTCACTAGATGTCTGGGCCATCCAATGAATGAGTTCACGGCGTCCCTGACATATTGAATCTCTGAAGTGGGTAACGGGACAATGGCTTCACCATCGTATACAGTGTCAACACACACCCTTACTACATCATCTCCATAAGCAACTGTGTGTATCAAGCCACCTACTCCAAAGACCTTTCCCCCTGCCACCAGCTGTGTACTGTCACCACAAACAATGTAGAAGCCCATACTACATGTATCAAATGTAGACCGCTCGTTACCAACAACATTATTAGCAGCTTCAGCACAACTCTCTTTCGTGCTAACACGTGCAACAAATACGTCAGGGTTAGACGGTCTTGGGGGAGCTGACTGTTGCGTATGAATTTGGGATAATTCACTCTTGATCGCATCCAACTCCATTTTCATCTTGTCCATACGGTCTTTGTTCTCGTCTTCTACCTCTTTCTTCACCTCTTGCTTTATAGTTTGTATGATTTCAACCAATCTTTCGGCGGTGATCGCAGGCGAAGAACTGTGGGACCCACAGGAAGCATGTCCAAAGTAGCTGGTTATGGTCACACCATGTCCACCGGCACGAACACGTCCAGGATGCTCTGGACGACCAATGGCAGTGTTTAGGATGTCTTGACGACCATGTGGGACAAAAGCTCCCTGTGTAGCTTGTTCTTGTAATTCATCCTATGACATTGACAACAAATTAACTTGTGGTTATGGTTACAAATTACAATTTATAATTGTGCCATATATTAAACTTACAATTTTGTCTGCGATTTCTTGAGCTGCTGCAGATGTCATTTGTCCAAATTTGTTTGTCCTAGCCTTTTTCCACTTCTCATGTCTCGCAATAGGGGATGGAGGGTTGACGACCATATCTGCATTTTGACTATTTTCACCTTCATTCAGTCTTGACTTGGTTTTCTCGGCCATTAATTTTTTTTCAAGCACATCGTAGCCTCCACGAGAGAGTACATGGGGAGATTCATTGAATTTTTGAATTTCTTGTGCTTTTTTGCGTATTCCCTGTCATCATTTTCAAATACAACTCAAACATGTTTGACATTAACAACTAAATTACGTAACTAAAATGTTATGTAAAAAGATTGAAATTTAAACCTTCCAAGTAGGGGTCTGTCGAGTCTTTGCAAATTCTTCCCATGTATTTTGATCAATACCATACTTAGCAGATGGATCCTTGTTTTGTTCATCGTCATTCTCAGCATATACATATCTGGTCGTCAGGGAGGACTTAAATTGCCTCCATCTGGTCCCAACGGTGGACATAACCTTCTTCTTCGCAGTTAAACCTTCAGGTATGTCAAATTTGGCCTAAAATAATAAATAGACAAAGTTAAATTTGTTACTGCATAGACCACATTTCCACTGCAATTAAATAATATATGTACCAGTCACTAGAAGGTTGCAAGCTGCTTATAAAAAGTTGACAAAACAGTCTACTATACCTTATTGTTGTACATTACTAAAAACTACATATATGGAAGCATTTTTCCCTAATACAATGCACAGTCTAAAACTACATATATGTATCGAAATTTGCACTTGAATCAATGCTTGTCTTCAGTACGTACCCCCCAAAAAATAAAAATAAAAACTCCATTATTATTCATGAGTGTTTGCTCTTAATGGGGGGATACTAGTACCAGGTGGCACTCAATAATACAATTTTTTATTTTAGTAAATGGACAGCTCATGTTATTTTAGTAAACCTAACCTGCTGTTTCATAACTATTTTGCTTCTCTGCCAAAAATTAGAGAATATTTTTAAAATCCCAAGTAAATGCTCAAGATCTATGGGCACTGTTAAGCACAGTATTTTTGCAATTATAAGAAAAACTGTACTAAATTAATCCTGAATGTCCCCTAATTAGGCACTGATGCCAAAGCAATTGAGCTGGCTAATGTCTGCCCTTGTTTAATTACACCTTGTCGGTCTGTCATGTACCAATAACCAAATTGCAATAGCAATGCTCTTCTTTAAGATGATTGCCAAAATTTTATGTCTCATGAAGCAAGCCACCCTCTCTCCATTTAACATTGCCTTAGGATCAATATCTCAGTGAGTGCATCAATTTTGCAGAGAGATCTTCCATCCCTTAATTAAATTACCTGCTAGTACCAAGAAATGGGAATCAAGAATTCCTTTCAGTAGTATTCATGGATTAGGTACATCTGCCTGCCATAACTCCAAAATAGTGAGGGAAATACATTTGTATTTAATGAAGAAAAAAAAGACATTTATATTTTTTTTATGATATGTAATGGGAATAAGATGTAAATTATTAAGACCTTTGGTAAAAAAAACTATGGCAACGGAATACAATATTTAATCCAAGAATAAGACTTTTTAAAATGTTTATATATATGTTACATGAATTCAGAGTCTTGATGTAAATTCTCAATGAAAAAACAGAATTGAAGGCAGCACAACAATAGATGGATAAATATGTCGTCATTAACAAATTACGTACAATCAAACATATATGTCATTGATTCTTTTTCTGTTTACATTTTTATTCTTCTTTTAAGCAAGATATATATAAGGGCAAGGTGGTAATAACACTCAGAAGTTGCTCAACCTCAACAGCGCCTCATGTTTGAAATGGGGGTGTATATTGGGGCCAATATATGAAAAGACCTGTCCCATATTATTTGTCACAATTAACTTTGGTGTTCAGAAAATACATATTCTTGTGATGCCATAAAAAAACAGTTTAAGGAATGTCGTTTTTCCAGGAACAACAGTTGAAGATGAATCCACACACGTGGAAATTAATTCTAGCATCTTAGTTTCTGTCACCCCCTCCCTCCCCAAATTCAATTTTCATTGTATTTATTTTGTCATCAAACAGTTACAATGCAACCCCAAAGGGAAGCACCTGAAGATATGGTGTGCAAGGACAAGTTCTTAATCCAGAGTACAAAGGTTCCTGCCGAAACAATCAGTGAAGATGTTACTTCCCGCTTGGTATGGATATTTATTAGTCTGTGATTTTGAACTCTGGTAGATTTTGTATTAGTTTATATCTTTTGACTTATTTATTTGCTGATGGCAGTTTGTTAAAGATGGAAGTAAATATATAGAAGAAAATAAGCTGAAGGTGATCCTAATCTGCCCACCCAATTCACCAGATCTCTCTCCTATTAATGGAGATTTCAAGAATGGGCTTGACCATGAAAAAGTTCAGATATATAGTAAAGATGAAATCCAATCCCCAGAGACCATGGTCAGAGGACGCTTCACTAATGTATGGCTCTAAGCTGTTTTCTTTCCTCCACTTTTTCTCTCATAGATATTTCAAATCCCTGAGAAAGATACTTGAAGAATTTCTTAGTTACATATTTTAAGGGTTTTGTTGGTTTTTATTTCTGGATTGTTATTTTCATAATTTAAAAGGTGTATCATTATAGAGTTGCAGACTGTGTTCACCTTTCGTGTTTCCTTGAGAATGCATTCTTTTAAATTATGTAGGGGAGCCAAAAGAAGAAGCAAGGTTGAAAGTGTCAAAAAATAAGGAGTTGAATATGGTCAAGGATTTAGAAGAATTGAAGCCACAAAAAAAGTTAGAGGTTGAAGTGCCAAAAGATCTGGATTTCAACAAAATAAAGAATGCAGAGGAGTTGAAACCAGAGAAAGCAGTAGAGTTGAAAGTGTCAAAACTTCTGGTTTTGAACAAAGTAAAGAATGTAGAGGAGCTGAAACCAGAGAAGGCAGCAGAGTTGAATGTGTCAAAAGTTCTGGATTTGAACCTCGTAAATAATGTAAAGGAACTGAAGCCAGAAACAGAAACAGAGTTAAAAATGTCAAAAGATCTGGAGTTGAAAACAGTAAAGAATGCTGAGGAATTGAAGCCAGAAAAAGAAACAGAGTTAAAAATCTCAAAAGATATGGAGTTGGAAACATTTAAAAATGTTGAGGAACTGAAGCCAGAAAATGAAATAGAGTTAAAAATAACAAAAGATAGGGAGTTAAAAATCTTTTAAATTCATAACAATCCAATTCCTATTCTGACATCTAAATCAATAAGTACAACCTCTCATACTTCTATCTGCATATCAATCCAATTCATGTTTACTCATCCCATTGAGCAGAACAATCTAATTCATAAAACATCTTCATAAATATTTTCAGTTGATAGTATCCAAGGATTTAAATTACAGTTGCAATCACAGTCATGGTTACTGAAATTTCAGGCAAATGTGGCTAATACAAGCAGAAAACCTTCCAGAACTACAAACCACAGTTATGGATCCCAAATTCAAAGCCATTGTAGTTTCATAAATAACATGCAGATTCTGAGACACATGTAGTTACCAGTTTAGCGTACTTACCAAAATGTCATCCCATACAAGAACTTTTAGAGTTTCTGGGACATCCTTCCAAGTTGTATGAATGATAGGGATTTTCTCCCGTGCCACTACCCCCAGGTAACTATGAAATTTTTCTTTATGAGGGCCAGATCCTCTACCAGTAGAAGGGTTGACGTGGACAGTTGGTCGTGGTTGATCTAAGCTTTTGGCAGTCAACCTTCGCATCCTGGTAGTTTGTCTAGTCTTCTTTTTTGTGGTTTCCGTAGGAGAATCTCCTGGTGGAGGCGGGGACCTCGGGGGTGTTGCCATGCCTGCATAGAAATACGAAAATAAATTAAGCCAACTAAATTACCACAACATAAATGCATCAAATAGTAATGAAATACAAATAATAAGAAATTTAAAATGACAATGGATAAGGTAAACAAAATGGTGTTATATACCGCATTCAAGTAGATGTATTTTCCCATAAACCTTCGTCATGATCGATACGATTTGCATATACATCATCCTCCTCATTTTCATCATTTACGGGAGGCATTTCTGTGGAGAAGGTCGGCATGTCGTTAACATCAAGGGTTGAAGCATCAATATTGGGAGATATACCAATTGTTTTCCCCTGAAGAACAACTGACCATCTTGAGTCGTTGGGATCTTCAACATAGAACACCTGTCTAGCTTGTGCTGCCAGGATGAATGGCTCGTCCTTATAACCAATCCTTTGAAGGTCAACCAAAGTAAACCCCATTTTGTCTTGTCGGACACCTGCATTTCCATTAACCCATTGGCACTTGAAAACAGGCACTCTAAATTCACCATAATCAAGCTCCCAAATTTCCTTGATTTGTCCATAATAAGGCATGGACGCTCGAATAGGATGGTTATCCACTGCACTACTAAAGTGGTCTGAATGAGCATCAATGGTGACTCCACTGTTTTGTACAACACTGTGATCATCCTGCGATTTTGTGTAAAATGAATAATTGTTGATATCATACCCCTTCCAAGTAAGGACATTCAGATTAGGCCCAACAGCTAACATTGTTAATGTCTTAGAAGCAGTGTTAATTCCAAAAATTGTTTTTCTAAACCAATTAATGAAACTCCTATTGTGCTCCTGCAACACGCGCATCATATTCATGTTTGGGTGACAAGCTGCAACATATTCCTTGTGAGCATCTAAGTACGGTATAACTTCAGCAGTGTTGTTTAGTACATATAAATGCGCTTGAGAGACCTGTTCCCGATCCATGGTTACAACATTGAATCCTCGTGTACCCCTGCCTTGTCGGGTGGACTCGTGACGGCTTTCAGGAAGACCGACAGGTGAACCATTTTCAATGTACTCAGAACAAAACTCAATGGCTTCTTCAGCCACATACCTTTCAACAATGCTTGCTTCGGGGCGATATCGATTTTTCGTATAACCTTTCAATACCTTCATGTACCGCTCAACCGGATACATCCAACGCAGATAAACGGGCCCGCACAATCGTATTTCTCGAACTAGATGAACAACCAAGTGAACCATTATGTCAAAAAATGCAGGTGGAAAATACATCTCCAATTGACAAATGATAATGGAAGCCTCATTTTCCAAATCATCCAACTGTTTTGGGTCGATTACTTTGCTGCAGATGGCATTGAAGAAAAAACACAATCTAGTTATTGCAACTCTTACTTTGTCAGGCAATATACCCCGGATGGCTATAGGCAATAATTGTTGCATTAAAACGTGACAATCATGAGACTTCAAGCCAACCAATTTCATATCACTCACAGATACAAGGCTCTTTATATTTGAAGAGTATCCTTGTGGGACTTTGACATTTTTCAGACAATGACAAAAGCTTTTTTTCTCAGTCTTTGACATTGTATGAGATGCAGGCGGCAAATAAGTTCGAACACCTTTTGAAACTGGGTGCAACTGTTGTCGTATGCCCATCTCTACTAAATCTTGACGGCATTTCAAACCATCTTTTGTCTTGCCTTTAATGTTTAGCAGTGTCCCAACTAGACTATCACATACATTTTTCTCAACATGCATAACATCTAAGCAATGTCTCACATCTAAATGACACCAGTAAGGCAGATCAAAAAATATAGACTTTTTCTTCCAAAGCTGGTTGTGGGACCCATCCTTTTTTTGTGTCTTCCCATATATAGTGACGATGTTCTTCACCCGATCAAAAACTTCATGACCTGACAAAGGAATCGGTGCACTGTCAAACTCAGATGTGCCATTAAATGCCTTCTTCATTCGCCTGTATGGGTGAAAAGCTTTTAAAAATCTTCGATGTCTTGTATACACTGTCTTCTTCCCATGCTTTAATTGGAGGTAAGTTGTGTCTTTCTCACATATAGGACATGCGTGGTGGCCTTTGACGCTATATCCACTCAAATTCCCATATGCCGGAAAGTCGTTAATGGTGCAAAAAATCATTACACGCAACCTGAATGTCTCCTGAGCATTCCTGTCATACACATCAACCCCTTCTACCCACAATTTCCTGAGGTCTTCAATCAACGGAGCAAGATACACATCAATGTCATTTCCTGGCTGTCTGGGACCGGCTATCATCATACACATCATTATGTACTTCCGTTTGATGCACAACCAAGGAGGAAGGTTGTAAATCATCAGCAAAACAGGCCAGGAACTGTGGTTGCAGCTCAAGTTCCCAAAAGGATTCATTCCATCGGAGGCGAGACCAACCCTTAGGTTTCTGGGATCTTGTCCAAATTCCGGATACAACTCATCAATTGACTTCCATTGAGGAGAATCAGCAGGATGACGGAGCAATCCATCTTTAATCCTCCCATCAGCATGCCATGTTAGGTTTTTTGCGTCTTGTGCATTAGCAAACAATCGCTTAAACCTTGGTATTACTGGAAGATACCAACACACTTTTGATGGACAATCTTTGTATGTGCTTCCATCAACACTGCTTTCATCAGACTTCACTTTGTAACGTGACGCTCCACATGTAGGGCAGCTGCGCATTTCAGCAAATTGATGTCTATACAAAATACAATCATTAGGGCATGCATGTATTTTGTGGTATTCCATACCCACAGGGCATAATATCTTCTTTGCCTCGTAATGGTTCTTGGGTAATGTGTTATCTACAGGAAGCATATTCTTCAATAACAAAAGTAATTCGTTGAAACTTTTGTCACTCCACCCAAATCTTGCTTTCAAATTCACCAAACCTAAGACCGCTGATAACCGTGTGTACTTTGTGCATCCCATATACAATGGAGTCGTAGAATCAGTATCTAAGCTTTCATAGTAAGGTGAATGTGCTTGCCTAAAACCCTCTTGTCCAAGATCACGTAGCATGTCTTCTATACGATCACCAACTTCTTCGTCAACTGGAGCAGTCGAAGGGCTTGATGACATTTGTGGTAATTCACCATGCCAAATCCATTTCGTATAATTTGGACTGATACCATCACATATAAGATGTGTTCTAATGTCATCCAAAGATTGTCGTCGTCCATTCAAACAATTAACACATGGACATAAGTATAGTCCACCAATGGGTGCTGCATTATGTTTGGCAAATTGCAAGAAATCTTCAACTCCATTATCATACTCGTCACTTATGCGTGGTCTTGTCATCCAACTTCGATCCATTTTGGTGTACTGCCATAGCCCGCACATTAACCGATATGCATGTCAACCTCTCTTTTTCATAAAAAGGTATGACCCTACCCCATTCGGAAAGACAATTTTTTACTTCATTCAAACAAACAAGTTAAGACGGTTATGTTAATTTTGACAAAATTTCGGCAGCATTTCGCTTTGGTCTCCAAGTACACAACATGAAAGGGGTGACATCAATTCACGCCTATCATGTATGCACCCAGAGAACAAAGCAAGATGCATTGCTCGAAATTTAGTCAAAAATAACACAACATACTTAACTTATAAGTCAAAATGAAGTAAAAACAATTTGTCTTCCCAAACTGTCCAAACGGACAATTCAAGTTTGAATACAACAATTAATCCAAACTATCCGTATTAATCGTTGTATTCAATCTCAAACGGGGAACTATGGCTCACTCAATGAAATACAATGTACTACAAAAGAATAGTAACATGTTAACCATTGCCTATAATACTTAAGCACATAAGTGTGAGAATCACATACATACCTCGAACGATGATAGTAAGGAAATCTTGGTTGTCGGGGATGCAACTTTCAATGAGATGACAGTATGCTAAATGGAAGTGTATCAACTATATTGCTATCCTTAACAGTCGCCACACGCCTTAACAGTAACACCTGCATCATAGCAAAGCTTGTAAGACCACAATAAGAGTAGTGTTGTAGCAGTGGAGAACAGCCAACCCCCTTTTATCTTTTCCATGTTCACGCCCTAATTCTCTCTCTCAAACACACTTATATATATGTATATGGTCCCTCTTATCTTTTCCAAACCAAACATAGCAGCCTCATGTCCTAATTATAGAAAGCCACTAAGCAATTTCTTATTTCATCATATTATATAATTAGTTAATAGGGAGGGGGAATGAATCCATGCAGAGTCAAAGGAACCAATTCAAGACAAATAATATCATTAGCAATTTATAACTGTTGGGGAAAGACGAAACATTGTGCAGACAATTCCAAAAATAAAATAAAATGGAATGCTACAAAAAAAAATATTACTAATAAATTGGTTCCTCTGGATAACAGGAAGCGCAAGGTACTTTTTCCCTCTTGCTATGATGGCAGTCTTACACATATATGCAAAAAATGAGTGAATTGTTATAATGTGGCTTGTATTTATTTATGTTACGGGTTTTGCCTGATATGCAACTTGTCCCAAAAAGTCACTTGGGCAACCCAACAAGGAATTAAGAATTTCAAGTAGCTCTATGGTGGAAATAAGCAACTACTAGTTGTAATCTTCATTGATCGTACAGTGAATTTGAGTATACTGGGGGCAGGGTTTGAGCTTTGAGTGCACTATAGTGCATTATGCTTAAAAAGTAACTTCTGAAGTGGGAAGCTAAAACAATTCATGAATGTGTATTTTGTAAACTGAGTTAGACAGCGTTTGATTTTCTGCTATTGGATATCTAGTCTTTTTTTATACTATATCTCATGCATTTTGTGGTTATAGGGAGAACCTGTGAAGGTTTTTGCCAATGATAATAAAAAGATTGCTTGTGGTGAGTATCTATATCTTAATATTTCTGAAGTTTATTTGTTTCTTCCTTCTGTGTAACTTGAATGATTTACAGTAAATAATTGCAAGTCTGTGGTGAGTTTTACTGTGAATTGTTGTGCATTGGGGTAATTTACTATAGTCTTTTTGTGATTAAGCTCCTATCATTTGTCATGTGTTGTAGAAAATGGGAAAAAATATATAAAAGGGAATGATGGCTGTTGTGACTTGTGAGAGAGAAATTGTTATTTTACCCGACCAAAGTATTTTTTTTATCTGTGGGAATCGAAGATAGTGTCGGGGGGTTTACAACTACTCACACACCTTGCTCAACCAACTGAGTTAGACTCCACCACAGCATTTATAAAAGAGTAAGGGTATGTTTTAGAGTTAGGAGGGAAGGGAAAGGGATCAAGAGAGAAGGAAGGGTCAGTTAAAGGAAATGAAGGGTAAACCTTTATCCTGTTTTGAGTGTTAACTATGACAAGTAAGAGGAAATGGAGAGTTAGTTAAATTTAAATGATTGTATCATTCTTCTAAAAAAACTAACAAAATCAATCCAATATATGCCCATGCATTTTTTTTTATCCTCAAAAATATTATATGTTAGATAAAATTCAGTACAAGTCGTACTGTGATTTTTACAATCACCAATGAAGTCTCCCATGCATGACTTGGGATAAGTCGTAAAAGCATGTAAGATAGGGTTTATAAAAAGTCTCTGTTCCCTTTCCCTCCTTTTAGAAGACTCCCAATCAAGGGGAAGGCTAACCAGAAGTTTTACCTTCCCTTTCCCTCCCAAATCCCTCATCCAAACATGCCCCTGGTGTTCTGACATCTTCAATATGAAGTTTACTTCTCTAATTCACAATTTATACAACATCAGATGTTCTTGGAAAGGGGTATTGTGCCATTATAGTTGTTGGGCAATTTTAAATGGAGTGTGTCTTATTAATTTATATATATTTGAGACAAATATTTATAAAAAGGACGGATGTAATTTCAAATTTTATGCATTCATTGGGCTGAAGTTATAAAAAGTAAATTTAATAATAAAGATGTCTATTTGAACAAAAGATATTAGAAACAAGGAGGATAAGATTTCATCCCAAGAGATAAGTTAAAATCATTTTAATCTGAACTGACTTATATGCTTTGGATGTATCATACATGTCTTGATTTCAACAGTGATACAAGTTTTCTTTTCTATTGAGTTATTTGTTCTCAGATCCTGAAATGCAGAACCACATAGAGAAGGCTTTTTACAGTGGACATGCTTCGTATAGAGTTTCTCATTCGGTAATTTAATGAAAGTAGTTTTCTTAATTGTTATGAATTTCTTTCGAATGTTAGTGTCAAAATATTATTTGACCCATCAGTCTTCTTTATGAAGAACTCCTAACTATTTTATAAATATTTTTGGCTTGATATTACAGACTAGATATCTTGATATATGGGAGCCAGCCACATTGGCCATTACGAGGGAAGGTTACAGTATCAAATGCAGTGGACAAAGTGGAGTTGTAATCACAGAAAAATTTTCACCGTCCACCACTGTAAGATGTTTTATTCTTTGTTATTCTGTATGGATATTTGGCTAATTTATCATTGATTCTAGGAAATGAAGTAAAATTCTTTAATGAAATGTCCCTTTCCTCTTTTAAAACACAATTTTCTCTATTATTTCCTCTCATGCCAAGACTCTATATATAGGCAAATCTTCGGAGAAACTTTCTGGCAGTGTGGCCTGATGTTTCAGAATAATAATCATAATGTTGTGAAAGCAACAGCGTGTTTAATCTCATGGCAATTGGGTTTGTCTGAGGATATATATTAGCTATCTAGAAGAATGTTGTCAGAATATAATTACAGACTGTCTGAAATTGTAAGAAGCATTATATTGTAAAATATGTGATTGTCTGTTCAACTTTCTGGGTTGTGTTGGATGAACTGAGTTATCTCTCACCTGATAGGTTTGATGGAAACCAAAAAGAGCTAATGAATTTGACAATCAGACCATTTCTGTACACTGTTTATTTCTCTATAATAGAGCTTCTATTAAATATTTAATTAAAGTTCTAAGAAGTATGATATTTCCGAATTTGTGATTGTCTGTTGAACTTTGACCTTTGTTTGGAGTTATCTCTCCAGATAGATATCAGTAAAGCCAAAGAGTTCATGAAGTTGACATTAGATAATTTTTGACCTTTTTTATTTCTTGATGATAGAAGTAGTTAATTTTTTATTTCTCAAAGGAACAATAGTTACTCAACTGCAGGGATGCATGAGGAAAAGAGGATTAAAGATGTATCTATCACTTAGAGATAACTTGTTATAGAGTTATATAATTTTAGTTAGATTAATCCATATCATAAGATTGCTTAGGCAAGTAGAGGTGTGAACACAAAAAGTTCAGAAACAACATTAAATACAACAGAGACAGCCAACAACCAGCAATGTGAAAGGGACCACTCACACTTTCAACGACTTCACTTCCAATCTTTTCCATCTACTACAAACGGATACCTCAAGGATTTAAAATGACCTCGACTTGTTAAACTTCATTATAAGGAAGGGAAATAAAATATACAGGGTATGATGAAAAGAGCTTGAATTGAATAGAGAAAACATCTAAGTTTTTATACAAGTCTTTGTTAGCCAAAATAATATAGGATTAGAGGCAAATTCTTCACACACTATAGAGCGTTTTTAAACACCTTTATAAGCGGATCCACACTGAACAAATTATCCTAAGAGATGTTAAAGGAGTTTGTCCTTATATTGAACCTTGTGATTCCAAAACTCAGAAGAGCAATCTGGGGATTGCTCTTGTTGGAGTTGGTTGTGAACAAAACAAGGTTGATGTTAGGGTGGACAATAAGCTTCGAAAGACTAGTGAAATAGTACTTGGGTTGAGTGGAGCCTACATAGACTAAGAATACGGGTGAAAAGCCTGTAGAGGCTTACACAATAATGGTGACGGCCTATACAGGTAAGCACTCATACTAGTGGAAAGCTAGCAGAGGTTAGAAAACAATAGTGAAGGCCATGTAGAGGCTAGAAGAATATTGAGTAGTGAAACCTACAGAGGTTTAAAATACTGGTGGTGCCTGTAAAGGCTGAAGAAGAATCCTGGAAAGGTTGAGGATGTTTGAGGAGATACAGTACATTGTATTTGGTGTCTATGTTAATGAAAATCATACAGTTATAGGAACTAGAGATGCCTCCAAGATTTATGGATGAACTAATATAAATTTGTGTGTGTTGTCTTGGTTTTCTTTATGATTCTCATGCATGTGTTTACTGCATCTTCATCATATCTTTTGATGTCTTTATATTTAAACTGAGTTAACATTTTTACATTTAAACAATATTTTTGAAAGAAATTTTATTTTATTTTATTTCAGAAGCAACATCAGTGTGGTCATTTTTACATAATGTTATGCAAGTCAATGGTCATTCACTTCCAGGAAACTACAGATAATTTGTCTGATTCCACTTTTAAGTAAGGCACTAATACAGTGTGGTATCTACACAAAATGAATACAAACAAAGAAATAGTAGGGCAAACTTACACACCTTTTTTCACATGCGAACTAATATACATTGCATCTATATTCTCAACTCTGACTATACTAAATAAACCACATAATTCTCTGTGCATTCTAAATTACCCAAGTCAAAATATATTAGGAAAGTCAAAATTTGTTGGAATCTTACAAAGGGATAAAAAGGAAACAATTTTGTATGTGTTTAAGTGTCCAGATGGGGATGACATGAACTAATTTACTGAACAAACAATAAGCAAACAATGTGCATTCACTTCAACAACCAAATCCATTACAGCAAGAAAGAGTGAGAAACATAAAAGCATGTATACATACCAGCTTGCCACTTT
Organism: Glycine soja; assembly: GCF_004193775.1. Taxonomy (NCBI): domain Eukaryota; kingdom Viridiplantae; phylum Streptophyta; class Magnoliopsida; order Fabales; family Fabaceae; genus Glycine; species Glycine soja. The sequence goes on from NC_041002.1 coordinate 48,589,895, forward strand.
CAGAGAACCATTTACTGAACAAACAATGTGCATTCACTTCAACAAGCTGGGCCTGTGGGTATCTGAATAGGGCAAAAGCAGGCAAGTTAATTATTGTTCTGTTTACCTGTTTTCATTGGGAAATATTGGTAGACTATTTAAAAAGTATTGACAATAGATTAATGCGCCTCTAATTGAATCGAATTGATACTGACACAATTTTGTTACATAGCTATCATTGCTGCTAACCATTTTCAATCTTTAGATTACACTTAGACATTAAATGATATAGGAAAACTAAGTATTCTAATTCCAAATATTACCGAATGATCCACTATTGTGTTAGCCTGATGGATACTCCTACTTTTTCTCTTTCTCTCTCAAATATTTATGGCTTTGCTGTACATTTACTTTCATTGGCAGAATTTCTTAGAGACCGGGTTAATTGTTGGTGGATGGGATAAATATGAAGGTGGACAAATTTATGGAGTTCCTCTGGGTGGAACAATAGTACAACAACCTTTTGCTATCGGAGGTATTTCACTGTTAAAAATGTGTTGAAGTACAATTTTATTATTATTATTTCTGTATTCATGTTCAGCTAAACATGTGAGTATCCCTATATACATATATTTTCTGTATCAATTGCCCATGTTATTCCCTTGATATCAATTACTTGTTGCAAATGTGGGCATGGGTTTTCTATTGTGTTCATTGTTATTTCTAAATTTATAATTGCTAGCCTGTTAGCATTTTCCTTGGGATGCATGGCTTTTGTTTGCAAAGCTATGTTTTACTTGATTTTTCTTTTGCAGGATCTGGCTCCAGTTACTTGTATGGTTTCTTTGACCAAGCCTGGAAAGAGGGAATGACCAAGGATGAAGCTGAGGTATGTGCTTGGATTCTTACTGCTTTGCTTTTATTAAGTTGAAAAAAAAATCACTTAAAAGTTTTTTTTAAATGCAAAAACATCTTCAGTGCCAATGAAGTTGTCGTGGATGTTAGTTTTGGGAACCTAATCTGATTTTCTCGTTGTTGCAACAAAGATATGAACACCAACTAATAGCCTAATAATTTAGAAGCTACTAGAAATTCTTAGGATGATATTTTTTGGGTGAAATTTTTGCTTGAATCTTTGTTGCTGGTAGATAATGAACCATTGCCATAGCACATGGTCTTTATTCACTTTTAAAATTGCAAAATTATTAAATTAATCACACAAACATATGCTTCAATTTTCAAACAACAATTATATGTACAATGAAGAAACCCCAAACAAAGAATGTACAGGATAGCATGTACCTTGTTAGTACTACACCCGTTCCCAGAAAAGAAACAAAAAATGGTCCAGCATTACATAAACCATACAGTCCACACGATTAAATATTAAATAAAAAATCATGAAAGGGAAAGAAGAGAAAATACCAGCAAGGCGCAATCCAATGGTCTAGCATACAACAAGTAATCACCGGTTAACACAACTAGAGTTCCAATGCAGTAGAATAATGAGCATATATTGGTCTTCTGGGCACGCCCAAGCCTTGTCTTTTTGGCCTTGATAACCTGCATTCTAACCAACACAATCAAACATGAAGCTACCCAAACTGAACCACAGGAAAAACAAATCGAAAACCAAGAGCAGAGCATTTTCACACAACACCACTAAAAATGCACAAAATTAAAACAAAATTATGACACCTAAACATGAACACCTCCTCTGACCTGAAATTAGCCCACCATGTATAAAACCTATTATGGGGAGACGATGCGGGGGACCTTCGATGGCACTCAAACAACAGGCATGGGACACGGCAGCACGAAAGCTAGATAACAGTGGGGATGAGGGAGCTAGGTTGGGACGAAAGAAAATGAGGGAGGTAGCTAGGTTCGCATGAAAGTCACGGGAGCGCGAAAATGCTAGGGCTTCTTGGTAGTAGTCAATACGCGACTAAGAAAACAAAGACGGTCTTTAGGACATAACCGTCTTTGTACCCTAGTAAAAAATTACCATTCTGCCATCTCGTAAACTCTTCAAAGGCGGTTTTCGCAAACGTGGTCGTAACATTTGAGTTTATTACAAAAATGCCACCGTGAGCCTTTCTAAGACGGTCGTAAGGAACCGCCTTAGATTCTGTGACGTAAAAAAATAAAATTATTCTGTTAATTACAAAAATGCCACCGCGTGGCATTCTAAGGCGGTTCTGTAGAACCGTCTTAGATTCAGTGTCGTAGAAAATTAATTTTCTAGTAGTGAATTAATCCATCTACAAATTGAAAATCACCTATATGTTGGTTTCTGTAATTATATAGGACTCACAACACATAGATACCAAGAAGCATAGAAGTGGTTCCAGGGGCGAAAGCAGTCAGAACTCTGAATCAAGTGACACCCAAGAACCAGATTTGGAGTTAAGACTATCTCTTTGATCTGCCACTAGTAAGAGTGGCAATTCTAGTAATTGTAATGCTTTTATTTACAATTATGAATTGAAAAAACACATGAACAAGCCAATGTGTTTGTTTTAAAGTTTCATCCGGAGATATCATATATATACTCTTGTGTCATGGAATATATATATATATATATATATATATATATATATATATATATATATATATATATATATAGAGAGAGAGAGAGAGAGAGAGAGAGAGAGAGAGAGAGAGAGAGAGAGAGAGAGAGAGAGAGAGAGAGAGAGAGAGAGAGAGAGAGAGAGAGAGAGAGAGAGAGAGAGAGAGATTAACTACTCTTTGCATAAAAGCAATGCAAACTTCTCTTTTAACGTATATTATCAAAGAAACTAAAGAGAAGTAATTGTTATGATCTCTTGCTCTTAATTATTTAATTAGGTTAATTTCAATTAGTTACTATGCAGAATATCTTTCATGATTTCCAGAATCTATCTTCGTTAATATGCTAAGCTACAAGGTTCCATATATGTGCATGAAAACTGGGAAGGGATTGATCATACGGAACTGAGCGAATATATATATATATATATATATACACACACATACACTACATTTTCTTTTCTTCAGCCAATATTAAATTGGAATATGCATGTTAGAAAGATCATTCAGAATTACTTTTGCTCAATTTTTATGTGTAAAAACCCCGTAAATTAGCTTGAAATCAAAGTCTAGATATTGCCACAGGCAGAAACACATATTGTTGTGAGTTCTTCTGTAAATGAAATTAACTTTCACTAAAAATACTAAGGTTGTATCTATACTTACTAATTAATGTTTTCCTGCAGACTTAAACTCTTGTCATTGTGAGTTTCATAGTCTCTAAGCTCAAATTTAGTTACCAGTTTGGGCAGCTAGCTCCTTGTGAGTGAGTAATGAACATAGGACCTTTATCCCTTTACCGAGAATAACATATTATTAGCAAATTACTGTACAACTTAGTAAAAGGTGGTTACAGTGGGAGGAAAGTGCGATTTCAGGAAAACTTTATTAAAGGTTCCGATTAACTTCTTTATGAACAATTATAGGAAAAGAAAATGAGATAAAATGAATTGGATTTTTCTAATAAGTTAAAATCAACTAATGAGCCATAGCTTTTGCACAAATTTAAAAATATAATTTCTATAAAAATTTTAATATATAAGTTTATTTTAACTTTGAAAAAATTTAATTTATTTTTTTAATATTATAAATGTTTATGAGAAAATATATCCAAATAGAACGTTAATGCATTTTCAATCATATTAAGAAGCTTATATGATTTGCCAGGCATAAGAACATAAAAATGGATATTTTTATTCTGTATTTTTTTTATTCTGAGCATAAAAAATGGATATGAGAGAACTTTGATCTATCAAAATATTTTTCACTTGAAATTAATTAATACTAAAACTAAGCTAAACAAAGAAAAAAATATTTTTATCTTCATTTTCTTTTTAAATGATGAAACAATCGTTTGAATCTAATTTAGAAAACTAGTATACTCCAATTACCAGTGGATTAATTAACGTAAAATTGTTTTAGTTTAACTAAAGATCTCTGATTTAAATCTTTAATATTTTCGGTTGGAAGATATATGTGATCTAGAAAAAAAAAACTAATATGATCCACTAGCTAGCTCAGCTCTAATTAAACTGATTATAAGCATGAAGTTATGAGTTTTATTATTTTCAAGTTGTTTCATCCGCAGCTAAATCGATGCATATATAGAGAGAGAAAGAGAGAGACCATTTTTCGTAGAAACGTGATACAAGAATGTAAGAACTGAAAAAGAAAAATGAAAACAGTGGAAGACAATAATTGACTAACAAATGTTAATCACTCTTCATGTCTAATATTTGAGTCGCAAAGTTGTATTCTAGAGGCACCTATTTCTTGTTTACAACAAGAAAATTGAAGCACTGTTCATGAAATGGAAATTCTGCCTCAATGTGTAATATGCAACATAGTATGGAGATTGCGTAGTAGTCAAGGGAGATTCGTTGGGTAGGTCAATTTTGTTGAAATTTATTTTTATTTTTTATCAACAGATGAATAATGATATTGTTTACGAATAATCAAGTACAGATAATAATTCTTCGTAATTAAATTTCTATCAAAGATTCTCATTAATCTCATCAAGAATCAAATGTCTGCTCCACACATTTGCAGCAGCCAGTGAGAAATTCGTTTCTCACGTGTAAAATGACAAAGATTAGGCAATCAAAATAGAAAAATATATACCTCGAGAGCAAGAAAAGTCTTTAGATGACACGTTCAGACAGGAAGTTAATCAACGGTTAAGTTGAAGGTTTTTGACAAATAGGGAAGTTTTGGTACATTTTAAAAGTTTCTTAGATGTCTTTCTAATTCTAGTTACTTCTTGATCTGCCAGTTTGTGACTTTTATTATAAGCAGCTTTAGCCTTTAGGCGCTATAGTGTGACCCTTTTTTGACAAAATTTTGACTGACACATTCAAAAGTAAAATTAAAAGAAATGGAGAAAGTTGGATTCTATAAATTAAATTAAAACTAATTTACTTAAATTACCTTAATAATTAAGACATAATATTTTTCACTATATATAGTTACATGATATAGAGCTAGCTTTGGTGACAGTGTCTATGTTTCATATGAAAAAGCTAGATTTTATTTCTATGTGTGTGTATGTATGCACAGAGTGTTAAAGCTATGCAATGAATCAACTTCTAGAGGCAAATGATGGAAAAACAGCTGTAATAATGTCAATCAGTGAAAAGAATAATGCAGACAAAATAGTTAATAGAGATCACTCCAAGTGGATGCTATTAGATCAAACATGAATAATCATAAAGGCTATATCTTCCAATTGATTAGTGCTAATACTCCATTTTGATTCTATGCATATCTCACTCATAATTTTCAAAGAATCTTGCGTTCAATTTTGCTTTCACATCGGACATATACTTTTGAAAGATAACTGAAGGAAATATAAACAAACAAATGGACATTAGTTCCAATAAAAGATCTTTATAATTTCAGACGACGAAGAATTTCTTTCGACCGTAATGTTAGAAGTTCAAATATCCTAAAGTCTTCACTTTGGAGAAGGTTTTATTTCTTACTTTATCAGGTAAAATATTAATTAAAAATAAAAAAATGCAGTGTTATTAATTTAGGATTTAATACTTTTTTCATTTTTGTAATTTAGTATTTTTTTATTTTTGTCCTTAAAAAATTCGTTTTAATCCTTATAAAATATATTTATCCTTAACCATTTTATATAGCATTTTTTTCAATGTTTAAAGCATTATTTTTTTCTCCAAAACACTATTTAAAATACTTTAAGAATAAAAAATAAAACAAATGTGTTTTGTAATGACAAAAAAAAATAATTACAAGGATAAAAAAGATATTTAAGGCTTTTAAAAAAATCAATACACTCCACATGCCTATAATATACTAATAAATATATTTCACGCATAATACACCTATTTGTTTTTTTTTATTATAATTTAAGTAAGAAATACAAGTAATTTAGATTCAAGAAAAAAAGTAAATTTTAAAATAAAAACATTTTAATTTATGGCATAAATAGTAAATATTTCAAACTAAAAAATAATATTAAAAAGTAACTAAGATTAGGATTAATTTGAGAATTTGAAATCATAAAATATTTTTTTTTAATTTGAAACATATATATAGTTAGTGTCAGTCAGGCCAACGATAATTTGACGCTGCCAAAATAGCTTTAGTCATGTACCTAAAATAGTATTGCCCACGTCGACACTAATATTAGTGCCATTCTTTTTTTAATAGTCATAACTTTCATTTTAGCGTCGACCACATTAAGCTAATGTTAAGGGCATGTTTGGGTAAGTTTTTTTAGAAGCACTTCTAAAAAAAGAAAATAAGAAAAAAAAAGATGAGATGAGTTTTTCCATAAGTAAAAATAAGCTCTCCATAAGTTAATTTTTAAAAGCTCAATAATATAGCTTCTCTAAAAGATGAGATGACATTTACAAATTAGTTAATGAAAAACTCATTTTAGCTAATGGAGAAGCTTATTTCATTTTTTTTCTTCTTATTTTCTTCTTTTAAAAGTGCTTCTAGAGAAGCTTACACCCAAACAGGCCCTAAATGGCAATTTTTGACAAAATTAATATCCACAACTATTTAAAGATAAAACTTAGAGACAGAACTTATTCTATCTCTATCAGCGACGAAAACAGAGATGAAATTTAAGAAGTAGAGATGGAAAAGGAAGTCATGGATAAGAGGCGGTGTAGTTCTATTTGGGGTGATGATGATATGAATGAGTGGCTTCTCCATCTATTGGTTTTTCGGCGAATTACTTTGCTTGTGGGATACAAATTGTTTTCAATTATCAAATCAATTTGTTAGTGACGGGTTCATTGGATTGGAGGCGGCGTGGAAGGAGAATGGGAGAGAAGTTGTTATTGTTAATATATATGCACCATGTGATAAGGTGGGAAGGAGAAACATGTGAGAGGAGTTGAGGCAGTTAAAAAGCAATAGCCATATTTGTTGTTGGTGCCTTGTGGGTGATTTTAATTGTGTTAAGGGGGCATGTGAAAGAGTAGGGGTTGGTGGGGAGGACGTAGGGGTTGGCGAGAGTGAAGAACTTAATGATTTTTTCATGAGGTGGGAATGGAGGACTTGTCTTTGGTAGGTAGGCCAAATGGAAAAGCAAGAAGTCATATTGATAGGGTATTAGCCACAAGTGTGTGGTTCGATGCATGGTCGAGTTGCTCACAATTTATTCTTGACTGGAATATATTAGCTCATTGTCCAATTCTTGTCAAGAAAAAAATTGTGGATTGGGGACCTAAGCCCTTCAAGGTTCTTGATTGTTGGCTCTTGGATAAAAGAATTATCAAATATGTGGAAGATGTAAAAGTGGATGGTTGGGGAGCATTTGTTCTTAAAGAAAAATTGAAGGCATGAAGAAAGAGCTAAAGATATGGAATGTAGAGCACTTTGGAAACTTGGAGAGAAGACAAACTCAAGTTGAAAAAGAATTGAAGTTGGAATTAAAAGAAGAAGGTGATCTTGAAGAGAAGGAGTTAGAGACGAAAAAATGGTTGCAGGAAGAATTTTGGAATGTGGCCACATGTAACGAATCTCTTTTAAGGCAAAAATCAAGGATGAAGTGGTTGGTAGATGGAGATACAAATTCCAAATTCTTTCATGATAATGTGAATTAGAAGAGAAGGAAGTGTTTACTAAAAGGGCAAAATATTGATAAGGAATGGGTCGATGAATCATATAGTGTAAAAATGGAGGTGAGAAATTTTTTGAAGATAAATTCAAGGAAGGGATGGAAAAGAGGCCAAAGTTGGATGCAATGGAATTCAAAATGATTTCACAAGAGGATAATTACTTCTTTTTGGCCAAATTTGAAGAGGAGGAAGTAAGGGAAGCGGTATGGGACTGTGGAAATTTGAAAAGTCCTGGACCGGATGGATACAACTTCAAGTTCATCAAGGTGTTTTGGTATCTCCTCAAATATGATGATGAAGTTTCTTCAAGAGTATCATAACCATGGAGTTTTTCCTAAAGGAGGAAACTCTTGTTTTATCTCACTCATACCTAAGGTTAGTGATCCACAAAGTTTGGGAGATATTAGACCAATATCACTTGTTGGTTGCATGTACAAAATATTGGCTAAAATTCTCTCAAATAGACTAAAAAGGGTGTTAAGCAAAATCATTTATGAGAGATAATTCAAGTTCTTGGGTGTAAGGTACTTGTTACAAAGTGTGTTGGTGGTTAATGAAGTGGTAGAAAAAGCTAAAAGGTTGAAAAAAAATACTTGTTATTCAAAGTGGACTATGAAAAAGCATATGATTTGGTAATTTAGGTCTTTCTATTATATATGCTTCATAGGTTGCGATTTGAGGAGAAATGGATTTTGTGGATTAAAGGATTCTTGGAGAGTAGTAGGGTGTTGATGTTGGTAAATGGGAGTCCAGACAATAGAATTCCTGGTGTCTAAAGGACTTAGACAAGAGGATCCGTTAGCGCTATTCTTATTTAACATAGTTGCTGAAGGGAACAAAAGGAACAATTGGGTGAATATCCTTCAATATGCAGATGACACTATCTTCATGGGTGAAGCCACCTTGTCCAATATGGTTACCATAAAATGTATGCTTAGATGCTTTCAAATTGTGTCTGGACTTAAGGTGAACTTTTTCAAAAGTAGATTTGGCACAATTGGGGTGAGTGATAACTGTTATGCATGCATTTTTTGTATATTGAAATCGCAAAGCAATTATCTCATTTTCTTATCTTTTATTGCTTATTTTGTATTAAAACAATAGAACTTAGCTTCTTTTGAGTTTTTATTCAGAACATACTAAAGTTAACAATTTTGGAGTAACTTTTGTCACATTTTGTGTAGAGATGAGTTGTAGCAGAGGAAGAGAAGCAGAGGAAAACAACCAATTGGTGCAAGGAAAATCCATATTCGGAGCTCTGGCTGATCCATTTCAATCCATTTTTCTTCCATTTTCTTCCCTTTCATACCACATTTATTTTTGTAAGTCTCTCATGACAATGAAAGGGTAAAAATCACCAGTTGTTGGGAGCTCTAGAGCCCAAACTCTCTGATGTAATGATTCTAAACTATCTTCTAATATAATGCTATTATTATTATTCATCCATGTGCTTATTTATATACTTATGGTTTTATCATCCATCTTTATGTACTATTTTAGGATATAAATATTCGGAAATGTTTGTATTTTTAAGAACCTGGGAAGAATATCTAAAGTGAGTCTTATCTAGGGATAGAATGGTTTCTTTTAGCATGTTCATGCATCTCTGCTCTTAATGCAAAATCATTTAGTAACCAATTACCAAGGGATTAGGAGTGATATTAAGTGGTTTAGGTTCTTTCAGTCGAGGGATCTTAGTTAGAATAAATTAGTAGATGCGGGTAATAACCATATTAATGTTAAGAAGAGAAAAATCCATTAAGATTACACCATGAGAATTTATGGCAAGCAGAGCCCCCAACACGTTCCTTAAATCACTACAACACCATCTCACAACTTTGAGCGTTTGTTTTCTCAACCTTCATTTTTCTCTGTCATTCGTGGATCAGATGTTGGAAAGGTTAGTTGGTCAGACTTTCTAGTGTTTTTGGGATGGTTATCCTGGTTATAACCAAATAGCGGTGGATCCAAAAGATCAAGAAAAGACCGTTTTCACATGCCCATTTGGTGTCTTTGCCTACAAACGGATGTCATTCGGGTTGTGTAATGCCCTTGTTGAGAAATGCATAGAGGTATTCATGGATGATTTCTCTGTGTTCGGCTCTTCCTTTGGTCTATGCTTATCCAATCTTGAATTAGTATTACAATGGTGCGTGGAAACAAATCTGGTACTAAATTAGGAGAAATGTCACTTTATGGTCAAAAAGGGAATGGTCTTACCTTTTAACTTATGTTCTTTTTGTGCAAATGACTTCTAAAAAGTAGAGAGCTTCCACATCACAAGCTAGGCTACAAGATCCCAAGCCAGAATGGGACTCCACCAGGTTCACATCAAAAGTGGCTTGGTATAGATACCAGGATAATGTTCATCTCAAGAACATCCTTCTGGATAGGAACATCGAGCCTGACTACACATAGTATGACGACTTCCTAGAGGAGTTGGAGAGAAGACGATGGCACAAGAAGCTCACCAGTCTTCCTGAGAAGAACATTGATGTAGCATTGGTGAAGGAGTTCTACTCCAACATTTATGATCCCCATGACAGCTCGCCTAAATAGTGCAAGGTCCGAGGATAGGTCATCAAGTTTGATGCTCAGACATTGAACACCTTCCTGGAGATGCCTGTGGTCTTATAGGAGGGCGAGAGGTACCCTGCCTTCTCCTAGTTTCTCCACACCTACCCCGACCACCAAGCCATTGAGGCCAAGCTCTGCCTACCTGGAGGTCGCTTCATTTTGAATGCTGAGGGAGCTCTTTGGAAGATTCTAAGGAAGGATATGACTAGCTTGGCTCATATGTGGAGTGTCCTTTCCTACTTCAACATTGCCCCTACTTCCCACACCTTTGAACTCAACATGGACCGGGCCCACCTTATTTATGAAATTATTATGAAGAAGGACATGGATTTGGGAACAATGATCTCCTCTCAGATCACCCAGATAGACCAGTCCAACTAATCCAGGCTCGACTTCCCTGCTCTTATCACGACCCTCTGCAATGCCAAGGGGGTCCACTTTGAGTCCTTGAGACCTATCATTAATTTGGCATATATACAAAAGAACTACTGGAACCCAGTAAATACTTCTGTAGTATTCCGAGGGGCCAAGAAGGCTCGGGGGCAAGCCACATAGGAGGTCCCTCCAGCACCACAACCAATTCCTATGTCTGCATCCACTCCTCCTTCATCGCTACCACCAGCTCAGGAGCTTTCGTAACCCATGTTGTAGAGCATTCATCATGGCTAGTTCTTGATCATGCAAGCATTGTAGTAGATCGACACAACACTCTACCTACCCATTATGACGCCAAAGGAATTCTTCTAGTAGGTAGCCTGGCTCGAAGATCGACCTTCTTCGTTTGAGGGGGGTGAGCCTGCTGCTGCTGCTATTGAGGAGCCTACTATTGTTGTTGTTACTGAGGATCCCACTACCGTTGTTGCTGAGGAGTCTCCTGATGTTGCTGCTACTGAGGAGGAGCCTACCACTGCCGCCACTGCTAATCCCGATGAGCCTATTCCTGCTGAGGACCCTACTGCTGATGATGTGGAGCCTGAACTTGATGAGGACTATATTTTTGATATCTCAGCGGCTCAGACTCCAGTTTGGGATCCATCATCTACACAGGATTAGGTCATCAAATTTTGGACTTTTATTTATTTATTGTTTTGTATTTATTATTGTCTTTTTTTTGTGATATTACTTGTATTGCAATACTTTGGTTTACTGCTTAATTAGAAATTTTGGATGATAGATAATCATTTGATACATTTTGATTGATTTATTTGGAAATTCTTTTTGGAAGTATGCATAGTTGAACTGACTGCAGGACTAAGATAAATTGCGCCTGGTTAGTGATTTTGTGAAGTTTCCAAATTGTGAGTGAACACATGTTGATTGATTGAGTGATGGTTTTGGGAATTGAATGTGCATGAGTGAGTGGGTTAGCTTGCATGACAGGAAATTGTGAATGAGAAACTTAATGCTTCACAGTATCGTATGAGTTGTGTACACCTTAATTGCGAGAGAAACGACTGATCTTATTGTCTGGATTTTGCATGATTCTTGAATAGCTTGAGTGCATACATGATATGGACATGATCAAGGTCTTGTTGTTTTTTATATTTCAGTCACTTGGCCAAATAGCTACACCTAAGTAAATAAATAATTGAATCCCTTGCACCCTCTTGACCCTAAATGTGAATAATTTTTCCATTGAACCCTAAGCCAAATGTTCATGCTTCTGTTATACACATACACCTTTTATAGGTTGTAGGAGAGCATTTTTATGGATCAAGAAATTTTTTTTCCAAATCTAGGGGAGTGTCTTGGATGAATTTTGTTACAAGGAATTGATTTCTCAGACAGACACAGAGAATCAAAACTATGTTCCCTTGTAGAATCTATTAAAAATAAAATAAAAATATAAAAGAAGAAAAAAAAACAACATAAAACAATAGAAAAAGGGAACAAGATCTGAAGGTAAATACATATCAATAAAATCTCCATGTGCTATGAATAATTGCTAGATACAAGGTTTGGTAGCCATGAGCAGAAATTGATTCGAGAATGCTCTCCTACAACCTAGATGTTTGAATTCTAAGAAAAACCACGATTCCGTGCTAGTCCAGCCAAGTTACAAGCCTAATAAAGTCCTTAGTGATCCATATTATGTGTGTACAATTGCATTGATTAGATGATGTGTCAATTTGAGATTTATAATTTCAGTCAGTTTAAATGATAGATACATAGTTGAAACACTTGCGTGTTGAGTGAAACACTAGCCTTGTGAGGAGTGAAGCATGATTAATCTTCTTGAATACTTGTCATGCCTGCTAACCTTTTCAATCTCTGAGTACATTCCTTGCATGATTCCATCATAAAACCATGACTTGTGTGAACTTAAGAATTGGAAATTGAACTTGTTGAAGGATATGCAATTATTTTAGTTATTGTGATTGGTTATAGCTTAAACATTGCTTTTGATCTAACTTAGTAAAGTTTAGTTTACTTTTTCTTGAGACAAGCAAAACTTTAAATTTGGGGGAGTTTGATAGGGGCTATGCATAGGTTATTTGTATATTGAAATCACATAGCAATTATCTCATTTTCTTATCTTTTATTTCTTATTTTGTGTTAAAATAATAGAACTTAGCTTCTGAGTTTTTATTCAAAAGATACTAAAATTAATGATTTTAGAGTAATTTTTGTTGTATTTTGAATAGAGTTGAGTTGTAGCAGAGACATGGAAGAGGATGAATAAACAGAAGTGTCGCGCTCAGTGCGACCTCCTCGCTTAGCAAGTCAGAATCGCTCAACCCAAGCTAGCCGCTTGGCGCAAGAAGTCACATTGGAAAACAGCTGTCACGAGCAAGTGCGCTAAGCGCGTATCCTACACTTAGCATGTGGCCACTTGATCAAGCTGGACATGCACGCTCAGCGCGAGAGTCACACTAAGCGCACAAGAGAGCTCTGATTAGTCTATTGGTTGGTGAGACATATAAAAGGAAATGAAACCTATTTTGTTTCCTTAGACACGAAGGAAGCCAACAGAAGTAGAGGAAGAGAAGTAGAGGAAAATTCATTTTCGGAGCTCTGGCCGATACATTTCAATCCACTTTTCTTCCATTTTCTTCCCTTTCATCCCACCTTTATTTTTGTAAGTCTCTCATGACAATGAGAGACTAAAATCCACCCGTTGTTGGGAGCTCTGCAATCTAAACTCTTTGTGACGTAATGATTCTAAACTATCTTCTAATATAATGTTGTTATTATTATTCATACCTGTGCTTATTTATATACTTATGGTTTGATCATCTATCTTTATGTATTGTTTTAGGATATAAATATTGGGAAATGCTTGTATGCTAAGAATTTGGAAAGAATATCTAAAGTGAGTCATATCTAGGGATAAAATGATTTCCTTTAACTTGTTTATGCATCTATGCTCTTAATGCAAATCATTTAGTAATCGATTGCCAAGGGAAAGTTGAGATAATATTTGTCTTCCAAAAGAGAGTAGAGGTCTGGGGATTAAAAATGTTTTCCTCTTTAATGAGTCTCTTTTGGCAAAGCGGAAGTGGAAGTTATTAATTGAAATAAAGGGGGAGGGTGAGGGGAAGTGTTGGTGTTAAAGTATGGAGGTTGGAGGGATCTTGAGAGAAGGAAGAGATTTCTCGAAATGCTTCCTTTTTGGTGGAGGGGTTTGTGTAAAACTTGTGGAGGTAGTAGTGACTCAAAGTGGTTTGATAAGATGGTGGCATGGAAGGTGGGGAGAGGAGAAAAAAAATAAAATTTTGGAGTGGTGTGTGGGTTGGTGATCAATTGGGTAACAATTTCCCTACTAGATAAGAGGAGAGGGTAATTGATATTGGTGAATGGGTTAAAGGGGTATGGAGGTGGAATTTAGCTTGGCATAGAGAGTGGTTTGTTTGGGAAGAGGAGGTTGTGGATAGGCTTTTATTGGAATTGAGGGGAGTTTCCTTACGAAGGAATGAGTCAAATTCATGGAAGTGGGTGCTCAATCAAATCGGGACATATTCGGTTAAAGCTACTTATGTGGTTCTCTGTGATCACCACTTTGCTTCCACCAAGGATGATGTTTTGGCTCATACCTGGAATCTAAAAGTACCTCCAAAGATAAAATAAAAAATAAAAAATTCATTGGACTTGTTAGAAACCAACTGCCAAGTGGTGATAATTTATCCAGAAGAAACGTGGATGTTGGACTTGGTAGTTTTATTTGTCCGTTCTGCAGAGACCATGAAGAGACGATGGCTCATACTTTGTTTTGTTGCACAAGAGCAGAGGGTATTTGGAAAAGTGGTTATTCGTGGATCAAACTTGACATAGCACTGCCTGGTGATGTCCGAATGCATTATTGGCAATATACGCCTTTCCCTAGAAGGAAGAATCTGCAATCACGGTGGAGAATTTTGTGGTGTGGGGTAACATGGGTCCTTTGGAATAATAGGAATAACATCATATTCAGGGGAAAAGAGTTTGATAAGCACAACATTATGTAGGAGATCTTGTTCCATGTATGGTCATGACTAAAGAATTCGGATTCCTCTTTCTCTTACTCGTATGCTCAATGGAGTGTGAACCCAGGTGTATGCTTGCTCAGGTAAAATGTTTCATGTGTGTGCAGGTTGGTGTTGGTGGATGCAAAGGATGGGCACGGTCTCCTTGGGTAGAGGAATGCATGGCGGAGGAAGTATGTGGTGGTACAAATTATGCACAGATTGCACCTCACATGGGATTGGACGTGACTAACAATTAATGTAGCATGAAGGATATGAGGTGAAGAGAAGCGCATGAATGCTTGTCACGTTGTAATTATACAATACTCATATTGGTTTTGGGTAACAACACTTATATGTTATGAGTATGTGGTTATGCAATATTTATGTGTCGTCAAAGCCATAAATGTGTTATAACCATGTTCCTCTCATAGTTCCAATAGTAGGAAAATGAATGAGTGGTTGAGAGCAGACAAGTTGGTTAAGGTTCTTCATATGTACGCACCTTTGGTACCACTGGTACCTTTATATCTTTATATATATAGGATAAACAAATATTGCTGATTAAAAAAAAAAACAGTTATTGCCTTTTATTTTATAAAACTTATAATTTAATGTTTGATTTTGTTTAATTAATAGGATAAACAAATGGGAAATGAAGAGTGTTAGAGGAAAATAGCTTTTGTTATTTACAATGGTTGCCACAATATGCTTCATCGGACTCCTTATCTATAGGAAAATGAAGAATATTAGTGGAAAACTATAGGAACTAATACTTCAACCTTTTCTTTTTATATTTGTTGTGAGCACCAAACCTTCCATATTATAACTAGAAAAATTTTAGTTGTAATTATGAATTGAGTTTCAAAAGTTCTGTTTTAAAGTAATGTCATGGATTACATGGTGTTTTTCTTGCAATATCTTCCCTTTCCACGATGTCTTTAATGGTTGTGAATTTTTCTCCTTTCAATATTTTGTTATGTTTTACCATATTATTAAGCATGTTTATACAATAATATAAGGAAAAAAATTAAACATGTTCCTTATTCACTAATAATCTTAACTTCAACACATTAATCACTTGTGTCTAATTACTTGATTATCATTAGCAAGTATACGTCTGTACTTAATTATTTTTGGGATCAACTTGTATAACCTGTTTCAACTTAACATTTCAACTTAACATTTGTGTGGTCTGCTCGTATAATATATCTCTTCATTGTATATAGCATATATTTTTCTTCATAATTAAGCAAATGACTTTGGCTATTAAGAATTTTGTTGTGGCTATGATTTGTAAAATTAGTTTGCATATAAATTTGTTTCTCTCATGTCAACTTTCAACTCAATTTACAGCATAAAAAAGCATAACATTTGTGTTATTTTTTCATGGGGGAGATAGTCAAGGAACCAACTTCTGACCTTTACAAGCTACGTCAAGGCCTAAGTGGATGTCAAATGAGTGACTTAATGAGAAAATAGGAAAGGTATAGTAGTATGTAAATGTTGGGCTTATTTATTTTCCAGTTACTACTTTTGTCAAGGGAATTTCTTCTTAATTAGCAAAAAAGGTATATTTCATTATAAGAAGGTACAAAGGGTACCCTAAGCTATATAGAAGTGTTGATCATCCTCCATCCCCGAGGTTACAAGATATTAATATGTGAATTAAATATTTCATAACCAAGGAGATCAAATAGAAATTACAACCCCTTCCATCTCTAGTTAATAATTGTAGTCTCCCGAAACGTTACCAGCACAAATGTTATGCGAGCCACATTAATGTCCTCCACCAATCAACAATTGCCTTCTTTTAGAATTACCCATATCATTTCACGTTCACTTGGCAATAAATGATATTGCATGATTCTGCCGCAACCAACTTGCAATTAGGATTTTCAATTTTGTGCTCCCTACGCAACAACAATAATAATTAGCATGCACATCAAATGTTAACTATTTGTCAAGTGTATCAAATCGTCACAAGTAATAAAGTTTTCAGAAGTTTGAGTGTCGAATTCACAGAGACTTTGTTTGTACTTAGATTAATGCAAACCCAATTTAAAAGCAAGAGATAAGAATTTAAAATAAAAGATAAAGAAAAATAGAAGATAAAGTAAAGAAAAGATAAGATATTTAAAGATAAAATTAGAAGATAAAAGAAAAAGATAAAAGATTGAAAGATCAAAATAGAAGATAAAATATTTAAATTGAGATATGATAACTACTTCTACGAAATTCAAATAAAGTCTAAATCTACTAAGTCTAACTACTTACTCCTAATAAAACCCAACGGTAAAATAAGGAATAATAACTTCTAAGAAAAAACAACAATAGAAAAATAGGGAATAAAATCTATATATTAAAATCGTTAAAACCTAACAAGTCTAATCAGCCTAGATATATGGATTCAGGATTTGTCTGTTATCAGTGAACTAATTTTGCCCCACATCTATCCATCTACTTGCCCCTGATGTCTCACAATGACAAGCCTACCTTAATTACCTATCTTCCAAATGTCCTTTGCGAAAACTCAATAACTAAGATGCATTAAGATTACATTCTAGATGTTTGCTAAAGCATGGGCATTGGGTCAATGCGAACCCTATGATTTCTTTCTTTTATTGTTCTATTAAGCGTTACCCTCTCCCGAGTGGCCTAACCCTTAAAACCGATTCACGCATTCATTCCTTATCCCTAATTAGGTTTTACCCTCTCCCGAGTGGCCTAAAGACTAACAGAAAATAAAGTCCGAAATGCATAATAAATAAGAAAGAAAAGCAGATAAAAGAACCTGGAAGGAAAACCCTCTAAAAGATAACCCGATAATTTCTTTCTTTTAGTGTTCTATTAAGCGTTACCCTCTCCCGAGTGGTCTAACCCTTAAAATAGATTCAAGTATTCATTCCTTACCCCTAATTAGGCTTTACCCTCTCCCGAGTGGACTAAATCCTAACAGAAAGCAAGTTTCGAGATACAGGATGTAAAAAGAAAGAACGGTAAATAAATAAAAGAACCTGGAGGGAATTCCTCTTTTTATTGATAACTCTTGAAATGCTCCATACATCATTGGCTTTTTAGGCCTGTCAGGCCCTAGCTAGGGGATTAGCCACTCATGGTCATGAGGGCTTTACAATGAGAAGGGGGGTGAAAGAAAGGGAGTAAATGAAACCCCTAGAAGAGGGGGTTCTGTGGTGGTCTTTTGTTCCTTGGACTGGCTCTCTATTTATAGCTGCTGAAGTGGGCTTTGGGCCTTCGTAGGCGCGCTTAGCGCGACACCCCGCACTTAGCGCGTGTACTTCCTGGCCCACTTAGCCCGTGACGCGCGCTGAGCGCGCGTATTGGGCTGAGCCTTCTTCAAATTTTATTCTTTTCTTCAAATTTTATTCTTTTCTTCAATTTTTTTTCCCTTTTAGCTTGTTACACCTCCAATTTTTATATCTGCAATCAAAATTCGAAATTAATTAAATCTTTCCAAATTGAAGCATAAATAACTGCTAAATAATTAATTCTAAGTTAATTTTAGACCGATTTTCCACTATTAATTCACTATTATTTAGCAGTTATCAACAGACATTCCCTTGCAGTAGGTATAACATGCATAACTCAAAAAAGAAACTTATCCTAAGAAAGGGAAGCTCGAGGCTGTAGTACCCAATGTGAGTTGTTTAAAGCACATACTAGTATTTAATTGCCATTGAGAAAAAGAATTAACTTCAATCTTTAACAAATTCTTTATACATATCCATGCAAAAAATTAAATGTCTCGAATAATCTTTTGGTGATAAAAAATCTCTTGTTTGAAGACGCACATATTCCTTGTCTTCCATATAATCCATACAATAGCTACCCCAAAATCATCGTTATTAGCCCACTTTTTCTATTCCCTGCCACTTCCCAATGTTGGGAAAAATGCAATTCCACAGTGTGTGGTAATATTGTGATGTCCCCAAGCCACTCATAGCACTCCTGCCAAATGGAATAGCTTTTTGAACACATAAACAACAAGTAGTTTGTAGTCTCCTCCTCAAGTAAGCATAATGGACAGAGGGTTGAAGGTATAGTCACTCCTCTCCTATCAAGATTCATTCTTGAAGGCAAGCTATTATGCATGATTCTCCAATCAAGGCATTGGACCTTTGGTGGTACATGTAGGTCCTAAATGTGTGAAAAAATGTTATCAACCATTGTATACTTCATACATCCAAAGAATTCCCCATAGGCAAATTTAACTAAAAACAAGCCATTAGATTCTTTTCTCCACCATCAACAATCCGAGGTATCAATTTTCAAATTGAAACCATCAAGTTTTCTATGTAATTCTTCTTTCAAGCTCTCCTCCCAAACAAAACTTCCTTCCTCCAACAAAGATTCCACTTACAAGTCCCATCTTCCCATATTCCCATATCTTGGATAAGAAGATTTTGTTGCATAGAAAGAACAAAGAGTCTAGAATAAGTGTGAGCAAGACTTTGTTCTTCTAGTCAATTATAAATCCAAAAATAAGCTTTGTTGTCACTCCCTATCCTCCACTTAAAGAGATTGTCAAACCACTTTGTATCATCATTCGCGACACACATATAGCACAAATCCCTCCACCAAATAGATGCATTAATTGTCATGACTTTCGGTCTTTAGAATGCCCTTTCATCTCTCATATTTTGGCTCTAGGACACACACCCTCAATGCTTCCTCATTTTGGAAAAGTCCCACCTACATTTTCTCAGGAGAGATTTGTTAAGGGAACCAATACGTTTAATGCCTAACCCTCTTGGGATTTTGGCCTACATACCTTTTCCCATCCAAACCTTTGTCAAGGGAAATTAAATTTGGAACATAGTGTGATTGCTTTATCTTTTGAAATTTAAGAGTGTCATTGATTTATCTTGACTTCCTATTAATGATATTAGCTTATTTATTGTTTTATTGATGCATTGTTTTCTTAATTTCATGTCTATTAAACAATTTTCAATTAAAATTAATTATTTGATGCTTAAAAGTTATTAACAACTAGAAATGATTTTCATTAATGGAATTTGAAATAAAGTGGTTAATTATGTTTAAAAAATGAAACAGGTTGAGATATGTAGATATGTATAATTATAAACAGAATTATATTTGTCTCTAATCAGAGACGGACTATCACAGTTTTAGAGACGGACAAAAAAATAGTGTCATTATTTTGAGATGGATGTCAATCTAACTCTGATTAGAGACGGAGCTATAATTTTAGAGACGGATGGCTCTGTCTCTAACAGACATGAATGGAAATTTTTTTATATAAATGACCAATTATACTTCCAACAGTTGATAAGAGATGAATATATAATCCTGTCTCAAAATATTCGGAAACGCCCAGATCTGTGATTAGGCTCTTTATCTAATTATTAGAGACGGAAAATTTCTTTTAGTGACAAAAGTCTTCCCTCTCTACATAAGATTTTTCTAGTAAAGATATCTACTTCGACACCAAGATAAAGTTGAATGTGGTGTTAGTTTCTATAATGTAGTTTATGCTAATGTGATTTTCTTATATTGAGTTTAGTCAAAAAAACTTATAAGTTTAAACAATTTGCTAAACTTGGGGGAAAACTTAATAAAGTAATGCATTTTTATAACTTATTGCATTCTCTGATGAGAGTTAAGGACTAATCTCACAAAATACTAAACTTAATACATTTTAGGAACTGAAATTTCCAAACAGCGGATCGATGCCCTATTAATTATATATTCCACATATTTTGCACTCTCTTATCAAATGCAATACTTGGTAAATTTTTAAGCAAATACAAGTGACCCAATCGTTCAAAGCAGCATTGCGAAATATTTATAATGAAAACTATATTATATAATTGATTTAATTTTAATTGATTTAATTTAATTATTGAGGGAATGTGTGAGAGAATGAGCATAAGAGAATTGTTTAGACTAATTTTTTAAAAACTAATTAGTTATTAAATTGATGAAAGTATAAATTTAAGTTATCCATGAGTTTAATTGTGATTCAACCATAATTTAATCGACAATAATTAAGCATATAATCTTAATATTATATAATATATTAATTAATAAATTAAAATAAAATTGTACGAAAAAATTTAAATAAAATTTCAAATTAATACAGAAAGATTAAAATATTGTATATATTTTAAGAAAATTATAATAAAAGGTTAAATAATAATAATTCATAAATAGACTTATTTGACCATTATTTATTTTTAAAAAAATCAAAGTAAAAGTTATAATATTAAAAACTGTTCTACTTTTTCGGTGAAAGTTTAAGCTAATTTGTTTATCATTAATTTTGAACGATTTTAGATTGATTTGATCCTTTTTGACTGCTTTCTATCGATTTTTTAAGTTGTATATAAATTTAATAATTTTATTGATTCATTAATCTACCATTTGAATTGACTGGTCCAATTCTACTTTTCATTTTAAGTTTATGGGCGTTTGACGAGGACAAGTTTTTTGGTACTCGAAAAATATGATTTTTGAAAAAGTCGATTTTTAAGAATTATAATTTTTGAGATTGTGGAAAATATATTTGATTAGTTATAACATATTTTTTATGAATTAAAAATTAATATAAAATATATAATTAAAACTTTTTTTTCACTGGTGAAAGTTGAATTCTGTCTGTTTGTTATTTTTTTTTACAAAAAAGTAAATTAAAATTAATTTTCGAAAATCATAAATTTTAATAATTTTTTTATTATTACATATTAAACATGGGAATCATAATTTTTCATTTTAAAATTATTGAGAAAGTAAAAATTTTAGCCTATCCAAAAGCTCCTTTGGAGTTAAAAGCATAATGGAGTCAACCAAAAATGAGCAATGGATATGCATTAACAAAATTTCACACAAATATCGATAGAAATAATAATTAATCACTGTGAAATATGAATTGAACACTGTTTTTAAAGATAAGAAAGGGATTGTGTGTCATCCTCTTGTTTCTTCTTTTTCTGTTTTTACCTGCTGAGATGGGCAAACTGTCTTAAAGCTAGACTCTCACACACGATAATAACATTCTATCTTTTTGTTATTATTTTTTACATCTATTTTTTCCTGTCTCCCATCTTGTCATACATATAGCGTGTCAAGTGTCAACCAGTGTGACTTACTTGAAAAGAAGCGAATCCATTCTTTCTGTCTACAACATTATTATAATTCTAATAATTAGAGGAAGAGAGACACTTCGAGTCTCTTTATATATTTTAAATAAAAATAAAATAAAATAAATATTTAGAAGTTAAAAAAATAAGAAAAGGAAATAGCTAACTAAAAAATAATAGAGCAGTTAGTTATAAAAAAATTTGATGAAAAATAAAATTATTTAAAATATATATATACTAAATGGGATAATTTTCATTATTAGTTGTTATAGATAATCATGGGTAAATTGTTTTTCTTTCTAGATGTTGCAAAGTATTTTTTTTATAAGAATAAATTAGACTTAAGTGAGATAGGATAGATCTTATCAGCATCAAATTACTCATGGACTCAATTGGATATTGAGTCAATAAGTCATTGATTGATGTCCATGATTCAGTTTAAAACTATTTAAGTAATTTCATAACCTGTAGACTTATACACAAAGTTTAACAAAATTTAATATATTTAAAAGATAAATTTTGAACTTATTTAAAAATCTTAAGCAACATATTATTTTTTTTTCTTCAGAATTCAGCCTACACTAACACATAATTTAAATCAACTATTTATTAAAACTATAATCGTTGCATACTGGAAAATATAATTTAATATATATAGAGAGAGACAAAATATAAAAACAAATTCAATGAAGTGAATAAACTTGTATAAAACTTATTTTATTTAGAAAATATAATTTTTTTCATTTTTTCATTATTGTTATGATAAAAAATAATTATTTTTCAAACAAGTAAGTCTATAAGATAAATACAAATTTTACTCATAGATGATAACATAAGTCAAGGGAAAGAACTTAATTTGAAAGTGGTGATAACTTTATAATGTCAAATGGTAAGATGTGATTATGCTTGGTAAAAAAGCAAGTAAATCTATAAAATTAATTTTCTAATATGAGTAATGTTCTTCAGCTTAAACTAAATTATAATTTTTAAAAATAAATAAATAAAAATTGCATGACTCAACAAGTCAATTGAATCGTCAGGTCAAGATTGAGTTGAGCCGAATCAAACCAGATCAAATGTGCATCTATTCAAATGGTGACTCGAACTAGTTAAATGTCTAAACCAACAGGTCTAGTTGAACAGTTCGAAACAAGTCTGATAACTATGAATAAGATCCTTGTTAATAATAAAATTATTTCTTTAAATATTTAATATTGAATTATCATGTTAATTTTCGTTGAGGAACCTGGTTGGCTTGATTTAGTGGTGTCTTCTTCCTCAATTTGCTTGATTTAGTGGTGTCTTTTTTCTCAATTTTTTTTTCATCCGCAACAAGACTCCAACTTCAAACTTTTGTTTAAGAAGACTGAGTCAGTGCCACTTGAACCAACATCTTGTAGGTAAAAACTATCGTGTTTTGGTATATTTGTTTGAGAAAAATATTTTTTTTATGCAGTGATGTATTTTTATTTAATTAAAAAGAAAAGGAAAAATAAAAAAATAATTTCTAAATGTAAAAACTTAGATTTTCTTTCGTTGTTTTTTTTTCTTCTTCTTTTTCCCAAACTAACAAATGCAGAGTTAATTAGTCCTCCCCGTAATGATGCTATTGCTGTATGATAAATTATGCTCGAGTAAACAGTGAAAGTGTTACCAAATGCACCTCATTTAGCATAGTAGCTTATGATAAATTATTCTCTATTCTTCTGAATTAAGCATAATATGAGTGAATCAGAAGAAGCCTTTTGTCTTTCGCACTAATATTTAGCTTATAAAAAAATTAGCTACCGCGTATACTTGATTGGTATTTGTTTAATCGAATACTAAACTAAAAAAAGTTGTCTTTATTAATAATTAGCAATAGATTATTTTTTTGTTAATTTAATCTTTATATAAAAAATAAAATCATTAATATAAACATTATGAGTTTGTTTAGGAAAAAAAGCATTATATGAGTCTATGCTAACATTATGATCTATTTTGCACATAGAGTAGTTTTAATTGATTTGATATTCAGTCTTTGATCAGGGTATTTCCATGTGAGAATGGATTTTCAACAGTGATTTTTTTATTGCATAAATACATTTTAGTCCTTGAATAAATTTTATTAATATAATATTCTATAATAAAGTGAAAGTTGAAAAGAATAATTAATGAGATCATAATACTTAATTATGTCAAAAAATAATTTCATTGTAGAGGATCTCTTTCCAGATATACACTAGTATAAGTTTAACTCCTTAAATATTGTTACAATTAGGAACTCTTGTTTTTGTTTTTATTTTTTCTGTAACATTTAGGGTACTCTTCTAATAACTGTCTTTACTAAAATTTAAATTCTGGTCAAATTTTGATTTTCCCTTGCAGGCAACTTGCACTATTGTACTCATCATTAGCCCAAAATCAATTTTCTAATTTTCCAATTAGAACATAATAAGCATTAAAAGCAACTCCTTTTCGTAAAGGTAAAGTAAGTCATTTTTAAAAAAATAATGGTCAGGTACATGCAAAATTCCGTTTAAAAAAGAAGGTACATGCACAATGGTCAGTGCAACTTGGCCCATTTATGAAACATACGTATAAAACAGGAAATAATATAGCAACCATGCATATATATGGAATGGTGATTCAATCAAAATCAGATCTTAAATTCAAGTAGTTGATAATTAATATTGGTATAAACTAATTGAAGGCGCATTCCGTACAATATCCATGTTTCACAGCAAACAGAATCACAGATAGACCTGTCACTAAGAAAAAGCAACTCTTTCAAAAGGGAAAAGGAAATGGGAAAATATTGGCAACTTGATTGAAAAGTTGTGGTCTGTTGGTTGGTAACATTTGCCTCCGGACGAAAGAATACTACATAACTTGATCCTCATGTTTGCCTTCGAATTAAAGTAGTCAATATGGTCACATTTTTTTTCCCTCAAATATATAAAAGTTAATCTGAAGAAGATATTAATTATTACCGTTAGATGTGGCCGGGGAAAAAAATAAATTTATTAATATAATGGTTTATGTCAAATTAATATAACATAAGTCAGAGAAAACACTGTTAGAAGAAAGCGTTTCACATCGGTTAAGAGACAATTTTTTATGATGGTTATTAATGATCGTCATGTGGTTATATTAAAAGGATGGAATCAAAGGGAATAGAACAATGCAAGCTGTAAAAGAGAGAATAGAACAAGACGGAACGTTGTGTTATGTCTGATAGAAACCTCTCACGTTTCTGGCACTAAACTAATTAAAAGCACAAATGTGAAATAAATAGGACTGAACATTACTTCTAATTATATATTGTTAATGAGAAGAGTTGCTAGATGTTGACTCTTCCAAACTCTTACTTTCCCACTATAAATGGTGTGTCACAAATATTGGTCCAAGAGCTTAGGCACCAGTAACTATTTATAGACTATTTTTTCATCAAGAATACATTACAAGCCTTTACTACACCACAATAAAAAAATATATTAATTAATAAGAATTTTTCATAAAAAATTGCTTCTTAATATTTTTAACCAGTGTCTTAAATGCAGTACTTGTTAGCATTTTAATTATTCTAAAATTATTCAAGTCTTTACCTACAGGTCTGAAGTATATATTGGAATACTATTATTTCATGATATTTATAGCAATGTTATCTAAAAGAGGAATATATTTTGCTAGAAATTAAGAAATCAGAAACACCTTCTACCTTGCGTTACATTCCATAAACAGAAAAGTGCTAGTTACCGTTTATTACAAGGCAATCTCCAGTGGCTAAAATCCATTTGCTATTTTGGCAAATGCTTAAACAAGCAACGCTCATATGAAAGCTCAAATGAAGGTTTATTAAACAGAAGCCTAACCTAAGGAACATAAACCAGACACACCCAAGAGATCTCTTTGAGGTTTCTCATCAAACACCTTTAGCCAACAACAATGGCACCTTTGAACAAAGTTCTTTTGCTCCTCACCTTATTGTTCCTTGCGGTGGATGCCAAATACAAAAACAAGAAAGACAAGAAGAACAGTGTTTTTCATAAGATTCCCAAATTTCCAAAATTTCCAGTTCCTATCATTGGAGGTGACCAGAAAGTTGTTGTGGATGGTGGTAATAATGCCATTGCCAAGCCCGATTTTGAAACAAACAACCTAGGGCATTGGGAGTTGATTAATAAGCAGTCGGGTGTATCCGCCATGCAAATCAATTTGATGCCCAATAACAAGATGCTTGTATATGATGCCACCGTTTACCGTACCTCTAGACTCCCATATCCAAAAGGGATGCCATGTGTTCAATGGGTTGATGACAACCTTAAGCAAAGCAAAGAAGATTGTTTTGCTCATTCAATGGAATACGATATTGAGACTAATCAAGTTCGAGCACTCACGGTTAGTGTCATCTTTATTTCTTCTTTTCACACATTACAAAATTAATTAGCTTAGTGTTGTTTAATTAAAATGTGATGCATCATACTAGTAGCATGATATACTAATAATGAGTTTAATCATTATATATTGTCAACCAATTAAAATCATAATTGATATAACTTTTAAGTTAATTATCATAAAAATTAATAAATTTATCATATTTATGATTCGATAAAAATATAAAACACTTTTTTATTTGCATCACTTCATTTTCAGTCAATTTCTTTTCATATGTTTCTTTTCATTTTCTATTGTATCAAGTATTTATCACTTTTCTCCCTCCTCTTTTGTTTTTCTCTCCATCTCTCTCATCCTTCCACTCAGCCAAAAATGAAAGGAAACCTAATGTTTAACCATGATGAAGCATTTTTCTTTTTTGTGACACGCTTTCAAATTAAAGGGCACGAGAGTTGATTAAATGCATGGCATAATGTGGACCTTGGTGCAGGTAAAGACAGATCCATGGTGCTCATGTGGAGGACTTACACCTGATGGTACCCTAGTTGTTGCTGGTGGTTTTGCAGACGGAGGGAAAACCTCCAGATACTATGGCGGTCAACCTGATTGCCAAGACTGTGACTGGAGGGAATACCCCAATAAATTGCAAGAGCCTAGATGGTACGTAGATACAGTATTTATCACTATAATGTTCATTTAAATCTTAAATCTTGACAAAACTGATTAAATTTAATCTAATTAACTTAGCTAATTAAAGTTTTATTTCTAATGATTTCAATTTTTGTTTGGAAACTCTAAATATTCCAAGGATTTGGCTTGCATTTTGAAACACCAATTATATATAGTTTGCATTATTATTATTTTTTTCTTTTGTGTATATGCTCGTACATGGAAAAACTCTTAAATACATATTATTTATCACATTATCTCACTTAGGCACTGGAGGCAAATAACATGTATAAATGCACTTTACACTTTAAATTCAACATTATATTTAGGTAACGTTTCGTGACAGATAAAATGGAATGATAAATCTTTCTCTATTCCGGTCTCTTTAATTCCACCTTCTTCAATAAAATTATATATACCATTTTTTTTTACCTCATGCATACGTTTTATTTTAATTTTAAGGAAAAATTATTTTTTGTTATTATAAGCGCACAAATTTTACCTTTTAATATTTACACTTACAAACAATCTTTTCTAATCCTTACTAAGGAGTTTAAGTTAGTTTGTCGAATAGGTGTATGAGTTATTGTAAATTTTTTAATATTTATCTTTAATTGTTATGAATAAAAAAAAATTTAGATCTTGTGTAAATATTTTCAAATCCTTTTTTTTTGTTGATATTGTTACACAAACATTACCTTTTAGTGTTTGTTATTTTATAATGGCAAGAGACCAAAAGTATTTGTGCAAAAAGTAAAAATGATCATTTTTAAGTTTAAAGATTAAAAGGGTAAAGTATGTGCAATTATAAGGCATAATTTTTTCTACTTTTAAAATATATCGAACATATATATATATATATATATATATATATATATATATATATATATATATATATATATATATATATATATATATAATATTTTCATCCCTTTTTAATATATCTACCCAATGCTACCTTGGTATTAAGCAAACGGCCTACATATTAGTTGTCTAATTAATCAAGAATATTAGTTTCATTTCATGTATATGAAAAATAGATCATACATATGATAATACCACAAGCATAATCATTTCACTTGAGAAGATGTTAGAGTATTAGACCAATATGTCTTTCCTACAAAAACCATGCATTATTGATTTGTTGTTCCACTCTTGTATATGCTAGGTATGCTACTCAAGCAATTCTTGCCAATGGAGAGTATATTGTGATAGGAGGTCGTAGATCTTTCAGCTATGAGTTCTTTCCAAAGGAAGGGCAACCTAGTGACAAACCCATATTTTTCCCATTCCTCTATGAAACCTCAGACATTGATGAAAACAATCTTTACCCTTTTGTCCACCTTTCTAGTGATGGCAATCTCTTCATCTTTGCCAACAACCGTTCCCTCCTCCTCAACCCTACCACCAACAAAGTGGTCCGCACCTACCCCGTCCTCCCCGGTGGTTCCCGGAACTACCCGGCTTCCGGCATGTCTTCCATCCTCCCTATAAAACTCGATGGCACTGAGCTAAGTAGTGCCTCCATCAAGGTAGAGGTCCTTGTATGTGGTGGCAACAGCCATGATAGTTTCATCTTAGCCGAGACTGAAAAAATTTTCAAACCAGCCATCAAAGATTGTAGTAGAATGGTGATCACAGACCCTGACCCTAAATGGGACAGTGAAGAGATGCCTTCAGGGAGAACCATGGGGGATTCTCTTGTCCTCCCCAATGGACAAATCTTGTTCATCAATGGTGCACAAAAGGGTACAGCTGCATGGTGGGATGCTGATGAACCTAACTTCACACCAGTATTGTATTTCTCTGAAAAACCTAAGGGTCAAAGGTTTAAGGTGTTGAAACCTAGCCAAATAGCTAGAATGTACCACTCAACCTCAGCAGTGCTTCCTAGTGGCAAAATTTGGGTTGGTGGTAGCAACACCCATGATACTTACAAGGACAAGGATAGGTTTCCAACTGAGACTAGGATTGAGGCTTTCTCTCCTCCTTACTTGGACCCAAAACTAGATAAATACCGACCCCAAATTGTTGAGGAATCTTCAGAGAAGAAGCTGATGTATGGAAAAAACTTTGAGACACAATTCAAATTGCAAGACACGAACCAGAAATTGACCAAGCAAGACATTAAGGTCTCCATGTATTTTCCACCTTTCACCACTCATGGCTACTCTATGAACCAAAGGTTGTTGTTTCTTAAGACTTTCATTGCTCAAAACTCTGAAGGGACTTACAAGGTTACGTCCAAGGCACCAACTTTCCGAGAGGTGGCTCCCCCAGGATATTACTTGCTCTTCATTGTCCATCGTGGAGTTCCTAGCAAGGGAATGTGGGTGCAAATTGGGTAGGATTATTACTAGCTCAATTTCAAGGCACACGTGGAGATCTTTGAACATGTTTTTATTTTAGTTTTTTTTAATATCTAGGAAATCCTCATTTTTGAAGCACAAAAAATGGAGGAAGAGAAAGTGGTGTTATTATCGCACCCTTTTCTAGTCATGTAAAAGTTAAATCATTTTAGTTCATGTACAAATAATTAGTGTCAGCTTCTACATGAGAACTATGTCATGTAAGGGGGACTTCTTCGAGTAAAGAACATGATGCAAAAGATGTTTTGATGAAGTAAAGTGAAAAATGATAATTTTACTTTTTAAGATTATTCGTTTTAGCATTATTGTATACAAGGTGATGATAAGATTTGAACTTGTTACCTCATAGAAATTATCCAAACTACCTACCATTAGTCCAATTTTAGTGAGTACATTTTTTCATATTAACTTGAAAGTATAATTATTTTTGCATTTTATATATTTTCTTTTGAACTAGCAAAATATATTGGTGATTAATTTAGTGTAATAGCAACGAAAGAATAAAAAAGAATAGATACATAGTGGGCTAATAGATAATGATGAGAAAATAAAATAAAAATGAAACAGATTCCTTATTAGTCATTTTAATTAACGTATGATTATTTCATTAATTTATAAACTCATTTAATCAAAAACAAAAAAATTATGGCAAACAATATTATCTCACCATCTCTTGTGGTATTTTTTATATGTTGTTTGAATTTATAATTTATAATTTTTTCTCAATTTTATCCTCAATATTTTAATTAAAATCTATCTTCTAATATTATACTATTTATTTTAATTTTTATTAAAATATTTTATCATTAAATAAAAATAATAAGAGTTCAAAATTAACTAAAAAATTGTAAAAATATAATTATTTTAAAACATATATATTTTTCTTAAAAAATAGAATTTATATAAATATATAATTAATTTTACGTCACCTTATATAATTATTAGCTAATTTAACTACTAATTTTACCAAAAATCAACTATATATATACGTTAATTAAGGAAGTTGGAAGAGTGAATATACGTGTGTAAGTATATATGTAACAACTAGTCAACTCTATTTTTCATTTGCCCCTCTCCATCCCCTTTATATATATATATATATATATATATATATATATATATATATATATATATATATATATATATATATATATATATATATATATTCCCCCTTAAATTTTACATCATATAAAAAATATTCTTTTATCTTAAAGAAAGAGCTAGCACAAGTAGTCCAAAAAAAAACATTATTTTCCTCGATCAGGGGTGCACGACCTTGGTGATGAACCAACAATGGTAGCCGGTAGCTGGATAGTCCATTGCACTAGTCCTAGGCACGACACTCATCATCTCTTTCTCCGCGTTCCAGCTAAGTCTGGTTTTCTTCCCAGCGTTACTCTTTAATTATCATGCACCCTACCATGTAGTAATTAAGTTGTAAACTAAACATCAATAAGTAATAATCTGTTTCCATTGATTTCAAGTTCTGATTACCAAACTCAAGTGCAGTGTTTGTTATCTTTGTTAGATTCCTTTCACTGCATACTTAGTATATATTTGTTTATTCATTTAATAGGATAATAATCAAACCGCTTAATTATGTTTGAGATTAATAATATATATTTGATTTTTATTTGAAGTTTTTTATAAAGTTTTTTTATTATTCTAAGTGATATATTAAAAATTTTGTTTTGAATTCTTATGTGGTGAGAAGAAGATTCAAAATAAAACTTTTAATATAACAGAAATATAATAATAATATTTATTATTTTTATCATTTTATTTATATTTATATTTGACATAAATAAAGTTATTTAACGTTACAGATAGCACATTTTGTTGAGTTTTAGTTTTGTTGAGTTTGTTGAGTGTTGATCTTTTATATTTATATTTGACACAAATAAAGATGAATATAATCCAAAGGACAGCTAATCTTGCCAAACTTATTTATGATACCTGACGTTAACTCTTTTGACTCTTAAAAAAACTAATTTCAACAAATCAAATCTAAAAGGAAAAGGTCAACAATACTCGGAAACCAGTTATTTAAGTTTTCAAATATTTCCAGCAGAATGTCACATCTTGCCACTATTATATATATAAAGTGATCACGAACCAGGACACTATGCATTCAAGTTTAATTTCAATCCATAGAAGATCAAACAGAGGCGGCAGAAGTTAACATGGCACAAATTGAGAAATTTTTGGTAGCTTTGTTCCTCTTTGCAATGGCACACAGTATAATCCTCGTAGATGCCACTTTTTCCAAAAGCATGTACATCACTTGGGGTTCCCGACATGCATCAATGCAGGGTGAAGACCTCCAACTTGTGTTGGATCAAACCTCAGGTGAAAACTCCATAACTGGATCCAATTTAGATTATCTCAACAGATATTTTTCTTAGGCAATAGAAAACATTTGCATTTATATATGATCAAGAAAATAATATGAAGTTGCAACCATGCTGCATTCTTTAATTTAATACTATGTTGCAATTGAAATGAATGGCGATAATGATCTAATAATCCAATTGCAAACAAGTGCAGATATATATCAGGAGAAACAAATTAAATTAATCATTAACCTATCCAATGTCATAGAGATTCGACAAAGTTTAACATTGGCTGTCGAAAGCCTAACACAACCCTCTCCTTTTATCCGGGCTTGGGACCGGCTAAGAATAGCAAAGCTATTAGAGAGAGCATCGGGGGTGTTATGTGATGTGAAGGGAATGTGAATCATCGCATTCAAGCAGGATGGATGAAATGGAGAAAAGTATCGGAGGTGTTATGTGATGCAAAGGTACCGATCAAGCTAAAGGAAAAGTTTTATCGGACTGCGGTAAGACCGGCGATTTTGTACGGAACAGAATGTTGGGCGGTCAAGAGCCAACATGAGAATAAAGTAGGTGTAGCGGAGATGAGGATGTTGCGGTGGATGTGTGGTAAGACTCGACAAGATAAAATTAGAAACGAAGCTATTAGAGAGAGGGTTGGAGTAGCGCCTATTGTAGAGAAGATGGTGGAAAATAGACTTAGGTGGTTTGGGCATGTAGAGAGAAGACCGGTAGACTCTGTAGTGAGGAGAGTAGACCAGATGGAGAGAAGACAAACAATTCGAGGCAGAGGAAGACCCAAAAAGACTATAAGAGAGGTTATCAAAAAGGATCTCGAAATTAATGGTTTGGATAGAAGTATGGTACTTGATAGAACATTATGGCGGAAGTTGATCCATGTAGCCGACCCCACCTAGTGAGATAAGGCGTTGATGTTGTTGTTGTTGTATTAACCTATCCAATGTCTTAATTGACTGCATTATGAAAAGTTTAATGAATTCCTCCATAATTTCACCTTAACTAGAGTATTCGGTGTTGCTTTTGAAATTTAGGATCCGCAGCACAAACAAAGAAAGCATTCTTATTTGGAAGTATTGAATCGAGAATCAAGCTAGTGCCTGGTAATTCTGCAGGAACAGTTACTGCCTACTATGTAAGTTCACTGTATTTTTTCCAATTAAAAAGAAAAGAAAAGAAAAACAAGTAGCAAAACTTCAGATCAGCTAACATCATCAAAATTGTGTCAGTGAATATTGTAAAAATATGTAGATTTTACAAAAGGAAAAGTGCTAATGCTTCATCACATAAACTGTGCGCAGCTATCTTCTACCGGAAGCCAGCATGATGAGATAGATTTTGAGTTCTTAGGCAACATTTCAGGACAACCATACATTGTCCATACAAACATATATACACAAGGAAATGGAAGCAGGGAGCAACAATTTTACCTCTGGTTTGACCCAACTGCTGATTTTCACAATTACACCATTCATTGGAACCCCATTGAAGTTGTGTAAGTTGAAAAGCTACTAAACTCTACCAGCACAAAGTAATTAATTCATTGTTCATTTTTCTTAGTTCTATATGAAAGAAATAGTCAATTAGTTATACCTTCTTCAATTGCATCATGATCTATGTTATTGATTTGTTATCTCAGGTGCTAGTATATTGATAGTGTACCAATTAGACTATTTAATAGTTAAACCTTAGAGATATAAGGTTGATCTAGTGATGAAGGAAAAATAGAAGGGGAGGAGAGGTCGCGGTTCGAATTCTCCCCTAAACAAAAACTAACAATAGTAACAATTAACATTTCTCAATAAAAAATAGTTAAACCTTTTTCAATTGCATCATGGTCTATATTATTGATTTTTTTCTCAGGTGGTACATTGATAGTATACCAATTAGGGCGTATCGAAACTATGAAAATGAAGGCATTGCTTACCCAAACAAGCAAGGAATGAGGGTTTATACTAGCCTGTGGAATGCAGATGATTGGGCCACTAGAGGTGGGCTTGTTAAGACCAATTGGAGTGGTGCACCATTCATAGCCAGATTTAATCATTTTAGAGCAAGGGCTTGTAAGTGGAATGGAGCAGTTAGTATCAACCAATGTGCATTAAATTTCCCTGCCAATTGGTGGACCTCTCCCACATACAAGCAATTGAGTTATGCCAAACTGGGCCAGATGAATTGGGTCAGGAACAATTACATGATCTATGATTATTGCAGAGATACCAAAAGATTCAATGGACGGATGCCTCCTGAATGCTTCAAGTCACAATTCTAAACATAAAGGAAGGCATATGCAAGCTGAAACGTGTTTTTTCATTTAATTATTGCTTTTGTCCCATTTGTTTGTGTTTCAACCTATGTGATTTCATTCTTGCTAGCCAATTCAATTGAATAATGTACACTATTTTGTGTATTGCAATATAGTTTCATCTTCATTCCATGCCCATGGGCTCTTAGTCATACCTGTATTATATTATCTGAGAGTAAATTGATTATTGGCCATTGTTTAGATGGCCATTTTATTGTTGTTATTGATCTTACCGATATATATTAGAATCCAAAAGGTTCCTACTTTCTAACATATTGTGGATAAAATTTGTGTAACCTTGTATTTGGAATTGCGTTTTCACGCCACGCTAACACAGAAGCTACATATTGTAGCATATGGTGGATGGTGGATGCAACTTTTTCATTGTCCGAATGTGCGACCCACCAACACCCACTAAGATTTTATGTATTTGTATTTAGGCTTAAATATGTTTTTGTTGTTATAAGTTAGTGTTTTTTTTTAAAAAA
The DNA here is from genome assembly GCF_004193775.1 of Glycine soja. Taxonomy (NCBI): domain Eukaryota; kingdom Viridiplantae; phylum Streptophyta; class Magnoliopsida; order Fabales; family Fabaceae; genus Glycine; species Glycine soja. Next base: position 48,624,246 of record NC_041002.1, read on the forward strand.
AAATAATTGATCCTTATAAGTTTATTTTTTTTTTAATTTTAATCATTCACGTGAGTGTTAACATTTTTTCAATTTTGATCCTTATAGATTTTAAAAGAAGAAGAAAATCACAATTAAACACAAGATTACCATCAATTCCAAAACCTATTGTATAACCTCATCCTTATCTTTTGTAGAGTTGTAGAGCCCGTTTTTTTTTTTTCTATTTTGTTTCTATTCATAACTATATTATGTTACTAGGATCTAGAATTTGTTGAGGTGTATCTTTTCTGTTATTTCCTTTTAACTTTTCTTTCATAGGTTGTATATATATACATTCCCCATTCCTTATTCATAAGAGGGAACGGGAAATCATTTTCACCCTTTTGTCTCTCAACATTTCCTTCCTTGCCTTGTGTTTCCTTTTATGGTATTAGAGCTTCTCATTGGAGCTCTGCTAATTGCCTCCCTCTATCAAAATGCCAAATACTTCCCACACAAGCAATCCTGATGTTGTCACGCCACCCTCTAATCCTTGTCTTGACCCATCTAGTCCTTATTATATTCATCCTAGTGACAACCCATCCTCTATTTCCGTCACCCCAGCTTTAATTGGCAGCAACTACCACTCTTGGTCTTGCTCCATCAAAATGGCCTTAATATCTAAAAACAAGATGGGTTTTTTGAATGGCATAATACTTGTCCCAACTATTTATCTGTCGTGGGAACGTTGTAACACCCTTATCATCTCTTGGTTGTTGAACTCTTTGTCACCACCAATTGCGCAAAGCGTCATTTTTCTTGACCGTGCCATAGATATATATAGGGACCTTCATGAACGATTTTCCCAAAGTGATCTACTCCGCATAGCAAAACTCCAAGAGGAAATTTACGGTATCCGACAAGGTTCTCGATCGGTCTCTAATTACTATACAACGCTGAAGTCATTATGGGAGGAACTCGATAATTTTTGTCCCTTCCATGTTTGCACATGCTCCACAAAACTTTATCATCAACAAGACTTCATAATACTTTTTTGAAAGGCTTAGATGACCATTTCTCTGTTGTTCGCTCTCAAATACTTTTGATGGACCCGTTACCGTCCATTAACCGTGTTTTTTCCATGGTAGCTCAACAGGAGTGTCAACATTCTTCATCATACACCATTGATGAACCAAATGCCTTCGTTAATGCTGGACAATCGGCGTATGGATAGGGACGCGGCAGGGGAGGACCTGGCGGACCACCAAGAGGCAATACCCGAACTGGTGGTTCCAACAAAAAGTGTATTTACTGTGGCCGTACCAGACACACAATGGAAGTTTGTTACATTAAGCACGAGTATCCTCTTGGCCACCCACGTTACCTTGGACGACCAAAGTTCCACAACCGGGACAACTCTTCCTCCTCTTGTGCTGCCATCAATAGCGCTGCACAAGAAGCAGATTCACGCATTCCTTCCTTGATTAGTCAAGACAATGATTCCAACGGGTTAGGCTTTAGCCTAACCAGAGCCCAATATCAAGGACTTCTAGGTCTCTTCCAGCAACAAAAACCAAATGTTGACGCTAGCCCATCAATGGCTTCTTCTCAGCCTAAACATGCCAATATTTCTCAAGTGTCCAAATCCAATTCTAATGACTCTCCTGAAATGTATTTTGGTACCCATTTTGTCTTTTGCACCACCATTACCCCACGTTCTTTGTCTAATGCACACACTGCTCCTATCACTCACACAATTAATTGTACCCCTTGGATTATTGACTCTGGGGCCACAGACCACATTACATGTTCCTTTAATAATTTTTTAAGCTTCTAAAAAATACAACCTGTGTGTATCCATTTACCCAATGGTTTTGTCATTGTTGCTCATATTTCAAGAACTGTCCAGTTATCGCCACACTTCATTATACATGATGTTCTTTATGTTCCAAATTTTAAATTCAATCTTATTTCAATCTCCAAGCTTTTGTCTTCATTAAAATACACTCTCACCTTTTCCAATTCTCATTGTCTAATACAGGAAATGAAGTCCTTGAAGATGATTGGTTTGGCTAAATTAAAGCATGGATTATACCAGTTGCAGATCAACAAGGATGTAAACCAAGCCATTCCTAAAGTTTCCTTCATCAATAACTTCTCCACCCCACCTATTACCGAAACTAACCTTTGGCACTTTAGACTATAGGTCACCTTTCCGGTAAACGTCTCAATGTTCTTCATTCTATTTTTCCTTTTATTTCTAAACATGTTGAAGAAAATTGTAATGTTTGTCACTTAGCTAAACAAAAGAAATTGTCATATTCTCCTAGTATTAATAGAGCTTCCAAGATTTTTGATTTGGTTCATATGGATATTTGGGGTCCTTTCTATCAACATTCCATTCATGGTCATAAATATTTTTTAACTATTGTGGATGATTTTAGTCGTTATACATGGATAGTGCTTCTAAGATCAAAAGGGGAAGTTAGAACACAAGTTCAAAACTTCATCATTTTAATTGAAAATCAATTTAAAATCACAATTAAATGTGTTAGATCCGATAACAACCCAGAATTTTTTCAACAAGATTTTTTTTCATCCAAAGGAATACTTCATCAAACTAGTCGTGTCCATACGCCTCAACAAAATGGTCATGTCGAAAGAAAACATCAACATATTATTAACGTCGCTAGAGCTCTTATGTTTCAATCTCAACTTCCAAAACATTTTTTGTCATATGCTATTAATCATGTTTTTTATCTTATTAATTGAATCCCATCACTAATAATTAAAAACCAAACCCCTTATAAATTATTACATAAAAAGAAACCAGATTTTTCCGTGTTGAAGGTTTTCAGTTATTTATGCTATGCATCCACACATCCATCCCATCAAAAATTTGATGCTTGAGCTAGACGAGGTATTTTTTTGGGTTTTCAAACTAGGACAAAAGGGCATGTCATCTCAGATTTAAATTCTAGAGAAATTTTTGTGTCCCATGATGTTTTATTTAATGAGATGGTTTTTCCATTTACTAAATTTCCTTCCAATGACATGTCTAATAACCAAAGCCCATTACCAGCTAATCATGCTCCGCCCACAAGGTTTTTTTACTACACCATCCCCCCTAACACTCGGCCTATAATGCAGCAGTTCAAAATCCACGCCATCCTTATCTCAATCGTCGACGTCACCACCAGAACCCCAGCCCACCCACCGCTCAACTCGCCCTCACCACCGTCCCACTTACCTTGCTGACTACAAGTGCAATGCGTGCCCTCGCATTCCCATCCATGGCTCATTACAATCAAACCAATCTTTTCCAAAGATATCTCGTTGTCCAATATGTTGTTAATTATTCAAGTATATCTCGCTCTCGCACTCGTTTTTTTATGAGTCTGTCTCCTGAGCAAGAACCCACCACTTTTCGCGAAGCCGCAAAGCACCGTTTTTGGCAAGAGGCCATGAAATATGAGATTCAAGCTCTTGTTCGTAATCAGACCTGGGACATTGTCCAGATGCCACCACATGTGAGACCAATTGGTTGTAAGTGGGTGTATAAGATTAAGCGTGGTCCGGATGGGTCAATTGAGCGCTGCAAGGCGTGTTTGGTGGATAAAGGCTATTCCCAGATCGAAGACATTGACTACCTTGATATCTTCTCTCCGATAGTCAAGATGAGCATGATTCATGTTGTTTTGGTGATAGCTTCCATTCATCATTGGCACTTGCAGCAACTTGATGTTAGTAATGCTTTCCTATATGGGGATCTCAACGAGGATGTGTATATGGCCATTCCTTAGGGTGTCTCTGGCTATCAACCATCTCAATGTTGCAAACTGAAACGGTCACTCTATGGCTTAAAACAAGCCAGCCGCCAATGGATTGCCAAGCTATCCAATTTGTTGAAGCATTATAGATTCATGCAGGCTCACGTTGATCACAGCCTTTTCACGAAGGTAACAGGTCATACTATCACTGTCTTGATCATTTATGTTGACAATATCGTTCTGGCTGGTAACTCAATTGCTAAAATTGATAAAGTCAAACACCTCTTATGTTCTAATTTTCATATAAGGGACCTAAGCAAACTAAAATATTTCTTAGGGATTGAGGTTGTCCATTCCTCCTCTGGTATTTCTTTGTGTCAAAGAAAGTATTGCTTGGACTTGATTTCATATGCAGGCTTTTTAAACTGCAAGCCATGTTCCACACCAATGGACACCTCTTTTCGCCTCCACCATGATTCCAGTGAAGCTCTTGTTAATCCCTTATCATACAGGCGGTTAGTTGGATGTTTGATATACCTAACCAGTACCCGTCCGGACATCGTTTATGCAACCCAACAACTCAGTTAATTCATGATTGCTCCTACTCAAACTCATTTTCAAGCTGCCTTGAGAGTTGTTCGCTATTTGAAGGCTACTCCTGGGAAGGGATTATTCTTCCGCAGAAATACTTCTTTCCAACTATCTGGTTTTAGTGATGTAGACTGGGCCACCTGTGTTAACACATGTCGATTTGTCACTGGATAATGTTTCTTCGTTGGTAGTTCTCTGGTTTCATGGAAAACAAAGAAGCAATCTACAGTCTCTAGATCACCTACAGAGGCTGAATATAGAGCCCTCGTCTCAGCGACTTGTGAACTGCAATAGTTATTTTACTTAGAGACTTACAAGTTCCTTATTCAAAATGTGTTGCATTATACTGTGATAGCCAAAGCCCACTCTACATTGCTGCAAATCCAGTGTTTCATAAATGGACTAAACACTTGGAAATTGACTACCATCTAGTTCGAGAAAAGCTTCTTTCTGGACTAATGAACCTCTTTTCGGTTTCCTCTTCCCACCAACTCGCAAATATGTTCACTAAAGCACTTTCCCCAAAACTGTTTCAGTCAAATCTTTCCAAGCTTGAGCTTCATGATATCTTTGAACCTCCAACTTGTGGGGGCTAAAAGAAGAAGAAAATCACAATTAAACAGAAGATTATCATCAATTCCAAAACCTATTGTACAACCTCATCCTTATCTTTTGTGCAATTGTAGAGCTTGCTATTTTTTTCTCTATCTTGTTTCTATTCATAACTATATTTTGTTACTAGGATCTAGAATTTGCTTAGATTTATCTTTTCTGTTATTTCCTTTTAACTTTTCTTTCATAGGCTGTATATATATACATTCCGCATTCCTTATTCATAGGAGGGAACGGGAAATCATTTTCACCCTTTTGTCTGTTAGCATTTCCTTCCTTGCCTTGTGTTTCCTTTTAGGTTTTGTGTTCATTTTTAGTCCATATAAATTTGTGTTTTTTAAATTTTATTTCCTTTAAGATTTTAATTTTTTTATTTATAGTACCCATAAGTTTGTGCTTACATGGACCAAAATTGGAGAAAATACAAATTTACAGGGACTTAAAATGAACTAAATATCTTACATGGATCAAAATTGAAAAAACACCAAATAAAATTATAAAGATAAACTTATAGGGATCAAAAATGAAAAAAAATGCTAACTTACATGAATAACAACATATTTAAACCTTTTAATTTTTTATCAAAAACCATGGGACAATGGTTTGGAAAAAAGCTTGCCTCTTGTATCTTTTCCTCAAACCATGATTTACAAGTGTTATCAAATGAAATATAAATATGTTATAAATAATATTTGTGTGTCCTAACCTAAATTTATTTAGAAAAACTTACATGAATTCACCAATAATGAAGATCATGTCTCTTGTAGCTTTGATTATTATAGTATAACATAATTTATAATTATATATAAAGAGAATATGATGTTTTCGTGTATATATTTTTATGTCAATTTTATTCTTATAACTACATTCATAAAGTTACTATTTTATTCTTATAACTACCTTCACAAACTATCCACTAATTTATTATTTTTCTTTTTATTTAAAAACTACATGAAAAAAATTTGTTAGACTCAGTGTCTGTTTTTCCCTTGTAATATATAACTATGATAATGTTCAAATGTCCTCAAATAAGCACTAACTTGAATAAGAACAACCTACCCTATAACACAACATGCAAACACGAAACATTGGCATGTACCTTAAAACATGGCACATGTACACCCTATGTCAATAAAGCAAAACTCCATGCATCATGTATTGTCTAGGGTACACAAAGTACATGTGGAAAGCTACGTAGCACTTTATTACACATGTCAGCCCTCCATGTCAGCCTTGGCACAAGAGCACAGACATCCAACCCTTAACAATCGGGCTCTCAACTGACAAGTTATCTCTAACCTCTTAATATTTGAATATATTGTTGCCTCTTTATCTCCTGGTAGGTATCCAATTATCCACAAAGCTACACATTATCTGTAAGTAACAATTATCTACTAGCTTTTATCTCTAAGCTATACATTATCTCTAACCTTATCTATAAGTCACCTTTATCTATTGGCTATTATCTATAAGTCGGTAATTATCTGTAAGGGTTGTTACGTCACCGTAACAGCCCCTATCAACAAGGACCTGCAGCTCCCTCTCCACACTATAAGTATCAAGTTCCCTCGTACTTTTTTCATACACATTCTCACTCACGTACTTACTTAAGCATAGGAGTCCTTTATTTTACAGGTCCCCTCTCTTGTCCTCCTATCAAAGGCCATTCTTAGTCTGACATGCGAAGTCTAGGAGCCCACTTTATCTACATCCACTCTGACGTGTCCCGATTCCAAATTTTGGTAAGTACATTTGGCGTCCACCGAGAGAACGCGGTAAAATAGACCCTGTTGTCTCTCTTTCTCTCTCACCCATAGGTAGCACTCGGTTTGGCCTCAGACATGATACCCCTTTCGAAGGCTCCAATCCTCCTCCAGCAACCATGACAAATATTGATACTCTCCAACAACTCCAAAATTGCATTGCGGAGATGGAGCGACGCCATGAGGAAGAGCTCAAAAAGATAAAGGCCAACAATGATCAGCTCGAGGCTCATGTGAGACGCCCCTAGGGCAATAAGCACTTCGCTCACACATTTCCTGAGCACACTCAAGGGGAATCACACCCCCAACGTACAGTTAACACGCAAGAAGATCCAAGTCTCTTCTGTAGTTGTATGAATACATGGTTTTGATGATGCCAAAGAATAATCAAACAAGGTTGTTTCTAAGATTACTTCAACAAACATTCAAAGCTTAAGCATTGCTTCAAGATTAATACAAGGTTGCTTCAACAAACAAGCATTGCTTCAAGATTAATTCAAGATTAAGTTTTTCCTCAAAACAAGTGTTTCCTAAGAGATCAAGGCTCCGGTAATCGATTACCAGGCAGTGTAATCGATTACCAGAAGACAATTTTGAAAATCAACTTTTAAAAAGGGTTTTGAATTTGAATTTTGAATAATGTAATCGATTACCAGCAACGGCACTTCAAAAAACACTTTGAAAAGTCATGACCCTTCAAAATATAATTGTGTAATCGATTACCAGAAACCTGTAATCGATTACCAGCAAAAAATTTCAGAAAAAAGCTTTTTGAAAAGACACATCACTTCAAACCATTTTGAAAAAGGACAAAGGGCCTATATATGTGTGTGTTTGACTTCGAAAAGAAAATGAGAGATATTCACGAAGAACTTAATTGTCAAATGCTCTCTCAACAACTCTTGGGAAAACACTTGCAAATCTATTGAGAATTCATCTAGGAACTTCAAATTGTATTATCATCTCTAAAAGAGAGAAATTCCTCTAAGAACTTCAAATTGTATCATCCATTCTGAAGGAGAGAAATCTTAATGTTCATCTCAGAAAGTCAGTTGTAATCAAGAGACGGGTTGTCTCTTGGAGAATCTTTGAACACAAGGGTGAGGGATCCTAAGGTGTGTTCAAAGTTTGTAAAGGATTTACAGAGATAGTGGAAAATCTCAAGTGAGTTGCTTGAGGACTAGACGTAGGCATAGGAAGTGGCCGAACCAGTACAAATCGAGTTTGCATTTCTCTCTTCCCTTGTCTCATTTATGTTATTGCAATCAATTTTGTCTTGCATGTTTAAAGAACATTATTAAATTGATTGCTTCTTCTTCTGCATTATGAACCTATCATTTAGAAGGGGGTTAAAAGTTTGTTAGTGGGAAAATTTGAAACTTAATTCACCCCCCCTCTTAAGTTATTGAGGCCACTTGTCCAACAAGTGCTATCAGAAGAAGGGGAAATGCAACTATAGAAAAGCCTAGAGAAGAATGGGATGATGATGAAAGAAGAATGGTTCAATACAATTTAAAGGCTAAAAATATAATCACTTATGCATTAGGCATGGATGAATATTTTAGAGTATAAAACTATAAGAATGCAAAAGAAATGTGGGATACATTACAAGTAACCCATGAAGGAACAACTGATGTAAAGAGATCTAGAATAAACACCCTTACTCATGAATATGAACTGTTTAGAATGAATCAATATGAAACCATACAAGATATGCAAAAGAAATTTACTCATATAGTTAATCATCTTGCATCATTGGGAAAAATATTTCCTAATGAAGATCTCATTAACAAAGTGTTGAGATGTTTAAGCAGGCAATGGCAACCAAAAGTAACAGCAATTGCAGAATCAAGAGATCTCACTAATATGTCTCTTGTCACTCTCTTTGGAAAACTTCAAGAACATGAAATGGAACTTATGAAACTCCATCAACATGAATAGAATGATAAAAAGAGAAAAGGAATAGCATTCAGAGCCTCATCATCTTCTATTCAAGAAGACAGTGACAAAGAGGACTTGAATGAAATAAAAGATGATGATTTCAAATTTTTTGTGAAGAGATTCAATAAACTTCTGAGAAACAAAGGAAATCAAAGGAGATCAAATATCAATCCTAATAAGAAAGTAGAAGATTCCTCCTTAGCCCCAAAAATTCTATGAATGCAATCAACCTGGGCACTTAAGATTCGATTGTCCTGTCCTTAAAAGAAGAATGAAAAAATCCGACAAGAGAAATTTCAAAGAAAAGAAAGAAAGGAAAGCATGTATCACTTGGGAAGATAATGACATGGATTCTTCAAGTGATTCAGAAAATGAAATTATAAATCTGGGTCTCATGGCGAAAGACTATGAAAGCGGAAAAGAGGTAATGTCTTCTAACTATAACTTATCAATTTCTTTTAATGAACTTCAAGATGCAATCAATGACTTGCATAAAGAATCTATCAAACTTGCCAAATTAGTTTCATATTCTAAGAAAACTATTTCAAGTTTAGAAAATGAAATTTTGAAGTTAAATGTAGAGTTAGAAAATCTTAAATCTGAAGTTAAAACATTAAAATCAGTAGATAAAGACCAACCATCTACAAAATGCTTAGTACAAGAAAACATTAAAGCATCTCATTCATGTGAATGTTGTGATAAATTCAAAGAAGAAATTTTAGATTTAAAAATTGCTCTTGCCCAAGTTACTCTTGGTAAAAATAATTTAGATATTATATTAGGCAAACAAAGATGTGTTTTTGATAAGGCTGGATTAGGATATAATCCTGAATATCAACAAAAGACGCATAAAAATTTCTTTGCCTCCACTCAAAAGTCTAGTTCTCCTTTGCTAACATGGTTTTACTATGGTAAGAAAGATCATAGTGCATCAACATGTTATATTAGAAAGAATGGTAGTAGCATTGGAAAAAATGGTATGGGTTCCAAAAGGATCCTTACTCAAAACTAACATTCAAGGACCCAAGAAAATCTGGGTACCAAAATCAAAATATGATTATATGAATGGTGGACTCCTTGAAGCAAAGTTGGCACATTAATAGTGATTGCTCCAAACACATGGCGAGAGATGCATCAAATTTTATTCATATTTCTCCCAAAGATAGTGAATATGAGATCTGTAGAGACAACAAACAAAGGTAAAATTGTTGGAGTTGGAAAAATAGGTACGAATTCCTCTACCTCCATAGAAAATGCTTTACTTATTGATGATATTAAGCATAGTTTATTAAGTATTCATCAATTATGTGATAAAGGCCTTTTGATATCATTTGATTCTCATATATTCCAACAAGTGATAACATTTTCTTTTAGGCCATGAAATGATACTTGAACAGTATGACATTCTCTACTCTTTTAATTCATTATAAATTACTGAATGCTTTTATCCTCTCTGCTTATGATTTATTTTTGATGTTGACAAAGGGAGAAGATAGATAAAAGAAAAGATAGTAAGGGTTTATGAGATAGCTTTTTATATATGAAATGTATGTAATCTTCAATTGTTTCGTATAAGCAATCATTGCAAAATCAAGGGGGAGCAAACTATACATATAGATATTCTTTTGTTTTTACTCCTAATCTACAGATGGTTGTCATCATCAAAAAAGGGGGAGAATGTGAATCATGCAGGTTTTGATGATGTCAAAAAAGAATTTGCTTGATAATGATTGTCATCATCAAAAAAGTGGAGAATGTAACTGTATGAATACATGGTTTTGATGACGCCAAAGAATAATCAAACAAGTTTGCTTTCAATTTTACTTCAACAAACATTCAAAGGTTAAACATTGCTTCAAGATTAATACAAGGTTGCTTCAACAAACAAGCATTGCTTCAAGATTAATTCAAGATCAAGCTTTTGCCTCAAAATAAGTGTTTCCAAAGAGATCAAGGCTCTGGTAATCGATTACCAGGCAGTGTAATTGATTATCAGAAGACAATTTTGAAATTAGCTTCTAAAAAGGGTTTTGAATTTGAATTCTGAATTATGTAATCAATACCAGATGTTTGTAATTGATTACTAGCAACAACACTTCAAAAAAAACTTTGAAAAGTCATGACCCTTCAAAATATAACTGTATAATCGATTACCAGAAACCTGTAATCGATTACCAGTGAAGAATTTCAGAAAAAGCTTTTTGAAAAGACACATCTCTTCAAACCATTTTGAAAAAGCACAAAGAGCCTATATATGTGTGTGTTTGACTTCGAAAAGAAAGTGAGAGATATTCACAAAGAACTTAATTGTCAAATGCTCTCTCAACAACTCTTGGGCAAACACTTGCAAATCTATTAAGAATTCATCTAGGAACTACAAATTGTATTATCATCTCTAAAAGAGAGAAATTCCTCTAGGAACTTCAAATTGTTTCATCCACTCTGAAGGAGAGAAATCTTTTTGTTCATCTCAGAAAGTCAGTTGTAATCAAGAGACATGTTGTCTCTTGGAGAATCTTTGAATACAAGGGTGAGGAATCCCAAGGTGTATTCAAAGTCTGTAAAGGATTCACAGAGATGGTGAAAAATCTCAAGTGGGTTGCTTGAGGACTAGACGTAGGCACGGGAAGTGACCAAACCAATATAAATCAAGTTTGCATTTCTCTCTTTCCTCGTCTCATTTATGTTATTGCAATCAATTTTGTCTTGCATGGTTAAAGAACATTATTAAATTGATTGTTGCTTCTTCTTTTGCATTTTGAGCCTATCATTTAGAAGGGGATTAAAAGTTTGTTAGTGAAAAATTTTGAAACTTAATTCACCCCCCCCCCCCTCTTAAGTTATTGAGGTCACTTGTCCAACATCTCCCACATGCACCGTCCTGCAAGGCGAACTACTTGTCGGTACCCCTTCATCGATTGAATCATGGAAGCTATCATACCCCTGGGTTGGAAACCACTCAACCTAGAGCGGTATGATGGGACCACCAATCAAGATGAACATCTGGATACTAAATAATTTGTACACTAATGACAATGCAATCTTGTGTTGTTTCTTTCCAACGTCCCTCAAAGGGGTGGCATTAACCTGGTACGGTGGACTTCCTCCAAGGTCCATCGACAGCTTCAACATTCTTGTTGAGCACTTTAGTGCGTAACATGCAACCAGTCGGTCACATCGTATGACATTGACTGCTATGACCAGCCTACGTCAAGCAAATGATGAATCTCTCTGAAAATCAGGGACAGGTTTGGGCGCATTGTTGTCCAAATCCGTAATCTCAACCCATAGGTAGCATTCCACTCCATTCTCCTTGCTCTACAACCTGACAAGTTCGCGGACAGTTTGTGCCAAAAATCCCTAGTAGCATGGACGAGTAGTGCGAACAAGCCAACGGTTACATCCAGATGGAAGAGATATCCAGGTACAAGAATGAGGTCCAACAACCCGGACAAAAGTGCAACAAGCGAGAAGGAAACACCAAGACTAATTCACACAAGTCATACAAGTGGCACAAGTCGGACAAGCGCTAATCTTTCCCAAAAGGGCCCAGGTACAAGTGTTACACACTCTTGACGGCCAATCACATTACAATCAAGGGTTTAATCGTCGATGCAAATACCTCTTACTTTGCTTTGATTAGTAGGAAAACGCTCAACGAGCTCGGAGTCATCGTCTCCATATCCCATCTGAAGATGAAGTTCCCCACCTTGACGGGAGAGATTGTGACCATCAAGGAAGATCAAAAATAGGCACGACAGTGCTACACGAAAAGCCTAAAGTAGCACCCTATCCTCCTACCAGGGAGCCTGCCAAGCCTCACCCCACGACGGATGGTGCCACTCAAGTCATGAGCCTGGACAAAGGGTCTCTAGTCTGAGCCCTGACCATCTACCAAGCAAGCCTAGACGATGTTAACTCATTGGCAAGTGCACCAAATTGTCACAAGTAGTAAAGTAAAGCGGAAGTCTGAGTGTCAAGTCCACATGGACTTTGTTTGTACTTAGATTGGTGAAAACCCAATTTTGAAGCAATTGATAGAAAAGATAAGGAATTGCAAGTGAGAAATTAAAGGGGAACATAAAAGGCAAAAAGACAAGAAAAATAAACAATAATTTAAATGCAAAGGATGAATTCAAAATGCAAATGTGTTGGGGCCTAACATGCCAAAACTACTTGTGATGCAATGTTAATAATTTTTCTCTATCTAATGTTATCTCAGTTTTTACCCGTATCTACTATGATACTCTATCTTTGGTTCCCCGCATGAAGAGCCTAATTTATCTATTTTCTTTCCCAAATTCCTTTGCATAGATAAAATAGTAAATTGCATTAAGATTAAAGATGCATGAAATAGGATAAACAAAATATCACTCTATTTCTAGACATGATTTCATTTATATGTCATTTCCTAGTTCTCTAGAAAATAACAATTTTCCAATGCATTACCTCCTAAATAATACATGAACATGGGTGATCAGACCATAATCAATAACAATAAAGCACACAAAAAAACAATAAAAATTGGAATTGCATTAAATAGATAATAAGGAAGAGTTACATTACAAGAGTTTGGCCTACCAGGCTCCTAATAATGGGAGGTTTAGCCCATCATTGACATGAGAGGCTTTACACTTTAGGGGTTGATGGAGATAAAAGAAAAAGATGGATGAATAATGAAAGAGAGAAGGGAAAAATGACTAAAGAAAAAGGGTTTTCCCTATTAGAGATGCTTAGGCTTTGGGTGTATTCAATAGAGAGCTTTGGGTCTCGGTGTGTCTTTCTCCTTTACTTCCTACTCCTTTTATACGCCTAAGGTAGCTTAAAATTCACGCAACCTCGCGCTAAGCGTTCCCTTCTGGGCTTAGCAAGTATGGTAGTGATCATGCATTGAGTGTGGCGACATTTGGGCTTAGCAATATGGCGTCAATCGCACGCTTAGCGCGGGATTCACACTAAGCGCACCTTTGGGCTTCTTCGTGGGTCTTCTTCATGCTAAGCTTGTGCTAGCCACTAAGTGAGTTGACGTGCTGAGCCTGTCTTATACGCTAAACGAGTTGTCCTAATCTTCAACTTTTTCTTCAAGTTTTTGCATCAATTTTTCCTCCCAAGCACTTGTAATTTCCTTCTTTTGAATCCTGCTGGTCAAAAATTAAAATGATATTAAAATCCTCATTATTCCATTTAAAACAACAGTAAAGTAGACAAATTCTAATCATTCTTAGTCAAAATTGAAAATCAATTAAACCCAAATTTTGCATTTATCAAACGATGTATTCGATATAGATCCGCACGATGACACTTTTGATAGAGGCCCAAAGCTTATTGAAGAACTCATTAAATTGCAACTCGGACCCAAACCAAGGCAGTACGCAGCTTAGCAGGGACCTCATCAGCAATGAGCACAAACGCATAGTCGATGTCCTACACAAGAACGTTGACCTGTTCGCTTGGCAGCCATTTGACATGCTGGGAATCCACCTTAGCACTATCTGCCATAAGCTCATTATTTGTCCCTTGGCCAAACCGGTATCACAAAAGAAGAGGAAGATGGGAGAAGAATGACGCAAAGCGATTAATGAAGAAGTGGACAAGCTCCTCAAAGCCATCTTCATCAGAGAAGTTAGGTATTCCACCTGGCTTGCCAATGTCGGCATGGTAAAAAAAGTCAACGGAAAATGGAGAATGTGTATCGACTACATTGATATGAACATGGTATGTCCCAAGGATGCATACCCTTTGCCTAACATCAACAGGCTAATCGACAAAGTGTCTAGGTTCCAAGTACTAAGCTTCCTAGACGCCTATTCCGAATACAACCAGATAGGATGCATGCTCCAGACGAGGAGAAAACGACATTCATCACTGAAGATGCCAACTTTGCTATAGGGTCATGCCTTTTAGCCTTAAAAATACAAGCACTACATACTAGAGTTGATGGGATGGGTTTTCAAATAGTAGATCAGATGAAATGTTGAGGTCTACGTCGATTACATGGTGGTTAAATCCCACAGCCTAGCCCAACACGTGGCAAACCTGGAAGAGGTATTCGGAGAAATCCAAAAATATGACATGCGCCTCAACCTAGAAAAATGTACTTTCGAGGTTGGTGGAGACAAGTTCCTAGGCTTTATGATCACACATCGGGGAACAAAAGCCAACACCGACAAATGCACAAGCATACTAGAGATGCAAAGTCCTACAAACGTCAAAGAAGTCCAGAAGTTGAATGGTAGACTAGCATCTCTATCCAGGTTCCTCCCTAAGCTCACATAAAAGGAGAAACCGTTCTACAAATTGCTCAAGAAAACAGAGCCATTCTTATGAGACGAAACCTTTGAACAAGCCTTCTTGGCCTTTAAGAAGACTATTGTCAGACCACCAGTCCTGAGTCGACCCAGGCCAAGAGTACCCCTACTTCTATATCTTTCAGTAGGTGGCGAAGTCGTTAGCTCAACCCTCATACAAGAGGAAGGGAAACACCAACTTCCTATTTACTTCACCAGCCGTTTACTCCATGACACCGAGAAACGCTACCAAATGATAGACAAGGTGTCTCTAGCACTCATTACCTCGGTCTGATGTCTCAGGCCATACTTTCTGAGTCACCAAGTGGTAGTTAAGAGGAACTACCCCATCAAACAGGTTTTGAGAAAGCCTGAATTGACAGGGAGAATGGTGGCATGATTTGAAAAAATTTTAGAGTTCGATCTCCAATATGAACCCTGCGGCCCCATGAAGACATAGCTCATGGCAGACATCTTGGCAGAATTTGCTAAGAACAACCAAACCACCCTAGATTGTGGAGCCTCTACATTGACGGTGCATCCAACATGAAGGGGAACGGGGCAAGAATCATCCTCGAAGGACCTGACAATGTCACTCTAGAGAAATCCCCCAAGCTCAACTTCAAAGCCTCAAACAATCAGGCCGAGTACGAAGCACTCATTATAGGTCTAAAACTAACAAGAGAAGTCACAGCTAAGAAGCTACGATGCTACACAGACTCGCATCTTGTCCAAGGGCAAGTTGCCAACAGATACCAAACAAAGGAAATAATGTTGCTCAAGTACTATCAAATTTCCAAAACTTTCATTGACAACTTCGAATGCTTTGATATGTTCTACATACCCAGGGAGAGCAACACCAGAGCAGACTTGCTCTCCAAGCTGGCTAACACCAAAAAGACCGAGTACCTCCAGCCTATCATTAAGGAGACACTCCAAACTCCCACCATAGACACTGAGGAAGTTATGGCAGGAGAAGACGAGGAACCAGACTACATAACCCCTTACAAGAATTTCCTAATCCGAGGGATGTTGCCGTCAAATGAGAATGAAGCCTGATGCCTAAAAAGGAAGGCTAGCTACTATGTCATCCTTGATGGGGAACTATTCAAAAAAGGGTTGACAACACCCCTGCAAAAATGCCTAAATAGCCAATAGACAAACTATGTCATGAAAGAACTTCATGAAGGGATATGCGGTTTCCACACCGGGGGACGCGCCCTTGCAACAAAAGTGGTGTGTGCTGGCTACTACTGGCCAACACTTAGGGCAAACGCCCTTGACTTCACAAAGAGATGCAAATGATGCTGAGAGTTTACAGAAATTCCATGCATCCCTCCTTACAATCTCCATAGTTTGAGGTCCCCTTGGCCCTTTTCCATGTGGGGAATAGACATACCGGCACCACTGCCAAAGGCCCTAGGAGCAGTCAAATATCTACTAGTTGTTATCGACTACTTTACCAAGTGGATGGAGGCAAGTCCACTCCAAGAAATCACAGCCAACGAGGTGGAGAAGTTCACCTGGAAACACCTCATATGCAGGCATGGCCTCCTGTACACCATTGTCACCAACAATAACACCCAATTCAAAACTCAGACTTATGAAGACTTCCTGATGAGGCTGGGCGTCAAACACCTCACCACCTCTGTCAAGCATCCCCAAACCAACGGTCAAGCAAAGGCAGCTAACAGAGCCATCCTTAGGGGCCTACCGTTTCTAACAGAGCCACCTCATCACCTCTGTCAAACATCCCTAAGTGTAAAGGTATGTGGAAAAAGGAACCCCTAGTATACTCAGGACCTACCATTGTTCACCCTAGATAGCAATCAAGGAAACTTCTTATTGACTCACATATGGAATAGACATCATGATCCCTGTTGAAGTTGGGGAACCGTCAACAAGGAGAGTCTTGTTTCAAAAACAACAAAATGAAGAAAACAAGAGGACTAAAGACAATAGATGAAGCCCAAGAGATAGCCAAAATCAAAGAAGAAGCTACCAAGCTTCGAGCATCAAGAAGATATAATACATTGAATAAAATTCTACATCCGGAGCTTGTCAAACCCAAGGTCCACCCTTGGTGAGTCTCACCAAAATCTAGGATGGACATGTTGTTGGTCGTTTCTCCAAAGACTTGTCAAACCCAAGGTCTGACCTTGGTGAGTCTCTTTTCTCCAAAGGCTCGTCAAACCCAAGGTCCACCCTTGGTAAGTCTCTCCAAAACCTATGACAAACTATTCCTTGGTCGCTTCTCCAAAGGCTCACAAAACCCAAGGTTCGCCCTTGGCGAGTCTCACAGACTCGTCGAACCCATAGTTTGCCCTTGGTGAGTCTCGGTTCTCCAAAGGCTCGTAAAACCCAAGGTCCGCCCTTAGTGAGTCTCATAGGCTTGTCAAACCTATGGTTCGCCCTTGGTGAGTCTCACCAAAATCTAGGACAGATGTGTCGCTAGTCTTTTCTCCAAAGACTCGTCAAACCCAAGATCCGCCCTTGATGAGTCTTTTTTCTCCAAAGGCTTGTCAAACCCAAGGTCCTCCCTTGGTGAGCCTCAATGCAGCTCTACAGGTTTGCCAAACCCAAGGTCAGCCCTTGGTGAGCCTCACCAAAACCCAAGGCAAACACATCTTCTGTTGCTAAGTTCCATCTCCATATCAAGGTACACAAGGTCTACCCTTGACAATATGCCCTATTCCTAACTTTTATCTATGCAAGAATACAAGTATGAAGGAACATCAAAAACCCAAGGTTCTTCTTTGGTACAAAAACCCAAGGTTCTCCTTTGGTACAAAAACCCAAGGTCCACCCTTGGTACGCACTCCTACAAAACCCAAGGCACCCCTTTGGTCAGCTCACTCCTTAAGAACCACGATGACCACAATCAAAAGGTTCAGGTTCCACAAGACGAACTACCACCAGACTGGTCTATAAGACCTTTAATCAGGTGGAAATCATACTAACTCCTCACAACCATCAGAGGAGAAGCTCCATAGGTCAAGTGACCTATCACTGGACTGGTTGATAAAACCTTTAACCAAGTGCAAATCAAACCAACTCCTCACAAGTATCAAGGGAAAAGCTCCACAAAGCAAAATGAAGCACCACCAGATGAGTGACAAGACCTTTAATTAGGTTGAAATCAAACCTAAGATGATCTCGTGTCATCTACTTCTTTACTTCACACAAGACCATCAAGGTCTTGCTTCCTACATTAACAAAGAATTCACTCTCATCACGACGGGCTATTCATACTACCACAAGTAACGGAGCATTGCATACACAATGGCAAACACACAAGATATAACAGCAATGCAAACTTTGTTAACAAAGTAATAATGCAAATGCATTAGAAGAAAAATTGTCATAATTACAAAGCCTATGCGACCAAAGTCCAACAATAAAGAAAAACAAAGAAACATCGGCCTAAAAATTAGCCCCAACATCCTGTTCCTTGGCATCCTCCTTCTTAGCAGCAATATCTTTCTCATCAATCAGAACACTGTCCTTCATGTCCTTGAAAAGGTCAAAAAGACCAAAGTCAAGGTCCTTGGCGAAGAACTCAACCTGTCAGACGGCCTTGTTAAAGTCTTTTTCATCATATTCCACAACTTCCTTCTTGTACATTAGCAACTCCTCTTCAAGCTCTTTGCTGGCCTCCCTCTCCCTAGCCGTCCACAGCTTGGACTTCTCCAGCCTGGACTCCGACTCCTTCAGCCGGGCCTCAAGGTCCGCCGCCACTTTGGCAAGCTCATTCTTCTCTGCTGCAATGCCCTTCACCTTGCTAGCCAAGTCTTTTTTTCTCTCCCTACAAATCCTTGCAGCGCTCGAACAACTCATCATCATCCAACCTGGTGCGAAACAACTTGGCCAAAACACTGCCAGCCTTGGAAGACAGTTCGTGGTTTGACTTCACAGCTTGAGCAAAAGCAACGATGGCACTAGCTACCTTAGATCGCTCCACTCTCCAAACTGTGCGAGTAGTAGCCCTCCATTTGATGACCTCCACCTCCAAGAACGCCACTTTGCTTAGCGCCTCTTGGTGCTTTAGCCCATTTTCTTCAAGGATTACTAGACTTCACTAAAGAAAGACCTTGGTAGAATCGGTAGCATACTAGACCCCAACTAATCGGATGAGATTTTTGTCAAAGTTTGACACAAAGCCAACCAGGGCCTTCTATTCAGGCTTGTACCCCATACCCCATAGGGAATTAACATTGTTGAAGGTGTAGATGTGGTCCAAGGAAACATATGGGTGAGAGGAGGAGGAAGGTGATGTCGATGCCAACATGACCGAGGAAGGAACCCGAGGAACTAAAGAAGGAGGAGGCGGCATCTCGGGAGCACTTGTGGTCGCCACATCGACACTCAACAAGGGTGCAGTGATGGCAGATAGTGGAGCCACGATAGGACCAGCTAAAGCGGTTGGCACATCAACTTCAGTAGCCAAAGCAATCTCCTAAACAAGCACTGCAGAAGGAGGTGAAGGAGCAGGAACAACAACAACAATAGGAGCAAGACCCTCAACGGTCGATGGAGCCTGAGGCACATCTTGCAAACTTGAAGGGCGACCCGAACCGGGTGGGAACCCTGCAGCTTGCCTCAATGCACGAAGACTTAAAAGGGGCCTGGACTCCCCAATGTTGTCATTTCGCTTCTTCTTAGCCAAAAAAGAGGAAGGAACATCGAGGGAGACCTTAGCAACACCAGCAATAGGGCTAACCTCAATAGAAGGTTAACCCTTTTCTGCAGTAGTAGGGGCAACAACAGATGGTGGCATAGTCCCGCCAACAGGTCCGCCTTGCTTCACAAGTGGCCTTCAAGGAAAGTCACCCATAATTCCTACAAAACAAGCAACAACATCACAAACAAGTGTTAGCTCAGGACGACACCTACCTCAAACACAAAAGAGGACAAGGTAAGGCACTTTACCGCCCAAGGTAGTGAGGGGATCGCTCACCAAGGGAAGAGAAAAAATGGCATGTGCGTCTAGCGAGGTCGGCAATTGCTCCAAGATAGCCTTGTTGACCCTCTCCACAAGGGTCAAAAGATCCTCATCAAAAGACTTGAACTTGGTGGGGTCAAACTGCCAGTAGAACGGGAAGCGGGGCTCCCCATCCTAGTTTAACATCAGTGGCAAACCATCAACCACAACATCAGTAGCCAGGACCTTGAGAAAACGATCCTTGAAACGCCGAAAGACGTTCGAGTCAAACTCGAACAACTTCTTGGACATGCTGTTCAGGGAGACCCAACCGATCTTGCCGGTCAATTTCATTTGAAGGAAATAAAGAAACACCATCACATTGGGCCAAATGTTGAAGAAGAGGCACAGGACCTCAAAGGCCCTTACCATGGCCCAACTACTGGGTGGATTTGGGAAAAGGCCACGTTCAAGTGCTCAAGCAGAGCACTGTAGAATGCGGTCAAGGGGATAATGAGACCCAAGACCTCAAATAGGCACCTGTACAAAAAAAGAAGAAGCGCAGATTGCCTGACGCAGCTCTCAGGAAAAGAAAGTCATCGCTCCCGCAAGCCTGGACGACTATCTTGCAGGAGTCCCTCACTCATTCATAGCCAGCAACAACAGGGAGGGACGATGGTGACCCAATGTTATGGCTACGTCACACACGGGGAAATGCCTTAACGTCCCCACCACCACTTCTCCTTACTCCCCCAGAAATAGAAGAGGGGTGAACCATAGTGACCAGGATAAGTTCCCCGGCCGGGGAAGCAGTGAAAGGCTACACCCTCATGCGCAGGCGAGAAATGCATCCACCAGTACAACGTGAAACCCTCAACCTCTCCAAGGGAGTGCTCATTATCAGAAGCACCATGGCGAGTGTCCTTCAAGGAGAAACCATCAATGGAAATGACCTTTCGGTCCATCAGGGGTTGATGAATCGAACCCCCAGAGTTGCTACTACCCAAGCCATTGGCAAAGTCAGAAAGGAATGAAGACATGATCAAGAGGAAATGTACTTCAAGGATTGAAGAAGATGAACAGAGAAGAAAGGGAATCACAAAATTGTAAGTACAGGAATAAAGAAGATTTAGAAAGGGCAAGTAGAAATTTAAAGTGACGCTGGTCACGAATCAAACATCCACTCCATTTAAAAAAGAGGCAAACTCTTCGGTAACTGGTGGGAGCTAAAGTGGTGCCCTAATTTTTTGCACCACGACATAACCACACTTACCCATGCATTACGTCTCAGTATGTGCCCGCTCCACGAGTGACATGTATGCAAGAGTATTGCACATGCACCGCACATACCTACAACAACAAACAAAATGTAATATATGTCTTCAATACTCTCTCCAATGGTCAGAAAAGGGCAGAGTAGTCAAATATAGAGGCTTCCCTCAACTGACATGTCAAATCTTGCTTGCAAAGCCAAAGAACATGTCCACCCTGGGCAACTTGACTGAAGCAGCCCGGACAACACATGTCCAGGCTAGGGGGTCTCGACAAGCTTGACAAACCTATAATTTTCTCACCTGTCGAGGATACCACTCTCGATACCAAAAAAATACTTGTCCATGCTTGAGGGCTTGACCAACTCGTCACCCTCCTACTTGTCAAGGCTACTACCCCCGACATCAGACAATCTCCCTCGACACAAGACAATCTCCTTCGACTATTTCTTTCGCCCGCAAGCTGGCTCAGAGCATGTGGCTTATGTACTTTCCAGGGTCCACAAAGTACATGTGGCAAGCTACGTGGCACTCAATTACACATGTTAGCCCTAACACAGTAGCACAGACGTCCAACCCATAGCAGCCAAGCTCTCAACCGACAGGTTATCTCAAACCTCTTATTATTTGAATATATTATTGCCTCTGTATCTCTTGGCAGGTATCCAATTATTTATAAAGCTACACATTATCTATAAGTAACAATTATCTACTAACTTTTATCTCTAAGTTATACATTATCTCTAACCTTATCTATAAGCCACCTTTATCTACTGGCTATTATCTATAAGTTAGTAATTATATGCTAGGGTTGTTATGTCACTGTAATAGCCCCTATCAATAAGGACTTGCAGCTCTCTCTCCACACTATAAGTATCAAGTTCCCTCATACTATTTTTATACACATTCTCACTTATTCTCCTAACTCACGTACTTACTTGAGCATCTGAGTCCTTTGTTTTGCAAGTCCCCCCTCTTGTCCTCCTAACAAAGGCCACTCTTAGTACAATGTGAAAAGTCTAGGAGCCCACTTTGTCCATGCCCACCCTGACGTGTCCCAGCTCTAGATTTTGGTAAGTACACATCATAATCAAGACCTAGGATTCTACTTTTGTAGTCATCCCAAAGGACCATAATTCATGATTCATTTCTTCAAACCATTACTTGAAACACTTCAATTATAACATTTGAATGAATTGAAAAACTTGATGGATTTGCAAATCCTCAAACACCTTAAAAGAATAGCATTCAGTTGTAATAAATCACATATACAATCAAGAAAAGCTAAGGTGTGGTAAAGCCAAATACACATTCTAACCAAGCTTCCATGACGTGATTAAAAAGAATCTAAAGGAAAACTAGAACAATGAACTATTTGGGTAAGTTTGTTTTAGAAGTATTTCTAAGAGAAAAAAAATAATGAGATGAGCTTTTCTATTAGTTAATCATTAGTTAATTTTTTTCGCTAATAAAAAAACATTAGTAAATTTATAGAAGTTTTCTCATATAATTTTTTGAAAGATAAGAAGACATCTATAAATTAACTAATGGTTAGTTAATAAAAAATTCATTTTAACTTATGAAAAAACTTATCTTATTATTTTTTCTTATTTTCTCCTCCTAGTAGCACTTCTAGAAAAACTTACCCAAAAAGTAACAAGAGACAAATAAAGTTGGATACTCTACTGATAACTGCTATGTATAGGTATATTTTGGGATTAAATTATGTAGGAATAGTTAACTTTTCTCTCTTATTTCTTCCCTTTTGTGTGAATAATTGAAATTTTAACATCATTTAAGTTTTTGTGCACAAAGTGTAAAAAGCTTGTGAATTTATAGTGTTTGGTGACTAATTGGCACAAAAAAGCAAAGTAAAGCCCAAAGAAGCAAAATTAAAGATCTAAAATTACTCGCTCAGCATTTCTCAGGTGCTCAGCGCAACGCAGATGCTTAGCGGACAACGCACGCTTAACGCCAGAAAGTATGAAGACGTCTGAATCATGAATATGTGCTTAGCGCGAGTCACTCGCTAAGCGCGAGATTACTATCATACTCGCTAAGCATGAAATTGCACTTAGCGTGAAGGTTACGTAAAAATCAAACTGAACTACACCTATAAAAGAAGGAGAGAGAAAAAGAAAAAAAATACACTTAAAATTCAAGAGAATACAATTCCTTACAGAAGGCAAAGGTCGAAAGCAGGAGAAGCAACCATTCGGAGCCATTCCTTTGCTTAATTCCCTTTCTCAATTCCCTTTTTCTAAATATTATCCTTTTGCAATGGTAAAATCTCCTATGACAATAAAAGGCTAAATCCTTTTTGTTGGGAGCTTAGTAGCCAACTACTCTTGATGTAATTTTTTTCCTATCTATTTATGAATATTACTTTTTTATTATCTTTTTCTGTGCTTAATTTATATGTTTATGACTTGATCACTCATTTGCTTAGTAAGTTTTAGGGGTAGCATTGAGAAGTGTTATTCTCTAATAGAAGTAGGAAAGAGTATCTAAATAATTCATCATTAGGGATAAGTTGATTTGCTTAGCCTGTTATAAATATCCATTTTTAATGCAATTTAATTGATTTTATCTCTTAAATGAATTTGAGAGAAAAAATAGATAAATTAGACTCTTTCACTTAAGGGATTATAATTGAAATATATGAGTAGATGCAGGTAAAATTTGGAATAAACATAAATAGAAAAAAACATGAACATTACATCAAGAATAACTTTGGTAGGTTAAGCTCCACCATTCTCATCTTCTAAATTAAATTTTGCAATAATATTGGCTTCTCTCATGTTTTTTGTTTTAATTAATTAATTTACTTTTATGTTTATTTTTCTCTCTTGTTTATTTTAATTTATTTTATGTCAATTTATTCTACTATTTTTTCCAAACCTTTTAAACCAATTTATTTATTGCTTAAAAATTTAATATTCATCCACGATAAAGTTCCTCTAAATTCAATTCTTGAAGTTTCGTTTTAACTTTACTGGTTAGAACAATCTAGTGCACTTACCAATAATTCAACATCTACTCACGGCAAGAAATAATTCTTCGAGTGAGTTCTATAACTAATTAACGATGTTGGAGTTTTGTTCCTTGGCTATGAATTTAAGCAAAAGACAACAAAGGCAATTTTTTCAACGCAAAGGAACTGTATGTAAGCAAATTAGACAACCGTTATACTCATGCACTCATACGCTAACAACAACACAATACCCGCACTTAGGAGTTATAAAATTAAAAAAAAAATCATATTTTGTCGATAGAATATCTTTTGAAATTCTTTCTCGAAAATTTTTCTCATCATTTTTTTTCTTAAATAGTATTTTATTTATCGTGTTAATAAATAATATTTTAATCCAGGAAAAAACATGGATATATTTGATTTATACAATATATAATATTCTATCACGATAATTTATATAATACATAATTTTCTATTGTTATCTGACTTGTTATCTAGTAACACCAAAAATATGTTAATAACTTTAAGTGATGTTATATCCTCCTACTTCATCTTCCTATTACCTTTCATGATAAGTATTGAAGAAAAGAAAAGGTAAAAATATTTAGAACTTACCGTAAAATATAGTATTGAAGAAAAGAAAAAGTAAAAACATTTAATCACTTCAAAATTGGAAGTTTTAACAAATTTAAAATTATAATCAATTATCGTGTTTTTATCCAATTCTTTTATTTTTTTTCTCATCCAGTATTTTAGAGCATTTTTAATGAGAATTTTTAAAGTTTTTTAAGTTATTTTTTGATTCTCACAATGTCATATTATTATAAAAAAATACACACAATTATACTTTCATGTTAAGAAAGTTTAGGAAACATTAGAAAACTCATAATTTTATGTTTTTTCCCACTTAATTATGATTTAATTATGATGTTGTTATATTTTAAATGAATATTATTTTTTATTACGAAGAAATAGTTTTTTTTTATAAAAAATACAAATCATATCTTTAAAAAATTCACATAAATTTGTTCCAATAAAAAATGACACTCATTTAAGAAATCCTTAAAAAAAAAAAATCCTTGATCTAAACCAGTCCTAGATCCTTAAAATAGGATTTAACTTTCCCAAAAAGATTCTGACGGTGGAACCAGGCAACAACCCAGAACCGGGTCCGTCCGGTTGGGCCGTTCTGGTTGGAGTGAGACAAAAGTGAAAGGACGGATATACCCCCGGGTTCATATTTGTTTGTTCTGAGTGGTTCCGTGTTGTTGCTCTGAGATCGAAGCATTTCTTTGTATTGTTATTATTATAGCAGGCACCTAATAGATAGATAGATAGATACGTAGGGATAGGGTTAAGGCCATGGAGCGCATCATCTGCGCCAAGTACAAGCTAGGTCGCAAGATCGGAAGCGGATCCTTCGGCGAAATCTACCTCGGTCTCTCTCTCTCTCTCAATTTTTCTTCACAAATCTCAATTCCTAATTTTAATTATTGTTGCTTTCGATATTAATGCTATTATGTTCTGATTGCGATTCAATTCAATTCAATTCTGCAGCGACGAATATTGATACCTTCGAGATCGTCGCCGTCAAGATCGTATGCTGCTTTCTGTTCCTACGCTTTTTTAATTCAATTAGTGCAGTTTCAGCTTCGTTTGATTTATTTTTTTTATCAGCAAAGGTAAGCTATATATTAATTGGAGTACCAGAGGTACTGAATAGTACATAAAGGACCATACAAATGGTTCCACAATCAGACATTCATATTCTGAAAGGGAACCAGAGTATGGATATAGATTTGTTCTGAAATTTACATTAAATAGGCTCATAACGATGTAGTCTACTACTGATACTAAAAGCTTTGTGTAAAGCTGCTTGCCCATTGATTGAAATGGACTGTGAAACCTTTCTCAAAACCCCTTAGCCAAGACCACAGTAGGAAAGTCGCATCTTCAAACAGTGCATTAGCATTGAAAGTGGCATTAGAGAACACTATGTTGTTTCTAAGCTTCCAAATGGATCATGTTAAGGCTAACCACCAGTATTGCCATCTGTTCATCCTTACTCCATCAAGTTGAACACCCAAATGTTGTAGGAAATGCTGCTTTGGGCTTAATGGGAAAGCACCTTTAATGTGCAGCCATGTCATAGTGTCCCACCAAATGGGTTTTATGTTGCTGCAATGTAGGAATAAATGGGATGCATCTTCCTCTTGAGATCTGCAGAACGGACACAGCATATCTGTGATCTGTACTTGACGCCTCCTCAAATTTTGTTTTGTCGGCAATCTGTCTCTCAACAATCTCCACGCAAATACCGCAAACCTAGCTGGAATCCTTATTCTCCATAGTTTCACAAAACAGTCTTCCTGTCTACCAGCTGCTGCCTCTTCCCTTAGCATATTGTATGCGCTTCGTGTTGAATATTGGCCCTCTGGATCACCCATCCATACCCAAGCATCTGTGCCTTGTTGCTGAATTGACTTATCTGCAATATCTGTTAGGAAACTAACCGCTGAATCGATTTCATTTTCAAACAATGGTCTTCTCCACGTAAGAATCCACTCCCACCCTATGTCTTTATGCATTCCCATCGATTTTATGATTTGATTCTGCTGTGATGATATTAAGTATAGTCTAGGATACTTCTCAGCCAATGATTCCTCCTCCCCGGTCCACTTATCCTCCCAAAATTTGATTTGATCTCCACTACCCACCTTCCACTTCATTCCCTTTCGAATGAGCTGTCCTTGATGTGAGCTGCTGAAAGTCTTTTGTAAATCTCTCCACCAAATGGATTTGTGGCCTGCCCTACCCGCTTCAGCCAAGCCTCTCCATCCTCCATATTTTGATTCTAGCACCTTAGCCCATAATTCCCCTCTTTGTTGCCTAAGATTCCACTCCCATTTGTCAAGCAAAGCCATGTTGAAGTTGTTAATGTCCTTTATGCCCAATCCTCCCTTCTCTTTCGGCAAGCACACTGTCTCCCAATTGATCCATGCAATTTTGGTTTGGTCAGGCCCTCCTCCCCATAGGAAGCTACGTTGTATCCTCACCAACTTGTCGACCACTGATTTAGGCACCCTGAAAAAAGACAAAAAGTAAATTGGAATCGATGTTAGCACTGATTGTATGAGTGTCACTCTCCCCCCAAAAGATATGTGTCTCTGTTTCCACCTCGCTAACTTTCTCTCACATTTGTGGATTATAGGGTCCCACAAATGACATCTCCTCGGGTTTGCTCCTAAGGGTATTCCCAGATAAGTAAAAGGGAGAGCCAGCAAACGGCAATTCAGATAATTAGCTGCCTGTTGCTTCCATAGATCAGATTGGCCAAAGCTCCAAAACAACTCTTTGCAAAATTGATTTTAAGGCCTGAGGCAAGTTCAAATGATCTTAAGATGGCTTTGATTGTTTTAACATTCTCCATATTCGCCTCCCCAAAAAAGTTTGATTATTGTCTGGTTGTGGTTTCGCATCATTAGTAATTATGCATTCTAGCAGATTCGGATTCTTTAACTCTTCGAGTTTTGTTTGCAGGAGAACGGTAAAACGAAGCATCCACAATTGCTTTACGAGGCCAAGCTCTACAATATTCTTCAAGGAGGAAGTATGCCCTTTTTCCTCTTTTTTTTTTAATAATAAATTGATGCAATTTGGATTATTTTTTTAAATTGATAATTAGTTGTGCATTTGTGTGTGTATGTCTGCATAAGTGAATGAATGAGTTGGTGTATCCGTGTATGGACTATAGAGTTTGGAGAGTTTTACTTTTAGGAACATGGTGAGGTTTGAAGATTTTGAATTTCTTTCTTTTTTTGGAATCCAGGTGGCATCCCGAACATAAAATGGTGCGGCGTAGACGGGGAGGATAATGTGCTTGTTATGGACTTGCTGGGACCTAGTCTTGAGGATCTTTTTGTCTACTGTGGAAGAAAGTTCTCCCTCAAATCTGTGTTAATGTTGGCCGATCAAATGGTAACCAGTCATCTCTTTTAATTATTATTATCATATGGGTTACTATGTTGTCTGCAAATTGTTCATGTGTTCAGCTCAAAGGACAGCAAGACCTCTTCCCTCTTGCCTCTTGGCCCTTTAAGTCCCGTTCTCTCAGCCTTATTCTTTTATTTAGTCTCGTGGAAAATTTTGCAGTCAGTGTCGCTTTGTTATAAATTTTGTTATGTCATGATGCCTAGTGAGTGAAGTGTGCAGTTGATGATAACTTTTTTCTTAATTATTTTGTGCAGATGACTAGAATAGAATATGTGCATTCTAAAGGATTCCTACACAGGGATATAAAACCTGACAACTTTCTCATGGGACTTGGTCGGAAGGCAAACCAGGTGACTATCCTGTTGTGGTTTCGTCTTCATTTGGAGTTGACTTGCATTGTCATTCCCCCAGTTTATTAGTTGGCATCAAATTAAATATACATGATCATGGTGTACTTGACAGGTTTATATAATTGATTTTGGGCTTGCAAAACGATATAGGGACTCCTCAACTAATCGCCACATCCCTTACAGGTTTCTAACTTTCTACTATTGTATTCCATTGAATTATCTCTCTCTCTCCCTTTTTTCTTTTGGGTTTGATCCAATTTCTTAATCAATTTTCATGAATAACACAATATTTTTGGGAGTATTTCTTTTTTAGTTTCTTCTCTTTTCATCCCTGATAAATATACCAGAATTAATAATAACAAATTGTACTGGACAGGGAGAACAAAAACTTAACAGGGACTGCACGCTATGCTAGTTGCAATACTCATCTTGGGATTGGTAAGTCAGAAGAAGTTATTTAAGCCCTTCACTCCATATAAAATTCAATTTTTGTTTATGTTCAATTTCTATTTTATTTGTAGAGCAAAGTCGACGGGATGATTTGGAGTCACTTGGGTATGTGCTTTTGTACTTCCTTAGAGGAAGGTATGACATTCTAATCTACTTGTTTTACTTTAATGGGCATTTTTTTAATCCATTGGGAGCAATTTAATGAAATGTTCTAACTTGTAAATGACTGAACATTTGTGTTTAGCCTTCCTTGGCAAAACCTAAAGGCTGCAACAAAGAAGCAAAAGTATGATAAAATATGTGAGAAGAAAGTATCAACTCCTATTGAGGTAAGTGTTTGGACATTTATTTGATGTGTAGGTTTTTTTATCACGATTCTTATGTGTTGGGATTTGATCATGATTCTTATTTGTTTGTTATTTTCAAGGTATTATGCAAATCTCATCCTGTAGAGTTTGCTTCATACTTTCATTACTGTCACTCTCTGACCTTTGATCAGAGACCGGATTATGGATTCTTGAAGCGCCTATTTCGGGACCTATTTGCTCGAGAAGGTGATTATTTTGATGATTTCTTGAGTAATATGGAATCAAATTACCTGC
This sequence comes from Glycine soja, assembly GCF_004193775.1. Lineage (NCBI taxonomy): Eukaryota > Viridiplantae > Streptophyta > Magnoliopsida > Fabales > Fabaceae > Glycine > Glycine soja. The sequence goes on from NC_041002.1 coordinate 48,653,732, forward strand.
AGAATTGTGTTTATATTCCTTCAAAATAGCATCTTTGGATATTGAAGTTATTATTATTATTATTATAACTGAAAGTTGGGATTTAACAGATCATTAAGTATATCAAATGTGGTGACAGTGGCAATATTTGTCTTTGTTTTCATATCTACATTTATGTAATTTTCCTTTTCTATTTCCCCTTATCGGTAAGTGCAGGTTATGAATTTGATTATGTATTTGATTGGACTATTTTAAAGTACCAGCAGGCACAAAAGAATAGAGTCCAGTCTCGTATATCTGTGAGTATATTTGCTCTACATGAAGAGGTTTGAGTCTTCCCATGCTTATAATACTAATTTTTGTCATATTGCAGACAGTCCCTGGAACAAGCAGTAGTCCTGCAATGCCAATGGATGTAGACAACCATCGAGGTTGGTGCATCTGAAATTATTTACATAATTTTTTGTGATTCTGCATAAACAATGTTGTGTTCAGTATTACTCGTTGGCAGGTATTAATGCTTATTCAGGGGATGTCACAGCAGAACGCATTAAGTCAGGCAATGTTACTGGTTCTGGTGTTAAAATTCAGTTTAAATCACCAGTTGGCAAAAATTTGGGCTCTGAAAAGCCTCTGGACAAGAATGTAAGTCATCTTTGAGTAAAATATTTATAAATTTTTATTATGACTACGTGTTTAAAAATTATGAAATAGATCAGTGTTTAAAGCAATATTTAATTAATTTCATCATTTACTTCTAGATTTTTGGTGAAGCGAATATACCCTCTACCTCATACTCTGTTGCTGGTACCTCAAGAAGGAACACCTTGAAGCCTGCCTTGTCCACTGAAGCTCCTAACCCTGGACATGGGCAAGGTAGTAATAAAATTGGCCCTTCGAGTAGCTGGATTTCATCTGTGCAGCGCATATCTTCTGCCAAATGAATGCCCAATATGGTAATTTTCTGGTTCATAATAAATGTGCTGCAGCAAGTGTTATTGTCTCTATGCCCCAATTATATCATCGACTGTTAATATTATGTGTTTTTTCAGGTTTGATTCTGATCAAGAAGATTCCTTGTATACATTCATTAACCTGCAAATTTGTGGTATTTGCTTGCTTCAACTGTACATTTTTGGTCAAGAATTTTCAAGTGATCTATCCAGGGAGACTGCAAATGGCTGCAAGGTTGATAAATTTCAAAGCTCATCTTCTGAGACCATCTTGTGTTGCTTTTTCCCTAAGGTGACTGCAAACGATTGTTTGGTATAAATAACAGACTACCCAGGCTTGGCTGCTTTGCTGTAGATAGATTTCAAATGTGACACATGGCAATCTTGTGTATCCATGTTTTATGTAAAATTAATGCGTGAATGTAGCCCTGTTTTGATGATAATTATCATTGGGCCATATGTTATATGGTGACTCAATTTAGTTTAAATTGATTGACGATATTATGAATTGTAGGTGTATTTTCAGTTGGTTCTGTTAAGGTATATTTGATTTTACTTTTTTGCTTTTGTTGGTAATTTATTTTTACCTGGTTATGCTATTTTCACTGCCTAAATAACATACCATGTAACTGTATATCATGCTTTGAAGCTTTCCATAAATGAAATTTCTTTGAATGTGGGAAAACCTAAACTGGGAAAAGGTTTTATCATAAATATTTTATCAATTTTTTTGGTGTTCTGACTTCTTTCATTGCTGTCAGATCATTTGTCTCTGATGATGCTGAGTTGATATTCCTGTTCACATGGTCATGTTTTCAGAGAATGTAACTATCATATCAGAGGCAGAATTTTGGCCTACAAAGTTACTTAATTATTGAGATTTGTATCTCATCATTGGTTTTTCCATTTGGTCTAAATCTTGATGTTATTCAAGGAAAAATCTTCAGTCTCCTGCCAGTGTCAAATTTTAAAATTTATATAATTACCCATAGTTGGAACAATCAAAGATTTGCTGCTTTAGATTTCCTCTTGATTTTATCAACTTATTTTTATGAGTTTTCAAAATTTTCAATTCATACGTGTTGCTCAGGAAGCACTTCTTTACTTGTAGGTAGCTCGAATTTGACTATCAGCCAGATTAACTTGTATTGTCATTCTTGGGATGAATGAAAACCTGGTCTTATTTCAGTGTAGTTCAAGGTTTGGATAAATTACTGTGCATTTGTTGTTCCTGTGATAAAACTAATTGCATATGAGCAGCTCAATTATCAGTTCGCACTTTCTCTTTTGCAGGACTTCTTTTTTCAACCTATATTGTCTGAAGGATGAAATATGACTGACAGTTGGTATATATGGATGCTATTATCAACTGGAACATACCTCTCCATACAGATTGGGTTGTCATAGCATTCTGGGAGTCTTCAGCTTTGTGACAAAGCTTGAAATGAGAATTGCTTTTGATATGGATGTTAGTTAGCAAAGATGATTCAAGATCTGTGATTCTAACCAACATTTGTGTAAAGTTGACTATTCATTTTTCAGTTGATGGACTTGATCAGTGATCATTGATTTTGTTGCTGGTTACAAGTGGGTCTCTCGAGGAAAATTATAGTAGAAAACAATGCATATGAAGGAAGCTCAGTTTCATATATTGAGAAACATTTGGTTTTAACAGTGTCAAGATGAATATTCTGAGTTCCTTTTCTGGATAGACTATATACTTGGTGTTTATTGGTTAGCAAGATTACCCATGACTTTCATGGCCCATGCCACTCACATGCGTACAAGTTTAGTACAGTGAGATCAGCATCACATGTTTTTACTAACATGTATACACTGTTTTGCATTGTTGTCTAGCTACAGCCCATGTCAGATGGATACATGTAATGGTGAACAGAAGCATCACAATGAAAGACCAATGCTATAGTAGATATTCCAAATTCAATTTCTTGATTGGTATGAATGACAAACAAAAAGTCATTTAAAACATGAATGTGAGGACTCTGGCACACACGTTATCCTACATTGCTTGATGTTGGTGTTTCAAGCACATCCAAAGCATCAGGTGAATGGAAATTTTACTTGAAAGCTTGGAAAGCAGCATCATTGAGGTTCAGATGGTTATAAATTCTGAATTGCATAAACGAATACAGATTGGTTTAACGGTTTTTGACGTATGCTGACATGTAATTGCATGAAGCACCTATCTTCTTCACCTTTAAAGATCCTTTGTGCCAACTAATGATCGTAAAAGAGTCTTAGAAGCAAGAAAAATGACTGAGGCATGAAAAGGATTTCATTCTCTTGGATGCAACCTAGTCTTATATGTAGTTAATTCTTATCTAGTCTTTTTGAATTAAAAGTTTTTATGATAATTTTTTTCTTATATGTTGTTAATTACAAATTTTGCATTATGTTGATTTAGCCTGAAGAGGCCGAAGCAACTTGTATAGTTTTAAGTTTAATATTTGGTTGTCCCGAGCTTTTCTTGACAGGTAATTTTGTGAGGAGAAATGTTATTATTTATACAACAATTTCTACAATAAATTTTAGCGAGAGAGTGTTATGAGCTTGGAGTTCGAGGACCAAGCAGCCTCCTAAGAGAGGAGTGGGAGAGAGAGAACTAAGGAGGAACGTTTTTTGCTATTTTCTGATATCCTTCCAACACCATTTCTTTACATATATATATAGTTGTTATAGAGGGGACGACAAGCAAAAACGAAAAAGATAAAAGCAATCCAAAATATCCTAACAACAAATATGCCTTTATTCCACTACCTACGCATCTTTTAGAAGACACGATGCTATCACATGGGTTTGCGCTTTTCCTACGTACGGTGCATGATGCATGATGCCAGCCATGTTGTACGTTCCTTCCTCTTGGGCCTTTGGTGCTTACTTCCTGCAGACCCATTTTACTATTCCTATCATTCCACGGCCCTTGGAAATTCACATTGCCCTCAAGGTGATATGCTTAACCATGACTACCAAGGTAATACCAGGGTTCCAAGGTCTGTGGCGGCAAAACTCACTCAGCTCAGCGCTTGCCCATAGTGCCAAGACAGCTGGGCTGCACTTGCGTGAGACCATGATAGACCCAAAGAGTCCTGGTCCCAGTCCAAATAACGCAATGGCTCGATGTTCTTCCTGCTTGGCGTGAGGAGCCAGGAAGATTGTGGGTCGCGGCGGGGTTATGGGTTGGAGCTGTATGGGTACGAAAGGTGGTGGCGGAGGCGTCGTGGCTGGTGGAGCTGGCGGCAGAAGCGTCGTGGCTGGCAGAGGTGGCGGTTGCGGAGGCGTTGTTGCTGGTGGAGGTGGTGGCGGCAACGGCGGAGGGGTCGGTGGAGTTAACGGCAGTGGCGTCAGCAATGGCGGAGGTGGGAACGGAGTCCGCGGCAGAGGTCCGGGTGGTCGAGGTAGTCGGAGGAGAAGGGCATCCAGTTGGGCGTCGAGGCGGCGCGTAACGGCCTCAAGTTTGGCCAAGGCCGCCTCAAGGCGGTCCTCGGTGGCGGACGACGAGTGTGGGTGGTGGTAGGCAGCCATGGAAGTGGCGTATGGTGGGTGGCAGCCATGCAGTACGTTCCTTCCTCTTGGGCCTTTGGTGCTTACTTCCTGCAGACTCATTTTACTATTCCTATGCAGGAAGTAAGCACCAAAGGCCCAAGAGGAAGGAACGTACTGCATGGCTGGCATCATGCATCATGCATACATGCACCGTACGTAGGAAAAGCGCAAACCCATGTGATAGCATCGTGTCTTCTAGAAGATGCGTAGGTAGTGGAATAAAGGCATACTTGCTGTTAGGATATTTCGGATTTCTTTTATCTTTTCTGTTTTTGCTTGTCGGGACTTGTCCCCTCTATAACAGCTATATATATGTAAAGAAATGGTGCTGGAAGGATATCAGAAAATAGCAGAAAACGTTCCTCCATAGTTCTCTCTCTCCCACTCTCTTATTCTCTCTTAGGAGGCTGCTTGGTCCTCGAACTCCAAGCTCGTAACAGAGAGAGAGAGATAAGTGAGAAATATGAATTGTAATTAATGATGTGGAGATAGATAGAGGGAAAAAATGTTGTATGAGTTATATGAATAGAACAATTCATTTGTAAATATATCTGTGGACATTCTCCAGGGGACTTAGGGTTGAATAATGTTGAGGACGTCGGATTATGGAACAGTCTCTTCAAAAAAAAATTCCTAAAACAAATGAAACTTGAATTATTTACCGTTAGATTTTAAACGAATAGTTCAGAGATCATTTGGTTAAGTAGAGTAGCCCAACTAAACATAAAACTTCAATCCCAATCATTGTGATGGTTTATAATAGCAATTGTGAGGATTTGGATTTCTTAACCAATCCTTATATCAACATAAATTTAGGGTTTGTCTTATCAAATTTGGTTCCTTTGCCCACGGGTGCAACAGCCAATTAAAAAAGAGAAAAGTTTGAAAAAAAAAAAGAGAATTGAAGGAAAGAAAATTTTGTTTTTTTACTGTTAAATTATTTTCCTTTTATTTTCTCTTTAATTAAATAAAAAATATATTGTTATTGATGCTTTCTTTCTTTATTTTTTTCCTGTCCAAACATCAAAGCAATGGTGTATTTTAAAGAATAAAGTATATTTAACATATTTTTATATATTATCGAAATTTTAATTTTTTTAATTAATGATTATAATCATATTTTATCTTTTAAAATCTAAAGTATATTATCTCGTTTCTATTTGATAGAAGGCGATGGACTCTTTATTGGTTCGAATTTCTTTTTATCTGTTCCTCAGTTATTTATCTTATATACTTTTTATATATAGTTTTTTTGGTAAAATAATATGCACTAATAAAATTATTTGTAAGCTAACCAGTAAAGTGTACGCGGCTTTTTATATAAAAAGTAATTGCCCTACTAATAGTTCATTTTTTTATGAAAACTAATAATTCATTTTTATTTTTGGAACTCTAAACTTTCTTCTATATTTTGAGTGATGTTAACCTAAACACGAGAAAAGATTTAATCAAATAGAGACTGGTAAGTGGATAAGTCAAAATGTAAAGTTACTTAGATGTCATTTTTCTTATTCTAATTTAATCATATCAAATAATTTCATATTGAAATTGGTATGGTATTTTTTTTGTCTTTTGTTAAGAAATTGATTTTCCATGAATTTCTTAACTCGTTTTTATTTAAAATCACCTAAAGAAATCATTTCTTCACGAACCAATTTCGTAAGGTGGCAATTTTTTTTTTTTTTTTTTGTAAATGACTATGAAATCAGTTTTGGAAAATTGATTTTTTAAGGTGGTTAAAGAAAATTGATTTTTTATTATCTGTAATTGTTTTTTTTGTTTTCTATTTAGTTTTTTTGATAAAACTATTTTTTTGTTTTGTAATTAGTTTTAAAAAAATATCCATTTGTGTTTTTTCTTATGTCTTTGTATATTTTTTGTTTATTCATTCAATTTTTTATAAAATTATCCCAATCTTTCTATACAAAAAATGAGTTAATTTTTTAATAAAATTTGTATTTAACCCACAACTTTAGTTGAACTAAAAAAGAGATTATGTTAACAAAATAAAATAGAATTATAAATAATACAACATAATATTTAATGGTACCGATTTTATTATTCTACAACAAGAAGATTACACACAAAATTCGTAAAACAAAAACATAATTAGGACCATACAAAACAAACATAAACGAAAAAACTAGTTATTACTCAAACATATTGTTGGAACATTATTTAACGTACTTGATGACACGTTGCAAGTACAAAATACATACTTCTTAAGGTGAGATCAATTCTCTTTTGGAAACACTTGTGTTACATATTAACAAGACATGGGCATACAATGTAAATTTGTTAATAACAAATTAATTTGTAACCTAAAATACAAAAACATTACCTTGACAATATTGTGCAATGTAATATTCAAATAACATTTGGAGTGAAGAGGAAAGGAAGAAAACACAACGGCCTATAGAGTATATAATTTAATGCAATAAAAGAAATAAACTATATGTGACACGAAAAGTAAGAAACTAACAAGAAAAGTAAGAAACTTACCTCTTGCAAAACTAAGACAGAACCAACAATTATATATTGGCCTAAATCTTCATGTTGTATGATTATCCGTCACAAAGTGACATCAATAGTGCCCATAGGATCCTAAAATTAAAACTTTCATCAATGAATATCTCAAAAATAACAATGTAATTGTTAAAGACTTAATTATGCTTGACTACCTTGAGCGTAACTCTCATGTTGCCAAAATAGTTTGGGGTACAAGTTTTGACAATGACGGTTGTTAACGATACACGATCAAAAGTATAATCAATGGACCCTAACTTTGTCCCGTGAGGTGTGTCATCAGTATTTACTGATCCTATAATTATATGAATTCAACAATCAATTGAGGGTTTGGGTGTATGAAATACAATAAATGTTTTACAGTAGCTGACCTTGTGATCGAACGAATTCTAAAGCACATAACCATGGATTCTTGTTAAATCCAGGTTGGCTTTCTGGGTGGGCACACATTATGAATTCTTGAATTGGGAGTGGCTTCCTAGATTGGTGATTCACCTTGACAACCTGTATGACCCCTATGGGACTAGGAATAAGTGGTCTTAAACTAAAGGATAATTGATTTGGGTTAGAAGGATAAACAAAGGATGAAAGGTTTGAGTCATCAATGTCAAGAAGTTCCCACAATGTATTGTCCATGATGAATGAGAGTTTATGAGAAAAATAAATGGTTTGAAGATGATGAGATATTGAAGTTAACATCAGTACATTACTTATATTTATACAAATATGTTGATCATTTTCATTCATTGTCATCTCGGTCGCTCCTTTTCTGGCATAAAACTTGAAGCACTACAAATTCCTGACAAGTGAATAGTAGTCTCATTTACATCAATGCAATCTGGGCCATTGATTGTCGTCGATGCTATCTTGGATACTGCTTTTCTACCATAAAAAACGAAGCTTTGTAGGATTCTTGACAGGTGAACAATAACCTCGTTTACGTTAATGCATTCTAGGTCGTTGATTGTCATTGGTGATATCTTAGCCACTGCTTTTCTACCACTAAAGATGAAGCTCAGAAGGATTCTTGATGGGTGAATAGTAACATCATTTACGTCAACGCATTTTGGGTCGTTGGTTGTCATTGGTGCTATCTCGGCCACTTTTTTCTTCCACAAAAGACGAAACTCTGCAGGATTCCTAACAGGTGAACAATAATCTCGTTTACATCAATGCATTATAGGCCGTTGATTACCGTTGGTGCTATCTTGGCCACTGCTTTTCTACCACAAAAGACGAAGCTCTACAAGATTCCTGAAGGGTGAACACTAACATCATTTACATCAAATTTTGAAGTAATGATTTTTTTTAAAATTTTGGGGCACTTTTTTAATGCATTTTTAGGTCGATTGGAGTCATGAAAGTTATATCATCGACTTCATCGACATGAAAACTATTTGGAATGAATCATTATTTGAACTAAAATAACTGATACACATAATCATATAAGTGGCAAAAGTTTGATAATAAATTGTTAATGACAACAAATTAACATATCAACATAAGTAAATTATATAAACAAATACTGACAATAATTTCTCAATACACAACATGATAAAAACAAAAGAAAAATACACGATTAATCACCAAAGCCAGTGCCACAAAGTCTAGGCTTCCTGTTTAATGTCATCTATGTCTACGAGTTTCACATCTAGGAGCTTGCCTATTTCTTGTCGGTTTTCGATGAACTCGTCCATGCTTATGTGGTTGAATATGTTCATCGGCAACAACAGGTTGCTCTTCCAGGATGAACTCATTATAATTTAGATTAAAATTTGTTTGATTTGTTGATTGGGAATTGAGATCGTTTACAAAGGATGTTAAAGAACTTCCAACTATAGCTAGGTGAAAGGATGCAAACGAAGGAATGAGTATACTTTGCATGTAAGCATAAGCAGATTCTGGTGTTCGATTTGTACCTATAAGGTTGCTCATAAAGTCTTCTCTGCTAACTTTGAATAAGTGTGAATTGTACCTATAATGTTGTTGAGGTTGTTGTGGAGTGAATTTAAATGATTGAGGAGGTGGTTCTAGTCTTTCATCTTGCATGTTGACAACAACTAGTAAGCTTTGTGGAGAGGGGGTATTGCGATGGAAATGAAGACTTTGTTCAGTTACCATCTCTGGAGTTGACCGAGATTTGTCGACAACTCATTTGTTGAAGATATCCTTGAATAGGTTGTCCGGTTAACACATATTAGCTTCTTTCTTTCAAAATGGAAATCCATTGTTGATGTTCCTCTGCCCAATTTGTGTCACTATGTCCTCTCATGTTTGTTTGATGGAGTTTGTCAAGATTATGCAGTGGGTTTGGTATGTCTTACCAAAGTCCAAATTGGAGTTTGACCTTGTTGATTTCATGTCATACTACCACTGGGAAACAAATTAAAACAACACAAGCACTCCATATTTTGAAATCCTTTAATGCATTTGTTTTGGAAAAATTGACTCATACCCTCAATAAGACATCCAATAAAATTGGAAAAAATATGGGTTGTAATTGGTGTTTTAATAAATAACATAAAAATAATTTTGAACCTCCTCGTTATGCATATTATCCAATCTTGACCTATAGCCTATAACATTACCTCATATGATTCCAGAAAATCGTAGCCCTTTACAACTCCATCTAGTAAAATATATAATATATTAATGTCAAATACTTTACCAACAATGAGTTATTTTGAGTGAGCAATCTTTATTTACGTATTTGCAAGTGAAAATGATGGTTGACGGCTCGACCTTTGATTGAATGAATAACATGTGATACCATGCTCAAGACTGTAACTAGGGGTATGCAAAAACTAGTTTGGTAAGAAAACCTAACTAAATTGGTTTCAAATTGTTTTAACCGATTTGGTTTTATATCTAAATAGTCAAATTGATTTAGAAATTGGTTCAAAACCAAATTGGTTTTTAAAAATTGGTTCTGAAATGAACTAGTATTTAACCAGTTTTAAACTAATTTTAAGAGCCAAACTAGTTTCGAACTGGTTTTCGAACTAGTTTTTTTAAGTAAAAAAATATTTAAATGAAAACCAGTTCAGTAACTGAATTGGTTTCAAATAAAAAAATATTTAAAATAGTGCAGTCATTTTTTCTTGAACTAGTTTGGGAAAAAATAAATTCAGTTTACGTTCGGTTACAATTTGGTTCAATGCGAACTGATTATTTTGCACACCCCTAACTGCAACAACAATGTACATCCACCCATATTTTTGGATTTTGGAAATATTGCTCTACACATTTCTCTATACAAATGTGTTAAACATGTTGAACCTCAACTATACCATCCAACCTATTCTAGATCTACTAACAAAGGTATATATATCAGGTGAACTATGTTTCCTAACTTTTTTGGCATAAAGACCCCCCAATTAATCCTAGAATGTATGCTTTGCAATGGACTGCTAATTGTTGCTGAGTGGGTTCTTTTGGGAGAGGAAACATATTTTCTTTTAACCACCTAAGTTTCAACATTAATCCCACTAATGTAACCTTTGGGGGAACAACACATAGATATTCTGCTCACATTTGTTCCCAATCAAATTAAGTTGGGCTAATAACTGTTTTTCCATGGACTCATAAACTCAGATGAAGAGTGACATCTTCTAAAGTTATTGTGCATTCACCAATTGTAAGATGAAATATATGTGACTCAAGTCTCCACCTTTCTGCCAAAGCAGTTAGCAAAGCGTCATTGATTTTAAAATGTCAAAGCTTTGCAACATCATAAAACTCAACTTGAACCAACAAATATTTGAATTCTGGGATCTGGAGCAGACATACTTTGAGCATATAACTAGATAACATCATTTGCTGCCTGCAAAAATGAAAATAACAACACATGCATTGACATTATGGTATGAATATTTTAAAGCGGTAATATAAATAACATTCAATAATGCTTAACATATTACATACTTGTCCAGATCTATGAAGGTGTTGTTTCCAAGAAAAATAGGCATTTGCAGGTTCCATGGTTTAGGATTTGTTACTAATGTAAACAAGATGTTAAAGAAGGATATATGACAACAAATTTAATTGAGTTTGTGCATGTATGTGGGGTCATTACATGTGTTATATTTATAGGGAAAAATTAATTCATTAATAGTAACAATTTATATCAAAATGATCATAATCGTTCAATTTTGATAGTTTGATCTCAATCGTTCTTTATTAGTGTGCTCCAATTGGTGTTACCATAGGCACTCATTTTTTTGGTGGAATCTTGACCATAGCTTTGTAAAGTGTATGTGACAAATCATTACTTATTATAAATATAGTTTGCATTGAGACAGTTTGAAACATCACCTCAATTAAAAATACTTGATCTCAACCTTATTGTTACCCAAACCATGACTTCATCATCAATCACTGCAATTGTGTACTACAATGGTATCATCACAACAACTCAACATAGGTCAACGTTTGTAAGCAGTAAGTCAAAGATACTTCAACTTAACAAGAACATGTCACTTGAATCCTTGAAGCAAGTTATTCAAAAAAAATTAGTCTACCATATGGTAAAATGGTCAAGCACATCCATTATGGATTTGTTGGTGATTGTTTTTGTATAGAGCATGCAAGTTGTAAGATGATGAGGACACATTCACTATGTCTTCTTTATTCAGGAGACTCCACAACCACACATGCGTTGAGTTATATGTTACCATTAAGGATACACTCACACAAACATATGCATAACCACTACCAATTTCTACAAGCTCTTGAAATTTGGAGGGTTTGGATGAATGTCTTGATGAAACAATGAACCTTGAATTGAGTTTTGAAGAAAAACTTAAATTACTTGATTGTTATGTTTATTATTTCATGATTTTTAGTCTTCATGTGTGTTGTTCGTTGTTGTATTACTATGTGTTTGCAGATAGTTGTGTTTAGTTTGTCACTTTCGTTGTTGCTAATTTCTTAGTTTTATAATAAAAATAGTGGTGATATTTAAAAAACGTTTTGCATCAGTGTGTCAGGGAATCCTTTGCTTTGCATCAGGGCGTTAGAGAATTCGATGTTTTGCGTTAGTGTTTCAGGGAATCCTTTGCTTTGTGTCAAGGCATCAGGGAATCCGATGCTTTAATTAAAAATCTAAAATAAACGATGCATATTGTATCTTAAAAATGAACGGTTCACATCACATCTAAGATTTTTTCTATATATACAACACATATTCATCTTAATTTATACATCCGCACAACACTTTCTTTCTCAATTAACTTTCAACTTTGCAAACAAAATACACATGTCTTATTTATCTATCTATTGATTAGTGCACTACAATGGTCAAATAACCAAATAAGATGAAGGGGATACATTTGAATGCCCCATCATAGTGTTCTTTACATCAAATCGAGATATCACACTTGAAGTCTTGAAAAAAAATCCACCAAAAGATCAGACTTCAACCACATGATCGAGTCAATAATATCTTCTTTCGATACTCCTAACTAGTTGGATGCAAAATGCTGAAGTTTATGACAGTCAAAATTGCTGAGGACAACAATGATAAAGGTTTGATTGATGTTATTTGCCAACATGAGATTATTTCATCTATCGAATTGTATGCAAACATTGAGCTAAATACGCTTCTCACCCCAATTCCTCAGTCAATACCGCACGAATCCCATTATAATTCATATCCCCAATCCAATTTTGCACATGTATCAAATGCAATCCCATCATATACTTATGAAGATTTCTACCAACCGACATTAGATTTAACCCAACCACAAGGACATGAATTGCAACCAACCACATCTTCTTAACACAACTTCTTCCCACACCATTTTACACCAATTTGTTAGCCTCATAATCATTTGATCTTGCTGAGGATCAATCTCATGCATATTGTAGTACTCCTAAAGCAGAGCCTATCCCATCAACTCAACCAAATGAGCCTGAATTTGCAAACTTCGGGTCACCTAATGAAGAACTCAATCTCTTTAGTGATGTTGAAGATGAAATTTTATGCAACCAACCCCATGAAGAACGTGATGAAGAGTTTGGTCTTATACCTCCATCAACAATCGTACCATCATATGACATGCCAACACACATGCATAATGTTGACCTTGAATCTAATTTTCAAGATTCTGAATACGATCATATGTTGAATTGTAAAGAAGTTCAACATTTGGTGAAAACCTTATTTAAAGGGATGTGTTTTGAAACCAAATAAAAAGTTCAATATGCTTTGCAACAGTATCATATGAATAAAGAAGCTAATTACAATACCAAACTATCAAATCCAACAAAGCTAATTGCCAAATATGATGATGAGGATGTGCTTAGAGGTGCATAGCAGCATACATCCTTACAAGTAAGAAATGGAAAATTAGAAAGCTCCATGAACCCTATACATGTTCAAATTATGTCATATCACAAGATCATGCAAAGTTATCTTACATGTTCATTAGTAAAAGTATCCCTACGTTGATCGAAAATTATCCATTAACTTTAGTGTCAACTTTGATAGCACATGTCAAAAGCATTGAAGGATACACTACAACCTATAGGAAAGCATGGTTGGCAAAGCATAAGGTCATTGAAAACATCTATGGCAACGGGGAAAAATCGTACCACAAATTATCAAAATTGTTGCAAGCTATGCAAACATATCTTCCTAGTATGGTCATAGAGAAGGAAACATTGTCAATACTCACCAAACAAGGTACAATAGAGGGTGTCTTCAAATTCCATCGTCTTTTTTGGAGTTTCAGACCATGTATCAATAAGTTTCAATATTGCAAACCCGTTGTTCAGGTCGATGGAAGTTGGTTGTACAAAAAGTACAAAGGGTCTCTACTTGTGGCAGTTGCACAAGATGTGAACAACAAAATCCTACCAATAGTCTTCATCGTTGTCGAAGGTGAAACAACAGAAGCTTGGTTCTTCTTCCTCAACAATTTGAAAAGGCATGTCACACCACAAAATGGTCTTCGTTTGATTTCAGACAAGCACAAGCCAATCAAAAGTGCCTACTCAAGATGGGATAGTGGGTGGACACCAGAGAATTCTATGCACGTGTTCTGCATTCGAAACATTACACAAAATTTCACAATGAAATACAAAAACAATGACATAAAGAAAATTGATTATCAATATGGGTGAGTGTCAAACTTCTTTCTCTTCATAGTAAATATCACTTAATTTTTTATTATTCATAATATTGAAATTGTATGTTTTTAACTACTCAGCATATGCAAGGACAAAGTTTGCTTTAAACTACTATTACAACAATTTGAGGGAGGAAGCAGATAATGAACGAGTCATTAATTGGCTTAACAAGATTCTACGAGAAAAGTAGATTCTCGCATAGGATGGAGGGTGACGATGGGGACACATGACCACTAATCTAGATGAGTCAATCAACTCAGTACTCAAGAAAACAAGAAATCTTCCAATAAATATTTTGGTCAAATCGACTTATTTAAGGTGTAATAACTTATTCAACCAAAGAGGGAGAGAAGTCAAAGCAATGATTAGATCTGACCATGCTTATACAGAAATAATAAACAAGGCTATGGAAGATGCACAAAGAAAGGCCAACTCTCACCATGTTCTTGAGTTTGATCAATATGATATACGATTCATAGTGCAAGAGGCAATTAACCCAAGAAAGGTGCAGCCAGTTGGAAATTTCACGATTAGCTTAGATCAAAGGTGATGTGATTGTGGTAAATTCCAAAAGGTACACATGCCTTGTTTGCATGTTGTTACTACTTGTAAGCATGCTCACCATGAATATAGGGCTTACATAGATCTTGTGTACACATTGGAAAGTGTCTCAAATGTGTATAGAGGATTGTTTGAGAAATTGCGCAATGAAGCGTATTGGTCATCAACTCGTGTTGAAAGTTCAAGCAACAAAGTTAAAAATAAATTGTTTAATTCTATTCTAATTCATGTTAACTTAAATCTTTTTTTAGTTCAAGTAAATTTGTGGGGTAAATACAAATTTTATTAACAAAAAATTAATTTTTTTATAAAGACATAAAAAATATAGGGAATAACTAATAAAAGACATAAAAAATTACAAAACAAAAACAAATTATTATATTATTTGTAATTCTATTCTAATTCATATTAACTTAAATTCTTTTTTAGTTCAACTAAATTTATGGGTTAAATACAGATTTTATTAACAAGTTAATTTTTATTTTTTTAGAAAGACATAAAAAATATAAAGGAATAACTAATAAATGAAATAAAAAATAATTACAAAACAAAAACAATTAAAAACAAAAAAATATCAATTAAAAAAAATGAGTTAAGAAAAAAAATATAAATGAATAACTAATAAATGATAAAAAATAATTATAAAAAAAATTAAAACAAAAAATTATCAATTTTAAAAAAAAACTAGTTAAGAAATTGATTCTTGAAAAAAATGGTTTCTTAACTAAGAAAAAAAAAAAGCACGGTATGAAATTAGTTCCTGAAAAATTAATTTCTTAGCTTATACAACAAAATGTATCATTTGTGTAATAGTTTTTAAGTTGTATTATTTGAGTATTTTTTTTTTTTTGTTTTTTTATAATATTGGGGTAAAATTCTCGATCACCATCACCCACCAAGAAAAATGTTATTTTCTTTATGTCGTTGCACGTATATATGGAAACCGTGTAAGGAGTTATTTTGCTTCTAAATTATTGAACACCATCCCCCATGATGAAAGATTTTTGGGTTAACTAGCTTAGAAAAACGATACAAAGCAGAGAATAGTCAATTGAAAATTTCCCAAACTCAATATTTTATAGGTGTTAGCTAAGACATCCGAAGGACTAGAGAAAAAGTACACAAAGCCACATTTCAAAAGGAACCAAAGAAAAAATGGTTGAGCCCTCATAATAGAACTAAAATTCTTAACCTCGTGTAAGCACTTAACTAATACGGATTTATGCTCTTCAAAACCTTGAGGACTCTCACTACTTCATTCAACACAATTGCTGGGTCAGTAGTGTCAACTCCAACCATTGCAGCCAATAGTTCAATTTTCTCCTTTGTTTTTCCATCAAACTGCAACTCATCCAAACTCATCACTTCATCATCTGATGCATCATCACCTTCCTCATTGGATGAATATGTGTCTGACTTGGCACAAGAATGCTCCCCAAGAACATCACAATAGCCAGATGAATCTACACTTGGTGTGAAGCAATTGGAATTGTTCAGATCATTGAATTCCATGGTAGAAAACATGGAGCTGAATGTGGTGAAAAGGGTGTGATTGTTTGGAGTGAAGAGGCTGAAAAAAGGGTAGGGAAAATATGGTAAAGTGTATTGTTCTTGTTCTACAAAGGGTACCTTTGAGTTTTCTCTGCCATGATCCATTGTTGATGCTGAGGAAGAACACTTAGAAAGAACAACGGGTGTTGATATATATAAGGAAATCAGTGCGTGCCTCTTGAAATGCCTTAATGACAACCGTTATCAAGTTAGGTCAAATGAAGAAAACGTAGAGAGTAAAAGTAATAAGGTAATTATGGACCAAGGAAAGAAAACAAGGTAATTATGGCCATAATAATTCAATTGGACCATAGTTTTGGAAATTTGGGTGAGGCCTAATACTTTTAATACCCATCTTTTGAACACTGCTGTTTTCCTATATAGTATATTTGACTTCTGTAACTTTACAAATTATATTATATAACTTATATTCCCTTTTGTTACTTCATCTTTTATGAACATTAATGAGTTGAGGTTCCATATGCCCCACCCCTTTCTCTTTGACACACATGCTAGTTCAGGCAAAAATGCAAATGCACTCAGCCACGCACTTACAATCAGACACAATTAAGTACATACATGATTGATGAAACTAGATGAGTAGATTCCGCAACCATTGTATATGTTTAAAGATAAAGGTGATTTTGTGGGTGTGCTATGATTGATTAATTTTTTTATGTAGTAACAATATGTACACATGTATTTTCAATATGTGTGCCACCCTATTGGTTATTCAATAGGAATTTGGCTCATCTTAACAAGTTGTAACCATTTAGAGTGTGTTTGTAAACATTCAAATGCCCTTGAATGAGAATTCAATAAATTTCTTCTATCACGTTTAAGTTTCTTAGAATATGGAAAGTGGAGGTTGAAATGGAACAAACATGCCTTTATTATACATGTTAGTATGTTGGTGAAGGGTTTACTAAATGGTTCGCAAGTGCAATTTCACCAATAATATTAGGTTTTTTAGACTCATAGTGATCACATTCACTACATTTGTCTACAATTTCTCATAATGCGAGAAATTATAATGAAATAAAAAAACTATCATCACAATTTAAAATCTTAACGTTGATTGTCAAGAAAGGCATTGTTCACTTCTAGAAAGTCCATAAAATCCATAGACACATAAATCCATTGACACAAGGCTTCTAGGCAAAATTAAATGGCAATGGACATTATAAAGCCGGGACCAGGATAAGGACCAAAAGGAATAATAAGTGCCTAAAGCAGAGCTATGAATGGGAATCAAATCTGTCCTTTTCTGTCCAGCCTTAAATGAATCCTTCCTCCCAAAATGATGTCTACTACTAACTAGGAAGGTAAAACTTAACTTCAGATTAGATTGAATATGATTGCTTCCTATCATTCACTTGAACCACTAAATCCTCTAATGAAACCTAATCCTACCAGATATCAAGTCAACGCCTCACTGGCCACTAGTCATTGTATGATTTCAGGTTTGGTGTGTTTAATACATAATCAAAACGCATCACTACTTCACTGTGGTTAATTTTGCACCATATTATATAAGGATCTAATTGAAATGTACCAACACAAACACACTATTATTTAAAATCACAAAATTATGAGTCCTACTTCTTATTTAATGAGCTTATTCATAATTTTATAGTTTCCAAGATATTTTAAGAGGATATTGGAGGTATATTGCAGATACTCGTATTCTTGACATAATGGATGCTAATGCTAAAAGAAGATTGTAGAGTTAGTGATGCTCTTAGTTTCAGAAAAATGAGTCATCTTCAGTTTTAGTCCCTAACTTTTAAAATCATAATTTTTTGTCCCTATATTTTTCAAAATACCCAACTAGTCCCTAAAATCATAAGTTTTCAACCCCTTTAGTGTTAACTATAAGAAATAAAGTTTGAGTATTTCCAAAATACATGAATGAAAAGTCTAGGACTAAAACTAAGGATGAACAATTTTTCAGGAACTAAAACTATGATTAACTCAATTTGAAGGGTTTATCAAAAGTTGAGGACTAAAACTAAAGATCGACATTTTTTTTCATAGTTTTTTTAGTGTATATATTTTGGGGGAGAAGAAAAGAATAGAAATAAAAGAATGATAAATATAGTAGATAATTTTGATGAAAAGAAAGAAAACGTTAAACTGTAAGATAAAAAAGTAACAAATATAAAGTTACAAATAGAATAAATACTAGTTTTGAAATTTAGGAAGTATTAATGATATAATTAAAAAATTGTCAGCTCTTGAAAAATGACACAATGAAAACGTACATGATTTCTTTTGAAGCAAATTAAAACATACATAAGAGGTTAGAGTTCACATATAAAATGCTAAACAAATCCTTTTATATACAAATTGAAATACATGATTTGATGTTTAGTGTTTGATTTATAGGGAAAATAAAAGATTTCATGTTCATACACATAAAACCCCACCTTTTTTCAAATTAATCAATGGAGCGATGGCTGGGGTTCGTCAGATTGGAAGAACAGTTCTTATGTTAGAACGGGTTCTTACCATTAAACAATTAATATTGATTCTGATTTAGGATCATATGAGACCCTCGGACTGAATGGACCGTTAAAAAATAAAATGCGGAACCAATTTTGTTGGAGTAAAAAATTAACAAAGTTTTCAATTTTTGATGTGGCGATCTGAAACCTACAAAAAAGTAATTTAAAAATTCAAAAATTGGTTTTTCCATAGAGATACTCTTAGAACTTTGCTGCCACAAAAGTAGTAGAAAAAATTTAGGAAAATGTCGTGTCCTAAGAATACTAGTTAAAGTTTATTAAAAAAAGTACTAGTTAAAGAATCAATAAAATTATTAAAACTCATTGAGGAAATGTGTTTAAAAATACAGCGAAATGAATTAATAACATTTTTTTTATCAAAAACATTTCGCTTTGAATTGATTCCTTAACAAATATACAAGTGTAGAAAGGAGGGCAACCTAGGGATTCAAATACCACCCCTAACCTTTAACTCTAATGAGGTAATAATTTGAAAGAGTAAGCTAAACAATTTATTTTGTAAAGCATAAGACAATTCAATTTGAACTAAATAAAAATGTTATAAGCCACAAAAAAAATTCTAAATATTTAACACAATTACAATTCAACATCTAAACTCAACCCCTCGGTTTATCTCAACCTGTTTATTCAATTTAAATAGCAAAATAAAATGTTTCCAAGTTTATTTGTCTTTGAAAATAAAGTGCCCTATTGATTGATACACACCATTGTAATTTTCTTTTAATCATGTTGAATTGTTTTTACCTTAAAAGTATCTTACAGGTATTTATTATATTTTAGTTATTCAAAAAATGTTAAATAATTTTTCTGTCATTGTTATGAACTTATGATAAATGCTTTTATTAATTATCTTATACTTTTGTTAATTTACGAAGTGTCCCAAGAAACCAGTTAACACTCACCTTCCTTATAACAATATACTATAATTAAGACCTGTATAGGATACTCCGGGAAATTGGCACTTTTTCAAGTGGCAAGGTCAAAGTTACTACGTGCCATGATATAATTCAGAAACATGCAAATTGGACAAGAAAAAAACTTCGTGTTATTGCCAAAATCATATGTGTAAGTGAAATTGTATAAAGCTAAAGATGTTTGTTGCAAGAGCCATATTTGTACAGTCATTATTCCATCATCTACAAAAAAATGGACTTGCGTATGATACATTCACTGACTCAAAAAAAAAAAAAACTTCAACAAAGAATACCATTCCTCTGCCACAGGTTTTGATATTAAGCCTCACAAAATGGCCATGATGACGACTCGCATAAAAACTACTCCAACTCCCTACGAAAGTCAACATTATCTACAAAAACCTGTACATTAGAGTTGAGAAAAAAAAAAAAGTTATTCTCAACACAAATGCTTCACTATAAGAAATAATGAATAAACAACATAATGGAAATAATGCTGAAAATGACCAAAGAACCATACAGTTTTCCAACCATCAGGATCAACACACGATGTGATCTTTGTCTTCATAACGGGTATCGGTCCAGGTTCTCGAGTAATCTTTCCTCCTGCAAGTTTAATTGCTTCTGCAGTTTTGTACACATCATCTGTGTCTATTGTAATCTGTGAAAAGAGAATGAATAGAAGAAATTATCATAAATGAATGGCAAGAAACGTTTAATGATGAAACACAACAAGGTAGCAAGCATTTCAATAAAAATCTCACGAAAATTCAATCATTTTGTAACTACGAAAAAAAGCAAATTTGGAATAATGAATACTACTAGCAGATTCAAATGATATTATGATGAATAAAAAAGGAGAGGAACTTCTGCCTACCTGAGCATAAGCATCTCCTTTATCATAATTTGTGACTCCATAGTTGTAAGTCAATTCCAGGACAGTATTTTTTTCCTCTGGACCATAACCCAGTATTCCTATTGTACTCTACCAAAACGGGATGAAGAAAAACCATAAACGATCGTAGGCGAAGAAACAGATTGCATGCCCAATATATCAAATAAGTCACGGGAAACAAAATTTGGGCCAACAAAGCAAGCATGATTAACCAAAGAATGGTAAAGCTGACTTAAACCTCAAAAGACCAATAGATGATACATATATTTCAAAAGAAACATAAATTTGAAAGCATTAGCTAGTTAAAAGATGCAGAATCTTTCCCAAAAAATGAGGGAATAAATTGAAAGCAGCATGCTCATAACTAATTTTCTTTATGAAAGATGCTTCTCCCATTAGTTGTTTTCCTAGGTTATATTGGATGATAGTTCTTCAAGTTTGTGTCTTCTTGACAATTGTAAAGCTCGTAGGGAGACCAGTTTGCTAATCTTCATAGGTAATTTTAAGGACAATTACATACATAGACAATTCAAGTGACATCTAAAACCAATTAAATACAAATGGATTGTATTAGCGGCGGCAACAATAAAATCCTCAGTGTATCATTAGTATCCTGTTCATTTGTCTGTTCAAAACTACAGATGGACACCTATGGAATCATAACTCAATAAAGAAGAAAAAAGATGTGCTATATTAGTCATTTGGTAGAACACATACACAGAGCAGTCTTCCATTCTAAACAAATTTTGATTCAGCATAGTGCTGAACGGAACATATTTTTGCACACCACCAAACAATAGGCAAAAAGGACAACACACATACACATATGATCATAGAATAGTTACTTTTTGCAGTACAAACCCACGCAAGATATTGCACCTTAGAGACAATTGATTACAAAGGAATGTTGTATCTATTGCCCTGGGGTTTAATTTTTCCACACAGATATAACGTAAGCAGCAGCGCCCCCACAACAATCATAAATAAACCATAAATTCTCATTATCTTCTAATTTTTAATTTTTAAGTACTTAGGCATATATTTGATACATTAAAAGATGCCAGTGCCAAATATATGTAACAAAATAGATATCAATGCACCTTAGATTCTGGATCATCTTGTGTTCGAAGTAGCTCCATACCAAAAGCCTAAGCAGCAAGCAATCACAAACAATTCAATGTTGTATATGGAAATAAGAAGACTGTAAAACAACATAAAATTGCATTGACCCTCACCTTCTCATAAAATTTAATGGAACGATCAAGATCACCCACTCGAAGCATTACTTTGCACAAAGGCTCCGGAGAGGGAACCCTTTCCAAAAGTTCAAATTGATAACCATCAGGATCTTCAATATATGCAATTGTTGTGTTGCCTCCCTTGACAGGACTAGGCTCTCTAGTAATTTTTCCACCCTTGGCTCTAACAAGTTCCACTATTCTTGAAATCTAGTGAGTAAATATAAAGACAAGGAAATCATATTATACATTGGTCAAAAAGAAAAAAGAAATCCCAAGTAATAACCAGAACTGGATCTCCATTCCCACAACAATAACAAAAAGATACATTTGGAATAGTTCACACTTCACACACAAAAATACATTACACCAGTGAAAGATGTTTACAAATGATGACAGTTAGTTTAGCAAACTCACATCATCAATAGCAATACCAAAATGGCCAAATCCATCTCCAATGTCATACTTCTCAATCCCGTAACCTGAAAAATTGTTAAAGGAAAACCAACATTAAAAGAACGGTTTCCACTGCTCAAGAATGCAAAACTGGTTTCACAAAATGCAAAGTTCAGTAAGTAATTATCAGGAATGCCAACAAGTTAGTCACACTATTACTGTATGTCAGTTCAACAACAAAGTGTGCATCCTCAGGCCCATATCCAAGAAAGGCATTGGTATATTTCTGCTCTTGCATGTCACGCTTTCTGAGCAACTTCATTCCAAGGCACTCTCTATAAAATCTGAAATCACAACAAGTTTGTCCCTCCCATGAGAATGATCACTGTAGAGAATCATACATAACAATTTTGTAACTAATTTAATCTTGGACATACTTTATGCTCTTGTCCAAGTCCCCAACACGATACACAACATGAAGCATTCTTCTCTTGTCATGTTTGACCCAATCTAGCACATTTTCTTGTGTAGCAGCTGTGGACATGTTTCCGAATGCCATCACTCTCATGCACTTATCATCATGTCTCAAAAACCTAGAAGCTTTGAGGCCAAACTTATGAAACTGTCTAATGCCTACATAAAACAACCCAACAAACAATCTCAGTTCATAAAAAATTACACACACAGACACCTCAACATGCAAGAGTACTACCAACCCATGTTAAAAACATGTCATGTGTCAAAAACATGGCAAAATGCAACATTTATACAAACAAGCACAATTTCATAATGAAAGATAGACAAAAATAAACCCATTTTAAATTGGATACAAAATCAAAGGGTGGATGAAAAAAGATGCCAACTTTGGGGGACTATTTGCAAAAGGGTCAAAGAAAAAGAGATTATTAAAGCTTACCGCTACCAAGACGAAAAAGAGAGAGCTTTTGAGAAGGGTTGCAAGAGGCGAGGGAGGGCAACATGAAGGAAGAAAGTGAGGGACGAATTGAAGAAGACATTTTACTGAGTGAAGTGAATGTGGAATAGAAAAGAATAACAAACTCAAATGTTTAAAGCAAAGAATATCATAGGGCTTTTTTTATGGTATGGGAAGATGATCAAATGGTTTAAATACGGGAATCACGAATGATTCAGATGGGTTCGATAATATTAAGGAATTTTCTTAATTAGATCTGGACCACGAATTTATAAATAATAATTTTAAATATTTAAATATTAATAAGTCCAACATTAACAATCATATCTAACAAACTTTTTTTTTAACATGTTGATACTTTAGTTAATAAAAGCATAAAATAAATTTCAATAGCCTATCTGAAACAGAGAATTATAAATAGTCAATTAAAATGATCCGAAAACACTGGCGATCAATGTCCTCTAGATCATTCTTCAATGTCTTTACCATTCACGTGCTTGTATTTCATCCCTTATCATTAATCGATATACCTTTAATCATAGTTTTGATGATCATGCAGACAA
This sequence comes from Glycine soja, assembly GCF_004193775.1. NCBI lineage: Eukaryota > Viridiplantae > Streptophyta > Magnoliopsida > Fabales > Fabaceae > Glycine > Glycine soja. The sequence goes on from NC_041002.1 coordinate 48,677,465, forward strand.
TCATAGCTAACAACTTTTGATAGTATGGTATGTTTGAAATTGCTGTGAATATTAGATTATTTCGATAACATATTCTATTTATTTAGTATTTTCATATAATTTATATCACTGACATAAAAATATTCACAAATATAATTATTTATATTATTATACTTTGATCTAAACATTTATCTTTACAATTATAATAAAAAAATACACATGAACTAAATTTTGTTAAAAAAAAAAAACTATGGATCAAATTATAATATTATAAAGACACTTTTCCTTTTATATATTAATCATGATTAAAATCTATGGATAAAAAAGTAGAATTCCTTGCACAGACATTTTTCCTTATAATTATACTGTTTACATAAGAAAATATTGTTATAGTTAATTATTCACTTATAAGTTATTTTGATTTTAGCTTCATTTTTTAATTTAATTTTGATATACTATTATTTAGGAGTGGAAATAGACTAGGGCGGTCTACAGGGACCTACGACCTGGCCTACATAAAGTCTGGCTTAGACTGACCTATTTAATTAAAAGGTTAGGCTGAGATTTTTTTTTTAAACTTATTAAATTAAATAGATCAAACTTAGGCTTATAAGCCTAATAGGTCAACCTATATATATGTATATATACTTATATTATTTTTTGGGTACAATTAATTTTTTTAAAACTAATAGACTTTGATTACACATTCCTACTCCATAACTTTCATTCCTATGATCAAGTAAGACTTTATTTACAATTTAGGTATGAGTTATGTGTCTCTTTATATTCCTCATTATTTTCATTGAGTTTTTTTGTTCCTGTTAACGTTTCCTTTCCTATCACGTTACTCCATATCAAAGAAATATTAAAAATTTAATGCGAAGAAGACTTTTAAAAAACTATCAGGTCAGGCTAGGTTTTTAAAAAAATCAGATCAAGACAAAATAAAAGTCTTTGATAAGCTATAGGTCAGGCTCATGCCTAAAAAATTCATCCGTAAACTAGGTTTAGGTCTTTTAAAACCTAGTCTGACCTATTTTCATCCCTACTATTATCATAAAGATTTTACAAATAATTAAAAATTACCATAAATATTTTTTTAAACTAATTATGATTAAAATGAATATTTTTCAATTATATGGAAATTTAGCATTACATAATAATAGAAGTTTTTTATACTGTAGGTATAGTATAATTAAATTCTTCATTTTTAATCGTCATAATATTTGTGTTTAAGTATTATAGTTACTATAATTTTGTTTCCTTTAAATTTTGTTGATGTGATTGGATTGTCTGCAGTCATGCTGCCCCTGCAACAGTGATTTTGACCATTGAATTTAAATCTAATGGTTATTAAAAATAGGAGTATAAAAATATTTATATATTTAATTATAAAAGGCTAATATGCTGCCATAGTGGCTGTACGAGACTGTTGTTATATATATATATATCAAAGATCAATTTCTTATTCTATATATGAAGGAAGAACAAGTTATCAGAATTAGCCTTCAACACATTATTACTCTTTTGGCCACTTTGTTTTCTAGGAGAATAACACCAAAGTTGTAGCTGACCACATTTTGAAAAATATATGTTGAATCCAGCATAATATTGAATCTCATTTTACTTTTCTAGGCTCATAATTATATGTAATGAATACTAATAATGATTTTTATGCTTTGCAGCACAATGGATTTTGCACATGCTACAAATTCTTTAACATTTATTATTTACAGCACAATGAATTTTTTTATTTGAGTGATCAAGAACATTTTTTTTTTTTGGAAAAAATGTAAATTATATTAAATCCAAAATGATACAATAATAAACGGGGCATATCCCGCAATTAAAGAAAATCAAAAGTTTCCCTAATACAAGAAGACCTATATCAAGATGCTAAAACAAATGCAACAGGTGCGCTTGTCTATAAATAAGAAACTTAATCTTGCTAATAATCTCTATTACTGAAAATTGATAATCTTCAAAAATCAGCTTGTTCCTAGATAGTCAGATGCAGTAGACTGTAATTGCTATAGCCAGACAACGTAATTTTCCTTGAACACCTGATGTGGATCTGCCCCTAATTAAAGAGTCAGTAATGCGCTGTAAAGAAGTGAAACGCCTGCGAAAAGGAGCCAAATCACGAATGTGAGTCCAAACTTGGAAAGATTTCCCGCAAGAAAAAAACAAATGAGCATTTGACTCAGCCTCATTTGAACATTTTTGTCAAGAGTAAACAGCCGGTTCCTTTTAGCAAGCCACAGAATGAAAGACATCTTAGGGGGGATTGATGGGTTCCATATAACAGAACACCAACTAACAGTAGGCTTGACACCTCTAATGTATTCATAGACTTTGCCAACAAGCAATTGTTCATTGGTGTTCCAAGATTGAATCCTCTTTTTGCCCTCTTCCGTACTTAGCTCTTTGGAGATAATAAAGTCCCTTATTTGAATGATTTTCTTTATCAAAACTGAATCTGATGAAGAAGTATTGTAATTCCACACATCGCTCCCTCTGAAATAGTAATGGTGAACCCACCGAACCCATAGAGAATCTTTCTTACAATGAAAGTCCCACAGGATACAGGAAAGAAGCACAAGGTTCCAGTCCTTGAGATTAAAAAGGCCTAAACCCCCTTTTTTTTTCGGAGAACAAACTACTGACCAAGCAACCAAGGGCTTGTTTTTGCCAATATCCGCTTTGCCCCACAGAAAATTACGGCACGAAGCGTTGATCTGGTCCATAACAGATTACGGCAAAGGAAAAATTCTCATCCAGAAATTCACAATTCCTTGAATAACTGCTCTGATCAACTCTAACTTACCTGCATAAGATAAAGACTTCTTGCTCCATCCCTGAATCAGGCCAGTAATCTTGGAAAGCAAGGAAGCATAATGACATACATTTAATCTAGATGATAAAACGGGAACACTCAAGTATCTAAAAGGGAAGTCACCCAAGTTAAATCCAGTAAGCTGCTGAATATGAAAAAGCTCATGAGGCCTAATACCGACTAAGTATATGGCAGATTTATCAGAGCTGATGGAAAGCCCTGAAACCCTACAGAAGTGCTGAAGGTTGGCAAACATAGTTGACACAGAAGGGATATCTCCTATAGATAAAAGCATAATATCATCTGCAAAAGCCAAATGAGATAGTTGAATACTTGCACAGTTAGGATGAAATTTAAAATTGGCATCATCCTTAAGGCTGCTCATATCTCTGGAAAAGTACTCCAAACAGAGCACAAACAGATAAGGGGAGAGAGGATCCCCTTGTCTAAGACCCCGCTGTCCTTTGAAGTGACCATAAATGGATCCATTGACTGTCACACTAAAGGAAGTGGAAGAAACACATTCCATGATCCAAGTACAGAACTGGGCTGGAAAGCCAATGGACTTAAGCATCCAATCCAAGAATTCCCAGGAAATGGAATCATAAGTTTTATGCAAGTCAATTTTCAGGAGGCATCTCGGAGAGAATCTTTTCCGGGCATATTTGCGCAAAATCTCTTGAACTAGGAAGATATTGTCCATCATCTTTCTATTCTTAATGAAAGCAGTTTGAGTTTCCCCAATAATAGTCTCAAGCACTAGGGCTATGCGATTGGCCAGAATTTTAGATACAATCTTGTATAATAAATAACAGCAAGATATGGGTCTAAAATGGTTAACCTGGGAGGCCTGATCATGCTTAGGAATAAGCGCAATAATAGCATGGTTGAGCTGTTTTATAATTTTTCCAGTTGTAAAGAATTCATTAACCGCTGCAAAGATATCATCACCAATGATATTCCAAGCCTTCTTGAAGAATAAAACATTGAAACCATCTGGCCAAGGAGCTTTATTGTTATCCATCACAGAAATAACGTTCCAAACCTCTTGCTTAGAAGTAGGACAAAGTAAGGCCGCAAAGCAATCGGTGGGAACCTTAGGACCCCTGTTGCAGATCGAAATGGAAGGAGTTTGGGTCAGCTCATGAGCACTAAACAAATTCCTAAAGTGATTCACAAAAGCAAGGGCAATTTCATCTTGGGAGGAAGTGTTATGCCCATCCTCTAGCCTTATGGCAGAAATAAACCGGTTGTGTCTGTTGCGCTTGATTAAAGCATGAAAGAATTTGGAGCATTTATCAGCCTGCAGGAGATATTTGATTTTGATGAGCTAAGCAAATTTCATAGACTCCGCTTTTCTAAGAATAATGGTCTGCCCTCTAGTGCGGTTTGCCAGAGCAAGAAGGGAAGGATCCTGAGGATTTTGCTTTAGAGAATTAAGCACACTGTTATATTCAGCCTCAACTAGCTCTACTCGGTTGGAGATGTTGCTGAACTCCTGCTTAAAAAGATTATTCAAGGGAGCTTTAAGAGCTTTCAATTTCTTACAGACCATGAACATGCTACAGCCATGAATATTTTGCTTCCAGCCATCTGCAACAATTCTTAAGAAATTTGAATGATCCACAATAGCATTGTTGAATTTAAATGGCAAATTCCCTCTAGGCACTACCAACTCAGTGGTGACAACTAGAGGAGTATGGTCTGAAATAGAAATAAACTTCATAACTTCACAAGTAGAATTTCCAAAGGAATTGAACCAGGCCTGGTTACATAAAGCTCTGTCCAGTTTGCTCCACACCCTGCCATTAGTCCACATGTACAAGGGGCCATGAGTGTTGATGCTCCCCAACCCCAGGTCAGAATAGCAATCAACAAAATCTTGCAACTCATAAGCATTGGGCTCAGCTCCATTGAAACGGTCGGTGGGAGACAAAATGGAGTTGAAGTCACCAATGAGGAGCCATGGGCAATTCATATTAGCATTGATACTATTCAGATTTATCCAAAGAGATCTTCTTGTCATAATGGAATGAAGACCATAGATGAATGAAACCTGGAAGCGCTTGGCAGTGGTTTTACAATCAATAGCACAATAAATCAATTGGGCATTTGACTCCAAAACAAAAAGATGAATCTTATCCTGCTTCCAGAGGATAAAAATTTTGCCAGCATTATGAGAAGCGAAGTTATGGGTGAAGTGTCAGTCACCAAACTTTCTTCTCATGATTTCCTCAACTGAAGTCTTATTCAACTTAGTTTCCAACACATCCATGACATTAATTTCCTTGCAGCGAAGGAAGTTCTGCATCACATGATGCTTCAGAGGCAAATTAAAGTCTCTGATGTTCCAAGAGGCAATAATCATGGATTCGGACGGGAGGAAGCCTCCTCAACCCTAGTTACAACTTTATGATTTCTTCCTCTTTGGACATCAGCTTGCATATCCTTAATACGGGTTGTCTTTGTGAGTGACACTTTTTTACCTTTTTTCTAATGTTTTATTTTCACGTGAACAAACCCCTCTTCTATAAGATCATCCAACTCAGTGTTCCCTATTTCTTTGAGGTTAGAAGAATTCTGAAGGAAAGGAATTTTTATATATACGTCAAAACAGGATTGGGATATTGTCCCAACAGACTTCCTATAAAAGTGCAAACTAATAATTCAATCAAAACATATTCAAATAATATCCATTTCATACATAATTTGAATTAACAATGACCACTCATATAACAAACTACAAGCTAAAGCTTTATCTAATATCATAATCAAATTCCTGAATGAAATATCTATTTAACCTTTTGGTCTGTTCAGTCTAGAAGCAAAAGTGTGTGGGCCTCATCTTGCAGATCTATGCTGCTTCATCAACTTTTTGCTTTTGCTTCAAGATGTGACTCACTTGCTTCTTCATATTCAGAACCTAGTGAGCAAAGATTTGAAAAGTTTTTTATTTGCAATTTAAATTATCTTCCTTTTTAATCTGAAATGGAAAAAAAAAAAAACTTTATACAAAGATTTCAGAATGCGGCACATATGCTTCGAGTGCTTTCATTCTTTCGGCATGGGTAAGTTGAAGGTCTTTCTGTCCATCAAAATTGGCAGCAAGATTTTCTAGAAACTACTATATTTTCTAATTCTCTAAAAGTTCTTGCAGAAAATCATTCCTTTATGTTCTCAAAATAAGGCTAATAAAATTATAAAAAAGAATTGCTTATGGTTGTGTTAATTTTAATACACTGTTGATGAATGGATATATAATTTGTTGCGGATAAGTATCTAATTATATATATTCATTGCAACAACCTCTTCTACTGCAAGCATTTATTCAATTTAAATAACTATTTATCCATAGTATTTTGTAGAAGTGTGTGCTCCCACTCGTTTGCTACTTCTTCAATTTTCCTAGAATCACTTATGATAATTGGCAATTAGTACCCCTAATTGTAGTTCTAACCACATTTCATTAAACATTAACAGAGAAAGAAATAAGTCAAGGTCTAATCAAGTGCATGATTTTATAAGCCCAAAGAAAGAAATTAGCAAAGCATACTTAACATAAAGTTGCATTTTCAAAAAAATAAAGAGAAAAAACCAATTTGATAGCCAAGAATCTAAACAAATAAATATTTCCTAAAGAAATTTATTGGTATGAATTTTACTTACTTTTGACTCCAAATATCCTCCCAAGATTTTAAGGTGATCTCCAGTTGTGGGCTAGAGATCCAGACAATATCTCACGCGGACCTGTGGCATATCCACTGCAAATCTTCGTATCACATAATTGAAGCTCTAATGGGTAGAAACAAAGAAACTGAATAAATTCAGTGGACTAAACAACAATTTTATCTATTCTAAAGGATTGGAAATATAAGACGGTGAGAGGCAAGAATTTGTGGAGTTAAAGAGCCTTGATTTATGCTAATAACGGTTACTATGATTGAATGCGTCAACATTTTTTTTTTTTTGCATCATTTCCGTAATTCAATCATGCTCATAGAATGGGGTCTCCAAGAATATAGGGAGTCAAAGCATTAAATGTTGGCAGAATAATATGAAAAGGCAAAAATATTCTCAGAGTCAAGACTCCAGAGCATTGCGGAAGAGTTAAGGAGTTAATGCTATTATCAATTCTCAAGGAACTAGCTTAATATTGCATCGAGAAGACATCACTCAGGGATTTCATAAAAATAAGAGTGCATACCTTAAATGTTGTGGAAGCAATAGCAAAAGGCATAATTAGATGGCATTATAAGTGATTGGAGTTTAGGCGGGAAGAATTGCTCCAGACATAACTGGAGTTAAAAATATTAAGATTTTTAATCTTTTCTTTTTTAAGTGTTAATTTTTAATCTCTTTCTATCATATTCCTCCGTTCAGAAAAAAAAACTTTTAAAACCTTAATCCAATTTCAAAAGGTTTGTTTGAATTTGAATAAGTTATTAAAAAATTTAGCAAGTAAAGATTATCAGGTCAGATGAAAAAGATTAATCTTGAATTAAGGTTTAAATGTCTTTTTTAGGTTAAGGTTCAAATGTTGAATATGAGATATATTCAAGTTTAATAGTTAAGTGAGTCTAAAATAAGATTGTATCTCAAGATTGATATATGTGAAAAAAATAATGATTTAACAAGTACCATGGAGATTTTTTTTAAGAAAAAAAAAGAATATCACACACATATATATATATATATATATATATATATATATGATCAAGAATACAAGATCAAACGGACGGATACGAAGTAAGAATGATACAAAAGTGCATGCAGCGTTAAACAATTATCAATAAAGTTGTAATAAAATTTAAAATGCAAGAAGCATAAAAAAAAACAAAAACGACGACAAAACCGAACAAAATCTGTGAGGGGAGAAGAGAAGAAAACTATAAATGAAATTAAAATGCAGGAAGCATAAAAGAAACAGAAACGACAACAGAGCCGAACATAATCTGTGAGGGGAGAGAAGAGAAGAAACCGAAGCGGCGGCAGAGCCGCAAAAGATCGGTTAAGAGGGAGAAGAGATGTGAAGAAAAACTTTCAGTTTATTGAACTCAAAAGAAAAGCTTACAAAGATTTTTTCTCCGCAAAGCTTCTCTCTCTAACACTTCTGTCTGACTAGCCTAAAAAGGGGTCCCTCCACATTATGTCTGAGGTCTCCTTTTATAGCTAATAAAAGAACTATTTGCTACAGTACCGGTTTCTTTGACCGGAACTATTACAATAATAAAATTGCAACCGGTTATGTGATCGAATATTGAACGACAATTGAAATTTTAATCATTATCTAAACAAATACCAAAACAATCATCTTCGTTTTGGTAGAAAGGGTCTTCTTCCTCTTCAGTTGAACTTGTTTCCTCCTTCTTTGCGAAAGAGTCTTCTTCTTCTTGTTGTTGCAACATTAGTAGAACTTCTTTAAGATTTTTAGTCAGGCTTTCTTTTTGATTTTGAGCCTGCTAAAAATGCAACCAGATGAGACTTCTGGTTTAGGAATACAGAAGTTTTTGGGTCAGTTGCCTTGAGAAATTTTGGATGTGATTGGAACCAAAGCTTCACTTGTTCTGGATCAGCTTTGGATGTATCAAATTGTGCCCACCATTTTACAAATGCTTGCCTCCGTAGTGATGGATATTGATTAGTTTTCTCAGTCTTACTGTAACGATATTGCCATGAAAAAATTCATGACAAAGAAAAACTGGAGAAATATTTTAAGTCTGTCGGAATTCGTGATTCCTGAGAATTAAATTGTTTTTTAAATTGAGCAAATCCTTGTTGAACCTGCTCTGAGAAAATCTCCGGAATAGGGCCAAAGAAATCCCACCATTGTAAGAACCAATTTGGGAAATTATAGATTGTGTTGGTTTTGAAATATATTAACCATGAGTGCTTGAAGCGGGTGTTTTGGTGCCAAAAAACCTTTGTCCAAGCATCAACATAATCCCAATAGGTATAACCTACAAGATCAAATGGTACTAAATTTTTTTCCCTTTGTTTAAGTCTGAACCAAAATGTCTTGGTTGAAGAACTTTTAGGATCTGTATTGTTGAGTGAATGTTCAACGTCTGATCCTTTGGGTCTTTGAAGTGCTTGATAGACACTGAATTTGAGTCTACCAATATTAGTTAATAGAAGGTTCTTGACTTGTTGATGGCAGTTGGTTTGAAGTGAAATCCTGTCGGGAACGCCTTGGCTGTTGCCTTAAATGGGTTCTTATCCCAGAATTCAGATTCCATCTGCAAAATAGTTGAAAATTTGTTTTTGTAAATATAATTGTTAGTTTGTTTGGTGGGTGGTGTTTGAGTTTTGGCTAGGGTTTGTTTCCCTTTAGAATTGATAATTGTTTTGGTCATTGGAACATCTTGGATCATGTTTTGTAAATTTGTTTCAGAATCGTCGTCAGATTCTGAGGCAATGTCTGCCTAAGATTTTTTAATTATTTTTGGGAATTTAGTCATACCCATTTCTTAAAGAGCCTAAAATGTTTGAATTGACCAAGTATAGTTGGCTGATGTTTGTTTGGCGGTTGCCGGTTTAGGAGATTCCTGAGTGGATGACTCAGGTTTGACAAAGATGATTTGGGTCGATGACCCTTCAATTTTGGTTTTCTGAGTGGAAGACCCAGCCTGGGTTGATGACCCAAAAGATACTGAAGATGTTTTTTTGGTAGTTGGCTCTGGTAGAGCCAGCTTGAAACCTTTTCCTGAGCTTTGGCCTCCTCTCAGGGAGGTCTCTACTGCCTTAGGAGGCATCACCGTTTTTCTGTAAGAATTCACAGGTAAGGTAGTCAGACAGAGAGTTTAAGGTGCCCTTGATATATTCTATTTCAAAATCAAAGACACTTAAAATTGCTTGCCATCTTGCAAAAATTTGTTTTGAGGCAAGATTTTTGACATCCTTTTGTAAAATATCTTTGGCTGATTTACAATCAACCCTGATTAAAAAATTTTAATTTAATAAATCTGATTGAAATTTGGAAATGCACAAAACAATTACTAAAAATTCTTTTTTAATAGTTGAATATTTTAGTTGTGCAAAATTCCAATGTTTTGATGTATATGCAATGACATGCTCTTGGTCATGGATTCTTTGTTTAAGGATACCACCATAACCTATGTTGGATGCATCAGTTTCAACAATTTTGAATGCCTGTGGGATAGGGAGATACAAACATTTTATGGATTGGACTTTAAGTTTGATGTCTTTGACAGTTTGAGTATGGAGGTTAGACCAAGAAGGCGGGTTTTTCTTCGGCCTATCATGCAGTGGTTTGACAATGTTGTTTAAATATGGAACAAATTCTCCTACATAATTTAGACCACCAAGAAATCTTTGTAATTGGGTTTTGTCTAACATTTGGTTGTGGAATTTGCTGACAAATTCTATCGATCTGTCTATTGAAATGATTGTTCCCTTATATATGTTATGACCAAGGAACCTAATCTGAGTTTGGAAGATTGATTTTTGATTTAGAGACCGCTAAACCATTTTGTTTGATGATATGGATGAAAGTCTGAAGATGTTTAAAATGTTGGTCAATATTTTGAGAAAAGATTAAAACATCATCTATGTAGACAATGACAAATTTTGAATAAGGATTGAAAATATCATTCATGATTTTTTGAAATTCTGAAGGGACGTTCTTCAAACCGAATGACATTACATTCCACTCATATTGCCCGAAAGGTACAGTAAAAGTTGTTTTGTACCTATTTGATTATTGGATCTGGATTTGCCAAAATCCAGATTTCATATCAAATTTGGAAAATATCTTTGCAGAATTTAATCTGTTAAGCAAATCTTTTTTGTTTGAAATAGGATACTTAATCCACTATAAGGCTTGATTTAGAGGTTTATAGTTTATGACTAAGCGAGGTGTTCCCCACTCAACTTCAGCTTGTTTATTGACATAAAAAGCCGCACAAGACCACGAGCTTTTGCTTTTTCAGATTAAGCCTTTATCATGCAGATCCTTGATTTCCTTTTGACAGTATTGAAGGAGTTCTTCATTCATCTGAATTGGTCTAGCTTTTGTGGGAATTTGTTTTTCCCTAAAGTCTTTCTCATAAGGGAGATCGACAATATGTTTCTTTCTATCCCAAAATGCATGTGGCAAATCGGAACAGACAATTGATTCAATATGACTTAACAAAGATTGGATTTTTTTTCTTTTATTTGGGGTTTTTCCAGTTGTATTTGGATGTTGTTAAATGATACTTCCTCTTTTAAGAAGTTAATTTGGTTAATCTTATTTCCTATAAGATTTATGTTTCTAGAAATTGGTTTAGTAGAAAAATTAAATTAATTTTTCTTCCTAAATGATTTGTAGTTATTCCTTCTTTAGATATCTAGATGGGAAACATGGCTATAATGAAGGGAGTTCCTAGGATTACTTCGTTCTTAAGGTTTTTCACCAGAAGGAAGTTTGTATTAATCCTAAGACCTTGATTTTTAATGATTGCATTAAATAGTTTGTAATTGATCTTTAATTTAGATCCATTCACTGTACTTAGTTTCTCTGAAGTTTTTTCAAAGAATTTTGTATGAATTAATCCTTCTAAAATGCAGTTTGAATCAGCCCCTGTATCAAATAGGGCCATTGTGTCTAAGACGAAATCATTAATAATGATTCTAATGTTTATGTAAAATTTTTGGATTTTAATCTTGTTGATTAATCTCATAAACATTTCATCTTCTAGATTTTCAGTTTCATTTTCTTCATCCTTTTTAGTATTCTCTGAATCACTGCTTCCTTCAAGCTAAGAAAGGATGATTTGATAAATTTCTTATTGCTGACGAAGTTCCTTAACTTCTTTTTTTAAATTATTAATCTTTGTTTGGAGATCTTGGATTGTGGTTGGTTTTGCCGAAGCATTTTCTAACCTTTTGAATATGTTACTAACATCAAATTTATTATTTGTGATAAAATCTTTTTGTCTAGGTTTGGTTTCTAAAGTTTTCTTTAATTTTTCCAGGAAAACCTTCTTTTCCTGGGGTCAAGTATGGAATTGATGGCCTCAAACAAGAGATCTTGTTCTCTTGTTAGAGTGTTGATTTGTCTTTCATTGTCATCATCCATAGATGGTAGTTGGTCATCTTGTTGTATTATGTTGAGATTTTCATCAGAGAGTATGGAGGATGAAGTGTCTGTTTCTCCCTTTGAGGTTTCTATGAGCAAATTATTAATCTGCTCTTCAATGGCTAGTTCTAGGTTAAGGTTTCTTAATTTTCTCTTTAACCTACAGTATTTGCTAATGTGGCCTTGTTTTCCACGGTTGTAACATGTTATCTTGGATTTTAATTTTGGTTTAGGAGTTTCCATCTCCTTGCTGGTTGATGGTTTGTGCTGAGTATCTCCTTCTTGGAAATCTCTTTTTGTGGATAGTTTTATTTTCATGGGATTCTTTTCTAAGATTTTGTTTTTTCTTTTGTTTTGGACAGACTGATAGTCCAAATTGTTCGCAGAAAGATTGTAGATCTCTCTTTGTTTGGGCTTTCTCTTTGGCTAATTGCCTTTGAATTTTGTCATCCTGACATATTTTTAAGACTACTTTCTGGACATAAGAGATTAATTGACCGTAACTTAAGCTTTCATATGGAATGTCTCCATTAACAGACTGACTACGAGTTTTGTTTCTAACCTTATCTCCTAATGATCTTGGAAGACCGGCTAGAAATTTTTCTTTCCAGAAAGGTTGTTGACTATCTTCTTTGGTGTAGACTCTAGTTAGGAAGGTATCTCTGTACCACCTAAAATCTGCTGATGTTCTACACTTAAGATTGGATAGTAATTTTGTAGACCTATCTTTCCAAAGAGACGGGTTTCCAATAAAATGTTGGGCTATTGTAAATATAAGTGTATTAACAACGTCACGAATCTCCTTATTATCATCATTAGTAATGACTTTTCCATTGAGATCTATCTTAACTAGGCTGTAAATTTTTTATTTTTCCTCATTAGTGAGATAGTTATCCTACCAACCTTTCAAGGAAAATCCTGCTACTAGGATATCAATAATGGTTTCTTTCGAACATTCATGGGATGTTTGGCAGGTTGTGGCTACTATGGTCATATGTTGGAGTGTATTCATGATATTATACTCCATTTGGACATCTATATTCCACTCATAGATGTTATTTGCACTAAAACTTTTAAAATTACTTTCACCTCTTTCTTCTAGTAGAAGGTCGGGGCAGTTGGTCTTTGATAATATAATTTGGAGGGTGTTTTCCCGTGTTTGAAATTCATTGGATTTATGTCTTTTCCGGATACTAAACCTATCTCAGATGTGTTTTTTGAGTTTTGATCACTATCTTCGAACATTAATTAATTTGGAAGTACTTATTGTTATCATTTTTGATGATGTTCCTTTGAAAGTTTGGGGAGTTTGGGGAGTTTTGGGGATGACTCTAAAAATAGAAGATGTATGCTAGCATCTCACACCTTTTTCATTTGGACAAAATTACCCTTGTTTCTTTAAATAGAACAAGACATATGAAAAGGATATTTAAGTAATTTTATTTTTTTAATGTTTTAAAAATGATCTCAAATCTCCTTTTCTCTTTCTTCCGGTTGTGAAGAGGAATTGCACTTGCTCGCACACTGTATCACGATGCCAATGGCAGCCCATAAAATGAATTAAGAGTAAAAAAATTGGAAACAACTAACATTCAAGGAAATTAAATATTTAAACACAACATTAGTGACGAAAAAGGGACCGAGGAGGTTGATGCCAGGGTCGAAATTGGGGGATTTGCATGAAAGAAGAAAATTGGACGATGGGATCAAAGAACAGAAGATGAAACTTCTTCTCCTCCCACGTTTACAATTGGATTTCTCATCCATGCAACTCTCAAGAATTTGCAACAAGAAGCAAAGAATCTTGCTGGAAACGTGTTGCAGCCTCAACAAAAAGAAACCATGCATGTTTTAAAATTATATTGTTGTCCTTTAATTTATATTGACATAAATAAAAGAAGAATGATATTTTTGTCCACAGGAAAAAAATGTTAAACGCTAACACAGTGGATCTATGTTAGTATTAAAATACATAACTTAGAGAATTCTTTTCATTTCCTTAATCGAAATTTTTAAATATTTTATCTCTTCTCTCATTTATAAGTATATTTCATAATTAATTAAAAATATATATTTAATTATCTCAATTGCTTATATGTTTCAATTTATCTCAATTATTTATATCTATAAAATAACTTTAAATTATATTTTAAAAGAAGTTTTCATTAAATAATTTTAGATCATAATTTAAATTATTCAATTCTTATAAATAAAAAAATTATCTCAAACGTTTATACAGTCTATATCTTATTTTTTTAGGGAACATATTATATCTTATATAATAGATCCTTGTATAGTTGTATACAAGATTATACTTTAATATGAAAAAAATTAAATTCAATAGTAGACTTTCACTATATATATAAAAATTATCCTATGTAGAAATTTTTCTATCTTTTTCGTATTTTGTAAACTTAATTATCATATCATATTTATGACAACAAGCAACAATTAATTCACTTGAGATTTTGATTTCTTAAAAATATAATTAGGATTTGAATCTTAATTCATGCGTATAGACAAGAAAAAAAATTCATATTTATCACTAATAGGAAAAATTAAAATCATTGATATACTTGCTAAAATCATGAGTTAGTGAACTAAACATGCAAAATCACAATCTCAATTCCAATATAACGAATGAACTGAATTTACTATTCTTTTAAACAACAGAAAATTATAAATTTATAATTATTAATAAAAAAATAATATTTTTTTAAGGAAAATTAATACTAGTTAATAGTAGTATAGTTTTTTTATAGGAGTTAATAATAGTATTAGTTAAGAATTATAATTCCATGTTTATCATACTAAATCTATAGCCCTATCCTAATTATTTTTTCCAGTTCTAAATGTTATTTCGATTTTAATAAAATACTTTTACAATAATATAAAATTATCAATATATCTCAACCTTTAATTTGGTTGATTTGTGTTGAATTAACTAAAAATAATTGATAGATCTGATTCAACCAATCCAAAGTAGTTTAGAGTTTAGACTTCAATTTTTAATCAACTGCACCCACCTACTAAACAATAATGTGTATATATCTGTCATAAAAAAAAAGTGTATATATCATCATTAAAATAAATGGAATCCAACGTCACATTGGCATGCGAACGTTAGGAAATTACTATTATATATATATATATATATATATATATATATATATATATATATATATATATATAAATGTTATCCTTTAAAAGCATTTTCTCTACAGTCTCAATCTTCCACTGATACAGAGAGATGCAG
Organism: Glycine soja; assembly: GCF_004193775.1. NCBI lineage: Eukaryota > Viridiplantae > Streptophyta > Magnoliopsida > Fabales > Fabaceae > Glycine > Glycine soja. The sequence goes on from NC_041002.1 coordinate 48,692,615, forward strand.
ACCTGACCTAGGGTTTTTTTATCATTCCTCTTCCCAATTCCAGGTATCCCAGTTTTCCCCTATTATTATGCTATTGATCTTCTCCACTTTTCTATCATTGCCATGTGAACCCTAATTTCCTTGTTATGTGCTTTTTATCCGTCTCCTTCTCGCATCGTGCATTTCGCAGGGTAAGCTTTGGATCTCCGATCGGAGCCTTACCCATCTTTTCTTAATCTTCAAGGAACCCTTTGGGACACTAAAGTTTCCAAATTGAAGAGGAAAAAAAAAAAGAGCTTGCTCGGAGAGAGTGAGACTGAGAGGGAAGATTTGGATCAGGATTCGGGGGTGAGGTGAGGTCTTTCATTTGATACGTTTTTCTTTTTCTTCTGTTTTGAGTCTATTTTGAATATTTGTAATTTTTCTAATCTGCAGTACATTTTGAAGTTTTATTTGAAAGTGTTTGGTTTTGCTGGATTTTTTTTTAATTACTAATTTGTTGTTTGTTTGACTATAACATACTCTAGATGGTGTATGATGGTTCAAGGGAGTCTTAAGCTTCCACATGGAATTTTATATTAATGAAATCTGTCCCATCCTTGATAATATAGACAGGAACGAGTTCTTTGTTTTTATGTCTCTTACCTTTAGTGAGAGAAGAAAACTTAGATACAATCCTTTAGGTGTTGTTTTGTTTTTCTCCAATCAGAATTGGAATTTCACCTTGATAATCCGCATAATCCTTTAATGTAAACTTTTTATTACATGAATTACTGAGATGAAATTTGGATTCTGATTGAAGAACAGCACAAACAATACTTAAGAAACTGTATCTGTTTTATCCGAAGTGAAAACCATGATTTTGTTAATATTTTTCATTCCGTAAACTTGTGATATGCCAGATAATGCCTTGCCTTGTTTGACTTCAAACTTAGGTACAGATATTCGGTAAACCTGTGTTATGCCACTGATAATGGCTTGCTTTGTTTGACTGCAAACTTATTGCAGATATCTGAGGATGGTTACTTATGGTGAAAAGGTGGGCTAATGAGTAGGGAGTAGCATGGAAGATAAGGCAAGCAAGTAGTTTGATCAGTTTTGAATTTTGATAGGCTCAGATTACAATATGGAGGATGAGAGTGGGCTTGAGCTCAGCTTGGGTTTATCTTTTGGAGGCTCATCAGCCAAACCCAAGGGTAAGAATGGTAGCTCCTCAGATACTAGGGCTGAAGAAGTTGGTAGGGGTGGCAAAATGGTGGATGACTTTAAGAGCATGTTTGATAACGTTCCTCAGAAGCCTGAATCTATTACTGGGACTCGAAGAACTGATTCCCCAAAGCCTGAGGAGAACTTCTTTAGTGACCTTTCAAAGGCCAAAGAAGACAACGCTTCTTTGAATTTAAACGGGAGAGGGTTTCTGGTTGCAAACAGTAATAAACCTGTTGAAATTGAGGAAGATAAAAGGTCAGAGGCAGCAAATAAGCGAAAAATGCCTTTTGATGAGATACGTGATCAAAAGAAGCATGACAGTGATGTTCATGCCGATTTACATGACAGGGCTAGAGCCTCTCATATATCTATAACAGAGGAGGGTTCGACTGCAGAAAATGAAGATGTGGCTGACTCTGAGACTGAGAACTCCACCTCCAGGCCCATCTCACACCACAGTGATGGTTCCAAAGGATTTATTAGAGTTAGTGCTTCTTCCGATGCAGCAAAAGAGATTCGTGGAAGTGCTGACTCAAATGCTACTGACTTTAGTGGGCAGAAGAGGTTTACTGGGTCATCAGAAAAAGATTTTAAGCATGCTAACATGACCTATGGTGCTTCCTTTTCTGTTCAACCTGTAAATACAATGAATGTACCTTACCCTTCAGTAAAAGAGTCCAGCTCTGTTGGGGCACCAAGCCCTCAGATACCTGGAGTGATGCATGTGATGCCTACTGCAACTGGTGAACACTTAGGAGCCCAATCTGTGAGTAATGGGAATTTGCCTGTGATGTTTGGATATTCACCTGTTCAGCTTCCCATGTTGGAGAAGGACAACTCATGGGGTTTGGTTTCTCGTCCTCAACAGTTACACCCTTCCTTTGTTGGCAGAGGTCCAATTAACTCAGGTACTTGTTGTATGAATGGTTTATATTGCTAAATGATTGATCTTCCAAACTCAAACTTCCAAGATGTGCATGTCAGATCGATAAATTGTTAAAATGTTTTGGATTGTGTATATATTCTGAAATGCATCATGGTTACAAGCTTGATAAATAAAACCATATATGTTAGATCTCCTGTAAGACTGAAATATTAAACTTTTATGTCAGGAAAGTTAAAGGTTATAAATGTTTGCTTTTCTGTTCAGATTGCAGTTTAATATATTCTTGTAAAAATTACAAGCTCTATTTGTTCGTTGATAATTGTAAAAATTACAAGATTGATCTTCCGAACTTTTAGTGGAAATGACATTATATTGTTAATGTGTGGATATAGCTGCACTACAAGTAATCTCAAACAATATATCCGAGGCCATGCCTTATGAAGGAAGGCCGTTAGAACGAACCAAAGGAGATGGTAAACAGCGTGTCAATGAAGAAGGCTCCTCCTCACAACCTGAAGATGTGAAAGCAAGAAGCACAAACCTTAGGGCCAAAGATGTATCAGGCCAATCAACAGGAGAAGGTGCCATCATTGATTTTTCAAATATTAAGCCAGGTCTTGCTGCAGATGTGAAATTTGGTGGATGTGGTTCTTACCCAAATCTGCCTTGGGTATCCACCTCAGGTTCAGGTCCAAATGGAAGGACAATTTCTGGTGTTACTTATAAATACAGCACTAACCAAGTCAGAATTGTCTGTGCATGCCATGGTTCTCACATGACCCCTGAGGAGTTTGTTCGCCATGCAAACGAAGACCAGGCCGCTGCAGAGGGCAATGCAGTTTTGGGGACAGTAGCAAACGGCAATCCTGCTGCCTCTTCCCACAGCTAATCTTGTACCGTTGTACCTTAATATTAAAGTTCTCAACAGGAGAATCAGGGAAATCGAGCTTTAATTTTTGTATAGATGAATGAGATTCCTACCATTTTTCTGTATACACTTTAATAACTTATTTGGCTATCCCGCTTTATTTACTTGCAGCCAATGCAATCAAGTTTGCAGTTGTATTTAATAGTGGCCCAGCTAGCATTATCTGTCTAAGGATCAATAGTATAGTAATGTTTCCAGATTGCTAAGAAGTGTTGTGCACCAAACAGGATTTCAAAAGGTGAGGATGACCAATCCCTTGTAGCAATTCTTTTTTAGCTTTTCTTAGAGCATTTCCAAGGGAGTTGTTTATGGAGTTCTTAAACTTAAGAACTAGTTCTTGTACAATTGACTTAGCAGTTCTTATAAGTAATGATTGCTTATATAAACGAACGACAATTGATGACAGTACTTGAAAATGGGAAGATAATTGTATAACTTATTTTAAGACATTAAATATTATACTATTAGGAGTAGAAAGAAAATTTAGGTAAAAGTTTTTAAATGTCATATGGCATGTTGGGGTACTAAAAATGAGTTAAGTAACTTTACTATGATTGCACAAGATAGATACTCGTGTGTAGTTGAAGATGCAACGTACTTGCAGGAACACAACAAACGTCATGCATATGCCTCTTTACATTGGCTCATCCAATACGTGTGGTTTTGATTGCTCGTTGCATTGAATATTGTTCATCACTAAACGTCAAGTTTCCAGAAAATCTGCACCCATTTTCCACTCCCACCGATGCCTTTCTCTTCCAAACTCCCCATTCTAGAAACGTGACAAGGCCAGTGAAAAGGGTATGGGCAAAATTCACTTCCAGACCCCTCTATTTCTCAAGGGAATTAATGACACTGGTGAACTAACTGCCATTTTTCTTTGATTTCTCCATGCCCAAACGAAGATCGGTATCAATAAGAAAGAGACGAAGAGTTGTTAGGCCAGCTTCTATTTCTAGCTATGGAGCTTCAAATCTTACACATTTTCTTTTATGAGAAAATGGGTTATGCATTAATAATGTAAAAAGTTTTACATAATCATTTAATTATAATTTATTATACATGATAAAGTTTATTAACTTTTAAAATAATTATTTTAAAATAATTCAATGATAAGTTATTATAATGTAAAATTGTTTTACTAGGTATTAAACTCTTTTTTATTATTAATATTATTTTGTTTTCTTAGCACAATTACACTATTATCTAGCCATGTGTTTCAAAGTGTGGTTACACGTGATTCAACATTGATAATACTTATCAAAATTAAACTCTTACTTTTACTCATTTTTCCTCATCTAGCAACATATAATAAATAATAATCATCCAAATCTAGCAATTACTATTTTTAATGTTAAGAGTTTAAATAGGGCAATGTTCCAAACGGCAATAATTTCACCCATAACTATTTCGTGTTTATCACGTATCATTAGCATTATCTTTTCCCCTAGTGTTGTCACCGTACAAGCAAGGAAAAAAACAAAACATTGCTTTGACCAAACGTCTAACATTACCTTCTACTTCTTTGCTACGAAGTCTTGGAACATTACAGCTTTGATTAGGCAGCAGCAAGACAAGCATGTCCTTTATTGATTGCTGTACTATAATTGACTAAATCAAACTTGGAATTCGTTTGTTAACATCGTTTTTCAACACTTTTTTTTTAAGTTTCTTCTTTTGCAGGGTCAGCGAAACTAATACAGTTAACTTGGCCTCTATTGATAAAATATAAGAATTGATAGGAATATAACAGGTTGTTAGGAAGGTTAGTGAAGAGGATTCATGATCATCATTGAGCATTGATATTATATTAATTCTAGATAAAGCTATATATATCAGTCACCAAATATTCCACACTAGATGCAGCCAGATCAGATTATCTTTTATTTTTCTTGTCAATCTAATTTTTCTTGTACTTTTAGAGGTTGATAATTAGATCATAATAATAGCATCTTTTAAAAGCGTGTGCCATTTTTCTGGTGTGTTAAGATCCATGTCTTTGATGGTTTGCCTAAGCTGCAAAGGTTGACTGAACCTAACTCCTTCACTCGTGGGATGTGATGTGATAACATATGAATCACGGACTCTAATACCTACATCAAACACGACACAATATTTCAACAGGATTAATATCTAAAATCTAAAACATAGGGATACCATATACATACACAAACATAAAGATGTTAATAAAATAAAATATGAATAATATATAATAAAATATCTAAATTGATAGTATATTTATCTTTTAAACCAACTTTCTATATTTTTTAAAGTGTATGAATTGTGTAAATGTGTCAAGTTAAGTATTCAAGCAAAAAAAAAAAAAAATTAAATTAAACATTTCATAAAAAAGACGTCGGAGAGTGTCATGTCAAAAACATGTTATACACGGCAACACTTTAAACAAGAAAGATGTTCGTGCTTCCTAGGTGATAATTACTTTTGACATTTGTTTTTTTGGGGTTTTCAAGGGTATTTCTGCACCCTTTGGTCATCAAGCCATTGGTTAAGCGCTCCTGAACGCTCCTGACAAATGACTTTTGTCTTCCCTATTTGATTTTCAGGTGAAAAAATACTTTTGAGAAAAAAGTAATTTTGTCAAAGGATTGGGGCCCGTATTTTTACTTTTATTTTGTTTTTATCCATTAAATTTGAATTAAAACAAGCACATCTTAAACTTCAATATAAACATATACTTAATTATCAAAACTATCATGTAGAAAAAAATTATCGACTTTTATGATAATTATCTTAAAAAGTCATATATTGAAAAAGAGATATGATTGATTAACCAGTAAAAACTTTTAAATTTTATCATGCATGTCTATCAAATTATTTTTTAAAATGCTAATTTACCAAGTTACTGAAAGATATGGAATTTTTCATGAATCAGATTAAGTAGTACAGAAGAAACCAAACGGGGTTCAGTTCAAAAATTCAGGTACAAGGTGAAATTAAGGAGTAATGTTCCATGTCTTATCAGCAGCAAGGTGGCGTAAGGATTAAACTAGAAATTTGGCTTTGTCATATTTATACCATGTGTCACTAGGACACGCCTTCCAAGTCAAAAATCGGAGTTAAATACAATTGTATAAATACAATTGTAGACCAACCCCACCACCTTGTGTCACTACAGATGAGTCCTTAATATTTTAAATGAAGAATCAAATTCAGACGCAAAACGTAGCCTGAGAAGAAACCAAGAAAAAACTGACATAAGGAAGGGTTGCTACTTGGGGGAGGATCAATGAATCATTGAATAATGAATAATGTCTCCATGCACACCAACCATCCCATTATAAATTCCTAAGTTTTCAACTCATCATCAATTAGCACTTTTGCTGCAGAATGCTTGAGGAGAACAAGAACCATGAATCAACTTTGTGGTGTTATCCTTTTGGTTCACTCAGTCTTGTGTTTCCATGCTAGAGCACAGACTGCTGCACCTTCAGGAGATGCTGTCTCCAATTTCCAACCAAGCCTTGCTGTTGTCATAGGAATCCTTGGTGTCATGTTCTTACTCACATTCTTTCTTCTCATGTATGCAAAATTCTGTCAACGCTGCGCTTCTTCGCCCGTTGGAGACACAGAAAATCAACTCCCTTTTGTTAGATCAAGATCTAGATTCTCAGGAATTGACAAGAATGTCATAGAATCACTCCCCTTCTTCAGATTCTCTTCACTCAAAGGGTCAAAGGAAGGGCTGGAGTGTGCAGTGTGCTTATCAAAGTTTGAAGATGTTGAAATTCTCAGACTTCTACCAAAGTGCAAGCATGCTTTTCATATTGATTGCATAGACCACTGGCTTGAAAAACACTCTAGCTGTCCTATTTGCAGGCACAGAGTCAACCCTGAGGACCACACAACCTTCACATATTCAAACAGTTTAAGGAGGCTAGCAAACCAGTCAGAGGTAGGTGAAGAATCTAACATAGAGATCTTTGTCCAGAGAGAGGAAGAGCATCATGGTTCATCAAGATTCAGTTTTGGAAGCAGCTTTCGGAAAACGGGAAAGTACGTCAAGGAAGAAGAATTCCTCATTGAAAAAGGAGCAGAAGATAGTGATGGTAATCAGAAGGGATATCACAAACACAACCACAGGATTACTATATCTGATGTTGTGTTCAAGCACAGGTGGAGCAACGTGAGTTCTTCAGACCTTATGTTTCTGAATTCGGAGATGCTGAACGATGCATCAAGCAACAGATTCAGCAACTTGGAATCAAATGCTGACATGATGTCTAGTACAAGAGGGGTGGTGGAAAATGAGCAAATTATGAATATTAAGGAGGAGATGGAGAGGAAGATTTCATTTGAGAGCAAAGTTGGTGTACTGAACAACATCAAATCAGTTTCAGATAAGCATCTTCTTTTTACATCAGATTCTGCAGGGAAATCAACTCATGCACCAAAGTATGCGAATCCCGGTGAGAAAAGGTCAATGTCAGAAATCACTGCTGTCTCTAGATTTGGAGATTTAGGCATGAAAATGAGGGTCTTCAAGGATTCTTCTTCCCTTCAAAACAACCTTAAAGAGGAAAGAATGAGGCAGATTTGGTTTCCAATTGCAAGAAGAACAGCTCAATGGTTTGTGAATAGAGAAAGAAGGTCTCAACAATCTCAGAATAAACAACAGCCATTAGATGTATAATTCAATCCAATCCAACCTTCCTGAGGTACACATGTTTGGTTTCAGTCCTTGATTAACAACTACATGTAGATTTTATGTTGTTTTTTTGTTGATTTGTATTTAGTTAAGTAAAGCAGGTACAGGTTCCTTGTTTTTGTTTCAATCTCTCTATTTTTTTAATTCTTATGATCTGCATAAAAACTTTGTTAATCTTTCTATGACAGAGAATTTAAGGACCCCTTGTGACCAGAATAATAGAAACCCTTGTAGACTTAAAATTGTGTCTTCTTTTTCATTTCCTAATCAATTTTCTATTGATTTTCAACAAGAATAATAGAAGACAGCTTCATGCCTCTGTGCTCAATAATGTTGTGTATATGTGTGTGTCAGCCATTTAACTTAAATATGGTCATCTTGATCATATTTTATACATCTCTTTCATTCTTTTTTGCTCAACGCATAAGCATTGCACATTATTAACAACTGAACTTAGGGACAATTAGCTGAATACCTCCTTGGTTTCATAAATCAAACAAGTTCTTTTTCATTAACTCCTTTTTATTAAGCCAGAGGAAAAAGTTCAATAAACTAAAAGACTAAAATTTGATTAAGCAAGTTAAATTTTATATGCATAACCAATCCTCAAACTTCTAACCCCTCCAAAGTTTTTTGCTCCTCTTCTCTTCAATTTTTCCTCCAATGGATTAAATCTAATAACCAAAGGCAAATTATAAATTAACCAATTTGTATCAAGTCAACCAATAGAAAATTAAAACTAATTAAGTTTGTAATTTATGTCATTAGGTTGAATAATGGCTTATAATATGTATAACCTCAAGAAGTTTTTCAAAGTGAGTGGTAGTTTTTGTCAGTTTCTTCTGTCTGAAATGTGCATATTAATTCATGGCGCAAGAGATGCAATACAATACGCAAGAAACAAGTCTTATCCCATTGTCTTAATGGCAAAATAAAGGATGTCATTGTCAAATGTGACCTCAGCAATTACATCACCCAGTTTTTACACACTTTGTCTGCTCTTTCAATAGTTTTTGTGTTATGCAAAATGAGTCGGCTAGGTACTTACAAAGCAAGGTGCTTATATGGTGCAGAAATTTTTTATTTTAAGAGTATATTAGTCAAGACGAGAGGTCTGTTTTTGATCGCCAATTCGTCATGATATATTAATTGTTAACATTAGCTTATATAAATATTATTACATTTGTCAATGTAGTTTAATATTGGTTACATTTTTTCAAGGGGTAAGTCTCCTTATTGGCATTATCAGATTAAAATATTGAATATTTTAGTTGGGATTATGGGGAAAAGCGATTAAATAATAAACAAAGTAATGAATACATCTAGTTATTAGGCATGTGATGACGTTAGTAATCTCGATGTTATTATGTTCTTTTAAGTGACCTTAATTGGCTAAGCTATAGGGTATAATTTGTAAGTACAACGATTTGATTGTCAAAGTACATTTTATTTCTCTTTTCCATTTTTCTTTCCTTTTTCTATCTTAACAAGTTTATTGCGAATGCTCTTCTTTTTTCTTAAGATGCATCTTGGTATGAAAGATCACTCAATTTGGATGGCCATCATCACATATTATATATATATATATATATATATATATATATATATATATATATATATATATATATATATATATATATATATATTAAATTAAAAAAAAAGCAGAAAAGAAGCACTAAATTGAACATGTATTTGCTTGAAAGCAGGAAAGACAAACAGTTCAACATGTTACTGAAAATTGGAAGGACAACCTTATGTTTTTTTAATTCATGGGGAGAACTTTGAATTGAGCATAATTTATTAGTAATTTGAAAATTTCGCCAACACTTCGAAAAGGTTTCCTCATGTATATGGGTAGACGGTAACAGATGCAGTAAAGAGGAGAAAGACATGATAATAAAATTTATTTATAATATATAAATTCTGAGCTATAAAATTATGTCACCTCGTTAATATATACTTAAAAGATATATAAAATGTAATAAGTGAATAACTGGTTATTGTTAAAATAATAATGTATAATAAAAAGTATTATATTTTTTTGTTAAATTTATAATAAATTATTTTTATAAAATAAAGTATTTATTTTTACTCATGTATATTATAATAAATTTTTAAACATAATTAATAATTTTACTATCAAGCATGCATATCATATCATAATAATAATTTCAGTAAACTACATCTCATATTATAATCACTCTTAGTCGTGTACTAATTAATTGTTGGAAAAGAAATATTATTATGCTTATTTAATTTAATGGCTATTAGTTTTTTATGATATAAATATAAATTTTTATTATTATGCAAGACACATAATTATAATATATATATATATATATATATATATATATATATATATTATCCAATAATTATATATTAATACTTTTTTAAAAACCATCACACTTTTATACCAAAGATAATCTGAAATAAAAAATAATTACAGATTTTTTTTTGTGATAAGAAAATAAAAATGTAATTACAGATTAAAACCGTTAGTTTTTTATTTTGTTTTAAAATTTGATTTTTATTTTAAAAATTAAAATTTATAAATATAATAAATAAATGCATAATAACCCATTAGTAAATACACAAATTCAAACATTTATTAATGATACTATTAAAACTCATTATCCCCTCGATATCTAATAATAAATATGCTTTTAAACTTACTTTCTATTAAATTTTAACTAGTTAATATAGTTTATTAAAAAAAATAAAAAATCAAATAACTAAAAAGAAATTATCTAAAGTACTTTTTTTATTAAACGAAAAAATGCACCAAAAATTTCTTTAGTTTATAAAAGATAGAAGTTAAATGCATAATAACTGACTAATAAATGCATGAATTTAAATATTTATTAATGAGACCATTAAAAGCTATTATTTTTATGCCAATACCTAATAATATACAAACATTTAAGATTCACATTCTATTAAATGTCTTACTAATTAATACTTCATAATTTATTAAATAACTAAAAAGAAATTTTCTAAAGTAATCTTTTACTAGGTGAAAAAAAGTGTATCAAAACTTTCTTACTTTATATTATAAATAAAATATTTTAAAAATTAAAATTTATAAATACACTACATAAATACATTAATAAATGCATGAGTTCATATATTTACCATTTATAATGAGATTTTCTTTAAAAAAAATATTTTAACATGTCACATGTGATTTTGAGTTGGTTAAAATTATTTATATAAATAACTATTCTTCATGAGTTACTCAACATTTGTATTGAGAGAGAATGAGAGTGAAAATATTTATAAGTTAAACAACTTGTGAATAAAAGTTGTTACATTTGTTTCTGTTAAAAAATAACAAGAATCAAAATAATAATAAAAATTACAAGGATTACCTAAGAAAATAATTTTACAAGAACCAAAACAAGAAGGGTTATATTATAGAGACAAAAACATATCAAACCTAATTTTTTTTAAAATAAAAGAAATAAATGAATCATATATTTAATATCCAAATGTTTTGTTTACATTTATAATTTTTATATAGTTTTAATTTATAAATAAAATTGACTTCCTTTCCAACCCCTTCTAAAACTATACTCCAAACATACCCTGTATATTGCATTGTGTAAATATCCCGGGTATGCCAAAATTAACCCAGGTAGAAATACTGAAATACACCCAAAAGCTAATTAGACTTTATGGAGTATGAATATAAATGAACCCGGTAAACTCGAATTGGACACAACCACAAGTTCCGGAAGAACAAAAATAAGATTACATTTTGTGTGTTAATATGAATATTGTTAATGAACCCGGTAAACTCGAATTGGACACAACCACAAGTTCCGGAAGAACAAAAATAAGATTACATTTTGTGTGTTAATATGAATATTGTTCCATGACAAAACTAAATTGCTTGAATTGCAATTGAAAATGAAAACAAATTCAATCATTTACACATATATAATATTTACAGAGGAGAGGAATTACCCCCAAAAAAAATTAGAAAAGGGAGGAGATGAATAAGATAATAAACCTACCCTACCCATTTTGCAACTAAAAGATTCAAACTATAGGGAATATTCAGCATCTATTGCTCTCTTTGCATTTTCTGGTTAACTGCATTCTTGGATTGCAATTTGTCCGAATAAGCAAAGGTAAATACTGGTGCAAAGCCAAACTTCAAAAAGAAGACAAAATGTAAAGGTCATTCTTCTACCAGTCCTCAAGCCATTCAGGCACATTAAGTTCTTTTACCTCCTGCAATGGAGAACCCAGATAACCAGTACTACAATCCTCAGAATGAACTTCCAAGTACTGTGTTATACGAGAAATAATTTCCTGCGGAACGGGAAAGGTGTGGTGTCTAATCCCTTCCCATTCAATACAATTAAACCATGGGTGACTCTTGACAGAATCAGGACCTTGGCTACCAAGTCTAGTGCTTTCTTCCACTTCAAGTAGCTGAACCAATCAGTTAAATAAAACACAAATAGAATAAGTATGCATAGATGTCATTTTAAGCCATGCAAACTACACAGTATCTTGAGAGAGTCTTAGTTCTTGCAATACCTTGGAGATGAGATCAACAGCTTCAGGGCTAAAAGTCTCGGGAAGATGTAGCTTTCTTTTTGCAATTTTGGCAACTGTATCAAGTTCATTTTCTCTCCATGATCCAAATGGCATCTCACCACGTAACATATAATATATTAAAACTCCCAACGCCCACCTGCATAATCAACAATGATGACATCCACAAAATGCTATCAAGGAACGTAAGTCAACCATAAATGCTTTACATGCTAGAGATTCAGAGCTTGTCCATTGCCAATGTATGCTAATACTGTTCGATCCAATTTGATGTAATGCAAGTCAGGTGTAATTACAATCATATTGGTTACAATTCAAAGGAATTTTTAATTTTTCATTCAGCAAATATTATGTTATTTCACGTTATCTTTATATCTTAGGAAATATAGAAAGGAATTTGTTACTGACAAGAGGAATTGTGTGGTTTAAGGAGAGAATCAATGTGTTTGGACAAGGTTTTATTTATACCAGTCAGCAGGGAAACCATGGCCTTTTCCCAAAACAATCTCTGGAGCCAGTGAATCTGCCATCCCACAAATTGTGAATGTTCTCTCACCAGAAAGCTGTTTTCCAAATCTGAAGTCCACCAGCTGCAACCAGTACAAAAATAATTGATCACATATATTATGCATATTTTATAGTTTTTGGCATGGCTATCATGCATCCATCATTTGCCGCAATATCATCTGCCATAACTCCATGGCAGATTCACCAGTAATAGTGCTGATAAACATGGATACCATGAAAAGCAATAAAACAAAAGTTCCCAAACCTGTATATGTCCAGTTTGTTCCAACATCAAAACATCAGGTGACACACCTCTGTAGAGAACACCATTCTGAAATTCAAGTATGAAATGCATAAAGGAAAAGGGAACCTTAGCCACTAGCCAAAAAAGGCAAAAAAGAATACAAAAAGTTATTTAGATACAAGACCTTGTGCAAGTCTTCCAAGGCAATAACAACAGAAGCAGCACAAAACTGCGCTGCTGATTCACTAAAAGGACTTGAAAGTATGGAAGACAAAGGGCAAGCAAGGCGAGTGTTTAGCAGTATTCCAGCATACATGCGGTCAGCACAAGTGCATAAAACCTGTGGTATACAGGCTGACGAGCCCATACCCTTAATCAAAATTTTCTCTTTCAAGACTTGTGATTCCTTTCCTAGCCCTTTCACCTTTGGCTTAGAAAATCTCTTCAAAGTAAGCAAACTTTCTGCAGCAATGTTTCATTAGCAAAAACAAATTCCAACATACACTATTTCAGTATAGATTACAATTAAATGCTATTAATTGATGTAGGAAAAGACAAATAAGATACCAAAGAACAAAATGAAGTAATTTATTTTAAGAAAATGTTGATATTTTTGGCCACTAAAAGATTAGATTTACATCCATTTAGTCCTTTCAAATATTTTTCACATCCACTTTCTTCAAATTTGATTAATTAAGAAGGGAAACTAATCCTACAATGATCAGGTAGGTTTATATTAATTTACTCTATAAAAGGACTTGATTGAGTCAGATTTGGGAATTGAATTGATGGAATCATTGATTCATTCCAAGTAAAAAGTAAAAAATTGAAGGATTGAATTAATTTAAATCAATTATTTCCTGGATTAAAGCATTCATTAGTTATATTTTAAGTGAGAAATTGGAGAAATATTTATCTACCTGAATCTCTTAAATTTGCAAGCCCTATTTCAGAGCAGTCAGTGGAATATAGCGTCTTTCTCCACTCCTACAATAAAAAGGTCCATGAGCTAATTTGAGGATCTCATGCCCAATGAATTGGAAAGCAACAGAAAGCTCTTACCAAATCTGAGAGCTGGACTTTATCAAGGGATGAAAAATCATAATTTGTAGTCAACTCCTTGGAATAATCCCTTGACCTATGATTATATTAATGGTGCCAATGATATGAAACTTTGTTTTAAAGTGCAGTATATAAGCAAATAAGCAGAAACCACAAAGCTGTTGCCTAACATAAGCACATATTAAAACGTACTTGTGATCTTCCTGAGAAATCTTTTGTAAGGAGCCAATAACAGATTCAAATTTGTCCTTTGTTAGTAAAGCACATACAACATCACCCACAGCAACAGCACTCAAGGAACCAATATTTTCACCAAGAAGGGCCCATTCACCAAAATAGCTTCCCTCGGGCTTCTCTATTGACAGTTCTTTTCCGCTCTGTGCATCATCCTCATTTTGGATTTCAGGCTTGAGGCTGTAGGCATTTGGACCAGTCAATAAATCAGAATCAAAAGTGATTTTCACTCGTCCCTTCTGGATAATGTACAATGCAAGGACTTCATTCTGCAAAGACATACTGAATATCATTAGGAAAGGAACAGAAAATAAATGGACAAAAGCAACCAAGCAAAAGCTTACTTTGTCTATTATTGTCTGCCCATTTGAGAAGGAAACTTCAGAAAGGGAGTCAGAAATCTGACTGAGTTGTAAAATTGACAACCTTGAAAGGAGATCTACAGACCGAAGCAACTTCAATGATGACAAGTTAGAGAATTCTGACATTAAAATCCCTCGAAAATCTTCTCGTTTTAAAGCCCAAAGAGTTCCTTTTGTTACAGCACGTACAGAAGCCTGGAGGGGTTTATTATACCTGTAATGCCATTTTGGGAAAAACAATATGTTAAAAATCTGCAAGGCAAAAAAACTAGTATTGTCATGGCAGCTACATCTGAAAAAATATAAGACATAAACATGACTTTAAATTAAAAAAACAACCTCACTAAACCTTTACTATTGTGTCAAGACTCACCCTCATAAAAATGGCTTCACATAATGCCAACAAAAAAGAAAAATAAAATTGCAAAAGCATCATATTAAGTGCTTAAAATTGGGTTGGGAAATTTATATAATATTTCCCATATTCTGGAATATTGCAATTATAGTTAAACTTTATATGCCTGTCCAGATAACAGTCCTCAACAAAATCAATTCCTAATCTAGAGGAAACTTGAATTGCCTCACAGCAAGATGTTTCTCATGCCAAAAAGAACTACTTCAATTTAGCAGAAGAACCACAAGAAGGTAAAAAGTATGATTGAGTGACTAACATTAGAGCAAGTTCTCCAAAGCATGAAAGTTTTTCAGCTGTGTAGCGCTGCAAAACCCTAGGTACCTCCCCATCTTTTTCTTCCTGCCATTGTAATAAAAGTTGAACAAGAAATGTAACACCCTCATTGACAATACAGAAACAAACCAAAATATCAGAAAAGAGTCAAAAGACCAGGTACAAGCAGCATTCATTATATGACCCTAGATCTTGAACCGAGATTTCATCTTGACTATACCAAGGGCAAAGCCAATTATAAGAGCTGAAGTGGTGGAGAGGGGTTTAAAAATAACAAAAAGCTGGTTTTCAAAGAGGTTAAATCTTGGGGACCAACTTTATCATGAATGAAAAATTAGTGGCTTGGAAAGCTGAGAAGAAATATTTATAGAAGTTTTCGAAGCCTGCAGGTGCCACGACCCTTGCCTTTGCCTCTGGCTAGGATGATTTTCAATATTTTCCTAAATGAATATCTGTGGACCCATCACAAATCAATACTGCAATCAAATGACACAGTTTATAAACCTGAGTCGCCAAGACCTCAAATTCTCCACTACCAACAACATAAAAACAGTCACCTTCACCACCCTGCAAAGTATAACTATTGTCACAATTCTGCAATAACAAATATAAACAAAGCCAAAATAAAGAGAATTTCTTAACAAGATCCAACGGCAAGTTCCAACTTCTTTTTCTGCCCCAGAAATCTACAAAGGTTGAAGAGTAATAGCAATCAAGAATTTTCAAGTTTCAATTAGAAAACTGACCTGTTTGACTATAATATCCCCAGGTTGGACCTCCACTCTTTGCATGCAATCCAATAAAACATGGCACTGAGAATCAGTAAGTTTTCGGAAGAGAAAATGATCATGCAACGCCTGCTCTATGTGTGCCTGGGGCATATGTAGATGAAGCGCCATCAAAGGTTCACAATTATTGAACTTTCCAATGGGAGAAACTAAATTTAATACTTTATACTAGCATACCAATGTTGTTAATGTTAATTAAAAAAATTAAAACCAGAGGAGTTAAATAAATTGTAATAGCAAAAGATGAATAGGGGGTTTACTTCTTCTTCCCATGTCTTCCTATGGGCTGAAGATGGAGGAACCCAGGATTGACCATTTTCTAGGGAATTTTCAAGTGCTCGAAGGCGTGCCCTTGACAAGTCATGCCTTACACGATGGTTTCTAGCGCTCCAACCAAAGGTGGAAGGGGATTCTGAACCTGTCACCTCTACAACTTGAGGCACAGGGTTTCGCAAAACATCACCATAACTTGCTGACTGACCAACAGCAGACTAAATTGAAAGACTAGATTAGTTACTAAAAATGAACAAGGGAAAATGAATATGTGACGGTTTCTTGGAAAAAATATAAATGAATAGAAGCAGGAAAAAAAGGAAAAGTACCATACTTCAGTTAGTCCATTTACATGCACAATGATGACTGTAATGTCATCTGTACGAGTTTCATACTGCAGCCAGAGCCGATAAGATTCTGCCACAATTGCAGCACAAGCATCACGAGGATCTTTAAATTTCACAACCTAGAAACATAACGGCAATTAAGAGACAAAATATGACTTAAATTGGATGATAAACCAAATCTAGGTTTAAAGTTGCTTTAAATTAAATTTACAAAACCTAGTTTTAAGACCAAATACACATGTCACTTGGCCATCATTTACACGTATCATTGTCAGAAATCTATAAGGGTTTGCTTCATGATTCAATTTAGACTTTGGAAAGATAGGTTGCAAGGTCATTGATGTGTCAAACTAGTCTGTACATAAGAAATTTCTGACCAAGCTTCTATGAATGAAGGCATGCCCGGTACATTCCACATTAACAGGACAGCTTGACAATAATAAAGCACCTCGACGGAAAAAGAAAATATCATTCCCCCAAAAAACTGATTTTTTAATACCCTTATTTACCCTACATGAGGGAGAAAGATTTACTAGATAAACACATGCTTATGGCACTGAAATGGATTACCAAAAGCATCATGCAATTAAATAATTTGTGTCTCAAAATTAAGTTTCAATTCATTCTTACACATTTCAATTATTAGACTTAATTATAGACAAGAATTAAGCCACAAAATATTAACCAATTTGAGCATAACCCATGACTAGTTGATTATTGCACTAATAACAGAAGATTAAATTCAACAATTTTAAAAGTGAAACTAATAAAATTTTAATACTTGTCGGGACTATTGCAGTAGCATTGCACCCTCCTAAAAATCATTTCTCTCCTTGGAATCAACTTCAGTCACAAAATGGTGTGCTTGGTTTCAATTGGATAGTGTGCTTGCAATTCTACAAATGCCAATCTTGCTTGAAACATACAAACAGCTTCATAATGAAAAGACTAATTTCTCCCTCTTACTTTGTAAATTATATAAAAAAAAATAAAAAAGCCACAATATGTTTTGGTGAATTATCACTAAAAGTGATTATTCCTAACAATACTCACTCAAAGGTTCCCATTATTAAATAAAGGTTTTGAGAGTATAAGGAATAATAAAGAGCTTTGGAACTGTGGCTTCTGATGCTGAAGTGTGGGGTATTTGGATGGAGTATAATTTCAATTTCCAGAATTATCAGCTGTAGATTTCTTTCTCCACGCCTTTATATGGAAAATTGTGTTTCCCATAACTGCCTTGTGGCTTTATTTATGCCCAGGAGTGAATATTCAAAAAGTCCCGAGTTGCAAAAGTTGATTCTCCTAATTTTAAGAAAGATTCCTAATCCCTAATTCCTAATTCTAATTCCAGAACCGAGAGAGACACAGTAACTAACATTAATTGTGCCAGATCGTGATTGCAACTGAAACGAAATAATAACCTAGCCACCAAACTTCTTTAGTAGACCAAAAAAGCAATTTTCAACAACAGAAACCCCAAAGAAAAGAAAAATAAAAAGAAAGAGAAAGGAATATTATTTGCCTTTGCACAAGAATAAAGCTGCCTTAAAAGAAAAGCAAGAGACATAACAATAAGGGAGATCTAGTCTTCCATACCATTTCAACCACAGTCTGGCTAGACAAAAACTCAAACACCCCATCACTGGCCAGCACAAAGAAAGGGTGATCCTGTGTGAGCTCAAACACAACAATCTCAGGATTTGCCACAACCCCAATAGTCTCAGCAATGGAATCACCAATACTCCGCGTAAACGCCGTCCCCGGATACATCCCATTCGGCACCCACAACCTCGGAGGGTCACCATCATCACCTTCCTCAGTGCCCCAACACTGCACATCAGGGTTCTTCAACCCCTCAATCTGATCCATAGTAAGAACCCTCGCCCCACACATCTTCACCCTCTCCAGCTCATCACTCCTAAAAGGCGTCTGATCAATCGACAAATCAACGGCCACAACTTCCTTCCCTCTCCTCTCCGCGATCACCGCCCTCGAATCGCCGGAATTCGCCACGTATATCGTCCTCCCTCTCACCAGCACCGTAATCGCCGTCGTCCCGCTCATGCTGTCGTCCAAAACATCGTTGTGCAGCTGCGAATTCGTCGCTAAAAACGCCGCGTGACAAGCCTCAACAGGATCAGCACGGAATTTGGAGTTCCTGAGCAAATTCTCGCACAGTTTCCGCTTCACGAACTGAGAACACTGAGCTCCGAACTCGCCATGGCCGTCGAAGACGCCGAAGAAGTGGTCGTTAGGGCTCGTACCTGTACAGGTAAAAAGAACCTCACTCTCACTCACAATGAGAAAGAATCGAAGCATAGAACACACAGAAATAGAAACAGCGATAGAAAGACACAAAAATTTAACGAGAAACGATACCAAAAGGTGTGTGGATGCAGAAACTGTCTTGGTTAGCTTTATCGAGTGCATCGGGGTAGTAACCTCGTTGCGACAAGAACGAGTACCGCAATTCGAAGTTTCCGGAAGGAACATTCACGATTCGGGAACCGTCCGGTGGAAGAAACTGCGCGGAAACCCTAGCGAGTCTTCGGATTCCAGCTTCAGAGTCTCTGGTGATGCTCAATTGGTTCAATTGGTCTCTGATTTCGCCTTCTTCAACATCCGAAGAGGAAGGGGAGAAATTCACGACTTCGGCGACGTCGTTTCGCGCGATGGGGTCTCCGTTGATGCTGGAGCCTCTGCAATTGTCGCCTATGCAGACTCGCGAGTAAATGCAACCCATTGAGAGGAGAAGAAGAAAAAAAATGGAGGAAACAACACTGGTGCTAAAATTGGCATCAAGGAGTTGGAGTAGAGAGAGACTAGTGTGGTGAACTAAAAGTTGCGTCCTAATTTTTTTTATCCATGCAAATTAAAAATATTATCAAAAAAATTTATAATAAATCACCTATTATTACCTATTATTATGTGATTTAGGAGGAAGGAATTTTGAGAGGAGGGGGAGCCACAAATTCTTTGCAATAAATGAGCATGATGATGATGATGATGATGATGATGATGCATTTGGGAGATGAAATTAATGATGAGTAATTAAAAGAAATTATATTGTCAATGTTGCAGTGTGGAGAAATTTGTGAAAATTGATAGGTTTTGTGTTTTTGGTTGGTTTTTCTTAAAAATGGTTGTTACTAATTGGAGTTTAGTTAGTTGATGGGGCGTGGTATTTGATGTAGTCGTGGATTGGATTGGATTTGGATGTGGCAAAAATGGTGTGGTTGGGTTAAAGAGAGAGAGTCAAAAGAAGAGGAAAAGGGGAATTGATGAGAGAAGCAATTTTGGAAAGGGGCCAAGAGATGGCATTACCAGAATAGTGGCACTGTATGTAAGCCTACGGTTTATGATGAGAAACTTTACATGTTTGATTAAGTTTAGATACATGATTAGTTCTTTAGTTAATTCAAAAAAATCAAATTTTGTGAGACATACTTTGACTTCTAACATAAACTTAAAGATTCCAGTTCCCCTTATCATTAAGAATTATATGAGTAGGATGTAAATAAGTATGCATGATATGATCTGTTATTTAATTATAAATTATAAATTATCGTTTGAATTATTTTAAAAATTAATAAATTTATTATACATAAAAAAATTATGATGAAATAATTTTATGAAAAATTTTACACTATAAATGTATAACTTTTTTTCTCAAATTATATTTATTATATATTTTTCTTAAGAGTTAGGTTTAGAAAAAAAAAGACGGGTATTTTGTTATATGAACTTCAAGTATGTAATAAAAAAAAATTAAAAAATATTTAACCCACAGTTATTATATACTTAAAATTATCAATTATATGTGTGTTTAGTTGTGTGTTTGGTTCTACTTCTCGGACTCGCATATTTCCAAATTAAGTATAGCTTTCTTCGATCATATCCCTGTCTACCAGTAGTATAAGTTAAAATAATTCTGTATCAATTTATTATTTTACGTAAAAAAAATTAATCACTAAAATGACAAAAATTTGAATTCCTATTATTAAAAAGAAGAAAAGTGCGCACTGCGCATAGGATGGTGGGGAGAGTGAGTGAACAGAAGAGTGAGGGTGTTGTGTGGAGACGTATCAGTGCATGTGTAAGGTCAGAGTCAGAGCTTTTGTTAACGTTTTCACGCGCCAAACCTGTTCCTTCATGATCACTACCTTTCATTATGCCCACCATATGTCCTCGTGTTTAACATTATATACTAGTATTTTTCTTTATAATTTAATTTCATTTAAATGATAATTTTGTTTTAAAATTAAAGTGAAAATTATTATTATTATTATTATTAGTTTTTAGTCATAAGAGTCAAATTTGTGTTCCACTAATATTTTTATATGTTAACTTATCTTTTTGTCATTTATGAACCATAAATTCCGGGTTTATTTAATGAAAATTTTAACTGCTTGTCACTGTTGTTACTAACAATGTATGTTTGATTTAGTTTATTTTTTAAAGAATAATTACTTGTTTTTATTAATTTCTTAAAATAATTTTGAAAATAAAAAAAAATTATAAAAAAATGATCATTTTAAAGCATACACTCATTTTTTAAAAAGGCATAATTTAATTTCAGTGAAAGTTTTTTCATTAGTTCATATTAATTTGTTTGAGTTTATACATCTTTTTTTATTGAGTTGAATTCATAAAATTTGATTTACGTAATATTGATACTGCGTAATTCAAATAATTAGTTAGAATTTAAATTTTAAAAAATTGGTAAGCATTAAATAAAAAATGATTATATCAACAATGCTTATAATAAAATAGAGTATCCTTTTCAAAAAAAATAGAGTATCAAAACTGGACCCGCTAAAAATTAGTTATCATGAAGTTCTATCATTCAGCAACCTTCGTAGGGTCATTAATTGATGGTTTCAGTGACAGAGTTGTTATTTTTTCATCATTTTCTGCATCATAATCCCTTCTTACAAGCTCTGCAATGAGTAGGATACACACACCATGATTGTTCCTGATCCAAGGATCCAGTGTATGTTTAGATTTAATTCAAAATGATGTGTAAAAATTTTGAAATAAATCTAGTGATCTATAAATTTAATTTTACAAAAGGGTCTAAATATTTTTATGAACTTTATTTTGCTCCAAACTGATACATGTACCTGCTGATTCTAGCACTAACAATGCATGACCACAAGTGATTGATATCTGATAGCATTTAAGAAGTACTAGTATGGTAAAGAAGGATATCTAGGAAGTATGGTGTAGAAGACCATTTGGATCCACAATCATTCCTTATGACACATCATTTCCTTTTCTAGTTTCTTAGGTGGTCCCTCACTTTCTTTTTTCCCTTTCTTCTCTAACTTTAATGCTCATCCATTTATTTATAAAAAATTATCATGGACACTTTATAGTGCATGAAGGATATTCTTGAATCAATTTAATTGAATACAAATTATAGCAACTGAATTGAAAAAGTGACCGATTATTATACGGAGTAGTACTAATTATAAAAATCAATTTCAAAATATTATAATAATATCTACATTATTCAAAATCATCTAATCTAATAAGCTGCAAAATATTTTTAAGCCTAGACATGTTTTAAATTCCAATAAATACGACTCTATCTATTTTTTTACGAAATATTTTATTATTACTTTAGATCTTGATAATTTTTTGTGTTATTTTTTATTCTTTACCATTAACTATAATTAATCTAGTACGTTAACAAAATAAGAATATTAATCTGTTTGGGCTGATTGGAAAATTCTTTTTTTATTAAATGCAAATATTTGAAACGAAACGTATTTGATAAAATTGGAATTGAAATAATTTTAACTCAATTTTAAAATATTTTTACATTCATTTTTAAAATTTAGACAAAATAATTATTGAATTTAGTTTTATTTTAAAAAAAAAACATTCCCTACATTTGACAATGATTATTATTATTATTATTACTATCAACGGTGTTACTGTCACCATCACTAATGTCATTATTGTTGTAATTGATTCAATAAACTCAATTCTACTAATAATTTTATCCTTTGTAAAATAATTATTTTATGTTATAACTATTTTTAAGAGTTAGTTGTTAGAGACTTAAGCCATATATAGCTTAAGATGCTCTTCTATTGGACATTGTGATTAGTTTTTGTTTTTCATTGTAAATTTTTCATTCTCTTGTAATTGGAAAAAGTTGTTCAATTTAATTATTTTGGAGTCTAAGCTTGTTGCGTATTACTCATTCTTGGCTCAACAAATTGGTGTAATGAGCGTGGATCTTGAGTTATGGGTTCGGCCATGTATAAGGGTTGAGAAGTTCACTAGTCAAAATGACTTTGGACTCTGGAGGTTGAAGATGAGCCCTTCTGGTATAGCAGGGTTTGGTGGAGGCTCTTGAAGGAGTGGTCAAGCTTGAGAAATCAATGTCAAGTACAATCACCATTATAGATGACAATGGGTAGAGTCTTATAGTATCTGTTCTCATAGTCGTATTTAAAAAAAATGTCCATACTTAGTCTCATACCCACATGGGTAACAACTTTAATCCATATCCTCGTACTCGTTGAGTTCTTATATACTCATACTTGCGCTGTGATCCACATTTTACTTATGTATGAAGTTAATAAATAAATAAAAATATATTAATTAAAAAAGTTATTACAAATAGATTAAAAATTTATTCTTAATTAAGTAATCCAAACATAACTTAAAACACATTCACACATAATATTACATTCGGTCCCATATATAAGAAACAATTACCTAATTCATCAAGATCAGTATAAGTGGTTAGATTAATTAATTTGTCATAATTTAATATTATTCCAAGACTACTCATCACATTAAATGATTCAAGAGGTGATTATTTTTTAAAGATAACTTTTTAACCAATGAGTATACATTATTTTATTGATAACTCAATAATTAATGCCCCCACTTTCATGGAGAAATTATGAATGTATATCATTAATAAACCTCATAATTGATTAGGGATAAAATGGAAATTTAACAATAAAGTAGCCTTATGTTTCTTATAATTAAGATCAAGAAAATGTTGTCTTTTATTTTTTATATATAGGATCGAAAGTAATATTAAAAATAAGTAAACATAATTGATTCGTCCAAACTTAAGTCATAAATAAACATTACAAAAATAAGTCATTAAATAAGTACAAATCTATATTACCAATTTGAAGCACCAAATAACACAAAATATCAATTCACAATTGGAAGTCAATCTTAAAATAACTTGTTAACAAATTCATAAATTTATACGTAAAAGTAAATAATAGTTCAATATTCTTAAATAAAATGTGAAACAAATTTAATATAAAGTATGTTGAATTAGCCATTAGGTTCACTGCTCTAAGTAAGACCCTAGTCATAAAATTAATTTAGAAAATGTAATTATTTTTTATAGAAGAATATGCCTAATATAAATTATTTACCCAAATAACATATTTTAATTACATTAATATTTAATATATGTGACATATATGTGCAGGGTGGGTATTATAGTACTCATACCCGCATCCATCCTTAGTTTCAATAAGCATATAATTAATATCTTCACTTGTAAATACTTTTGTGGATTATAGGATCCGAGTTTATTTTGTCATTCCTAATCATCGTCATTACTAGCGTGACCATCAATTGGTATTATCAATGTCATCAATGTCAATACCATAAAACACATCCTTAACTTAATTCTAATATACAGTTTATTTTCAAACTAAAAATTAGTGAAAAAGTAAAACTAAATTTAAAAAATGACGACCATTACTAATAGGGTACAACAAGTGGTAAGAGACTAGCATCACATAGAGCCAAGGAGGTTGAGGGAGTGAAAGGCACGAGCCCCAGCCACAAGAAAGAGCTTGTGAATTGTGATTTTGAAGAGTGTAATGCAGATTAAGCCAAGCCAACCCCATACCCAGTGGCATATATCCATTCAGCATGTCGTGTTCTGTTCTACACCTAGCTACTCTCTCTCTCTCTCTCTCTCCTTTAATTCATTTCATGCATTCACCAAAGTCACATCAGCTTTAGAAAAAACTCATCTCACACACCGTCCTACATTAATTAGGCACATTGGTTTTTCCCGCTCAATCACCTCCATTTAGTTAGCTAGTCAAGTCATCAGCTCAGCATTTTCTTGCTTTGTCTACTAGGACTAGGATATTTGTCGGCTAATTCTATATATTTATTTTATACATGAGCTTTGTTGTTTACTAAATTAAGTTTATATTTGTGATAAAAAAAAGTTAAGCTCAACGATAGTAAGAAAATCAAAATAAAGTTTAAGAAAAAAAGGTTATCACCTGTTAAATATGTTATTACTTCATGTTATAGCCTCAACTTAAAAACGTACGTCATGCACACGGACAAAAATATAGAAGTGCATGTCATTTACTTGTTTAGATCATTTTTGTTTATATTACGTATTATTTATGGGATGATTTAATTTAATTCTTTCAGTTATTGAGTTTACTATTTCAACTTTCAAGCTAATTTTTTGACACTTAACAATTGATTTGACACCAAAAACGTTTGATTTGTTGTAAATTATGAGTGTTAGTTATATTTCTTAAATCGTTAATGGGATAACCAACATATTATATTGGTTCGAGTAGTACGTTAATTTCTGTATAAGGTTGAAATGAAATAAATTAATTGTATCAAGCTTTTTTTTGTTAACATATTATATATTATAAGTATGAAGTATTCATTGAATTTCTCAAATTATTTATGATTAATTTTTGTTAAAAAAATTGGCCAATCATTTTAAGATCCTTTCAACTTTTTTATTTTTCATCCATAAGATTGAAATACAAGATATTAATTCAGTGTTGATCAGTGTTACTTAGTCAGAGTATTAGATTATTGGTTCAATTTGTGGGTCATTGATTGATCTGTGTCATCTGGTATATAATAAATTTATAATTTTACAGCGAAGTATTATATATTATATTATATTTTCCATATAAGTAACTTGGTTTAGTGGTGTTAATTATTTCAAATTAATATCCAATAGGACAAGGGTTTGAATCTACCTAGGTATTTAAGTGAATTATATTTTAATTTCTAGTTTTTGATACTTAAATGAATGTGCATGTCACTATTAAAAAAATGTGTTCCAACGACGGTTATTTAGCGCCTTCAACGGTGGTTGATAAATCGTCTTCGAAGCTATCATCATGGAAAATGTTAAATTTTTACAACGATTCTAGAACCATCTTAGTCTATTTGGTATTCAACAACGATTTTCATCCAAAAACCGTCTTAGAATCTGAAACAGTCTTAGTCTAATCAATATTCTAAGACGGT
Source organism: Glycine soja (assembly GCF_004193775.1). Taxonomy (NCBI): domain Eukaryota; kingdom Viridiplantae; phylum Streptophyta; class Magnoliopsida; order Fabales; family Fabaceae; genus Glycine; species Glycine soja. The sequence continues at coordinate 48,718,657 of NC_041002.1, forward strand.
TTTATGGTTTTTACCTTAAAACCGTAAAAAACCGTCTTAGAATGTCATAATTCTAAGATGATTTTAATTGATAACCAATATTGATTTTTTAGGTCCTATATGAATAAATTTTTCTGCAAATACAATTTTCAAGGCAAAAAAAATCACAAGAGTCCAGTTTCAACAAATTAAATCCAGAATTTCATTTGTATTAAAAATCCACAGTTAACAAAAACAACATATACACAAGCAAATATCTCAAATACTGGGTGACCTCAGATTATGGAGGTGAAACTCCAATTTATATTAGAGAACTATACTAAAAGTATAGTAAGCAAAACTACATATAAATTTTGTATATGTGAAAATGTTGAGTTGAACTTGAAGAAGTTAGGAAGAATAAGTCTTACCATGCAGAGAAAACAATAGACTGCCTCTTGGATCATAATAAGAGATTACTAGTTTCTCATCCTTTCTGAAATGATAAGCTAAAGGGGTTAATATATTCTAGTGTTTAAGCTTTGTAAGCTTCCTCATCTCTGCATCAAAATCATCTTTCTCTTGTCCTCTTGACCACCACTTCCACTCCATTAGCCATCACAACCTTGTAAGAAAATCCAAAGCTTCCATTTCTAAGCACTTCCACGGCCGCTCTCATCAAATCAGACAACCCAAACATGCCTTTCTCATCATTCACCGCCACACCTCCTCCTTCTTACTCCTTGATCTCACAATTAAAAACACAACTAGTGAGAACAGAAACACACTTGCTACTATATATGCAAGATATCAATTGGCAAATAAATTCAACTAGCGAATAGCATTTGAAAACTTACAACTAAAGAGTTAAGGAAGCCCAAAATGACGGTGGGAAAACCCTGAACATCGTACTCGTTCGCTAGTTCATTTTCAATGGTAGCGTTGACCTTGGCGAGAACGATGTCGTCAGGCTTGAGCTTAGTAGAGGTGGCGGCGTACTTTGACGCCTTGAACAACGACGTCCTTGTCATGCACCTCAAGCTCCTTGAAAGCCTTCGACAAGTGGTTAAAGCCACCAAAGTCACCAAAGTCACCGAAGTAGTCATTGCAGTTGTTGTCATCCTTGTCGAACTGGTTGGGATCTAGAAAAATGCATGTGGTGAGAAGTGGCGGTGGCGTCATCGGATTCCTCGAGGAAGTTGAGATCTTCGTCGTGGATGGATGAGAAGAGAATGATAGTGGTGAGAGAGAGAAACAAATAGCTTGGTTGTGGAAGGGGTGAGGAAGGCAACAAGGTGCAAGAGGGGAGAGAACCCTAATTCAAAGAGGGAGTGAGTGGGGTGAAATGGCGTGACTCATGGAATACAAAAATTATCGAGTATAAAATGAGGGGCAAAACCTAGCTACTCCTGTGATCTCATTTCTTTGAAAGAAATTAGACTCTAACTACTAGGTTGGGGAATATTTTTGGTGAAAATTAAAAAAGCTAATAAAATTTTAATTTCCAGCAAAGAATTAAATGCTTAATATTAATATGTAATATTTTGTATTTGTAAGTATTTATGAATATAAAAAATATTTTGTATGCAATAAAATGTACCACTTGAAATTACATATCTATTTTTTATATGTTTATAATACTTGTACATAAAGAGTCTTTATTAACTACTTTAATTTGCCTTGGGTCCATAAATATGTTAGGACCAATCCTCTCTTGCTTGCAAGAAATTATTTTTGTTATGTTACATGTACTTGAACCCAATGGATGGAATAAACATAGTTCAAAGAGGTAGTTGAAAGAGGATATTGTGCTATAGTTGACCAACTAAATTTCCTGAAAATTAATTATGTTAGTAAAGTTGCTAGATATTCCACACCAATGTCAAAATGACAAAAAATTATGTGATATGTACATTGAATAATTTCTATATTATTCTCATGAAAATATTATGATTAATTGATTACAAAATAGAAGATAAAATCATTAAAGTGTGATAAAATCAGTTAATTACCATGATTAAAAAAATAACGACCCAAAAGAACATCTATAAATAGAACCGAAGAATATTGTTTCGCGACAAAAACTTGTTCGGGAATAATGGTCCGCAAATGCTAATCAGCAAGTGTACTGAGTCGCACAAGTAATATAAAATGGTAAGAATCGAGTATCGAATCACAGGGAACTTGTTTCATTCAGAAAATGTGCATTCAATAAGTAAACATTTGTGTAAAACAAGTAAATAATCAAAATGGGTTTTTGTCTACAATTTTAATTAACTACAAACTAAAGTATCTAACAGTGAGAGGTAAAAACAGTCAAGTAAAAGCGTTAGGTCATTCTACTGAACCTACTTTGATGTTACTAAGTATTTTTCCCTATTTAACGTTGTTTTAGTGTTTTATGCTGAAAACAACTATCCAGACCAAGATCCCTAGAGTGAATGGGCCTAACTCTATTTAAACTTCGTCCTTGATCCCTCAATAAACCTGGTTTAAACGAGTTGCATTAAGATTACAGTATAATATAATCTAAATCACTACACTCCGTCTCCAGACATACAGTTTTCTAGCCTGCTCTATCAAGTTCTAAGGTTTTAAAGTACTTCCCAGTACTAAAAATCCTAACTTTACATACAAATGGGTGATCAAGCCACAAGCATGCAAGAGATAAGTGTAGATAAAAGCAATTAACATATAAAAACAACTTTAAATAGATAGTAAAAGAATATTACATCAAATGTTCAACAGAAATCCCCAACAAGAGGTTTAACCTTCCATTGCAAGTTAATAACTTTCAGCACAAAGGATAAATATTTGAAGAAAATCTAAGGTTACAAATGGATGAGGATGTCTCCTCCACCCCTAGAACCCTAAAATCACTCCTAAAACCTAAACTCTCTTGAAGGTTAGAGCTTTGCTCTGTTTTTCGTCTCTCTGGGTGTGTCTCTTCGTTTCCTCTCTCTGTGTCTCTGATGCCCCCCCCCCCCTCATTTTTACACCAACTTTAGTGTTTTAAAGGCTCCTTGACGTTTCAGATTCTAAAGGCTCGCTTAGCGCCTTTTTCTTGCTAAGTGCGAGCTAGTGAATTCTCGCCTAGCGAGTTGGGCACGCTGAGCGCGAGAAGGGACAAACGACTCGATGGGCGAGCTTGTGGCACGCTGGGCACGAGCATTTGAGACAGATCTTCTTCTAGGGTTTCCCACGCGCTAAGTGGGCTGAGTGCCTCGCTTAGCAGATGTCACTTGCTAAGCACATATGCCTCGCTTAGTGAGACACCAACTGCTAAAACTTCTCTTCATTTGACCTGAAACTGAAGTTGATTCACATTAATTCATAAAAATGGGAGTATCTGCTGAGCAAAATCAAACTAAACATGAAAATATGTACAAATCCTACCAAAAGAACCATAAATTGAGGGAAATATGCTAATTTAATGAAACTATTCAATACAAAAGTTAGTCGTAAATGACGACTAACAAACTCCCCCAAATTTACAGTTTTGCTTGTCCTCAAGCAAAGAAATAACAGTTTACTTGTCCTCCAGTGACAAAATTCACAGTGGTTAATCGAAAGATGTGTTTGTTCCAAAACATTCAAGCACATGACATAAGTGGCACACAATGCTTCAACGAATAACTTTTGGCAAGAATATGCAGACTTTCAAAGATATGACCATGCTTTTTAAGTAGCACAAGTGAAATAAGTTAGCAGGCAAGACATATATCAAGGAAGGTTCATCAAGCCAATGCCTCACGGTCACTGTTTCTCTCACAAACATAAGTGTTTAAGGCAATTTTCCAATTCAACAACCAACACAAGTCTCAACTTTTGAATTTCATCTCATGACATACAATCACAAACACATAAATTGAATCTGAAGGACTTTCTTGGCTTGTCATGAGGCTGAGCTGCAAATAATTTATGGTTTTTCTAGGATGCAAAACCTTAGGTTCTAGGAGAGCATTCATCCTTAGATCAACTCTTTTCCTTTTATTCCAGCTTCTATTGACTTGCCACATACATTTAAGGCACTTAGCTTAGGTAACAACACACACAAACTTTTATTCTTGAAATTTCTCTCTTTTATTTTAGCAATCTTTGCTGCTTCTTATTTCTGTGTGGCTGTTACTTGTCTTACCACAATTATCATCACCCAACAACCTCCCCCAAATTTGGAACAAATTTGCTTTGAACCATGATGCTCTCCTACAACCTAAGGAAAGGTAGATGGAGATTATAATTCAAGAGGCTCAGGGTCCAATCAATCAAAAATAAGCTCAACATGGGTGCAAGGGATTCATCATTCATGAACAAGGTAAGCTATTTGGCTAAGTGGCTAATTCAATCAATCCTGGCCTTCATCATTTCCAAATTCATGCATTCATTCAGTATTCAAAGATTCATGCAAAAATCGGTACTCAATGCTAGTCCCCACCAAGAATTTTTCATGGAGTAGAGATGACAGTTGTTATTGAAATGCTTTCCTCCACAAAAATCACAATTTACCGGTGGTGGGTGATTGACCCCTAATCGTGTGCTTTCAAGATGCTCAGTCCACCTTTTTAAAAGATCTTCCATCTTTAAAATGTCTTCCATGGATCAAGTTCTTATGAGGTTCCACCCTACAAGCATAGACTCACAAGAAAAAAAATTAAGTGAATAAAGAAAAGTTGAAAAAAATAGTTTTTTTGGAAAAAAAAAATAAAAAGTTAAAAAATAAAACTGATTGCTTTAAAATTGAAATATGCAGACAACCAAGTACGAAGAACAAAGTCCCCGCCAACGACGCCAATAACTTGTTAACTCATTGACAAGTGCACCAAATTGTCTCAAGTAGTAAAGTACTTAGAAGTTAGAGTGTCGAATCCACAAAAATTTTGTTTTGTACTTAGATTGATGCAAACCCAATCTACAAGCAATATATAGCAAATTTAAAATAGAAGATAAAAAGAGGTGGGAGATAAGATAAAGATTTAAAAGAAAAGATAAGAGATTTAAAGATATAAAAATAGAAGATAAAATAGATAAAAGATAAGAAAAGTAAAAGATAAGGTAATGATGAAAAGATAATTCAGAATACAAATATGTTGGGGCCTAGCATGCCAAAACTATTTGTGATACAATGTTGATGATTTTCTCTATCTAATGTTATCTCAATTTTCACCCATATCTACTATGATACTTTATCTTTGGTTTCCCGCACGAAAAGCCTAATTTATCTATTTTTTTCTTCCAAATTTCTTTGCAATGATAACAATAATAAATCACATTAAGATTAGAGATTCACGAAATAGGCTAAATGAATATCAATCTATTTCTAGCAATGATTTCTTTTAGACACCCTTTCTCAGTTTCTTTAGAAAATAACCATTTTTCAATGCATTATCCCCTAAACACTACATGGATGGTCAAACCATAATAAACAATTAAGCACATAAAAGAGAAATAGAAACAAGATTACATTAAATAGATAATAGGAAATAGTTACATTACAAGAGTTGGCTTCCGAGGCTCCCAACAATGGGGTTTTAACCTCTCATTGTCATGAGAGGCTTTCACTTTAGGGATTGATATTGATAGAAAAAGAAGAATGGATAAAGGAAGTGATGGGGATAATGGACAAGCAAAAATGATTTCCTCTATTAGAGATACTTAGACTTAGGATGTATTTATTATAGAGCTTTGAGTCTCCGAAGTGGTGTTTTTCCCTTATACTTCCTACTTCTTTTATAGGCCTTGTTGGACCTTGCGGCCTCAATAATCTTAAGAGAGATAGGCTTAGAATGCAGAAGAAGCAACAACAATCAATTTAATAATGTTCTATAAACATGCAAGGCAAAATTGATTGCAATAACATAAATGAGATAAGGGAAGAGAGAATGCAAACACAATTTTATACTGGTTCGGCCACTTCCCGTGCCTACGTCCAGTACTCAAGCAACCCACTTGAGATTTCCACTATCTTTGTAAAATCCTTTACAAAGTCTGAACCACACAGGGACAACCCATCCCTTGTGTTCAGATGCTTTACAACAAGAGACTCACAGTCTCTTAACCAATCTCATTGAATAAGAAGAATGGAAGAAGAATTCTCTCTTCAAGAGAAGAATATTACAATGAATATCATGTAAGAATCCTTATAGATTTTGCAAGTGTTTGGTCAATGATTTCTTTTGAGAGAGCATTTGACAATGAAGTTCTTTTGGAATCTCTCTCATTGTCTTTTGAGAGGATAAGACATTTTTGCCAAACAAAACTCTCTGCAATTTCGTCCCAAGTCACACATATATATAGGCCTTTGATGGCCATTCAAAATCCAAATGATAAGATGTGACTGTTGGCGATATTCCTTGAAAATCCTCTCTGGTAATCGATTACAGAATTAGTGTAATCGATTACACAATTATTTTTCTTGAACAGTTGTAACTCTTCATTTAAAATTTGAATTCCCAACGTTTAGAGTCTCTGGTAATCGATTACATATGATGTGTAATCGATTACACACTTTCATGTGCCTTGGTAATCGATTACATGTGCCTTGGATGACTTGAAATCTTTTCATTTTGAGGCAATGCTTGATCTTGAAGAAATCTTGAATCAAGGCTTTGTTTGTTGAAACAATCTTGTATTAATCTTGAAGCAAAATGAGCCTTGTTTGATTTTTCTTTTGACATCATCAAAATCATGTATACATACATTCACAGGCCTAAGGTAGCTTACTTTTCAGGCTGATTTCGTGTTGAGCGCGCCTTTGGGCTTCCTCTTGCGCCTTCTTTGCGCCATGCTGGAGTTTTCCCGATTAGCGAGGGTACGCGCTAAGCCTGGATTGTGCGCTAAGCGAGTGGTCCAATTCTTCCAATTTTTCTTCGAGGCTTTTCTTCTAATTTTTGGATCAATTTTCCTCTAAAACACTTTGAAATCTTCTTCTTTTAACTTCTGTTAATAAAAAACTACAAAGATATTAATTTCTTTATTATTTCATTAAAAACAACTGTAAAGTAAAGAAATTACAATTATTCTTAACAAAAATTGACTATCAAATTAACTCAAATTTCGCAGTTATCAGACATATAAATCACCAAAAATAAATTTTATCTCTCTCAACAAACGTTTTCTTCTTATGCATAATTTAAAAATTGATCTGGTGTTAGTATGCTTATGAAATTCAAGTATCTACTTCCAAACTATACATATTGGACCATATTTATCTTAAATTTATAGAATAGAGTTTAGAAACTATTTTTTAAATGATAAAATAAACAATTCATTTAATCATTTTTATTGAAAGTATAATAACTTAATTATACTAGTTGCTACCATAAAAATTTCTGTTTTTTAAAACAAAATTATTACTCATTAAATGCGTACAGTAATCTATTAATAATTATTACATTTTTTTTTTTGTAAAATAACTAATAAGATTCAAACCTAAGATTTTTTATACAAACCATCCAAGCCTCCAACTACTAGGTCGATATTTAGTGGATAATGATTATACGGAAAAATTACTCATTTGTATCTATAATTAAAAATATACCTTTTGGTTTCTACACTTAAAAATTATTTATTTTAATTCTTGTAGGGACTAAAAGAAAACCAAAAGTGCTTGTGCAAGATATAAAAAAGATAATTTTTAAGTATAAAAACTAAAAGATAAAATTTGTGTAACTGTATAAAAACCAACATTTTTTTCTTGTTGCAATAAATTCTAGTTGAAAATGATCTAGAATTCTAATATATATATATATATATATATATATATATATATATATATATATATATATATATATATATATCTAAAAAAATAAAATGCACTTTTCCAAAAATATTCTTAACTTATTTATAATATTTATAAATATTAAATTTTCAATATGCATATACATATATGACTATTTTTTGGGCCGGCAAAAGTGGAGCTCTAGCATGAGTCTTAGTCACCTAATCCTATATGCCTTAAAATTAATTTTTTGTTTGGAGTTAAAGAGCCTGTGCATGGTATTGGACAAATGAAGGGAAATGCTAGGTGCACCTAGCAATATTGCTGGTGCACCCAACAATTTTTATGAATGGACCATTTTGCCCTTTAAGAAAAAAATTATAAAAAGCGTGAAGTTCCTCCGGAAGAAACACTTTTTTCGAACTGCTTCTTCTTCTCTTTCGTGAACCTGCTTCTTCTTCTCTTCTCCGCGAAGTGATTCTTCTTCTCCGCGAGGCGCACCAAGGTTGTTCTTCTTCTTCTCCGCGAACAGGTTAGTCTCCCTACCCTTTGCTTGTAATATGCAGCATTGTTGTAGCAATGGAACCTTAGGATAGTTACCTTAGGATAGTAACCTTAGGATAGAAGACGAGAGTAGAAGACGCCGAAAAAAATGGGGAAAAAGGCTCACGACGGAGGCTTCCGGAAGACCCGTTAGGGGTTCTTCCGGAAGTTCCGGAAGAAGCTGTTCTGGAAACTTTCCGGAAGAAGTGTTCTTCCGGAAGAAATTCTTGCGGAAGTCTCCCGGAACACCTCTTCTGGATACTTTCCGGAAGAAGTAGTTCTTCCGGAAGAATTCCGGAAGAAGGGTTCTTCCGGATGACCTTTGAAATTTCCGGAAGAACTTTCCGGAAGAAGTGGTTCTTCCGGAAGTGTGTTTTTTCTTTTAAACTAAAATTGTTTTTTTTTAAATGAATTATTATATTTTTTTGATTATTTTGTTTTTGAGATTTTATGAAAAATGAGGTTTGGGTTTTTGATGTCATGTTTTTTTTATAATTTAAATTGTGTATTTTTACTAAATATTAATTTGTAAATTATTTATTTTTTTGTTTATAAAAGAAGTTGTGTTTGTTTTTGTTTATTGTTTATTTTTTTAAATTAGTGTTTTTTGTTTATAAATGAAGTTGTTTATTTTTATAAATGAAGTTGTGGATATTTTTTAATTAATTAATTTTACATTAGTTGTGTTTTTTTTAAATGAAGTTGTTTATTTTTTTTAAAATTAAGTTGTGGATGTTTACTAATTAATTATTTTTACATTAGTTGTGTTTTTTTTATAAATGAAGTTGTTTATTTTTTTTTAAAGTTAAGTTGTGGATATTTTTTAATTAATTAATTTTACATTAGTTGTGTTTTTTTAAATTAAGTTGTGGATGTTTACTAATTAATTATTTTTACATTAGTTGTTTTTTTTTTTATAAATGAAGTTGTTTTTTTTTAAATTAAGTTGTGGATGTTTACTAATTAATTATTTTTACATTAGTTGTGTTTTTTTTTTATAAATGAAGTTTTTTAATTTTTTTTTAAATTAAGTTGTGCATGTTTAGTAATTAATTTTTTTACATTAGTTGTGTTTTTTTATAAATGAAGTTGTTTAATTTTTTTAAAAAATTATGTTGTGTATGTTTTCAAATAATTTGATTTAAATTAGTCTTATTTGTTTATAAATCAAGTTGTTTTTTTTTTTTATAAAGAAAGTTGTGTATATTTTGACCGAAAAAAATACGTGTTCGACATGATTTGCAGATCATGGCTAGAACACGAGGTTTAGGTCGTGCCATAGGTAGACTTGTAGGTAGAGATAAACATGATGATCATGATGCAACTGATGTTCCCGAGAGGCGTAGGCCTACTGCCTCAGCCCGTAGGCAACGAGTTCATCAGATGACTGTGGATGCACGTGATATGGCTGAGGACGTTGCTGACATGACTGACGATGTCCTTGATCTGGCTGCGGAGACACCTGAGATGCGTGCGGACGTACAGGGTGCTGATGGTGCTGAGGGGTCAGATGCTGATGATGCTGCTGAGGGATTCCCTAGTGGGCTACGTGACCCGTCAGTGCTGACATCATTTGCGGACCATGTTGCACATGCTGTTTGGAGTGGACAAGTATTTTCATTTGTTAATTATTTATCATTGTTGATTTATGTGTTTGTCATTAATTTTTTTTTAATAATTGTATAATTTGTACTTCAAATTAGGAACGTCCTGATTTGAAGTTGGTGTCACATGGGAGGAAGGTGACACTGATTGGGAGGCCAGTGCCTGAGATTGAAGGCCTGGTGGCTGCCACAAGATTAAGTTCACTGATCGATTATTCAGTTATTACTGGCGATCCTGGACTGATATCCGCATTTGTGGAGAGGTGGCACGGTGAGACCAGCACCTTCCACCTTCCGGTAGGAGAGTTGACGATCACATTGGATGATGTGTCGTCACTCCTTCATTTGCCCATCACTGGCGCGTTGCACAGTTTCCATGCTCTTTCTACGGAGGAGGCCAGATTTTTGCTGACAGAGTTGCTTGAGGTGTCTACCGAGGAGGCTAGAGCCGAGACAACACTGACACGTGGGGCATATGTACGACTAGGATGGGTTCGAGACATTTATGAGACGAGATGTCAGGCCCGACGGTGGATTGTAACAGCTCGCGCTTATCTGCTGCACCTGGTCAGTTGCACTCTTTTTGCTAATAAGAGTGCAACATACGTGCATGTGGTTCACCTTGACGTTTTTCGAGACCTCGCTCAGAGTGGTGGTTATGCTTGGGGAGTTATCGCGCTGGTTCATATGTATGACCAATTAGATGAGGCTTGTAGGACCACCACATGACAACTTGCGGGGTACTTGACGCTACTACAGGTAAATTTTGTGTTTTTTAATATGTTACGTTCGATTATGATTTAAACATGTTTTTATGTTATGTTAACCTCATTTATTGTGTAGTGCTGGATCTATGAGCACTTCCCTAGTGTGCACCAGTGCGTGACAGATGATACATATCAGGAGACGTCCCCACGTGCTTCCCGGTGGTTGACGTCGAAGGCGCACATGAAGGGAATCACAGGAGCACCTTATAGAGCACGTTGTGATGCTTTGACCGTCACAGATGTGTCCTGGTTGCCGTACACGGAGCATCGGGGGGTTAGGGCCTTTGAGGAGATTTCATCATTCCAGGGTTAGCTGAGATGGGGTCCTATGGTGGTCACAACTCGACCGGAGAGGGTGGTACGACAGTTTGGTTACATCCCTCCGTCGTCTGTTAGTGCTCGATTGTCACACGATGATATAGATGACAGGTGGATGCATTTTGCGGAGCACGTACTACCTGCGGGTCAGCTTTGTCTAGTGCCTGGGCAGGTATCTGCGGATTACATGGAGTGGTTTTTCCGCATATCTCACCCATTCATGATACCGACCCAGGCAGGTGACCAGCCGAGAGATGCACCAGCTGCAGACCCTGAGGACTACATACAGCCGCCCAGCCCCCAGGTTCCAGTGGCATTTGACCCCCCTCCACATGTGGTAAGATTCTTTGCGCGTTTAATGTTTGATGAGTTGTTATTTATTTTAAATTTTATAATAAATGTTTTTAATGACTTTGACAAGATGATTACGACGGATATGAGGCGATTGCATAGAGGTTGGAGCGTGTGCTCAACCTTAGGATGGTCACTGCAAGCACAGAGTTATATGAGATTATGCAGGACTGCCTGACGATCGCGAGAGGGGGAGCCAGTGCTGATGGAAGTGTCAGAGCTCGTCAGAGACGCCGCACGGACCATTGATTATTGTATTTATTTTTTGTCTTGTAGTTGACATGAATATTTGTAATTATTACAGTTTTTTGTTTAATATAGTTGACTTGTTTTGCACAGTTTATTATTTTATGATATTAACTGACGTATGGATTCTGATTCGGATCGTGGTCCTTAAGCGAAGTTTTTGAGTGTTTTAAATTTATTTTTTAAAAAAGGGAACCTAAAATCATGATTTTTGTTCGTAAGAATTACATTAAAAATAAATATTTTTAAAATCATTCATAATTCATAATTCATAATTATGTGTTAGTAAGATATTTAAAGTAATTATCATATATAATAAATTATGATTCGATCATAATTTACACTATTAATATATATTTTTTTATATAAAAAATAATAAGGTCGTACCAAAAACAAAATATTAAAAAAAAATACTTGACAATGAAATCGCCATATAAGATACTACAAAGATCACTTTAAAAAAAATTCATGTTCAAGTACCCATGTTTGTGATTTTTTTCCGTGGGTGTGCCAGTGCCATGAGACAATGGAGGGTGGCCATTTCTCATGTTTGGACGTCAAAGAATCCAAAAAAATTATTCCCGTTCCCCGATTCCGTCAAATAACACCTAAAAACAAAGCCACAAAATCCAAGAAAATAGAAATCCAACCCTTTTTCATAATTGTTATACTAACTATATTCAATGTACCTGAACAAAATGATTTCCAAACACATGACCGACACATATCATGCGGTGCCCAGAAGAATCAGGTGGTGGTTGACTTCTAAGAGGAAAAAATGTCATGCTTTGTTCTCGGGACAAAGAAACAAGGATTACGTTATACCATGATGCAATCACATATCCCATCTCCATTATATCCATCCACTTGTCCACACTAACCTGAATCAACCAAACATACACATGTAAGTAATTTAAAGTTTGTTATTAAAAAAATTAACCTAAAAACATACCTTCGAAAACCCATCAACAAGTAGGGACAACTTTAATTGTTCAAATCTCTCTGTGCCACCGAAGAGGTTCATGTACTCATGCGACCACTTGCTAAGTTCTTTAATCAATTCATTACGCACTAACGGCCACGAATCTTTCCCCATACCTAATAAAGCGGCGATGGACCGATATCCACAGTTACCGTCCGCTTTCACATCCACAACGTCACGAATGAAATCTTGAATAAATGGCACAAATTGATCCAACATCGGGATGATCCTTGTTGGTTGAGGCGGTTCAGAACATGATGCACTGCGTTTGACTGGAGAGTTGCTGCTTTGAATGGAATGAAAAGCATCAACATACTCCCAGTAAGACGGATCATGCTTTGTGGATCTTTGACTTCTTTTCATCGGTTTCTTCGGTGCACCTTTAGTGTTGACCTTTGACGGAGGAGGGTGCATAGAGTTATGATCAGGGTATGCAATTTCTCGGAGTTTACTCTTCAGAGTTACTTTGCCAGACACATCAAGTTCATCAAACCTTTTAGATATGGTCTCTATCTCTTCCTTGATGCTGACTTCCGTCTCACATAACCCTTGGTCTGAAAAGCAAAGTCTCCTCTAGAACATATGGACTGACTCCAATGGGATGCTGCCAGCAGTATACCTAGAAAGCTCACATGCACAAGGAAGACCGTGCGTGCTTCTCATCACACAACCACAAGAAGAGGGATTGTTGTCGAGATAACATAGACGGTCAACCTCAGAAGCAATCTGATTTAAAGCGTCCCTTGAAACCATCCCAAGAAGCCTCTTGTATAAGGTTTTTTTATATACATGGCCAACCACATGCGTACTCGTTTCAAAGGATGCTTTAATTTCGACGTGTTGCAGCGTAATCATGTTGTTCATGGCATCCCAAACACTACATAGGTCTCCAACGCTATTTTGTAGTACTCTTTTGAGAGCCCAATGAGCTGATTCAACCCTACATTTAAAATACACAACAAACATCAAAATATACAACAATTAAATACCATTTATTACTAATCCTTACTAACAAATAAAATCAGTTCTTAATACCTGTTTGTTGTTGTGTTGCCTAGGTGCATTACCTTATTCGTCCATGCTGTAATAAATTTTTCCTTGTGGGGGATAATCCATGTGTCGTTAACATAGTCAGTGAACATCGGCCAAGGCGAACAAGCAACTTGAAACTTCTGAAGTGACTCATGGAACTGGTGTTCGGACTGACAATCAACCAAAGTACCCCAGTTATCCATTACATAGTCCCACACATTTTTTTCACCGATTAAAGATTTGCACTTCGCCTTCACATTCTTATCGATATGAAACCTGCACAACAAATTAGTAGACTCGGGGAACACAGTTTTCACTGCATTCATCAGTGCTAGGTCTCTGTCAGTGACAATAACAACAGGGAGGCGATCGTTTCTTAAAAATAGGCCTCCAAATTGTTCCAAAACCCATACAATATTATTAACACGCTCAGCCTCCAGATATGCAAACCCAACAGAGAATGTCATCACCGTTGGTGTCACTCCAACAAAGTCAAGTAGTGGGAGTCTATACCTGTTTGTTTTGTAGGTACTGTCTATAAAAAACACCAGATGACATGCATTGCATAACTTTACTGCATCTGGGTGACACCAAAACAAATCACGCACCACAACTTCATCCTTCAATCTATGCCAATGAATGTATTGATCACGTTCAAGAAGCTTCATCAGATGCTGCATTTCGGTACCAGCTCCTCTTATTGAAGAACGATATGCACTTCTTGCATTGTAAATTTGCTTTATCGTGGTGCAACTGTTGGCATTGTGTTCCTTCAACGATAGCAAGATATTTTTTGGTTTCACCATCGACTTTGTCATATCAGCAATAATTTTCTTTTCTTCCTTAGTCAATCGCCCAACGTATGGATGTCCAACTAAGGACTTGGCCAATTCATGATTGTGAATCTCATAGATCAACTTCACCATCCAACCTTCCCCTTCATGCACTGGTTTCCCACGAAGCCTGATGGGACAACCACATTTCCTACTCCCAGTGTCTTTTCTAACGAATTCTTTATTCTTGCACTTGTACGTACCACTTCTTTCACACCCAATCAAGACAAATGAACTTCTTCCTCTGCTACTGGTCTCTATGTCAGACCTCATAATCACTGCAACAAATCCATTTTCATGGGCAACTGTTCGAGCCCATTGCAAAACATCATCTCAAGTACCGAATACCTACAACGCAACTTAAACATATTAATTTTTATACAAAACATCAATTCAACCAAATGACTCAAATTATCTATGATTACCTGAGACGTATTAAAAGCATTTGAACAATCCACATGTGGTTCATTCACCCCACATTTTTCTTCATTATCATAATCATAATCCATTTGAACTTCTTGTGACATCGCATAGTCATACCTCCATTGATTTTCGTCCATCTTAGGGACATATGCATCATACACAAGTGCATTCAAATTATCATATAACCACATCCAAAAATTTACTACATATTAACTAACAAACATATTAACAACTAATACAAATATATTCTAACTTTATAACTACATTATTTACTTAAACTAAACTTAACACTATGTTAAACAACTAATACAAATATATTCTAACTTTATAACTACATTATTTACTTAAACTAAACTTAACACTATATTAAACAACTAATAAAACATTTTTTTACTACAACAAAATACAATTATGTTACCTAAATCATTTAATATTATACCTAAATCATTATACCTAATTAAACCAATTATATCCACAATACATATATTATAAATGATAATATTCATATATAATATATATATATATATATATATATATAAATTTTAAAGCACAAATAAAAAAAATTGTTAATAAACTGAATTTTCGGAAGAACTTCTTCCAGAAGTTACCATGCTTAATTTCGGAAGAAGTTCTTCCAGAAGAGCCTTCCGGAATCACTTATTCCGGAATTGAGCATGGTAACTTCTGGAAGAACTTCTTTCGGAAGCACTTCTTCCGGAATTGAGCATGATAACTTCCGGAAGAACTTCTTCCGGAAGTTCAACATTCTCATTCCGGAACTACTTCCTTCAGCAGTAAAAAGTAATTATGGAAATAGTTTTTTACTGTTCATCTTCTCTAAAACTCGCCAGAAAACGCGAAAAAAAACCGATAAATGCGTACCTCCGACGAAATACGAACAACAACGATCAAAACAACTTCAAACACAGAACAACTGCTTCACAGGACCACCAAATCGCTTGTTACGGAACTTCTTTCACGGGACCACGACAAAAGCTTTTTACGGAAAAGGATAACAATAGCAAGAAGATGGAGATGAAGGTGAAAGCGCAGTAAATTTAAAGAAAACAACCAGGGGCAAAATCGTCATTACATATACATTAAATATTATTTTATTTTTAGTTATTATTATAAAATGAAATTTATTTTACTTCACGTTGTTATAAAATTATAATTATTTTTTATTATATATTAAGTTTTGTAATACAAATTATAATTTTTTTTATAAAATATACGAATTAATTAATTTTTATGCTTTAAATTATACTAAATTGTCACACAAATTATTATTTACATTTACATGCGTATAAAAAAAGAATTACAAATATTAGTCATAATTATGTTCACTAATAATAGTTTATGTATAATAATATTATTTATTTTATAACTTAATTTATTTATTAAAATCAAATAATTAGGAAAATACAACATTTTTAACAAATCAAAAAAAAAAAAAAATTAAAACTTCCGGAACAACCTTCTTCCGGAAGAAGAATGAAGTATTCCGAAAACACAGTCTTCCGAAAGTGTTCCGGAAGAAAGTTCTTCCGGAAATAGCCTTCTCAGAGGGCATAATTGTCCATTCACTATTTGCTGGGTGCCCCAGCAATTTTGATTGGTGCACGTAGCAACTCCGACAAATGAAATGCCTCTACAGTCAAGGTTGGCCCAACCCTGAAGTGAGTAAAGCCTTGGCCTTATGCCCCGAAAATATTTATTCATTAAAAATATATTTTTTTACATAAAAGTTAAAATAAGTAATTACTTGATAAATTAATAATTTTAATTTATTGGAAGTAACTAAATATTTTATTTCTTAAAGAATGTATCTTAATATGACTTTCTCATATTACACAAATATTAATTAGGATTAAGTATATTTTTAGTTTATCTGAATATTGAAATGTTTGCTTGTAGTCATTCAAAGTGAAATTGTCTCATTTTGATCCATTGTTTAAAAAAGTGCGTTAGATATGATCTTTTTCATCATTTACAAAATCCTTTTAGCCACTTATTTACAAAATGAAAATACTAATACGGATACCACATTCTTTAGCTAACACACTGTTTTTGATATATTATCTAATGATTAAAATTTGTTAAATATTATAAAATTTTGTGAGCCACTCCTATTTAATTAATCTTATTTATGATTTTATAGTTTTCGATAAATTTTAACCAATAAAATATAAGTTTTTAGAAAATGTGTTGTTAGAACTTTATATAAATAAAGACCACATGATGCATTTTTATAAATGGAATAGACTATGGAATGATTTTATTTTAAATGATTTTAACCAATAAAATATAGGTTTTCTTTTACTTGAGAAAAACCTTTTACGGTTATACAAGAATTAAAATCTTTTTTGACATATTATGTTTCTTAAGAAAAAGTGAAAATGTTGTCAATTTTTCTAGGTAACCAAACTTGCTATTTCCTTAGCCCATTTATCTTTTTTCGCTAGAGTAAAATGTTGTAATAAGTGATCTATTCAACCTTTTTCCAAACAAAACAAGGTTACCAAAGTGATGATGCTTCATCCTAGGTATACCACTAATACACATGTTATTATCAAGGTGCTTGAGTCACAATTTGGTCATTGTCAAGGTGCTTGAACGTCATATTTTCCAATACAAGTCTTGACCATGGTCTGCTCTCAAAGTGCTTCATGAAATGTTAGGAGATTTCATTCTTCATTGATCAACTCCCAGCACTCTAATCCCATCAACATCAAGACCTAGAAATAGAAGAATATAATTTCATTCAATTCACTCGCCTCCACCTATTAATGCAGTGGTGAAAGACCTTAAAATTTGCATATCCCCTCCTTTAACCATCGCTGTCTAGCTTTTCGCCATAAAGAACTGTACAATTCATATTGCTTAACTGGAAAATTTGTGCTGTGTAATCCCTCGGGGCTTATGCAAGAGATTTCCCCTTTCAATTATAAGTCCCACTTCTTTAATTCCTATTTTGCTATATGGTCCTTTCATCAAGATTGTCACCCTATTACATTCCTTCAATTTCTGATTTATTAACTTCAATTTTTCCTTTAACAGAAACACACCCCAACGCTCTATGTTCATAGAACTTCTCTACTGTGTTCCTTATAAATAATTCATCCCCCAGCAACAATTTATATCGTGAACACAATTATAATATACAAACTTCCATTTTCTTTAACTATATTCACTTCATATCCTACCAATTATTATATTAAGGGTGATGCTATTTTGTTACGAAGAAAAACTGGCACAATAGCAAGAATTAGCGATACGATCCATCAAGAAACATTAATAACCATACATTAAATAACCAATTCAATCATATTTTATTTCATATGGTTCTTTTGCAACAACCTTTGTACAATATAGCACGTTTATAAATGTACTAAAGAACCATGCATGGCGCATGTCTGCAATGGATATTTCACAAAATGAAAAAAAAGAACTGTAAGCAAAGACCCTTATTAGGCGCACATGCACCTTGTTGTTTCTTACTGCATCTTTGTGTAAGTAACAACGAAGGACAACTTGTGGTTAAATGTATGGCGAAAGGTGCGCAAGGAGATGAAATCATTTTCTCTCAAGCAATGCTGGTCGAGGAAATTGAGCCAACCTCGGTTCAGCGCGTAGAAAACATTGCCATTCCCCTCGCATTTCCTCAGCATCATCTGGAACTCGTGCCCTCCCCTGTCATACACATTCACTTCAATCCCCTCTCTAACGTCTTCCCTTTCCTCCAGGAAATCCAAGAGGATATCTTCAAACTCTGGCACTCGCAACAAGAACAAGTTGGACTTGTCGCCGGTGAGTTGAGCTCTGTAGGGCATGCTCAACTCACATTCCTTCACTATTCCAACGCTCATCACGAAATCCAGCTGCTGCTCCTCCCTTGCTAGGATTTCTCTTTCTGATGAGGGCTCTGCATCTGCCATAATATCTCTCTTCTCTGAACTTTAAGAGGTTTTATTGTTTAGGTCATGGTAAGCTCTCACAGACTCACATTGTATATATATACTACGTTGCACACCCCTCACTTGAGTCACTCGTGACTCATGAGTAATCAGATACAATTTCCTAGGGTTAGAAAATACTAATTAGAAGCATGCACATGTTTAAAAGAGAAAAACAATTAAAAAAGACATGAAGATATTGATAGAGGATTCTGCAGGTTGAATCCATGACAATTAATTTATACTTCTGCTTTTAGTTAATTCATGTATGCATTAAAACATTCAGAATGTATAAATTAGAATAAAAGTGAATATTTTCTTATTTATAAACACTAAAAATATATTTAATCTGAATTTGAATAAAATTCATCAAATGAAATTGATATATTTAGTATGTTATAAATATAAAACATTGATGTTTTTCCTTTATTAGTATGATTTAATATAGTAAATATTTTTTTAACTGTTAAATAAGATAATATAAAATTGTTAATAAATAATTTTTAACATATGCCCTATTTTTTTTTTTGTTGGATTACAAAACAACTAGATGATTAGAAGTCTCTAGGAAAGGAAACATGAGCCATATCAACTCTTAACTTAGCAATAATACACTGAGGAGGAAACTCAAACACTTACACCATAGACAAAGCCGAAATAACTTGCTTAAACATATGTTCTGTGTAACTAGATCACTTAAACATATCAATGAAGATTTGATTTCTAATTAACTTTAAACATTGAAAATGTTTTATTAAGAGAGATAAGCATATTTTAGTAATTTTAATTAACACTTAAAAGGGATTAATATCTATCTAGCTTGTCTGTTAGGAGGTATCTTTATTTTTTTTTAACTGCAGTATCATATATAGTGAAATTTATAGCATACTTTTTTATATGATAAGAATACATTGAATAATTACTTAATTAAACTCATTATTT
The DNA here is from genome assembly GCF_004193775.1 of Glycine soja. Lineage (NCBI taxonomy): Eukaryota > Viridiplantae > Streptophyta > Magnoliopsida > Fabales > Fabaceae > Glycine > Glycine soja. The sequence continues at coordinate 48,738,329 of NC_041002.1, forward strand.
TTTTTACTGAATTATAAACTCATGTCTAAACATATATATGATTTTTTTTTAATTTTCAAGTTTCATAACCATAATGGTCAAACAATAATTAAAATATGATTAAATTATAATTTTGATTCTTTTTTAATTTTTTATATGTAATTTTTTAAAAACACGGAATATATTTACACCATCGTCATCTTCAAATAAAATATTTTTAACGGTGACACCATGGCTAGCGCATAATAGTACAGCCCACAATACACCTACAACTCCCATCATATGAAATGAATTTAATGTCCAATTATGAAACAATTATTTCTTATATATTTAAGTGAGTTGAGCCGATCTAACTTTTTTAGGTATGCATCTGCCTCGCATAGCTTGCGCGATAACGGGCTAACTTGTGCCCGTTACGAAAGAAGGAAAATTATAAAAAAAAATAGTAAAAAAGAAACACTATCAAGCGATTATAGTGGAATTCATAACTTGTTACTCTCTTTTTATTTAGTCCTATATGAATTAAATAATCTAAATCTATAAAAAAAAACAAAGAATAGTGGAAGATCACGAACAATACAGGCACACGGTAAAGGTTAGTTTAATTATTAAAAAAAACCGAATTATTAATTTTTAAATATAATCATTAGAAATTATTAAATATGATTTGCTCTAATACTTATCTTTATACATTTACTTTTCCATGATATACATAAAAGTATAATATTAGTGGTTTTTCTGTTTTTTCTCAGATGCATGTATCTTAATATTTTTGGCCAGCGTCTGCATCATATAGCTTACTGGCCAACTTGTGGCCTGTTATGAAAAAAAGAAAAATATTATAAAAAAGTGTATGTAAAGAGAAACATTGACAAGGGATTGTAGTGGAATTCACAACTTGTTAGTCTCTTTTTATCTAGTTTTTTTATGAAATAAATAATCTAAACTTACAAAAATATTAAAAAAAAAATACACAGAATAGTGAAAGATTACGAACAATACATGCACAGGTGAAGATTAGTTCAATTATTAAAAATAAGAAATTATTAATTATTAAATATAACTATTAGAAATTATTAATATTATTTCCTCTGTACTTATCTTTGCACATTTGTTTTTAGATTATATATACAAGTAATTTGATAGCAATAGTGCATGAGCTAACAGGCCCAAAAGGATAACCAATAGATCAACATACCTCCCATGGCTGCTTCCCACCTCCCTCCATGGTGGCCACCACCCCTGCATTTATACTATCCTCCAGAGGTCTTTTTCCCTTCGTTATGGTGCCCATACCCGTCACCACCATCTCCGTTCATAGCTTACTGTGTCCCTGTGAGAGTTTAATTCTGTTTTGTGTGATGTAGATTTGATTGTACATTGAATATAAGAGAGTAACAAAATTTTAAAATTCTGTTATAAGTGCCTAGCCTAAGTGTGAAAGGTTGTTGCTCTGTTTTGCTTGTATAAAAGGACATACATACATCTTAATAAGTAGTGTTTTTCATTCTATCATTTTTCTGTCTTTGGTGCTATTCCTAGTGTGTAGATGTGTAATTCTTTGCTTGAAATAGTGAGTGATACACGAGTGAATGTGTGAGGGAGTGAATTGCATCTCTTGCAATTGAGTGAGGAACAATGTGTGTTCCAACAATTGGTATCTAGAGCATTGGTTTCGATAGAAGGGGCAAGAATCACTAACAAGAAAAGAAAGAAAGGTTCTTGGAGGTGTTCTTGAAGGAGTTCTTTGATGGCTGCAATATCTGACACAATTCCTGCAAATCTACCAATTCTTATAGGAAAGAACTATGAAAATTGTAAGATTCAAATCAGGGTGGTGATGCGATTCCAAGAGGTTTGGGAGACCGTAGTAGAAGGTTATATACTTGTGGGAGAGAGAGCAACAGATGAACAAAAGGTTGTTGATAGAGAAAAGGAAAAGAAAGATTGCAAGACACTTTTCATTTTGCACCAAAGTGTAGATGCTGCTAACGTTGAAAAGGTAGCAATGGCTCAAACCTCTAAAGAAGCATGGGACATTCTGGAGAAATCTCATGATGGAGCCACAAAAACCAAGAAGATCAAGCTACAAACTCTGAGGAGACAATATTAACTACTACAAATGGAAAAGAATGAATCAGTTGCTGAGTACATCACAAGAGTACAGACAGTGGTGAATTCAATGAAGGGCTATGGAGAAGAGATAACTGTGCAATCAGTTGTAGAAAAGGTGCTTAGAACCATGCCACCCAAGTTTGACCATATTGTGGTAGCCATCGAGGAATCCAAAAATCTTGAAGAGCTTAGCCTAAAGGAATTGCAAGGATCTTTGGAATCTCATGAGCAAAGAATGAATGAAAGGATCAATGAGAAGAAAAGTGAACAAGCCTTGCAAGCACAGTCTAATCCAAAAAAGCATGGTGATTGATGGAAGAAAGAGAAAACTGAAGGGAAGAACAATAAATGGAGGGGAAATCAGAACAATGATAAGGACCACAAGAAAGGAGGGGGATCCAATTCCCAAAACTCTTCAAATAGAAAGAAGTTCGACAAAAGAGTTATTCAATGCTTTAACTGTCAAAAGTTTGGGCACTTTGCTGATGAGTGTTACAACAAACCTAATAACAAAAGATAACCTAAAGGCAATGATGCAAAATTAGCTCAGGAAGAAGATGATGACATTGAACAGGTACTGCTAATGGTAACTACTCAAATTGAAGGGGCAAGTGATAATTGTTGGTACCTAGACACAGGTTGCTCAGCTCATATGACAGGAAGAAGAGAGTGGTTTCTCAATCTTGATCAATCTGTAAAGAGCCAAGTCAAATTTGCTGATGATAGAACTTTGAATGCTGAAGGAATTGGGAAGGTCCTTATGAAAACAAAGGATGAAGGTCAGTCTTGCATCACTGATGTACTCTTTGTACCAGTTATGAAAAGTAATCTCCTCAGCTTAGGTCAATTACTAGAAAAGGGCTTTATGACTAAGCTTGAAAACAAGATGTTGAGAGTGTTTGACAGAAATCACAAGCTCATTTTGAAGTCCCCTCTTTCAAAAAAATAGAACATTTAAAATTGAGATTGATGTGATAGAAAAAAAGTGTTTTGCCACTATAGTAAACAGTGAAGAGTGGTTATGGCATTACAGAGTTGGCCATTTAAATTTTAGAGATCTGATTCAGCTAAACTCAAGAGAAATGGTGTTGGGTTTGCCTCAGATCAAGCCTCCTAGTGAAGTATGTGATGGTTGTTTACAGTGTAAGCAATCAAGAACCACTTTCAAACAAAATGTACCAATCAGGGCAAAGGAGAAACTTGAAGTGATTTACTCTGATGTGTGTGGCCCTATGCAGACTGAATCTCTTGGTGGAAACAGATACTTCATATCCTTTATTGATGAATTGACCAGGAAAGTATGGGTTTATCTAATAAGAAGGAAGAGTGATGTCTTTGAAGTCTTTGAGAAGTTCAAAAATATGGCAGAAAAGCAAAGTGGCTCATTGATCAAGATATTGAGAACAGATGGTGGTGGTGAATATGTTTCTGCAGAATTTCAAGAATTTTGTGATCAGGAAGGCATAATTCATGAAGTGACTCCTCCCCACACACCTCAACATAATGGAGCTGCTGAAAGAAAAAATAGAACCATAATGAATATGGTAAGGAGCATGTTGAAAGACAAGAGTCTGCCCAAGTACTTGTGGGGAGAGGCAGTGTCTACAGCTGTCTTCATCTTGAATAGGATCCCTTCAAAGAGATTGGAAGGAATAACACCTGAAGAAGCTTGGAGTGGTGCTAAACCAAATGTGAGCCATTTCAGAATCTTTGGATCACTTTGTTTGATCCGAAGAGTAAGCAGATAATAATCAGTAGGGATGTGGTATTTGATGAATCTAGAAGCTGGGACTGGGAGCAGAATAATGAAATAAAGGGACTTTCAATAATGATAAGGTCAGAAGAGGAAGAAAAAAATGAAGGGAATGGTAAAACCACTCAAAGAGAAGTGAGACCCTAGAGAAATGCACCCAAACCAGCTAGATTTAAAGGTTTTGAGATGTTGTTTGATGCTGATGTAAGTGCAGATGGGAATCTTGTACATTTTGCTCTATTTTCTAAAGCAGAACCAATAAACTTTGAAGATGCTATGACAGATCAGAGGTGGGTTGAAGCTATGACAAAAGAGCTTAAATCTATTGAGAAAAATCAAGTGTGGGAGCTGGTATCTCAACCAAAATTGAAGAAGCGCATTGATGTGACTACAAAGAAAGCTGGGATTGTGGCTAGAGGATTTTTACAGAAGGCAAGGTGGTCAAGTATAAAGCTAGACTTGTGGCTAGAGGATTTTTACAGAAAGCTGGGATTGAATACAAAGATGTGTTTGCACCAGTTGCTAGAATTGAGACTATTAGAACAGTAGTGGCAATTGCTAGCCTAAAGAATTGGACAATGCACCAACTAGATGTAAAGTGTGCTTTCTTAAATGGTCCTCTTGATGAGGAGGTCCATGTGACTCAGCCACCTAGATTCTCTGAACAAGAAAATTGACAGTTTTATGATGAAGATCGGGTTTGATAAGTGTAGTTGTGAGTTTGGAGTCTATGTAAGATCCAAATCAGTAGGTAATATCATTATTGTATGCCTCTATGTGGATGATTTGTTGATCACAGGTGGTAATGAAGGTGAAATAGCAGAACTGAAAAAGGAATTGATGAGTGAGTTTGAAATGACTGATATGGGGGTCCTATCTTACTTCCTTGGACTTGAATTCAAGAAGACTGAGAGTGATATTTTGATGCACCAGAGCAAGTATGCAACAGAAATATTGAAGAGATTCAACAAGGTTGAATGTAATTCGGTTGCAACACCAATTGAGGTAGGTCTTGTACTTGAAAGGGAGGGCAAGGAAGACAAAGTCGATGAAACTGAGTTTAAACAGATTGTTGGTTCTCTCAGGTACTTGTGTCATTCAAGACCTGATTTGGAATTTGTTGTTGGACTGGTAAGTAGATATACGAAAAGACCCAGAATTCCTCATCTGCTAGCTGCTAAGAGGATTCTAAGGTTCATAAAAGGGACCATCAATACTGGAATTCTATTTCCAAATAAAGACAACAACAATTCAGAGGAATTAGTGGGATATACTGATGCAGATTAGGGAGGAGATAGAGATGACAAAAAGAGTACTACAGGTTACATGTTCATGTATGGTGCAACACCAATATCATGGAGTTCTAAAAAGCAATCCATAGTGGCTTTATTAACATGTGAAGCTGAGTATGTTGCAGTAGCTGCAATGAGTGCTTGCTAAGCTGTCTGGTTGGACATATTATTACAGGAATTAAAAATCAAGGAGAGTGATAGAGTGAAGCTTTTTATGGATAATAAGTCAGCTATGAGCCTGTCAAAGAATCCAACCTCTCATGGTAGAAGCAAACACATAGAAACAAGGTTTCACTATCTTAGGGATCAAGTGAACAAAGAGAAACTGAAAGTGGAGTACTGCTGCTTATTTGATCAACTTGCTGATATTTTAACCAAACCCCTCAAAGGGGAGAGGTTTAAAATGTTAAGGGACAAAATTGGCTTGATGAACCTAGGAGATCAGAATTAAGGGAGGGTGTGAAAGTTTAATTCTGTTTTGTGTGGTGTAGATTTGATTGTACATTGAATATAAGAGAGTAACAAAATTTTAAAATTATGTTATAAGTGCCTAGTCTAAGTGTGAAGGGTTGTTGCTCTGTTTTGCTTGTATAAAAGGACATACATACATCTTAATAAGTAGTGTTTTTCATTCTATCATTTTTATGTCTTTGGTGCTATTCCTAGTGTGTAGGTGTGTAATTCTTTGCTTGAAACAGTGAGTGATACACGAGTGAATGTGTGACAGAGTGAATTGCATCTCTTGCAATTGAGTGAGGAACATTGTATGTTCCAACAGTCCCTACAATGGTGCAACATCTATTTGATGGTTGGGTAACTGGTGCATGCCAACTATTTGATGATACAGGCTGGGTAGCAGATGCAACATTTGTGCGCACCTTTGACAAGAGGTTATGTTCTTGTGCTATAAGGAGCAAAAATTTGGCACATGCCTAACCAAATCCACATGAAATGCTTCAACATCATCCTGCATTTCATGATTCTGCATTTCCCAAAAAGAAGTTAGGTAAGAGGTACAATGTCGAGGACGATTTTCACGTGATAACGGCACACACCGATAGCCCCCCTGCCTCAAACTGAAGCCCAAACCAACGTCGTGCAAGTGTAATTATTCCATTGTGAATGTGCAGACTTATGGGGTTGGCTTGTGGTACACTTGGTTTGATAGGGATTTGAGTGTTGTTGGAAGGGTCATTCTCAGAATTGGCCATAATTCTTATGTGCTTAAGCTTCTCAAAGTAGATAGACCCATGTTGCGCATTCCCACATTGACCATTCATCTTGATCGCACAAGGAATCAGGATGATTTTAAATCAAATCTAGAGACTCATCTTCTTCATTTACTCTCAATGGAACCTGAGGAAACTTCTTTGGAATTCAACTCCAAAGAGAAGAATAGTGTCTTGCCATCCAAAGCTCATCATCATCGAGTGCTTATGTAGGTACTGTCAGATGAGTTAAACGGTAATGTTGATGACATAGTGAATATTGAACTGAATGTTTGTGATACTCAACCTAGCTGCCTTGGAGGTGGAAACAATGAATTTATTTTTTCTGGAAGATTAGATAATCAGGCTTCAAGTTATTATGCATTAAGGGCACTTATTGACTCACGTGAATCTCCTGGTGACTTAGCAAGTGAAAATGCAATTTGAATGATTGCTTTATTTGACAATGAAGAGGTGGGTTCAGGTTTTGTTCAAGGAGCTGGAGCACCCACCATGTTTCAGGCCATGAGACGCATATTAGCAAATAACTATGTTGGTGAAGGCTCTTTTGTGCGCACTATTTGCCAATCATTTATTGTGTCTGTAGATAAGGCCCATGGAGTTCATCCTAATTTTATGGATAAACATGTTGGGGACATTCCTTCTGTTTATAGGTGGGAAATGACCAATAGGGTTGTTCATGCTGCTACTAGAGGAGGAAATTTGAAGATTTTGGAGGAGCTTCTTCCAATTGCTTTGATGTTTTGGCTTTTAGAGATGCTGATGGATCTACTGTTTTACATGCAGCTACTGGCAGAGGGCAAGTTGAGGGGCCAATTACCAATAGCTGAAGCTCTAGTCTTAGCATTTCCCCTAGTCTTAACATTTCCCTCATTGATATCTATAAGAAACATCTCTGGAGAAACTTTTCTTCACAAGGCTGTGTCTGGTTTTAATTCTTATGCATTTAGAAGATTGAACAAACATATTGAACTTTTGAGAAACATGCTTAGGGGGAAGAACTTTCATGTGGCAGACAATATCAATGTTAAGAACAATGATGGAAGAACTGCTCTTCACATGGCCATCATTAGCAACATTCAGTTGCCCTATCAATAAAGGTGAATACATGTGATGTTGATGGCATGACCCCACTAGATTACCTTAGGCAACACCCCAAATCTGCATCATCAAATATACTAATCAAAAACTTGATCTCAGTTGGGGGAATGTTTGGATGTGCAGTTCTCTACATCAGCCAAGGAAGCTTTCACCATAGCATGACAAATACATTGCAGTATGTGGTGCATCAAGCTGATTCTACTGTGGATAAGCTTAGAAATGTATCAGAGTATCTTGCTCAAGCTAAGTAGGTTGGAATTGATTGAGTTTTTCTCCGCACAAATGTTCAAAATGATATTGATCAGACAAAAACAAATATCAATAACTTTGCTAGCACCCTTGCTGATAAGACAAAGGAGAACTTAGACAACATACATGATCTCTTAGATTCTGCGAGGCTGGCCCTTATCATAATAGCTGTTGTTACGCTAGTCTTGACATTTCTTGGACTTTTATTCTCAATTTTTGGCATCCAACTTCTTGTGTATCTCATGGTAATCGCAGGATGGGTTCTTGTTATTGGCACCTTTATATTATGTGGCTTATTCCTTGTTATCCATAATGTGACAGTAGACAGTTGTGTAGCTGTGAATGAATGGATCCAGTATCCGACTACACATACAACTACGTGGGAGCAATGGGATACTTTGTGCGCAACTTACAACCTCGAGGGCAAGGTTGTTTTTCCAACGGAGGGTGTTGATAGCAATAGTGCATGAGCTAACAGGCCTAAAAGGATAACCAATATGCCAACATACCTCAGAGATTATGTGTGAAGGAGACAAGGATAGAGTTGCCAAATTGCCAAGAGATTCCACCACCATGTCAATACTCTGTTATAACCACTTAGGAATATTTACCAAATTTTGTTATTCAAATACTCTGCACTTACTGGCCAATGATTGGCAGCAACAATCATCACCTGTATTTCAGTATAAATATCATAAATATGAATAGAACAAAGCAGAGAATTATCCAGTACCTATTTTAGTGTAGCTTACCATAATATCGGTACCTAACATAATTAGTGGTTTTAGCTCTTATACATTTTCTTCTATTTTTTCTGAAATGCATGTATTTTAAATTGGGTTTATTAATACACTCACATCTTTATTTAGTATGAATGAATTAACAATCAACACATAAAATTAATAACAAAGTTACTTATTGATCTCTTTTGTTTTAGTCAATTTTGAATAGGAATACTATAGTAATTTACTATTTTTATTAAAAAAAACAAAACATTTTCTCTTTCTTCCCCATCCTGACTCCACGTAGCTAACATTCATTCTCTTTTTTTTTTCTTTGTGCCCCATTCTCTGTCGTCATGTTACATCTTGTAACCTGGGTTTGGATTTCATTCTTTCAACCTCAAATTCAATTCTTCAACCTAGATTGTAAGCTTAATAACTCTAATTGGAAGTAATGAAAAATGGGAGAATCCTAATTACTCAAGAAATTAAAATTTCTCCTAAGAAATTTAATAAAACGATAGAAGCCAATTTGAAGACATTAACCAAATCCTAATTTTACTAATTGAACCACTTGGGTTTTGACTGCAAAGAACAACAACACGAAAAGATATTGCTCATCACTTTTCAGACACTAGTGTTTCTTGAAAGTCACAAACGAGTTCCAAATGAGAGGAGAGAGAACTTTTTATTTATTTATTTTAAAAAAAAGATGTTAAATGACTATGATAACATTTAAAAAAATTAATTAAAACAAAAGGATTGTTGGATTTTTTGACTAAAATATTTTGTGTTGATTGTTAATGCACTCATACTAAAAAAAATGTGAGTGCATTAATAATCTTCATCTTAAATAATAACAAATTATTATTTAAGTGAGTTAAGTTGGTCTAATTTTTTTGGCCCGCATCTACCTTGCCAACTTGTAGGTCATTATGAAACAGATTATATAAGCGTGTTACTATTGGCTCCTACAAAAAATGCTATTGGCTCCTACCACCACATAAAATTACCTTTTTGCCCCCAATTTCAAAATTTCTCACCCCTCCCTCTTCCCTCCTCCTTCCCACCCCTAGCTGTGCCCCCACCTCTTTTCTCCCTGAATAAGACCCTCCTCCCTTCTCTTTCCATCCAAAAACCCTTCCCTTCCTTTCTTCTTCTCGTCACTTCTCCCCCTTTAGAACCCCTTTCTACAATGATATTTCCCTCCCGCAAATTTCTGTTCAATTCAATTGTGGATAATGTTACAATAGAATTATGATTTCATTACCTTTTTTTTTTGGGATTTGAATGTCACAACAAAATTGTGATTCCGTTGTGTTGTTTTTCCAAAATCACAACTTATGGTTTTCTAAACCCAAAAAATAGTTTTTTAAGAAAATGTTTCTTATTTTTTTCATTTCAATTCAAAATGTTTGTTCATGTTTATTATATTTTTAGACAAATGTAATGTTTTTTGTTTTATTTTCTTAGTTAAATATAATTGTTTATTATGAAGGATTACTGACTTAATTTTTCATTTTTTTAGATGACTCGCACTAAATAGACACGTTGTTGGACACTCCCCCCCCCCCCCAATGAAGGCCCTTCGCATGAAGGGAAAGATGTGAACGAGAGAATTCGTAGAGTGACTGTGTTGACACGCGCTGTGATGACAAGCGACGACAACAACATTTGCTAGAGCAACAACCACAACCAGGGATAGCGGCTAATAGGGTTATTGGACCTCCATTTGCAGGTCCAGTTGATTTTTCCTTATTCGATCTTACAGGGACCACTGTGTTGGTCATGTTTGGATCCGTTAGGAGCGGCTAGAGGTGAAGTTTGTCAACCATGGTGCCCAAGTGCCACCACTCCCTACTCACCCATAAGTTAGGGCTCACATGGACTGGTCGGGGTTATCAGATCTTGTTACAACATGGTATCATGCTGCAAACAAGGGCTTGACGAATGCCTTTGTTCCACCTGCTTGCCGGAGAAATGACTATCACTTTAGATGATGTGTCATGTTTGCTACACCTGCCTATGACAGGTAAAGCCATTGATCATGTCCTCTCCCAGTTTGACATAGAGGTAGTGAAAATCCTGCTAATGGCTCATCTTGGTATTCTGATAGAGATAGAGGCTGCAACAATGACAAACGTAGGTGTTAGGGTGAAGTTGATGTGGTTGGCAGATTTGTATCACTGCTATGTTGAGTCAGGCTCCTATGTTTAGGCTGTTAGGGCTTATCTGTTGCACTTGATCGACAATATGATATTTTCTGACAAGTCCTCGACTCACATCCATGTTGCTTACCTCTAGTACCTTGACAACCTAGATGATTGCCACGAGTACGCATGAGGAGTAGCTGCACTCGCGTACCTCTATGATTATCTCTTCTATGTGAGCCAGTATGACAACAAACAATGTGGAGGTTATATGGTGTTACTCATGGTAAGTTAATTATTTTAGTATTGTAATTGTAATTAATATTTTTTTATAGTCATGGGTATTTGCACATCTAGCAAGTGTTGGCTACTCAAAGCTAAAGGATTATGTGATAGAGGACTCGATAACCACTTGGAAGCCATTGAGAGGTATCGGGCATGCCCTTCTGGTCAGGGGGAAACTAGATAACCTAGAAATGGATGTTGTCGTCTGGTGTCCATATGATTCGCTCAGGGGTGTGAGGCCTTTCACATATCAAGCCCTTTTCTTAGGCTTCATTAGATGCGGGACTGACCTAAGGCCTTATCGTCCGGAAAGGGTGTTGAGGCAATTTGGCCATGTATAGAGGATTCCACACCATCCACCTCCCCGTCCTATGTATTGGCTTTATGATCATGCGTAGGCGGACTAGCAGCAACAAATAATTCTTCTGGGTGATGTTGTGCCACTTGGGGACCCTCTTACTATCTACCTTGATTTTTCAAGGTTTCCCACCCGTATGTCATTTCGCTAAAGTAAGGACAACCATCATGTGGTCTTGTACATTTACCGACCATCTCGGTATAGCCATAGTCTGGGCAACCACTACCAGACTATGTATCAGGTGGAGACTACTCTTGCCAGGTAATATAAATTGGATTTTGTTGATTTTTCACTTTAAATTGTCCCAAAATAGTTATTATTTGTAATTGTTATTGCAAGATCAATTTCAGATGACGATAGGAGCTATGCAAAGCTTATTGGACCTGAGAGTTATACCAAAGGACATGAGTCATCATCAGCTAATACAAAGATGTGACTGCCAATGATGGTGGCAAGGGTGACAAGAAGGCTGACATAGGCAGTTGATTATTGTATTATTATCATTATTATTATCTGTTGATATAGTATGTATAATTTTTGTTTTTTTTGACATATTTTTTTAGTTTATGTTGTGATCGAATTACTTTTTTTTGCCTTCATCAACTGTTTAAACAACATACGCCTAGTAACAACAATGATATCTTCAATTGATTCCCAAAACAAACATCAACAACTAAAGAAGAATTAATAATACTGACTTTTCTTTTAAAAAACCAACATGTGACTTTTATAAAGTAAAAATATGACTACACAAATTTATCACGCATCAGAGTAATGATCTCATTAGTAGATCTTGATTTCCTTGGTTTGCGTAGCAAGACAATGATTTCATCTAGAGATCGACCAAAATTTCATTCAACTCAATTGAACCTTTGCTACTAAATTCTAGAAAGGTGAAAAACATATTCCAACATTATCATCATGTTTAAGCTCCATACACCATATTCAACACAACTATTACCTACGTAAACAAGTTGATGATAAAATAGATCAAGTAAAATTCTACAACATCTGATGGCATTCATAATTATTTTTCTTAAAGCATCAAGCAAGATATCCTCACTTATTGTGAGGACTTTAGGACCACTAGGACATTCAAACAATATCCCTTTAGATGTTGAAATAATGTCATCATCGCAATACATAACAACAGATACATTTTCCGTGTCTTAAGTAATAATGTGAATATCAAGCAAAAGTGTTGAGTTGCATCAAATCCCTACTTCTGTTTATATAAGATGATCTATTATTCTCTCATGAGTCGTACGAATAGTTGAGATCACACCGATAATATAAAGGATTTAGATTGTGTCTATATTTAATACGGTTGATATGCATATAAGAAAAATGTAGTGTTAAATCAATACGCCTAAAAAAAGTAGTGTTCAATCAATAAATGCAGTTCAATCAATAAAAAACACCAAAGTTATTTTTATTTTATTTTAAAATAGTACAACAAAATTTAGATTTCGTTGTTTAATTTTTTTCACCTCAATGGAATCATAATTCCGTTGTGTTGTGAAAAAATAACAATGAAAACACAATTTTGTCGTGATAAGGAGGATGAGAAAAAAAATAACAAAATCATGATTCCGTTGTTATTTATGTCTGGGGTGATAAAAAGTATACAACGGGTTGTGACAACAGAATCATGATTCATTCCGTCATGTCTTTTATTCAACAAAATCATACTTGATAGAAGCTTGCTTGAGAAGCTTCTATGGAGCCTGGATCTTTGAGCTTCAATGAGGTCCTTCAATGGTGATTTTCAACCATGGAGATGCAGCGAAAGATAAAGGAGAAGAGGTGAGAGGAGGCGCCATCCACTAGGGAATAAGCCATGGAAGGAGGAACTTCATCACCAAGAGAGTGTCTTGGATAAGAAGCTTATAGAGAAAACTTCAATGGAGGAAAAAGAATGAGAGAGAGAGAGAGAATGGGGGGCACGAAATTGAAGGAGAAAAAAGGAAGAGAAGTTGAACTTTGAAGTGTGTCTCACAAGACTCTCATTCATCAAAGTTGTGACAAGTATTACACATGTTTCTATTTATAGCCTAGGTCACTAACTAAATGAATTTCAATTTGTGAATTTAATTTTCATTTCATGTGAATCTAAGAGGAATATTCCAAGAATATGCCAAAGGCATCTTAGAATATTCCAAGAATATGCCAAAAACATCTTAGCATATTCCTTTCAGATGCCACAAGCATGGTTGTCAAACCTGTGTTTTAAATCATAGAATCGTATGATTTTACGATTCCACTAAGCTTCGGCGAGTTAAATCGGAAGTAGAATAAAAAATGGAGTAGACTCGTCCGAGTTAGCGCAAACTTGGGTGAGTTTGGGTAGACTCCACTATTAGAAAATACACTTTCCACATCGGTTATTTACAACATTCTACATCGGTTTTAAAACCGATGTTGAAAGTACCGATGTTGAATGTATTATTGTTAACATTGGTTTTTAAAAACCGATGTTAACATAAAAATGCTAACATCGGTTTTCTAAATAACCGATGTTATATATAAAGAACTACAGCAAAATAAGTGTATACATGATGAACGTTGACATTGGCTTTGATATAAAACCGATGTTAACTAATAGATTAACATCGATTTTTTATGTATAACCGATGTGAACGTCCATCATCTATACACTTATTTTGTTGTAGTTAGTTATATATAACATCGGTTATTTATACATAACCGATGTTAACGTTTGTATATTAATATCAGTTATGTATAAATAACCGATGTTATTAGAAATATCCAACATTGGTTTATTGAAAAACTGATGTTAAGGTGTATGTTGACATCAGTTTTTCTAAATAACCGATGTTGTTTACTATATTAACATCAGTTTTTATTAATAACCGAAGTTGTTTTCAAGTTTTTTTATATAAACTTTCTGTTTTTACAATAAACCCAAAATTGTACCTGTAAAATATAATTTCAGACCCAATTCACAGCAAATAAACATTTTATTCTGCTTTCAAGCAGTTTTAATCACAATAAACAATGAATAATTGATTTATTATTAACAACTATCAACAACGGAATTCAATGTTCAAATAACATAGGAAATGACAAAAATCTTAAACCAAAGTAAACTAAGCTAAACTTAATGTCCCTAAATCCTAGCTCTGAGCTCTAACTCGGAGATAATATTGTGCCCACTGGATCTGAAGCGCATTTAATCTCTCTGGCTCCAATGGTCTAGGATCATTAAAATACTGCATGATGAAATAAATGATAAGTTAATAATGTAATACAAATTATAAAAAAATTGAATTTGTTTGAAATAAACGTACCGCTTCCTAGTTATTCTTGAAACTTCCTAATATGATGGTGGACATCCAGTGCATGACATAATTGTCGAACTCAGTGCTTCCTTTTTGTTTATTACACTAAATACATAATGAAATTTGGATATGAATTAAACAATTAGTGTACACACACATAAGAAGTATATATAAGTGGAAGTTTTATGTAAATGACGTACCTTGACAACAATCCACCTAGTAGCAGCCTTTGATTTAAGCTGTGGAGCATCATCAAGACCTTTTAAAGCACTGTTCTAGACAAGTAACAATTAAAAACTGGTGTTGTTGAGGTATTTCAATGCAAATGTATTGAAAAGAACACTGGCCTATTAATTATCCCCTTAAGGTAGTTGCCTGACCTGTTATGCAATGAACAAAACCAGAAAACTAGGTGTTCCATGGGCAGGATGACCACCATCTTCCAGTGTCCGTTGCAGTGGAGACGAATATGGGTTAGTATATTAGTAAACATTAATTAAATTCAGTTATTTTGTGTGACTTACCCATTCAGGTAGGCTCCAAGGTAGACATCGTGTTTTGAACTCTGCATCCAACTCTTTATGTAACTTTCAGCCTCAAACTGTGATTGCTCATACCTTTGAATGGACTGTGGCTCGAGGAATCCATATAGATCAGAATTCCCCGCTCGCATACTTGTTTCAGTCAGATGCTTGTTTATGTTAAGTCAAAGTTAAATATTTATGAATTGAAAGCAATAACTTAGGTAATTAAAAGTAATCTAAAATGACTTACAGAATCCACAACTGTAACATTGATATGCTGAGACATTGACCACCGTGTGCGATTTCGGAGAGGTCTTCGTGCTTTATGTAGAGCAGGAAGTCTGGATTAAAGACCCCGAACACGGTGGCATCCCATGTAACCTAGTAAGGCCTCAAGAAAAGCTCTAGGATGGTCAATGTCATCAGATAAAGAGGATCATCGACCTCCGGATCCGGCTTTTGAGGTGGTTTTGTTGGAGACACAACTGCTTGTTCATGAAACAAAGTTAAATGACCTAATTTGAGGTACGCTGAATGAATTAATTCAAAAAGAAGAAACATATAGTAAGAGTAAAGTACCTGGTGTGATAAAGGCTTGACCAGATGTGTCGGCCAAGCAAGGAAGATGTGAATTGCCAGCCCCACTAAGGAAACCTCATCAGTGGGTACAGGAATGGGAGCATCTGGATCTTTAACCTCCTCCACACCCACCTTTACTTGTCCAGGCAACAAAGGAGTGTTATGAACAACAGTGGATCCCTCATAAACTCTTCCCAGGGCAACCAGGCAGACAGGATTTGCTTCGATGTACAAGCTGCACCTGTCTGAGTCACTTGTCCTAGGATCGTTTCCTGAGGGATCAACACAACTCTCCTTTGTGCTTACTCGAGGACCTGAGGGACCAACCAGAGGCTCCGGAGGCAGTGCAAGTCCCTGAGATTGCATCTGGGACTGAAACTGGGACTGTATCTGGCTGAACGATGCCATGAGTTGCCGAGTCAATTTTTCTGTGATCGACTCCTCTAGCTGGTCCCTGATTTGCTGGGTCAGCTGCTGCAATTCTTCAGGAGGTAGTGAGGAAGAGCTACAGGACGTCCGTGGAGTCGATCCGAAGTATTGCTTGATTGTGGCATCGGCTCTAGCAGCACGGACATGTCCAGGGTGTTCTGGACGTCCAATAGCAGCAGTGAGAATATCCTGACGTCCATGGGGGATGAAAGATCCCTGTGACGCCTGCTCCTTAAAGGAATTCTACACAGAAAAGACACATTTGTACATGGCATTCACAAAATAAAGAAATATAATTCTAATGGTTAGTTGAAAATGACTTACGATCTTCTTAGCGATTTTTTTTGCGGCCTCAGTCGTCATCTCCCCTGTTTTCTTGGTGCGGGCCATCTTCCACTTCACGTGGCGTCTGACGGGGGATGGAGGGTCGATGACGCCATCAACGCTTCCTGACTGTGCAGCTTCCTCCAACTTCTTCTTAGTCTTCTCAGCCAGGAGCTTCTGCTCCAAATATTCATAACCTCCATGAGACAAAACATGGGGGACAGTGTTCTGTTTCTGGATGGCCTGTGCCTTTTTCCGCACATCTTGCAAAAATAAAACAATAATCTTTCAAATTGCTAGAATGAATTATGACAAGTTAATGTTTTTTGAAAAACAACTTAAACGGCAAGGTACATACCTCCCAAGAAGGGTCTCTGCGAGTCTGGCAAAACTGGACCCATTTTTCCTTGCTTATGCCGTATTTCTCACAGACAGTGTCGTCCCCACCGTCTTGATCTACTGCAAGGTCCCATTTCCTTGTGAGGTCTGATTTAAACTGCCTCCATCTCTCGCCGACAGTCTGAAGTAACTTCTTTTTTGTCCTACTGTTAGAAGCCTCTAGGATTTCAAATCCTGCCTGACAATAACAAATTAGGTTTATTTGTTTCAATAATGTATTTTTTGGCTATTAATTAAAGAACATCAAATAAGAAAAGAAAAATACATGAATATCCTCCCAAATCAAGTCCTTCTGAGTAGTAGGGACCTCCTTCCAGTTCTCGTACGTGACGTCCACCTTATCACGAGCCACAATCCCTGAAAATGTTCTTAATTTCTTCTGGTGGGAACCGTTGGCCTTGCCGATAGCAGGATCAACATGGACCACTGGTCTCTCAGCACCAGGTGGTCTAGTAGACAAGGATCGTAGACGTGTGGCTTTGCGTGTCCGCTTCACGGCAGATGGCGAAGTTGATGCGTCTAAAGGAGGAGGAGGAGGAGGTGAGCTAGGTGAAGAAGCCATGATCCTTTATACAAAAAACCCAGGGTTAATAAACATTACAAAATATAACTGTATGGCTTATGTAAATCAATCTAGAAAAATCAAATATATAAATAGAAAATTACATTAGCATCAGCAAATACCTAGATTTGTCTTTTAATTTATGCAATTTCTATTTGTGTAAGGTGTTAGTTTTTTGTGCATGGTACTCAAAGATTGGTTTAGTGGAGTGGTTGATTGGTTAATGTTGCCCATATTTGATTCCCCAAAAAACATGGGATTTCATTGTACATGTCTTGTTTCAGATTTTAGCTGGCTTAGTTTAGGCGTTGTTGCTGCCATCTCTGTAATGCACCAAGAACCAATTTTTGCACTGAGTGGCTGAATAATTCGGTTTGGAAAGTATATATCTTCATTGTCATTGTTTGGGTTAGTTAGAAAATGGAGGAGGGGAAAGTTTGCACAATAACTATATTCAATTATTCATATTCTTTTGGTTTTGGTTTTGTCTTATTAAAACAGAAAACTAGCCATGATTTATATAGTTCCTACACATTGTCCAAAGTCACCACCAATAGAATTAAGACATGAGAAACCAGCAAAAGAAAACTTCTTAGCTGGGACAAAATGCTAATTTTCACTACCCTACTTCCACTATTCCATAGAATTCCGTAGTGTCAAAATTGAAACAATCAAATTAGTCCCATAGATTAACTAAACCTTTCAATTGTTGTCACTAGTAGTAAAATTCCTAGCTGGATTCAAGTGTTCAAAAAACACGTCTTTTTAAGTACATGTCATAATCATGGCTAGTTACCTAGCTAGGAGCCTGCTCGGCATTGTTGCCAAATTAACTAGTTTTCTCTAACTTATGGTCAGAATTAAACTTACTGTACTCAATACTTTAGTCTCATTCAAACTGCCAGACTGTTTATGCATGTACTTAAAATATCTCATGTTATGTAATTATAGTACCACTGGTACTACTATAGTTTAATAAAATATCTACCTGAAGTGACTTGGAGGATGGATACATAGGCATTTAGCCTTTTAGCATCATCATGATGGGTGGTGTGCATTGGGTAGTGAGCATGTTCACTGCCTGTAATGTTGTTTCTTCCTATCTGAAGTTTCTTTGGTGGCCATTGAACAATGATGAACAAAACAAGGCCATGCAATGCATACTTTTATCTAGAGGCTAAAAGCATCAATATATTTGTACCTCTTGAGATAGAGGAAAGCACTCCAGGTTCTCTCTACTCAAGCAACTACCCTAGATTTCAATTGGTTGCTATATTTACCATAGTAAGTAGGTAGTAGATACCTAAGGATTATTTATTTTTCTTTCGTGATATTAAGACATGTTTTCTAATTTCTAGTGAAGAACTTGGATGGATGTATAGGATGTGGAACCTTGAAAATTACTTTTCAACGTCCCACTTACTTTGACATTGCATCAAAGTAAGTTTCTCCCTTAGGGGTCTTTTTGGTCCTTTCCTCAACACAATGCCTAATTCTAAAGCAGCAATTTCAAAGTTCAAACATTCAACATGTACAAGTTATCAGAACTCAGAGGGCGAATATGGACTGGAAGAATATCCCAAGATCATTAATTTTCATTTCCCTTCTTTGTTATTCACACAATTGTATGATTATTTAATGCTTATGAATTGTTATTTAATTCATTATTATAAATAAATACATAAACCAATGAAGTCAGTCCATAGAGGAACACATTTTTACACTTTCACAGTCTACTTTTTTGAGCAACCGACTTAAAGCACATAAAATACCAGTAATTTCCCTGCTTGTAACCAAGGTGTTTATGTCATACGTGCCTTCAAATTTGTAGATAGGTTCTATGTCACAGAATGCCTGCAAAATTAGAGAACAAAAGCAGAAAACATCTGAGGAAACAAATAAAGCATTTTAGTGTCTTTACATATTTGCCTGCTACCACTTTTAAAAGAACCTAAGTGAGGCGTGAAAAATATAGTTGAAGATAAAAATAAGATTGATTTTGTGTGAATATTCTTGAATGGTCAATACACACTTACACACACTCAGTTAAATGATATGTATACAGAGATTGTTAATAGAGTACACTCACAAATAAGGGTAATTATCTCAATTTCTTAAGATACAATGAACCTGAGCTGTACAATGAAATAAAGCTAATTGGAAATTGGGATAGTGATAAACACCAAGGATAAGAAAGATAGAAAACAATATGTAATCCAGGAAATAACATAAAAACGAGCACTGGAAATGATTTTATTAATGCTAACCAGAGAAAACAATTCGTCTACTGGAACCAAAGGCCACTCCGAGACGCTACTCTCAGTCCTGCAAATTAGTGCCATCAGAAAATAATATAATTCCATAAGCTTATTCTTCAAGTTTAAACTTCCTAACGACATCCATGAGTTAAAACATCAAAATGTGCACATCTCATACAGTTAAGGAAACAAAAAAAAAAGAAAAAGATTGTCAATAACAATTCAGAATATGCACAAAAAAAGAAGTTTCTATTAGTACCTTAGAAACCAGAAATGCACACAAATTGGGAGAAGGTAAACAATTGTGAATATTGACTATGGGATAAACAAAATAAAGAAGTAAAAAGCAAATTAGAGAGGTCACAATGCACTACTATTAGACACTCATCTCAAACTAAGAATCAAGCACAAAACAATACCCACAACTTTAAACATTTTAATCAAGCAAATTACAGAGGTCACAAACTCATAATGCACTGTCACCACGTATATTAAGTTACTATCACTAAGAAGAGAACCGATTAAGGTCCACAAATGGTTGTCCCAAAGGAAACAGTATCAAACCCACCGCACTGATTAAGAACTTACTAAGAAGAGCAACAAACTAAGGTAGAGCTCATGCCTTGTTAACTGGCGGTGGCTGAGGCGTGCTGCGGTGGTAGCTTGAGCCGACGAGCGCAACTGTGCAGTTGAGTGGAAGGACAGTGGTTCGAGCCTTGGAGGTCGACGGTGCTAGTGGAACGATACGACGATCTGGGTTTTTAAATAGTCCTCGTATCTATTTAAAAACCAAAGGTCACCACAACACTGCCAGCAGAAACCATCAAAAAACAAATAATTTTCTAGAATCACTTAGAATTTAAAGTATGAACTAAAATTAATATTGTTACTATTATTATGGAGGAATGAGAGTTATAGTATAAAAGGGGAAATTATAAATTTTGCAAAAATAATAATAAAAAATTCATTATTCTACATCGGTTGAGTGGTAACCGATGTAGAAACCCTTCAAATTCTACATCAGTTGACTTATAACCGATGTAGAAACCTTGCCATTCCTACTCATTCTACATCGGTTCAGTAATAAACGATGTAGAAATCCTTCAAATTCTACATCGGTTAACTTATAACCGATGTAGAAATCCTATCATTAAACATCGGTTTCAACCTTAGAACCGATGTAAAAAGCTCACATTCTACATCGGTTGAGCTACACAACCGATGTAGAAAATTCGCCTTTCAAAGACGATTCTCCAACCGATGTTGATATTCAACGACACTGTGTTACTACCACGCATCGTAACCGATGTAGAAAGACTATTAGAACCGATGTAAAAGGCCTTTTTTTTAGTAGTGTAGCCTAGCCACACTAAGCAGTGATATAATTAAGAAATGAGCATAAAGGCTTGAAATGGCTTACCAGCTGAGTGAGATTGTTGTTGGAGACTGGTTAGCTAAAAAATAAACATGTTAGGAGGGAGAACTTTTGTGGCTGAGAATTGTAATAAGCTCAAAGGGTTGAGAATAGGAAGGGTGATGAGGTCCACATGACTGACTGGCTGCAAGTTTTTAACATGGCATCAGGGGAATCTCTATCTCCTGCAAGAAAGATCATAAAAGAACAGTTACTATGAGCAAAGATAAATCATCTAAAACATTTTTCATGTAATATTTTTGCTGCAACAATGTAATTCAGCAAATTGAAGAAAAACAAGTATGTAATTATGGTTAGTTAGTTTCAAACTCAAAATATTAGTTTACAATATATCATATTGTTGGTTCAAAGATCATTTTTAAGGGTAAATCTATATAACAGACACACACAGCTATGTCCTTGAAGTTTTATGATCATGAAGTTCAAGAAAGTTCTTTCTAACAAAAACTATCACAGCCATAGGTTTACTACTCTGCATTTACTATTGATGTATAATTCAACAAACATTTGTTAAAGATTGAAGCACTACTGCTCAAAATTTACCATTCATTAGAAAGAGTCTAATTTGTGCAAAGAAGGCATAGCTTTTAACATCAAAGACATAACTTTTATGATGAGTATATGTTTGGGATTTGCCATTGCCTAATTCTCAAAGTTTTGTAGGCAGGCAGGAATACTTTCTAACTATAGAGGATATTAATAAGAAATTTAAGTGGAAAATAACAAAAATGATAATTGGTTAGTGTATTCTTGCATATTGCAATTTAAGAAGAAAAAAAATTGGGGCTACAACATCGCCATAGTTTTATATGTTAGAAGAAATTGGCTGAAATTTTATAATCTTTACATTAGTGGCATCACTCAACTGTTTTGATAATATTAATTATTTATATTTTCACTTATATGTGTATGGCTGAATTTTTGTAATCCTTAAAGAGTATGCAGAACATCTTTTTACATAATAATAAATTGTTTTTAAGCAAATTACTTTTCATAATGAAGATCTTCTCCTTGCTTATCATTCAGTTTATTTTTTATTTTAGGTAACCACTCTTAATCTTGAAATTGTTAGAGCACTATCCAGAAGTAGTCTTACAATTATTTCTATCTATATATGCCCAAATATTATTGTATCAGAGCATTTGGTATATATATATTTTGTGTCAAACCTTTCTGATTTCATATCTTGTTTGGAAAATAAATCATAACGATGTCAAACCTATTTTCTTTTCTGTTTATTATCATATATCATAAATAACCTTTGTTGGTTTAATTCTTTGTTATTAATTTGTTGTAATGTGTGGAAGTGGATACAATTGCGTGTGGCTCTTCTTCTGTTACTAGAAGTAAATACAAAAATATCACTAAAAATATTAGGTGGGAATATGGGATTGATGTTAATGACAATGGTAAGATTTAGTATAAAATTTAGTACTAAATTTTACTACTAATTTTATTATAAAATTTAGTTAGGAGTAAAATTTAATATAAAATTTTGGATTCAATGTAAAAATAACTTAAAATTACTTCAATTCAAAATTAATTTTAAATTCTTTTAACATATAAAAATATATTCAAAATCAATTTTTAATTCAGAAATAATTCTCTTCCAAACCAACACGCACTGATTATCACCGATCCAATCCCGTTCAGAGGAGAAACCACTCAATATAACAATATAACGTATTCAGTCTCGACCAATCTAAGGCGATTTTTTTAATATTAATTCATGATAAATAATTTACTCACTTACTCCCCTTAAGTCCTCCTCCACCTTAGGTGTCAACAATCCCACAAAATCCTCCCTACACCCATCGCCTTTAATTCCTTCAACACAGGCTACCAAATCGGGATATCAGCTAATCACTCTGTTGGTACTTAATATGATTTTATATACATTTAACTAAAAAAGGAAAAATAAATGTTAGTAACATAACATTATCGCTCTTGAAAAATATAGTAACATGACAACAATCATCAATCATACTACCTTTTGTTATATTAAGTATTAACAGTGATGCTATTCGTTACAAAATAAAATTAACACAAAAAAAGCAAGAATTGAGTAATAGGTGGTTGCAGTGAAATCGAGTAACCAATCGCATTTCAATTCTGTTATTCATACTGCTTTTTTGCAGCAATTTTTGGTGCAATTTAACTAGCTGGAAAAGAACCATATAGGTTTGTTACATTCTTCCCGTTTCTTACCTCATTCTTTTGAAAGTAACAACAAAGGATAACATATCAGATTTTGCATGGCGAAAGGTACGCAAGGCGACGAGATCGTTTTCCCCTAAGCACTGTTGGTCGCAGAAACTGAACCAGCCTCGGTTTAGCACATAGTAATGGTTGGAATCCTTCACCCATTTCTTGAGCATCATATCAAACTCGTGGCCACCTTTGTCATACACGGTCACTGAGATGGCCTCTCTGACATCTTCACCTTCTTTCAAGAACCCTAAGAGGATGTCTTCAAAACCTTGCACTGGTAAAAAGAGGTTCCACTTGTCATTGCTCAGTTTCGTCCTATATGGCATGCTCAACTCAGAGTCTTTCACAATGCCCACGTTCAGAATGAACTCCAGCTGCAACTCGTCCTTAAATAGAATTTCCTTTACTGTTTTGTTGCCTTCAACCACACTTTTTCCCTTCCTTGAATTTGATGAGCCTGCCATTGCTTCTTTTCCATGTGCAGAGAGGAACACAAATTTAGCTAGGAAATTTGTTTAAAATTAAAGTTATTATCTAATTTTAGGATGCTGTTTAGGTTTTTTTTTATTTTTAAAATTAGGATGATGTTTATTTCTATATTTAGGAATTTGTTTTTTCCCTATGATTATAATACAATACAAGGTATATAAGTACAGGTTGTTTTCAAATTATTATGATTAGTTTTCCAATACTGATTTAATAAATAAATTATCAAATATTTTTCGTATTTCTTACCGATAAATTATAAAAAATAGCTTTCAAATTTCAATTCATCATGTCAATTATAAATTTAAATATTAAATATTAAAATATTTTTCATATCTTTTTCGGATTAGAAGTTAAAAAATAAAATAGGTTTTAAATTTCAAATTACCATGCTTAATTATCGATTAGTGACTTAGTGATTAAATTTTCAAATATTTTTATATTTTTTTTTGGATTACAAGTTATAAAAAGGCACCTTTCAAATATCATGTTTAGTTATTGATTACTAACCTCAGGATTAAATTTTTCAATATTTTCCATATCATTTGCTTTGATGACTTTTAAAGTTCTTAATTCAGGTACCGTTTTTGATATATTTGATTAAATTTATTGATTTTAAATTTTTTTCCTAATTCTAGGATGTGATATTAAAGCTAAAGTAATCTATAATATATTTGAAAATATTTAATGATATTTTATTCAAGTTTTACATTTATTACTTTTAGACTATGGGCTAAATTTGATATTTGCTAAATTTGATATTATTATGATGGATAATGATTGATTAAATTACTATGTTTTTTTAACAGACTAAATTATTATATTTAACAACAAGTAAGAATTATTCATTTTTTCCAATCATACTATTCAAACCCAATTAAAATTGGGTTGAATAATAGACCAAGTTGAATTAGATTGAATTGAATTTTTTTCATAGTATCCAAATACAATTAGGTTGGATAACATATTCAACTCATGAGTTTTAAACCAACTCAATCCACTTATATAATAAATTAATATAATAAAAAATAATATTTGTTTAATTTTTTATGTGTTGTATTTGAAATTGTGAAAAAAGTAAAAATATAAAACTATTATTTCATGACACCATTGACTTCAAAAACCCTTCCGTTCACCACGACTTGATAACTAAATTCAACTTTAGGTTGAGTTTCTGAAGTTAACCTACCAACCCCTTTAATCACCTTTGGATACAAGTTGGGAGCCTTAATTATCATTTTGACATTCTTAGATTTAGCTCTTGAGGGCCTTAACACAAATATGGATTTTCAAGTCTCATTTGCTCTCTTTGGTTCGAGGCTAATTAAAAGATCATATACCTTTCTGATTTTAGGTTAAATTATGTATCAATTAGGTCCTTTTTTTATTCTTTTAAGCCTCACTTGCCTGGAGGCTAGAGGGCTACGTATCCCAAGTTTTAGACCAAGTTATATGTGTCTTATATTTCCGATACTAAACAAACTTAATATAATATTACCATATATCATATCATTTTCAGATTTTCTAAAGTCTCTTGGGACCTCAATCCATGAGCGAATACGCTAACCATTATCTCATATTTAACGGTTTGAAAAATATGATTCATATATGATAAGAGGTCCCTATAATTTGAATAATTACTAACTTGCTCGACTTTAAATTTCCTCAAATGTAAAAATAAAAAAGAATACCCTTTTGAATGATCTAGTCATGGATGATCTTGAAGTCATTCTTTTGGAGATTTTCTGTATTTGGAATAGATATAAAGAAAAATTAAAATGGAAAACAAGAATTAATTATTTGACTGATCAAGAAATGAATAACCATACATATATAGGTGATTGGAGTGAAAATTGAGAAAGCAATGACATTTCAGTTCTCTTATTCATACGGATTTTTGTAAGAATCTTTGGCACAATTCAGCACGTTAATTTGCTATACTAAATAATCATAGACATGCAAAATGGCTAATTAACTAGCTGGAAAATGTGAACAATCCATATGTATAACACTAAAATTTCTAATTTATATTTAATGTATATGTAAATTTATATAATAAATTTTGTGATGATTATTTTTTATATATAATTTATTTATTTACATATATAAATTATAAATAAAAATGATAGGTTTAATAAGTATTTATGGATGTAAAAAATATCAAATTTATTTAATTATCAATTGCTATAAAAAAACATTTAAATACATCATTCAATTAAATATCAAATATTTTTAATTATCAAATTTTGTAAATAAATTAAATGAATAAAAAATTTCTAAA
This sequence comes from Glycine soja, assembly GCF_004193775.1. Classification (NCBI taxonomy): domain Eukaryota; kingdom Viridiplantae; phylum Streptophyta; class Magnoliopsida; order Fabales; family Fabaceae; genus Glycine; species Glycine soja. Next base: position 48,764,352 of record NC_041002.1, read on the forward strand.
AAATAATTTTTAAAAAATTAAAACATATGGATTAATAAATAAATTTTAAATCTTAAATTTTGATTTAAATATTTTTTATAACTACCAAATTAATATATTTTTAAATTTGATTTCAATCATTATCTTAAACTAACAATCTTATCATATTTAAAATTTTAAATTTTGGTTTCAATATTTTATATAACTACAAAATCAAATATATTTTTAAATTTAATTTCAATCCTTGCCTTAAACTAACAATGTTATCCTATTTTAAATCTTGGTTTCCATATTTCTTATGACTAACAAATTTAATATATTTTAAAATTTGATTTCAATCATTATCTTAAACTAACAATCTTATCATATTATAAATTTTAAATTTTGGTTTCAATATTTTTTATAACTACAAAATTAAATATATTTTTAAATTTAATTTCAATCATTACCTTAAACTAATAATATTATATATTTTATCCATATTTCTTATGACTAACAAATTTAATATATTTTTTAATTTGATTTCAATCGTTATCTTAAACTCACAATCTTATCATATTTTAAATTTTAAATTTTGGTTTTGATATTTTTATAAATACTAAATCAAATATATTTTTAACTTTGATTTCAATCATTTCCTTAAACTAAAAATCTTATCATATTTTAAATTTTAAATTTTGGTTTCATAATTTTTATAACTAACAGATTTATTGTACAATTAAAAATTATGTTTCAATATTTTTATAATAAATTTTAATCATTAAAAATTTTATTTTAAATATTTTTTCTAACTAACAAATTTAAGTTATTTTTAATTATGATTTCAATATTTTTCATAAGTAACAAATTCAATATCTTCTAAATATTTGTTTCGATTTTTTTAAAAGTTAGACAAATATAATATAACAATATTGAAAATTAATTGTTTCACCAATCTAATCTTAATTTTAGAAGTCTAATCTAATCTTAGTAATAACTAATATATTTTTTATAAATAAAATTAATACTTAACATATAAATTAGAATAAATTATAAAATTTGATTAACATTACAAAATAACATTACACTACGAACTAATTGAAATAATAATTGACAAATCAAAAATTTCCAAAAAAACAAATTTAGAAAAAGAAAAATTGAAAAAAAAAATTATTCAACAAAAAAGAAAACAAAAAAACCCATACGGAATCCATATGACACATACGGATTGCCAATCCGTATGAATCATATGATCTGTATGGAGTTTTTTTAGAAAAATGTCATATTTTTTGTTGGAGAGGAAGAAGAAGAATCACAGCGACGCGAGAAGTAGAGGAAGAAGGATGTGCACGTTGTACGAACTAAACTATAGCTTTGTTTATATTAATAGGATGAAGGATATTTTTATCATTTCACCCTACATGCTGGGCGCACCAAATAACACTCAAATCTTGGTCGGTTCCTTAGAACAATGTGTAGCTAGGGTATGGCTATATATATATATATATATATATATATATATATATATATATATATATATATATATATATACACATACTCACTTTCATTTACTTAATCTTGTCATTTGTATTTTGACCCCCGATACAATATAACATTTCTTTTTCAATTCATTACAACTTGAACATTTTAAACTATTGGGATTCAAATAAAAAGGAAAAAGTAATTTAATATTTAAAAATTGTTCAAATAATCTATAAATAAATAGAATAAATTGATATTTAATTTCTAATAAGATATTAATTTCTATTGTTAGTATTTCTTTTAATAGCTTTGACTTAGGGGGGAAATCAAGACCAATAATATCAAATTACTGTTCAATAAAGCTTAAATTTGTTTCAAGATTAATATAATATTCTTTTTCAATTTATTCTATTTTAAAAGTTTCCATTATTTAGATTCTAATAAAATAGTCAAAAGGGATTTTATCTTTTAAAATCTATTGAAATCAATAAGCTATGAATAAAAGAAAATAAATAATAAAATCAATATATATTATATATATTTAGATTCTAATAAAATAGTCAAAAGTCAAAAGTGATTTTTATTTTTTAAAATCTATTCAAATTAATAAGCTATGAATAAAAGAAAATAAATTAGTATGCATATAAAATAATCAAAACCAATATTTTTTTTATAAAAACCAAAAAATAATAGTCTTCCATTAATATTATATTTTTCAAATATTTTTTTTAGTTAATTCCTAACTTTTTAACTAATTGAAATATTTTTTTTACCATATTAGTAGTATTTCGATAAACATTTTTTTTAATTAACTTTGTAGCGTTTTTAATATGATACTTCAATTAACGTTTTAACTTTTAACTTATATTTTATTTTTTTATTATTCTAAAGTTATTTTTGAATTGATGACATGTTTATTATATTTAATTTATTTTTGCTACTACTTTTTTTATATTATACTAATTTTATTTTAACTATTTCATTATTTGCATTATTTATTTCTTTATTATAGCATTGCACTAGAAGGTATTTATTATCGAATAATATGACAATTTTAATACACAATAATATGTAAAAATACACAATATGATATTAATTATCTTATTAATTAACATAATAGAGGTATAACACATATTAGGTGTATATTATTTTTGCTTTATTTTAAACTTGGTTGCATTACTAAATTTTTTTACTTTCACTGACTAGCAAAGTTTACCCTATCACTAGGAGTCAATAATTCTCAAGTAAAATGTACAATGAAATTTGACACTGTAGGCGGGTAGCCTGGTAGTGACAGTTATTAGCCTTGTTGGCCAGTAAGATTAGGTTTTACATATAGATATATTCTTACATATAATTGCATTAGAGTGTGTAGAACAAATAATGTTTACTTATGCTAATTAAACTAAAAAGAACATTTTATTCTCTTATTATTAATTATAATACATCTTATGAAACATATTATTTGATATAATTACATAAAATTATTAATATTAACAAAAATATGTGAAAACATTATTATATTTCTCTAAAATAGATTTTAAATTAATGAAATATAATTCATAATTTTATTAAACTAAAATTGCTGACACCCTTTCATGCCAAACGGATGAATAAAAATGTTTATTTATCATTTTTGTGTTAGTCATTATTTTGTTCCAAGTGAATAATTAGTTGGGAAAGCAGTACGGTGGAGAGGTGAAAGCCTTGTTGTCATCAAATACTTGCACAATAATACGATATAATACTCGAAGTGTGCTATATAATCATCAACAGAACTAAAATATGAATGTCTGAAAAGAACAACCTTTCCTTAATTAACTTCGTAAAATAAAGATTGCATATAAACAAAACAAATCAAAACAAAAATCCATATCCCCTGCTGTCATCAGATACTTGCATAATATTTTACGATATAATACTCATCGTCTAAAATACTCGAATTGTTCTATATAATCATCAGCGAAACTAAAATATGAATGCCTGATAAAAGAACAACACCATTCCTTTAACTTCATAAAAGCATGCTTTCTCAATGCATTCTATCTTAATGACTTTCTTATTTTTCATATGTTTCAGTGTGGCTAAAGTAATTAATACATAATACCTTCATTATTCAACAAAATTTTATCAAAACAAAAAGAAATGCCAATCAATAGTGTGAGTAGTTCACCATCAATAGCAAAACGTTCTAGGACACCATCTCACTTCCAAATAAGAACTCAAAAAATGAAAAGCACCACCAATAAATTAAGGCTTAATTAAGTTTTTCATACCAGCAATATAAGTCATTTTCATATTACTATCTAACACTCATTTTTTTTCACACAAGTACTTGAAATTTTTTTCAGTTTTATTTTACTACATGTTGTTAGTCGTCTTTCGTTAAGTGATGACGTGATAGATAGATTGACACATCATCACGTATTGTCACGACACCTCGTCAATGACAAGACGTGATGAAATGATACTTTGTTTGTCACATCATCACTTAATAGAAGACGACTAATGACAGATAATAAAATAAAACTGAAAATTTTGTCTGGTAGTTATTTGACAAAAAATAAATTTTTAGGTAATAACTAGAAAATGATCTATTTTTTAGGTATAAAATACTTAATTAAGCCAATCTGAAAAACAATTTTTTAGTTAACAAATGATAAGAAGGAGTTTTATCAAAATAAATAATTTAATTTTAGATAAAAGGATAAATTTTATTATTTTATTGAACATAAAAATAAAAATGATAATTGCAATTTTAAGCAATGTTTAAAAGCAAATCTTATAAGTCATAAGAAAAAAATCATTTCTCAAACACTTTTATTTGATCAAATATTTGTAAACTTATCAAAAAACTAAATAATAATTAAAATAAATTGATGAATATATATATAATTTACTTCATCCTATTTGTTTTTTAAGATAATTCCTCATTCAAAATAAGAATATAAATTAAATTAATAAGATATTTTTTATTGGTAGGAACAAAAAATACAATTTAAAATTTACAATAATTCACCTATTAATTTATCATGTTTAATCAACTGAATTAAATTAATAAGATGATATTAAAGGTGAAATTAAAGAGTTAAGATGTGTATATTTAATATATGGACAAAACTAAAAGAGAATTTAGCTAGATTCTAGTGAAGGAAGAGTGGGAGAAGATATAACATGTTATATGTGTACATTGATCATAGACTATAAAACACCAATTATATATGATTTAAATAACTTTTTCATTCTTGGAAAATATACGTTTTTCAGATTACTACCTAAAAATTCATTTTTTTTTCAATCAAGTACCTACCGTTAGTCGTTAAGCTGTGACGTAATAGATAAAGTATCATATTATCATGTCTTGTCACCGACACGTTATTGACACATTATTGAAGGTGATAACATGACAATGAGGTGTCCGTGATAAGACATGATGATGTGATACTCTATCTATTTTGTTATCACTTAATGGAAGACGACTAACGACGTGTAGTAAAATGAAACTGAAATTTTTTTCAAGTATTTGGATGAAAAAAAAATGTTAGATAATTATATAAAAATTACCTATATTTTAAGTATAAAAAACTTAATTAAGTCATAAATTATTGATGTTGTCCGCGAGAGAAGCTGCAAGAGAATCGAAAGTGTTCAATTCAAGAAAGAGCACTGAAATTTCTAAGTGAGAATTAGGAGTGAAAGTTTCAATCCTTCACAATGTTTTCAGCATTGGAACATGTGGTTCACTTGGGATTACCAAGTGCACATTTTTCATGCCACCTTTCCATTTTATAACAGTTACCTTTATTTAATCTACATTCTACATTCTACATTCAGATGAAAAGTCACACGTTAACTAAATTTATATTTCATTCGTTTGATTTAACTAGTATAATATTTGATAAAATTAAAGAAAAATGTTTATTTCTATATTTATATAAATACCACATTATTATGATCATTAAGTACTTTTTTTTAAAGTGAAGTACAATAAGTAGTACCTATGTTCAAGTGCATTTTACTTTTATATACATATATACATAGATAGTAATATAGATTTGTAAGTTTATATCTAAAAGCTAACATAATAAGCTATAAACTTATAGAATAAAAAATATATGTTTTTTATTCATTGGAATAAAAAATGAAATATATTTTGATTAACTAATAACAAGAGATAGTGACTTGTATTTTTTTAACTAAATAATTTTGAATTGAAATCATAAGTAACCTTTAAATAGGTAATAAATCGAATTAAGGTGAAAATGTCCATCCTGTGCACTCTTACGATTTCGGGCATATATATATATATATATATATATATATATATATATATATATATATATATATATATATATATGTTAGAACAAATCTCTTTTAACCTGTGATATTACAAACTACAAAGAAACACAGGTTATTAACAAAATGCGGAAATTACAGATCAAAACATACCTCCAGCCATTGCTATGAAGAGTTTCTTGTTTTGGTTCTTCCAAACTCTCTCTCTTCCACTCTCTAGATGGTGTATAAGACTGAATTCGAAGGGATGAGCTCAGGGACCAAATTCATGTGCTTATATAGGCATTCTACCATCAAGAATGCATTTACCAGCCATTACCACTCATTATTGGCTGTTACAATTCATTATTGGCCATTATCATCCATTAACAGCCATTCAATTTGGCTTTCAAAACTGATGAGCGTTACAAAATTTCAAAATGTTATGACCATGAATTATTACATTCTCCCACTTGGTCTAAACATTTTGACTTAATGCTCAATCTTCTTAAGAAATGAATATATGAATCATAGTGATAGTTCCTCTTATAACGAGTAATATCATCTATGTATTACAATATACTCAATTTCCCAAGCAGTATACTTAAAGTGGTAATAAAACTTCATGAATAAACCCAATGTTTATTCTTGGTCCAAAACATAATTTTTCTCAAATAAATCAATGTGCACCAAAATATGAGAAAATATCATAATATAAAAGTTTCAATTTTTACATATATGTATACAATCATAAATTGGAACCAAGTCCCATTCTTTCTACATGATCCTTAAATTTAAACGGTGGCATGCCTTTAGTTAAAGGATCAGCGATCATCAACTCAGTGCTTATATGCTCAATGACCACTTTCTTGTCTTTTACTCTTTCTCTAATGGCTAAGTACTTAATGTCGATGTGCTTACTTCGACTTCCACTTTTGTTATTCTTAGCCATAAAGACAGCAGCTGAGTTATTGCAAAAAATTCTTAAAGGCCTTGAAATAGTATCAATTATCTTCAGCCCAGAAATGAAACTTTTAAGCCATACATCATGTGATGTAGCCTCAAAACAAGAGACAAACTCAGCTTCCATGGTAGAAGTAGCAGTCAAAGACTGCTTAACACTCCTCCATGAAATAGCTCCACCAGCCATCATGAAAATGTACCCAGATGTTGATCTACGAGAGTCAACACAACCAGCAAAGTCTGAGTCTGAATAACCAATCACATCTAGATTGTCTGTCTGTCTATACATAAGCATGTAATCTTTGGTCCCTTGAAGGTACCTCAACACTTTCTTAGCAGCTCTCCAGTGGTCAATACCTGGATTACTCTGATATCTTCCTAACATTCCAACTGCAAAAGCAATGTCAGGCCTTGTGCATACTTGAGCATACATGAGGCTTCCAACAACTGAAGCATAAGGAATGTTTTTCATTTGTTCCCTCTCAAAGTCATTCTTTGGACATTGGTTCAAATTAAACCTATCACCCTTCACAATGGGAGCAACACTTGGTGAACAATCTTTCATCCGAAATCTCTCTAGAATTTTGTTAATATAGGTTTCCTGTGATAGACCCAAAATACCTCGAGATCTATCTCTATGAATCTTAATGCCGATGACATAAGATGCATCACCCATATCCTTCATGTCAAAATTCTTAGAGAGAAATTGTTTCACCTCATGTAGCAAACCCCGATCATTGGCTGCAAGTAAAATATCATCTACATATAAAACAAGAAAGCATATTTTACTCCCACTAACCTTGTGGTATATGCATTGATCCATGGGGTTTTCATCAAAACCAAATGAAGAAATTATCCCATGAAACTTAAGGTACCACTGACGGGAAGCTTGTTTTAAACCATATATAGATTTATTAAGCTTGCAAACCAAATGCTCACCACTATTAGAGGAGAAACCTTCAGGTTGTTTCATATAAACCTCCTCCTCTAAATCACCATTAAGAAAAGCTGTTTTCACATCCATTTGTTGCAACTCAAGGTCAAAATGAGCAACTAATGCCAAGATTATACGAAGAGAATCTTTCTTAGATACTGGAGAAAAAGTCTCTTTGTAATCTATTCCTTCCTTTTGAGTAAATCCCTTAGCAACAAGTCTTGCCTTGTATCTCTCAATGTTGCCTAATGAATCCTTTTTGGTCTTAAAGACCCATTTACATCCAATGGCCTTCGCCCCATTAGGCAACTCTACAAGGTTCCAAACTTTGTTACTCTGCATGGAACTCATCTCATCCTTCATGGCATCATACCATAAATTTGACTCTTTACAACTCATGGCTTGATCAAAAGTTTCAGGATCATTTTCAGCTCCAATATTATAGTCAGATTCTTGCAAATATACAATATAATCACTAGGAATAGCTGATTTTCTTACTCTAGTAGACCTCCTTAATGTTGCATCAACATTTTCTTGGGGATCATGTTGTTCAACTGGTTGTTCATCATTTTCATGAATTTGATGATCAACTTGATCTACTGGATTATCAACAACAGTTTGTGGAATGCCAATCATGTGTTGTTCATCATCCCTTTGAACTTGAGGGGTATGAATTACAACCAATCTTTCATTTGACGTGGAAGGTTGAGATTCTATATAATCAATTTCAGAACCTAAGTCCCTAAATTGATCACTCCCACTGATCAAATCATTTTCAATAAATTTGGCATTTCTTGATTCCACAATCCTAGTAATATGATGTGGACAATAAAACCTATAACCTTTAGACCTTTCGGCATATCCAATGAAATACCCACTAATGGTCCTCGGGTCAAGTTTCTTCTCTTGTGGGTTATATATTCTCACCTCAGACGGATAACCCCAAACGCGCATATGTTTCAAACTCGGTTTCCAACCTTTAAATAACTCAAAAGGTGTCTTTGGGACAGCCTTGGTTGGAACACGATTTAATATATACGCTGCCGTCTTTAGTGCTTCAGCCCACAAGGATTTAGGAAGATTGGAGTTGCTAAGCATACTCCGCACCATGTCCAATAATGTTCGGTTCCTTCTTTCTGCCACACCATTCTGATTCGGAGAACCAGGCATAGTGTATTGGGCAACAATCCCATGTTCTTGAAGGAACTTTGCAAAGAGACCAGGTGCTTGTCCATTCTCAGTATACCTGTCATAGTATTCTCCACCTCTATCTGATCTCACTATTTTTATTTGCTTGCCACATTGGTTCTCAACTTCAGCCTTAAAGACTTTGAAGGCATCCAATGCTTCGTATTTGTTATGAAGCAAATAAACATTCATATATCGTGAATAATCATCTATAAAGGTGATAAAATATTTCTGACCATGTGCATCCATATCTGGACAACAAATATCAGTATGAATTATTTCTAATATGCTTGAACTCCTATTAGCACCTTTCTTAGACATGTTGGTCTGCTTACCCTTAATGCAGTCCACACAAGTCTTAAAGTCAGCAAAATCTAGAGTATTGAGTACCCCATCTTTCACTAACCTTTTAATCCTCTCAATGGAGATATGTCCTAATCTCTGGTGCCATAACATAGAGGAATTCTCATTAATATTACACCTTTTAATACCAGTTTGAACATGCATAGAACTATAAGTGGCATTATTTTGTAAACCAAGAAGATAAAGACCATCAGACAATATACCATTCCCAACACATTCAGAATTATAAAATAACTCAAATGATGTGTCTTTGAAATTAAAGGAATATCCAAACGGTACAAGCCTTGAAATAGAAATCAAGTTTCGGGAAAAACTTGGTACATAAAAAGTCCTTTCTAATTTTAAAATAAAGCCACTACTTAAAGTCAAAATGCAAGTTCCAATGGCCTCCACATGTGAGCCTAGCTTATTGCCTGATAAAATGCTTTGCTCACTTCCCACTGGTTTCCTTAGGTTTTGCATACCCTGTAAAGAATTTGCAATATGAATAGTAGATCCAGAATCAATCCACCAGGTGTTAATATTAACACTAACCATATTAGATTCATAACATACTAATGAGATTGATTTACCTTTCTTCTCAAGCCATTTCTGGAACCCGGGGCAATTCTTTTTCATGTGTCCCTTCTTCTTGCAAAAGAAACACTTTGCCACCTTCTTAATATCAGCTTGAGGTGGTATTTTACCATTCCCCTTCTGATAAGCTTGAGACTTAATTGCTTTGTTCTTCCCATAAGCAGTAGTCAGCAGTGCACTCTCACCCATCTCCATTACAAGCCTTTCTTCTTCCTGAACACACATGGTCATTAATTCATTGATAGACTATTTATCTTTATGTGTGTTGTAGGAAATCTTAAATGGCCCATATTCATGCGGAAGGGTGTTCAAAATGAAATGCACTAGGAAGGACTCAGACATATCAACCTCTAGTTTCTTAAGTTGAGCTGAAATATCTCGCATTTTCATGATGTACTCACGCACACCTTTCACACTGGTGAGCCGAAGAGAAGAAAACTTCATGATCAAGGTGCTTGCTAAAGTCTTATCTGAAGTGATGAACTGGTCATCAATGGCCTTAAGCAAGTCTCGGACCTTTTCATGCTGGTCAACAGAACCACGTATCCCAGCCGAGATTTTAGTCTTAATGAACATCACGCTGAGCCGGTTGGATCGCTCCCACCGCTCATATAGCGCAATGTCAGCTGGGCTACTTTCATTTGTGATTGCAGGTGGTTCGTCTTTCCTTATAGCATAATCTATGTCCATCCACCCCAATTGTAAAAGAATTCTCTCCTTCCATATCTTATAGTTATCTCCTTTGAGTTCGGGAACATCACATTGAATATCAGAAAAACTAATAGTTTGAGAAGCTGCAAAATTCAAAGGCTTATGTCAAAATTTAAGGCATATTAATCTTAATTGTATCTTTTACCAATGTAAACATACCATAAAATTGAATCTTGTGACATAAAAATTGCTTGTGGGCTAAATTTTTAATTCAATAAGAAACAATTAAACCTTATGATAGAATAATCAAATTACTTGCTCAATATTCATGCTATACGGGTACAATATGAAAATAATTTAATTTCTATCGTAAATTTTTACTTTATGATAAAATCGACAAATTATACATACATCATGATGCCTGTGGGTAAATCATGAAAAATAATACGTCATTTTATCCCAATTAATTATACAGATATAATAAAAATTCTTGTGAGATAAAATTCATTATATAAGTATAATTAATTACAATATTATGTCTAATTCCTTATATGATCTTTAACCAACTTAATATATAATTTTAATCAAATATAGATGCTGTGGCTAATCCATAATTAATCAAAATCATAAAGATCACTTAGACATAAAAATTTATTATATGAGAATAAATAGTATTTTGCATTTCAAAATCAAGATACAATATAATTATGAATAAGATTCTCATATAATTTTATAATTGAAATATAATATTTTGCATTTTATTTCATATATATATGCATAGAATAAAATGTTCTAGAATATATTTATGCATAAATTAAATCAAAATTCCAAAAACTGTAAAGCAGAATGTGTATATAACGTATTAAAAACGACTATATATCAAAAAAGCTTTACTGGTTTAGTGGTCTGCACATACTTTAGTGTATATAACGTAGGAGTTTTTGTCTTTTTTTTTTTTTTAAAACACTGTTCATCATCTTCAACCTTTAGCGGGTCAAACCCGACCCATACGCAGACCCGTTCGTTTTTCATTCATTTGGACACCATTTTTCACGATTCAAAAGCCAAAATTAAGGAAATCAAACGAAATACATATTTCTAATTTTATTTTTTAAGAAACAAGGCCCTTCATACCATAAACAAAATCAAATCGGAAAATACTGAAAAACGAAAATGGACAAGGCAGAGGCAATTCTTGCTCTGATACCAAATGTTAGAACAAATCTCTTTTAACCTGTGATATTACAAACTACAAAGAAACACAGGTTATTAACAAAATGCGGAAATTACAGATCAAAACATACCTCCAACCATTGCTATGAAGAGTTTCTTGTTTTGGTTCTTCCAAGCTCTCTCTCTTCCACTCTCTAGATGGTGTATAAGACTGAATTCGAAGGGATGAGCTCAGGGACCAAATTCATGTGCTTATATAGGCATTCTACCATCAAGAATGCATTTACCAGCCATTACCACTCATTATTGGCTGTTACAATTCATTATTGGCCATTATCATCCATTAACAGCCATTCAATTTGGCTTTCAAAATTGATGAGCGTTACAAAATTTCAAAATGTTATGACCATGAATTATTACAATATACCGATTAAATTATGCTTGGAAATCAATATAGAGAGATAGATATCCATGTGTTTTATTGAGATTGGGACAAACTAGGATGGTTGAGACAATAAATATTCATCTTGTTGATATTTTGGACCAAGAGTAAGAGGTGTAAATATACTTTGACTTGGGAGAAAAAAAATAAACAAATATGTTGCATGTAAGTAAAATTATAAAATTTAACATGCGTGAAGACTGAAGATATGGAGAAAAAATAGGTCAAGAAACGGGCAACACGAAAAACGGTTAAGCAGAAACAACGGACAAGAAATTGCCCTGTAAGAGGGATATGGAAACACTTGTTTTCAACACACATAATGCAAAGGAATTAGTCAATTTCATTAATATTTTTATTCCCACTCAATCTTGTAATATTGGTTTGTTAACTATTGCTGCACTCAGGCCTTAACTTCTTTCTTGTGCTTGAGCGGCTTACACAGAAGAACCATTAACAACCCTCCAAATCCATTAACTAAATCAAGGAAAAGTGAAGGGATAAAAAAAAGAAAAAGAAGAACCAAATTAGACCTTGGTATTAACTGTGTGTCATCTACTGCATGCAAATTAATTGATATATGGTTTTCGAATACTCATGAAACTAGCTAGACACTTAACCGTTGATCTCTTTGTTTTTCTGGGTGATATGTAACCTTTGTCTAGTCAAGTGTGTGCTCTTATCTTAACCAAGAGAGTGGTTAATTTTGTCACTGAATTAATTGATAGGCAGAGAAGAAGCGAGGCAAAAATGGCAGGTGGAGGATTTTCTGATGCTGGAACACTCAAGAGGGCGCATCTTTACCAGTACAAGATTACTGGATATTTCATCTATTCTTGCATTGTTGGAGCTCTTGGTGGTTCTCTATTTGGCTATGATCTTGGTGTTTCAGGTGAGTTCTAGCTATCTTGCATTCAAAACAAAACCATGGGAAATTTAGCACATTTTTTATTCCTTTCACTTTTTTGATTTAAAAGTGGCGTTTTCTTAAACAATTCTACATTATCGAGCAATCAATTTTCTCACCTAAAATTTATCGAATTTTGAAAATTATTTTCTAAACAACCGTTTAAAAACAAAAATATATTGAATCAGCGGAGAGATATATATTTTCTCATTCTTTTCTTCTATTTTGTTCAACTGCTTTGGGGGCTAGTTGATCAAACAATATCATCTTTTAGGACTATATAGGAGCATCCTCTTCTTGGTATATTTTAGAAAACAGAACTCTTTTCAAAATATATAATAATCAAACAAAGACCTTAATATAGCTTGCACTTGTTCCCTGCATGTTTTATTAAATTTTGAATGATAAAATAATGTTGAAATCTTTTATCACTTATTGCTTGGTAATGCAGGTGGAGTTACCTCCATGGATGATTTCCTCATAGAGTTCTTCCCAAAGGTGTATGAAAAGAAGCATGCACATCTTGTGGAGACAGATTATTGTAAATATGATGATCAGACATTGACACTCTTTACTTCATCTCTATACTTTGCTGCTCTTGTGTCCACATTTGGTGCTTCCAGTGTAACAAAAAACAAAGGCAGAAAAGCTAGCATCTTAGCTGGCTCCGTAAGCTTCTTTATAGGAGCTATTCTCAATGCAGCTGCCAGGAACATTTCAATGTTGATCATTGGGCGTATCCTTCTTGGTGTTGGCATTGGATTTGGTAACCAAGTAAGTTTAACCTTAACCAAATTAATAACCATATTCTCAAATTGAAAAACGGAAATTGTTATTCATTAAAGCCTTTACACCCCAGATTTTGGCTCTTCTAAAGTAGTAATCTAAATCATCTATAAGAAAATTAATAGTTAATATTCTAACAAATGCATGATGTGTTATGCATGTGCGTATACCACCTAATATTGCTAGTGATATTCTAACACATGCATGCGTACCTAGTCCTATAACATGCATCATGTGTTATTTATATGTAAGTATATAATATTGACCTTTGATTTTCCCATCTAGGGATGAGCAAAAATAGGTGATTGAACTGCTAAACTGAAATGTAAAAGCGGAATTTGGACGAACTGAATTGAACTGCATAGTATGTATTTAGAAAACAGTCGAATTCAATGCCAACGATCTTTCAAATGAAAGTTACAACCTAGTTGCTTTTGAATTTTTGTTTTGAAAAGTTAGTTTTTTCCGTCAAACATAATTCCAACGCGTATCCAGGCACCCATAATAGTTCGAACGAACTAAACTTTCCAATTGTTTCGAATTGTTGAATTATCCTCAATTAACATATTTTTAGAAGCATATTCTTCATATTTTTAAATTTCACAAGTTACAGTTTAGTTCTTTTTCATGCAATTTAATTTAGGAGCAGTTCAAGTTTTTAAAATTGAATCAAAGAACATATTAGTTCAATTTTCTATTCAAAATAATTCAGTTTTTTTTAGTGCAATTGAGTTCAGTTATATATGCTCCACATATAAGTTCAGTTTAGTTTTTATTTTTACTTTTAACAGCCCTAATCCCATCAATGACTGCTATTGCATACTTTATTCTTTTTAAAATCAAAATCTCACTTCAGAGAGAAGTTAAATCCTTACACCCCACTGGTGTTACCAATTTTACTTGAATTGTTTTTCTAATTATTCTGCAGGCCGTTCCTCTCTATCTTTCAGAAATGGCTCCTTCAAAAGTGAGAGGAGCAGTGAACCAACTCTTTCAGTTAACAACATGCTTGGGAATTTTGATTGCCAACCTTGTGAATTATGGCACCGAGAAGCTTCATCCTTGGGGGTGGAGGCTATCCCTTGGTTTAGCTACATTTCCAGCAGTTTTGATGTTCATTGGAGGGTTGTTTTGTCCTGAGACACCCAACAGTCTTGTGGAACAAGGCAGATTCGACGAAGGACGAGCGGTGTTGGAGAAGGTTAGGGGCACCCCTAATGTTGATGCTGAATTTGATGATCTTATTGAGGCTAGCAGAGAAGCAAAATCTATCAAGAACCCATTCCAGAACCTTCTTCTGAGAAAAAACAGACCCCAGTTAATAATTGGTGCCGTTGCTATTCCTGCATTTCAGCAGTTAACTGGCAACAACTCCATCCTCTTCTATGCTCCTGTCATTTTCCAAACCTTGGGATTTGGCTCTGGAGCATCTTTGTATTCATCTGTTATTACAAGTGTAGCACTTGTTGTTGCCACACTCATCTCAATGGCTTTTGTAGACAGGTTTGGTAGGAGAGCTTTCTTTTTGGAAGCCGGTGCTGAAATGATAATCTGCATGGTACGTTTATCACAACTTTTTAAGTTTTGTCCTTAAAGCTCATAAAGCATAAATGAAATGAAAAACATTGTTAGAAATAAGATCAAAACTATATAAAAACTTCCAGGACGAGCCCTGGTGCAGCGGTAAAGTTGTGCCTTGGTGACTTGTTGGTCATGGGTTCGAATCCGGAAACAGCCTCTTTGCATATTCATGTATTTTTACTTACAAGTTTAAGTTATTAGAATTGTTAGTTAATGACTCTGATGTAATAGCCTCTATGACTAAGAGTTAATTTGGAAAATTTGTTAAACAAGTACTTATTCAAAAAGATATAGTCTTGAAATAATCTTGCATATATTAAAATCAATAGTCTGCTCTTTAATTCTTTTAAAAGTTCTCTCATGTAGTTTTTTCATATCGCCTATAAGTTAATTATGTCAAGAACCAAATGTTATTTAATTATCTTAATTAATAAGCTCCCGTGAGTTAGACTCTGATCTAAACTAGGTTTAAGTAATTTATTACTCGATCCTCTTATTTCTCTATTTTTCTAACAAATTAAAATTAAATTTCATTGCAAGGTAGGGCAACTATTATGTGTTCTAACTAAGTTATAACAGTTTATACTTCTGGAGTAGTTTTCTCTACAACAAACATGATAATATCCTCTACTAATTACTGTGTTGCTAATTTGAGGATTTTATGTCGTTTTTATCTGCAGGTTGCTATGGCTATAGTTTTGTCTGTTGAATTTGGAAAGGGCAAAGAACTGTCATATGGTGTTAGTATATTTTTGGTTATAGTTATTTTCCTATTCGTTTTGGCATATGGAAGATCGTGGGGTCCATTGGGATGGTTGGTTCCTAGCGAGCTTTTCCCACTAGAGATAAGGTCAGCAGCACAAAGTGTTGTGGTGTGTGTCAACATGATCTTCACTGCACTTGTGGCACAATTCTTCCTTGTATCACTTTGCCACCTCAAATATGGAATCTTCTTACTGTTTGCAGCCTTCATTGTCCTTATGAGTTGCTTTGTTTTCTTCCTCTTGCCCGAAACCAAGCAAGTTCCAATTGAGGAGATTTATCTTCTGTTTGAGAAGCATTGGTTTTGGAAGAGAGTAGTAGGAGAAGGGAACAACACATCTGGGTCATATGTATGAAGAAAAATATCAAATCTTGTTCATTGCTAGGATAGGAACATTAAATTAATGTAGGAAAATAATAGGTGGACACCTAACATCTAGACCACACTTAGAGAGAGAAAGTAAGAGAAGAAATAGGTGTGTAAGAACGAAAAGATTAACAGAAATAATGAGTATTGATGGAAGACTCTTGAAATATGAGTATTCATATATTATTACTCTTAATATTATTGATGTAGCAAAGCTAGAATTTTTTTTTAGTGATACATGTATTTTTTATGGAAAAGGTTACAATCTTACTCAAATTATATAAGATCATTATTAGTGGCATAAATGTTGTTCTAAATATCTAATGCAATTTATACTTAAGGCTTGAACAGGCAGTTAGAAATGATGACGTAGGATACTAGTTATCTTTTGTTGCATCTAGTTAATCAATCTTCACAATGGTTAGTGATATGTTCATTCATTAGCTATCCGCTGAATTTTTCAAAAGCTTGGGATGGATGATAATTAAGAACATCAGAAAATTAATTAAATGAATCGAAAGATTTGAAGTTAGTCCATAAAAGTAAGTTAATTATGCTTTAATAATAGAAATCGCAAACTTGATTTAGCCAACTTTCATTTATCCAATAAAGCAACATCACATATTCACATCCAACGAAATTTATCATGAAAAATCCACAATATGATATATATATATATATATATATATATATATATATATATAAGAAACCAAAGTTGCATGCCATGTAAGGTAACGTATGCATGGAGATCAAATTAAAAAATAAAGGATAGAGAATTAAAAATAACTATTTAGACATATCTTTATATATAAAAAAAAATAAAGTAGTTGAGAGACATTTTTTTCTACCTAAATTGGAGTTGTCTTTGAATCTTTGTATTTCAATGTTATTTTTTTTAAATCCCAAATTAATGGGTGACAAATACATGAAACTTTTTATTATAAAAAACCTCAAACCTCTTTCTCGCACATCCTTTTATCTCTTGTAAAAAATTAATCCCCCTTCAATGCATTTCCCCCCTTTTTACTACTAATTAAAAAATTATATAAGCTCCACATATTTATAGAAGAACACATGTTTGAGAAAACTAGTCCATAAATTAGTTGAATTATAAGTTAATTAAAAATAATAATAAAAAAATCAAAGCTAGTTCAGTTCAAAGTATAGGTATAGGTAGTTAATTGAATTAAGAGTGTTTGATCAAATTAACTAATAATTCAACTAATAAATATAAAAGGATACAAAATGACATGATATATATCTATATCTATATATATTTAGATATATAGATATAATTATTTAATTTTATTAAGTTTTCTTGTTATTATTATATATTTCTAATAACTTGGCTTCTTAAAAATTAGGATAATAGTTTTATAATTTACACCTGAAATTACAAATTTATCCTTAAGTTCACAATTTTGACTAATTTACTAGTATAGTGACTTGTTATAAGTCTAAAAATTAGTTTCTCTTCAAATATGGCCCTAATTAAATTTTTTTAATTGAATTTCGTTATTTTAAACTTATTTTCATTCAATAACTACCAATTTACAATGATCAAATCAATAATGCAAAAGGAAAAGAAGAAAGTAAACCTAATTTAACAAGATAAATCCTTAACAACTTTTGAAATAAGAAAAAAATTGTGAATTTTTTTTCTTAATTTGGCAAAGTGTGTTTTCTTCCTCCTACATATTCTCGAATGCAATAGGAAAATCAAAGATACGTGGTTCTCACAATGAGCACACAGTTAGTATATCCAAAATGACTCTTATTTTTCAATTACCTATTTTTCATAATTTGATAATAAAAAATTAGGGATTATCAAGTATTCAGGTTTTAAACATTCACTAAAACAAGAGATATTTGTGATTTTCAAATAGAAAGTGAATCCAAAATAGTTACCACTAAAAACCCACCTTTATTGAAAATATCCGGTTTTCATATGAATTCATGATAATAATTAAATTATTTATAAGAATTAAATTTAATAGTAAATGAACTTATGCAAATTTTATTTCTTTTGTAAATTATTTAGTGCTTTCCTTATTTAAATCATTTGAATTTTATTATTACTATTTTTCCTAAATGGTTTATATAGATAATATATAAAAAAGAATATTTATAAATATTACATTTATAAATAATTTACTATAACATAAAGTTTGAAAATTAATTTAATCAAATTATAGGTTTGGATAAATTTTAATGAAAAGTATTTTTTATAAATTCAAAAATTATAAATATGTTAGTTTGATTAATAATATTTTTACCTAGCTTTTAACATCACATAATTTTTTATTCTCTCTATTTTATTTTTTTTTATAGTTTCTACAAAAAAATATTTTGAATGTTGAAAAAATAATATTTAATATATTTTTACCTAACCCTTTATACCAACTAATTAACTAATTTTTGATACATTAACCTTATTTTTACTTTTACTTCTTAATTAGCTAGTTTTTGATAATTAATTAATAATATTGGAAATATGAAAAAAATAATGGAATTAATATTTTTTGCCTAACAAGTGTATTGAAGAATTAGAAAATGAAAAAAATAAAAAATAATGTATTTAAAAATAAAATTATTTATTTCTTTTTGTGTCTAACGGGTGTATTAAAGTATTTGAAAATGAAAGAAATAGGAAATTAATTTATTTAAAAATCAAAGTGTATATTACTTATTGTTCCACACAAATGTATTAAATAATTTTAAAATGAATAAAATAAAAGATAAATGTATTTAAAAATCAAAGAATTTATTACTTTTTATTTAAGTAATTAAAAACTAAGAATATCTTTGATATTTTAATGCCATTAGCACTTTTAAGATAATTTTTATAATTTAAGTATAAGTTTCATCTTATTAATTGACGTTAACTGTTGAGCCTTTAGATCAATTGACATAAAATACTTTGAGCTTAATTAATAGTTTTGAGATTGAGTTTTGAACATACAATTATAACAAAATATCAGACAAGATATTCTCCTATGAATGGATGCTACCCACTACTAACATACCAACATCTTATTCTTCTAACGGATTACCTAACTTGCTCAAACATAGTCCCTCATGTATTTAGGTGAATTAATCCTTCTTTTGGGCCTCTCTCTACTCTCTCCCAAATCCATAGCCTCTGACCTATGATTCCCTGGCCTGTCAAAAACACCTTATTCTCAAGATGATGGAACTTCAAACCATGGTTTCTAGGAGGCTTCAAAAGTGGGATCTAAAACAAGAAAAAGGTAACAAAAGTAATTTAAAAGGTATAAAGTATGAGAATTGGGCTTCAATTTTTTTTAGGTGTAGGAGATATGAGAAAGAAAAAGCACGTGCAAGGGCATTGGGGAGTGTGGTCCCCATTGAGAAAGAAGAAAAAATTAAACGTGAAAGTGGGATGGAAGGAGTGAATGGGGTTAGCGTGGCAAATGGTAATTGGAGGATTGGATTGTGAAAGCACGACTGAGATTGAGAATAAGGAGAAAAAATTGAAAAGCAAAGGATGGAGATGGTGTCGTTCGAGGTCGCGCTCTTGCGCTCTAAGCTGCGCGGCTCGGAATCAATGATGGAGATGTGAGGAAAAATTAATCGTGCCATACATGAGGCATAGTGGAAGGGCCTCGTATTGGATCGAATTCAGAACAGGGTCATGAACTTGCGAATCTTTCTTCGCGAACCAGCTCCCCTCGGGGCGGTGATGTGGGTGGTGGTGATGGTCATTCTCGTCGTGGTGACGATGTTTGCGATTGGAATTGAGTTGCTCCATCACCGTTGAAGTTGCATCTCGATGGTGGATTGAACACAAACCCAGCGCACGATAGCGACATTGCCGAGCAGGGTGGTGTCATTGTGGTAGGGGATCTCGTGACAATGGTTGTGGCGGTGGGCGATGTAGAACGATAGAGGCATCAAACCGCTAGACTAGAAATGAAGGTTGATCAGATGGAAGTGGAGAAGCATCAGTGAAAAAAGTTTGATGGTATCGATCGTAAACGAAATAATTTTAGGTTTGAGATGGTGGGAAGCAATCGTGGGAAGCAACATCAACATGGTTGTGTCTGTTGATGGTGACTTCACAGAGGAAGAAGATAGGAAGGGTTGGTTGGTTACTAGGGCATTCATTTTCAGGAGAAGGGCATCGAGTTTGGAGATCGTGGAGGCTTGAGTTGCAGTGAATTCGACAATGACGTCCTCAAGGCGGTCTAAGCTAGATTTGGAATGAGTGAAGTTAGCCATTGATGCTCAATAAAAGCACCAAAATTGTTAGGAAACAGGATAATCCCTTAGAATTCGAGGACTAAGGGGAACCTCCAGAATCAAGATTAAGAAGGAAACTGTTGATACCCGAAGGTTACATATATAGCATACTTGAGGTGCAAAATGGAAAAGGTCCAGACATCAAATAACAGAAAGTACTATTATTATAATAGAATATCAGACAAGATATTATCCTATGAGTGGATGCTACCCACTACTAACATACCAACATCTTATTCTTTTAACGGATTTCCTAACTTGCTCACAGCTTGCTCAAACATAGTCCCTCATGTATTTAGGTGGATTAATCCTTCTTTTGGGCCTTTCTCTGCTATCTCCCAAGTCCATAGCCTTTGACCTATCAAAAGCATAATATTCCTCATAGGAATAGGGGACCATATATGACTTTCTTAGAGAGGAAATTGAGGGTATCAATGAAAGGAGTAATGAGAAGTATGTTGAAAATATTGATAATAATAATAGTGCATTTGTCCCAAGGAAGGATAAGTCATGTGAAGATGAGGACCCACACCTCAAAAGAAAAATTTAGAATCCCCATATGAAGGAGACTCCTAGGATTATAGTATCAAATTCCATTGTGATAAATGCAATATAAAAAGACAATATGAACCCCTCAAGGCCACACATGATACCCAACAATGAGAGTAATATAGTATTTATAATAAAGGACTGATTGGGACTACAAATGGGATAATAGTGGAAGGTTCTCTTAAGGGGGAACATGGCACTTACATCCACTCTTCTCCTAGTCATAAACCTTAAGTTAAGGAGAACCTTCAAGCCACTACAATCATGAACCTTGGCCTCCAGACCTGCAACCACGAGATGCAGGTACGTTTGTTCCTAATATCAATCTATATGATAAAGGTGGCAGCTCCTTGAGTATGGAAGTTTTGATGTCGACTCTAGCTGACAAAGTGGAGTTGTAAGTGTAGGGTCAAATGAATTTAGATTGATTTTATAATGATGACACAAAATAAGACTAATATTTTCTTTTTTAATTGTCGTGGAGCGGCTAATGTGGCCTTTTATTGCTTTTGTAAGCAATATATTGACTTGCATGAAGCTGACACTCCTGTTATTGTTGAAACAAGAGTTGTTGCTGCTAAACTTTAGAGAACCTTCAATTTGTTGGGATTTGATGGTTTTGAGTTTGTTGACCTGATATGATATGCTGGAGGGATCATCATGGCTTGGCATAAAGATCATGTTACTTTTGATGTGGTAGTGAAGTGGTTTCAGTTTTTGCATCTCATTATTAATTCTAAGGATGGGCACAAATGGTATTTCACTCCCATTTATGCTAGCCCTTTGGAAAGTAAACATAAAGATCTTTGGCATGAGCTCACCCTCATTTCGCATTAGATTTTGGATGGGTGGCTAGTGTAGGAGATTTCAATGAAAAAAAGGGGGCCTCAAGTAGAAAGTATAAGAATTTTCAAGAAAGAATAATTAATGCTAAGCTTATTACTTGGGAGCCGTGGGCCTAAAGTACACTTGGAGGGGGCTTATCCTTCATGGCTCTAAGAATATTTAAGAGACTAGATAAAGCTTTCTACAATGACAAGTGGCAGTTGATGTATCCAAAGCCTTATGTTAAAATTTGTTCAAAGTCTCATTTTGGATCATCATCCCATTTTTATAAATTGGCAGCTTGTAAGGATAATCACTTCTCCTAAGCCTTTATGTGTGGAATGTGCTTGGCTCACCAATTCGAATTATAGTGAAACTGTGGAGTTAGCCTAGGACATAAATGATTTTTTAAAGCAAAATACCATCAATTTTTCCAACACTCCTACTTCTTTTGAAGAGAAAGGTGTTTGGTTGCATTAGATATAGAAAGCAGAGAGTCATTAATAGGTTGGGAGAGATCCAAAAAAAGATTTATGAAGGGAGATCCAACCAATTTTGGTTGTGAATGGAAAAGGGTCTAAATGAGTATGATGCAATCCTTAAGCAGGAGGAGCTTGATTGGTTTCAACAATCAAGAACCAAGTGGATCCAAGATGGAGACAGAAACACGAGATTCTAGCATCTCAAGACTATCAACATAAGAAAAAGAAATAAGATTCTTATGTTAAGAAATACTTAAGGGCAATGGATAGAGAAGGATCATCAAATTAAGGACATGTTAAATTCTTATTTTATTGATTTATTTTCTAATATTGAGGATATTGAGTAGAATTATGCTACCAACCTCTCTTTTCCTAGTCTACCTCACCAATAGTTACAAGCTTTGAGCGGTTTTTTTAGCCATGAAGAGATCAAAATTGCTCTTTTTGATATGGTCCTTGGAAAGCTTCAAGACCCGATGGTTTATTACCTGTTGGCTTTTATTAGCACACTTGGCATATTGTAGGAGAAAGAAAGGTGCAGGAAGATGATATCTTTATTCACATGAGAGAATATGTTTATATACACATATTGTAGTACAATCGTGATCCTATAATTAAGCTAGGATTAATTACACTAATTATAGAAATGAACATATATGGAAAGAATTGGTCTTGATAGCTACACATACGCAGAAACCAAATCATAGAGCAATCAAGGTCATGATACAGGATCAAGAGATTGACATAATGATATTGTAATCAATGTGTAATCATTAGAATTATTACTTTCTCTAATTCCCCCTTTCAAACTGATGGTGACATAATCACCCCAAGTTTGTCTCTCAAAATGTTGAACCTTGTGTGTGAGAGAGGTTTGGTTAAGCAATCTGCAATTTGGTCTGTTGTGGGCACGTAAGCTATTGTGACTTGGTTTTGAAGAACTTGATCACGTATGTAGTGGACATCTATCTCAATATGTTTGGACCGAGCATGCATCACTGGATTGGATGCCAGTGCCTTGGCTCTCAAGTTATCACACCACAAAATTGGTTTCCTAGGCATAGGGAGTTTTAGCTCAGCTAGGAGTAATCTAATCCAAGCTACTTCCGCTGCTAGGTCAGCCAAAGATCTGTATTCAGACTCAGTATTTGATCGTGACACCACTCTTTGTTTTCTTGAGGCCCACGAGATTAATGTTTCACCAAGGAACACACACTGCCCTGCCATGGATTTCCTGTCATCTTTGCTAGTAGCCCAATCTGCGTCAGAAAATCCAGCAATATCGAGATCAGTTGAGGGTTTGATATGAAGACATAAATTTGTTGTGCCATGGAGATATCTCAGTATTCGTTTTATTCCTTGCCAGTGATCTGTGGTTGGACAACTCATATATTGGCTAAGTTTGTTGACTGAGAATGCTATGTCTGGCCTAGTGTTGGTTAGGTACTGTAATGCTCCTATAGCCTGTCTGTATAGTGTAGGGTTGGCCATAGGTTCTCCTTCAACAGTGAATTGTTTTCCTGTTACCATTGGTGTGGGGCAGGATGAGGCTTTTTCCATATTAAAATTCTTGAGCAGGTCTCTAATGTACTTTGTTTGTTTCAGGTACATTCCACCAGTGTCTCTGTGAACTTCAACTCCTAGGAAGTAGTGTAGACGACCTAAGTCTTTAAGAGAGAAAGCAATATTTAGTTGAGTGATAAAGGTCTCTAGAAACTTCTTATTGCTCCCTGTTACTATTATGTCATCAACATGTATGAGAAGGAGTGTGATATGATCAGTTCCTTTGAGAACAAACAGTGATGAATCACTCTTGGTGTTTTGAAACCCCCATTCTAGTAATGTGTCCTTCAACCTGTCAAACCTAGCCCTTGGGGCTTGCTTCAGGCCGTAGATTGCCTTAGTTAATTTGCATATGTGATGAGGCCTGGTTAAATCTATATATCCTTCTGGTTGATGCATAAACACAGTTTCTTTGAGATTGCCATTCAAGAATGCATTATTTATGTCTAATTGCCTAACTTCCCAATTTAAATGTACTGCAATGGATAGAATAATTCTTACAGTGTTGGATTTGATCACTGGGCTGAAGGTCTCATCATAGTTTAGACCTGCAGTTTGTTGAAAGCCTTTGGCAACCAATCTTGCTTTCCTTCTTTCAATTGAGCCATCTGCCTTGTACTTGGTTTTAAAAACCCACTTTGAGTCTATGATATTATTTTGCCCCTGAAATGGTACTAATATCCAAGTGTGATTTGCTGTTAGAGCTTTAAATTTTGCATCCATAGCTTCTTTCCACCTTGGTCTGACTTGTGCTTCATTGACATTTTCTGGTTCCTTGTCCTCTTTGTGTGTCACTGTCAACCCTATATAAGGCAGTTTAGGTTTGTAGATCCCAGCCTTACTCCTGGTACGCATACAGTGTGTGTTGTCCTAGGCATGTTGGTTATTTTCTGGTGTGTCTGTTAATGTGTCCTCTGCTGGATTGTTGTCTTGGGCCTGTTGGTTGTCTTCTGGTGTGTCTACTGATGTGTCCTCTTCTGGTTCTACTGTTGTTGTTGCTTCATTTTCTACAGTCTCACTGAGGGCTAGTTGATCTTCATTGACAGCTAAGTCACCTTCCTGATGGTTCACATCACTAATAGTTGGTTCAATTGTGTGACTTGTAGTGGTATCTGCAAGACAAGAGGGAAAAACAATAGGTACTATTTCAGGTAGAGTTTTTAATGGATTCCTTGTGTCAAGAAAGCCATCATGAAATGGAAAGTGGTTCTCATTGAAGACCACATGTCTTGAGACAAAAATTCTTCCATGAGAGTTGAGGCACTTATATCCCTTGTGAGAGTTTCTATATCCCAAGAACACACACCTAGTGGTATGGAATTGAAGTTTGTATTGATTGTATGGTTTGAGGCAAGGATAGCAGGCACAACCAAAAGGCTTTAAGGCATCATAATCAGGTTCCTTTCTAAACAATAATGAATATGGACTTTCATTTGGGTTAACTAATGAGGGTAATCTATTGATGAGATAAATTGAGGTAGAGAAAGCTTCCCACCAGTAGTGTAAAGGAATTTTGGCCTGTGCTAGTAGTGTGAGCCCTAGTTCAGCTACATGTCTATGGTTTCTTTCTGCTCTACCATTATGTTGGGAGGTATATGGGCAAGACATTCTAAATTGGATTCCTGACTCTGGCTATTTTCTGGACAGGTTTATACTCACCTCCACCATCACATTGAAGAACTTTTATTTTCCTGTTGAACTGATTTTCAACCATGTTTTTGAATTGAATAAAAGCCGTTATTGTTTCTGATTTTTGTTTCAAGGGAAAAATCCAAGTGAATCTGATGAAATCATCAATAAAGTGAACGTAGTACTTGAAATTAGATGGAGACAAGATTGGGGCTGGACCCCATACATCA
Organism: Glycine soja; assembly: GCF_004193775.1. Classification (NCBI taxonomy): domain Eukaryota; kingdom Viridiplantae; phylum Streptophyta; class Magnoliopsida; order Fabales; family Fabaceae; genus Glycine; species Glycine soja. Next base: position 48,790,301 of record NC_041002.1, read on the forward strand.
CTATGATTCAAATCTAAAGGTTCTTTAGCATGAGAGGAATAGGGTTTAAATGGTAACAAGTGAAGTTTTCCAAATTGACAAGCTTCACAAAATGAAAATTGATCATTTGATGAAGCCTTCACATTGCAGTTCTTCAACACCTTTTCCAGAACTTAATTGTTGGGGTGTCCAAGCTTTCTATGCCAATTCTCCTTGACTGACATGTAGGTACATGGGTCTTTATTGACTTGAGAGTTGACACTTGAAAGTTGGTATAATCCATCTCTAAGTTTCCCTTTTAGTAGTGCCTTCCCTGTCAGTTTGTCCTTCACATAGCAGTAGTTTGCATCAAATTCAACAAGAGCATTATTGTCTGCAGTTAATTTAGATACACTCAACAAGTTTTTGGTTATTTCTGGGACATACAAGACATTAGGCAAGTTGAGGTTATTCAATTGAGTCGAGCCTGAGGCCAATATGCTCAATCTTTTACCATTGCCAACTAACAAAGAATTCTTACCATTGCTTTCACTGAGATCTTGGAGTTTCTCATTTTGATGAGTCACATGATTGCTAGCTCCACTATCAAAGTACCATTCATAGTCCTGGCCGTGGTAGGGTGAGGCTATGAAGGCACTGTGATTTTCTTGCGTGTTATTCTCAGCATTTGATTCTGTGTATGACTTGTCATAGCGATAAAAACATTGCACTGCAGTATGTCCAAACTTGTTGCATACCTGACATGTTGGTTTAGATCTACCTCTTCCTCTACCTCCTCTGAAGTTAGAGCCTCTCCAGTTGCCTCGTGTTCTAGGTTTGTTGCCTCTGGAATAAGTTTTGCTTGCAAGGTTTGCTGAAGCATTCATTGAGAGATTACTGAAATTGTTCAGTTGTTCTATTCTGCTTTCAAAGGCCAATAGTTGAGCTTGTAGATCAACCCAACCAAGATTGATTTGATCAGATAATTTGACCACCACAGGATTGTAATCAGCATCTAGGCCATTCAGTGTTTGAATCGTCAAATCTGAGTTGGAGATTGGTGATCCTGCCAGCTTTAATTTGTCAGCAAGGTTCTTCATTTTGAGAAGATACTGATCCATCTTCATTTCTCCTTTGCGAGTGTTGTGAAACTCTGATTTAAGATAGATTGTTCTTGATTTTGTGTGTGCACCTGCTAGGCTTTGGGCTTCATCCCAAAGTTCCTTAGAGGTTTCACAGTGCAGCAACTGTGTTGCAATGTCAATGGCCATTGAATTTCTTAGCCACCCTAGGAGAGCTTGGTCATGAGCAATCCATTCTTCATAGTCAGAATTGATTTTCACAGTTGTGTCATTTGTGTTAACAAACTGTTCAAGGCATTCTTTTGTTCCTAGGATGTAGCTATCAAGTTTGCAACCTCTAATCAATGGAAGAACTAGTGACTTCCATAGGAGATAGTTATCTCTATCCAGCTTGACAGAGACAGTTGTAGGTAGGTCATTTTTCTAGTTTGTTGCTGCGGAAGACATGATTGGATCGAGAGCCTTCAAGCTTAAGTGCTCTGATGCCAAGAAAGAAAGGTGCAGGAAAATGATATCTTTATTCACATGACAGAATGTGTTTATATACACATATTGTAGTACAATCGTGATCCTATAATTAAGCTAGGAGTAATTACACTAATTATAGAAATGAACATATATGGAAAGAATTGGTCTTGATAGCTACACACACGCAGAAACCAAATCATAAAGCAATCAAGGTCATGATACAGGATCAAGAGATTGACATAATGATATTGTAATCAATGTGTAATCATTAGAATTATTACTTTCTCTAATTGTAGGCCCTACTCGGTGTCAAAATGTAGCAAATTTATGGATGTCCCCACACCTAGTTGATGAAATCAACAAGACTGACATATGTTTTATCCTAAAATGTCTGAAGCCAGAGTTTGTCACTCAATTCCGTCCAATATCTCTTTGTAATGCCAGCTATAACATGCTCACTAAAGTGGTGGTCAACAGATTAAAACCACTTATACCTAGGCTTATATCTCTTTATCAATCAGGCTTTATCCCAACGAGATTTGTACATGAAAACATTGTGGTGGCCCAAGAGATGGTTCATACCATGAGAAGAATGTAACATAAGAATGGAGCCTTTGTTATTGAAGTGGATCTTACTAAGGCCTATGATGAAATGAGATAGAGCTTTATTAAGAAGGTGCTTTTGGGGGCAAAAATTCCTAATGATCTTACTAAGTCCAACATGGCTTGTGTTTCCTCCATTCAGACAAATGTCTTCTAGAATGGTGTTAGTGTTCTCCCTTTTCTTTCCTCAATGGGGTCTTCGTGAAGGACATCCCTTTGTCTCTATATTTGCTTGTCTAGGGGGATGGATAAACATTCTCGTTTGATTTCCAAGGCGGTTGAAGATGGAAGATGGAGACCTATTATGGCTGGGAGGCAAGGTCTAACTATTTCACATTTAATGTTTGCTGATGACCTTTGCTATTTGGGGAAGCAATAGAGGCTCAGATGCATAATGTTGTTGAGGTGCTTAACTGCTTTTGTGGAATGTTGGAGTAGCAGGTAAGTGCTGAGAAAACCTCTATCTTTTTCTCTAAGAATGTAAAGGAGCAGGTGGGACATACTCTTTGTAGGATTTCTTAGTTTAAATAAGTTGGTTCCCTTGGGAATTATTTGGGAATTCCCATGTTAGGGAAAATCCTAGAAGAAATGATTTCCAACATCTCCTGGATAAAGTGGCTCACAAACTCTTTGGATGAAAGGCTCAATAACTTTACCCATATATTCTATGACGACCATGAACATTCCTAAGAATATGCTTTAAGATATTCAAAGAATGTAGCGTTCCTTTATTTGGGGTGATATGGAGAATAGTACAAAAATACATGTTGTGGGTTGGAAAAAAATGATGATTCCAAAGAATCAAGGGGAAATGGTTATGTGTGATTTAAAAGCCATGAACCAAGCTTGCTTAATGAAGTTGGGCTTGTCTTATAGGATGGAAGATGAGAGTTTATGGATCCATGTTCTAAGAGGCAAATATGGTAGAAATAATTTGAGCAGTAATGCCTTAATTGTTAAGGTCTTGAATTCTCAACTCTTGAAGGAATTTGCTAAGTTGTGGCCTGTGATGAATGCAACTAAGAGATAGGTTATCAACAACGGTGAAAGGGTTAGAGTATGGTATGATAAATGGATGGATGATAAATCAATCTTCATTTAGAAATTGAATCATGTGCAACCTAATATGTAGGAGTTGAGAGTTAATGATCAGATAGATGAAAGTGGCAAGTGGAATACTAATCTTCTGGTTGATGTATTGCCTACTGATATTATCCAGAGAATCAAAATAGTTTTCCCTCTTATTTTCATTAAGTAGAATGATAGGAGAGTCTTTCCGGGAAAAAAACTAGGCTAGTTTTTTGTGTCCAGTGCCTACAAGTTGATGACTTCAAATAATTATGAGAGTCAGGATCCTACTTGGAACAAAATCTGGAAATTGAGAGTTCCAAAAAGGATTAGAACCTTCATATGGTTGGTTAAACATGGAAGGTTGAGTACTCTACAAAGAGTGGTTAGGTGGTCCAATTCTAGTCTCTTTTCCTTTCATTGTACTAATGCTGAGGAATACATGCTTCATGTTTTGCGCAGTTGCCCCTTGGCATTGGACATATGGATGCACCTCATTCCATTTGATAAAAGAAGCATATTTTTTTGGAAGCAATTTTGAGGAGTGGGTTTATCTGGATCTAATTTCTCAAATTAGTTATGATACTAGCATTTTGTGGTCTAAGTTATGGGCGATGACATATTACTTTCTTTGGATTTGGCATAGTAAACATATCCACAATTTTGATTTTGTGATGCCTTTTAGGTCATGGTGTGTTATTCTGGAAAGATATAAGGATTATAATGCTTCTGCTCTAGCTAATCCTATGAACATGGTCAGGACGAAACATCATATCCAAAGTGTGTTGGAAGTCTCTTCCAGATGGTTGGGTGTGCCTTAATACCAATGGGGCAGTTAAAGATAGGGACAAAAAGGCAGGTTTTGGGGGTTTGATCAGGGATGTGCAAGGAAGATGGATTGTTGGGTTCTCCAAAAATCTCTTAACAAATTTGACTTTCATTGCTGAATAAATGATTTACTAAAGTGTTGTTGCAAATGGACACTATTTTAGTTGTTAAGGCTATTTCTAGAGAAAGCATTGGTAGTGTTTGCTAATTGTTATTCATGAGCTTTTAATGCATTAAAAATAAGTAAGAAAATAGCAATGCGCCTCCAATTTACGGTTCTTTTGTGGAAATTGTAAATTTTTTCGTTCTTGTATGAATTTATAAAGTAAAAACTCCATTTTTGTAAACTAATGTTGAATTTAACTCGGTTTGTAGGCTAAAAAAGAGAGGATGTGAAATGCTGCCGAAGAACTCGCTTAGCGAGACAAATTGGCTAAGCAAGCCTCATTCGCTTAGTGAGGCAGCCAGCTCGCTTAGCGGATGCAAAACCCTAGAAGAGGATAAGTCAGAGAGCAGCACGCTTAGTGCACAGCCAGCCTGCCCAGCGAGGATGTTGTCTCTACTAGTGCTTAGCATGCCCAGGCTCGCTTAGCGGATATTCACTTACTCTCGCTTAGCGAGACATGCTCGCTGAGCGTGCCTTCGTGTGCTGAGAAGTCCAAAGGCCTTTAAAACACTGAGTTGGTGGGAAATGAAAAGACACCAAGCTGATACTACATAAAAATAGAGAGAAGACACTGAGGCTGGAGAGAAGACATTTTTCTTCATCCTTTACCATTTTCTTTTACAAAAATACTCATTTCCTCTTGTACTAAGTCCTCCTTTTTAATGGAGGGCTAAAAAATTCATTGTTTGGGAGTTATTCTACTGAGCACTCTTAATGTAAACTTCTAACTATCTATTTAATGTTATTTTCTAGTGTTCTTTGCTTCTATCTGCATTTATTTTACATGCTTGTGGCTTGATCATCCATTTGTATGTTTAGTTAGGCTTTTAGGTGTTGGAAAATGCTTGAAAATCTTAGAACTTGATAGAGCAGCTAGAGGTCTGTGTATCTAGGAATAGAATGCAGTAATCTATTATATTTTGTACTGTGCATGTATTGCAACTCTTTTAGAACGAGTTTGTTGAGGAATCAAGAACAAAAACTAAGAGAGTTAGGCTCATTCTTGTGAAGAATCATGGTCTAAGTAAATAGTTGATGCAAGAGCGCTATAATAACATTAAATAGAGAAAAACCTTTTAATACGACAAGAGAAAGTTCAGTAGAAGACTCCCCGACATTTTTACCTTGATATTTATCGCATTTTTATAGCTTTGAGTTTATTTCATCATTGTTAAGTAGCATAGTATATTATAGAAAATTAAACCATTAATGAACCTTTTATCTTATTTCCAAAGTTAAAAGTGTTTACATACTGAATATACATCATCTAAGTGAAACAAATTCCCTGTGAATACGATACTCGGTCTTACCGTTTAAATACTACTTGTGCAAATTAGTACACTTACCAATAGGGCTTAACAGTGTTGCAAGTCTGACTATTCCTAGAAGCGTTAGACTGATATAAATAAGCTAATTTTTCCTTCTTTTATTGCTTCAAAGTGGTGCATATATATAAATAAGCTAATTAGTGTTGTTCTAATCATTTAGCCAACTGATATTTGTTATGTATATGTAAATTATGTAATTAAATCACACAACAATTATCTAATTTTTCCTTCTTTTATTGCTTCTTTTTGTGTTAAACATTAGGATTTTGATATCTTCTGAGTTTTTATCCAGTAGGTGTTAAAACCAGTAAATTTATAGTGTTTTTGGTGGTATACTTTTTTTTTTTTGTAGAGACACAACAAAAAATATGAAAGAGAGTTGAAGAACTGGACAGTCACGCATAGCACGCCAGACTCGCTCAACGTTCCCCACTCGCTTAGCACCAGAAGTCACATGGGAAGTCTAATTGTCACATGCATCCGTGCTCAACGCATGGTGCACGCTCAAAGCATGATCACTTATCCGACTAGACTTTTTGAAGCACGCTCAGCGCGCAGCCTCGCTCAGTGCATAGTCAATGTCAAAAAACATGATTGTGCTGTGTTAAGAGAAGAAAAGGAGGGCACAAATTTTATCATTCATTTTCCATTGAGCACCAAAGGTTATGGCACGTACATTGGAGAGAGACCACTCATATGGAGTTGTTAATTTCCTTTCCTCCATTTTCTACCACTACCTTCATCCCTTTTTGTATTTGTAAGCCTCTCATGACAATGAGTGGCTAAACCACCCATTGTTGGGTGTTTAACAACCAAACATTATTAATGTAATGATTCTAACTATCTATTTAATATTATTTCGGTATTATTGTCTCTTTTCTGTCACTATTACAAAAAGTAGTTTTAACATCGGCTTATTAACATCGGTTTTTTACAAAACCGATGTTAAGTTAAACGCGGTGGCATATTTGTAAATAAAGTATCATTCTTAACATCGGTTTTCCAAAAAACCGATGTTAACTAATGATGTTAACATCGGTTTTTTGGAAAACCGATGTTAACATCATTTGTTAACATCGGTTTTTGAAAAACCGATGTTAACAAATGATGTTAACATCGGTTTTCCAAAAAACCGATGTTAATGCATACACGTTAACATCGGTTTTTCAAAAACCGATGTTAACGTGTAATATGTTAACATCGGTTTTCCAAAAAACCGATGTTAACGTGTATGCATTAACATCGGTTTTTCAAAAAACTGATGTTAATGCATACGCGTTAACATCGGTTTTTTGGAAAACCGATGTTAACATCATTAGTTAACATCGGTTTTTGAAAAACCGATGTTAACGTATGATATCTTAACATCGGTTTTCCAAAAAACCGATGTTAACATCATTAGTTAACATCGGTTTTTTGGAAAACCGATGTTAAGAATGATACTTTATTTACAAATATGCCACCGCGTTTAACTTAACATTGGTTTTGTAAAAAACCGATGTTAATAAGCCGATGTTAAAACTACTTTTTGTAATAAAATAAGAGGGAAACTTTATCTCTTAGCTACAAGATAAAAATATAATGCTAATATCCTAAAATATATTTTATTAGAGAAAAGATGAGATAATTACATTACCCCCTATTCACATTATCTAAAAGGAGAAGATAAAAATCAGATAATCCAATCTCTCCTTATATAAGAGACCATTGAGACTTTGATAAAACATTTTCTAATTTAAACAAAAAAAACTACAATAAAAAATGTGACAAGAAATAAGGAGAAATAAAAAAATGAAGTTAAAACTGAGAGAGAAAAAAATACTAGTAAATTAATAATAACCCACGTTGTAAAATACGATTGATTGAAGACGTAGGAAGTACAAATGTGAGACAGCATCTTCTATCAGTAACACATGACATGCAGAGAAGAAATGACTATCTATAACAATCAATAATAAGAAGGTGGTTGCAGAATGGTTTTGTTGCATAGAGTATGTGATTTGATTCAATACCGGAGAGAGCGACAACGACGCGGCAGGTAAAGTATTTGTTCTCTATGAAGGAAACCAGTTTCAACAATTTTAACATTTTGCTTTAAGTACGATATCCAATATCATATATTATTCGTATTAATTAGCACTAGTATTAGAACTTAAATGTACGTTCATCGGATTAACTCCCTCTCCAATCATTATATATGTAGGCCAGCCTGTAATAAATGCTATAAAATTTCACTTATTTAGTATATGTTGGATAAAATTAGTTAGAAGCTATGCATAACTGAAAATTGATAATTAAAGTTGAAAAATTAATTTATTTAATTATAAATATTTGATAAATTTAGTTGTTAAAGTAATTTAAAATTATATACCGACATAAATAATATATTTAAAAAATAATAAAAAATTGAATAAATATTTGAAGAATAAAAATGAAATAAAATATAAAAAAATAATATTTAGTATTTTAAAAAATATTATTTCAATTAATGTTTAAAAAATATTAGAAGTTACTAAAAAATATTAAAATTATTTTAAAAAATTTGTTTACGGAACAGTTTAACGAACTTCTCAACTAATAAAAAAATTAAAAAATAATTAAAATGACTTGCTCAACTTAGTCTAATTTTAAGAAAATGCTCGTCCTAATACGTACGTACGTAGCTCTAGCTAATTAGAAAGATAGTTCCTATATATAACCATGATTAACCTTAGCAAGTTAATTACTAGCATATTAGCTTTCCTTGTGTATTTTAATTAATTAAGTTTTATTCCTGCTTTGAAGCCTATCAGGTGGGTTTGGAAAAGTGTAGGCGATTCAGTAACACTTACTCCATATTCGTTCTTAGGCAATTCGGAGATAATGATAGTTTAGTAATTTTTTACTTCAAAAATTGTGATAATGATAGTTTATTTCATTTTTTTATTTGTAGTATTATTTTCTTAATATGCGTATTATTGTACACCCCCAATAAGTAATATGCATAGTCTAAACATATAAACTATCTTAACCAGTTTTCAGACTCGACTTTAATCAGAGTCAGAGGAATTAAACATGAGATAAGAAAATGAAAAAAAAAAGATAGAGAAATTATCTTATAAACCCGATGAATAAAAATTAGCTTGGAGTCCGGGCAAATCAGCGAGACAGGAACAGCCCTAGCGCGGACCAAAGCCGGTGTTCAATTTCCATCTTCTTCCGAACACGCCATTTTCGTCTACGATAAACGCTCTCAGGTTCATTCCTTCTTTCGTTCGCTTTTCCGCGTCACACTGTGCTACTGCAATTCCTCTTTGCAATGCCAGCGTTTTCTTTAATTTTTCATTGTTTAGCCGCCAATCGTAGTTTAGATAGTGAAATTTCGAGTAACTTTTCAGTCAGCGTTAAGTGATTTCCTTGGAATCGAGCAAGAGAGAGCCAACTAACTCGTTCCCGCTACTGCTAACTGTTCTTTCTGAAGTTGTGTGGTTTGTATTTTCTTCTAAATCTCGCATTCTATGTTTTTGTATTAATGCTCAAGTGGCTGGACCTTCATTTGAGTATTTTAAATTTGTGGCATATTTCCTTATTTCCAAATCTCTCTGTTTACTGATTTGCATGGTATCCATGTCCGGAATTTCATATATAAAGCATGAAAGCAAACACTCCCGTAGGTATTGATTTAAGGGCTATTATACCGAGTTCGAGACTATGAAATTGCACAACTAGTGAAGTAATGCTATTTCCTTTCTTTTGTGTTCTCATTTGTTAAAGTACATGCTGACCTGCTATTGTAAATGTTATATCTAAAATTATTTGATGCTTACTACTTTCATTATTTACTAATTTTCTGGATTTAAGGGTTATACTTAATTACTTATTATTAATTTAAACTGTCTTAGATGTGGGTTTGTGTTTTCGGATTGTTTTTGTGCTCTTTTTTCTCTTATATGAAAAGGTCAGTAGATTGCCCACTCCTAGATCTTTTTCTTAGTAGCTTGTTTTGGATCTTTAGTTTGTGCTGCTTATTTATTGTTTGTATGCTTGTTCTTATTCCATTTAATTTTATATATTTTAAAAAAATTCCATTTAATTTCTTAATAAAAAATGTTAGTGATTAACATTTGTCTTATTTTTAATTTGTTTATCCATATCATTGATGATTAATAATTAATTTGCTTAGTAGACAGTCGCTCTTGCTTCACTTTCAACTTGAAGATTGCTTAAGAGACATCAACAACTCTAACATTCAACTTGAGGGCACGTACTCCCTAATTCAGCTGAAGGGCCACTGAAAATTATCGAAACGTACTACCAGGTATATATCTAATTGTAATCACTTTTCTACAAATATATGCCTTCTCTTTTCTTTCTAATAAATAAGCAGAGAGTAATGAGATTTGATTTGTCCAATTAGAGAACACACACAAAACTCAGCGCAGTCGTGTTTGAATCCCCACCTCCCACATCTCTCGTGTGATCTTGTGAGAGGTAATAGAAGTTGTGTGTATAATTTAGAATAAATTGTTCTCGTATCTTCTGAGCGCTTGTTATACTTAATCTTACTCTTTTTTTTTTATCATACACAAGATTGTCTTATGTAGGTGTTCATTCAGTTATTTCTTTGATTCTTGTTTTCATTTTGGATCGTGCTGCTCATCATCACAGGTACAAATGTTTGTTACCAATGAATATTTTTATTACGTGTTCACTGCCATTAATGACAATTGATATATGCTATATAAATTGTGTTCATGATGAGTGAACCTTAGATTCCCGTTTGAGATTGGATGCAATGATTCTTGCGGATAGTTTGCATTAATCATTGTATTTAATCTTGAATTGTCCGTTTGGACAGTTTGGGGAGACTGATATTTTTATGGTAGATTCATGTGTTAAGGTTAAAATTATTTTGTTTAATTTGATGAAATTTCGGTAATGCATTTCTAGTTGTTCTCTGGGTGCATACTTGATTATCGGAAAATTAATTTCACCGATTTCATGTTGTGTACTTGGAGACCAATGCGAAATGCTGCCAAAATTTTGTCAAATTTAACAAAATAGAATTAACCCTGATGTATGAAGCTACCATAAAAGACGGTCTTCCCAAATGGGATAGGGCCACACCTATAATAAAAAAGTGAGATTTTCATGCATCGAATAACTTTGAGAGTATGACCGAGTTATTACTTAGATGGATCGAAGTTGGATGAATGAAAGTCGCATCAGCCCAGAATATGAGGAAGGCGTCGAGCAATTCTTACAATTTGCTTCACAAAGAGGTCAACCGGATGAAGATGGAAAATATTATTGTCCTTGCATCAATTGTTTGAATGGAAGACGACAAATACTGGATGACATACGAGAGCATCTGTTGTGTGATGGAATTAAGAGGAATTATACGACGTGGATATGGCATGGTGAAATGACAGACATGCAGAGTGGGCAACAATCCGAACCGTTTGATGTAGAAATGGGAGATCGCTTGGAGGATATGATTCGTGACCTTGGACAAGAGTCTTTTCAGCAAGCACATGCCCCTATGTATGATACATTACAAACTGATTCAAAGAAACCTTTGTATCCGGGGTGCAAGAATTCGTTGACGCTGTTGTCGGCAGTTTTAAGTCTGGTTAATATCAAAGCCAGATATGGGTGGAGTGACAAAAGCTTTAGTTCACTGCTTCAAGTAGTGCACGACATGCTTCCAGAGGAAAACACATTGCCTAAAAGTTACTATCAAGCAAAGAAAATATTGTGTCCCATGGGTATGGAGTATCAGAAGATTCATGCTTGCCCGAATGATTGCATATTATACAGACATCAATTTCAAGAAATGTCGAAATGCCCTAGGTGTGGGGTATCACGGTACAAACTCAAGGATGATGAGGAGTGTAGTAGTGATGAAAACTCAAACAAGGGCCCCCCAGCGAAGGTGTTGTGGTATCTTCCGATCATTCCAAGGTTTAAGCGTATGTTTGCTAATGGAGACGACGCAAAAGACCTTACATGGCATGCAAATGAGAGAAACTGTGATGGAATGCTTCGTCATCCGGCTGATTCCTTGCAATGGAAGAAGATAGACCGTTTGTATCCGGATTTTGGCAAAGAGGCAAGAAATCTTAGGCTTGGACTAGCCACTGATGGAATGAATCCATATGGCAGTTTAAGCACGCAACACAGTTCGTGGCCAGTTTTGCTAGTGATTTACAATTTGCCTCCTTGGTTGTGTATGAAACGAAAATACATGATGTTGTCTATGATGATAACGGGCCCAAGACAGCCAGGAAATGACATCGATGTTTATCTCAATCCCTTGATTGAAGACCTTACAAAGTTGTGGGACGAAGGAGTTTTAGTGTTTGATGGGTTTCGAAATGAGACATTTAATTTACGTGCAATGCTTTTTTGTACCATTAATGATTTTCCAGCATATGGGAATTTGAGCGGTTACAGTGTTAAAGGCCATCGTGCATGCCCCATCTGTGAAGAAGACACAAGCTACATACAACTGAAACATGGAAGAAAAACAGTTTACACTAGGCATCGACGTTTTCTTAAACCTCATCATCCTTACCGACGATTGAAAAAAGCATTTAATGGAAGTCAAGAGCATGAAAATGCACCGGTACCGTTGACTGGTGACCAGATTTTCCAGCGGGTTCAACACCTAAATACAATATTTGGAAAGGTCCAAAAGAAAGACAAAAATAAGACTTGCATATGGAAGAAAAGGTCGATTTTGTTTGATCTTCCGTATTGGGTTGATCTAGATGTTAGACATTGTATTGATGTTATGCATGTGGAGAAAAATGTATGTGATAGTCTCATTGGGACGCTCCTTAACATTCACGGCAAGACAAAAGATGGTTTGAATACTCGTCAAGATCTAGCTGAGATGGGTATTCGAGCGTCGTTACATCCAAGGTCTGATGGTAGAAAAATATACTTGCCTCCAGCTTGTCATACTTTGTCCAGAAAGGAAAAGTTCAGTTTTTGTCAATGCCTACGACGGGTCAAAGTTCCACAAGGATACTCTTCAAATATTAAGAGCCTTGTGCATTTGAAGGATCTTAAGTTGGTAGGCTTAAAGTCTCATGATTGTCACGTCTTGATGCAACAATTGTTATCGGTGGCCATACGAGACATTTTGCCTAACAAAGTCAGGCTTGCCATAACTCGGCTGTGCTTTTTCTTCAATTCTATATGTAGCAAAGTTCTTGATCCTGTGAAGTTAGACGAACTGGAAAATGAGGCTGCTATTATATTGTGTGAGTTGGAGATGTATTTTCCGCCTGCATTCTTTGACATCATGGTTCACTTAATTATTCATCTAGTCAGAGAAATCAAATGTTGTGGTCCTGTTTATTTGCGGTGGATGTATCCGGTTGAGCGATACATGAAGATCTTAAAAGGGTATACCAAAAATCTACACCGTCCTGAAGCATCTATTGTTGAAAGGTACATTGCAGAAGAAGCCATTGAATTTTGTTCAGAGTACATTGAAAAAGCTAAACCTGTTGGGCTTCCCGAGTCTCGGCATGACGAAAGAGTAAGAGGTAAGGGTTCAAGAGGACTGCATGTCATCACTCCAAGTGTAGAAGATTTGCAACAAGCTCACTTGTATGTGTTGAATAATAGTAATGAAGTTTTGCCATACATAGTTCGTCATGAAAATTTAGTCAAACAAAGTAATCCAAAAATGTCGAAGAACTCAGTGTTGAAAAAACATAACAAGACTTTCCTAGATTGGTTTAAACACACAATCTTGGCTGATGATAATGCTTCTGAAATGTTGAGAAAGCTAGCAGATGGACCTAAAAGAAATGTTATAACTTGGCAAGGATATGATATAAACAAGTATTCCTTCTATACAAAAGCACAAGACCAAAAAAGTACAATGCAAAACAGTGGGGTTACCCTAAGGGCTGAATCTCAACACTTCGCTAGTGTACATGATGACAATCCTTGTGTAGCTTTCATCCCTTACTTTGGTTTCATTGAAGAAATTTGGGAGCTTAACTATGTCAAATTCACTGTCTGTGTTTTCAAATGTAAGTGGGTTGACAGTAATACCGGTGTGCGGACCGATGATGTGGGATTTACGTTGGTGGATCTTAACAAACTCGCATACCAGAATGATCCTTTCATTATGGCAGAACAAGCGAAACAAGTATTTTATGTCGAAGACCCTTGTGATCAAAGGTGGTCAGTGGTTTTACATGGAAAAACAATAGGTGTCAATGTTGAAGATGATTATTCATACATTGATACTTATGTTAGTCCTTTGTCCACACAATTGTCACCTAATGTCATCGGAGAAGAAACTGACGATGTTCATGCTAATCGTAATGATCACGATGAAGGAGAATTAATTAACATCGTCTAATGTAATTTTTTTTATTTTGTACTTAATTTCAATTCATTTAATTACATTCATACGCATTTATTTTTTATAACATATTGAATTAATGTTTTTTTTTTCACAGCCAAATGGCTACACAGTCAAACTCTCCTCCGCCTCCTCCTCCTTCTACTGGTGTAACATCGCATTCGTCGTCACCACCATTGAAGCGGACTAGAAAGGCCTCACGCCTAAGATTATTGGCGACTAGACCAGTTGGGGCAGAGAGACCCCTTGTCCATGTGGATCCTGTTACTGGCAAAGCAGACGGTCCCCACAGCAAGAAATTTAGAACATATTTAGGGATCGTTGCTCGTGATAAGGTGGATGTCACATACGAAAATTGGAAGCATGTCCCTATTACTCAGAAGGATTTGATATGGGAGGATATTCAGGTATCATGTATTATTTCATGTTCCATATTGTTTGTTAGCCAAATATTTGAATTTAGTATTAATAAAACCTAATTTACTCTTTGTTAGGCTGAATTTGATATCCCTGAAGCATCTGATTTAAGGACAAAAAAGAAAATACTTCAGACTGTGGGGGAGCGGTGGAGACAGTTTAAGTCTGATTTGACGTCGAAATGGGCACTTGCAGCTGACAAGGATAGTGTTGATGACACTGTATGCAAAATGTACGGCATTAGCAAGGAGAAATGGACCCAATTTTGCCAGGGCCGTAGAGACCCTTCATGGGAGGTAACTAATTTGGGATTTTCATTTTTTTAACTTTAAATGAACTTATTATAATACATTGTAATCATGAGTTTCATTAATGTTTCATTTTTACAGAATGTTCGAAAAAAAGCACAAGCTGTCCAAAAACAAAACACTGCCCCTTACGTGATGTCTCGTGGGGGTTATGAATATTTAGAAAAAAAGTTGATGGATGAGAAGAGAAAGAAAAAACTAGAGGAAGCAACTCAATCCGGAAGCACTGACACCGTCATTGATCCTCCATCTCCCATCAAACGACACGTGAAGTGGAAGCTAGCCCGCACCAAGAAAACTGGTGACATGACATCTGAAGCAGCAAAGGAAATTGCTGACAAGATTGTAAGTCACTTTCAATTCATAATTGTAATTATTTTTTTTATTGTGTGATTAAGTATAGAATAAATGTGTTCTTCACAGGATGCGCTTGAGGAGCAGGCCTCACAGGGTTCCTTTGTTACCCATGGACGTCATGATATACTGACTGCTGCCATTGGGCGACCAGAACACCCTGGTCGTGTGCGTGCTGTAGGAGCCGGTATAACCATCAAACAATACTTTGGATCAGCTTCAAGGACCTCCTCCATTGCTCCCGAATACCTGCAACAGTTGACGCAACAAATCAAGGACCAACTAGAGGATTCAATCACAGAAAAAGTCACTCGACGGCTAATGTTATCCTTCAGCCAAATGCAATCACAGGGACTCGCACTGCCTCCTGAACCTGATGTTGGTCCTTCAGCTGCTCGTGTCAGCACAAAGGAGAGTTGTGTTGATCCCTCAGGGAACGATCTAGACACCGGTGACTCATACAAATGTGGGTTGTATATTGAAGAATATCCTTCTCGCCTGGTTGCCCTGGGAAGAGTTTATGAGGGATCTACAACAATTCACAACATTCCTTTGCTGCATGATCAAGTTAAGGTTAGTGTTGAGGAGATTAGAGATGTAGATGCTCCCATTCCTGTACCCACTAAAGAGGTTAAGGTCGTGGGACAGGCTCTTAACACATTCCTTGCTTGGCCGACACATCTAGTCAAGCGTTTATCAGAACAGGTATTTTAGTGTCATTAAATGCTTATTTTTCCAATTAAAATGTTTACTGTGATTAAATTATGTCAATTAATTATGTTGGATAAACAGGGAGCTGTGAGACCCGCGAAACCTGCAGATAGGCCGGATGATGAGGTCGATGATCCGCTATATCTAATGACATTGACCATTCCACAGCTTTTTCTGAAGCCATTGCAGGTTATGTGGGATGCTACCTTGTTTGGCCTATTTAATGAAAACTTTCCCTTGTACATAAAGCATGAAGATCTGTCTGAAATTGCACATGGTGGTCAATGTCTCAGCATATCTGTTATACAGTTGTGGATTCTGTAAGTCAATTTAGATTATTGTTAGTTACCTAATTTATTGTTTTACCTTCATGCATAATTTACTTTGTGTTAACAATAATAGGCATATGACTGAGACAAGTATGCGAGCTGGGAATATCGATGTGTATGGATTCCTCGAGCCACAGTCTATCCAGAGATCTGGCCAATCACAATTTGAATCAGAAAATTACATTAAGAACTGGATGCAAAATTCAAAACGAGATGTGTACCTAGGAGCCTACTTGAATGGGTAACTTAAACTCAACAAATGAATTTAAATAATGTATAATAGTATAATAACATATATTGGTCTCCACTGCAGTGCACATTGGCAAATGGTCGTCATTTTGCCTAAGGAAAATGTTGTCATTTGGTTTTGTTCGTTGCATAATAAGCCAGACAACTACCTCAAAGGCATAATTAATAGGTCAGTGTTGTTTTTTAATATATTTGCATTAGCATTAGTCAGGTAAATCAAAATTTTAAATGTACAATAAGAATCTATGTTTGTATTCAATAGTGCTTTGAAAGGACTTGACGATACTCAACAAAGTAAATCCAAGACTCCTGCTAGGTGGATTGTTGTTAAAGTAAGTTATTTAAACAATATGTTTTCACTTATATTTTAGTATTGTGTAGACTAATTTGTACTGAACGTTGCATATCTAAATTTCATAATGTATTTAGTGTAATAGACAAAAAGGAAGCACTGAGTGTGGGTATTACGTCATGCATTGGATGTCAACTATAATCTTAGGAAATTTCCAGAATAATTGGGAAATGGTAATTTTTAATTCACCAAATTTCATATTATTATGATTGCTAATATATTATTAACTTATGTTTTATTATATCATGCAGTATTTCACTGATCCTAGACCATTGGAACCAGAAAGATTGAAGGCACTTCGCAACCAGTGGGCAAAGTACTATTTGAAAGTGAAAAATGAAACTTAGGATGTTTAGACAATCTTGTAATTGTAGTTTATATTTACTTACTTAATTTACAATTCATGTCTCAACATTAAATATGTTTTAAATTCATAGTAATTAGTAAATTTCTTATTGAATTTTCTGGTAAAAACTGTTTCAAAACAGAATGAAAATTATATGTTGTGTGGTCTGATTTTAAAATTTGCAGGTTATTTTTGGGATTTATTGAAAAAACAGACATCATGTTAAAAATAAATTTCTAAAACAACATCAGTTTTTTAAAAAACCGATGTTAAATGTTACTTACAACATCAGTTTTTTAAAAAACCGATGTTAAATGTCACTTACAACATCAGTTTTTTAAAAAACCGATGTTAAATGTCACTTACAACATCAGTTTTTTAAAAAACCGATGTTACATGTCACTAACAACATCAGTTTTTTAAAAATCGATGTTGATTTATAGATTTATAACTTTTTTTTCTTCATAATTCATATCATATAACATCGCCTATTTAAATAACCGATGTTAAATATCACTTACAACATCAGATTTTTAAAAAACTGATGTGAAATGTTACTTACAACATCAGTTTTTAAAAAACCGATGTCACATGTCACATTTAACATTGGTTATTTAAAAAACTGATGTTAAATGTCACTTACAACATCAGTTTTTTAAAAAACCGATGTTAAATGTCACTTACAACATCAGTTTTTTAAAAAACCGATGTTAATTTATAGATTTATAATTTTTTTTTTCATAATTCGTATCATATAACATCGCTTATTTAAATAACCGATGTTGTATTTATTAGTTAACATCGGTTTTGAAAAACCGATGTTAATGATACTACTTTCCACATCGGTACTTTCAACATCAATTAATAACCGATGTTGAAAGTCTTAAATAACCGATGTTAAAACCTTATTTTCTAGTAGTGTGTGCTTATTATCATGTTTCTGGCTTGATCACCCATGATCATGTAATGTTATAGGGTAGGCATTGAGAAATGTTTATCTCCTAAGAGCTGGAAAAGAACATTTGAATAATCCATCTCTAGGGATAAAATGGTGTTTTTTATCCTATTTTATGCATCTCTATTTATAATGCAATTTGTCTATTTCATCTCTTAAGGGATTAGGGGAGAAATTAAGTAGGTTAGGTTGTTTCATGTGAAAAATCATGATTAGAGTAAGCAAGTAGATCTAGGTGATAATTGAAATAATATTGAATAGAAAAAATCATTAACGTTGCATCAAGAGTAGTTTTGCTAGGGTGAGCCTCCAACATACCCGTAATTCTACATCGACCATTACTGGACTGCTCTGAGTGTTTATTTTTCTTGCCCTTGCACATGCTAGATTTATAGTTTAATTTTATGTCAAATTTATATTTAATGTCACATGTTGCAAATATTTGATTCAGTTCATTAATTGCTTAAAAATTGGATATATACATAAACTCTGAGTACAGTCAAAGTCCTTGTGAAATTGACACTCGATCTTACCATTTTGAAACACTACTTGAACAGATTCGTACACTTGTCAAGGAGTTAACACCAACATGGCTTGTAATTTGGGAGGTGAGTGTGTGATTTTTGAGTGGGAGCCTAGTATTTTTTAGAAAATATTTTAATGTTTTTATTTTTTAATACATTAACCTTTTATATTTGTTATTTTTTTATCGATAAATATTAGTTGTTAGAATGTTAATTTAGTTAACAGGAAGGATTAAACCTATGATCTTTCCCTCATTTTTTTCTCCCTTAACCATCCAACTCACCTTATTTCTTCAACTTCTTAATTAATTAGTTGGTAAAAAAAGATAATTAATAAATACTTCTATTTTTAAATACAATACTTTAGTAGAAACTATAAATAATAAACATAGTTACTCTCGATTTTTAATATTGCTACTGGATAGTAATTAATAAAAGGCATTTATTAATAAATGCTTCGGATTTTAAATACTATATTTTTTTAATTTATTTCCTTTTCAAATAATTTAATACACCTATGAGATACAAAAAGTAACAAATGCTTTGATTTTTTGATAAAAAATAACTTTTTTTAAACAAACAAATTAACTTTTTATCTCTTTCCCAATTATACACAAATTAACTTTTATATATATATATATATATATATATATATATATATATATATATATATATATATATATTCAGGAATAAATATTAAAAAAATGAATCAAATCAATCAATCAAGTTAATGAGAGCTAAACCTAATTACTAGTGATGATTAATTAAATTGAATTTGAACTAACAAAAAATTATTCATATTGAACTTCATTTAAGCAATAAGCTAAATAAAATTTTATGAAGTGGAATCAAACTATCTAGATTTCGCTTGATTGATTCATTTGATTGATCTCATTTCCAATCCTATTATATAAGTCTGACTTTCACATTTAATTTTCGTCACCAGAGTAATAAATATTAATTAATTTAGTCTGTAACAAATATTATAAATAATTAAATACATTATTATTGATATATATATATATATATATATATATATTGAGGGATATTTTGAAAATTCTAAATTAATTTAAGTAGATTTATTGCACTATAAGAAGGATCACAATAGCTAGGTCGTGGTATCCGGGTACGTCTTCATTACTGTATAACGGCACTTCTCTTTACACATATCATCACATTCAATTCAAACCCAAAGCTGGAGCCTCTTTCACTGTTACTTGGTGAGTTTTCATTTCCCTTCAAAATCGAACTACATCTATTAATTGTTAGTTGTGATTGCTGATCATTTCGTCTCGTAGAGTCAAAATGGGTTCCGGCTCGTGGGCCAGGCCGGCCCACTGTGGGCTAGAGGTGGGTCGAGCTCAATTTTTTAAAAAAAAATTGATACCAACAAGCAATTGGTACCAACAAGCAACTGTGGGCTAGAGGAAATCGTGAAGAGATTCCAAAAGCAATTGATTGCTTAAAGAAAGAGTTTGAGATGAAGGATCTAGGAAGGACAAAATTCTGGTTGGGATTACAAATTGAGTATTTAAATAGTGGAGTTTTTGTGCATCAAGAGACTTATATAACAAAGGTTCTTAAAAGGTTCTATATGGACAAATCACATCCATTATGCACTCCAATGGTTCTAAGGTCTTTAGATATGGATAAAGATCCTTTTAGACATCAAGAAAAAGATGAAGAACAACTTGGCCTTGAAGTATCATATCTTACTGCTATATGAGCACTAATGTATATTGCTAATTATACACTACCTGATATAGAATTTGCTGTAAATTTATTAGCAAGATATAGTTCTTCACCAACATGAAGACATTGGAATGGAGTAAAGCACATACTTCGTTATCTTAAGGGTACTATGAATATGGGCTTGTTTTATTCAAATGTTTCAAAGCCAACTCTAATTTGTTATGCAAATGCAAGTTATTTGTCAGATCCACATAATGGTAAATCACAAACAGGATACTTGTTTGCATCTGGTGGTACAACCATTTCATGATGATCTGTGAAACAAACCATAACAACAGCATCATCCAATCATGCATAAATTTTAGCATTGCATGAAGCTATTCACAAATGTGTTTGGTTGAGATCTAGAATTCAACATGTATGAGAAACTCGTGGTTTATCTTCAAGAAAAATGGCATCAACAATCATATATGAAGACAATTCTTGTTGCATGTATTGCTCAATTGAAAGAAGAATACATTAAAGGAGATAAAATGAAACATATTCTTCCAAAATTATTTTTCACTCATGATCTTCAAAGGAATGGTAATATAAACAATCAATAAGTTTGTTCAAGTGAGAATCTGACCGATCTATTTAGAAAGTCTTTGTCAAGGAGAACTTTTGAGCAACTGGTTCACAAGATTGGACTAAACCATCTTAAAGATGATTGATTGTTTACATGAGGAAGAGAAATAAATACGTTATGCACTATTTTTCCTTTGCCATAGTTTTGTCCCATTAGGTTTTTCAAATAATTTTTTAATGAGGCAAATGATAACGTATTGAAGAATGATTTACTCTTTTTCCTTCACTAGGTTTTTATCCAACAAGATTTTTCTTAGTAAAATTTTAACAAGACACATTCTCTAATAATTATATTTTTACTTTTTTTTTTGTTATTCGCCTTTCCTCTTTAGTGGTTTCAACTACCTTTTTCATCTATGAAACTATGACTTGCTAAAGCTAAGTATTTCTTTTTATTATTATTATTATTATTTGAAAGGAAACTAAAGATTTCCTTGTTTATTACTAAAAACACACTTCCTAGTTCTTAGTTTGTATAGTTCCTATCGGGTACAGCTAGAGAATATTTATTTTTTTTACAAGAAAATATTTATTTGGATAGTCAACTATAGGATCAATAAAATTCTAAAGATGAATGACATAACAATATACAGTTAAGCATATTTTTTCTTAACTATCCCAACAACTGATTGTTCTTATTCATCATCTGAATCCATGAACATCCTCATCTTCAATTTTAATAGCAGTGAAGGAAACCATCAAATTTAGAAAAAAAAAATTGACATTTCTTATATTGAATATGGACAGTGATGATCGTGCAATGGCTGCAGACTCATTCAAAGTTTAAGATTACATTTCGTTTCAAATCAAATATTAGAAAGAACAAAAAATTTGTTTTAAGCCATAAGGTTAAGTTGGATAAGGTATTTTAGTTAATTTTTATTTTTTTATTCGTTGAAAAGTTTGTTTGATTTTTGATAAATAAATTTTTTTAATAATTTTTTTTGTTTTTTGAAATGTTACTTGAAGTGACATTTTTTAAAATGCAATTTGAAGTAACATTTTTTAAAATATTACTTAATGTTCTTTTTAAAGAATATCTTCTACTTTTTTATATTTTCTTTCATTTTTATCTTCAATAATTTATCCAATTTTCTGATTATTCTTTTTAAATAAATCATATTTTTTTATTTTTCTATTATTTTATAATTTTCAGCTATTTCAACTAGTTTTACTGAATAATTATAATTTAATAAGCTAATTTGTCAACTATTAACTAGTTTTTCAGCTTTCAACTAATTTTACTTAACATAATCTTAGTGTAAAATCATATTTAATTGCATCAATTTCCATTAAAAATTATTTTTTTCCTACTTATTCTTCATTATAATTTGTTGCCAAGAATAAAAGAGTTATTAAAACTAAAATCTCAAATAATGAAGAGTATTTTAAAGATAATAACATTAAATAAGATAAAATTAGTTAAAATTTCCTTATATTTGACTGATATATTTTTTTATATGAGATTGGAGGAAATAGTATTAGTTGTATGATGCATTGGATTCTCTATTCTCTTTTCATGTCGGCAATGTTAGTGACACTCTTTTAATGTTCTCTCTCCAATATAGTTGTGATAAACTATGCATTTTGAAATTTGAAGTGTCTAACCTTCACACAATGATATTGGTTCATGAGTGACGATTAATCCTTGGTTTGGTTGTGGGAAAAGAAATACTATTCTTGAAGAAATTTTAAAAAAATAGTGAGTCTCACACATCTTTTTCTCTACTTTATTTCAAATATTTCTTTATAATTCACTTTTATTGTTTTCTCTTTTACATAACCAACGCCATCTTTCTCTCTACTTTATTTCAAATATTTATTTTAAATTCACTTCTATTATTTTTTCTTCTACACAACCAAATGCACCCTAAGTGAATGCGTGAATGCACTAAATCCATTAACATCACATACCCAGTAACTACGGACCAAATTAGGCAATTTATCTTCTAATAAATAACTTCGACACTTGACTCAAAACTCAATGTTCATAAATTCTTAAAGTAGAGAATACAATTATGCATATGATGGGAAAATTAAAGACTCCTATTGCTTGACACCGAACAAAGAAAAGAATAAACAAAAAAAAAAAAGCAACATATTGCAAAAAGATGGTTATTCAAAGCATACTTATGATATGATTAGCTAGTGCTTAACAATCAAAACGAGAGTTTCTATTCTCGTAATGTGCAATGGTGAAGATTTCATGTATTCTCTGGCACTCGACTGTTTTGTTGCTTCCAGCACCAATATTAAGCTCAATCAGAATCTTCTGATGATGATGATGAAAGATGTCTGGATTTGGAAGCTTTTTTCTCTATTTTCTTTCCCTTCTTCCCATGCTTTTCTTCCTTCTGGTAGTGACTTCGATGGTGCTGCTCATGCTCAGTGGAGAAATCTGAGATATCCATGTGCACACCTGGATCATTGGTCTGGTAACTTCCACCAAGCATGACTGAGTTGTTGATGGCTTGGAAGTTGCTGTTAACATAGGTGCTCAGTGCCTCAGGCTCATCACCATGAGAAGGGTTGCCTGATTTTTCGTCGAATTCACTTTTCATAGTGGCGCCGTTGTTGTTTCCTACAAGGGTGACCATGCTCAAACCATGTTCACCATCATTCTCCATATGGTTGGTTGAGCCTGGTTTGTGAAAATCTGTGACCCTGTCAGTGATGGCAGAGACCATGTCCCTAATCTCTCTATCCAATTGCTTGCGTGCATGTTTCTCACCTTCAGCAGATGATGGAGAGTGACTTGGCTGCACTGGTGAAGGCATTTTCTTTTAAGGTGAATGAATGAATGAAGATTTTCACTCAAGTGTGATGGTATTTTCGGGTCTGATTTGTGCTCAATATGAATGTGGGTGTGTTTATATTGAGGGACTCTAGAATTCTTGTGGGGAATAAAGTGAATGGAATGACTTGAACGGAAATCAAAGGATATTTATTCTAATCAGCAGCAAAAAAAAGCTGAAGGATTGCTTGGCATTGGGTTAGCCTATTATGCTTACACTTTGTGCTTTTGTTGTCATCAATGATCATTGTGAAGGAAAAGAATAGCATTTTCATGAATTTAAAAGCAAAATTGGACAAACCAACATCACTTAAAATATTACACTAAGGACTCAAACAAATGTTTAAAAGTCAAACTGGAGATTAACTGCCCCTTCCTTTGCAAGCTCTTCCGCGGTTGATCATTCAGGGTCTCGCTAGTTCCTAAACGGGTGATTTCAGAAAATATTTTCTATTTTATGAAGATTAGACAAGAATTGAAATAAATAAATAACCAGTAAAGACTAAACAATGAGTGTTTGCTTTCTGATTTCAAAATCAATTTTTAGCTTTCAAATTGTAGTTACAAGATTGGTCAAACAGCAGAATTGAACAAGGTGCAGACCAAATGAAAAATTGAACAAGATGAAAACAAAATATGAGAAAATATCTTAGCTGTTTCTGTTTTTCTTTCATTTTTAAAACAATTATTTTGAAAACAATATTCAAAATTTAATAGACTTTGAATGAAAAAATAGGAGATGGGAATCAAACATGTCCCTAATTTCATTGTTTCTTGCACAAACTTTTAATAACAAAATAAAGAAAAAACAGAAAAAAATTATAAAAAAATGTTTTCTTAAATCAAAATCAGTGAAAGAAAGCTCACAATCCCCTCACCCCACAAAAAGAAAGTATATGTACTAATAATAAAAGAATAAAGTTCAGGATATTTGACTGTAAGTTTTCCCTTCTTGTACATCATATGATTTAACACATTAAAGAACGTAAAATGAGCATTGCTTTTGTATCCACATAAGATTAACTTATTTGGATGTGTTTTCTAAAAGCTTCTGCAACAGGGATTTAACTTGGTTTCATCAGCCTAGCGAAGACTTCTAAGCCCTTATTTTCTCCTCTAAGGCTGAAAATTAGCATGTATTGCAAAAACTAAAAAAAGAAACGGAACAGTTACATTGTACAAGGTAGAGTCACATGGGAAACACTTGAAGAATTAGGACACCGACCAGCATAAAGGAATCAAACAAAAAAGAAACAACCTCATATTTCTGGGGGAAGACAAGGCTGTTAAGTAAATTTTGCAGTTAGTAAGGCTTGTTGTAAAGGCCAAGCAAGGGTTTCTCCCTCTCCTGTACTCTTTTCCTTGCAGCCTCTCTTGCCTTTAGAGCTGCTTTTTCTTCATCAGAGATAACCTTGGATTTTTCACCAGGTCTCTTTCTCTTTCCAACCGCAAGAGATGAAGGAGCAGCTTTCACATTTCTTTTGGGATTCAAAGAAGTTGTAACAACTGGCCCTGGTGAAGATCCATTATTAAACTTATTTCCTTTGTTTTCATCTGATTTGGACTGTGATGTTGACAAGGATTTCTTTGCAGTTGGTCCATTGTGCCCGGCATTAGATGTAAAGTGAGGGGAGGCATATGCTTCTTCCTGTGTCACCCACTTGCCTGTTGAAATTTTTTAAAGTAAATATGCCATCAATTATCAAGATGATATTATACATGCAAGAGTAAGACAAAAACTCTAGCATGTACCAATGGCATCAGAGTAGTAAAATCCTGACTTTTGGTCATAGTAAAATCCATTTGTTTTATGGTAGTAATAGCCTGTACTGCTGTCAAACTCCCATTCTACAAAATCATGCAGCAATAATCAGTTTCAAGATGCAAAATCAATACAGCAACAATACAATACACTGACGCTGACACATCTATTGTGAGTATATTGAGTTGGGTTCGTATCACGAAGCTACACGTTTTTTTTTTTTTTTTTTGGCATCATGTTCCTCTGCAGTTTAAAAAGAGAATGCAGAGATCCTGACCTTAACTTTATTTGTTTGAAGTTAAAATGTTAAAGCTAAATGTGTTAAAAACAAATTTGGCCCTTAGATTGTAACTACAGGAGGTGCAGTTGAAAATACAACTGTAGGTGATCCATTCACGTAATTTTTTCGTTCTATGCTGAATAGGAACAAAACCTTATATTTATGCTATTAACACAAACAACTCCCAACACTAAGGGTGTGTTTGGTTTGCATTTTCATTTTCTGTTTTCATTTCCTGATTCCATTTTCTGAAAACTGTTTTCATTTTCAAAAGATTTGAATTCTGAAAACATGTTTGGTTTGATTTCTTATTTTCTGTTTTCATGAAATAAAAATACTGAAAATTCATGAAATATTGACTTATTGTCTTTTTGTATTTTTAGATTTGCTTAAAACTACATTCATTGTCACCGCAATTTCATTTTAACCAAAATGAGGTTTCTGTTCTCAACTGAAAATATTGAAAATGAAAATTTATTGTTTTCATTTTCTAGTTGTTTCCTGTTTTCATTTTCACTGAAAATGTTTTCAGAAATCAAACCAAACACATTTTCATCACCGTTTTCTGTTTTCAGTGAAAATGAAAACAGAAAACAACCAAACCAAACACCCCCTAATAGTTTCAGAAAAGAAATTTCAAATTTCTTTCAAGGGGAAAAAATTGAGAGAGTAGTAAATAGACGTATTTCACTCTTTCAATGAACCTAGTATGAGAAGCAATAATATCATCTAGATTTCAAATTTTCAATATTTTCTCATCTATTAACGTCCATGGTATTATCTACCAAAATGGAAAAAAATGGAAGGGAGTAGACTATAAGTCTTTAGATTTGATATTCAAGTTCTTTCTCAGGAAAAAAGAGTTCCACATTTTTAATGGAAGAAAGAAATTATCTAAAACACATTTTTAAAGATGTGTTTCTTACAACAGATTATAGTGCCCGGCAGACAAATTAAAAATTGACAGAAAGAAAATTAGATTATGTAGCCCAAGTTTCTTAAAAACACCAGACCACTAATCTTAAAAGGGTTGAAATTTGGGCTTATTTTAATAATCTGCGATGAGCTCCAACTCCTACATCTACCACATGAAATTAATATTAGTTACGACAATTTCCAATGCTCAATAGGTAGTTTTCCATTTCCTCTAACAAAGTAAACTCTGTTATAACTGATTAACTGCACCTTGCAGGGCAATTGCTTATAACACTTATACAAGCCAACTCCCATCACTTTCTGGGAAAAAAATAAAAAAATCTGGTCTTTTATGACTATAATAATCACTGATCACCTTAGGAGAGAAGTGTGGTGCAACAACTTTGTAATGCTTTGAAAGACCACACAATGTAAGTAATTTCTGGAAATGGGGCTCTCCACTCTCATAATGGGAGTTGATTCCAAAATTATTTTTTCTCTGTAGACGACACTAATTTATTCTCCTAATGTATATGATCTAAACAGAGTTTGGGTGTCAAAACATGTATCAGACTAAGCAGATTAATTATTAATTAGAACTCTATCAGTAGAAACAAATAGAAGTTTATACTTACAACCTTGGTCATCCAATTCATGTGATTCTCTCGTCTCCTCAAACTTCACTTTATCCTTTTGATAGCTACGTTGCGCTTTCTGCATTTGAATACAAAGAACCATATATAACAAAATTTAAATATCTCATCTTTGAGTGTAAATGTGTACAGAACCTACAATACTATTGCAACATCCAAATATTTCCCATTTGCCAAAAAGTTAAGCACAGGTGCAAATTTACTGCAATTTCCAGTTGATTCCCAATCTTTGAATACAGCCAACATTTTACTTGGAGTCCCTTTGGGAATCCAAGACTTTATTTGGATTAAAGTCGAGATATGCTAACAACATACTTTTTGACACTTTTAATTTCTTTTTTACCCTTAACAGTGCTTGCTTAGCTAGCATTTCTCTAAAACCAATAATTGTGCATTATGAATTATCAGGAGACTGCCACTCATATATTCTAACATTGTTAACAGGGACAATTTGTTTGAATTTGGGAGAACCACATATGCTCTCTGACTTTGCAGCAGTTCATTTCAATAACTTCAATAGGCTTTGTGGCATGAATAAAGAGGGTAAAACACTATGGATGAATGGATTGTTCATGATTATATCAGTGACATCAAGAATAAGTATGAAGAATGCAGCATCGGCATCATTAATATAAAATAAGTGTGAAACCCTTACTGCTTCAATTTGCTCAATGGCACGAGCAGTTTCTTTCTGTTCTTTCTCCTTAGCAATATTCTCTTTTCTCATAGCAGCCAACCTCTTGGAAACATTATCTTTGTGACGTTGGCCAAGCTCATGATTCCTTATGCTTCCAGGGTTGTTTGATATATAAATTTTGCAAAAGTCGCACCATTTGTTGCCCTGGCTGACCCAGTACTAAAACCATGAAAAAAACAGTTAATTAAGAAAACCTGCCAACAAATAAGTGCGTCCAAACAATCAATTAGTCACAACCAACAAACCTAACTTTCACATATCAGAAAATTAAACATATCACGGCTTCTCAATAATGCACCTCTGCATCCTTCTCTAACGATGGTCTAAATGCACACATCAACAATTCTTCTAGATACATATAGCGTGCTTGGAAATTTGTTTAAGATGGAGGAATCAGGTTTAGAATGTGAAAGCTATTAGCCTATAACTGTTAGCTTCTGAAAATCACATCTGAAACGTGGAAAATCACATTCAAAACGGGAACCAAAGACACTAATAGTACATGTTTGGCATAGATTACTTCAGAAGAAATGAATCACTTATTTTTTTTCAAAAGGTTTCTCTTGTAACTAAAATATGCGATCATTTCTCCAAAATAAGCTGAACTAAACACGCACTTGGTGGACTCCAACCTTCTGATTCCGGAATAAATTATCAGAAAAGCAAAAAAAAATTACATTAATTCGGTTTAAGTATCATAACGCATAAATTCATAATAGACAAAACCTTGAACATGAATCTTGGGTGGTAATTTCGGTTATGAACGGGTCAGAACGCCCAAGAAATAAAAAACTGATATAATTATAGTGCAGGAAAATAAGTTGTGAAAATTAAAGAGTGCGTCAGAATAATCGTGAAAACTCTATGATATAAAAAATTGGGGTGATTAACGCGTTTACCTCAGTCATGGTAGAATATTAGGGTTGGAAATCGATGCGGCAAGAATTGAAAACGAATTGAAACTGAGAAGAGAGGCTAATCGTGTTATTGCTGGGAAGTGCTAATAAATCTCTTCAAATTTTTTTCAAAACCCTCCAAAAAGCAGAGCAAAGAGTTCGGGAACAAAACAATGTCAGACTTCTCTAGACGAGAGAGAAAGAGAGAGGCAGCAATTTTTTTGTCCAAATATGAATAGAACGAATCCCGCTCCACTAACACCATCTAACGGAATTGCTAGGTGCACCGCACATGCACCATAATTTTAAGTGAAGTGGCAAACTTGTCCTTCACTTCACTTAAAATCTTAAAAGGTTCTCCCTCTCCTCTACACATGCAAGAAAATCCGTACCCATAGGTATCCATCCGTATATGTCCTGATTTTGATGAGTAATACCCGAGTTGATCGGGTATGGGTTCGAGTTCAGATTTTCTCTGATAACCAAAAGTCGAATATGGGATTACTGCATCCGCCCCCAACTCCCAACCCGAACCCGTCCCGCCACTTAATTTTTTAGAATTTTTGCATAATTTAATCAAAAGGCCTAGACTTTTTAATATTAGTTAATTTTATTTTAAAATTTTTACATAATTTAATATTCTTTTCTTAACGATTTTTGTAGACACATGTGCTATAATAAATTTATTGATATATAAGTAGTTAAAAATAAATGTTTAACAATCAATTTATTTTTTCTAAAATCAAATTTTTAATATTTTCCTTACAAAAAAAATTATTTTTCTAATTTGAATCTGGTATGGGACGGGGTCGGAGATACCCGATACCCAACGGGTACAGGGATGAGATAATAAATTTTAACTCGTCGGGTATCGGGTACGGGTATGGAAACATGTTGGGGGAGTCGAGGTCAGGGATTGGGGAGATAATACTTGTCCCCGCCCTGCTCCATTGCCATGTCCACTCTCCTCTCCCTCTCCCCATGCGTTGCCGTTGTGCTTCCCTCATCTTCGTTCTTTGCTTATTCTTACCGTGGCGTTGTCGTTCGTGCGTTGCCGCTAATCCACGCCACCTTCGTTGCCTTCACCGTAAGTCCCTCTTTTCTACTCCTTGATTGAAAATGGGATTGCATAAAATCTGTATAATGCGTACGCATTAGCTATCCGTATAATGCAATCCGCATGGATTATACAGATTAGCAATCTGTATAATCCATATACATTATACGAATTTTCAATTCGTATAATTATATATTTTTTTAATTTATTAATTAATAAAATAATAATTGAATAAATTATTTATTTAAAAATATAACTTTTTCTCTTTCCTTGCGCAGAACCCTCTTCCTCCCTTTTTCCTTGACGGTGCCCTCCATTCAAAAATCTTCAAATCCTCATAACTTTCTCGTTTCTTAACAAAATCATTTCAAACAAAGTGTAAACTTCATCATTTTCAATTCTCTACAAATCCCACCGATCAAAATCTGCAAAAAAAACGCACCAAATGGCATAATCATCTAAGAAGCGCAAAGGTTCAACTTCAACCACCATCGCTGCAGGCCAACACCGCCACGACACTTCCGGTGACTCTACCGCACCACCTAACCCCTTCATTTCCTCCCCACATTCCTTAACTATGTTTTCCTCCGATGATCAACGTCAAAGGTACTATTCCTCATTTTCCAATCGAGTCATTCTTGATCCCAAATATTTAGACTTAAAATTCTTTGAAGGAGAGACTTTTGATTACCATCAAGTCTTTCAAAATTCTAAATTAATCGATTTTATGACTCTCAAAATGTCATACTATTCTGAATTAGTCTATGTTTTTTATAATAATCTAAAATTCGAGATGGTGTTATCTTTTCTGAGGTGCATAAAATTCCCATTGTGGTTGATTAGTCCTTATTTTATTCATTGACAAAATTGAGTAGTCAAGGTGTACCTTTTGAGGGCGCTTTGGTTGATGACTGGAAGCATATTTATTCAAATCATGATGCCCGCAAAATGGTTTGCACTGAAAATGTTGATATGTCTGGTCAATTGCTTGCTGGTTCATTCACTTTTGAATGTCGCATCATGCACTATATTTTGTGTCATATCTTGCTTCCCCGTTCAACAAATCTTGCTCAGGCTTCTGAGGAGGATTTGATTCTGTTGTGGGTCTTTCAAACTGGTCGTCAAATTGACTAGGCCTATCTTTTCCGGTACCGTATGCATAAGGCATTACGGGCAAATGCACCTCTTCCATACCCCAAACTTGTCACTCTTTTTCTCCAACATTTTAATGTCCCTCTAGATGATGAACCCTTTGTTAAGGTTAAACGTTCTTTTGCCATTGGAAGGATATGTATGGTCAGTGGGTGCAGAAACAAGACCTTCCACCTATTGTTCCTAATGAATGTACACCTTCACCACCACTGCAACGTGATTCCTCGTCTTCACTGTTGCATGATGTTCTTACTAAACTTTGGGATCTTCGGCCCTTTGTAGGTGATCGTTTTGATGATATGGATTCACGTATAACATGTCTTGAGGATGAAATGAGTTTTATTCGTTGATGCTTTCATCCTCCGGCAAATCTATAGAGCTTTTTCCATACTATTTTCTCTAGCATTATCTGTCTTTAAATTCCTTGTTATTTCGAACTTTCTACATTTTGTTTATAACTTGGTCATTTATAATTTTGTTTTGGACTTGATATATTTAGTACTTGGTTGCTTATTATGTGAATGCTTTGATCATTTATAATTTTGTTTTGGACTTGAAAAGTTTAGCACTTGGTTGATTATTATGTGAATGATTAAGTCACTTCTGGAAATGTATGGATCTTTCTGGACAATATGGATGGCTTTTTATTTTACGACACTTCCTTCTTTTTGATGTTGCCAAAGTGGGAGAGAACTATGTAAGGTACATGGCATATTTTCTAAAAATGTTTATTCTACTAAGCAACGATTGCAACTTTAAAGGGGAGTGATCATATCGCGAAAAATATTTTCTGTATACTCTTTTAGATGGTTGTCATCATCAAAAAGGGGGAGAATATGAATGTATGCGTATGAAGGTTTTGATGATGTGAGGATGTAAGCAACACGAGAGTACTTCAAGTCAAAATTCAAGATCAAGAAAATAAGGTAAGACTTAGTTTATTATTGTTAAAAGAATCTCTCATTGATTAAAAAGGTTTGGCCTAAAAACATGATTTTCAAAATGATTACAAAAAGGTTTTAAAATATTTTATCATTGCTAAAATAAGGATTTTTCCACTGGTAATCGATTACCAGGCATTGTAATCGATTACCAGAGATAGATAGAAACTTTTCAAAAAGAACTTTGAAATTTGAAATTTAAATACTATAATCGATTACCACTTTCTTGTAATCGATTACCAATAACGAAACTTCTGAAATTCAAATTGAAAAGTCATGACCCTTCAATGTGTAACTGTGTAATCGATTACCAAGAGGCTGTAATCGATTACCAGTAAGATAATATTTGAAATATATTCTGAAAAGTCACATCTCTTCAACAGTTTTTGAAAAACCATCAAGGGTGATGTAGCTCCATGTGGAGCTTGTAGGCCTTGGATCTTCTTCATCAATGGAGTCCTTTGCTTCTTAAAGATCGATGGTAGTGGAATGGAGATGGAAGAAAGATGATTGGAGACACTACTTCAAGGAGAAGATGATTCAAGAAGAAGCTCACCACTATAGGAAGTCATGGATAAGAGCTTGAAGGTAGGAGAATATGAGTGGAGGGAGAGGGAGAGAGGAGCACGAAATTTTGTGCCTCAAATGAGGACTGAACTTTGAAGTGTAATTCTGAAATGATCAAAGTTGAAAAAATGCACACACATGGCCTCTATTTATAGCCTAAGTGTTACAAAATTGGAGGAAAATTTGAATTTCTATTCAAATTTCACTTGAATTTAAAATTGAATTTGTGGAGCCAAATTTTGGAGCAAAAATTTCATTAATTATGATTAGTGAATTTTAGCTATGGCTCAGCCCACTAATCCAAGATCAAGTCCAAGATTCTCCACTAAGTGTGCTTTGGTGTCATGAGGCATGTAAAACATGAAGGACATGCACAAAGTGTGACTATATGATGTGGCAATGGGATGTAGCAAGAAAATGCTCACCTCCCCCTCTAAAATTTAATTGGATTGGGCTTCTCCCAATTCAATTAAATTTATTTTCCAACACACATCAAATATTCACTTAATGCATGTGAAATTACAAAACTACCCCTAATACAAAAACTAGTCTAGGTGTCCTAAAATACAAGGGCTGAAAAATCTTACATTTCTAGGGTACCCTACCTACATTATGGAGCCCTAAATACAAGGCCTATAAATAATGAAACCTTAATCTAATATGTACAAAGATAAGTGGGCTCACACTTAGCCCATGGACCCGAAATCTACCCTAAGGCTTATGCGAATCCTAGGGCTTTCTCTTACATCTCTGGCCCAATCTTCTTGGAGTCTTCTATCCAATTCCCTTACGGAGTAGGATTGCATCATTGGTCAAACACTTATTGTCTTATTCTCTCTAAAACAAATCATTGGTCAAACACTTGCAAATCATTTGAGTATTCTTCTAAGATCTTCAACTTGCATTATCATCTCTAAAAGAGAGAAAAACATCTGTACTTTATAAAAAGATTTATTGTGATCAAGAGATTGTTTGTCTCTTGAATTGTGAGAATCCTAAACACAAGGGAGTGGAATCCTTAGGTGGTTCAGAAGTTGTAAAAGAGTTTTACAAAGATAGTGAAAATCTCAAGTGAGTTGCTTCAGGACTGGACGTAAGCACAGGAAGTGGCCAAACAAGTATAAATCGAGTTTACAATTCTCTCTTCTCTTATCTCATTTATTTTATTGCAATTGATTTTGTCTTGAACTTTTAAAGAACATCAATTAAATTGATTGCTGCTTTTTCTTCTGCATTATAAATCTACCATATTTCATTTAAAGAGGGGATTAAAATCTATTAGTTGGAAATTTTTAGAACTTAATTCACCCCCCTCTTAAGTTATTGAGGCCACTTATCCAAAAGTGCCAAGTATGCAAGAGCACAACACATGTGCTGAACATAAGACTCGTCAAACCCAAGCTTTGCGCTTGGTGATCCTCACAGGTTCACAAAGCCTCGACATAGCTCTACAAGCTTGTCAAAACTCAGGGCAAACACATCCTCGGTCCAAGGCTCGACAAACCTAAAGTTCACCCTTGGTGAGCCCTTTCTGTTTCTAAGTTCCATCTTCAAAGGAACTCGAGGTACACAAGGTCTGTCCTTGACGATCTTCTTTATTCCTAGTTTTTATCTGTCTAGGAATACGAGTATATATAAAACCCAAGGTCTGCCCTTGGTACAGATTCCTCCAAAACCCAAGGTCCACCCTTGGTACGTACTCCTGTAAAACCCAAGGCATCCCCTAGGTCCACTCACTCGCAGCAACCATGACGACCACAATCAAAGGTCTAAGTTCAACAACACAAACTACCACCAAACTATTTGGCAAGGCCTTTCAATCAGGTGGAAGTCATACTTGCTCCTCAAAACCATCAGAGAAGAAGCTTCGCAAGTCAAAACGACCCATCACCAAAATGAGTGACAAGACCTTCAATCAAGTGCAACTCATACTTACTCCTTATAACCATTAGAGGAGAAACCCAGCAGGTCAAGCGACCAACCCCCGAACTGGTTGATAAGACCTTCAACCAGGGGAAAGTCAAATATACTCCTCGCAAGCATTAGGGGAAAAGCTCCACAAAGTAGAAGGAAGCCTCACCAGATGGGTGACAAGACATTTAACCAAGTTGAAATCAAACCTAAGATGATTTCTTGTCATCTACTTTTTAAAGACCATCACGGTCCTACCTCTACATTGACAAGGTCTTGCTTCCTGTGCTGTCAAAGATTCCACATGCATAATCACGATGGTCTATTCATACTACAACAAGTACGAAGCATTGCATAGGCAAAGGCAACATACATGACATACACACAAGATAGTGTGAAATTCGTCATCAAAGGAAAGCATGCACATTCAAGGAAAATAAAAAATAATTGTCATAATTACAAGGCCTGTATGGCCAAAAATCCAACCATGCAAAAGAAAAGAAGATAAACAAAAGGTAACCTAACAGTGGCATCATCGCCTTGCTCCTCAGAACCCTGCTCCTCATCAACAACCTCCTCATTTGCAGTAATTTCTTCCTCGTCAAGTAGAAAACCATCCTTCACGTCCTTGAAAGCATCAAAGAGACCCAAGTCAAGGTCCTTGGTGAAGAATCTAGCCTGCCTGACAACCTTTTGAAACCCACTACTCCATGGTCTCCTTCTTGTAAATGAGCAGCTCCTCCATAAGCTCTTTTTTGGCCTCCCTTTCCTTGGCAACCTGTAGCTCAGACCCCTCCAGACTAGACTCCAACTCCTTAAGTTGGGCCTCTAAATCAGCAACCACCTTCGTGAGCTTGTCCCTCTTTGCCACAATGCCCTCCACCTTGCCAGCCAGGTCCTTTATCTCTACTTACAAGTCCTTGTAGCATTTGAACAATTCATTACCATCCAACCCGATGCGCAACAACTTGGCCAACACACCACCAACTTTGGAAGACAATTTGTAGTTGGACCTTATGGCTTCAACAAAGGCGATTGTGGTGTTAGCCACCTTAGGGAACTCCACTCTTCTAATAGTGGAAGCAATAACCCTTCATTTGGCAACCTCCGCCTCTAAGGACGCCACCCGGTGCAAAGCCTTTTAGTGACGTTGTCTGTTCTCCTCTAGAATCGCCAAACTTCTCTGGAGAAAGACATTGGCAGAATTTGTAGCATTCTGCACCTCGGCTAACTGAATCAAATTTTTGTCGAAGTCTAACACAAAGTCAATCGGGGTCTTTTGCTTCAACTTGTAACTTGCACCCCCACAATGAATTAGTATCGCTTGAGGTGTACAGGTGATCTAATGAGACATGAGGACAAGAAGATGAGGAAGGTGACGCCATCGCCAATACAACAAAGGGTGGAGCTGAAGAAGGAGGAGGCGACACTATATGAGCACTTGCAGTCGCCACACCAACACTACATGAGCTGAACAAGGATGCAGTGATGGTGGACGATGGAACGACAACAGAACCAGCTGAAGTGGCTGGCACGTTAACACCAGTAGCAGGAGTGGCCTTCTGAACAAGTACAGCAGAAACAACAGTAGTAGGAGCCTCGATGGTCGATGGAGCCAAAGAAACATCCTCCATGATCGAAGGGTGACCCGCACTGTGCGCCAACCCTACAGCTTGTCTTAGGGCACGAAGGCTCATAAACACCTTTGACTTGTTACGACTAGATGACCCAACACCATAATTTTGTTTCCTCTTTTCCAAAATAGAGGAAGGGGCACTAGAGGTGACCTCAGCAACAACAACAATAAGGCCAACCTCACCAGCAGGTTAACCTCATTTTCCATCAATAGAAGCAGCAATAGACGGTGGCACAGTCCCACTTGCAGGTCTGACCTGTTTCACGAGTGGCCTCCAGGCGAAGTCACCTATAATACCTGCAAAACAAGCAACAACAACACAAGCAAGTGTTAGTTTCGGCCGACATCAACATCAAACACAAAAGAGGGCAAGGTTAGGCACTTTACCGTCCTCGGTAGTGAGGGGATCACTCGCCGAAAAACTAGCTTTTTTGACCCTCTCTATAAGGGTCAACAAATCCTCGTCAAACAACTTGAACCTGGTAGGGTCAGGCTACCAGTAGAACGAGAAGCGGGGTTCTCCGTCCTTATTGAACATTTGTGGCAAACCATCAGCCACGACACCAGTAGCTAGGACCTTAAAGAAATGATCCTTGAAGCGATGAAAAACGTTTGAGTCAAGCTCAAATAGCTTCTTGGGCACGTTGTTCAAGTAGACCCAACCAATATTGTTAGTTAATTTCATTTGAAAAAAAAAATAAGAAGATCGGCACATTAGGCCGGATGTTGAAGAAAGGGCATAAAATTTCAAAAGCTCTCACCATATCCCAAATGTTTGGGTGGAGCTGAGAAGAAGCCACATTCAAGTGTTCAAGCAGAGCATATGGGAAAGCGATCAAGGGGAGAATAAGACCCAAGACCTCAAAGAGACACATATACATAAAAGATGAGGGTGGACTGCCTGACGCCGCCTTCCAGAAAGGGAAGTCATCACTCCCGCAAGCCTGAACGACTAACTTGCAAGTGTCTTCAGGGCTTGCTAGCTTAACCTAGTGTTGAAGAGCAACGACACTTGTCGTAGAGGTGAGAGAGGACTTATATTTTAGAACGTCATCCCTTACCCACTCATAGCTAGCGACGACAGGTGTGGATGATGACAACCCAGTGCGAGGAGATGCCCTAACATCTCCACCGCCACTACCTCTCCTCACACCCCCAGAAGCAAAATAGGGGAAGATCACAATAACCAGGATAGGCTCCCTAAAAGCAGTGAAAGGTCGCGTCCTCCTACGAGGGCGAGAAATGCCCCCACTAGTACGACGTGAAGCCGCACACGCCCACGCCATTTAAAAGGGAGACGATGATGTGCCATTATTTTCTCCTATTTCTTAAACCTTTTTGCACCTTTTTAATTACTGATTAGTCTTAATTGTCAAATTAATTATGCAGTTTTATCATTTGGGCCTACTGGATTAATTTTGTGTTTTTAATTTAATTTCAGGAGAATTATAAGCAATTGGGCTTGAATCCAGAATTGGGCTTGGACTTGAAGAGAGCAGACTATTTTATTCTACCAAATTTTATCTTATCTAGATATTATTTAGATTTGATTTCATCTAGATCTTATCTTATCTTATCTAGATTTTATTTTAGTTATGGGCTTGGATATAAAATAGATTTGTAAGCTTTGGGGCTGAAAACTATATAATAGCACCAAGGTTCTAGTTTAGGCTCTCTTCTCTCTCTTCTCTTCTCTTCTCTCTCTCTTTTTCGTTTTAGTTTTAGAGTGCTACTCTCTTTTTTGTTTTAGTCACTTTTTGTTTTAGCAATAAAATTTCGTTCTTGCTTCAATCTATAATTTCGTTCTCTATTTATTAATGGAAGGCCAAGTCTCCAGCATTGTTTTCTCTTGAGGATCAAGCATAGTTCTCTTTGAGGTTCTATTATTACTATTAAATTCTAATCAGTTTTTCCTCTTCACCAATTACTCTATATTTGTTGCTATTAATTCATGCATGCTTAGTGCTTGATTAATTGTCTCTGCGCTTAATTTACATTCATGCTTAATGATCGTTCATGATTAATTGGTGTATGTGTTGCTTAATCACATAATGAATGCCTTATGTTAAATTTCGCTTAGTAATTTAATTTAGGGTTGGATTAAGTGGTTGAACTGATAAAGGATAAATTCTCGCAACCTAGGATAAGAGACTTGCTTGTGAATCAAGGGGAAGCAACGTGTTTTAATCCTGATATTTTCTAATTCAATTTTACTCGCTGTTTAATTTACAAAAGCAAACAACCCCCCCCCCCTCAATTCGTTACTGTTTTCCTACTATCTGTTATGAACATTTGGTTGACCATTGCTCGTTGGGAGACGACCTAGGATCACTTCCTAGATATTGCATTTTTAATGTTTATTTGATTCGGGTACGGCCTCGATCAGACGGACTTTTCGGTAACTGGCGAGAGCAGAAGTGGTGTTCTAAATTTTTGCACCACGACACACCCCAATTCACCCACACACCACAACTCCAATGCATGCCCACTCTACAAGTGACATGTATGAAAGAGTACTGCGCGTGTGCCGCACACGCCTGCAACAAACAAAACGTAACATATGTCTTCAATGCACCTTCCAACGATCAGAAAAAGGGCAGAGTTGTCAAATCTATAGACTTCCCTCACCTGACAACCCAAACTTAATCTACAAGATCAAAGACATGTCCATCCTGGACAACTTAACAAAAATAAATCAGACAACACTTGTCTAGACTCAGGGGCTTGACAAGCCACATCGACCTATAATTCTTCCACTTGTCAAGGTTACCACACCTAGCAGCGGACAAACACTCTTCCACATTTGGGGGCTCAACAAACTTGTCACCCTCTACTTATCAAGACTACAACCCCGAACATCAGATATTCTCCTTTGAGATTGGGGAGCTTGCAAGTCCCCCCTCCTATCTTCTTGAAAAAGGCCACTCTCGAAGTCGATGTGTGAAGTCTAGGAGCCCACTTTGGTCACGTCCACCCTAACGTGTCCTAGCTCTGGATTTTGGTAAGTACAAAATTGTTGTACCAGGGGAGAAGAAGAGAGCATGAGAAGTTCCTTAAATAAATCTGAAAACTAAAAGTGCCATCAAGGACAAAAGGGTTTGTGTGGAAATCATTTCATAACAGAATTCAGACTAGAGACAACCTACACAAAAGGGTTTGTGTGGAAATCATTAATTCCTCTAGGAGGTGATCTCAACTATGTTTGTTGCAACTTAAAATTGGAATAACAAATCACATTTTTTTTTCAAATGCAATAAGGCACAAGATATATTGAGAAGATGTTATCAATGGATAGGAGAAACAGGAAACTCCTAGCCCACTTTAGGCAACATTCAAGAAATTTTGATGGAACAAAAGCTAGGCTAACTTGGTGGGCGGTATGGATTTCAACAATCTGGATGATATGGAAAAAGAGGAATAACATTGTGTTCAACCAAGGAAGATGGGAAGTTGAATCTATTTTTGATGATATTAGGTACACTACTTGGTTTTGGTGTTGCACACACATAAAGGAATTTAATTTCTCTCTATATGTGTGGCATTTGAATCATGTGTATTATTTATCTCATATTTAGCAAAGTTATTGAAGAAAGAAGGTAGGCTATTTAAGGCATGTTTAACTAATGAATTTTTCATTATGGTCAATTTGGTGAGATTTAAGCTTGGTTTGGATGTGAACCATGTAATATTCCAAAAATAGTCCAATAATTATTTGGATAAAGATATCTAAATATATCTTTTAGTAAATAAAACATAGAATAAATTGTTTTAATATATTAGATTGTTATTTTTATTTTGAAAAGATGTTAGTATAATAATATATTATATTGGTTAAAGATAGTAAAAATAAGAGACAAAGAAAGGTTAGTCAAACAAATTTAAAAAGATATAATTTCAAGTTATGTACAATATTTATATAAGGATAGACAATTCCTTTTCCTAGAAACACACAAATAAACAATCTCTCTCGATATTAGTGGGTTGCTCAAAGATTGAGAACAAGAAAGAAAACAAAAAAATAGTCAAACTAATTGATAGAAGAGTGTGAATGTATGTATACATGATTTTGATGATATCAAAGAAGAATCTAACAAGCCTGCTTCAAATGATAAGCATTTGCTTCAAGAATAATTCAAGATTGCTTCAACAAACAAAGTCTTGTTTCAAGATTCACTAAAGACCAAGCCTTGCCTTAAAACAAAGTGCTTTCAAGACATGCAAGGCTCTGGTAATCGATTACCAGGAAGTGTAATCGATTACGAGAAGACAGGGTTGAGAAATAGCTGTTGAAAAAGGTTTTGAATTTGAATTTTCAACATGTAATCAATTACAATATGTCTGTAATCGATTACCAACAACGAAACTTTGGAAATTCAAATTCAAAAGTCATAACCCTTCAAATTATAATTGTGTAATCGATTACACAAACATTGTAATCGATTACCAGTGGAAAGTTTTTAGAAATCTGCCAACAGTCACATCTTTTCATTAGATTTGTGAATGGTCATCAAAGGCTTATAAATAGGTGACTTGGGCACGAATTTTATGCAGAGAGTTTTGCTTGGCAAAAATGTCTTATCCTCTCAAAAGACAATGAGAGAGATTCCAAAAGAACTTCATTGTCAAATGCTCTCTCAAGAAATCCTTGATCAAACACTTGCAAAATCTATAAGGATTCTTACATGATCTTCATTGTAATATTCTTCTCTTGAAGAGAGAATTCTTCTTCCATTCTTCTTATTCAATGAGATTGGTTAAGAGACTGTGAGTCTCTTGTTGTAAAGGATTCTTGAACACAAGGGATGGGTTGTCCCTGTGTGGTTCAGACTTTGTAATGGATTTTACAAAGATAGTGGAAATCTCAAGTGGGTTGCTTGAGTACTGGACGTAGGCACGGGTTGTGGCCGAACCAGTATAAAACTGTGTTTGCATTCTCTCTTCCCTTATCTCATTTATGTTAATGCAATCAATTTTGCCTTGCATGTTTATAGAACATTATTAAATTGATTGTTGTTGCTTCTTCTGCATTCTAAGCCTATCCCTCTTAAGATTATTGAGGCCACAAGGTTCAACAAAGAGAAAAAAGATAACAAAGAACACAGATTACTTACTTCAAGAGGTTAGTAAAACTATTTTTTTAAACTTCGATGGTATAGTTTTTAAAGAAAGTGTTATGTATTCTAGATATAAAAGTTCATCAAGAAAAAATCCTTAGGCATAATTATTAGCGAATAAATTATACAAGTCCTGCTATAGGGAAATTTAATTTTTGGCATATTAGTAAATTGCAGTGACAACACTTCTTCTTTTTCTTGTGTTCGAATTCAAAAGTTTGGAAGTCAGAGATATGTGTTACGGTGTTTTAGGTGACAAAATAATGAAGGAAAATTTGTGTGGTACTAATTCAATTGAAATTGCTAAATTAGCTTTCAAATATAAAATTGATGAGTATTGAACTCCTTTCCTTTTGAAACATTGTGATACTTATATATATATATATTTGGATGCATTTAGTCTAATAGTAGAATGTATTTGCAAGCTAAAGTACATTTAGATTGCATAATAGTAGCAACAAAAAATTGGAGCATGAATAGTATATATATGTAGATGTAAATTGAATTTATTTTATGATATTTTCTTTTAGGTGCCTTCTATATGAATGATTGAATATGGTTTGTTTATACTTATATGCGTATTTAAATGATACTTCCATTTGAGATGTTGATGAAATTTATGAGATACCTCTATTTGGGAGGATGAGATATATTATAGATACCTCCATCTGTGATGAGAAAATGATTCTTGATATTGCCATCTATGATAGGAAAGGCAGTGAGACATCATTGTATGGAATATGAGCTCATACACCATTTGAAGAATTTGAGATCTGCACTGATTCCGGGAACCAAAGAATTGAGTCTTGCGATTTTGGGAATCACTAAGTTATGTTTGTTATATTTATTTGGATGTGTTGAGGTGTTGTCGTTTATTTAAATATTTTATTTATTCAAAATGTTATGAATTATGATTGTTTTAATATGATTTTTATAAGAGTGTATAAATATACATATATAATCTCATTTTAAATTCATTACGAATAACATGGTTGATTTTATGAATTATCATGCTGACTCGGAATAACACTATTTGCAAGTAACGTGAATAGGTTTGGTTCAGTGAGTATATCATAGATTCAAACTCACAAGGCATTTACCACAAATTCATTATTAGTAATTCCTAATAAATCATGTTGGAATCTCACATGCATCATGAAACAAATTGTGCACAATAGGTTTAACACCAAAATCTAATGTGCATTCAGTAACCAATAAAATAAATAATATTTATTAATGTACAACAACTAGTTTGAATTGAAAAATAATAAATAACTTAATACCATTGTGTTTGAAAACATGCACAATAAAAAAATATCCTTTTTTTATCCTACAAAATAACAAATCTAGTTGCTTATATTAATATAACAAAATGCATACATAATATAATATTAATTAATTGGAACAAAAGATTGTAGGGACGACAATTTAGTAAAAAATCCAGATTCTTCAATTGCAATTAACAATGACGAAATTGACCATAATCATATGACGAATATGAACACATAATAATAATCGAAACCAAAAGAACGCAATAAATAACAATTAGGTTCTGAATCATATAAAAATTGGCTCGGATACCAAATGTAAAATAAATAAATCTACTAATAACGAGTTTGAGTTTAGAACACTGACATAACACTTATTGAAGACATGGTCAAGAAGATGAGAATCGCACGTGCGTAGCATGACCTACAAAACCCCAAAAGCTAAGCTTTCATTTGTCTAATCACACTCTTCAAATTCTAGAGTTTTCAATGGGACAAACCCTAGAGAACAATTGATAATGTGACCGCAAAGGAACCTAGCTTTGCTATTTATTATCCCTAAGCACTTGCCATTATGAGCCCAGTAGTTAGGTCCACATTATTTTCTTACACAAATTAGAATTAGGTGTCCAAAGCTCATAAATAATTAATCACATTATTAGTGGGTCTAAATATCATCAAATGGATAACAATATTAATCTATTTTTGGTAAAACAAAATATTACAATTAATTATAGCCCACAAGAATATATGAAAAAATTCTAACATTGTAGTCATAATAGATTTTGTTAATTATGTTAAGGTACAAAGCATTTTTAGGGAGACAGTGTCGTGGATGACACGATATGTTACTCCTTGTGGCATATCCTAATCCTTATATATATATATATATATATATATATATATATATATATATATATATATATATATTGGCTTTAAAAAAACATAAATTAACTAGACTTTGATACAAACCATTTCTTTTACAACAACCCATTTTCCACTTTCTTTGTTTTTTTTTGTTTTGAAGTTGTTTTTTATAATAAAGTAATCAAAATGCATATTTTAAGTTTTTCAACGCCTCCATTCCTTATCGGATAGCCACATAATTTAAAATACAAAAAATAACGTGGAAAACATATTTTTCTTTTCTTTTTATCTCTCGTGTCATTTTAC
Organism: Glycine soja; assembly: GCF_004193775.1. Classification (NCBI taxonomy): domain Eukaryota; kingdom Viridiplantae; phylum Streptophyta; class Magnoliopsida; order Fabales; family Fabaceae; genus Glycine; species Glycine soja. The sequence goes on from NC_041002.1 coordinate 48,833,853, forward strand.
CCAAAAGTTAACTCAAGTACTACATACTCGTCTCTTTTTTAGAAAATTCTGAACAAAAAATCTAATTATTTTTTATTTAGTTACTTTATTTTAGGGATGTAACACCCTAAAATATTATTAGTTATTATAATTGATGTTTAATTTTATTTATTGTGTTGTTTTATCCATGTTTTATTTCTAGGAGGTGAGTTTAGTTATTAGAAGGGTGTGGGTAGTTAAAACTCTAACTTCTCAAAAAAGCCTTTCAAGGAAACTTCTCAAAGAAGTCTCTCGAGAAAAGCTTCTCAAGGAAGCTGCCTGAAGCTCTCTCGGTAAAAACAACCTCCTGAATTTGTTAACCGTTGGATCATCTTGAAATTTGGTCTGGAGGTTTATAGAACAGCCGGGAACAATCTGACTGTTGCGATCTGCGTTATGACTTCTGGTGTGTTCGAGATGCTTCCTTTCCCGAGAGCAGAAAACACTTGAATGTTGCAAGCCTTATTTTTCGTGTAGCCTTGGAAAAAATAGTCTTTCCTTTCTCATCCTCTTCCCCAAAACCATTTCCAACATCCCAAGCTTCTTCTCCACCACCCACAACCACCGGTGGCCGCTGCAAGCCACCGTAGTTCTCCGTTAAAACCCCACACCAAGAGGAAACCTTTAATCGGAGTGGAATCTTCCAAGCTTGTCTTGAGGTTTCGGTAGAGAACGAAGCTCAATCTGACCTTCACGATTTTCTTTGAGGTAACCATGATTTTAAGCTTGTTCCTTGGTAGTTTAAGCTTATCTTTGCATCTTTTCTGACTTTGGAACCATCATTGTACGTTTTACGCTTCCTTTGAAAAAACTTAGAGAAAAAGACTTTGTAAAAGTTATCTTTTTATGAAATGGATGTTATTTTCGTGACCTTCACTGAACTCTGGTCACATTGGCATGATCGAAATTTCAAAATGATATTCCTTTTCGTAAAATCCGAAACAACCCTCAGCCCTTTCATGTAGTGACATGAGTATTTGACTCAGAGTATTGTTGTTAACTCTATTTCTGAAATCCATAGTAATTTCCTTCGTTTTGGCGTAATAGAGACTTGCGTTGGACCGACAAGCGTGAACAAGAGAGAGACCTCTAAGTGACGCTAAGAGGAACCGGCGGGAAGCTCATGATAGGTGAGGTGAGTTTATTATAAATTTACTGTTTTACACCATGGTTAGGGTCAGGGAACCTAGTTATGATAATATATGTCTATCCCTGTTGCATGCTGAATTTTTTTTTTCTAAAAAAAACCATGTTTTCGATGAATGAGATGCGATATACATATTGTTTATGAATAAAATTATTATCCTTATTTGACTTGTGTTGTTTGAAGACTTGGGGAGTGTGAATCTCAAGCATGAAAGATATATGTACATGCGGAATGTGACTTACTGTTGATGTTGCTATTGATGACTTTAAATGATACATGGTGAGGTTGATATTTATGATGATATTGATTTGAGATGACGTTGCTAATGATGATCATGTCAACATGAATTGATGTTATTATTGATGATTATGTTAATATGAAATGAGGTTGTTGTTGTTGTTGATAATGTCATTGAGATGAGATGATGTTTATGTTGAGAATGATATTGAAATGAAATGTTGATGATGTTGGAAATGCATTGAGATGATGCATGCTGTGTATGTTCATGGGGGGTTCATTGACCTTGTCGGATGTCCCTTGTGTGGGAAAATAGAGTGGTTAAGGAGTTTAAACATCTCTGAGGGGATGTTTAGGATCTTTAATTCATCCATGGTCATTGTACTTGATGATGCCCATGTTTCATACGTTGGATGTTGTGTATGTTCGTGGGGGGGGGGGGTGCAGTGACCTTGTCGGATGTCCTTTGTTTGGGAAACTAGAGTGGTTAAAGAATTTAAGCATCTCTGAGGGGATGCTTAGGAGCTTTAATTCATCCATGGTCATGTACTTGATGACGCCCACGTTCATATGTTATATGTTGTGTATGTTCATGGGGGGTGCATTGACCTTGTCAGATGTCCCTTGTGTGGGAAAGTATAGTGGTTAAAGAGTTTAAGCATTTCTGAGGGGATGCTTAGGATCTTTAATTCATCCATGGTCATGTACTTGATGACGCCCATGGTTCATGCCTCATATGACACGAGAAATAGTATAAGCTATGGCAGTATGTACTTGTAATTCCTCGTGAGGAGGACTACTTGTACTAGGGAGTGCATCACTTGGTTTGGAAACTCCCTTGTGGCCCAGGCTGATCACCGAGGGGGGGGGGGAGTTACGGTGCACGACTGGGTGGCCTCGAAAATTATTGCATAGTTTCCCTAAGTGAGGTGTCGTGTGGACACACTTAGGCTATTTCCTTGGGGATGGTACGTACCACATTGCATCTAAGAGTTGAGGTCAGGTGCATGCATCATCCTGAGCATAATTTATTGGATCCATGGATGGATGATGAATAATTGTTGGATGTGTGTGTTGATTAACGAATGTTGTGTAAGCTTATGATGTTTTTCTATGTTCCCTTACTAATTCTGGTTATTTGGATGTAGTATTGGTTCATTTTATAATGAACTCACCCTTGCAATTTTGTATCGTGTGGTTGATACCTGTGATGATCGCGAACCTTGTTCATGGGAGCAGAATGACAACAGTAGGGTGCAGGAAGTGAGATTCTGTTGAGGAGCCGTCGAGCCAACGTGATGATGTTGGGATTATTTTGGGAGAGAGTTGTATTTTGTTAATCAACTCCTCCATAGTTGGTTCATGATTCCTTTTGTTGAACTAAAGATGTAAAGCTCAGATTTTTAATTATATGTGAACAAATTTTAATTTCCATTATGTGTATGACGTATACTGAGTTACTATTCATATATATATATATATATATATATATGAATAGTAACTCAAGTGATGGTGTGTTATTTGGTGAATGCATGTCAAGACAAAAATTACTTCTATTTTCATAAGCAAATTAAAGGAGTTTTCGTTTAATTTTTCTCGAGGTATCTTCTAGTGATATTGTAGCGATGATGCGGGTCGTTACAAGGGATAGAATAGTAATTCAACCAGTTTTTCTTAAAAAAATATTAAATTATTTCTCTCTTCTCACTCTTTCTCTTTCATGTATCTTTTGTCTTCCCTTCAAGTTGAAAACCTCGAATACTTGTCAGTCTTTACTGCAGTATAATATCTATATCTATTTAATCATCATGACTGTGGACCAAGGAGTTGGTTATGATTTTGGCCATGAATGATTTTATCCACTTTTTTCTATGACATAATTTGGTTCAATTTATTACAAGACAAAATTGAAAGGTGATTAAAACATATGCAATTGGAAAAGTAATAAGACCTAAATTTGAGCCACAAACTAATTCAAAAAGAAATGTAAGTGTACTTGCCAAAATTTGGAGTCGGTCTGACGTTAGAGTTGATTGCCGATAGTGTGACTCTGGTGATCTTTGTGGTGGTGAATCTGTCGGTGTCCTCAGCCAAAGGAATAGGAATGGGGTACTTGCAAAGGGGACTCTAACGCTCAAATAAGTGTTTGAGTGAGCAGTATATGAGTAAAAGGTTAAGTCCAAGTGAATATAGAACCTGATTATTCATAGTGATGGGTGGAAACCTTGGATTGTTACCTGAGAGGTTGTTGCAACAACGTAACAACCTCATTATTCAGGTGTAACTACATTGCAACAACATTGTAACAAAGTAACTACCTTGACAACTAGATACTCGCGTATCAGAATCATAACGACCTAACTACCTAGCCGCGTGGCACTAGGGTTGGCTATCTGAAGAACATCCATGCTCAGTGTCTAAGGCTGACTAGGATGGAGGGCTAATGAGGACTACTCAATGCAATGTCACTCGCCATGTCACTCGTGAACCCCAAACAGTACACAAGCCCCCAAAGCTCTGAGTCCAATCTATTGGTGAAATAGATTATCCCATGTCACAAGTAGTAACCTTGACAAATTTGACAGTCGTAGGCTTGACAAGCCTCTCAGCCTGGACAAGCATTGTCTAGGCTATGGTTGAAAGGTTATCCAGTGTGAGCATGATTTATATCCCTTCGGGTAGAGTCAAGTTGATGCAAGCTCCATTGGAGCTTATAGGCCTAGGATCTTCTTCATCAATGGATTCCTTTGCTCCTTGGAAGATGAATGGCAGCGGAATGGAGAATGAAGAGAGAGAGGAGACGCCACTTCAAGGAGAAGATGAGTCTAGAAGAAGCTCACCACCATAGGAGGCCATGGATAAGAGCTTGGAGGAAGAAGGAGATGAATGAAGGGAGAGGGAGAGAAGAGCACGAAATTTTGTGCTCTAAATGAGCTTTGAGATCTGAAGTTTAATATTCAAATGATCAAAGTTGAAAAAAATACACACACATGACCTCTATTTATAGCCTAAGTGTCACACAAAATTGGAGGGAAATTCAAATTTCACTTGAATTTGAAATTGAATTTGTGGAGCCAAACTTTGGAGCCAAAATTTCACTAATTATGATTAGTGAATTTTAGTTATGGTTCAGCCCACTAATCCAAGATCAATTCCAAGATTCTCCACTAAGTGTGCTTAGGTGTCATGAGGCATGAAAAGCATGAAGGACATGCACAAAGTGTGACTATATGATGTGGCAATGGGGTGTAGTAAGCAAATGCTCACCTCCCCCTCTAAAATTTAATTGGATTGGGCTTCTACCAATTCAATTAAATTTATTTCCAACCACACACATCAAATATCCACTTAGTGCATGTGAAATTACAAAACTACCCCTAATACAAAAACTAGTCTAGGTGCCCAAAAATACAAGGGCTGAAAAATCCTATATTTCTAGGGTACCCTACCTACAATATGGAGCCCTATATACAAGGACCAAATATAATGACATCCTAGTCTAATATGTACAAAGATAATTGGACCCAACCTTGGCCCATGGGCTCAAAAATCTACCCTAAGGTTCATGAGAACCCTAGGGCCTTCTTCAGCAGCTCTAGCCCAATCTTCTTGGAGCCTCTTGCTCATGGTTCTAGTGATTGGTCCCTTCCTAGGGAGGATTGCATCACAAGTATTGGAGTGTCTTATGGGGAAGTTCCCTAACTTTGACTATTTTGACCTTTCTGACCATTAGACACAATGTTTGGGAGAGGCGTTTTGTTTCATCCAAAGTAGGCATGTATTATGCATGCACGACATTTCTTGACATGTGTCGCTTTGTGAAAGGACACGTCTTAAAGACGTGTTATGTGGTTTGTGGGGGTTACATTGTGGCATGGATTCTTAGGGAGCCATTTCCACTCCCACCAATTTCTGAAAGGTTATGACTGTGACACCCTCTACCCCTACACATATATGTACTAATAATAGAAGGAATAAGAATGCAAAATTAATTAAAAGTTTTTAAAACACATTTAAATAAAAACATTTCAAAAGGGTAAAAGGCTCACATTTACTTTTCTAACATCATAATAGAATGTGTCCAAACAAATAATAAAATCATCTTGGCTCAAAACAAAGTCGTCCAAGACTTCATGCAATTAATATAGAAACCTATGTCTCAATGTCACATCCTATCATAGCATTGTGTTCCAGCGCCCTCTAGCATGAGGTTCTTTAAAGTCATCCACCTAGTCATCTGTTCCCATAATATACAAGGTTCAAGATCATCATAGGATCGAAACACAAATAGCACACAGGGAGTGAGTTATCACATTTCTAAAAAAATACAAATAAACAAATATGTAATTAAAATAAATTATGGAAGTATTTTTAACATAGCTCAACTTAATACAATCCACGTCACTTCACCACTGTATCATTTTAAATTTATTTTTCAATCATCAATCACATTACACATGAACCACATACTCAGGTTAAGACGTAATAACACTCATCAATTTCATAATAAACAATTAGCAGACATTATGCAACAATTATACTAAGACTCAAGCCTATATGCAATGTGGTACCATGTCAGTGAAAAAACCACACTGGGGCACTTAGGAGTACATAACAAGACACACCACACAATGGGTATGCCAGGTCACTCTCACTAAATAAAATCATAAGGTGACCAGTCAGGGTCACTTTATTTTGCAAGAATGCTCCAACCATATGGGATCAACATAGGCTTAAAGGAGCACTCAAACTGAGTGTCTTTGCCCCCAAGGCCTAGACACCGAAGAATTCGTTAGGGCCTCGCCTTCCTGATTCAAGTCCAACTCTAAAACAATTTTTGCATGCAGACAATGCTCATGAATTATACAATACCCACGATCTCACACTCGTGTTTCAAACATGTTTAACACATTGTGCTACAATTTAACACTTTAGGTTCCTAACTAGGAATCCTACATCTTCCCTTTAACACTGCACATAAACACTTTTCTCAAGATAAATATCAGTCAGGTTATCGTATAATTCACATCTCACAACACAAGTATTATCACATCAAGTGTTAACCACTCACTTATTCGTAACCAAATTTCACGTCAACAATTTTAACATCTCACAATGTCACAATCCACCATCACATGTTTACATGTATCTCGCAAATTAACACATGTTCAACTTTGCACTTATACTCAATCTCAATAACAATTTTATAATCTCAAATCATGATCTCAATATAACAATCTCGCAATTATAATCATACATGAAAAATTACAATAAAATAAACATCCCAAAATAAACTCCAATTTGATCTCCTAAGGATCCATACACATGTTCATTCTAAACCCAATTGCGATAAACTCACCTCTTACCTCTAAGCAGGCTCATGTGTGTAGTCTGACAGTAATAGCGGTGTCTCTAGTAGTTCCCTAAGATTTCTCAGGCTTTTCCTCTGCTTGCTCTATTTGGGTTTCCAAGCGTTAGAGAGAAGGGCAAGAGATTTTATCCTCCATTTTACTGTCTCCATGTGAGGGACTCTTTTCTCTCTATGGACATTAGTTTGCAAATCCCAATAGTGGAGGTGTGTGAAGTTGAACTTCAAACCTGGTGTTTAAATTTCAGGATGATCCAACAATGGTTAACAAGTCCGAGATCAAAGTTTTATTGGAATAGGTTTGGGTGTATGCGGGAAAAAGAAAGCTATGATGTGAAGGACATTTCTCTAACTTCAGACATTTTTTTTGCAAATTCTGACGATGAGAGTGTTCTAACATGAGTTCCAAATCTGGTGCTTAAATTTTATGACGATCCAACGGTTAAGGAGTCCATGATCGTCATTTTACTGAGATAGGTTTGAGTGTAGGCGAGAAAAAGAAAGGATTTAAGGAGAGGAAGAAGGGAAAATGAAATTGAGAGGAAGTCTGAAAATTGACCTAACGTGTCTCTGTTTATAGCTAGGGTACTCCCAGCCTATTATTTCCTCTATTTCCTTTATTTTTATTATTTTATAAACAAGAACTCTATTTATTTCCTATCAAATGAAAAAATAAAATATCTTTTTTTTTCCTTCAAACCATTATTTTAATTAATAAAGTTATTTCTCCTTATTTATTTAATTATAAAAACCTCATCATTTTTCTAAAACTATTTATTTTTAAATAAAAAATCCTTTTTAATTTATTTTACGAAAAATGGGGTGTTACAATGACTACTCTCCCCACTTTGAAAGGAATGCACATTAAGTTTTCACTGTCTTCAATCTTGAGCACCCCTTTTCACAATTTCTCTCGTGTCGTCACTTCAATCTCGCCTTACGACTGTTGTGACTTTTCCAATTTCAAATATTTCCAACTGTAGCGCTTTGTGAATTCTGGGTTTTCTTTAATTTATCCCTTTCCTTTTTCGATTGCAACTTCACTTCAAGTACACTCTTTTCCCCTGCTATGTCTACTGCTTCTGATTCTGCATTGGGCATGGGAGGAAGTGACTCTAGGGGTTTTGTTTGGCAACCTATGATAGAGCAGGAAGTGGTTCCCATAGGAGATTCTTCGTCAGAATAGATTCCTCACGAGGTCTCTAATAATGGGTCCTCCTTTTCTTAGAGGCTGATGAACTCCGACAATGTAGGCAAGGGTAGTTCCAAGCTACAAAGAGTGGGGAAATAGAATCTCCTTCCCCTGTCCTGATCATTATGCCCTCACCCTCTTAGGAGAATCCAATGACCGCTGAGGCTACGAGAAGGGACAATGGTGGTGAAGTTAAGGTTTCTAGTTCTTCTCCCATCTTCCTTTTCTTCTGGTTTGGCTTGAGGACAGACAACCAATTTGTGTCATATGATTCTAGGGTGGATGCCCGACATGTCAAATGGCTACCAGGCAAACAAATTTGTGTTCCTTCGGAAGACTTCAACTAATGTCTGTGCTCATGGATGGTGAGGTCTCTACTGAGCCGTGTGCATTGCCCGGGCTTAGGTTCAACCTATAGCTTGACGAGCTCTTCTATTGGTTTAGGGCCTTTGTCAATGACGTCATCTCGAGGGTCAACATCGAATGTGTCACTAGGGTTTCCCATGGTTGCCTCATAGACAGTCAAGGTCCTTATTGGGAATTCTTTGACAATGCTTATGACTTGACTATTGCTGCCACCAGAGGGGGAATGAGGTTTGCCTGACTCTCTAACAGAAGGATAAGGGGCCACCTTCAGGCTCTCCACATAACATTGTTGGGATTGCTTTTGGGTTACCTTGACAGTGAAAATTTCTCCCATCAAGGTAGGGAACTTCATTTTAAGGTGTGATGTCGAGACTATGGCTCTGAGCTCATTCAATGTTTTTCCGCCAATCAGAGAAAATAAGAAGTGTCTACATCAATAAATAATACTTTTTCGTGAAACTCCTTGACAACTTGTCTTGACTGAAAGTGGTAATTGAAAAAAGATGATGGAACTCAATAAACCAAGAGGGGGGTGAATTGGTTTTCAAACAAGTATGGAAAAAAAATTCTTTCAAAAAGGATCGTATCACAAAACAAATATGAAACGAATGTAATCAATTCTTCCTTACACATGATCCTTCCTTAACTTCTTTCTTTCAAAATCATGAAATTTGATTCTTTTCAAACCTAGAATAAAACTTGAATGAGTTGATTATACCTTGAATGAGTGAAAGATATTAATCAATATACAAAGATACAATCTTTTATACTGGTTTACTCTCTATTTCTAGAGAAGCTAATTCAGTTATCTAATCCATAACCTGAATTAGATTTCCACTATGCATCAAGAATCCTTATAAGCAATCTACAATTCCCATCCAGCAAAAAGAGACTAAGGCATCCAACACTAGGACCCTCTGTGAATATATGCCTAAGAGAACCCTACTCTTAGCCCAAACTGGAAAACCCTATTCTAGCATGCTATAAGCAATTCACGCATAAACACAAGACCGTGTAAAAACCATACACATGACAAAAGACCAAGTAGAAGAGATACAACCTGACCAATCTTTCCATAAAAACCTTCCTGGATTGAGACATTGATCTTCTTCTACTCAAAAGAAATAACTCACTTCCAAGAAAAGATCTTCCAAATCAAAAGATTAAGAAGTTGTGAGTTACTATAAAGCTTTCTTCTCTCTATCTCTTGTTCACCAATGAAAGTAAGAAATCTTGCTCATTCTGAGACTAAGAAGTAATTTTCGAGATGTATTAAGTATTCTTTAATGATCTCATGATGTGTAGATGTGAACACAAGCTGGTTATTTATAGAGAAAACAATTATAACTGCTTGTAATCGATTAAATCTATAAGGTAATCGATTATTTCAATGAAGTAATCAATTACATTATCTAAGTAATCAATTAAAGTGTTCATCCAGCATCTGGAAAATAACTCAAGAACAATATAATCGATTATATGGCCTAAGTAATTGATTAAAGTGTTCTTGTTCACCTTTGAACAACTTAAACAAGAGAGAAGTAATCGATTAATACATTTGGTAATCGATTAAAGTAGAGACTCCTGAAAAAATCAGTCATTGTCTTAAACAATAGTGTAATTGATTAAAGTACTATCATAATCGATTAAACAGATATGAGACTTAACTCTTTTAACTTCAAACAACTTGTTGTAATCGATTACAACAACTTTGTAATCGATAAAAATAAAGAGTTTTTACCTCTGAAGAAATTTTTCTAACTTAGAAAATTTCCTTCACACACTATGATGATCCACAATGCAAAATAGATATCAAATGTACTAAGATGAAACAATCAAGTTAACAACCAATACAAATGTCACTCAAAGGAGTCGGATATGTAAGAGCCAAAATATCTTCTAAAGCTCCTTCAAACTTTTCCTTGAGATTCAAGCTTTAGCCTTAGGTTGTTCCATGTTGCACATGTTGCTGCTCCCCCTATCTCAAACAGTCATCAGGTTTACATAACCTTTGGTTTCCACCCTCTCTCTCGCAAAACCTATGAGTAGTCCGTAGTGTGGTTGAATCATGGCGGGTGAGATTTCAAGCCTTCGAAATGCCTTCCAATAGAGTATGTCTGTTGAACTTCCTTGGTCAATAAGGACTTTGGCCACCATGAAGTTGGAAATGATGATAGAGAAGACCACAGGGTTGTCATGGTTGATGGGGTTGATGGCTTTGAAATCTCTGTTAGTGAAGGTTATAGGAGGAAGACTTTTTGGTGGCTTGAAGTTGACAAAGTTGAGATCGAGATCTTTGATGGCGTGGAGATGACATTTTCGGGCTTGGTTAGATAGTCTTCCAAGGGAAAATCCGTAGGCGATAGAGTTGATGATGCCTCTAATCTGTTGAGCGGGTTTGTCCTCCTACTCTTGTTGGGGTTGCTGCTCACGTCTTTGTTGGCGACACCTAGTCTCCCTCTACCTTCTATTTTGTCTCCCCTTCTGTCTTCTCCTCTGTCACTTCCCATGCGATGGTTCTCATTGTGACCTCCAGGTCATCCTCTGGCCTGGTTTTTTAACAAATATGGCTAGGCAACCCGCTTGTATAAGTTCCTCAATCTTGTCCTTAAGAGCCCAATAGTCTTCGATGTTGTGACCATGGTTATGGTGGTACCTGCAGTGCTTAGTTCTATCCAGACCAGGTCTGTAGGGAGGTAATGAGGGTAATTTTATGGGAACCTTAGCATTGAAGGCTTGCTCGAGAATGGTGGCTCAACTTGCCATCAAGGGTGTATAACGTTCATACCTTGGTCCTCTTTGAATGGGTTGACATTTGTCTAGTTTGTGTCAATTGTTCGACTTGTGTGTGTCGGTCCTTGAGCTACTTTCTCCTTTCTCGTGCTTTTATTTAGCCTGTCAAACTTCATTTCAAAATCTCGACATTTCTTCCATCTAAATGTAACCCTTGGCTGTCAACAAATTTGCCAGGTCTTAGGGCTAGCAACATAGAATGAATGCAGCGCCACCACAGGATTAAGGTTCCTAATTTGGACATCGAGCTGACCGAATCTGTCCATAAATTTGCAAAGTGGCTTGTCGTCTACCTAGCATAGACTAGTTAGGGCAGAAAAAGTCGCACAATGTGATCAACTTGTCGCATATTGAGAGCTAAAGCAATCAACAAGGGTATCGAAACTGTCAATAGACCAGGGATGGAGTCCTCCATACCACGTCAAAAAGGCTTCCTTGAGGGACGTAAGGAAGACTCGACATAAGACTCTATCGTCATTGTCATACCCTAATTTCGTCCAGGGACTGTCGTTTATCGATCTTTTGATCCTTGCTAATCAACTTACGGTGCTGAACGCCAGTTACAGTGTGAACTAGATAATCATTCAATGTTTTGATCAAGAATGCGAAAGATACCGAAAGGGAAGGGCAAAATGGTCATTTAAGGGAGTTTTCTGGACCCTGGCTCGCCTGGGCCCCCAATTTTCTTAGGGGTGAAGGAACCAACTCGCCTGGGCGAACCAGCTTACTTCAGGATGAAGCATCAGCTCGCCTGGGTGAGCTGCCATGGTTCCAAAGGCCATTTTTTGCTATAAATAGGCATGAGGGAGGCTGAGTAAAGGGTTCCAAGGTTCAGCATTAAAGGATATTGAGAGAATTGAGAAAGAAGAGAAAACGAAGTCGAGGCACTACCGAATCACGACTATGATCGAATCCTACATCGTTCCTTGTTCGGTGTTCTTCGTGTGATTGTCAGTTAGTTTTGTTTTTGATATTTTAATGTGATCTATGCACCCTTAGGGGTCCCCCTTGTGTTTTGTGCATATTCATTTCCTCCATCTATCATCAGTGATCTCGTTTTCTTTGTAAAGTTCAATCTTAACCGATCACTAATGTTGTAAAGTTATCTTCAAAGAGGTTGGAAGTTAACAAATGAAACGAAGATAAAACCAACTCATAACTAACTTCTTTTTATAAAATATCACTTGAGATCATTTCAAGGTCCAACCCCTTAACAATTCTCTCCGCTTTTCAAACTTAAAAGATCATTTCAAGGTCGAACGTCTAAACGATTCTCTCCGCTTTTCAATGTTTAAAAACATCGTTGCAAGGTCCAATGCCTTAAACGAATTTTTGTTTTCAATTAAAATGAATCTTTCAAAAACATAAAAATCAATTTAATGCACAAACATTAAGACTTAAAGAACTACGTAGGTCTGAATTCCTTATCGCACTTGAGGATACGTAGGAGCAAGGGCAAAACCCTTGTCGACCCCAAAAAAATAAAAAAAGAGAAAAGTAAATAATTTTAAAGTCACGTTATGCACACTCGATTAAAGGTTGTCATCCCTTGTGACGGGCACGTGGGGTGCTAATACCTTCCCCATGCTTAAACAACTCCCGAACCCTTCACTTCAATATTTGCAGACCTTCTTTTTGGTTTTTTTCTAACGTTTTCCTCGAATAAACGTTGGTGGCGACTCCGCTTGTTTTCTCCCTCAGAGACTAACGCTTTGGCCCATCCATTTGGCCTTCGCCCTCCCGCCAAAGGGTAGGTTACGACATATGGCGACTCCACTGGGGACTTGTTAGAGAGTTAGGCCATTCAATCAGTGTGTAATTTTTTTATCGCGACTTCTTTATTTATGTTCCCTTTTCCCTTTTATCTTTTGTTTTGTCCATATAGCTTTTGCTATGTTGTTGTGTTTGGTGTGTGTCTGTCTATCTATTACATTCATAGTTAGAAATAATTTTGTTCTATGCACACATGGCACCTATACCTCGCACACACATTGAGATATTAGGCCCTATACCTGGGTCTATGTGAGCCATAGGGAGTGGAGGTCGATCTGTGGTCATGCTGGGTCTTTGACTCGCTTGATAACAGTGAAGCCTCATCTAGAGTTTTCCTCTTTTAGTGATGCATTATTGTTGTTAGTCCTTATCGCCACAATGTATTACCTAAGAGGATGATATCTCTAGAAGCCAGTAAAGTTACATGAAACCACCCTTGGGAATTATCACTAGAAGTGGACTTTTGGATCCTTTCCATTAGGTTCCTGAATTAGGGGGGAACATAGAAAACTCACTTTGGCTTGTTCCTTGATCACATCATGCAGGGACATATCATTCCTGCATTTATCATTTATCATATTCATGCATCTTCATTTAGCATGCTTTTGTTCTACCAATTGCATACATTCTATTTTCATTGTTTGCATGTTATGTTCACTCATGCATGATCCTTGCATTTTCCTCACAAAAAACAAAACAAAACAAAAAAAAAAGAACAAAAGAAAGTAGAATGAAGCATGAAAGTCTACACCACATTCTTAGTTACATGTGTTGGGTACCATGATGATGGCTATAAACCAACCATGTTGGGATTATACACTCATTTCTCTTAAAAAATGATTGAAAATAATGTGAACATGGTACCTAATGCATGGTTAACTCGGAAATGATGGTTCTTTGGGCATCTCAATCTCATAATTACATTTTCCATGCATAGCATAAGTATGTCCTAGTCATTCATCTCTATGATATGTTGTCGAAGTATTGACAATCAAAATTTCTATTCCTTGGATTATGGGGTTGAACCAAGCACATGCTTTTTAAGGAAAGGTTCATCAAGTCAAGGTCAAGTATGGAAGTAACCAGCTTGCAAAAGTTGGGGCAGAAGATGGATCAAGTTACATCACTTCTTTGTCTACTGCTAACACATGATTGAGCTAAATTAAGGACTGTTGACGTCCATGTTTTATTTCCAGTTTCACTTTGACAATATGTGATGAACCATATTGTTTTAATGAAAATCTAAATTGATTCATCCCTATGTCCTGTGTAAAATTTGCAATACATTCATTCACATACATCCGTGCTTATTTTTCTTTTCACATTGGTGGCATTGCTCATTGCATTCTTTCCTCGAAATCAAAATTGTAATCATTGTAATAAAAAAGAAAGAATACACTTTATGGCGCCCTAACCGAACGCATGCCAGAGCTAGAGTAATGAGTGAAATAAAAGAGGTACAGGAACAGATAAAGGCCGACATGCAGGCCATGAAAGAGAAAATGGCCACAATGATGGAAGCCATGATGAGTATGAAAAAAATGATGGAGGTCAGCATGACTACAGTTATTTCCACAAGTACCTCCACTGAGGTGGACCTAACTCACCCTGTCGCAACCTACCCTTCGGCGGGAGGGCGACGCGTGACTCGCGGGATGCGTGTTCCACGAAAGGAATACGCGCGGAGTCGCCACCAACGTATATTTGAGGAAAACGTCGGAAAAACCGGAAAATACGTGATCTACGAACTTTTAAGTGAAAGGTTCGGGAGTTGTATTTACGCACGGGGAAGGTATTAGCACCCCACACGTCCGTCCCAAGGGACGACAGCCTTTAATCGAATGTGCAAACATGACCTTGATTTTTATGTTCCCTTTTTATGTCTTTATATCCTTTATACCCTTTTTATATTTTTTCTCTTTTTGTGGTCGACAAGGGTGTTTCCCTTTGCTCCTACGTATTCCTCAATGATGAGGAAATCAAACCTACGTAGTTCTTTTTTATCAAGTGATTCTTTTTTACTTAAAAGGTGATCATTTTAAGGTGTTGGACCTTGAAGATGATCCATTTTACTTAGTAAGAAATTAAAATGACAAACTTCAAAAACCTATTTTTATGGACGAGCTTGACTAGGCGAGTTGATTTTAGCCTTAGTTTCACTTTAGTTATTAGTCAATTCAATTAAGAATGAGAAATGCCAAAGAGAAAACGTCCAATTGATTTTTCGCTTTATTTTACTAAAAGGTATATTTTTTATTATTATATTATTATTTTGCCTCTTTTTGATTTCCAACGTGGTTACGGCACGACCGAACGGTCGGAATTCATTTTAACCGAAGTTAACGGATAATACAATTCAAACGATCGGTGGAAATTTATTTTATTTTTAGGTTAAGCGAGAAATGACTTAAATAAAATGGCTTAAGCACATCAAAAGGGGGTGTAAAAAGTAAATGAAACGAGAATAAAAATACACGAAACACAATGTGGACCACCACGGGTACATAGAATGAATCGAAAAGCTTGGTTCGAGGTACTTACCCGTTGAAGATCGAAGAACGATGAAAAACGAATGAAGAACGTCGAAGAACGGTCGAAACCTTCGCGAAATTCCTCACGGAAACGTTACGGAAACGTTTCGGAAGCGCCTCGGCTTGGATTTTCTTCACGGAAACAATTTTTCCAAGCAAATTCGAAAGAGAGAGAAGTGCCTAAGGGGCTGGACCCTTTTTCACTTCACTTCTCCCCCTATTTATAGAAAATTGGGGGAGAAGCTTGCCACCCAGCTCGCCCAGGCGAGCAGGGTTGCTTCCTCCAGAAGCAACAGCCTTCTGGAGGAATCTTCTGGAGGGCCCAAGTGGGCCTGGTTGCTATTTGCGCCCCCATTTTTACTAAGTACACCCCCTGCCTTTTTTTTGGTAATTCTTTTTTCGTAAAGTTACGGAAACTTACGAATTTCGTAACGATACTTGTTTTCTTTCTGTAATGTTACGGAACCTTGCGGATTACATAATCATCCCCTTTTTGACTTACGGAATGTTACGGAACCTCACTAATTATGCAACGATGCTTCCATTTGATTTCCGGTGTGTCACGGAACCTTACGGATTGTGCATCAATATTTTCTTTTGTTTTTCGGCATGTCCCGGAATTTCACAAATTGCCTAATGATGGGTGCCAAGCACCTCACAAGGACCAAATAAAAGTCGCATGTAATCAAGCAAAGGTCCCCGGACGAAATTAGGGTATGACAGTTGCCCCTCTTTACTTGTCTTTTATTGGAGATAAAAGGAAAGTAAAGATAAGACACTAATTTCGTTCCTCTCGGTTGACGAGAGTCGCGGGTGACCATGAAATTTTCGCATGCAAATGACTCGTTGTTCCCGGGGGAACAAAAGGTGCAGAAGACGATGTCAGTCTCTGCCTGCTATCAAGCGTTCTGTCTTACAGATAGCAAAAGAATGTTTATACGGATAACGACTCGGGTATTTCCGCCCGTCAGCGTAACTCAACAGTCAGTATGACAGATCTTGTAAGTGTGGAAGATGATGTAAATCTCCGCGTGTCAACGGGCTTGTCGGCCGCGATTGACGAAGGGTGCAGAATGACCATAATTTGTCTCTGCGTGTCATCGGGCCCGCTGCCTCTGGATGACAAAAGGGTGCAGAATGACTATAATTTGTCTCTGCATGTCATCAGGCCCGCCGCCTCTGGATGACAAAGGGGTTCAGAATGACCATAATTTGTCTCTGCATGTCATCGGGCCCGCCGCCTCTAAATGACAAAAGGGTGCGGATAACCGTAAGGTGTCTCCGCATGTCATCGGGTCCGCCGCCTCTGGATGACAAAAGGGTGCAGAATGACCATAATTTGTCTCTGCATGTCATCGGGCCCGCCGCCTCTAAATGACAAAAGGGTGCGGATAACCGTATGGTGTCTCCGCATGTCATCGGGCCCGCCGCCTCTGGATGACAAAAGGGTGCAGAATGACCATAATTTGTCTCTGCATGTCATCGGGCCCGCCGCCTCTAGATGACAAAAGGGTGCGGATAACCGTAAGGTGTCTTCGCATGTCATCGGGCCCGCCGCCTCTGGATGACAAAAGGGTGCGGATAACCGTAAGGTGTCTCCGCATGTCATCGGGCCTGCCGCCTCTGGATGACAAAAGGGTGCAGAATGACCATAATTTGTCTCTGCATGTCATCGGGCCCGCCGCCTCTGGATGACTAAAGGGTGTGGATAACCGTAAGGTGTCTCCGCATGTCATCGGGCCCGCCGCCTCTAGATGACAAAAGGGTGCGGATAACCGTAAGGTGTCTTCGCATGTCATCGGGCCCGCCGCCTCTGGATGACAAAAGGGTGCGGATAACCGTAAGGTGTCTCCGCATGTCATCGGGCCCGCCGCCTCTGGATGACGAAAGGGTGCGGATAACCGTAAGGTGTCTCCGCATGTCACATGACCTCAGGGTCAGTATGACAGAGATTGTGGGGCGGCCGACAAAAGCAAGGCTCTTGCTCCTACGTATCCTCCAATGAGGAACTCAGACCTACGTAGTTCTAGATAACTTGTGAGACTTGAAAAAGTCTCCACCGGAAGATGTTGACATCTCCGGAAAGGGCGCAGATGACCACATTGGCCTCTGCTCATCAATCACACTTGGGGTCACTGAACGACGAGGTGCGGATAACCGTAAGGTGTCTCTGCGGGCTACCAGCTCTTGGGTCATGGTAACAAAAAGCGGTGTGGTCGACAAAAGCGAGGCTCTTGCTCCTACGTATCCTCCAATGAGGAACTCAGACCTACGTAGTTCTTGATAACTTGTGAGACTAGAAATAGTCTCGATGTTTTCTTCGCTAAAATGCGAACGTGCTTTAGTAAAGAGATAAAACTTCCAACTAATCAAATCAACATATGCTTTTCGGACAAAAAACAATGTGTCTACCGGGGAAGGAGAATCTGCTGATGAAATTTTCTCATAACCACAAATGAGATTTTGGATGTTTAGCATTTCGTTTCTAAATGACCATTTAGAGGAAACACCGGGTTCGACAAAAATAGAAGCAAATCACTCAAAGTGTATCAATCTCGCACAGGTAAGTGTTTCATCCTAATTCCGAACCATAGATATGTCATGACTTGACTTTTCAAATTATTTCCTATCAAATCAAAAATTACATGCGTGATCATGGATCAATAGGACTTCCCTTGGGAATGAGTTCTTTTGGTGGGTTTTTCGGCTTTTGATTTTTTTGGCTTTTTCCTTTTCTGTTTTTGTTTAGTGCGGGGCGAAAAAGTCGCTAGCACACAAGATTTTGGTTGGTAATCAAAAGGAGAAGACCACTTTAGGTTGTGGTTTCCTTTCCTTCTTTTTGTTCATTTGGTGACAATTCTGTATATGTTCAGATATTGTCTGGTCCAAAGACCTTTCTGCACATTTCTTCTGTTTTCTTTCGATCCTTGATCAGGAGCTTTCTTTCCTTTTCTTTCTGCTTTCTCCCATTCTTTGATTGGGAATTTCCTTTCTTTTCTTTTTGCTTTCTCCCACTTTTGACTGGGAATTTCCTTTCTTTTCTTTTTGCTTTCTCCCACTTTTGATTGGGAATTTCCTTCTTTTCCTTTTTTTTTTGCTTCCGAGGGTAAGGATTGACATTCTCACCCTGAGTCGAGGTTTATGGTGAGTCAGGATTTTGGCTCAAGGCTTGTAGAATGGCTAGACATGATACATGTCAGGGTTTGGTTTGGTTCAAGGATAAAAGGGATGCCCCACATTATTTCCATGACACAAATGCAAAAATGATGATTTGGAAACTTTATGCAAAACTGGTCATGCATGCACCTATGTGGACACTCAAGTGTCAAATTTTTATGGTCATGTGATGCTAGGGCTCAGGATTCATTTCCTCTATTTTTAGTCAACCCAATGTTTCCAAAATATGCTCTTTTATCAATTTGTGCATTCATCCGAGTCCATTTTGGGCGTCCGGGAAAATCTTCACAGCATTCACCCTTCAGGTGTACACACATTTTTTCAAGAACTAGTCATGATCAGTAAATTTTTCAAAGAAAAGTTGGAAGTCATCACTTTTCAAAAGCATGTTTGTTTTTCAGCTAGACAACTTATTTTTCTTTTTTCTCTTTTCCTTTTTATCATGTGTTTATTTCTTTTCCTTGTTTATTTGTTTTTTTTTTCATTTTTTCATGAGGTATTTTGCTACCTAAACATGTGTATATTTTTGTGAGGTATTTTTGCTATATACATGCATATCCAAGGTATCTTGCCACCTAAACATACATATATATGTTTTGTGAGGTATTTTTTTTCTACATACACGCATATCTAAGGTATCTCTCTACCTAAACATACATATATATATATATTTTGTGAAGTGTTTTTCTTGTTTACATATATGCATATCTAAGGTATCTTTCTACCTAAACATACATACATATATATATATATATATATATATTTTGTGAGGTATGACTACCTTCCGAGCTTGCACTTGTTTTATTTAAATTCCCAGGATCATGAGCAACTAGGTGCGTCCTACTATAAAAAGTGATCAAATAACAAGCATAGATTCAAAAGGTACTAGGTTGCCTCCTAGTAGCGCTTCTTTAACGTCTTGAGCTGGACGCCTTATGACTTGTCGGCCACTGACCTAGTACTTTGCTTACCTTTGGCTTTGGACTTGGTCGCCTATTGGTCGGCCATGTGGTGTAGGCAATACTCAAACCTTTTTGTGGATGAGCAGAGGTGAACTCTAGAGGTGGTGGCGGTGCGTCTATTGCCCGCTACCGGCCATCCCAATGCTACTGTGGTGTCTCGCCCTGCGTCCGTCTGGGGGCGCAGTACTTCTTGATGAAAGCCCGGTTAATGCGGGGCCTAATGACCTTGTTGGGGCGACGGGCACTCCGTAGAACTGACAGAGGCCCGTAATCAGAGCTGGAAACCCCAGGACCCTGTCGGACTTCTTTGGGTCCACCGGGTGTCCTGCGGGCGCGATCCCTGCAAACAATAGATGACATCAGAAATCAGTTTGGACCATATGCATACTTACCTATGTCGGGATGGCATGACCTTGCTGGGGGGGTACGGGCACCCTGTAGGACTGATAGAGGCCCGTAACCAGAGCTGGAAACCCCAGGGCCCTGTTGGACTTTTCCGGGTCCACTGGGTGTCCTGTGGGTGCGATCCCTGCAAATAGTAGATGACATTAGAAATTAGTTGGAAATAATGCATACCTACCTATGTCGGGACGGCACAGACCAACTGATACTTCCGCAGGGGGAGATCGGCATTGCGGTCGCTGGGCAGAATGTTGTTAAGCAGCAACGTCATTTATATCTATGTAAGAGTGGTCATGTTGGTGCGCATGATCCGCACTCGTCTCTTTGCAACGGCACGGGTTAAATCTTGCCCTAGTATGCATAGTAGCTGTGTGATAGCCTCCCTCTCTGGTTGTGCTCGCACAGTTGGCCCTCCTCCAATATCAGGGGGTGGCCCAGGAATCGTTAAAAGGAAACTACTGGCCCCTTAACCGGGAGTGCAAGTCTCGGTTAAGCATTTAAGGGCAGAGGACCTTAAATTCTCTTAAGGTGTGGATGTGGAGCACACTGAAAATGAGGACGCGTAGCCCTCTAAAGGTGAGGGCGTGCAGTCCTCTGAGGATGAGGACGTGCAGTTCTCTGGAGGTGAGGGCGTGCAGCCTTCTGATGGCGAGGAGGTGTAGTCCTCTCAAGGTGAGGGCGTGCAGCCCTTTGTTGGCGAGGACGTGTAGTCCTTTCAAGGTGAGGGCGTGCAGCCCTCTGTTGGCGAGGACGTGTAGTCCTCTAAAGGTGAGGGCGTGTAGCCCTCTGTTGGCGAGGACGTGTAGTTCTCTCAAGGTGAGGGCGTGCAACCCTCTGTTGGCGAGGACGTGTAGTCCTTTCAAGGTGAGGGCGTGCAGCCCTCTGACGGTGAGGGTAACTAGTACCCAAGGTGAGGGCGTGTAGCCCTCTCAAGGCGAGGACATGTAGTCCTCTAGAGGTGAGGGCGTGCAGCCCTCTGATGGTGAGGACGTGTAGTCCTCTCAAGGCGAGGACGTGTAGTCCTCTGAAGGTGAGGGTACTAGTACCCAAGGGTTTACCCTTATGAGAAAGTAAGAGATCGACTCATCGAGAGGGTCGGTCATCCCAAATCCACACGACTGGATATTAGATGTAGGAAATCTATGCAGTTAACATGATTTTTAGGGATGCAGATGCATGCAACCTTTGTCTCGAAATGCGGTAAATGCAGACTTCATATGAAACAATGCAATGTAATGGAAAGTTGTACAACGTTCATGACATTCTTTCCCTATTTTGTGATTTTGATTTTGATTTAATTTTTTTGGAAAACACAGATTGACTGTCCTTTTGAAAGAGGTGATAATTCATGCAACCTCATCCTATCTTTTTGCAAATCTCTCCGGGAACTCCCTCAGAGTGTGTGTTCTGTTTGATTTAGTCACTTGACCATTTTGGAGTGACGACAATGGAGTCGTTTGATGTTTGATCAATCCATTGAAATCCTAGGGTTTGTCCCCCCTTTTTTGTTAAAAACATCGATGGGTGAGAACTTTTGATCGGCCCCTATGTTCACTTGAGGCTCATGCACGGTGACCCTCATTGCCCCAGTGTAAGGCTTTGAGGTACCAATCGTTGTCTTTCGTCATGACCTTGTAGGAGGGAACCTATTGGGTGAGAACTTCTAATCTGCCCCTAGGTTCGCTTGAGGTTTTTGCATGGTGCCTTTCGTTGCCCCAGTGTAGGGCTTAGAGGTACCAATTGTTGTCTTGTTTTCACGACCTCGTAGTGAGGAAGAATGAAAGAAGCAGTTGATTCTTGCAAAAAGAATTTTCCAAGGACGAGAAATAGTTGAAGGATCTTTCAGTTGATGGATTAAGTCAAATGACTCCTATGTAGAAGCAAGATGTTTTGATGTCTTGATGATGCTAAAGGATCAAGTGCTTCTAAGTTTTATTCAAGACAAGAATCCAAGAAAATCAAGATATATGATCAAGTTTGATCTCTTAGAATCTTTAGGAAGAAGTTTCCAAATTGAAACAAACAAAAGGTTTGACCAAAGAATTCTATCATTTCAAATTGAGATTTGCTCTCTGGTAATCGATTACCAGTAGTTGAAAATGTTTTAATTCAAATTTTTAAAACCTGTAATCGATTACATAAGTCTTGTAATTGATTACCAGAGGGGATTTTCAGAAAATAATTTCCAATAGACATATCTATTCAAATGTTTTATGAACGGCCATTCAAATGTTTTAAAGAGAGTTTTCATTGCCCAAACAGTTTTATCCTCTCGAAAGATCAAGAGTTTTTCTGAACTGAAATGTCTTATCCTCTCAAAAAGATTCCTTGGTCAACCACTTGCATATTCAATAAGGAATTTTTGATTGATCTTCATTGTACAATCTATCTCTTTTAAGAGAGATCTCTTCTTCTCTCCTTCTTATTTCTGAAAAGGGATTAAGAGACCGTGGGTCTCTTGTTGTAGAGGATTCTTGAACATAAGGGAAGGGTTGTCCCTGTGTGGTTCAGACTTTGTAACAGGAGTTTTACAAAGAGAGTGGAAAATCTCAAGTGGGTTGCTTGAGGACTGGACGTAGGCACGGGAAGTGGCCGAACCAGTATAAATCAAGTTTTCATTCCTCTCTTCCTTTAAACTTCTTTTATTGCTATTTATCTTTTGCTTTAAAGAAGTTTATTTTGAATTGTCTTTTGAGTAATTCATGTTAAGGGTGCATTGTTAATCCAAAAAGAAAGGGTGATAGTTCAATTGGGGAATAGTCTTTGCATCTTAATTCAACCCCCCCTTTCTTAAGATAACTGAGGCCATTTGTCCAACATCCTATTCTTGACAACTCGCTTCTCTAAGAAGACAAACTTTCCGGAATGATAAAATGAGGTCACATGAACGTCTATATTTTTGAAAACACAGTCAATCAAATGCCCCCTCTTCCTTTTTTTTTTTTTTTACTTTACTCGTCGTTTTACGACACCCCCACCAACGTGCAAGATGAGTAATCTCTGATTGAACGGTCTTGGAAGTCAACACTCAGGAGCGCAAGTTGCTTGAGCAAACAGACCAATGGCTTACACTCACATTCCAGTGGAAGTTGAATAAGCAAAGATGTGTTCGTGAGAGGATGAGAGAACAAAGATATCAACTTCATCCATTTCATTTAACATTGTAACTGTGGTTTACAATAATGGTACAAACTTGAAAATCCTGATGAGTCATTAGAGACATCTAACAACAACTTTCAAAATTGCCCCATGTGTGGCATCTCTTGTCAATGTCAAGATTTATACGCAATTCTCCTCAAATTTCAGCCAGCCCGCATCAATTAGACCTTGCACCTTACGCTTCAGAGCCCTACAATGCTCCATGGAACGCCCCGGGGCTTCTCCGTGACAAGCACACGTTGCGTTCGAGTCGTATTCTCGGAGAAATGGAGGTTGATGAACCTTGGCTGGGGTTATGGCTACCATTGAATTATCAAGTAGATATGGGAGCAAGTCAGTATAGGACACTGGAATTGGGGTGAATTCTACAGGCTTTCTCGCGGCAAAATTCACTTCTTGGTTTGTGTTTTTGGTTTGTGCTAAAGGTGGTGTTCGTCATTGGAAGTGCGGTAGACAGACTTTGTGGTTGATTTAGGGATGACCTTTGTGGATAAATGGGCGGTAGGTAAGGAGAAGGGTTGAGTAATGACATTGTTAGGTTGGTGGGAAACTTGGCCGTACAGGAATGGCAGTCACAACATGGGTTTCTCCCTCTTTATCACCCTCTTCATTTGCCCCAGTCTTCTCATTCGTCCAAGCAGGATGATTAAATTTGCCTCTTTTCAGACCCACTTCGATCCTTTTGCTGGCGAAGACCAAATCTATAAAACTTGAAGGTGTGTAACCCACCATTTTTCATAGTAGAACACCGGTCACGTGTCTACTATCATTGTGATAATCTCTTTCTCTGTTATTGGGGGTGCTACTTGAGTTGCCAAGTCTCTCCATCTTTGGGCGTATTCTTTGAAAGATTCGTGCCCCCTTTTTGCACATGTTCTGTAGTTGCATCCTATTCGGAGTCACATCAGAATTGTACTGACACTGCCTAACGAAGGTAACCATTAGGTCCTTCCAAGAATGGACTCAGGAAGGTTCCTAAGTTAGTATACCAGGCGACAGCTGTCCTAGTAAGACTTTCTCAGGAAAAATGTATCAGTAGTTTCTCATCTTTTGCGTATGCCCCCATCTTCCAACAATACATCTTTAGATGGTTCTTGGAGCAAGTAGTCCCCTTGTACTTGTCAAAGTCTGGCACCTCGAACTTGGGAATGACCATGTTTGGGTATTAGGAACAACTCTTCTAGGTTAGCAAAGGCATAATCTTCACCTTCTTCAATGGCCCTGAGCCTTTCCTTTAGATGATCCAGCTTTCCCATTTCTGCCATAGCATGAGGGTTTTTACTTGTCGTGGAATGCAAGAGGTGTAGTTGTGGGTGATACTGAGGGCCCTCCAAAGTGTTTGGCATGGGTATACCACCAACTGCTTGCCCTTCAGTGGCATATCCGAGGCAAGGCTCGAAGTCGGGTAGATTGTGGTGGGGAATTTCATGTGCCTCCCCCACGGTTTTAGAGACATGTGCATGATCAGTTTGGGATTGTTGGCTCTCAATAGGAGTGGAGTTATTGACATTCTTATTGGGAGTGTACGCCACATTGGGTGGCGTACAATTGAGAGGCAAGCCATATGGCGGGAAGGCGTGCTCGTTTTGAATTTGCACATCATGGGGGCCGCCCATACTTCCCAAATCTTTGCCTACCATATCTGAGGTTGGATGATTCATTTGGTTGATGCCGGATGGGGACATCAGGTTCACCTTAGCAACAACCCTGGTAGCGGCAATTGCAACCGCATTGGCTTCCATTATCTTCTTCATGCTCATCATGGCCTCCATCATTGTGGCCATTTGCTCTTTCATGGCCTCCATGTCGGCCTTCATCTTTCTTGTACCTCCTCCGCTTTACCCATTACTCAAGCTCTAGCACGGGTTCGGTAAGGGCACCTTAAAGCATGTTTTTTTCTTTTTTATAACAATGATTAAGTTCATTTTTATTTTATTTTTTTTTATTTTTTTATTTTTATTTTCTTTTTCAAGGAAAGAATGCAATGAGCAATGCAACCAATGAAAAGCATGGATGTATGTGAATGATACACAGATGAAGTATTGCGAATTTTTACGCAGGACATGGGGTTGAATCAATTTAGATTTTTCAACATGGTTCATGACATCTTGGTCAAGGTGAAACTGGAAGTAACAAGGACATCAACAATCCTAAATATGTTTGGCAGTAGACGAAGCAGTGATGTGACTCGATTCATCTTTTGCCCCAATTTTGCAAGACGGTTACTTCCATATTTTAACTTGACTTGATGAACCTTTTTGTAAAAGCATGAGCTTGGTTCAACCCTATAATCCAAGGAATGGCAATTTTGATCGCCAATACTTCAACAACATCTCATAGGGATGAATGACTCGGGCATACTTTAAGCTATGCATGGAAAATGTAATTATGAAATTGAGATGCCCGAAGAAACACCATTTCCTAGTTAACCATGCATTAGGTACCATGTTCAATTATTTTGTTTTGTTGTTGTGTTTTTTTTTTTAGAAATAGGTTTATGATCCCAACATGGTTGGCTCATGGTGCCTAACACATGCAACTAAGAATGTAGTGTGAAGTTTCACGCTTCCCCTTTTTTTGTTTTTGTTTTGTAGAGGAAAACGCAAGGATGAGAAAACATGAAAACAAATGGTATGCAATTTTGCAGATCAAAAAGTTTGTTGAACGCATATGATGATGCCATGACTCATGCAAAATGTGAGGCTGGAATATGATAACGGACAAATGCAGGAACGATATGTTCATTATGATGTTATGAAGAGATGCTTATGTGATGCATGATATGAACGCATTTTACGGACACGAGAGCCCGAAAAATTATCTCTTCTTACTTGCGCATTTGGGGGCGCAGTGCCCCATGTGTACAATTAAGAAGGTGATATGGACCTTCCGGCTTCCCGTGACAAAGGACGAGACCAACATACAATGCATGCTAGAGATAAAATGCGGGAGTGACTTGATTCGCACTGATTTTTGGAGTAAAAACGTGGGATAAACTCATTTTATTCAAAAAGTTATAACTAGTCAAGATCTGAGCGACAATACAAACTTCCTAGCGGTTTCTAATCATATGGTCCATTAAGTCTATCATATGCTGACAATAGCTGAGAAGTCCGTGGATCTCCTTGGGGGCGGAGTAGGTGTCCGCCATTGCTTTGGCTTTGGCTAGCAATCGGGGAAGTTCTTGACTCCTGTTCAAAGTAAGAGCAAATCGGTCCATCCTCATTGTTGCCTCTTGGTGCAATGAATCAATTACCCTTTCCCTTGCTTCCCTTTCTGCTGATATCTTGGTGTACTCATCCTCTAGCCTTTGCTCGTGAGTCGCCGCTAGATTTAGCTTCTCTTTGCACTCATCGATGATGGACCACATATTCCCTTCAGTCTCACTTTAACTGTTGGGACAAATTTCTTTTCGACCTAAGGCAAGCCTTTAGCTCGTCCTTCCAGATCATGCCTTTGACCCGTGATGATTCCTTTCACCTCTTCGGAGTTTGAGCTCACTATTGCTGCCCTATAAAGCCCCTCAAAACTTGTTTTGGTCGTGTTCTTCCTTTCGGGCCTTCTTGGTTTCTCATTCCAAGGCTTCATCGGTGGCCATATTGACGTCCCTTAGTTCATCATACTCTCTTCAGACTTTGATGGCTATGGACTTGAACTTCTCTTTGACTACCCGGGCTCTTTCAAGCTTTGCCTTTAGGGCTTGTACCTCATCACTTTCTTCCGAAGCTTTAACCTAATTGTCTCTCACAGTATTTAGATTTGGGAGCCAATCCAATCCTTGTGTCCGGACTCTTAGCCACTTATGATAGCCGTCGATGATCCCATTACTGCTTCCCCTAAGCTCTCTGTCCTTTCTTCACGCCGCATCCCATGCCTTGCGAACTCCTTGGAGTACCCTCGCGTTGTGGTCCCTGAAACCCCGTGCGATGAAAGGCGTGATGCTTTCGTCTGATGGCACTCCTCTCATGGGGTAGCCAAGCTGTCTTTTGGCGAGGACGGGATTATAATTAATACAACCCCTTGTTCCCATCAAGGGAACATTTGGACATCCTTTGCATGAAGATAGAATCCTGATTCTTCCTTCCTTCTAGCGAGGGAACCAATTAACAGACGCCCCTCCATGCTAGCCAAGAGTTGGTCCCAATTCGCCTTTCCTTTTTCGACGCACGAGCGGTGACCTTGTAGCGGATAGACGGGCCTACCTTCTTGGAGAAAAAAGGTGTGAAACCAGCCACACATAGAGAGCCAGTGCACAACAAACAATTCTTGCGCTGCTCTTTTCACATCCCCGGTCGAACGTGTCATACATGGCCAAAATGGCGACAACCGGGCTTTCCTTGCCATGATGAAAGGCGAGGAAAGCGTCAATCGCTGCTAGGTCCACTAACCCTTCCATATTCGGAAAGAGGACAACTCCAAAGATCAAAAGCGCCAAGATGTCAATAAAAGAAAGCCCATTCGCCTTGATTTGCCAAGGCCTTTGCCCTTTCCTCCAAACACTTCCTTGGTACTCCGACTACCCCATTCCTGTTTTGCTTTACACGGTCCAACTCTTGTGCTGAGATTTTCACTACCTTGGCAACTCTTGTCGTGGAGGGATAGAACCCAGAGAAAAGATATGGCTTCCTTCCTCCCAGTGGGCATCCCAGGATTTCTTCAAACTCTTTCACAGTCAGCACTAGCTGGAAGTCCTCAAATGTGAAGCACCTTAGGGGCTGGTCATAATACTGGGAAAGGGATGCAATCGGTTCCATGGAGACTTCTACCCTAGCTAGGTCCCAAATCTTACCATAGGCTTTGCGGAAGGCTTGCCGTTGAAGTTGATCCATTAATTGCCCCAACTCTCGTAAACTAGTGACCTCTAAGCTCTTGACTTGATAGAACCTCTTTTTAAGCGAAGGCTTTCGACTTGATCCCATGTTTTACTAAAGTGAAATAAAATCTAGTGCGAATCAAAACTCCGACATCTATCATGGGTGGAATGGACGAATGCATGAAGAAATGCATATGACACAGATGCAATTTACGAATACGGGAGCCCGAGAAACTGTCTCCTTCTTAGATACAACGTCTAGGGGTAGCAAAGTGCCCCAATGTATGTATTTAAAACAGTGACACGGACCCTTCGTTGGTTTGTTTACAGAGGGGATCAAGACAGAACCCATGTGCGATGCATATGTGAAAGGCGCAACATAGTATGACAATATTCACAAAATATAAGCAAAAGGGTATATGATACTTATGCATGGCAGTGTGAAAGATGGCACGCAGCGTGTTTGCTCTGTGCCCCTATTTAAGGGACCTATAAGGGAGAGAGCTAACTAGGCTTTTAGTGATAACCCCCAAGGTGGTCATATCTCTCTTGATGGTCTCTAGAGGTATCATCCCCTTTGAAGAACATATTGCAGCAGTAGGGACTACTAGCAACAATAAGTTTTCAAAGAGAAAAGCTCTAGATGAGGGTTCACTGTAATCAAGCAAGTCGGAGACCTAGCATGATCACAGATTCACCTCCACTCCTTATGTTCCCATGAACCCGGGTATAGGGCCCTTTTTCAACTCACAGTGTGTGCAAAGAGTGTTAGTGTTTGTGTGCATCAAATGAATAAATATTTACCTCATGCATACATTCTAAAACACACTAAAAGCAACAAATAGTTTATATACACAAGAACATAAGACAAATAAAGGGAAACCAACAAAGGAGAAAGTCATGATAAAACATTGCACAAGATTAAATGGCCTAACTCTCTAAAAAAAGGTCCCCAGTGGAGTCGCCAACTGTCGCAACCTACCCTTCAGCGAGAGGGCGACGCGTGACTCGCGGGATGCGTGTTCCACGAAAGGAATACGCGCGGAGTTTCCACCAACGTTTATTTGAGGAAAAGGTCGGAAAAACTGGAAAAGACGTGATCTACGAACTTTTAAGTGAAAGGTTCAGGAGTTGTATTTACGCACGGGGAAGGTATTAGCACCCCACACGTCCGTCCCAAGGGACGGCAGCCTTTAATCGAATGTGCAAACATGACCTTGATTTTTATGTTCCCTTTTTATGTCTTTATATCCTTTATACCCTTTTTATATTTTTTTCTCTTTTTGTGGTCGACAAGGGTGTTTCCCTTTGCTCCTACGTATTCCTCAATGATGAGGAAATCATACCTACGTAGTTTTTTTTTATCAAGTGATTCTTTTTTACTTAAAAGGTGATCATTTTAAGGCGTTGGACCTTGAAGATGATCCATTTTACTTAGTAAGAAATTGAAATGACAAACTTCAAAAACCTATTTTTATGGACGAGCTTGACTAGGCGAGTTGATTTTAGCCTTAGTTTCACTTTAGTTATTAGTCAATTCAATTAAGAATGAGAAATGCCAAAGAGAAAACGTCCAATTGATTTTTCGCTTTATTTTACTTAAAGGTATATTTTTTATTATTATATTATTATTTTACCTCTTTTTGATTTCCAACGTGGTTACGGCACGACCGAACGGTCGGAATTCATTTTAACCGAAGTTAACGGATAATACAATTCAAACGATCGGTGGAAATTTATTTTATTTTTAGGTTAAGCGAGAAATGACTTAAATAAAATGGCTTAAGCACGTCAAAAGGGGGTGTAAAAAGTAAATGAAACGAGAATAAAAATACACGAAACACAATGTGGACCACCACGGGTACATAGAATGAATCGAAAAGCTTGGTTCGAGGAACTTACCCGTTGAAGATCGAAGAACGATGAAGAACGAATGAAGAACGTCGAAGAACGGTCGAAACCTTCGCGAAATTCCTCACGGAAACGTTTCGGAAGCGCCTCGGCTTGGATTTTCTTCACGGAAACAATTTTTCCAAGCAAATTCGAAAAAGAGAGAAGTGCCTAAGGGGCTGGACCCTTTTTCACTTCACTTCTCCCCCTATTTATAGAAAATTGGGGGAGAAGCTTGCCACCCAGCTCGCCCAGGCGAGCAGGGTTGCTTCCTCCAGAAGCAACAGCCTTCTGGAGGAATCTTCTGGAGGGCCCAAGTGGGCCTGGTTGCTATTTGCACCCCCATTTTTACTAAGTACACCCCCTGCCTTTTTTTTGGTGATTCTTTTTTCGTAAAGTTACGGAAACTTACGAATTTTGTAACGATACTTGTTTTCTTTCCGTAATGTTACGGAACCTTGCGGATTACATAATCATCCCCTTTTTGACTTACGGAATGTTACGGAACCTCACTAATTGTGCAACGATGCTTCCATTTGATTTCCGGTGTGTCACAGAACCTTACAGATTGTGCATCAATAATTTCTTTTGTTTTCCGGCATGTCCCGGAATTTCACAAATTGCCTAATGATAGGTGCCAAGCACCTCACAAGGACCAAATAAAAGTCGCATGTCATCAAGCAAAGGTCCCCGGACGAAATTAGGGTATGACACACCCATCCGGATTCAATCAAGTAAATAATCTAGCCTTGGATATGGTAGGTCAGGGGGGCAAAGAGTTTGGAAGTACGGGCAACCCCCATTTTGTGCAAGTTCAAAACGAGCATTCCTTCCCACCATACGGCCTGCCTCCCAACTATGCACCACCCAATGCTATACATGTGTTCGAAGAGAACGTCGACCACTCTAGTCCCATACCCCTTGAGAGCCAACAACCTCAGTCTGGGCATGCACATGTCACTCAACCCATGGGGGAGATGCATGAGGTACCCTGAGACCACGCTCTGGACGATTTCGAGCCTTACC
Organism: Glycine soja; assembly: GCF_004193775.1. Lineage (NCBI taxonomy): Eukaryota > Viridiplantae > Streptophyta > Magnoliopsida > Fabales > Fabaceae > Glycine > Glycine soja. The sequence goes on from NC_041002.1 coordinate 48,864,707, forward strand.
CTGGATATGCAACTTAAGGGCAAGCATTTGGTGGTGTACCCTTGCCAAACACTTTGGGGGGCCCTCAGTATTGCCCACAACCACAACCCTTTCATTTTGCGGTGGGAAGAGTCCCTCCTGCTATAGTGGAAAGGGAGAAATTGGATCATATAGAGGAAATGCTAAGGGTCATTGAAGGAGGTGGAAATTATGCCTTTGCCGACATGGCGAAACTATTCCTAGTGCCCGATGTCATCATTCCTCCCAATTTCAAGGTGTCAGACTTTGACAAATACAAGGGGACTACTTGCCCCAAGAATCACCTGAAGATGTACAACAGGAAAATGGGGGCATACTCAAAAAATGAAAAATTGTTGATGCATTTCTTCTAGGAAAGTCTTACTGGGGCAGCCGTCACCTGGTATACTAATCTGGAACCTTCCCAAGTCCGTTCTTGGAAGGACCTAATGTTTTCCTTCATTAGGCAATATCAATATAATTCTGATATGGCTCCGAATAGAATACAACTATAGAACATGTGTAAGAAGGAGCACAAATCTTTCAAAGAATACGCCCAAAGGTGGAGGGATCTGGCAGCTCAAGTAGTGCCCCCAATGATGGAGAGGGAGATGATAACAATGATAGTAGACATGTTATCGATGTTCTACTATGAGAAGATGGTGGGTTACATGCCTTCAAGCTTTGTCGATTTAGTGTTCCCTGGTGAAAGGATCAAAGTAGGTCTCAGGAGAGGCAAATTTGATTATCCTGCTTTGATGAATAGGAAGCCTGGGGAAGATGGAGAGAATAAGAAGGAGGGAGAAACCCATGCTATGACTGCCCTTCCTACATGGCCAAATTTCTCACCAGCTCAACAATATCAATACTCAACCAATATCAGCCCTTCTCATTAAGCCAAGAACACATAATCATCCACAAAGGCCACCCCTAAATCAGCCACAAAACCCGCCTGCCGCACATCCGATACCAAACACCACCCTTAACACGAACCAAAGCACTAACCAGGGAAGGAATTTTTCAGAAAAGAAGCATGTAGAATTCACCCCAATTTCGGTGTTGTATGCTAACTTACTCCCATATCTAGTCAATAATGTAATGGTAGCCATAATCCCAGCATAGGTTCCTCAACCTCCATTTTCCCGAGGATAAAACCCCAACATGACATGTGCTTTTCATGGGGGAGTTTCGGGGCATTCCATTGTGCATTGTATGACCTTGAAGCATAAGATGCAAAGTTTGATTGATGCAGGCTGGTTGAGATTCGAGGAGGAGAATCGCTCGTGAGTTCTGCTATCATCAAGCAATACTATGTATGATGCTTGATGCAATTTGAAGGTTGTTGTTAGATGTATCCAATGACTCATTAGGATTTTCAAGTTTATGCCATTACTGCAAACAACAGTCACAATGCTAATAATATGGATAAATTTGATGTCCTTGTCTCTCACTCTCTCACAATTACATCTTTATTTATTTAACATTCACTAGAATGTGAATGTATGTCATTGGTTTGTTTGCTCAAGTGACTTGTGCTCCTGAATTGATCTCCAAGTCTGTTCAATCAGAAATTGCTCGTTCTACACGTTTGGCGGGGGTGCCGTAAATGACGAGTAAAGTAAAAAAATGTTTGATTGACTATGTTTCAAATAAAAAATAACAAGTACAGACATTCATGTGACCTTATTTTATCATTCTTAAAAGTTTTCTTATTGAGAGAAAATTGAGTTGTCAAGAACAAGAGTCATTTGACTTAATCTATTAATTGAAAATCCTTCAAATATTTCTCATCCTTGAAAATTCATTTTCGAGAACCTGCACAGTTTCTTTCTTTTTTCCTTGCTACAAGGTCATGACAAAAGACAAGAATAGATACCTCAGAGCCCTACACTGTGGAAATGAGAGGCACCATGCATGAGCCTCAAGCGAACCTAAGGGCAGATAAGAAGTTCTCACCCGGTAGGTCGAAAACCCAAAAGGGCGGCCTAGGTAAAAATTAGGGTAGTGAAAAATTAAAAAAAAAAAAAAAGAAAGAAAGAATCAGGAGTGTGTTTATCAGGGGTTTTGTCCCAAAATCCAAATTGCAAAAGTATCTAGTCAAGATTTGAAATGACACATGGTCGTGTTTCAACATCCCAAACACTAATTTATCCCTTGCTAGTTGCTACCCCCTCTGAGCCAAAGCCTATTTGTTTTCTAAAAACAACACAAAAAACAACAAAAACAAAATAGGAACCCTGAGTAGGAACCACCGCTAAACTGACGGGAAGAGCAATGCAAACAACACATGCATGAAGTTGGGCAATAATGAAAGAAAAAAGAAAATAAAATCAGCCAAAGATGAGCAAAAAGAGACAAAAGATCTCTAGATTTTACAAGGCACAAAATGCAATAAGGATTAATGAATAAGACAAAAGGAGTAGAGCCCAACCCAAAAGGTACATGCAACGCTCTCAAGGTTTTTTCTCAATGTAACCCTTAAACACTCTTTGAGCCTCTCTAATCCTTTCTTTCGTAGCCCTTTTACCCCTGACCACCTTACAAGCCCAATAAAGCCCATGTGGATCAAGGAATGACTAATTCTGCTTTCAAGTTTGGATTCTGGAATGGAACCCACGCATGCTTGTGATTGTTGAAAAAAATATATAAAAAAAGAATCCTCGAGGTTTTGCACATGCACACTTGAGAAGAAAACTCATTCGACTAGGAGCTCGTGGAAAATGCCTAAAGACAATTGTGATAGTAGGGTACATTTGATGTTAGTCGCTCATGCAGACTCCTTAGGATTCCTTTTGAATCCAAGGGTGACCTTTGTTGTATAAATTCTTTTGGGATCAGCCCATGTCATCAAGTTTCAGTGGTATCGATAGACCCTTGGCATCACTCTATGATCTTAAATTGGGAAAGTTTCACTTGGTCATATACCAAAGTGTGAAAATCCATTGCCATCCTTCAATGGGGCGCATGATCGATCCCAAAGCCTTATGTTTTCTTGCTGTGTAGAATAATCAAAGTTTTTAAAAAGAAAGGAGAAAACCCTAGGATCAATATTTCGGTTGATTGATTAAATGTCAAACGGCTCCATTGTCGTCACTCTAAAATTGTCAAGTGACTAAATCAAACAAAACATACACTCTGAGGGAGTCCCCAAAGAGATTTGCATAAAGATAGGATGAGGTCTCATGAGTTATCACGTCTTTCAGAAAGAGATAGTCAATCTTTGTTTTCCATAAAAAAGGGAAAAGAACCAAAAATCAATAAAATCAAAATCAAAATCACAAAAATAGGAAAGAATGTCATGAGCATTACACAATTTTCATGATTCAAAACCTTTTGCATTACTAGATACAAAGCCTACATTTACTACATTTCAAGATGAAGGTTGCATGCATCTGCATCCCAAAAATCATGTTCATATTAGGCTATAAGTGCATAGATTTCCCTAATCTACTTCCCTATCTTTTTGAGTTTAGGATGAGAGGCCCTCTCAAAGAGTCAACCTCTTGCTTTCTCATAAGGTTGAGCCCTTTGGTACTAGTACCTATTGGCTTGTTTCATAGGACTCAACGTCCTTTGCTTTATGATTTCATGGGACTCAAAGTCCTCACTTTTATCTTTCATAGGACTCAAAGTCCTCACTTTTATCTTTCACGGGACTCAGAGTCCTCGCTTTTATCTCTCATAGGACTCAAAGTCCTCGCTTTTATCTTTCACAAGACTCAAAGTCCTCGCCTTTATCTTTCACAGGACTCAAAGTCCTCGCTTTTATCTTTCATAGGACTCACGTCCTCACCTCTATCTTTCATAGGACTCAAAGTCCTCTGTCTTTATGCTTTCATAGGACTCAAAGTTCTCTGTGAAGAAGAAAATGAAGAAGAAGATTCAGATGATGAAGAAGACTTCTCACTCTTTGTGAAGAAGTTTCAAAAATTTGTCAAGAAAAGAAGAATCGAGAGGCGTCAGAACTTTAACAATGGAAGAAGATCATAAGAAGACTCTCAAGTTCTTAGATGCTACAAATGCAACCAACTTGGTCACATCAAAGCTAATTGTCCTTCAAATGAAGAATGGCCTGAGAAAAGTGATAAGAAAAGGTATGATGAAAGAAGGACCAAGAAGGCCTACATTGCATGGGATGACAATGATTCATCCGATGGTTCAGAAAAAGAGATCAACCTTCAAACCAAGGATTATGAGAGTGATGAGAACATTTCTCAAGAAGATTAAGCAAAAAGCAAAAAGTATGACTTTCATCTTTGAAGATCTAGATACCTTTAATCATGAAAAAGGTAATATCAAAACCTTTCTCTTTTGAAAGTTTATTGAAATTTTCCTTTCAATTAATTTATGATGACTAACATTTTTTTTTAATTTTTGTTTGACTTGTTTGATTGAAATTATGAGTATGTGTTTATATGTTCTTGATTGAGTTAATTTTCTTTCTCAAAGCATGAAGTCTCCTTTAAATATTTTGATAATATTTATGATCTTTATTCTTCAATACTTGAGTTGATTATTGTGATATAATTGAATATATATATATATATATATATATATATATATATATATATATATATATGTTTCCTTTAAATGATTATGCATGATTTTGAATATGATATGTGAATTACTTGATTAAGATTCATTCATAAAGTTTTTTTTAATATATATTTTCTTTAAGAAAGTATTTTGATATTCATTCAAATCCCTTTTCCCTTAAAATTCAATCAGCATTTAGTTTTGACTAAAATGCTCTCTGGTAATCGATTACCACATTAGTGTAATCGATTACAGGCAGTTAAGTAAGGTGTAATTGATTACCAAATTCTGTAATTGATTACAACGCGTCCCTGCCCCAATATATTAAAAATTCAAAATTAGAAATCTGCAACTTCTCACTTTTTCAAAAACCCTTGTTCCCAATTCTCCCTTCTGCCATATCTCACACATTTCTTGCCCAAATCACTCCCCACAAAGCCCAAACTTCATCTTTTTTCATTCTCTTTCATTTGAACAGATTGAAATTTCAAATAATCCCTTCAAATGGCAAAACCATCAAAGAAGCGAAAGGGTTCTTCTAGTCGAAGCCAACGACATTCCGAGACTCAAGAAACACATATTCCTTCCTCCATTTCCTCTTCCTCATTGTTCTCATCTGAAGAACAACGAATACGATACACAAATCTTTTCTCTTCTCATTCCATTATTGATCCAAAATTCATTGATATGGATTTCTTTTCAAATGAGAGTTTTGAATGCATTCAGGCATTTGAAAACTCCAATCTTATTCCTTTCATGTCTTTAAAATTTCCTGTTTACTGTGATTTAGTTAAAGCCTTCTATTCAAACCTAGAAATCCAAGAAGGCACTTTAATTTCTGAAGTTTATGGGATTAAAATGGTCATTGACCAATCCCTATTCTATGACTTGACCCAATTATCCAGTGAAGGTGTACCATTTGAAGGTACACTGATTGATGATTGGAAATATGATTTCTCTTTGCATGATGCCTGCCGGTTGGTTTGCACCAACCAAGCGGATATGACCGGAAGGCTTCTTGCCGGTTCATTGGCTTTTGAGAGCCGCATCCTTCATTATCTCATTGTGCGTATCTTGCTTCCAAGATCTTCAAACCTTGCACAGGTTTTTGAAGAAGATCTTATTGTTATGTGGGCTTTTCATAAAGGCCGACAAATTGATTGGGCACACTTAGTCCGATATCGCATGCATAAGGCATTGCGATTAAATGCTCCATTGCCATATCCACACCTAGTCACTCTCTTCCTTCAACACTTCAACATTCCTCTTGATTCTGAACCTTATGTTCCAATCAAGAGATCCTTTCTAATAGGCGCTGTTGTGATTGCATCCTTTGGTTACCGTAAAGAGCATGATGGCTCTTGGTTGAGAAAGGGTGCTCAACCCATTGATGAAGAAGGAAATTTACATGGTGGAGAAGATTCCTCTCTTCTTCAAAAGATTTTGGACAGGTTCGATGGTCTTTAAACCTTTGTTGGTGAAAGGTTTGATACTTTGGAGTTACAAGTGGACATGCGATTCAATGAGATGGAGTCATGGATCACCAAGGTCGAAGAAGATGTTTCTTACATTCATACAAGCTTTGATCTACCACCACCACTGCCACCATCATCATAGTTTTCTATTATGTTTAACATTATTAGTACTTTGATTTCTAGCCGTGTATTTGGCTATATTATTATGACATTTGAACAATTTAGTATTTCTTTTATTTGCATAGTATGATTGAACAATTATGAATTATGTTATATGACTATGTGGTTTTTATATATTTGATCTATTCATGTGTCTTGCTTCATGATTGGTTTAGATTTTTTTTCAATGACTGTCTTGTGAATGATTGGTCATGTATGTATGTTTTAAATTTGTTGTGCACTTTGGCTTTTTGTCGATGCCAAAGGGGGAAAGAAATAGGGATTAAATCAAGAACTCACGTAAGTAATTAATTTAATTTCAAGTGAAGCATAAACTCAAAAACAAAGGGGGAGAATATGGAGAATTAAGTGAGTGATCGACTAGGAAAAAGTATGTGTATGTGTTTCTTGATTTCAGGGTTGTCATCATCAAAAATGGGAAGATTGTAGAAGCAAGCTTCATGATGATGAATCAAGTTGATTCAAGATGTTTTGATGATAACAAGAGATGATGACAAAAAGCCCAAAAGAATAATTTCAAGAATGAGTCAACAATTCAAGAATCAAGAGAAGTTAATGATTTCAAGATTGAGTCAAACAATTCAAGAATCAAGAGAAGTTTGATTTTAAGATTCAAGAAAAGATGAGTTCAAGTTCCAAGAGAAGAAATCAAGAAGACTTCACAAGGGAAGTATTGAAAAGATTTTTCAAAACACAAACATAGCACAATTTTGTTTTTCAAAAGAAGTTTTCACAAAATTTTCTAAGTTACCAAAGTTTTTATTCTCTGGTAATCGATTACCAGATTTCGGTAATCGATTACCAGTGGCAAAGCTTGTTTTCAAAAGCTTTCAACTGAATTTAGAACATTCCAATTAATTTCAAAATGGTGTAATCGATTACAAGATATTGGTAATCGATTACCAGTGTGTTTGAACATTGAAATTCAAATTCAATTGTGAAGAGTCACATCCTTTCACAAAAATGCTTTGTGTAATCGATTACAAGGATTTGGTAATCGATTACCAGTGACAAGTTTTGAACAAAAATCAAAAGATGTAACTCTTCCAATGGTTTTCAGTTTTTTTAAAAGGTTATAACTCTTCTAATGGTTTTCTTGACCAGACTTGAAGAGTCTATAAAAGAAGGACCTTGACTTGCATTTTGAGATATTAATTACAATCTTTGACACCCTTTACAAAAAACTTTCCACATACTCTTTTACAACCTTTGAATCTCTTTGAACTTCTTCTTCTTCTTCTTCCTTTGCCAAAAGCTTTCTGGTTTTCCAAACCTTGAAAACAAAAGTGTGTTATTCATCTTTTTCATTCTCTTCTCCCTTTGCCAAAAAGAATTCGCCAAGGACTAACCGCCTGAATTCTTTTTGTGTCTCTCTTCTCCCTTTTCCAAAAGAACGAAGGACTAACCGCCTGAATTCTTTTGTGTCTCCCTTGTCAAAGAATTCAAAACGACACAGTCTGAGAATTCTTTTGATTTTTCCCTTTCCCATAAACAAAAGAGTTCAAAGGACTAACCACCTGAGAATTCTTTTGTTTCCCCCTTCACAAAGTTTCGAAGGACTAACCGTCTGAGAACTTTGTCTTAACACATTGGAGGGTACATCCTTTGTGGTACAAGTAGAGGGTACATCTACTTGGGTTGTTGTGGCTGAGAACAAGAGAGAGTACATCTCTTGTGGATCAGTTCTAGTGGAGGGTACATCCACTAGGTTGTTCAAAGAGAACAAGGTAGGGTACATCCCTAGTGGATCTTTTTCTTGTAAAGACTTTTACAAGGTTGAAAAGAAATCTCAAGGACCGCAGGTCGCTTGGGGACTGGATGTAGGCACGGGTTGTTGTCGAACCATTATAAAACTCTTGTGTTTGTCTTCTTCTTCCCTACACTCTTTATTTTGTGTTGTGCACTTTAATTATCGCTTTTACTTTTGGTTAAGTTTTTATTTCTATTCTTTACTTTCTTAACAACATAGTAAAAGCCTAAGAAGGGTAGATTTTTAATTAGTAAAGGTTCAATAATAATTAATTCAACCCGCCCCTTCTTAATTATTCTGAGGCCACTTGATCCAACATTTGGATGACCACATTTAAGGTTCCCAACAAAACACTCACTATCCTAAGGGAAAATTGCCTAAAATTATTACACACAAATGGAAGTTTGGTAACCTATTGGAGGCTCCCAACACATTTCCAATGAAAGGCCTTTTTTGTTACAAAAACTTGAAAGTAATGAAGGTAAGTAAATTTCCAATTACAAAATTACAAAACGGTCCTCAATTTTGGGGTATATTCTCCCTTTGTTGATTCACTCAATTTAGAGTGCTTCTTAGTCCAATAGCTCTTAAGGTGGTTGGCCCTTTGCTTCTTGACTCAAATTCTTCAAGGGATGACTCTAATCCTCCTTTCCAATTCCCTATATAGCAACTCACAAACAAGGAAACAAAGAGACAAGCAATAACCAAAGACCAAAAAAATGAAATGAAAGCTAAACCAATAGAGTTTTAACAAGACAAATTTTTAGGGATTATTCAACAATTAAAGCAATGAAAAGCACATAAAAGCAAGCTAGGACTCAAAGAGAAACCTAGAGAGGCTCTAGAGTAGAGTAAAAAAAAATAAGACTCAAGAAACCTCTAGTTTTGACACTTGTTTTCACACTAATTTTCAATTGAAATTTCAGAACTAAGATTGGTATAAAATAGGCACCAATTATAGAACATATTTCGAGCCAAAACAACAAGCACACTTCCCTTTCACTTTTTTTTTCCTGGACACTGATTTTCTTGCCAACTTGTGTGATTTTTCGTATGTTTTCCTTTTATCCAAATCACTTGGTTATTTTTTTATAATTTTGGTCCAGATGTCTAGAAAATTCAGTAAAACTTTCAGCTCAAAATTCGAAGTGACCAATTCACAGTAATTTTTACAAGTTCATATGTTCAAGCTACCAGCACCAGTGATTTCAACCTAGAAATCAAGAGTAGTGTTTATGTTGCTTAAGGCTTGGATAATTACAATTTATGTTTGCTTATGCTCAAATGTCTTGAATAACACAATTTAAGAGAGCTTAAGACTTATTTTAATTCACAAATCCAGCCACAACTCAGCACCAAGAAGCTGATTTGCAAATCATGTGGTAATCAATTACACATTCAAAATTCAAATTTCAAACCCTTTTAAGAAGCTGATTTGCAAACTTGTCTTCTGGTAATCGATTACCAGAGACATGATATGTTGGAAACAGTGTGTTTTGAAGCAAAAGCTGATCTTGAATGAATCTTGAAGCAATGCTTGCTTGTTGAAGCAACATTGTCTTAATCTTGAAGCAATGCTTAACCTTTGAATGTTTGTTGAAGTAATATTGAAAACAACCTTGTTTGATTATTCTTTGACATCATCAAAATCATGTATTCATACATTCACATGATAGAATGTAAAATCAACACAAAAACAAGATTCAAGAGTAGATCTACAAAATTTGAACCATATAAATGCAAGAACAAGTGTAGATCTAAGATTTAATTGGATTATTTTTTTGAATCTACTCTAAACAGCACCAAACCACAAGACAATGGAGGATATACATGGAGAATAAGATGAAGAACAAGTAATTAAAGTGAATTGACCGAACAAAAAGATAGAGGAAGCAAAAGAACATCACTTAGATGAAGATGCTCTTGATACCACATGATGTAGCTCCATGTGGAGCTTGTAGGCCTTGGATCTTCTTCATCAATGGAGTCCTTTGCTTCTTGAAGATGAATGACAGCGGAATGGAGAAGGAAGATGATTGGAGATGCCACTTCAAGAAGAAGATGAGTCAAGAAGAAGCTCACCACCATAGGAAGCTATGGATAAGAGCTTGAAGGTAGGAGAAGATGAGTGGAAGGAGAGGGAGAGAAGGAGCACGAAATTTTGTGTCTCAAATGAGGTCTGAACTTTCAAGTGTAATTCTCAAATGATCAAAGTTGAAAAATGCACATACATGGACTCTATTTATAGCCTAAGTGTCACACAAAATTGGAGGGAAATTTGAACTTCTCTCCACTTTTCAAACTTAAAAGATCATTTCAAGGTCTAATGTCTTAATGATTCTCTCTGTTTTTCAAAGTTTAAAAACATCATTTCAAGGTCCAACATCTTAAATGACTTTTTGTTCACAATTAAAATGAATCTTTCATAAACATAAAAATCAATTCAACACACAAACATTTAGACTTAAAGAACTACATAGGTTTGAATTCCTCATTGCACCTGAGGATACGTAGGAGCAAGGGCAAAACCCTTGTCGACCCAAAAAAAAATAAAAAATATAAAAAGGGAAAAGTAAATAATTTTGAAGTCACGTTATGCACACTCGATTAAATGTTGTCGTCCCTTGTGACGAGCACGTGGGGTGCTAATACCTGCCCCATGTGTAAAGAACTCCTGAACCCTTCTCTTCAATATTCACAAACCTTTTTTTTTTGTTTTTTCTAACGTTTTCCTCGAGTTAATGTTGGTGTCGACTTTGCTTGTTTTCTCCCTTGGAGACTAATGCTTTGGCCCATCTATTTGGCCTTCGCCCTCCCGCCGAAGGGTAGGTTATGACAGTCATAGTGTAGATGTTGGCCTGCATGAAGAACACATCTATGTGCTCATCTAGGTTGGTGGTCCCATCATAATGCTCTAGGCTAAGCAATTTCCAACCTAGAGGTAGGTCAACCTCCATGATTCAGTCAATGAAAAGATGTCATCGATTTTATAGCCCTTCATGTCAATGTGGGTGAGAGGTGTTGTTGTCATCCATGGTATTGCTGGTATGTCGGGGCTGTGACTTGATGTAGCTCCATGTTATGACATTCATCAATGAAGATGAATGGCAGTGGAATGGAGAAGGAAGATGATTGGAGATGCCACTTCAAGGAGAAGATGAGTCAAGAAGAAGCTCACCACCATAGGAAGCCATGGATAAGAGCTTGAAGGTAGAAGAAGATGAGTGGAGGGAGAGGGAGAGAAGAAGCACGAAATTTGTGCCTTAAATGAAGTCTGAACTTCGAAGTGTAATTCTCAAATGATCAAAGTTGAAAAAATGCGCATACATGACCTCTATTTATAGCCTAAGTGTCACACAAAATTAGAGGGAAATTTGAATTTCTATTCAAATTTCTCTTGAATTTGAAATTGAATTTATGGAGTCAAAATTTCACTAATTATGATTAGTGAATTTTAGTTATGGTTCAACCCACTAATCCAAAGTCAAGTCCAAGATTCTCCACTAAGTGTGCTTAGGTGTCATGAGTCATGTAAAGTATGAAGGACATGCATAAAGTGTGACTATATGATGTGGCAATGGGGTGTAGCAAGCAAATGCTCACCTCCTCCTCTAAAATTTAATTGGATTGGACTTCTCCAAATTCAATTAAATTTATTTCCCAACACACACATTAAATATTCACTTAATGCATGTGAAATTACAAAACTACCCTAATACAAAAACTAGTCTTTGTGCCCTAAAATACAAGGGCTGAAAAATCCTACATTTTTAGGATACCCTACCTACATTATGGAGCCCTAAATACAAGGCCCAAAAATAATAAAATCCTAATCTAATATGTACAAAGATAAGTGGACCCAACCTTGGCCCATGGGTTCAAAAATCTACCCTGAGGTTCATGAGAACCCTAGGGCCTTCTTCAGCAGCTCTAGCCCAATCCTCTTGGAGCCTCTTGCTCATGGCTCTAGTGATTGGTCCCTTCCTAGGGAAGATTGCATCATCTCTCCCTAGGTATGCTCATTAGTTATGAGAGCGGATTGCTCGTCTCCTTGGGGATGTCTAACGTGAGCCTCCAATTCGTCGTGGTCGGCCTTTAGTTTTCTAAGTTCTTCCTCATGGCATCTTTCTATTTCTGTGATGCTAGCTTGGAGTTGTTGGAGTGGATCGTTGTTCATCATGGTGGCCGTCAAAGTAAGGTTTAAATTTTTCAAGGGTGTCTCTCTCTTGAGTCTAGATCGTGTGTTGACCATATGTGCAGGTGGCCACAAATGGAGTTTTACCGTGGCCCCACGGTGGGCGCCAAATGTACTTGCCAAAATTTGGAGTCAGTTTGACATTAGAGTTGGCCACCGTCGGTGTGACTCCGATGATCTTTGTGGTGGTGAATGTAGAAGCAAGCTTCATTGCTTCATGATGATGAATCAAGATTGATTCAAGGTGTTTTGATGATAACAAAGATGATGAAAAAAAGCCCATGAGAATGATTTCAAGATTGAGTCAAGAACAATTCAAGAATCAAGAGAAAGATTCATGAGAAGTTTCAAGTTTCAAGTTTTCAAGAATCAAGAATCAAGAATATTCAAGACTCAAGATTCAAGAATCAAGAAAAGGCTCAATCAAGATAAGTACAAAAACGTTTTTCAAAACATTGAGTAGCACATGAAGTTTTCACAAAAGCTTTTACCAAAGAGTTTTTACTCTCTGATCGATTACCAGTGGCAAGTTTCGTTTTCAAAAAGCTTTCAACTGAATTTACAACGTTCCAATCAATTTCAAAATGGTCTAATCGATTACAATATATTGGTAATCGATTACCAGTGTGTTTGAACGTTGAAATTCAAATTCAAATGTGAAGAGTCACATCCTTTCACAAAAATGCTTTGTGTAATCGATTACAATGATTTGGTAATCGATTACCAGTGATATGTTTTGAATAAAAATCAAAAGATGTAACTCTTCCAAAGGTTTTCAAGCTTTTCTAAAGGTTATAACTCTTCTAATGGTTTTCTTGGCCAGATATGACGAGTCTATAAAAGCAAGACCTTAACTTGCATTTTACAAGACACTGAATACATTAATTACAATCTCTTACCACCTTTGAGTCTCTTTGAACATCTTCTTGAATTTCTTCTTCTTCTTTCTTTATCAAAAGCTTTCAAAAGTTTTCTGGTTTTTCCAAACCTTGAAAACAAAACTTGTGTTATTCATCTTTTTCATTCCCTTCTCCCTTTGCCAAAAAGAATTCGCCAAGGACTAACCACCTGAATTCTTTTTGTGTCTCTCTTCTCCCTTTTCCAAAAGAACAAAGGACTAACCTCTAGAATTCTTTTGTGTCTCCCTTCTCCCTTGTCAAAGAATTCAAAACAACACAGTCTGAGAATTATTTTGATTCTTCCCTTTCCCATAAACAAAAGATTTCAAAGGACTAACCGCCTGAGAATTCTTTTGTTTCCCCCTTCACAAAGTTTCGAAGGACTAACCGCCTGAGAACTTTGTCTTAACATATTGGAGGGTACATCCTATGTGGTACAACTAGAGGGTACATCTACTTGGGTTGTTGTGACTGAGAACAAGAAAGGATACATCTCTTGTGCATCAGTTCTAGTGGAAGGTGCATCCACTAGGTTGTTCAAAGAGAACAAGGGAGGGTGCATCCCTTGTGGATCTTTGCTTGTAAAGGACTTTACAAGGTTGAAAAGAAATCTCAAGGACCGCAGGTCGCTTGGGGACTGGATGTAGGCATGGGTTGTTGCCGAACCAGTATAAAACTCTTGTGTTTGTCTTTTTCTTCCCTACACTCTTTAATTTATGTTGTGCACTTTAATTACCGCTTTTACTTTTGGTTAAGTTTATATTTCTGTTCTTTACTTTCTTAACAACATAGTAAAAGCCTAAGAAGGATTAGTTTTTTAATCAGTAAAGGTTCATTAATAATTAATTCAACCCCCCCTTCTTAATTATTCCGAGGCCACTTGATCCAACAGTGAATTCGCTGGCGTCTTTCACTAGAGGAATGGGGATGGGGGTACCTACAAAAGAGACTTCGACACTCAAGTAAGTTTTCAAGTGAGCAATATAAGAGTAAAAGGATATGTCCAAGGGAATATAGAACCTGGTTAGTTATAGTGATGGGTTTAAACCCTGGATTGTTACCTGAGAGGTTGTTTCAACAGTGTAACAACCTTATTAGTCAGGTTTAATTGCATTGCAACAACTTCATAATAGAGTAACTACCTTGACAGCCAGATACTCACGTATCGGAATCATAACGACCCAACTACCTAACCGTATGATGCTAGGGTTGGCTATTCGGAAAACATCCATGCTCAAGGTCCAAGGCTAACGAGGACTACTCAATGTCGTGTCACTCGCCACATCACTTATGGACCCTAGACAGTACAATAAGAAAATCCAAAATTCAAAAAGAAGCAACCTTTAAAGAAAGGGGAAAACGTTCAATTTAGAAGCAACATTATTTACATGAATCTCTAACATTATCCTTCACAAACCTAAACCGACAATCCAGAAAAGTGCAATTAGTGGTATCTATGTCTACAAACACGTCTTTGCTCCTTCATTCATATATTCTCAATCATTATCCCACGGTCACACCAGATATATCTAGTGGCATCTTCATTGAAATGGCACGCTCAAATACATGAAAGGAGGCAAGACATCACAAGTGGCACATCGATGCAGAGAGGAGTCAAGCTTTCTTGAGTTGCCAGTGTCGTTAATGTAAATAGAGCCAAGAGCATGTTGTGAGTTTGTGTTATTGTTGTCAAGAAGGAAGGCATGCCAATGACATTGTTGGGAGGATGATGCTTTGCTTAGGGAGAGTTTTAATGTTCCACAAATTAGGTGGGATATTTTTTGTTTAAGAACCAAAAGGGAACAAAGAAGTGAGAGAAGACACACGAGAGATAATTTTTAAAAAAAAAAAAATGATTGAATTACTATTATGTACCTAAAATAAAATAACTACATCAAAAAAACTTTATTTAATTTTTTGTCTAGAATTTTAGTGTAGCTTACTAAGGCCTTGTTCGGGTGATTTTCTATTTTCAGTTTTGAAATTATTAAATTGATTGAATTACTATTATGTACCTAAAATAAAATAACTACATCAAAAAAACTTTATTTAATTTTTTGTCTAGAATTTTAGTGTAGCTTACTAAGGCCTTGTTCGGGTGATTTTCTATTTTCAGTTTTGAAATTATTAAAAACTAAACCCAATTTCAGTTTTGAGTCTTGAGTTTTAATTTTAGTTGAAGTTTTGAAATTTTAGAAACTGTTGTAAGTTAGAAATAGATAAAGTCTACTGTTCTATTTTATCGTGTTCCATTGTGAAATTATGCAATATAAAATTAAACATAATAAAAATAATTAAAAAGTATTAAAAAAATTGTACAATTTTTTTCTTAAAACTAAAAGAATAATGACACAAACATAACACTAATAATAATATGTCAGGTTACACAACGCTATTAAGCAAAAAATTATACTTGGAAAACACCTTTTTGGTTCAAATATCATGCCACTGTATTTCTTTTTTGAATAATGAATTGTATGTTTGTGTCTCTATTTTTTTTCCTACTTTGGATTTCTTAATAACGCGACGTTTGTGGACTCTGTAGTCGTTGTTGACTCGTTGAATTGGAATGTTCAGTTTGAACGCATTAAATTAAGAAATAATGTGCTTGACTTCTTGTTTTGAGATATCCAATTAGAATTCAGAAACAATTTCAATTGTTTAAGGCTAAACTTGTTCCTTATGCCATCACTTTAGCTTTAAAATATGACAAATTGAGTGATCCATATTTGTTGGACTAAGACCAGCGTGTGGATTTCTAATTTAATCATTAATTTGATACATTTACAAAATTGAGGATTTAAACTGATGTAAATATTTTTTTTAATAAAAAAACTAACATGACAGTTTACATCACTATGAGATTAAATTACATAAGAAAAAAATTAAATTTAAATATATTTTAAAGACCAAAATGACAACCTTTGTATATTTGAACCGAGTTTAAAAACTTGAAAGATAAAATGACCTAAAATAGTAGCGAACAATCAATAACTTATCCCATGAGTCTTAGTCTTATTATGCTGAATTTGCCTTGAAGGAGCCTTGACAAATGGACTGCATATGAAAAAGTTGTATTGTTTTTCGATCTGTTATTCCATTGTTTAGTCTTTTCAACGTCACATGCTACTTTTTAGATAAAAGTACAAAAAGAAAGTAAAAAAAAAAAAAAGCTTCACCACATATGAAAATTTTCGCTACGAATGTCTATTTTTTCTATTGGCTTTTCATCTAGGATTATCAAATTTCCTATCTAGATTGGCTTATGGCTCTCTGTGCTCTAATTTCATATTCTCATCTGATATTCACAAAATTACATGTTTGCTAGAGTTCACTAACCCATTCATTGTTCACAATGATTAAATAGAGGCGCCAATATTGATATCATTTATTTTCTGACACTAATGTTATTTGACAGATCATGGCATTAGAAATGGGGACACACAAAATCAGAGTGAATTCCATATCACCTCTACTTTTCAAATCTGAAATCACTGCAAATCTAATGCAAAAACATTGGTTGAATGATGTGGCCATGAAAACAGTACCCTTGAGAAAATATGACACTTCTGATCCAGCATTAACATCCCTAGCTCGTTATTTAATTCATGATTCTTCTGAATATGTGTCTGGCAACAATTTTGTATTGTGGACGCTGGAGCCACCTTACCAGGTGCGCCTATTCATTCCTCCCTATAAACAAAGAGTAAGTTCTGCTCTATACAATGTTGGATTAGAGCTAAACAATTCTTTTAGACAGTAAAATATTGAGGAAAATAGCATTATGTTGATTTACCAATCGATATAAAAAATTGAAGTTACTTCCATCCAACTATAAAATTAATGTAATTGAAATACTTCTATTATATATATATATATATATATATATATATATATATATATATATATATATAAAGCTTTTGGCAGCACATGATATTGGCCAGTTGAAAAGCTACTTGAACTTTACTACAATAATTCACTTTTCCCAAAAGCATAAAAGAAGAAGAAGAAGAAAGCATGTCATGAACTTTACTACTCTTGAAACCATTTTGGAAATCTTCAGTGGAAACCCTCAGATGCTTGCTTCTCCATTGATGATGTGCTCCTCAATACCAACAAAGAGTGACATGGCATAAGCTGTAATACAGAGAAATGGGGAAATATATTACTACTTAATCATTGCAGTCCTTACCAAGATTGTGAATTGTTGTACTAGACTTTATGACAGCAACAAATAAAGATTTTGGCTTTTCAATTTTTTTTTTCAAATAACAATATAATATGTTTGATAAAATAATGTCTCACAACATAAACATTATTGGCTTTCATGGTAAGTAAAGTTGCAGTAAAAGATGGTAGAAAACAGATGCCCAACACTCAACAGTCACAATCTGTTAAATGTTAGGTATACTGTGGAACAAGTTCTAAGTTCACTTGAGTTTTTTCTTCAATCTTGCTAAAGATTGACGTGACTATTTACACCATTCTATTTTATTCAAAATTCTGATACCAAATCCATTGTCCAGTTTACCTTGGTTTCCCTTTGAGCACCTTAGATATGCTATTTGTCCATGCAGTAATTTTACAAATCAGCATGCAGCTACTATGGAATTGTGTACTCTTGTGAACAAAAAAATATATATATGACCAATAAATAAGATGCATGGGGAAGCATTTCCCCTTGTTTTTAATCACAACTAATATAAGAAAAAAAATTAGTGTATTTCAGATTAAGGCATTCGAATCAGATAAGATAGTAAGTGCAACCTTTAAAACTATCAATTATTATTAACTAACTATTTCAAAGTCTGCAAATTGTTATTCACAGATATTATCCTTTCATACTTGGTAGGAACTGAAAGCTCCTTAGTACCCAAAGATATGAACAACCTGCTACTAGGCTTCCTCAATTTCACATTTAACATTAACAAGTTGAGAGCAATAATTAAGAAACGGGATATTTACCTTACTGAAAGCAATTGGATCCAGAGCAAGATGCAAAGCCGCTGATATGAATGTGATTTCAGTGTTTGCTCAGTAGTCTTAAAGATGACTCTCTTCACGGGCAAAGATGCACCATGCATGAAAGAAACACTCCACTTTGGATCATAGTATCAAAATTACCGACACATCATCTATTTGGAAGCAAACGATCTTTCAAAATCACTACACTTGTCTCAAGAAATGAAACATTATATCTTTGTTATGGAATTTATGAATGCTTCCGGAATAACTGATTTCAGTCGCATAAGAAAAGAATTACCACAATCCTCAACTGAAAACACCAGAGGTGAAGCTGTGGCAATAAGAACAAAATTTTCACCATTCCCTACATCTATCTTGTACAGCTCATGAAAAACTTCCTGAAAATGACTCACCAAGTTGTCGTAGAAGGACCTGCTAGGAGGAATGACATTAATGGCAAGAATCCCAAACTCACAAAGAACTAATTTAGCAGCAAGAAGAACATCCTTTCTAATGAATTCCAACGGCGGAGATCTTACACCGTTCCTCACGTCGCTCGAATCTAAATCAACCATAACGACGTCAAATTTACAGTTGACCTCATCCTCCACCACTAAGTGACCACCAAAACCATTAACCTCACAATCATCAAAAGAACTCCTCCGACCATTCAATTTTCCACGACACACAAGCTTGTTCATCGATTCAAAGGCATCCCCAACAACAACACGGACAAACTCACATTCTTCCAATCCAAAATACTTCCTTGCCACCCTCAAAACCTCCCTATCACTATCCACACCCATGACCTCAAAACCCAATTGATTTCTCAAAAAGGTCATCAAAGCCCCACCTCCAACCCCAAGGCACAAAGCCTTCGGCCTAAACCCCATCCGAATCCGCCCCTCCACATATTCACTATTCAACACAAGACCAGCCACCATAGGCCCCAAGTAAGGGTGCACCAAAACCTTAAGATCAGGCACAAACCCCACATCACCACCAATGCACACACCATCACAATCTCTCTCAGGAATAATACAAATTTCAGTTTGAATCAAATTAGGCATTCTCTTAAACCTCAACCTCCTCCTAAACTCCCTCCCATGATCACTCTCATTTTCAATTTCAACATCCTCAACCAACATTTCACCAACATGACACCCAACACATTCATGAACCACCACACTAGAAACCAAACTATCCTCATAACTCAAAAGGGGTATCTCAGGAATGCCCCTTTTGAACAAAGATTTAGGAGACAAAGCCAAAAGAAGAGGCTTTGACCAAACCTCAAAACCCTGATGCTGCAATGAACACTCCAAGGAACGGTGATAAGCACGTGATTGAAGAAGAGTTAAAGTACCTTCTTTGAAGAGGGTTCCTATGAGAATCAAACGTGAAATTCCAGGGGAGCTGAAGAGGAGTTGGAGATGGCCCGATTCGGTGGAGAAGATCCAATCGGTTTCACGGCCTTCGGGGACCAACATGGCGCCGACTCGGGGTGAGTCAGTGGGTTGGAGCGGCGAGTCGAGCACGGCGACTCGGAGAGTGGAATCGGAACATGTTGGATGAGGTACTGTGAAGGCGATGAAGCGTGAAGGGGTTATGGTTTCGAAGGTTGATGCATCCAGGGCCATCACACTTTGTTTTGCTGCTCTTGAATAAGGTGTTGTATTTTGCCCGACCTGTTTGTACGGTTAACTTAACTTTGTGGCAACTGAAGTTGCGACTTTTTTATGCTTGGTGACTGCAGAACAATCACACCTATAAATATGAAGGGTTAATTAAAACTTTTTAGTAATTAAACTTTTTTGAAATTTATAGTTTTTAATTTTCAAACTTTTAAAAAATTTAATTTTTAGTCCTTAAAATTTAATAGGTTTAGAGATGTGGAGAAAAAGAAATACATCAAACTGAAAAGATTCATCCAAAAAGTTATCCAGAGACACATAAAAGAGACAAAGAAGAAAAACATCATTATCAGCTATGAAGGCAAGAAACCACAACATTTTAAATCCGAGTGTCCAAACCTAGATAGAACAAAGGACAAGAAGACTGGGGAAAACTTGAATGACACATCATCTGATGAAGAAACAAAAGAAGAAGCAAACTTTTGCTTAATGGTTGACACCACTTAGCCCGTGAGTTAGGTGGGCTCAACCCGTGGGTTGGTGGGTCAGCCCATCAACCCACCAAATTTAAATAATATATTATTTTATTTTATTATTATTATAAATTTATAATTATTAAGAAATTAAATTTTTATTTTGTAGCTAGCAACCCCCAAATGGCAATTCACATTCAACAATAGACCAAACCCAAAGCAAATCCCAATTGAATTAGCAATTGTTTGTTAACGGCGGTCCTCAAGGCAACTATGCAAAGCCTGCACCTTTCCTAATTTCTTTAAAATATAATTTCTTAATATTTTATTGGTATTTAATATTATTCAATATATATATATATATATATATATATATATATATATATATATATATCATAAATTTATCTTTTTCTAAATATTTAGTATCATATCAAATATGATTACATTAAAATTGAGTAAAAAAATTAATTATATTTTTAATTAAGCAGGTATTATCTTCAAACATGTTTAAGCCTATTGAAAATTTACATGATTTGCTCCTTATGTGTATAAATTAAAAAGAAAATAGTAAATATAAATTTATAATTATTTAAATTTAAATTCATTAAAATTTTGCATTATAAAATATTTATAAAATAATTTTTTTATTATTTTATAATTTATCATAAATAATTCATTATAAATGAAATTTGTAAGTATTATGAATATCTTTTAAAATTAAATATATTGATGATCAATCTTTTTATGGGGTTATCATCATAAAATACAATATATCAAATATTATTATTTATTAAAGTAACTTATCATATATTTTCTTATAACTTGTATATTTTATATTTATTAATATTTAAATAAGTAAAAAAAGTAAAATATAAAATAATTAACTTAACTTTGAAATCATCAAATATATGAGTATAGTTTTATAGCATATAATCATAATAATTGTTCTTAAAATAATCATAACAATAATGTGAGTAAATTTCACATTTATATAATTTCTCACTCACATAATCAATATGAAGTAATGAGTAAAAGCATAACAATAATTGTTCTTAAAATAATCATAACAATAATGTGTGTTGTTTTATTTATTTGACTTATTAATGATATTATTTATTTATTTTTTGTCTTTGTAAATGAAATTAATGGTGATGTTGAAAAAGAAGAGGAAGTTGTTATGGATTTCATAGTTCATGACTCTAATGTTTAATTTCAATAGTTTAGAAGTTTATTTTTGATGATATTTAAATTTCAATTATCTTAATGTTGAATGTTTATTTTGAAGACTTCAATCACTTTAATATTGAATGTTTGGATTTAATTTAGTTTGGTTTTTATGTTGGATTTTATTTTAAGTTGTTTGGAATAAATTTATTTTTTTTTACAAAAAAAAGACAGAAAAGTGGGTCAGCCCGCATAACCCACCAATCCGTGATGGGCCGGGCCGGGCTGACATTTTGTTAGCCCACACAAAAGTGGGCCGAGCTGGGCTAGCCCGTTTTGACAGCTCTACTTTGATGTGTCTTCTAGTGCAGTTCGATGTTGGTTTATAAGAGAATTTAGATTTAGATCAAGTTGTTAATTTCTTTAGTCTGGTTTTTTGGCCCCCAACAGGATTGAGATTCAATCTTAAGTCTCAAAGTCCTTTAAAAAATTTAGACACTCAAATTTCCATCTTATAATTCTTAAAATAAAAAAATTGTGCTATCTCGGTGTGTGTGTGTGTGTGTGTATTTTTATGGTAGAAAAGTCTAATATTGAAAAAAAAAAAACCTTTTTTCTTCTCTTTTCCCCTTAATTACACAACTTTTATTCGTATTATTGTATGAGTTTTCACTATGTTTTTTATATGATTTTTTTGATGTGTTTGGAAATGATATAAATATAAAATGGTTGCATAAAGTATGCATTTTTTCATAAGGAGTTGTATAAATAATTCACTAAGTGCGCAATTACCTGTTGTGCGAAAATTGGTGGTCAAATTTCACCCGCAAATCTCACAAGCCAAACCAGTGCCGCTAAGTGCAAATTTTGTTAAAAAAAGTTGAGTTCAAAATAAAATTTGAGGGGTAAGACCAACGAACGTCATCCTTGGTGCGCTAAGCGAGTCATGCCCGCTAAGTGTAGGGATCATAAATGCACCTATAGTTGTTAGGCCTCCTGCTAAGCGCACTAAGTGCAAGGGCCATAACTATAGGCAATTTCGAAAACTACTTTGTTTTACTTCACCCTACCCCCCTCATTTTTCCCTTTACACTATTTTTCCTCTCTTACTCTCTATCTCACTTCTCCTTCCCTCAACACTCTATCTTCCTCCACTTCCCCTCTCTGCTCCTATCTTCCTTAACTCCCACTTCCAGTAAACCTTCAACCCTCCTTTTTTATTTTCAGGCATTTCGTGCATTATGCATTTTGTTTGCATTTTCTGTCTTTGAGTTGTGCATTGCGCATTTTGTTTTCATTTTCTGTCTTTGAGTTGTGCATTATGCATTTTATTCCATTCCTTGCTTGTTTGTGTGGTTGTCGTCTGCTTGTTAGTATTTTGGTTGGTTGTTGTTCATGTTATCCATGTTTTGGACTTTCTTTTATTTTATGAACTCGCTAAGCCTGTACCCTATGACTTAGCAAGTCCATGAGTTTATGGGTTTTGTATGCATTTCTGACAATTTGCGATGAACTCGCTAAGTCGATAGTGTGCGCTTAACGAGTTCATGCGTTCTGGGTTTTTAAGTTTTTGAAAAAATTTCTGATGAACTCGCCAAGCCGGTGTCTCGCGCTTAGCAAGTTTTGAATAACTTGGCCAACTACGCGCTAAGCCCAGGTGTCCTTTTGTATGCTTATGTACAGGCTTAGCGCACTCTACGCACTCTCGGGCTAAGCTGCCACTCCCTTGGACCTGTTCTTATGTTTTGTCTGGGTTTAGCATGCATCCTCATGCTAAGCCCAAATCCTTGTTGTCTCACAATTGGGCTTAGCACACAACCTCATGCTAAGCCGAAAACCTTCTATGTCTCGCAATTGGGCTAAGCACGTCTTCTCATGCTAAGCCCAAGTTATTTTGTTGATGTTCCATTTTGTACGAGGCTTAATGAGTAGGTCGCACTAAGCCCAAAACACTATATGTCTATTCTTTTGCGTTATTTAAGCTAAGCACGCAACCTCGCACTAAGCCCAACCTCTTTTTTGCTAGAGTGGCGCTAAGCGCCCAGATGGCAGCTTAGCGGCCAGACAGTTTTTGTTCCTTTTTTTTTCTTTCTACCCCTACAATTTATTATTTATCCTTGTCTTACCAGTCTTACTTTTGTCTTTTTTTTCTGATGGCCTCTAAGAAGCGCAGAGCTTGTACCAGTCGGCCACAAAGGGAGGAACCCACATGGGACTCCACCAAATTTGTCTCTGAGGTCGCTTAGCGCCACTATCAGGACAACATTCATCTTCGAAACATTCTTCCGGAAAAGAACGTGGAGCTCACTTATACTCAGTACGATGAATTTCTTGAGGAGTTGGAACGGAGGTAATGGCATTGATGACTCACCAGATTGCCAGAGAAGCATATTGATGTCACACTGGTGAAGGAGTTTTATGCTAACATGTACGGTCCCAAGGACGGCTCCCCAAAGTAGTGCAAAGTCTGAGGGACGCCTTCCTGGAGTGGCCGATCATCATTCCAGAGAGGGAGCACCTGACCACTTTTTCCCAATTTCTACACACCTACCTTGACCATCGGACCATTACGGAGAAGCTCTGCATGCCAGGTGGCCAGTTTATACTGAATGCTGAAGGGACTCCATGGAAGATTTTGTGGAAGGACTTGACCACTCTCACTCAGACATGGACTGTCTTGTCCTACTTCAACTTGGCTCCCACCTCCCACACCTCATATCTGAACATGGACCGCACCCGACTAATTTATGAGCTTGTTATGAAGATGCACATGGACCTGGGCCGCATGATCTCCTCCTAAATCACTCATATTGCCCAGTCCAACTCTTCTAGGTTAGGCTTCCCTGCTTTGATCAATTCCTTCTATGACACCAAAAGAGTCATCTCAGACATCCTAACTTTTGAGTCGCTGAGCCCCGTTATCAACCTAGCCTATATCAGGAAGAGCTGATGGAATCCAATAGATCTTTCCATTATTTTTCCAAGGCCATGGAGGGCTAGGGCTCTGGCCGCTCTAAATGCTCCGCTAGTCATTCCTCCACTAGCAATTCCTCGTCTGGTCTCTACTCTACCTTCCCTTCTCTCTACTCCTCCCGAGCATCTCATTTCTATGATGTAGAGTCTTCAATAGGGCCAATATCTTCTCATGCAGAGTCTTCATCAACTCTCCCTTCATCAGCCAGTCATATTACCATAGGCTTTCTTGGAGCATGTAGCTTGGTCTAGGGACTAGCCTTCCTCCGTTAGGGGGGTGAGGCCTCTAGAGCTGGTGATGATGATGTTGCAGAGGCCAGTGATGATGATGATTATATTGCAGATGTCACAACTGCTTAGGGAGCTTGGGACCCTTGGTCTACTTGGGATTAAGGCAATCTTTAATCAAGACTTATCTTTATTTTTCTGCATTTATGACTAGTTTTAATTTCAATTATTTAGTAGTTTTAATTTACATTTGTTAGTCGTCATTTACGACTAACTTATGTATTGAAAAGCTTTATAAAATTGTATTTTCCCTAATTTATGGTTCTTTTTGTAGGTTTGTACATATTTTTATGTTTAGTTTAGTTTTTATTCAGTAGATATTCCCTTTATTGTGAATTAATGTGGTTCAACTTCAGTTTCAGCTGAAAAGATGAAGAAGAAGAAGGTTACAACAACAGGTGTCTCACTAAGCGAGGCATATGCGCTTAGCAAGCAACATCCGCTAAGCAAGGCACTCAGCTCGTTTAGCAAGTTAGGAGAATCTGGAAGAGAATCTGCCAAGCATGCACGCGCCCAGCGTGCCATCAACTTGCCCAGCGAGTCATTTGTCTTTTCTGGCGCTAAGCGCGTCTGTCTCGCTAAGCCAAAATTCACTAACTCTCGCTTAGCGCAAAAATGGCGCTAAGCGAGCCTTCAAGGACAAAATGCCCTTAAAAGCTAAAGTTGGCGAAAAAATGGAGAACTTTTGGGAAGAAAGCAATAGAGATATATGTGAGAGATGCAGTAGAGGAAAATAGGGAAAGGGAGCACCAAAAACCTCAACTTTCAAGAGGATTCTAGGTTTTAGAGTGATTTCTAGGTTCCTTGAGGTTGAGGAGACATCCCCACCAATGTGTAATATGAATTTTGCTTCCAAAACCCCTATTGTAGCTGAAAGGTGATAACTTGTCATGGAAGGCTAAAGCTCTTGTTGGGAATTTTTGCTGAGCCTTGATGTAAAACTCTTTACTATCTATTTAAAGTTATTTTTATATGTTCATTGCTTCTATCTGCATTTAATTCTTACATGATTGTGCATTGATCACCCATGTGTGTGTAAAGTTAGGATTTTTAGCATTGTAAAATGTTTTAAATCCTTAGAACTTGATAAGGCAGGCTAGAGAACTGTATGTTTGGACACGGAGTGCAGGGATTTAGTTTCCAATATGTTGTAATCTTAATGCAATTTGTTTAGGCTAAGTTCGACAAGGGATCCGAGAACGAGGTTTAAATAGAATTAGCCCATTCATGTAAGGAATCGTGGTTTGGGATAATTGCCCTCAACATAGAACATAGAAACAACCTTAAATAGAGAAAAATACCTAATTACATCAAGTTACTTAGTAGAAGGACCCAACATTTTAATCATTTGTTTATCTCTCACATTTAGGTAGTTAATTTTGTAGTTAACTTTAGGATTACAGAAAATATCTTTGCTTATTTCTATTTCCTAGTTTTATACAAATTTCAACTTATTGAATGAACACTTTTCTGAATGAAACAAACTCCCTGTGATTCGATACTCGGTTCTTACCGTTTTATATAACTTGTGACTCAGTACACTTGCTGATAAATTTGGTAGTAGTGCAGACTGTCGTGGAACAAGTTTTCGGCGCCGTTGTCAGGGAGTTTCTTTCCATTTGGGAAGTTTAGTTCAATTTGTAGGCATCATTCTTTATTCTTTGATTAATTTTTGTGTGAATAGTTAGTAAATTTATTTTTCTCTTGATTTGGTTAACTGCTACTCTTGTTAGTGTTTTGTATGCGAGGTAACCCTTCTGCAAGTGATTAAGTTCCACTAGATTTGGAAATAGAAGCCACTTGTAGGAGGAACAACGCAGAGAGAAGAAGAAAAATATTGCAGGACAGGACAACACAACCAATTCCAGAGGAACCTCAATCATCTGAGTTGTCTTCTATTTTTCCAGAACCAAGGGAACCTGAAGTAAGTGCATCCGAAGTTGATATCATGGCTGGAGATCAACCTAGGAGGGTTACTCTTGAGGATTACTCTAGCTCATCCGTGCCACAGTTTTTCACAAGTAGTGCACGGCCGGAAGTTTAAGCACCCAATATTACATACCATCATTCTTTGGTACAATTAATTCAAGGGAATCTATTTCATGGCTTGCCGAATGAAGACCCGTATGCACAGTTGGCCACTTACATTGAGATATGTAATACAGTCAAGATTGCTGGTGTGCCTGAGGATGCTGTGAGGTTGAGTTTGTTCTTTTTTTCATTATTTGGGGAAGCCAAGAGGTGGTTACATTCATTTAAAGGAAATAGCTTGAAGACTTGGGATGAAGTAGTTGAGAAATTTTTGAAGAAATATTTCCCTGAGTCCAAGACAGCTGAAGGAAAAGCAGCCATCTCTTCATTTCATTAGTTTTTGGATGAGTCTTTAAGCGAAACATTATAAAGATTCTGTAGTTTGCTGAGGAAGACACAACTCATAAATTTTCAAAATCAATTCAGCTAAATATTTTTAATGATGGGTTAAGGCCGCAGTCCAAGCAGTTGTTGGACTCTTCTACTGGGGGGAGATCAAATTAAAGACCCCGGAAGAAGCCATGGAGCTTATTGAGAATATGGCTGCAAGTGATCATGCCATCTTGCATGATCGCACTCACATTCCCACAAAAAGAAGCCTATTGGAGCTTTCCTCTCAAGATGCATTACTGGCACAAAACAAGTTGCTATCTAAGTAGCTTGAGACACTGATAGAAACATTGAGACATTGAGTAAGTTGCCTAATCAATTGAAGGTTAATCAACCTTCACATTCAGCTGTTTTGTAGGTTGGAGGTTGCAGCATATGCAGAAGAGCTCATGAGTCTGGATGATGTATTCCCTTAGATGACACAACCCAAGAGGTAAATTACATAGGAAATCAGCCCAGACTAGGATTTCATGCAGGTGGATTTGCAGGTTTTCAACAAGGTTTAAATTATAATCAGAATCAAGGGCAATTGAGGTCACATCTGGGAAATCAATTCAAGAAGGACCAAGGTGGACCATCCAATAGGCCTCAGAACCAAGGGCCTAGCCTTTATGACAGAACCACCAAGCTGGAGGAGACTTTGGCTCAATTTATGTAGGTTACAATGTCAAATCATAAGAGCACCTGGAGATTCAAGTGGGGCAGCTGGCTAAGTAGATAGCAGAGAATTCTTCTAGCAATTTTGGAGCAAACACTGAGAAGAATCCAAAGGAAGAATGCAAAGTTATCATGACCCAGAGCAAAAAAGCAAACCTAGTTGAGGATGAGGGAAGGATTAGTAACAAGCAAGAGCTAGTGATTGAGGAAGGAGAGGAAGAAGAGGATCAGTTGATGGAGAACAAAATAAATGATGTGTTAGACAAGTGGCCTTAAATATCTTAAGAAGAGGGGTTGAATTAAGATATCAAAGACTATTTCCTCAATTAAAAGTTTAACTCTCCTTTTTAAAAATTTCAATGTGCTCTTATTATGAATTACTAAAAAGACAATTCAAAATAAACTTCTTTCATGCAAAAGACAAATAACAATAACTAAAAGAAGTTTAAAGGAAGAGAAAGTGCAAACTCAGTTTATACTGATTCGGCTACGCCCTGTGCCTACGTCCAGTCCCCAAGCAACCCGCTTGAGATTTCCACTATCGTGTAAAATTCCTTTTACAATGTCTGAACCACATAAGGACAACCCTTCTTTTGTGTTCAGATAACTTTACAACAAGAGACCCTCGGTCCCTTAACCAGTTCTCTTTGAATAAGAAGAGGAGGAAGAAGAATTCTCTCCTTTAAGAGAAAGATAATACAATGAAGATCACTCAATGATTCCTTATTGAATTTGCAAGTGTTTTAGCCAAGGATTTTTTTTGAGAATAAGACAATTTGATTTTTGAGAGGATAAGACTTTTTCTTGTTCAGTAAAAACTCTGAGGAAATTCGTGTCCCAAGTCACTTATATATAGGCCTTTGATGACCATTCAAAATCATTTGAAAAGATGTGACTATTGGGAGTTATTTTCAAAAATTCCCCACTGGTAATCGATTACCAAAATGGTGTAATCGATTACACAGTTGTTTTCTGAAGAGTTGTGACTCTTCACATTTGAAATTTGAATTTTAACTCTGATAATCGATTACATACACTATGTAATCGATTACAAACTTTGAAATTTAAATTCAATTTTCTAAAGGCTTTTTTAAAACGTTCAAAACTTTTGGTAATCAATTACAAGCCTTGTGTAATCGATTACAAGCTTTCAAAAATATTTAAAAACATTTTAATAACATTTTAGAAAGCATTTTGGCCACTGGTAATCGATTACAAGCTCTAGTAATCGATTACCAGAGAGTAAATACCACTTTCATGATTTCTTTAAAACTTTTGAAAAAAATCTTTTGGCCATAACTTATGCATCATCAATTTAGAAACTCTTTCTAAGACTCTAGAGACTAGATTCATCATTTTTCTTGAATTTCTGAGTTCCTGACTTGGATTAAACTTGAGAAGCGCTTATCTTGTGGCATCATCAAAACTTCATATTAAGTATGCTTCTACATGATGGTGAGAAAGAAATAAATGGAGAAGAAAAACAAAAAGAAAAAGAAAAAGAAAACAAAAAGAAAAAAATGAGAAAAATAGAGAAAATGAGTAGAACAAGAAGACAAAGAGTGAGCTTGCACGAAAGAAGAAGAAAGAGGTTGTTCCATGCTCAGGGAAAGAGGTGCCATACCCTTTGGTGCCATCAAAGAAAGACAAGGAGCGACACTTAGCTTGGTTCCTTGATGTCTTCAAGAAATTGGAGATAACCATTCCCTTTGGAGAAGCCTCACAGCAGATGCCACTCTATTCAAAGTTTCTGAAGGATCTGTTAACCAAGAAGAACAAGTACATTCATAGTGATAATATTGTTGTGGAGGGAAACTGCAGTGCTGTGATTCAAAGAATCCTTCCACCAAAGCAAAAGGATCCAGGGAGTGTCAGGAACCCCTGCTCTATTGGTTCAGTGTCTGTTGGTAAAGCTCTCATTGATTTGAGGGCCAGTATAAACTTGATGTCTGTCTCCATGTGCAGGAGAATTAGAGAGTTGGAGATTATGACAACTAGAATGACACTATAGTTTGCAAATAGATCTATTACCAGGCCCTATGGTGTGATTGAACATGTTCTAGTTAGAGTGAAACATTTTACTTTCCTTGCAGATTTTGTGGTCATGGATACTGAAGAGGACATTGAAATTCCATTGATCTTGGGACGTCCCTTCATGCTAACCACCAGTTGTGTGGTAGACATGGGAAAGAGAAAGTTGGAAATCGGCATAGATGATCAAAAGATCAGCTTTAACCTGTTTAATGAAGAGAAGCACTTACTAGACCAAAATGTTTGTTCAAAGGTAAATGAATTAAAGAATGAGATGGTTCTGATGGCCAGAGCCAAGCCTGCTCCCGACATATGAGGTACTATGCGTCAAGCTAATGACGTTAAACGAGCGCTTACTGGGAGGCAACCCAGCTCTTTTTAATTTTCTTTCATCACTGCATATAGTTAGGATCAACTTGTTTGTGATTGCTTGAATTATCAGCATGTTTTGCATTTTGATTTAGGGTTGATTAAGCTTCTTTGAAGTTGTGGATGAGAGTTAACTTAGAAAACTTTTCACTCATCCACTCGCTCAGTGCGCCCTGTGCGTTAAGCGAATCATTGTGCACGCGCTAAGCGAGTCACCTCTCGCGCTAAGCGCATCAACCCCTACTCATTGGCTGATGGGGCCTCGCTAAGCGAGCCCTGTGTGCTAAGCCCAAAAACCTCTCTGGAATTTCATCTTTTGGAATTGGGCTAAGTGAGTCATCTCGCTAAGTGCCCCAGCATGCTAAGCGCAATTTCCTCTATGTTTGGACCTTCAAGTGAATTGGGCCTAGCGGGTCAGCCCGCTAAGCCCAAATCCCTCTCGTGTTTGGAATTGCTCTAAGTGAGACCCTTGCTAAGTGAGCCCCACTTCTGCATCAGGAAGCATTTAATTTGCTAAGTTGGCACATGGCCCGCTGAGCGAAAGTTGCAGACCAATCAGAGCTGCAGATCTTGCTAAGGGCATAACCTTTGTGCTAAGCCCAAATCCTTCTCGGGTTTTCTAATTTTTGAATTAGGCTGAGCGAGTCTATCCGCTAAGCGCGTGAATTTGAATTCTGAAAACTCAAACGTCATTGAGTGCTCGCTTAGCAAGTGACCTGCGCTAAGCGAGGCAGTCGAAACTGCAAAAAATAAGGCTTAACTGCCTTGGGCAGTTTCTCTTGTGCAAACTTTTTATCACTCTTCATCATCTGCATTCTCGCACTCCCTGCACTGTGCTCACATTTCTTCCTCTACTTATTTTGCTTCCTTTGCCTCATTCCTCAACAATTCAAGTAAGTAACTTTACTTCTTACTTTACTTTTTAATTTTTGTTTTGAACCTTAGGGTAGAAGCCATGTTAGTTGCTTTTAAAGTTTCAATTTTGTGTTGATTCTGCTGTTGTTTGGTTAGTTGTTAGATAGCATGCTATTAGGGGTTTATTTTCGCACACAATGTATGTCATTTTGATGTGATTTGATTAGGTTTTGAGGCCTAATAGGGGCCTGTGGTAGGGGGCTGAAAAGCCCCAACTTTTTTTGGAATTTTCGAAGTGCTCGCTAAGCGAGTTCATCAATTTTTGATGAATTTCTGGGTTTCCTGATGAACTCGCTAAACCGGCCTTGTCCCGCTAAGCATGTTCATCATTTTTGTTTGAATATATGAATGTCTGTTTGAACTCGCTAAGCCACTGTATTTCGGCTTAACGAGTGTTTAAATTTCCAGATTTTGTTTATTTGTTCGTATGAACTCGCTAAGCCAGCATGTCGTGCTTAGCGAGTTGTGCTGCTTAGGTCGGGGATTTGATGGGGATTCACTTAACACATTCTTGGAGTCACCACCAATCCTTGAGCCAAGGGAGCACCTTACTGAATATTCTAGGTTCTGTCGGACGCGCATAGACCCTCAGGAGCTTGCCTCCAAGCTCTGTATTCCAGGGTGCAGTTTTGTGTTAAAAGCTGAAGGAGCCCCCTAGAAGCTCCTGAGGAAGGATCTCATTACTTTGGCCCAGACTTGGAGTGTGCTTTCATACTCCAACCTCGCCCCCACCTCTCACACGTCGGATTTGAATATGGACCGGGCGAGGTTAGTCTATGGACTGGTCACGAAGATGGACATGGACGTGGGCTCATTCATTTCTGGACAGATCTCCCAAATGGCTCAGTCCAACTCCTCCAGGCTCGGATTTCTGGCGTTTATCACGACTCTTTGCATCGCCAAGAGAGTTGTCTAAGATTCGTTGACTTTCGAGTCTTTTAGCCCTGCCATTAATTTGGCATATATTAAGAAGAATTGCTGGAATCTGGATGATCCCACGATCACTTTTCTAGGGACCCGCAAGGCTAGGGCTAGGTGACTTGACACACCAGCTCCTTCTTCTTCTGCTCCCCCTACTCCTACTCCTTCCTCCTCTACTCCAGCTCCCTCTACTTTAGCTCCACCATTAGCACCTCCACTCAGAATTCAGATCTCACAATGCCGATGCTGTAAAGCCTCCACCATGGCTTATGCCTGGTGATGCAGAGCATTCATAATCTGGCTCAACATCGGCCCATCATCAATATGAAGGAGTTTACAGCCCAGGTGCCCTGGCCAGGAGTCCAACCTTCTCCTTTGGGGGGAGGTGAGGCTTCTACAGCCCAAGAGCCTCAACCTGAGTCGGAGGTTACTCCACATGTCACACCAGAGGCCACTCCACGGACTTCACCGATCACTACACCACTTGTGGAGGTCTCTGATGAGGAGGATGGTGCTGCAGACACAGATTATGCAACTGACATGGCAGTAGCACAGAGCACCTGGATGCTCCCTCCTTACCTTAGGATGAGCCTGCACCAACATAGGAGGAGCCATGACAGGATCTTTATTTATTTTTCTTGTTCTTGATACATTTTTATGCTCAATTTATGCTTTTAATTTCAATTTTATATTTCAGTTTATTTAGTTAGCAAATTTTAAAGCTTGTTGAACAGTTTACAGTTTTGATTGATTATGCAGTGATTTGCTTTGATTTGAAAATTTTGTGTTTGTGTATGATTTGAATTGATCGATTGCATGGATTGAGTGAATTGCAATGCTTAGATCACTTGCTTTGAATAAGTATGTGGTAATTAGAAGAGAAAGAACATGAATTAGGGACATGACGGAAAATATTAGTTGGTTTGACAGGTAAATTGTGAAGGTAATCATTAGCCACAACCTGGTGAGAGAACGACTAGAATTGGGTATCGATTTTTGCATGAATCTCTGAATACTGAATGAATGCATGAATTTTGGAAATGATGAAGGTCATGATTGATTGAAATAGCCACTTAGCCAAAAAGCTTACCTTGTTCATGAATGATGAATCCCTTGCACCCATATTGAGCTTTTTTTTTATTATTATTGATTGAGCTGAACCTTGAGCCTGTAAAGTTATAATCTCCATCTACCTTTCCTTAGGTTGTAGGAGAGCATTATGGTTCAAAGCAAATTTGTCCCAAATTTGGGGGAGATTGTTGGGTGATGATAAGAGTGGTAAGATAAATAACAGCCACACAGAAATTTGTCAAGAAGCAGTAAATAAAAGCTGCTAAAATAAAATATTAAAAAGAAGAAGAAGAAGAAGAAATTTCAAGAATAAAAAGTTGTGCGGGCTATTATTTGAAGCTAAGTGCCTTAAATGTAAAAGTCAAGTAATAGAAGCTGGAATAAAAAGGAAAAGAGTTGATCTAAAGATGAATGCTCTCCTAGAACTTAAGCTTTAGCATCCTAGAAAAACCATGAATTGTTTGCAGCCCAGCCTCATTACAAGCCTAGAAAGTCCTTCGGATTCAAGTTGTGTGTTTGTAATTGTATGTCATGAGATGAAATTCAAAAGTTGGGACTTGTGTTGCTTGTTGATTGAGAAATTGCCTAAACACTTGTGCTTGAGTGAAACAGTGACCGTAAGGCATTGGCTTGATGAACCTTCCTTGATATTTGTCTTGCTTGCTAGCTTATTTCACTTGTGTTGCTTAATAATCATGTTCCTATCTTTGAAATTCTGCATATCTCTATGATAAGCTATTGGTTGAAAGCATTGCTTGCCACTTGTGTTCATGTGATTGAATTCTTTGGAACAAACACAATTTTGAATAACCACTGTGATCTTATCACTTGAGGACAAGTGAACTGTTCTTTCTTTGCTTGAGGACAAGCAAAACTATAAATTTGAGGGAGTTGTTAGTCGTCATTTACAACTAACTTTTGTATTAAAAAGCTTTATAAAATTATGTCTTTTCCCTATGGTTCTTTTTGTAGGTTTGTACATATTTTTATGTTTAGTTTAGTTTTTATTCAGTAGATATTCCCTTCATTGTGAATTAATGTGGTTCAACTTCAGTTTCAGGTGAAAAGATGAAGAAGAAGAAGAAGGTTGCAGCAACTGGTGTCTCGCTAAGCAAGGCATATGCGCTTAGGGAGCAACATCCGCTAAGCGAGACACTCAGCTCGCTTAACGAGTTAGGAGAATCTGGAAGAGAATCTGCCAAGCATGCACGCACCATTAGCTCGCCCAGCGAGTCATTTGTCTCTTTTGGCGCTAAGCGCGCCTAACTCACTAAGCCAAAATTCACTAACTCTCGCTTAGCGCGAAAATGGCGCTAAGCGAGCCTTCGAGGACAGAAAGCCCTTAAAAGCTTAAGTTAGCGAAAAAAGGGGAGAGCTTTCGGGAAGAAAGCAATAGAGATATACGTGAAAGATGCAGCAGAGGAAAACAGGGCAAGGGAGCACCAAAAACCTCATCTTTCAAGAGGATTCTAGGTTTTAGAGTGATTTCTAGGTTTCTAGAGGTGGAAGAGACATCTCTACCACTGTGTAATCTGAATTTTGCTTCCAAAACCCCCTATTGTAGCTGAAAGGTGATAACTTGCCATGGAAGGCTAAAGCTCTTGTTGGGAATTTCCGCT
Organism: Glycine soja; assembly: GCF_004193775.1. Taxonomy (NCBI): domain Eukaryota; kingdom Viridiplantae; phylum Streptophyta; class Magnoliopsida; order Fabales; family Fabaceae; genus Glycine; species Glycine soja. The sequence goes on from NC_041002.1 coordinate 48,899,240, forward strand.
GAGCCTTGATGTAAAACTCTTTACTAACTATTTAAAGTTGTTTTTATGTGTTCATTGCTTCTATCTGCATTTAATTCTTACATGTTTGTAGACTAATCACCCATGTGTGTGTAAAGTTAGGATTTTTAGCATTGGAAAGTGTTTTAAATCCTTAGAACTTGATAGGGTAGAGTAGAGAACTGTATGTCTGGACACAAAGTGTAGGGATTTAGTTTCTAATATGTTGTAATCTTAATGCAATTTGTTTAGGATAAGTTCGACGAGGGATCGAAGAACGAGGTTTAAATAGAATTAGCTCATTCATGTGAGGAATTGTGGTTTGGGGTAGTTGCCCTCAGCATAGAACACATAAACAACCTTAAATAGAGAAAAAAAATACCTAATTGCATCAAGTTACTTAATTGAAGGACCCAACGTTTTAAGCATCTGTTTATCTCTCACATTTAGGTAGTTAATTTTGTAGTTAACTTTAGGATTACAGAAAATATCTTTGCTTATTTCTATTTCCTGGTTTTATACAAATGTCTACTTATTGAATGAACGCTTTTCTGAATGAAACAAGCTCCCTGTGATTCGATACTCGGTTCTTACCGTTTTATATTACTTGTGACTCAATACACTTGCTGATAAATTTCACAGTAGTGTAGACTATCGCAAAACAACATCCTTGCATGATAGACATTTTATGTTTGTTTTGGTTGAATTACTCTTTTTGGAGACATGTTTGGTTGAATCGACTGCATGATTAGGATTAATTACGTACTGGTGAATTTTGTTTTGAAATTTCTGATTTTTGAGTGAGAACGCATTGTTTTGAGTGATGAAGTGTGAATTAAATGCGCATGACTGAAGCGGTTAGCTTGCATGACATGAAATTGTTGATGAAAAACTAAATGTTTCATATTACCGGGTGAGTTGTGTGAACCTTGATTGCTAGAGAACAAATGATTTTAATTCTTTGATTTTTGCATGATTCTTGGATTGCTTGAATGCATACATGATGTGGATATGATTAAGGCCCTGTTGTTTATTTTTAATTTTAGCCACTAAGCCAAATAGCTACCATGTTGTTAGTGAATGAATGAATCCCTTGCATCCTTTTGAGCCTAAATGTGAATGAATTTGTCATTGAGCCTTGAGTTGAATGTAAATGTCGTTGTTTTGTACCCTATCTTAGGTTATAGGAGAGCACTGTTATGGATCAAGACAAATTTTTCCTTAATTTGGCAATAAAATAAGGTTGGTGATTGTGAGAAAGTGGTTTTTCAGGTAAATAGGGAATGTGTGAAGGCTTTCCTAGAACCTAAGTGTTTGAATCCGAGAAAAACCATGATTTCTTCGTTAATCCGTCCACGTTACAAGCTTAATAAAGTCCTTAGTGATCCATATTGTATGTGTGTGATTGCATTGAATGAGATAATGTGCAAAGTTGGGAATGCTAATTTCAGTTGTTTTGATTTAAATACACATAACCATAACACTTGTGTGCTTGAAAGAAACACTATCCTCATGAGAAGTGAAGCATGGTTGATCTTCTTTGATGTTTGTCATACTTGCTAACCTATTTTATCTCCAAGTGCATTCTTCGCATGCTTCTATCATGAAAACTATGTATGACAAATGTGAACTTGAGAGTTAGAAATTGAAGTTGTTTGAAAGATATGTAGTTGTCTCAATTATTGGGGCTGATTACATTCTAAACATTGTCATTGACCTAACTTAGTGTAGTTTAGTTTACTTTTGCTTGAGGAGAAGAAAAGCTTTATTGGGGGAGTTTGATAATTGTTATGTATACGTAAATTGTGCAATTAAATCACACAACAATTATCTTATTTTTCCCTTTTTTATTAATTTTTTGTGTGTTAAACATTAGGATTTTAACATCTTCTGAGTTTTTATATAATAGGTACTAAAACTAGTAAATTAATAGTGTTTGGTGGTATACTTTTTTTTTGTAGAGACATAACATAAGACATGGAAGAGAGTTGAAGAACTAAAAAGTCACACTTAGCATGCCACCCTCGCTCAACGCTCCCCCTCTCCCCCCGCTTTGCGCCAAAAGTCACATGGGAAGTCCAGTTGTCACGTGCATGTGCACTTAGTGCATGGTGCACGCTTAGCACGTGATCAGTTATCCAGCTGGACTTTTTGAGCCGCACAACCTCGCTCAATGTATAGTTAATGTAGAAAAACATGATTGTGCTACATTTTAAAAGAAGAAAAGGAGGGAACATATTTTATCATTCATTTTCCATAGAGCACCAAAGGCTAGGGCATATCCATTGGAGAGAGACCACTCATTTGGAGTTGTTTGTTTCCTTTCCTCTCCATTTTCTTCCACTATCTTCACCCCTTATTGTATTTGTAAGCTTTTCATGACAATGAGAAACTAAACCACCAATTGTTGGGAGTTTAGCAACCAAACATTCTTGATGTAATGATTCTAACTATTTATTTAATGGTATTTCAATATTATTGTATCTTTTTTTGTGCTTATTATCATGTTTGTGTCTTGATCACCCATGTTCATGTAATGTTATAGGGTTTAGGCATTGAGAAATATTTATCTTCTAAGATCTGGAAAAAAACATTTGAATAATCTATCTCTAAGGATGGAATTTTATTATTTAGCCTATTTTATGCATCTTTGTTGATAATGCAATTTGTCCATTTCATCTCTTAAGGAATTAGGGGAGAAATTAGGTAGGTTAGGCTCTTTCATGTGACAAATCATGACTAGAGTAAGCAAGTAGATCTAGGTGATAATTGAAATAATATTGAATAGAGAAAAAATCATAAGCGTTACATAAAGAGTAGTTTTGATAAGGTGAGCCTTTAGCATACGTGTAATTTTGCATCGATCATTACTTCATTGTTTCAAGTGTTTGTTTTTTTCGCCCTTACACATGTTAGTTTTATAGTTTAATTTTATGTCAGATTTACATTTAATGTCACATGTTGTAAATATTTGATTCAATTCATTAATTGCTTAAAAATTGAATATATATATATATATATATATATATATATATATATATATACACACACACACACGTAAACTTTGAGTAGAGTCAAAGTTCCTGTGGACTCGACATTCGATTTTATCGTTTTAAGATATTATTTGAACGGATTCGTACACTTGCCAACTAATTAACACCAACATGACTTGTAATTTGGGAGGTGAGTATGTGATTTTTGAGCAGCAACCTAATATTTTTTTAAAAATATTTTAATGTTTTTATTTTTAATACATTAACCTTTTTTATATTTGTTACAATGCTAATTTGGTTAGCAGGAAGAATCAAACCTATGATCTTTCCCTCATTCTTTTCTCCCTTAATCATTCAACTCACCTTATTTCTTCAACTTCTTAATTAATTAGTTGGTCAAAAAGATAGTTAATAAATACTTCTATTTTTAAATACAATATTTTAGTAGAAACTATAAATAATAAACATAGTTTACTCTCGATTTTTAATATCCGAGGATAGTATTTAATAAAAGGCATTTATTAATAAATGCTTCGGATTTTAAATACAATATATTTTTTTAATTTCTTTCCTTTTCAAATTATTTAATACACCTATGAGAAACAAAAAGTAATAAATGCTTTCATTTTTAAATAAAAATTAACTTTTTTAAACAAGCAAATTAACTTTTTATCTCTTTCTTTTTCAAATTCTTCAATGCACTTGTCAGGCACAAATTCTTATTTGTATTAATTTTTTGATAATAAATATTAAAAAATTGAATAAAATCAATCAATCAAGTTAACGAGAGCTTAACCTAATTATTAGTGAGTGTTAATTAAATTGACTTTCAACTAACAAAAAATTATTCATATTGAACTTAATTTAAGCAATAAGCTGAATAAAATCTTATTAAGTGGAATTAAACTATCTAGATTTAACTTGATTGATTCATTTGATTAATCTCATTCCCAATCCTATTATATATAAACTTCTTAAAGTAATTAATAATATTATACAAGTAATCACTCAAGCATTGAGTATCTATGAATTTAATCATTAAGTTACATTCTACTAATTCTTAGAGATCAATTTGAAAGATTTTTTAATACTTGAAAAAAGAATGCTTAGTATGATTTTTAATACTTTAAGAATTACTTATATAATTGTTTTACTTTATAATTTACAGACTATTTAGAAGAGAGGACAATACTTGAGAGAGATGAAACTGAAACTGTGGGGTTATATTCAAATATGAAAGTAAAAGTAATTAATAAAAGTCTGACTTTCACATTTAATTTTCGGTTCTAGTGTAATAAATATTAATTGATATAGTCTGTAATAAATATTATAAATAGTTAAATACATTATTGTTGATATAAATATTTTGAGGGATATTTTGAAAATTCTAAATTAATTTAATTAGATTTATTGCACTATAAAAAGATCACAATAGATAGGGATCCGGGTACGTCTTCATGTTGTAACGGCACTTCTCTTTACACATATCTGGAGTCTCTCTCACTGTTACTTGGTTGGTTTTCATTTCCCTTCAAAATTGAACTACATCTATTATTTGTTATTTGATTGCGCTTATGGATCATTTGTCTCTTTGATGTGTCTTCTAGTTCGATGTTGGTTTATAGGAGAATTTAGATTTAGATCAAGTTGTTAATTTCTTTAGTCTGTTTTTTTTGGCCCCCAGCGGGATTGAGATTCAATCTCAAGTCTCGAAGTCCTTTGAAAAATTTAGACACTCAATTTTTTATCTTCTAATTCTTAAAATAAAAAATTGTGCTGTCTCGGTGTGTGTGTTTTTATGCTAGAAAAGTCTAATGTTGAAAAAAAAAAGAAGCTTTTTTCTTCTCTTTTCCCCTTAATTACCCAACTTTTATTGATATTATTGTATAAGTTTTCACTATCTTTTTTATATGATTTTTTTATGTGTTTGGGAATGATATAAATATAAAATGGTTGCATATATAAAGTATGCATTTTTCCATAAGCAGTTGTATAAATCATTCATTAATTTTAAAATCGTATGATATCTGTTTACTGAAAACTTTCGTTCTTTAATCTTTTTTATTTTTAAATATAGCTTACTAGAATTTTCATTTCTATTGAATAGATAAAAAAATTTAAAGACTAAATTACCTTCCTCTCTCAATAAAAAAAAAATGCATTCAAATGGATTTGAATTCATTTTTTAAGGAAGAAAAATGTATGCATTAGGAAAGAGAAAATGAAATATATTAAATGTGTTTTAAATGAGGAAAGAGATCAAATATAATTACTAACATAAACATATGTCAGGTAATAAACATATCCCAATAATTCATTGATTCCAGAGTAATGGTTTGATCCCTTTAAATAAAATTTTAAATTTAAGTTAAAAAAATATCAGTCAGATTTCTTCTTGAAATTTATTATCAACAAAGGTAAAAGATAATTCACATCACATATTATGATAATAAAAAATTATATTAATTCTAAATTTTAGTGTGTTTTAAATAAGAGGAAAGACAAATGTATTATAATAATATTTCAGGACAAAAGTTATAAAAATGATGTCGTGTGTGTTTCTGTAAATACTTTTTTGACGTTAAAGATTTTTACTTTGACGTTACCTTACAACATTTTTAATTTGTACAAAAAATAATAATTAATTTTATAAAAAGAATACTGTATTTAACAATATAATCTCTTACATATTTATGTGTGTGAGAGAGTTTTCCTTTGGTCAAAAGTGGTCAGAGTTATCATCAATTGTTGTTATGTAACTTATCCGAGTCACATGAGCTGAGGTTGACTCTTATGAGATTTTCATGTATTTCTCTTTGGACGAGCTTCCATTTGCTTTAATAACATGGTTTAAAATTATTATTCTTAAATAAATCTTCATGTTTGTTACACTTTCCTTTTTTTTATATTTTTTTTGTTTTCAATTCTAAAAACAGGTGTTGATTTTGCCGTCTTGTATTGTAAAAAAGAATGGTGATAATTAATAATTGTGAAGACAATGCTATTACAAGCGAAGGCGCCACAAGTGACAACGTTGATGGTATGGTCTCTCAAAGAGTTAGTTCACGTTTGAGAAATCAGCCTAAGAACTACTGGGGAAATGATGACAATAAGAGAATAAAGAGTGGTACAGATGAGGACCATAATATTGGAGAGAGAACCAAACTCAAGAATACATGCTCTCATTCAATCAATTCGAGCGACAATTCACTTGTGTTTGATAAGCAAGATTTTGAAGGTATTTTAAAGATTAAAAAGTTGCTGAGAGACACAAATATCTATAGACTTCAATCCGACGAGGTATTAAAACTAATACACTACACATTTTATTTATTATTTTCTCCTTGATTTCTCATTCCACATTATTTATATAATCATTTGTGTTTTTTGTTTTCAATTAGTTCGTGAACTATAGAAAAAAATAAAATATAGTTCTCTTCTTTTTTTGGTATGTCATTTCCATCTTCTTATTATCACTTAGGCGTATAATTGAGAAAGCAACAGATATATTGTCATTTTTTTTTCAAAATACAATAAAAATGAGTCTTTTGGCCGGTGAACACATTTCAAGGTCCAGCCAAAAACATTTCTCATACTTCTACTCATGATTGAGATACTTGAACTTGATATTTTCGATCTTTTCACGACTATGGAAGTGATAGTTCTTTGTAGTAATTGAAATGGTATTTGTTGTTCGATGTGTAAAATAATGAACATATGAATGCCCATTATTGGTGTTTTTGAATGTACTCTTAAGTTATAATAATGAATATTCCACACATAATTTTTTTTCTTGTACATTCTATCAAATTTTCATTATCTTGCAGATTAATGTTGAGAAAAGCATGTCTGAATTGAAGGGATGTGATAATCTTATAAAGAAGCTTCGACGAGTAGCAATAAATGTAAATAAGCTCGTAAGATTTATGATTATTTGATTGTTATTTTATTTTCCTACAGGTCAAAATTGGATCTCAAACATGGTTTTATCACTCTTTATAATTGAAGTGTCAAATTTTATCACATAATGCATGTGTTTCAAACATTTATGTGCATGTTGGCATGAATTAAGATTTTTCTTAATTTCTTTCTTTTTTCATGACAAAGTCAAATCCCCTCCCCATACTAGCATGATGTTTCTTGTTTATTTAGCAAATAGTGACATTTAGATATGGGCTTCTTGTTATTTATACCTTGTGCAGAATGATATATGTTTTCCTTTAACCATACAATTAGTCAAGAATTTAGGTTTCGTTCTTAAAAATTGCATCACTGTTTCACATTTAAGTTGTTTTTTTGCTTATGAAATTCATACGGTGTTGTTTGTACTCTTTTCTTTTTTATTTCTATAATCACTTTCATGAGTTTTTTCTTTTTCCAGCATAGTTTGCACTTGTATTGCATTTTTACTCCAATGATGATATGTGGCATTCTAAGTTCTAACATTTGACTTCACTTCTTATGTTAGGTTGCTGAAGGACAAATATCCAGAGCACCTTCTATTCATCCTTTGTACGTATACGTATTTGTATACCCTCTTAAAGAGTTGTAGTGTGTAAGCTCTTTAAATATGCATCGAATTTGTAATTGAGCTAAATAGGATATGGTTTTCTTAGTTTGATTTGTAGGGACCTCAGCTATGGTCTAGAAGCCATACCCATTCCAGTTACAAATGAGATCGATGATTCTCCTATCACACCTATCGGTAAGTTCAATAAGTTTAAGGTAGCAAATTCTGTTAGAAGATATAATAACAAAATTTCAAAGTCAGCGCAATTTTATTTTTTTTAGAAATTTTCACTTTAGAATTCAAAGTACGTAACTATATGAATTATTGCTTGACTCTATAAAACTATATTTTGGCATAATCTAGCTCCATTTTTTTAACAAATTTTCTATGGTTCAATATCATGTGTATTGTTTACTTGGTATTTTTACTTCTTCTGATGCTTTATTTAAGATTTTTTTTTATATCAAATCACTAACTTGGAGTTAGCATTAACATTGTTTTAAAATTTCAGACTTTACATATATCACATCTATCCAAGTTGCAAAAAACGTGAAAGTTCCATCTAGTGATGATTATGGCTGTCAATGCAAAGGAAATAGTTGTAGAATTAACAAGACTTGTTGTTTTAGACTAAACAACATGTATCCATATGTTCGTCGTGGGAACTGTAGCAGGTGATAATTTAGTTTTGAGTTTTATTTTCTTCTATTTAATATATAAGTTTATTGTCATTGAAGACACCAAAAGTTGGAGACCTAGCTACCTTGAGTAAATACTATAAATCTAGATAATAATATGACCTATATATATTAATTTAGTTTACTTATATATCCGTTACCTTCAATTTGAATATTTGAAATGGTCGAACAATCTGCACAATTTGTTCCTTTTCCTTCTTGCATTTCATTTAGGGCTATAGTTTTTATCAAGTCATATGATTTCCTAGCTTGACTTTTTGTTCCACTAGTTAATGTCGTAAGCCTATACCTTTATAAAGAACATCGGTGCATTGATAATCGTAGAAGTTACAATTTTATTAATTATAATCTTTGAAGCTTATTGTATATAATGCAGAGTTTGGTATATAAATATTTGAGGCATTATAAGTATTTAAACTACTAAAAAGACATGCACGTCCAATTTCAGAAAACATTAATACCCAAAACCTAAGTAGACTTTTTTAGATATCTTCAATAAGTCATGTAATTAACATTCCTTGTTGGCTACCTTTAGATTGGTCGGAGCTAGAGATATTGTGTTTGAATGTGGTCCAAGATGTGGATGTGGACCTGATTGTGGCAGTAGAGTATCTCAGAAGGGTTTGCAGTACCAGCTTGAGGTCATTTATCCATTTTTTTATTTTATTTTTTAAATTTTAGCTATCACTAATGTGTGGATACATGACAAATTCATAATTGTATTTCTTTTGCCTAGGTTTATCGTACGTCTAACAAAGGATGGGCTGTTAGAACTAGAAATTTCATTCCTATTGGAGCTTTAGTTTGTGAAGTTGTTGGAGTACTAAAGAGAACTGAAGACTTGGAGAATGCTTCACACAATGACTACATTATTGAAATTGACTGCTGGGAAACTATAAAAGAGATAGGTGGACGAAAGGTAAGAATATTAATGTTATTCATTTAATTGAACTCAATTTTAATTTAAAAGTTTTTTGAATGATATGACTTTTTAGCTTGAATGTTTGATATTAAGTAGTTATTAATATCATAAATGAGTTTTTTTATTTGTATAAATTGTATTACTTTATAAGACATTATAAACGTAATAAAATACTAAGTTTTATCTATTTATATCATGATATTCAAAATTGTATTGGTAAAAGGTTAAAAAAATAAAAGAAAAATTACAAAATTCAACCAGAATGATTGGAAGTATTTGTGCAATATCAACATATATAGATACATTTGTTTGACACAAATACAACGAATTTACAACTATTATTTAGAATTATCCATGCTTCTGATACCTAGTTAGTCCAGTACACTATAACAAAAGGAATTAAATTAATAACCATAGTGTATCCTTCAATTCTTTGCAATATGCTTGTTTGGCTATGGTCACTTAGTCATACTTCTAAGTATATATTTATTACATTACTTGAAAGAGTGATATTAAGATATTTTGCATTGATCTTTTTTCTCAGAAACGATTGCCTGACGAACCATTGCCTGCAAAAATTTTCCTTGGACAAAAGGATGATGAGACAACCAAAAATGAGCCAGAGTTCTGTATAGATTGTAGTTCTTTTGGTAATGTGGCTAGGTTCATCAACCATAGTTGTGATCCTAACCTATTTGTTCAATGTGTTCTGAACTCTCATTATGGGGTCAAACAAGCTCGACTCGTACTATTTGCAGGAAGAAACATTCGTCCTAAACAGGTAAGAATCTTACTTAAAGTACTATTATTAACAATTTTGTTAATCAAATATCCAATCATCTTCTCCGCTTATTATTATTGTCAATAATTACCTAGCTACTAAGTTATTTGGTGTTGATATGATCTCATCTTTATAATATGTTGATATACATATATATTGACCATTTGTATCTTGTTGTGAATTGAATCATTTCTTCATCTCTATGAGAATCAAGAACATCTCTTTTGAGATTTAAACTTTGTGAAAAAATTCACTAGTGCGAATTGGCTATGCATCATATGTTGTCCTTAGATAAACAGTTAATGTGCTCACTAAATTGGATTTTCAATCCCCTTTTTTTACTAGTTGTGAATAGAATCATATTATCCACTTGAGATTTAAGAACATTTCTTCGCCTAATTCACTTTCTCTCCTTTTTACTCTTAATATTAATGCTCAAATTATTAACCTATGCCACCTTTTAAAGATTGGTGTTATGCTATGATATACAATATTGCTAGGTACATGCCTCTTAGATGATTACTTTCTACATATGGGCCATCTTTCTTGGAATGATAAAACGTGTTATTGTTTCAACAGGAACTTACTTATGACTATGGTTACCGACTTGATAGTGTTGTTGATGCCGATGGAAAAATCAAGCAATTGCCATGTTACTGCGGTGAAGCTACTTGTCGCAAGCGTTTATACTAGTTCGGTAACACAGCAATGCACATTTGTCTGATTTTAGAGTGGAGTTATTACACAAAATTGTGTTTAAAAATGATGACCCAAAATTTGAAAGCGTGTATGAGTTGATTAAATATGGATCTTGGGTTTGCTTGAATGTCTAATAAGATGAACAATTTTTCCTTTTCTTTTTATGATTGATCGATGAACCTCATGAAAGACTTCAAGGAAATTGAGTCAATTGCTGTATAAGAAGGGTTGAATGTTATTTGGCATGGCTACTATGTTTGGTTTTATATCATGGCCCTTATTACCCCTCATTTAATACATTGATTTTCTTGCCTATTTATTGTTTTTGTATAATTATTACTAATTTATATGAAGACATCAATGCGTTTGGTTTTATATCATGAATATCTAATATGAGATTTTGGCTAATTTTCACGTAACATGTATTTGAGGTTTATTTATTTTTCTTATAAATTAAAAAATATTAATAAAAATGTGATGGCACAAGATTATATAATAATTTCTCTTCAAACACATTTTTAAAATTTATTGAAAACTATAAAATTATAAGTGTAATTCATTAAATAAAAAATGAAATAACCTATAAAATTTTATAATTTTTAATAAACTTTTGAACAATAATAAAGAATACTTTAAAAGAGTGCGATAACACATTTTTTATTTATTTTCTTCTAGTAGTAAGTTTTTATTTCGATGCACTAAAAGTAAAGGCCGCTACGCTAAGAACTAGGGGGAAGACAAAACCTGCAAAATCGTACCACATAAGAAGGGGAATGCACTACATAGGAGGATCTGAAACAAAATATAAATCTACATGTAATTCTATGGTATATACGTGCCTTCAAACCAGTTTGCAACCATGCATGTTGACTTCCCTAACCACGTGAGAAATGTAGTATATCAAGGAACTGAGATAAGCAATTCTGAATGACACACAAGATACTCCTATAAGAATGATGCTGAAAATTTCCATCCCCAATAAGGATGACCACAACCTACCGAAAACATTTTCCATAAGCAGTAAACATACATAAATTTAGCGTTTATATCAAGAAATTTGCGTAGTTACACCAGTATTTCTTTTTTAAAAAAACGTAGTTTTTAAAAAGTATATTAGATTGGACAATTAATTTGTTGACTACCATACTTAAGTGCAGGTAACGGATTCAATCGTAGGTATAAGTACCCAATAAAAAAAAATATAAAAATGAATACTAAAGTTGCTAATCATATATATATATATATAAAAGCAGATATAGGTACTTTTTTTCAAACACAAGAATGAAAACAAGTATTATAATCCCTAATCAGCAATAACAAAGTGTTATGTGTATCAGCATGATTGATATTCACTGCGCTTGTGGGCTGTGGCACAACACTTTCTCGTCTCACCTTAAAAATGGTTAATGTATATTTAATCCCTTTCTTGACATGAGAATTATCAAATAAGACGACAATTTAAGGACGGTACAGAGGTAACCATATCAAGATAATATATAGGAATTATGAATAAACAAAGTAACGAAGGAAATACAATGGACAGAGATAACAGAAGTAATGTTTTTTTTTTTACATCGATAATAGTGATACTATTCCCTACACAAGTAACAAATAATATCATTGCTAACAACCTAATTTTGATACTGCCAACTGGTTTCATTTCAGAATTGCAAGTTTATCTACGTTTATCGTTCTATGTGGTACTAATACATTCAGAGATCCCCTACCATATTCTTTTCTTCTAATTTTAGAACTCTTATTCATTTTTTCACCTATCCTTGTAACACTGGTAATTTCTTCTGTCTCCAGCGTTAAACCTTCTTGCCTCTCACTTTTTACAATGACAACCTGTTTAGGTAGCTTATAAACAGGCTCGGGTGGAGTTGATTTAGCAAAAGCCACTGTGGTTTGATAAAGGAGGTCATCATCCAAAAATTCATCGTCTAAAACTAGTGCACTGCCTTTCTCAACAGCTTGCTCCAACAGTGATAAAATTCCTTCCGTGCAGAGTGCAGATCTTGAGGTCTCACTAACATCTGCTGCTCCTGGAAACTTGTCAGAATAAGGATCTACTATGTTACTCACAGAATTGTTATTAGTTCCAGGCAACATTTGTGGCTCGCAAGAAGCGACCATGGCATCTTCTGTAGTTTCAGCTTCACAGGATTTCATAGAAAGTGAAGCAGCATCAGTAACCACAGACACCAGTTGGTTGCTATTTTCTGTGGGACAAGACACAGCCTTGTACAAACTCACATCATCTGAATTAGATAAAATGCTTATGTCAAGAGGTTCATTGCTTAGATTCTCTACTGGATTATTCTGTAGACACAATGCTGACAATTCTTGGGCATCTGAAGGCAGTTTATTGGAATTTCCATTGTCAACATTAATTTTATTGGCTTCCTTGTCATCATCTCTGGGATCTGGTAAAGAGGGCCTCCAATTTTGTCCCCTCCACATAAGTATGTGGTCATTTTCAAATGAAAGCAGTGCGCATGGCACAAGATCCTAAAGTATTTGGAAGAAAAAATGTTACTTATAACATAATTAACAAAATTCAAGTTACATAAGTCAATCCTTATTAAGTTCAATATTGAAAGCAAAGTTTAGGTGAACTAGGTTATACCTTTAGTTTTGCTCCAATCCTTCGATAGTCACTTGTATTTAGTTCCTGGCAATTTATTCGCACAAGCTCACACTCTTCAAATGCCTCTCTGATATTAGTCACAAGGTCCCAGTAAACACCATTTTTTCCTGATACAACAAAAAGACATGCGCGTGTCAGTTTGAAGAAAGAACAAAAAATTTCATTTCTTGTTATAATGAATGTTCAAAACAATCTACCTAGCTTGCATATGGGCATTAAGTCCCTTCCCTTTTGACGCATTTCAGTTGCTTTTTCAAGTGTTAGACCTTCTGGAACTCGTTTAATTAGCCTAGGATATACTGGAGACACCGGTTTCCACCGCATGAAAGGAAATCGTGGACGAGTTTCATAGTTGTAGTTTTTGCCCCGGAAAAGGTACACTGTGCCAGCCTGTCTGTAAATGATTTTTCCTCCAGTCCTTTCCTGGCAAAACCAGGCAACATGACATAAGACACAAAATGAGTTCTTTATTTCCAAACCTTCTCAAAGCATAAAGAAACACGTTTATACTCGTGTTAAACTGGTAAGAGCATGGACCAAATGATCAGACTTTAGAAGCAGAAGAAACAAACCTCTAACTGCTGGCACACATTATCCATATCCACAGTACACACTCCTCTGCACTTTATCTTGCACGCACTACGCCGCATCCAATAAGTATGTATATTTTCCAACATGTTATGTGTCAAACCATCCCTGCCTAAAACAAAAAATTTGAGTGCATAGACAAAACTAAACTTTCCATTCCCAATAAGTGCATATTCATACGAATGATCACCCCACTCGGACATTCTCATCCAACATCCAGTATTTTACCAATTCTGATTCAATGTTAAAATAATCTCACAAACAAGGTTTCACAAAAGGATGAATCCTAGGTACAATTTTTTAAGTGTTTTTAGTGTTGATCTGTTACGAAAGTTAAGAGTTTTACTTACCTCAATATTCAAGGTCAACTTTAAATGTCAATATTGTATATTTTACCCAAGTGAAATACTTAGAGAATAATACTAAATCCTTGTTTGAATAAATTTTTCTATAAGCACTTATTATAGAAGAAGAGAATAAGAAATAAAATGAATTGAACTTCTCTCGTACAATAAAATCAACTTATACACTTAACTTATAGAAGTTCTCTCATTTAAATTTTCAAAAAAGCTGAATTCAGCTTATGAGAGAAATAAACTCAATTCATTATTTAAACTTATACACTTAACTCTCATAGAAGTTCTCTTCTTATAAGTACTTACGAAACTTTTAAGAGAAGCTGAATTCTACTTATCCAAACAGGACCTAAAGTACAATTAAAGAACCTCTTCTAAGTAATATCCTTATTAGACTCTTACATTTCTCTAAACAAAGCAATATAAACTACAAAATACTAATGAAAAATATAAGCCCTTCATATCATAAGGATACACATACAACAGCCCTATAACAATCACATTATCCAAATTATCAAAAAAGTAAAAACACAAAAATAATATGAAAATATAATATCAGAATTTTTTAATTATAATATACTCAATACTCTCTAGAATTATAAAATTAAAAGAAGAAAAAAAAACAGAAAATACCAATGTTAAGCTGGCGCGAAGATTTCTCTGTGGCTTTAATCAAGCGATTGATTTCGTCCTTAGTCAACGGTTCTCCCAATACCTCATCTCTCGACTCCCAAACCGGACCGGCCAACCGAACCGGTTGAACCTCTTCCTCATCCGGCGGCGGCAGAGCCAGCGCGTGGAAGTCCTTCACCGTCGTCTTGCTCGGGGGCACCGGGTTCCGCCCCGTCCATGGCCGCGGCAAGGAGGCCGGTCCGAACGGCGCGAATGGCGGCTCGCGCAATTTCACCGGCTTCGCATTCGGAGTCTCAGTGTAACTGAACCTAAACTCGAACGGCGCGCCGTCGACGACGTAGGAAACTCCGTCGTCGCCGATTCTGACGTTCTCCGGTCCCGGCCGAAATTCGAGGCTCGCGGCTCGCGAAACCACGGGGTGCGAATCGAGTAAGGGTTTCGGCTTCGGCGGCGGCTTGGAGTACTTCGATTTCTTCCCCGGAATTGAAGGTTGTGACGGGGCGGAGGGAGTTCCGAGGGATTTGAACGTTTCGGCGGCTGCGGCGGAATCGGCGGCGAAAGCGGTGTTGGTGATGTTGTCGGCGGCCGTGAAGCGGCGAGTGCGGCAGATTTCGTCTTCGATTTCCTGGATAGTTCGGCGGCGCCGGTTGAACTTCTCGGCGTTGGCGTTGTTCCAGCGCGAGAAACGGAGCTCCGTGGAACAACGATCGCGAGTCGGGTTCGGGCAAACGGGTGGAGAAAATATGGGTAATTGGATTGCCACCTTCAGAAGCACATCCATTTGTTCTTGTCTCGGTTTTGCTCTGCCATAAACCCTTCATAAAACTCAATCACGAAGGGCATTTTCGGAAATATATATCATTTCAGAAAATACAAAAGATTTGTTTGTTTTTTCTCGACTTAATTTCACATTTATTTTTCTTACTATAGTTGAAATTCAAGTTTCGTTTTTTTGTTAAGCTTGATTTCTATCATTTTAATTATGTACTTTTGTTTTATCTATCATTTTGATATTTAGTATTTAATTGAATAGAAATACAAATATAGCACTCATGCATTCCTGCATTGTCTGATCAACATTTTTAATGGATATATCAAATTAACGAATAAAATAAAATTACAGAATTAAAATCATTTAATACTTTGTATAAAAAATTAATTCAAATTTCAACAATGATAAGATAAATAAAAATACAATTAAGTCTTTTTTTTTTCTTTCAAACACTTGAGTTCTTATCATAGTTAAACAAGTAAAATTCAAATTTGCATGAGGCAAATTAATGTGCTGATGCATTGGTCAGCACTGACCAACCTTGGGAGTAGAATGGAGGGGGAGTTTTTGATGTTTGGGCAATTGTCTTGCTTTTTTTAAGCCAATTGTTTATTTTTTATTTTGTGTGAACTGTGACTCTATGTTAATTGTTATGTAGTGTTTTTTTTTTTGGACTTTTTAGCCCGTTGAAAACTAAAAGAACAAAAAACTCAAATTTAGACCAGAAAATAATCCTAAAAGGTTTAAGGAACATTGTCTAAATTTTGTTCCCTTTTTTTAAAATTAAACTTTGTTCTAAAAATAAAAGTTTTCCAATATTTTAGGCAATGGCAACAGCGACGTCGTTTTTTCATTTTCGGACAGTGGCATCAACGTAATTATATGCACTAACAAGGATATACCATTTTCTGTTGCTTTTGAGCAACACTACTACACTCTACAGCCAACTGAGAAACTGTTGAAATTGCACGGTTTTAAGGTAATAATGTTCCTTGATCTTCCTTTTTCTGTGTTTTACGGTTAAAGGGTGTTTGGTTCTGTTTGCAAAGTTGAAGTCTTTGTTGCTCGTACTGAAGATTTTCATCTAAATATGGTACTGTTTATTCTTTCAGTTTGGGGGAAGTTAACCGGTTGAGTTTTATATGAAATGGGTATATCTGTTGTAGCCATGAAGTTGCGCCATGTTGCAATTAGAAGGCTATCAGTTGTTGGCATGTTCGTTGCAGTGATAGTTGTTTTCCAATGTTGTTGGACAACTTATTATTCTGTGTTGGATGCTGGTGGGAGCTCAGTGGCTTTGCCAATTGAAGTTTCCATTTCTGGAACTTCAGAAAAGAAGGGTGTGTTTAGATCCACATCAGCAACCAATGTTATGCTTAATGCTACTTTTGTCTCTCATTCAAAGGAATATGATTCTGAGAAAGAAGCTGATTTGGACCATGAATTGGAATCTGATGGGGGCAGAAATTCA
Source organism: Glycine soja (assembly GCF_004193775.1). Classification (NCBI taxonomy): domain Eukaryota; kingdom Viridiplantae; phylum Streptophyta; class Magnoliopsida; order Fabales; family Fabaceae; genus Glycine; species Glycine soja. The sequence goes on from NC_041002.1 coordinate 48,916,310, forward strand.
AGAGAGGGACACATTCCCAATAATAAGGGTTTTAAAGTGGGAAATCATAAGGATGCAATTTACAGTTTCACTCAGAAAAGACCCAAGTATGCTGTTTTGAGCGCATCTGATATGTTGCTTGCTGTAAAAAAACCTTCAAATGAGAGTAGAATACAAAGTGTGGAAATGGAATCTCAAAATGAGAAACCACAAGTGTTGAAATCTCCTTTGTCCATGTCGAAAAGTAAACCTAAGATGGGTACTTCATCAACGAGGAGTAAGTTGGTGTGGCCAACTTCAATAACACAGATGAACTCTTTGATGCTTCAGAGCTTTAATAGTTCTGCTTCTATGGTATGGATTTCAGCTTTTTGGTTCCAATTTGAGCCACTGTGGAATCTTTATGGAGTCCTAATTTTTCATGTATTATGTATTGATGACAGAGGCCAAGGTGGTCTTCTCGACGGGACAGGGAACTCTTATCTGCAAAACTAGAGATTGAAAATGCCCATGCCATATCAAATTCTTCTGGACTTTACGCTCCTATTTTCCGGGATGTTTCCAAGTTTTCAAGGTATCCTGGAAATTCTTCAATATGTTAGATGTATAGCATTAAGATATAGAGTATTATTGTTCTTTCTCATATTTCAGTTGCAAGTTGTCCTGTATTTTTCGGTTAGTGTGCTACTATGATTTGATTAAATTTGGAATTTTTAAAATCAATTTCAAGAATCCAATTGTCATTTAATGCTACAAGTTTATATATGCACATTGTCAACTGGACTTCCCCTGTACCATCAATAATATGGAGATCATCCCATTTATTGGCCTGAACCCCCCACCTCTCCCCTATTATTTCTGTCTTAACCTGTGTTCATGCATAGGTCTTCTTTTAGTAGACAACTGAAACACATCTATACATCTGTTCTTCAGGAGTTATGAACTGATGGAGCGCAAGCTCAAAGTTTTTATCTATAGAGAAGGAGCAAAACCAATATTCCATCAACCAAAGATGAGAGGAATTTATGCCTCAGAGGGGTGGTTTATGAAATTGATGGAAGGAAATAAAAGGTTCATTGTGAAGGATCCCCGAAAAGCTCATTTGTTTTACCTACCATTCAGTTCACAAATGCTAAGGGTTACTCTTTCTAACCCAAAGCAAATGGAGCAACACCTTGAGAAATATGTGGAGCTAATTGCAGGAAGATATCGTTTCTGGAACAGAACTGATGGAGCAGATCATTTTCTTGTTGCTTGTCATGATTGGGTGTGCTTCCAATGAATAACTTCTATTAGTATTTATGTAACATTTTTACAGGATAGTACTGGTAAAATTCTCTTTTAAGATTGGCATCCTTTTAGAAAATGCTTTTAAGCAAACAACCATATATCAATTCAGAAATTTGATCAGATCATACATCAGCTACATATAGTTGAATTGATCACAAGGTGGCTCACTCACACAACTTGACGAGTGTAGAATTCATTTTTTATCAGAGGACCTTGTTTCTAGAATGATGTGGCTAAGTTATGCCATTGCTCATAGTTGTTAAATACTTGTTATGCTAAGTCACGGAATAATTTTTTCCTGCTAGAAGTCCTATAACTTGTTTTACACAAAAGAATTTGATTGAAATCCTAATCTAATTTTTTTCCTTTTGAAAATTTTCCACATAGTGCTTATGTATCTAGTGAAAAGGGATACAGTCCCCATGCTAATATTACTTCAACTTGCTGAACCTGGATCTATGGTGCAGCTTAAATTTTATGCAATATTAACATAGTGTGATGTATACAATTGCAGGCCTCCCGAATCACAAGGCAACCAATGAAAGGTTGTATTAGGTCTCTTTGCAATTCTAATGTTGCTAAAGGCTTCCAAATAGGGAAGGACACTACTCTACCTGTCACATATATACACTCTGTGATGGATCCACTCAAAGAATGTGCAGGGAAACCTCCCTCAGAAAGGTCTGCTCTGGCCTTTTTTGCAGGAAGCATGCATGGTTATCTCCGTCCTATCCTGCTAAAACACTGGGCGAATAAAGAACCTGACATGAAAATATTTGGTCCAATGCCACGTGATTTGGAAGGTAAAAAGATGTATATGGAATATATGAATAGCAGCAAGTATTGCATATGTGCTAGAGGCTATGAGGTTCACACCCCAAGAATAATTGAGGCCATTTTTTCTGGGTGTGTGCCAGTTATCATATCAGATAATTATGTGCCTCCTTTATTTGAGGTATTGAAGTGGGAGGCATTTTCCCTGTTTGTTCGTGAAAGGGATGTCCCAAGTCTCAGAGACATACTTCTCTCAATCCCAGAAGAGAAGTACCTGGCACTGCATTTGGGAGTAAAGAAGGTTCAGCAGCACTTCCTGTGGCACAAAGTTCCTGTTAAGTATGACTTGTTTCATATGATTCTTCACGCAATATGGAAGAATAGGCTTTCTCAGATTAGACCCAGGTGATGATATCATTGATGTGAACAAGATAGTGTTGTTAGGGTGGGAAGAAAGTTAGTATATGTCAGCGTGAAATACTACCAAAATGATAGACTAAGCAACTTTGATAGTAAAAAGTTATTTCTCAAGCTTTTAATATGTTGGAAGGCTTATAAATCCAAGCTGCACTACGATTGCCCGGTTGAACTTTACCCTCTCTTTAATCTCTTGGGCTAATATCATTTTTGGTTACTGTAAATGGTCTTTTGGGCTGTTGTATAAATAAAATTCTTCCGAAGCCATTTGAGGTTTACCTTTCTTGTCCATGTTTCTAGAATGCATGATGAAACAAATTTTCCAAACGAGCACTCATTTCTTATTTAATGAAATGTCCAATTCTAGAGGTCTCTATGCATTGAAATGTTCAATCATTTCTCTACAGGATTGCCCTAGATTACAAGTTACTTGTCTTTATTAGAAGTTTCTTTGTTAAGCATGACATCATTATATTTTTTGCATAATGTTAACAATGCTGCACTATGGGTACTAGTACTTTAGAGGTACAAGTAGATGCACAGAAAGTTTTATGGACACGGCTTCAACACATAGTCTAAAAAGTTGGCAGCACATTTTTTGCAGCCTTAAATTGGTGTTGCAAAGGGCAAACTATTATGTAAGAGAAATAACTGCTTGCAGATACGAGATCTATAATTTTTGCAGCTTTTTACAATAGTAAACTAAGTGCTTGTAGATGGAGGTAAGTGTATATATACCAAGCACATTGTTAGATTCGCTAGTTAATGGGTCATCCCACAAACTAATTACCTTTATTAAATATTATTGATTGTTTTATTTACTTAGATAAAACTATTTGATGTCTGGTTAGGAGTATTTGATTAGTATATGTTGACATCTTTTGTAGTATTTGAATATTTATAATTTCTTGATGTAAAAAGTTGCAGATATTAAGTTTTTTATTCTTTATTTGATGTTTGAGTGATGTAGATGATTTTTTTTTAGATATTATTATTTCATTAATCCTTGTATGTTTTATTATATTTTATTTGATGTTTGATTTTTTTCAGTTTTTATCAAGCTCCTTATATTTTCTTCAGGTTTTTCAATTATTTCTTTTTTTTTGTACACTTTTCAAATTTTATATTTTGTATTATTAAGTCTACAGACCAGTCCATTAGCTTGCAGGCAAAACGCAAATTAGATTAAAAAAAACAGTCTATTTAATGAGTGAGTTAGCTAGGTTTAGCCCATTTAAACGCAAATCAAACTAGACTGAACTAAACAAAACCACTGAATTTGTAATTTTTAATAATAAAATACAAATTTCTGCTGATGTTGATCCTTTTCTTGAAAGAGTAATAACCTTTTCACCTCCAGCATTAAATACACTACAAACAAATAACTATGCATCAATTGAGTATTGTCACATGTGACATGTAAATGAATTGTTATGTTTTAAGTTAATTGTTCAAATCAGATGAAGCGGAATTATCAATGCATGGTGTAGTATTTAGTTTTTCTTTACAAAAAAAAAAAGTATTTAGTTTTCTCTTCTGTTAACTAAATCTTTGCACTCGATGTTAGTGCTACCCATGTGTTGTGCATAAGGTCACACGTGTGCTTTTTTCAACATTAAGTATCTTTTTATTAAGAACATATTGTAAAATTTTAGAAAAAATATTTACATGATTTTTTTTTTCTTTTGACATACTCATAAATATTCTTTATGGGAAGCCATTATGCTCTAACGAACTAAAATTATTATACAGGACAAACTTCTTCACAGATATTCAATATAAATGAATCCCTATGATTCAAACTCAATTTATGTATTATTGTTTGATTTAGAAGCTTGATTAAAAGATATATAATATTTTCAATTTAAGCTTTGTGTATTATAAAATTGATAAAATAATACCATATTTTTTTCTTCTAAAGCACTGAAATAAGTTTTATCTCTCAATAAAATTTGTTTGATACGCATATTTAAGGAATTTAAGAAACTCAGTCATCTATTAGACCTTATTGGAAACCAATGAAAGGACATTCTCTTTCTTTTGTTTTGAGGCATAGGCTACTACATCTACCACATAATCCTTATTTTGATTAACAATGAAATAAATGAAGCCACATTGGAATTGAATAGATACATATTGTGATCGCGAAATCTCGTGTAACTGTGTTGTAAGTATCATAGTTAACTGTTACTGCATCTACATCACCGGGTCGGGCCATTAGCACTCTTTACCTTAACTTGCAGAAAGTCCAACAGAACCTTTGTGACCCGTGCAAACAATGAAGCCGGTGTTAATTGTGAAAATAATTACAAAGCCTTGGTTCAGCTACGAAAGATTTTTTCTTTATGTTGATTTTTAGAATATAAATTCATTAAAATGTTATAAATATCTTTAATAAAAAAAAACAACATTTACATCATAAGTATTACATTGTCAATCAATTAAAACCTATTATTGATATAATTGTTTTAAAATTATTATAATAATCATCAAATTTATTATATATTATATTTATAATTAAATATGAGACTGTTTTATACTAGTAGTATATAGTATAAATATATAAACTATTTTCTCTTAAAATAATTGAAAAGCTAATCACTTTTGCGGAGAAAACTATGTATGGGGCATGTAGTACCGTAGAGTGTACAAACGTACTGAGGAATCGTAACTGACAACTAGACTAATTCCATCAAGTGCCCTATTGACATTTACTGCTAGTAGTTTTCGGCCACTCATTTGTTGTGATAAAATTACAATTCTATAGTATACAAATGAAGAATTACAATTTCACAGGTGGACAAAAATAGAAAGCAACTCTATATTATACCAATAATAATAATAATAATAATAAAAAGATTATCTATTGTGACTTGTGAGTGTAAGTACACAGGTTAATGTTAAAAAAATTATAAGACTGACTGGGATTAATTCAACTTTTACTTGTGGTTTTTCTTTCAAATATTATATAGACTTAAATAACTTTCTCATCTAATAAAATAAGGTATTTTATATAACAATGTGATTTACAAATATTATTACTCTTTCCGAAATTTATGGCATTCAAAATTTTCAATTAAGCAGCTTTTTCCCTTCTTAATTTTTTTATTACAGAGAAAAAATAATCTTTTGTATACTAATAGAAACAATGACATTTAAACCTAAAACTTCATGCTCTCAAAAAAACCTAAAACTTCATGTAAATTATCCAAGCTCTAGCTATCATTTAATTTATTTTATATTTTATCAGTGATATGTTCATTTTTGACATATTCATATATTATAAATTTATTATAAAATCTAATAAAGTGGTGGAATTGATGTAAAGAGCAAATAAAATATAAATAACTGATCGGTTTATCAATGAAAATACTAGTTTGCGGTTTATTGGTTCAATTGTAATATTTAAATTGTCATCGAATTAGTAGTGATTAAATTTATATTTTTAATATTATATATAGAATATTTTATATAATCAAAATAATTTAAAATTATAAATTAATGTAAATAAATAAATTTATTTATAAGATAAAAATAATAATAATTGAAAAATAATTCGTACCTATATATAATTCTTAAGCCAACAAATTAATTCAATTTAATTTCTAAAATAATTGATAAAATTCAAACTCCATATGATTAATTAAAACCATTCATTATTAAGTTATCTACAGGATTGGTGTATCAATTTTTACTATGCATAACTTTATAAGCAGCAAATTGACAAACCGCATATATTCAACATGAAAAATTTTCAAGTTTAAAAGAAACTAAGATGAGAAAGGGTTGGCAATAATTACATCTACTTGTAAGTTGTAACACGATTAAATTGTTCCATTTTTTCTATAAAAAAATGAAACGTACTATATAGATTAGTTGTATTATTTATTTATTTTAATTTTTATAATTATTTGCATAAACTTAATGTTCATGAACTTGTATTATTGTCGTTGTTGCAAATAACTTGTATTATTACTGTTTTTAATTTCTAAAATTTTCTAAAAGGTCGCTCCCTGCATTTCAAGAACAAGACAAACGATTAATTTTAGCACAGTTTAATTATAATAGAATTATACATCACATAGACCAACTGACCAAAATTCTTGCATGACCTAAGTCCATTAGCAACTTGTATTATTGGCTATGTACAAAAGGTAAATAATAACCAATGTTCTCAAGACATTGTAATATTTCATTAAAAAATAAAAAATTGTGTTGTTGATTATATTTTTTATATTATCCTATGATTTATGCAATAAATATTTTGGGTTGATTTAAATTCACCGATATGTTAATTTTATTTTTATAATTAAATGAATTAGATTTATGAATGAAAATATAGGATGGTAACTTGGTTGTGTGTGTGTGTGTGTATATATATATATATATATATATATAGAACGTGAATGATGATGTGACGCGCCAAACCTCAAGATCTAAGGCGTTCAAAGAAAATCAACATTACGGTATTTAATGCAAAAGAAAGGAACAGCTCCGTTTACATTTATTTATGTGTAATATTCAATTCGATTCACCAATTCATATATATGCAGTTATTGAAGTTCAGACATATTAGAGAGCTTCATCAACCCATAAAAGACTTGAGAGAGACCAAAGTGAGTTTTGGCAGAAGATGGTTCAAGTACCTATGTAACTTCTTTTTTATTTTTTGGCGTATGGCGATAACAAAATTTAAACCTAGGACAACATTATGTAAATTATCCAAAATCTCCTACCATACATGATTAAGAACCCACTAGTACTATGTAATTGACCACCTTAGAGAAAGTTTTGAATTAAAAGAAACAAAGATAGAAAAGCCAAACTCAGAAAGATAAGACAACTTCAATTTCCGGTAATAAAGTTTCCTTATTTGTCCAATTTGATTTGTTTAAAGCAAATTGAAACAATTAATACCTTGGAAGAAATGGCATCACTAGTACTTCTACGGAGGCCCTATGTATGATGGTGCAGGAGTTACATGTGAATGACGATTGCATGCATCCAAAAACAAATTAAGAGGAAAAGGAAAGCCAATAACAATGGCTCCACTCATTTATTAGATTAAATAGTTTGGGTCCTCTAATGTACTGTAGCTATCTCCGATTAAAGCTCTCAAAGGCCTATAATTTTCAGAATCCATGCATATATTGCACCTTCCATTGTAGGCCCAGGAGGAAAAAAATAGGTGGAGGATATTGTGCATTTGTGTTGAACCTTTTCTCTACCAATTGATCGATCTTCTCTTTTCAATAATTGTTTAAAAAGAGCACATAAGACATATATAACTTAAAATGAATGAAAAAGACATAAAAGGGGTTCTAACTTAGGCGGTTAAAAAATGTATGAGACGCTATAAACTCTCAAATATCTAATTTCAATTTTAAAAAAATAAAAATAAAAGGGAGATTAGAGACACATAATGAACATGTAAATAATCAACATGATATGTTTTAAACATTTACTTATATATTTGGACTTTTTTGTCACAAAATATATTTGGACTTCTAGTATTTTATTTTCCTTCGACTATGTGTGTCTAATACTGAAAGCTTTATATATGGACACAAATAGGTGCAAGACCAGCCTCATTACCTAAAGAAGATATATTTTCAACCCCAACACTTTATAAATGCCAATTTAATAATAGATATTATTTTTATTTAAGTAACAATAAAAATTATTATTATTATTATTATTATTATTATTATTAGGGACGGATCCAAGAGTGTGTTTAAGGAGGGTTAAATTTTTTTTACGTGATTATTTAAATATTTTACTTATAATAAATAATAAGTCTTAAAAACATTAATTATTAATTTTATGGATAAAATTAAAGATATGATCTACTGTTGGAAAAATTTTAAGTAAATGTTAACTTAAAAACTTATTTTTTATTAATGTCTTTTCAATTTAATTTTTTTTTCTTTTTTTCCTCATATTTACATACAGGGGCCTAAGGAAGGGGGCCAAGGCCCTGCTTGCCACCCGTGCATCCATTCCTAATCATTATTATTGTTATTAATAATAATGATGACGATATAATAATAGTTTTTCAAATTGAGGAAACCTTTTTTTTTAATCAATATCCACCTTTTGTAATGAGAAACTAGATTATGTACGGAAGGCATAAAATAATTTTATATCATCTTTCAAAAAAAATTATTATATAGAACAAGTTTATTAATTTTTATATTAATTTTTTTAAAGTTATATCAACAATAATGTATAACTAATTAATAATATAAAAGTATTTTATATTATCAGTATACAATCATTAAACTCAATTAATATTATAATCATTTTAATTGTGAAATAATTATATTTTTATCAAATACATAATTTTCTTTTGTCTTGAGTTAGAATTCATGGCTGTTTCTCAACCTACTAACACCCTACTAAGTTAAAAAATAATCTCACTCTTAGTCATGGATTTTCATCGGCTCAAGAGAAGTTTTATTATCATTAATTTAAAATCTTGTATCTCTTCTTGTACTTTAATTTTTCATGTTTAATGCTCCTAATTTTTTTACAAAATTATCAAATTATTATTTTAAATAAATATACTTATACACTTTTCACATTTACATAATTATTTTATTGTAAATTCCTTATTTATATTTCAATTTCTTATATGAGCTTAATTAGTAAAATAGGTATAGTTATATCAATTATCAAGTGCATATACTTTATAGAGTAGTTCTTTATTCTTATATATTACACTGCCTTAATCTTCTTGTTTTCTCTCGCTTGCCTTTTTTTTAATTTATTTCTTTTTAACTTCAATTTCTGTTGAATAAAATATTCATATTTTTATGATTTTAAATATTTAAATATTTTTTCTGCCTTAAAAACTAATATTTTAATATATTTTTAATAAATTTTTAAATTCAATTCAAATTGACTATACCTATATCCTTCATAATATATTTTAATTTATATTTATTGAAACTTTACCTTTATTTAAAATCTCCGTACAAGGATACTTGCGTTGTAATTTACTTATAAGACGAAATGTAAGCATTCCAATCATTTAAAAAACATATGACTCCACTCATCAAATTTATGAGATTTTGTGGCATGCGTTGTCGTGATAAATTCACTTTATACTAGTAATAAACAAATTTAATTAAACATTTCAACTTATTAAACTCTACTTAATTTATTGTGTTGATCACTATGGAGTTAATTCAGCTTAATAAAAAATATTGGTCCTGGTATCTAGATTTGTAGTTGCGTTAAATTACTTCTTACAGTGATTTTACGGAACTTAAATAGGATTGTATCATGAAAGATACAAGAGATATCAGTGATACATAACAACTGCAATTCTTGCATGCCCACATTTCTTGAATCTTGACCCTTACGGCCCGAGTCTAGCTAGAGTCATAAATGGGAGACTGTAAAATGTAAATAAAATAGGACACTATTGAATCAAGTCGAAACTTTTTAGATGAAGTAGGTATTACATATTTACATGACAGTGTATGATACAATATTAATTTAAATATTATACGATATAATGCAACTAATTAAGATGCATCATATAAAATTCATATAGTACTATCATGAAAATATAAATATCTTATATTAAAATATAGACATTAAAGTATATATATATAAAAATCATATAAAATATTGTATATCGAATATTGATATATGCAACAACTGTTTTAAAATACAGTTATTCTTATAATTAAGAGTAGTAGGTATTCCAACAAAAAAAAAAAAAAAAAAGTACTGTCGTACGTAGGTATTCCATCTTTCAAGTTTACTCAATTAGACACTGAACCCAGGATCTCTTAAACTAAGGAACATATATATATATATATACTTTAAAATTTATATACAAAGCAATAATAATGTTAGATAAAAAGAAAAGAATTGAAAACAAAGTATTCCAACTAGTCCCTGAAATAAACAAGCTAATTGATTTCTGCTAGCTAATATAGCAAGTTTCCCAGCTTTTCATTTGTCTTTAATGTGAAAGGAAGAAGAACGAAAAACTAAGTGACCAATAGATGCATCGATCATACATTAGAAGCAGCTTGAAAACAAGAGATCACGGGTTAATATTTTTCTCTCTTTAATCCTTTAGTTCATTAAAAGAAAAAAACTTTAATTATTTCGGAATTCGACCAAAAAATAAATAAAGTCTGACAAAAAATAATTTCTGACAAAGATCAAACTTAAATAATATTTAACAATCTTAATTTCAGTACATTAATTAATTATGTTTAATCAATTTAAGAAAAAAGAATTACATCGTAAATAAGAGTAGCAAAGGTACAAAAGATACAAAGGGAACAATGAGACGCATGAATGGAGGTGTGTGCATTTTTATTTTTCAAATACCTACAGCAAAGTATTACAATATTCCACGTAGAATGAACAATGAGTATTGCAGCTAACAAAAGATTTGAATAGCAAGCTATACTAGCAGAGACTCTTTGTACAGTAAATCAAAATGCATCATAGCGGCATAAAATAGCCTTATCATAATTGAACCTTCAATACTCCAATAATGAAGCCACCAATACAACATTTCATGTACGAACAAAACAAACCATTGGTTAATGTCCACCAGATTTTGAAACACGTGAAATAGGGATTGCCACACCATTCAGCTAGCAACCAAGGATTCTTCCTAGATTTGGCCAAAAACCATCTCCATAAAGTCATTTTTATATCCGGTCCAAAATTAAGATCGATTCGCACTTCTTGTTTGGGAAAACAATCTCATTTTAATTCCCATATGGATCACTCCATCGCTATTAAAATCATTGACCCATGCTTTCTTGTCAAAAGATTCTTATGCCATATAAACAAAATTGAAAGAAAAGTTGGAATAAAAATCAAGGAATAGGAATGTTATCTCTCGACCAATTGAGCAGTGTCAGGATAAAAATGTATAGAAAACCAATGTTATTTGACATTTTGAGAGAGAAAGAGAGAAAAATATTGATGAGTTGATAGAAAGACAGATAGAGAGAATGGATGGATGTCAAATAGGTTTGTAATACATGATTACATGTAGTGCCAATTATATTCATCACTTTCTCCACATAAAACATATATTAGATCATTATTACAAAGTAACACATTTCTATGTGATAAATTCCTCTTAGTAGATATTTTGTTCATCAAGAACATCTTCAAGGAGAAAATCCACTACCTTAGAAGGGTCCAAGCTTTTTCACATATTCTCAAAAACCTTTTCTCCAACTCAAAAATTTCCAAAGCAGAAGACACCATCAAGTGTTAAGGACCAAAATAATAAAACCCTTTATTTTAATGATAACAAACAAAACAGAATTTTTTTGGTAAAGTTTCCATTTTTTTCTTCCATTAAACTCTGCCGCCATTTTCCAAATAAGCTTAAGTTGAAGAGAGCAAGATTATTAACCCACATCCCCTCATTACATTTAGGCTTAAAACATCCTGTTTAACTGATCAAGCTATCTTTTTCCTATCCCTAGACCTATTCTAGAGGAAACTGTGTTGAAGTTGAGTAATACTTTTTGCACTTTCACTGACATTTTGAAAAATTAAGAGATGCATGAATAACATTGAAATAAAAATATATGTTTTTCCACAAAAATAACCTTCAAACAATCATGTCCATTAATAGATGCCACATTGCGGCATTCCTTAGATTGAGTGATTGGGAGACCAAGGTATTTTAAAAGGTATCGATCCAACTTTAACATTTTAAATATCTTTTACAAATGCAATAAGCTTCTTGCACATTAACCCTAATATATAACACTACTTATAAAAAAAAATGATTTTTAACTTTGACACAATTTCAAAATTCGTCAAACAACCTTCATAGTCTAAAAATTTCCTTCCACGTACCAATACTGATAATTTCCCATTAAAAATGTACACCTTTATTTATGATCTCTAGTTGTCATTAAATCCAAATATTTCAAACATATAATTTAGAAAGTTCCAATCGAAAAATCACATGCTTTAATTTTTCGAAATTCACTTTTAAGTTCAATTAGCATTCTTTTCTAGACCTTTTTTAAGAACCAATGACCTCGTTAATCACAATAATGCCTTAAAAATATGTCTTTTAGCAATGAAATCATATTGATTACATACAATTAAAGAGTCCATCCCACCCCAACTTCGCTGTCAAGACCTTAATTATTATTTTAAACAAGCAACCTATTAAAAAAAATGTCAAAAATCTCCAATTTTACGAAGGCAATATATTTTCTTAATCAATGTCACAGGTAAGTTAATAAGCTTTTCGGTACCTTGGCTTTTAAGTAAAATTTCCTTCATCATACAATAGACATTTAAAATAGTGTTTTTCCTTCATTAAATCCAAAAAGGCCTTAATAATTAAAATTAAAATAGTTGGGTGGCTCTTAATTATTACCATCACTTTTTTTTACAACCCCATCAATTTCTTCCTTCGAAATTGGACCATTACTTAAAAAAATACAATTAACATCTGATTAACATCGATTTATGTGAAAATCAATATTAACAAATATGCAGCAGCAATTATATAAATAATTGTACTTAATTAACATCAGTTTGAGGAAAATTGATATTAAATTTTTTTATTAACATTAGTTTTAAGTGAAAATCAATGTGGATAGTTGAGTGTTTGCGACAATTTTAGTAAAACCTATGATGTACCTGATGTTAAATTTTTTATTTGTTCTCGCTCGAGTTCTTCGACCCAAACGTTCTTGGCTCTCACTGTCTCTCTTGCTCTGGCAGAAGCTACTCCACGACCACCCCCAACAACGTCGCCTTTGTTAGTGTCGCCCAAACCCTTCGCCTCACTTCTTATCCTCTCAGTGTGAAGTCCGCAGTGCGAACCCTAGCTGCGAAGTCTTGCTCGCTTGCACCTGCGCCCTCCCTTCCTCTCTTTGACCACTCTTCCTCACTGATTCTGCCTTCGAAAGACACAAGGTAAGGAAGTCACGCTTGGAAGCAATTATCCTTGATGCGGACAATTGAATTTTGTTTGTTACTAGGGTTCACCATTTTATGGTGTGTCACGTCCCTGCAAGGGTCTCGTTGCTATTCACATTCTCCGCCAAGTATCTCTCTCTTCACTTTTAGCTTTCAACATGTTTTATTCAGTTCATTGTTCCTAAGTTACATTTCCCGTTAATGATGCTATTTTAATATTTCAAGAACTATGCTATAGATACCTTTCTCAAGTCTCTTCTCAGCATTTCTCTATATAGATACCTTATTAGTAATACTTGTTAATTTTAAGTCTCGAAGTTTGATAAAGTTGAAAATTTTTGCAATAATAGAAAAATAATAATAACCAAAAGTCATAAAACTTGCTTAGAAATTTTTTAAGGCTTCGTACATTTTGAGATGATGAGAAATGATTCAATTTTGCAATAGAATAATGTTGAGAAGAGACTTGACCTTAAGAAATGAACATGGGTGAGATTGCCAAGTTTAAGGAAGCAATATGCCTTGTTATGGGTATTGTTTTGGTGAATCATGTGTCCCAGAGCCGATAAAGGCACAAGAGCAATTCTAGCAATATTTTTTAATTTTTCAGCTCGTAATGATAGTTAAGTCTATGAAAAAGGAGAATGCTCTGCTTCATCTTCAACCAACCCCTCAGATGAAATCTGGGCCAAGCTTGGTAATAATCACTTTTCAGCTTAATTTTCTTTCTGCGTATCCACAATCGCACGTGCATTTTGCAGATACCAAATAAATTTTCAAACTTGGGGCTTTGCATGTTTCCATTTCTTCCCCTCCTTTCTCCTTTATTGAATTTCACTTTATTTCTTTGAATTCTAAACTTAATCAGATGGTAGGGAGTAAAAGTTTTTTCTTATAGTTTAACAGCCAAGTTCACATTTTTTTGAATGATAAAGCTTTCATTTCATGCTAGGTTTCCGAATACTTCCACTGATTAATTAGTCATACATGAGCTGTAACAATTGGTAGTTGTGGATGACATTTAAAATTGGATGTACGATAGTAATGATAATAATGACCCTAATTTAAAAGGTGTTGTTGTCTTCATGATGACTAAAAATTTGTAGGTTTGGATAGAAAAAGGATTTGGATATATGTGTATGTTAGGTTGAAGTGGGTGGTAGGGAGTGTAGAGGATAGTGATACAATTGACATTTCAAAGGGGTTCTTGAGAATTGTTAATTGTTATGCATAAATATATTTTGTAATTAAGTCACATAGAAATTATCAGATTTTCTCGTTTTTATTACTTCTTTTTGTGTGAATCATTATGATTTTGACATTCTATGAGTTTTTGTCCAGTAGGTGCTTAAACTGGTAAATTATATTATTTTGGTGGTGTATTTTTTTGTAGAAACACAAAAGAATGCATGAAGAGAGTTGAAGCCCTAAAGACTCTCGGTCAGGGCGCCACACTCACACAGCGCGACACGGTCACACAACGGGAAACCCTCGCTTAGCGCGAAGAAGTCACCTAAGGACACCAGATGTCACGTGAAGGCGCGCTTAGCGCGCGTAGCCACTTACTCCTCACTTAGCACATAGTTGCACTTAGCGCGAGGTCGTGAAAAAACACAACTGAGTTGCATCTTAAGTGAGGAAAAATGAGGGAATCAGACATTCAGTCTTACCCACACTGAAGAAAGGCTAAGGCATGTCCAAGGAGAGGAGAATCACCCATTAGGAGTCATTCCTTCCCTTCATCTCCATTTTTCTTCCCTTCTCTTCCACCACCTTCACCATTTTTGTAATTTTAAGTCTTTCATGACAATGAGAGCCTAAACCACCCATTGTTGGGAGTTTAGCAACTAAACACTCTTGATGTAATGATTCTTACTATCTATTTAATGTTATTTCAGTTTCATTGTCTCTTTTCTGTGTTTATTTTCATGCTTGTGGCTTGATCATTCATATTCATGCTATGTTTTAAGGTTTAGGCATTGGAAAGTGTTTATCTCTTAAGAACTGAAAAAGAGCATCTAAATAATTTATCTCTAGGGATAGAATAGTATTATTTAGCCTGTTTTATGCATCTTTGTTTATAATTCAATTTAGCTAGTTTATCTCTTAAGGGATTAGGAGAGGAATTAGGTAAATTAGGCTCTTTCATGTGAGGAATCATGGCTAGAGTATACGAGTAGATGTAGGTGATAATTGGAATAATATTGAATAGAAAAAAATTATTAACGTTACATCAAGAGTAGTTTCGGTAGGCTAAGCCCCAACATATCTGTCATTCGACATCAACCGTCACTTCATCACTCCGAGCATTTGTTTTTCTCACCCTTGCACATGCTAGCTAATTAGTTTAATTTTATGTCAATTTACTTTTAATGTCACATGTCACAAAAAGTTGAATCTATTCATTTTTTGCTTAAAAATTGGATATACATAACTCTGAGTATAGTCAAATTTCCTGTGGACTCAACACTCGAACTTCCGTTTTTACTTTACTACTTGGACGAATTAGTACACTTGCCAATGAGTTAACAAGAATATAATTTGAATGATTTTTACAGGCATTATTGTTTTAACTATTGGTATTCGTGTGGTGTTCCCTTAAAAAATTAAAATTAAAATACATGGATAAACTTTCTTTGAAAATTTGTATGAAAAACACTTATGAGATTAGCATCCCAAGTTTAAGGGGATGCCAAATTGACTCCTAGATATAAATAATTGAGGGTATAATTTTAGTATAAAGTTTGAAACTCCCTGAAGGCTCTTATTTTGGTCAAACTATTTCCTTCTTGCAATTCCATCACACGAGAGATATTCATATGTGAAGATAAGTTCAGATGAAAAAGTAATATCTTCATAGATATCAACTACTTCTAAAGACAAACATAGTTGGTGCAAAATAGTAAGGAATCCTGATCTATGTCCAGCTACAGTGGAAAACAAGAGGTGAAGTCTTGACAACTTAATAAATTTTAAGTAATTGAGTATATTATGCTCCTTATTAGCCAAGATAAATATTTGGGGTTTATTATAAATTATTAGATATGTGTAGATGTCGATCATGCAAAGTGTAGCATTTGCTTAAACTTACGGCATGATGTTGTTACTGTTTCTCCATGACATAATAACTTTTGGTATTGATAGCTTTTTCTCCTCCTTTTCTTAGTATTGTAGTTCTGTTTCAGTTCATTGACTTTTGCTTGAATTGCTATGTGGCATTATAGCAATGGTTGCTTCTCAAAGTGACTAAGGAAATCAAAGGAAAGACACTTGGACATTCTTTGTCCTCAATGCAAAGTAGTTGTTCATTTTGTTGGGAAAAACCACTTTTTGCATACCAATGCTAAGGTGAATTTAGTTAATTTGTAGAGATAGTCAAGCATGTTTATTTTTTAATTAAACTGTTTCTTGCTTATGAGCAATTGCAAAAAAGGAGGAAAGGGATGATATTGGGCATGGATTAGAGGATAGTTTGATACATAAAACAAAGTTTAAACCTTATTCTCATGCATAATTTCTAGGATGAAATGTCCAAATTATAGTTTTCTAAAGCTACCACACTTGTATTTGTTAACAAATTTATAAAAGACTGATGAGATAGTTTTGTTTTATTTTTCTTGGGTGGGTAGGGGTGGGAGAGTGTCATTGGTTTTCTCTCTACCATGATCTTCTAATTTTACTTAATTACAAGTCCAGAGCTTTGGGGTTCAATAGCCCCTTAGACTCATCTCTAAATGTGTTTACATCCATAACCATGAAGGTGGAGGAACTTGTTTTGTATGTTAATCAGGTTTAATATGAGATATTTTGATCTCTAAAAGCTTCATCCTTTGACTTGTCTTTATCATAAACTTGTTTTATTTATTTTGCCTTGTCTTCATCACGTTTATCTATAGCATAGTTGGCATGTATTTTTGGAAGCTCTTTTACTTAAAAACATATTAGTGATCATAACAAGTGTTTGCAACATTAAGGTTTTGGTGACACACAACAATAAGTACCAAAAGAAAAATTGGAGAAATATGAATGTGAAAATAAGAATTGATATGAAAAGAATTCAACATAGTTAAAGCATATCATCTCCTATATAATTAATGAAACTGAAACAAGTGCATTTTAGTTCAGAAAATACCTTTGTCACAGTTCTTTGATTTAGAGATTGATAATACCATCCTATCATTTTCTATAAATTTTTGCAACATATATAATATCATCCACTTATTTTAGCCTTTTTTTAATCTTAAAATGTAAAACTTGATTAATTATATGCTTAGTTAAATCATGTTAAGTTATTGTAAAATTCTATTATATATATATGTGTGTGTGTGTGTGTGTGTGTGTGTGTGTGTGTGTGTGTGTAATAGAAATGACTTGATTAAAGGTATTGTTTTACATCATGTTGCCTCACCCTCTACAGAGTCCATGGTCTACATAACATGATCAGTTGTAATACTCATTCCTGGAAAAGAAAGAAACAATGTTAATGTTATGGTATATTGACACTTTATTACCGGTTGGTTGCAAAGGCAAAAGAGGTGGAATACCCACTCGTATCAGTTATATACAACATTACTTTACATTTTCCTTCCTTGTTACATTACTCACCAATCAGTGTTGATGGTCAATGGAGCATAGAGAAAAGAAAAGAAAAAAATGTACATTGAATTTTATTTGGTCTTAAATATAAAAAAAATATTTTTTAAGTATAATTTTTTTATAATTTATATTATCTTATTTAATGTTATTATTTTATTGATTAATGTATATATCCATGGTAGTCATAGTAGGAATTTCTTGAATGAATCTTGGAAGCTAATTTTATTGCAAAGCTTCTATTTGTTTGTGTTTCTATTGGAATGTTATTTGTTCCTTGTTTTAAAGTTGTCGTTTTAATTTCTATTTAAGGTGTCATTAAATGCTATAATATATGAAAGTTGCATATTTAAGACAACATGAAGTGGCCTTTCCTCATATGATGTATATAGTGTTTAGAGTTGAGTGAATTGAAATAGTTTTTTAAATGGACAATATGAGATTATGAATGTATTCATTATGGCTTTGTGGTAATTGTAGATAGGAATGAGAAGGTTGCTAAAGATGCGTTCAATACCAATATGGATGGAGGTCTAACCTTTTTTTACACTACTGAAGTCTATGGCTCTTGGGTGAGTGTTCATTTTTCCTAGAAATCTTTGATTAGTCTAAATTCACCAAAGATGTTCCTTTTTTCAGCTTGATTTAGGAACCATAAAATCTTATGTATGCAAATGTTAGCTAGGATCTAGAATGGAAATGATATGTGTAATTAGTTCTTATCCCCCTTATATTTTGTTTGGAATATTTTCCCGACTTTCTTGTATGTCTTGTGCAAGTTCCAATAAATCTGGAGAACATTAAAATAAAGAAGTTTGGAAAAGGAGCGATAAGAGTTTATTGACAACAATCCTACTAAGGTCTCCAATTTTCCATTAGTCTTCATTCTTTCTCTTAAACATTTATTTTGTTTTTCATGCTTAGTAGTGTTATTCTTAGCATACTTATATTGGTTGAAATAAGGATTGACAACACTTAATTTTTGTATAAGAAACATATGGAACAACAATATACATGCTTGTATATTGTTCTGCTTCTCGTATCAACTTGTTGTATGTTTATTTTGCATTGGTATTATATTTGGAACACCTGTGATATTAGGCTAGTGGAATCACTGCTAGCACAAGTTGTATTTGTGGGTTTGTTTATCATTGTGGTCTTGAAATTAGAACCTAGTCAGTGCATACTTGTGGTGGTTCGAGTCCAATATGAGGATAAATAAACTACGAGATGAGGATTCTTAATGTTGACTCTTGGGTTAACTTCATTTGGGTTAAAGAAACTAAAATGGGATCATGCTATTATTAGAGTTGAGAGCTGCTATAATTCATGGCTACTATATTGTCTGGTTCTAAATATTAGAGTTGAGATCTTGCTAATATTAAAATATTAAAGTTGAGAGTTGATTGCTGACAAAATTAGTACTAGAACAATTGTTCCTCGTCCCATCTTGATAATGGTCACATGCAAATGGTAGTCTTGGAACAATTGTTCCTCGTACCACTGATTTAGATTATCCAATTAAACAAAGTTAGATTATCAACATCATATTTAGATTACTTAAAACTTATTTAAATTATATACTTAAAATTCTAGTAACCTGAGAGCGAATTTGGATTATAAAAAACTTACCAACATCTGCAAACCAAGATATAAGGATTCAAAAATCAGATTCACCCAAAATCAACAAAACTACATAAATAGTTATAAAATATAGAATGTACCAAAATTAGGAAACCAAGATGATATTTTGCATTCATCAAAATCGAACTTGTTGATATTAAGAGTTAGTATATTTATGTTTGCACTTTAAGTGTTTCTTTATTTAATAGTATTTATTTGATAATAATTTGAATATATGTGAATACCATTAATACTACTTAGAATGGTTTTAGTTTTAATTTGCAGGTTTGGTTTCATTTAACAAACAAAAAAATATAAGAAAAAATTTGCAAAAACAACACCGATTCTGTCAAAACCGATGTTGTATAGCACATTTCAACATCTACTTTCCTAAAATCGATGTTGTATTTAACTTTCAAAATCAATTTTGTCAGAACTGATGTAGAAAGTGCTTTAGATATTGCATAATTTTAACCACATGTACATCAGTTTTGGGAAGAATCGCTGTAGATAATGGTAGTCAATTCAAAACCGATGTTGAATGTCATCTAGAATCGATGTTAATGGCCTTTTATGTAGTAGTAAACATTAAGTTGAAATAATTCTATACTAATTGATCCATACGCTCAGTAATTATGTATTTATGTATTTTGGTATATGCAGTCATTGAAAATTCACTTAAATATAGATAATAAGGATTTAAAAATTAGCATTTTTTTTACTACGACTAAATTTTAACGAGAGTTTCTATGAACATTTATTTTTCTGTTTTTGTTTTTCGATTGAAGAAATTATATATACATTACAACTTTTCTCTTTCACTTACCAAAAAAAATATACATTACAACTTTACTGAAAGTACTAATTAACTTTATCCATTTCATCTTGAAACATATTTTGAAGAAAAAGAAAACACAAGTACCAAAAAATTTACAAGATAAGCTAGGTATCCCTGACCCTGATGGAGCTCCAAGTGAAAAGGGACCACCCTCTCTGCAATAGGTGAACATCGTTGTTGGCAGTGTTGGCATTGCAACCCTTCCATTGGAAATAAAACCTGTTGGCAGCAATTCCTTAGTGCAATGGTTAATAGCGCACAGAGCCTTGTGATCAAGGTGGTTCCTGAGTCACCATCTTCATCAAGACTCTTAGACATTTCTATCCAAGTAGTTGGCAATGACTTCAGAATCATTTCGAAATTTTGGGTGAGTGAACTTAGTGAACATGAAGAATCTAGTCATTTAGAGATTGATCAGGATCCCTCACTCATGTCTATGGTATCTAAATCAAACACAAACAAATCCAAATAGAAAAAAGGAAAACAAACCAAAGTCTAGCTTAGTACACCCTCACTAGATGTTTCTCTAATCATTTTCTTCTAATGATGACCCTTAATAAAGGTCTTACCTCCTTCCCATCTTCCTTAAAGTTTTATGATGTGGTTGAGACAACCAAACTACTCTAGAATAGTCAAGGATGCCTGAAGCATACCGGTTTAGGGTTGTCCCTTACAGTGTCAAGGAAAAGCTTAAGACCCTAAAAAAGGAGCTCAAAACTTGGAAGAAATTTGTTTTTGGTAATATTTATGCAATGGTAGCCAAAGCTCGTGGTAAATTTGAATCCTTCTAGAAGGAAACTACTTCTTCGAGCTATCCAAATGGCATTAGGGGAACAAAACTAAGGCAATAATAGAGCTCCAACAAATGTTGCACTACCAATATGACTTTTGGAAACAAAAATTGAGGCTTGATTGTACATGGATGGAGATAGATACACAACTTTCTTTCACAAGGTTACAAAGATCCAGAAAACTTCCAAACAAATGACCATTCTTCATCAAGGTGATCACATTCTTCATAAGCAAGCTAACATTAAGAGTCATGTGCTTCAGTTCTTTGAAGGGCTTTATGCTTCCCTAAACTGTTGTAGTAGCAATACTCTTGTGCAATCTATCATCCTTCACGTGGTATCCTCCTAAGATAATTAGTATCTCTCCAAATTCCCTTCCATGGATGAGGTGAAAGGGGAAATCTTCTTTATGAAGGCTAAAGGCACTCCTAGCTCGGATGGGTTTGGAGGCTCTTTTTATCATTATTTTTGGGATCTAGTCCAACAAGATGGCTTCAACTTGGTCAACTATTTCTTTCGTGAGTCTTGGCTGCCACAGAACTTTAATCCATATTTAGTGGTCCTGATCCCCAAGACTCCATAATCTTCTAACATTGAGGAGTATCACCCTATTACTTTGGTCAACTTTAGTTTCAAGATAATCACTAAAATCTTGGCTAACAGGCTCGCCACTATTGTGCTTAAGTTTATCTCTATTGAGCAACATGCCTTTGTCAAGAATAAGAGCATATATGGTAGCATTAGTATTACATATGAGGTTATTAACATGCTGGACAACAAGGTCTTCGATGGCCAATTGGTTCTAAAGCTAGATGTTAAAAAATCATATGACATAATTGATTGGATTTTCTTTTGTTGGTTCTTTGTAGATTTGGCTTTAAGGATCAGTTTTGCAACTGGATGGGTATTATTCTCCACTATGCTAAGTTAACCTTTTTGGTTAATGAAAAGGAAATGAGTTTCTTTTCTTGTAGTCGGGGAGTCCGCTAAGGTGATCCACTCTCGTCGCTTCTCGCTTGTTTGGCGAAAGAAGCCCTCAACAAAAGCATCACCAGTTTCATATCTTCAGATGACATACATTCCCTCCCTAGATCACATGGTACCAACATCCCTTCTCATTATTTTTATATTGATGATCTCATGATTTTTGCAAAGGTACCTTTAGGAATTTATTGACCATTAAGCATCTCTTACACTAGTATAGTGAAGCCTTTGGTCAACTTTTAAACATCAACAAATGTCATTTTTATGCTTCTCATCTTCCTCTTAAAAGATTACTCAAAATCAAGGACATCTTGGCCTTTCAAGAAGGATATATTCCTTTCCAGTATCTTGGGATGCATATCTTCAAAGAAGCACCTAAGAGGTCTCATTTACACCATATTGTTGATTGGATAAATAGAAATTGGTCAATTGGAAGGGAAAAATATTGTCCATCATAGGAAGGATCCAGGTTGTGCAGCCTGTTATTTTTGGCATGATTTTTTACAACTTTTATATGTATCTTTGGCCTAGATCTTTGTTGAAAGAGGTTAATAAATGGATTCGTAATTTCATTTGGTTTGGGGATGTTTCTATGAAGAAGTTGGTTACAGTTTATTGGGAGAAGGTTTGTCATCATGCCAAAGAGGAGGGGTATGGGGATCAAATTGCTTAAAATAACCAACAACTACTTGGCACCCACCGTGCTATCTTGTGTGACTCAAGTGAATTTTCTTTTATAGGAATGAAAAGAACCAACTACTACTTGGCACCCACCGTGCTAATCGACCACAAACTGTAATGCCTTCTTCGGTGTTGTCAAATGATAGTATGCACTTGGGGCTTCCTTTCTAATATGTTGCCATATACAGTTTCTCTCTATTCATAAAGGATTTTAAAAATTAAAACATGGATTTGGCTTGGATTGCTAGTTCGCTGGGATGAATCCACTGTTGGAGAAAGGCAACCTAGAGTGTCTCTATGGGAAATTGAGCCATTAACTACATCTCCTATGTATCTATCTCCATTCCCCCTTAGGCTTAAACGGCCATGGCCTCCAGGACTTCCTTCATTCCATGGTGAGCATCTTGCCACCTGTAGGGGGACTTTTAATTATTTTTATTTTTATTATTTGGTAACCTGATATGGAATTTCTTGTTAATTAGTAGAATAAATAAAAAGGAAAAATAAAAATTTGTCAGAAAAACTATACAAATGTAACACACAAGAAATGCCACAGTGAACTCCAACAACAATGCTATCCTTTTTATGCTTTTTTTCTTAAGTTGTCTTTAGATATTCCTTGATTGTGATTGACTGTATAATTCTTTCCACTAAACAATGAAAAATAAGTGTTGCCTTCATAATTTGAGCACATTAGATAATTTTTAAATGAGATCACTAGGCCATTTCCTTGTTGATCAAATTACATAATATAATGGATATGTACTTTAGAATTAAAAGAAAAGAATATCAAAAGTGTAAATCAACTAATATAGAATTATTTTAGTTTAATTTAAAATTCTAAATTTAAATTTCATATATACAATTTACTTAAAGGGATAATATTGTTGATTACAATATTTTATTTGACTTGAGCATGATTATATGTCTTGTAGAGAATATTTGTAGTATCTACTAATCAGGCACACATACAATGTTTCTTTGGGCAAAGGAATCATTTTAAGACACAAACAAAGCGTTTCTTTGGAAAAAAGGAATAATTTTAAGACATAAACAAAGCTGAATAATTTAGAATGTTTTTCTGGACCTTATAATACAAAGCCTTATTAAGCACGACAATAGGTGATGTAAATGCAAAGTCAGAATCATTAGGAGACATTGGAACGAGAAGCACATGTAGTCATATGAAATTTGACTCTACCTGGTCTCGTGCTATGAGAAAGTGATACCTTGCCTACTTCTTTCATCCCCTACCTTATGTTTTGACTGATATGGTCAAAGCTCAATATAGAATATGTCATAGGTTCACGCTTTAAAATCAGTGCTTCATTTTTTTATTTATTGCTTTTGGTGTATTAAGTTGTTCTTTTACCAGTGAAATTTGCCATAGAATGTGAACTATTAGATTGAGAAAAAATTGATTCTCTGGTCATATTATATGGCCACCGGAATGCTACGTAGAACAAGAGAGATTATTGTACTAAGTTAGTGATAATAAGTTAATAACATTAGTCAGTGTAATGTGTATTCAATATAAGTTAATGATTAGTGGTTCGAACAAAATTTCCCAGAGTATTTCAGTCATAAAATCTCAGGTATGTTTCATTTCACTCTTTTCTAGTTATGTTATATATTTAGGGGATGTAACCTTCCATTTCATATTTGTAATTTTGCTCAGTAAGATATGCAAGCTTTTGCTCATACATATACAATGGATTGGATGCTTGTATTCTGTGTAGAGATAATTTACTTTATACTCTGATTATTAGGGAGGGAATATCCTAACAGGTGGATCTATATTAGAGTCAGGAGGAAATTTTGTACAACCAACAATTGTTGAGATTTCTCCAGATGTTCATGTAGTTAAAGAAGAATTGTTTGGTCCAATTTTTTTATGATTGAACTTCGTAATTTTCTACTTAGACTCTAGAAGAGGCAATTGCCTTGAACAATTCTGTACCTCAAGGATTAAGTAGATCAATCTTTACCCAAAGGCTTGGAACTATATTCAAGTGGATCAGGTAAGTACTTACTAACTTATTTTTATCAGCATCCTTTCGATCCCTGCTGATGAGTTTGGCCTACACACTTCAATACTTGACTAACACTCGTATAAGATGTTTGTGGTGATTTATAGTTGCATAAATAGTATATTTTACCTATTAATATAATATAAAGTAAATGTTTCTTATATTCCAAGGGTAAAAGCATAAATAGTAAATGTTTGTGGTGGCATTTTTGTTCATATTTATGGTCTCACATGCACACTATCTAGCTAATGAAATTCAATTTAATATAATATAAAGTAAATGTTTCCTTTTAATTGATATCCTCTCTTTTTCTAATCTTAGACTTAAGTTTTCCATTCATTTAGATTTATTCTTTTAATTGTTATCATGTTTTCATTTTTTTATCTGCATTGATATCATGTCATTTAAATTAGCATCATCAGATACTGGGATGTAAGTCATGTAACCAGAATGCTTTAAATCAGTTTTAGGATTTAATGGATTGCTTTCGGTTCAAAATTGTTTTTATTTCTTTAAAATTTGCTTGATTCACAATAATGAAATTCTTCTCTTAAAATTGGCACAAGTATGTTATTTAAGAGGACTGAGGTCAATTTCTCCCTTCATCAACAAGCTTTATTGTGCACCCAAAATTGAATTTAGCACATCATGAGGTCCAGGTTAAACATTATGGTGTATCTGACTTCTTATTGCATGTTGACAAAGTTAGTGATCCCTAGAAACTCATGTTGACACGTGCCCCTGCATTTTGCAAGAATGCTTACAACCATGAGGCAATTGTGCGTATCGCGACCTTAACTTTCTTTAATATATCTAATTTTGTAGCATAACATGTACATATCTATGTGTAATTATTTAAATCATGTTTGACACGGTGGGATGACAGTGCAAATTTATTTATGGACTATTACATGCTTTTTTCAGGAGTAATTCATAGTGTTGGGAGTATGAAGATACCCCTTGGTGTAATTGGATTTCCATTAGAAATGGTAATTTGACATGATTCTCTAATCTGAGTTTAGCTCTTGCTTGTTATTGAACACTTTTGCCCTACCCCTTGACAACACTAAGCAACCAACTTTAAGTCGTAATTGGTTGCTTTATATTTTTAATTTCAATAAATATATAGCATTAATCTTATATTTAATTAGTCTTTAAATTATTTTTATATTCTTAATCCACAAGAATCAAGAAACACTTCAAGAGGACAACTAAGAGAAAGCAAAAGGAAAAAAATATGTCTGGAAAACATTTTAAGTTATTTTCTATTTCCTTTAATTATCCATATAAAAAAAGCTTTTTTGACATAATATATGCTTATGTTTAACAATAAAAAAATTATTTTTTTTAGAAAAAAGGCATTCTAAGATGGTTTTTAGGTCAAAATTGTCTTAGAATCTTTAATTTTTTAAAATAATATTTTTTTTAAAAGAAAAGACATTCTAAGACGGTTTTCTGAAAAATCGTCTTAGAATGTTTATTTTCTAAGACGATTTTAGGGAAAATCGTCTTAGAATCTTCAAATTTTTAACTTTTTTTTTGTTTCATAAAAAATATTTTAAGATGATTCTCTAAAAAACCGTTTTAGAAAGTGTACCCTTCTAAGACGGTTTTTAACTAAGGACCATCTTGGAAAGATACCCTTTTAAGATGGTTTGTAGCTAATAATTGTCTTAGAAGAGTACATTTTTCTAAGAGTTTTTTATGGAATTGTTGTCGAAAATAAAGACTTCCTACGACGTTGCCTACGATAACAGTTAATAATCGATGTAGAAGAGTCTTTTTAACCGACGTACAATAGTCTTGTTGGGGTTGTGCATAATCATTTAAAAAGTCATGTGATTTTTTTTACACTAAATTTTAAGTCTGTATTTATGAACTTAATGTTTAATTTAATCTTGACGGAGATAAAGCTAAGGAATTAGAACACAGAAGTTAAGTTAAATGGATTTCATGCTGAGGAAATATACTTCTATTGGATTGGATAAAATTATAAGAGGAGATCCATAGAGGGACTCAAAGTTCGAACCTTTATCCATTCCCATCAACCATATTTTATATCACAAAACTTGAAAATCAGAAGCAATAGATTTTTAGATTTAATTAATTTTCTTTATGCTATATTAGTTCGCTAGCTTGGTTTCATCATAGTATCCTATTATCCTATTTTTAATGCGTATCATATCATGTTATCCGATGCTTGCTCTTTTGATGTCCTTAAGAAACAAATGAAGTTTCAATGCTTGACATTCTAATTTAACAATCTCATTTATTTATTTATTTTGTATTGATGTATTTTCTTGTTAGACCCTTTTGCACTCGACCTAAAAACTGTTAGAAATGATAATAATTTTGACTTTGTTTGTTAAGCCTTTCTAATATAGGAAGTTAGTTGGTTAGTTAATAATGATGTAATCAAGTTGTTAGTGAGGGACCAAAATGCAAAATACAATTCAGTCCTTGTCCCTCTTGTATAAATACTGTTTCATTGTTCTTTCAATTTAATTTTTCAGATTCTTTCATTCTCCTTATTCTGTTAAGGTTTGCTTCTCTCTGAACCTCTCTCACTTTTATCCTTCCTTAAGTTACCTCTTTGATCGTGTGTGTGTGCGCAAGAACAACAAGTTCTAACAGTGGTATTTCAGAGCTAGGTTCGAAAAAGGGACCAATTCTCCAATCATGGCTTCCAATGGTCATTTTCCCTCAAATCTTCCAATTCTAACCGGCAAGAACTTCAACAGATGGAGTGTGCAAATGAAAGCCTTGCTTGGATTTCAAGATTTGACCGATGTGATTGAGAATGGAATAGAAATTCCAAAAGAAGGAGCCTCAGATTCACAGAAGATTGAATTCAAGGATCTAAAGAAGAAAGACTGCAAAGCCTTGGTGATCTTACATCAATGTGTCGATGATTCTCACTTTGAGAAAATCGCAAATTCTAAATCCGCAAAGGAAGCATGGGACATTCTGAACAAGGCTTATGCAGGAGCTGATAAGATCAAGAACATGAGACTTCAGACTCTTTGAAGGCAATTTGAATTGCTGCAGATGGAAGAGACTAAGAGCATTGGAGATTACTTTGGAAGATTGCAGGTTCTTGCAAATTCAATCACTAGTTGTGGTGATACAATTACTAATATGACGTTAGTTGAGAAAGTTCTGAGGACCTTGAATCCAAGATTTGATCACATTGTGGTTGCAATTGAGGAATCAAAGGACTTGGAATCATTATTTTTTGATGAATTACAAGGATCACTTGAGGCACATGAACAAAGATTGCAAGAAAGATTGCAAGAAAGAGCAAATGATAAAGCTATAGAACAAGCCCTGCAAGCACACCATTAGTCAAGAAATGGTGGTTCTGATAATCATAGAGGCAAGAAAGGAAGAGGGAGATTCCAGAACACGAGAGGTAAAGGAGGTTACTCCAAAGATAAAGGCAAACCTCAACCTGATCAAAGAAGTGGAGATAGCTGCAGCAAAAGAAGTGGTGGTTCTGGTACTCGTGGAAGAGAAGGCAAAAAGAAGTGGGATAAAAGAAATGTTGAATGCTTCAATTATGGAAAAAAGAGGTCATTATGCAGAAGAATGCTGGTATAAGGAGAAAAATGCTAATGATGAAGCACAATTTGCCACAGGAGTTGTTTCTAACACTGAACCAGTGTTGTTGATGGTCACTACAAAGACTGGAGCTGATGCAGAAGATCAATGATACTTGGACACAGGATGTTCAACACATATGACTGGTCATAAGGACTGGTTTGTTAGCCTTGATGAGTCAGTAAATCACAAGGTCAGATTTGCAAATGACAGCACTATAAGAGTTGAAGGTCATGGCAAGGTTGTGATTAAAAGAAGGGATGGTACAGTGTCATACATTGAGGATGTGCTCTGTGTTCCAAACATGAGATGCAATCTTCTGAGTCTTAGCCAACTACTTGAAAAGAAATACAGAATGGTGATGGAGGACAAAGAAATGAAGATCTATGATAAGGATAGAAGGTTGATCATCAAAGCTCCATTGAACAGGAATAGAACTTTTAAGGTTGGTATTCAAGTCATGAAACACAATTGCTTGCAGGGTGAGACATATAGAGAGGAATGGTTGTGGCACTACAGATTTGGACACTTGAATTTCAAGGATTTGAGTTAATTGCACAGAATGGCTCAAGGAATACCTCAGCTGAGACAGATGACAGAAAATTGCAGAGAATGCCTGGAGTGCAAGCAACCAAGGAATGCACTTCAGAAATTTGTACCAGTAAAGTCAATACAGAAATTGGAGGTGATCTATTTAGATGTCTGTGGTCCTCTTCAAGTTGAATCCCTAGGAGGAAACATATACTTTGTAACATTCATAGATGACTTGACTAGAATGACTTGGATTTATATAATCAAGAAGAAAAATGAGGTGCTTAGAATTTTCAAAAAATATAAAGCCTCGGTAGAAAAATGTAGTGACCATGAGATGGTGAATACACCTCCAAGGAATTTGCTGAGTTTTGTGATGAGGCAGGTATCACTCATGAGTTCACTCCACCTTATACACCACAACACAATGGTGCTGCTGAAAGAAGAAACAGGACTATCCTGAATATGGTGAGAAGCATGTTGAAGACTAAGAAGCTACCTCACTTCCTATGGAGTAAAGCAGCTGCAACAACAGTCTATATACTCAACAAATGCCCTACCAAGAGACTGAAAGGAGTGACACATGAAGAAGCCTGGACTGGTACTAAACCAAAAGTGAATCAACTCAGACTTTTTGGTTCACTTTGTTATAAGCATGTCCCTGAGCAACTGAGGCAGAAACTAGATGACAAAGGTGAACAAATGATCCTTATAGGCTATCATGCAACTAGAGGTTACAAGCTACTTAATCCAAGGTCAAAGCAGGTCTCTGTGAGTAGAGATGTGATATTTGATGAACTAAAGGAATATGAGTGGAAGGAGGACCCTATAAACAATACAACCAAGGTTATGGTAGATTCAATCATTCTAGAAGAATTGAGTGACACTACTGATGAACTGCCTACAAGGAACACTGAAGGAGGAACCAGGAGGTCTCAAAGGGTTTTGCAACCCTCACAAATGTTGAAAGATTATGAAGTCATGAAAGATAGCCAAATCACAGATGAAGGTGATATTGTACACTTTTCCCTATATGCAGATGTTGAACCTGTGAGTTTCGAAGAAGCCTTGAAGAATGACAAGTGGGTCAATGCTATGAAAGAGGAGCTGAAATCAATTGAGACAAATCATACCTGGTAGCTAATGAAGTTACCTAAACTTAAAAGACCTATTGCTGTAAAATGAGTTTTTAAAGTGAAGAGAAATCCTGCTGGTGAAGTAGTTAAACACAAAGCCAGATTGGTGGCAAAAGGATTCCTACAGAAAGAAGGTGTAGACTATGGTGAGATCTTTGCCCCTGTGGCAAGGATTGAAACAGTGAGACTTGTAGTTGCAATAGCAAGCATGAAAGGTTGGTCAATGTATCAGCTTGATGTAAAATCCGCATTTCTGAATGGTTCTCTTGAAGAAGAAGTGTTTGTCAAGCAACCACCTGGATTTGAAGTTGTTGGACATGAAGGAAAGGTATACAAACTGAAGAAAGCATTATACGGCCTAAAGCAAGCTCCAAGAGCTTGGAACAAGAAGATTGACAGTGTCCTAATTCAGATTGGCTTTAGCAAGTGCATATCTGAACATGGAGTATATGTAAAAGGAGAAAATGAGTCAAACTTAGTAATATTGTGCCTCTATGTTGATGATTTACTCATCACATGAAACAATAAGATAAAGATTGACAAGATTAAGCTACTACTAAAGAATCAGTTTGAAATGACTGACTTAGGATCTCTCTCATACTTCCTTGGAATTGAGTTCAAGGAAATTGAAGCATTGTGATGCATCAAAGCAAATATGCTACAGACCTGTTGAAAAAGTTTCGAATGACTAACTGTAATGCAGCAACCACCCCAGCTGAAACAGGATTGGCATTGAGTTTGAGAGATGAAGGAGAACCTGTTGATGAAACTTAGTACAGACAGATTATGGGTTCATTAAGGTACTTGTGCAATACAAGACCTGATTTGGCATTCAGTGTTGGATTGATCAGTAGGTTTATGCAAGCTCCAAAAACTCCTCACATGATGCAACAAAGAGAATTCTAAGGTATATTAGAGGCACAATTAACTATGGTATTCTACTGCCAAATACCATCACGAGTTCAAACATGGAACTGGTTGGCTATACTGACTCAGACTGGAAAAGAGATAATGATGATAGAAAGAGCACTGTTGGATATATTTTCCTACTTGGAGATGCACTGGTGTCATGGAGTTCAAAGAAGCAAGATCCGGTTGCCATATCAACTTGTGAAGCTAAATACATAGCAACATCAATGTGCTCGTGTCAAGGCTTATGACTAAGAAAATTGTTGAAAGAAATGAAGATCCAGAAGACTGAAGCTATAAACATATTGGTGGACAACAAATCTGCAATCAGCCTTGCTAAAAATCCAATTGATCATGGTGGAAGTAAACACATAGAAACAAGGTACCATTTTATTCGGGACAAGGTGAGCAAAGGGAAGGAAAAACTGCTATACTGCAAGTCAGAAGATAATCTTGCAAACTTACTGACCAAACCTTTGAAGAAGAA
This sequence comes from Glycine soja, assembly GCF_004193775.1. Classification (NCBI taxonomy): domain Eukaryota; kingdom Viridiplantae; phylum Streptophyta; class Magnoliopsida; order Fabales; family Fabaceae; genus Glycine; species Glycine soja. The sequence continues at coordinate 48,947,914 of NC_041002.1, forward strand.
CAAATTTGAAGACTTGAGAAACAAGATGATGATCATGATTGAATGAGAGTCAGAATTATGGGGAAGTGTTAGAAATGATAATAATTCTGACTTTGTTTGTTAAGCCTTTCTAATATAGGAAGTTAGTTGATTAGTTAATAATGATGTAATCTAGTTGTTAGTGAGGGACCAAAATGCAAAATACAATTCAGTCTTTATCCCTCTTGTATAAATACTGTTTTATTGTTCTTTCAATTTAATTTTTCAAATTCTTTCATTCTCCTTATTTTGTTAAGTTTTGCTTCTCTCTGAACCTCTCTCACTTTTATCGTTCCTCAAGTTACCTTTTTGATCGTGTGTGCGCAAGAACATCAAGTTCTAACAAAAACAACCTCAGATATCTAGATAAGACATTTAATATTCATGCTAAACTTGAGATTTTTTTTTTCTCTATTGCACAATATGAATTAACATAAGATAAAATCAATCAAAAGATATTACACTCTTTTAATCCTTTAGGATATCTTACCTAAAAACTCTACTTAAGTGGGAAAAGTTTGCCTAACATATTCGAATCCCAATTATATTAATTACTTTTTTTAGGGAATTAACGTAAGGTTATACTGTTAAAAACTTCTTTGTAAATCTCACAATGTGATGAATGTTTTATCTTATAAAAAAAGTAGTATTTTTCTTAAGTTGAATTCTGCTTCTTAACATGATATTAACTGGCTCTTCGGTAGGATTGGGAGCACCATAAAATTCAATAACGGTAAGTTAGTTTTTTATTTTGTGAAACGGTAAATTAGTTGAGATGCATGCAAGTTGGCTAAGAAAATATTCACTCGCTCTTAAATTATTTTTTTTACCCATTCCATTTTCTATGCTGCAATACAAAATTATGTGTACCTAAAATAGTACACGTCTCTCATTCTCTCTCTCTCTCTGAGTATAAAGGAAACGTTTCTCTTGTTGAGGAGACTTGTAGTTTATTGATTTAAAAAAAAAATAATGATAGTATGTGTCCTCTCTCGTAACCAATAAATAAATTATTTTGGATTTTAGCTACTATAAAATTAAATTTCTGAGAGGACTATTATTGCTGGGGCCATTAATATTCACACATACAAGTATAAATATCTCTGTCCAACTTTATTTTAAGAAAATTATATATTCTGAGTATTTAGAAGTCAAAATTGTTTTTGGAATATTTTTTATTTTATAGAATACTTTTATTTTAAAATTTTTTATTTTATAGAATATTTTTAAAAATAATATTGTAGTAAAATAATTTATGTTTAAAAACTTTATCTTACAAATAAGTTTATTATGAAATTATATATATATATATATATATATATATATATATATTTATTAAATAACTTTTAGTGAAATAAACTTAATTTTAATAGACAAAAACATATTTTTCTTTTACAAAATTATACTTTCTGCTTATAATTACGCTTAGTTCCCATACTTTAACTTTTGTGCAGTTTTAATCATCTTAATGTTAATTAATAACTTTTATTTAGTTTTCATAGTTCTCAATTATTCAAATCAAGTTTCTAGCCATGAAATTTAATTTCGTAGTTATAGTTTCTGCTTATAATTAGTTGTGCTTTTACCTTTGAATTATAGGCGTGTTTACGGGATAGGTGAGAGGCGGATTTCTATCTCTCAGCCCCCACCCTCATCAAGAATGTAATGGTTTCAAGATCAAATGTAAAAGGGAGAATAAAAAATTTAAAATAAGACCGTCTTTTTTGTTAGAGTTGGGAAAATAAATAAAGAACTCTAGTTTTTTTTTCTAATTTAATTTACTTATCTATTTGTGAAATAAATTATACATCAAGTACATTATAATTAAAATAATATATACATGTATATTAAAAAAGAAACTTAAGAAGTAAATCATTTTCCAATAATCATAGAAAAAAGGATGTGAGGATAATTAAAATTTTAACTATTCATACATGTATACATGTGTGTCTATGTAATTTCTTGAAAAGGAGTACCAGTAACACAATTTTTTAGCATGCTCTTTTAGATACATTCTATATTATTAATTAAATTTTATTTAAAACCATAAAATTATGAGTAAATCTTGTTAAATAAAAAAAAAACCTATAAAATTTTATAAGTTTCAATAAAAAAATTTCCAATAACAAAAAGTATATTTAAAGAGCAATATTTTTAAAATCATGACCAGTCATTGAATCGATTAATGTACTAGCTCAAGATTTAATGATTGAATGGAATTGAACAGGTATTAATAAAATAATGATAGTATTTAAAAAATTCATAAAATAATATTAAAGTAGCATAATGCCATAATTTAACACAAAAATAAAATATAATTTTATAGGTTCTTAATATTTAAATTACATACAAATATTCAAATATAAAATATACTAAACTAAGTAAGTTGATGTTTCAACAATACACATAAACATTTATTAGTACTAAAAAGTTTATATTTACAATAAAAAATGAAAAATAACTTAATTTGATTTTCATTTTCTTAAAAGAAATCAAAATGACGTTGCATTACAAATTTTTCTCATTGACTTGCTACAAACTTTTTTGTCTGATTTTCAATTTTTTTGATTGGTTTTCTTTAGGACCATTTTGTAGTTTATTTGAACTGGTTAGGTGATTAGTTCACCAGTTGTTAGGTCCGACTGACCAGTTCAGTATAATTTTCATAACACAACTAAATTAATAATGTGTTGCTACCACTTTTCTTTTATGACTGGGCGCAAGACTAGAGCCAGAGCATATAATTACATTTCCAAATTCATCTTGCTCCTCTTTGTATAAACTAACAAAAAAAACCCAGTTATTTTTTTCATCTAAATCAAGTCGAAGTAAAATTAATACTCACAATTTTGAATTAATATATGATACTATTAGTAATTAGATGTAAAATAATAATAATGCTACAAGTGAATGAGTGGATTGAAAATATTTGTAAATATTGCGCCTGTACTATCATCTTTTCTTTTACTAAAAAATATCATATTTTTTTTATCGAAGAAAAATTGTTAATCGAGCCCCAAACCATGACCAAAATGTACAAAAGGGGAATATATGAATAAATCAACAAAACTCCAAACTTTAATAATTTCAAGTTATGAAGCTTGTTCTTTAACTGCTTACGGGTTCTATCTCTGCGATCGACAACAAAAACATAATGAACCCTAAACCAGAGAAATAATACATTAAAACTCCGTGTGTTTTATACAAGACAGCAGTTCTTAAAATTTCCCCCCTTTTGCTACAAAGCCTGAATAATGAATAGTAGTGTCACCGACATAGTTTATCATATTATGTTAATTTCATAATTTAATCAAAATTACCTCTATCAAAATTATGTGCTTTATTCTAATTTTACCGCGACACTAATAATACAAAATATTTTCTTCCTTTCTTTGGAAGTGGGGACATAAAAAGAGACTTCATACGAACGTTTTCGCATATAATCATGTGTGTATTGTGTCGAACGAAGTACAATCCATGGAGGGCAGATGAGTCATGTTCATAGTGTTTTGATCCTGCCATAGCCAAAAGAAAAAGAAAAAATAGAGGATGGGACAATAACAGTATCCCTAGTGCCCAAATCATGCGCCACCACAAAGGCGATAGGCCAAACATTAAAGAACAATTAATCAATATTTATATTTAACCTAGCTAGAGGAATGCAGTAACACATTTTCTAAAACAAAGGGTATTAGCAAGGCATTTGTTGCGATTCAAAATATTTAGCCGAATAAATAAGAATGGGATCATAGCCGAAAGAAGTTGGTTATTATTTCGGATAAATGATTAGATATGAACATTAGATACATAATTTAGTCAATTAGTTTGAAAATTAACCAAAAAAAATTGATTAAATGTCGCAAACGTGATTGGAATTGAAGCTAGCGCCACAAAATGAGGTATAAGAGCAGATAAAATGTGAAGAGCTAGCCCATGATCTAAGAGCAATTTCTAAAAAATAGGAACGTGGGATATGTGTTGATCTCTTGACTTAGCCGAAATAAGTATAAAGTTGCCAAAACACTTCAAGATAAGTTAATAGTGGCCAAACTTGATAGAAACAAGATTTGGTTCCGTTTGTAGAGACCTTAAGAGGTGTTTGCGAATCGGTTGGATCGATTTTAATCAAATTTAGGATTCAATCCAATCAAAATTAATTGGTTTGGTTAGGTTCAGTTTTTATAATTTTCTTTTTAAATTCAATCCAACTTAACTTATTTATGAACGGTTTAATTCGATTTAGGTTAATGGATTACCCATTTAAATTTGATCTTTTTTTCTTAGAATTATTATTTTATATCATGATTCATCTAAATATCCAATACAATTAACACAATATTATTATTAAATATTTGAAAATAGTAAAATTGATTCATTTAATACCATTAACATAATATTCTAAAATAGACTAATATAAATTAAAATAAAATATTTTTCAATAAAATTTACTATAATACTCTAAATCATAATTATTTCTTACAAATTAATTTTTACAATAAGTTTTGTTGCAACATGATTTGCTGAAACAAATAAACAAAAATATGATCTATTAATATTATAGACATGACAGAATAAAATAAATATGAAAAGAAAGTGAAACAAATAATAATGTACCTAAAAGTAATACTTTAAAAGTTTTAACACTGGTGGTTCTAATACTAATAGTTTCAACACTTACAGTTCCAACACTTAAGTCTCAATATTAGTCGTATTTAAAGTCAAAACAAACAATTCTAAAAATTTTAATCGGTTTTTTTGGTTTGATTTTGATCGGATCTATAAATCTAAACCCATGACCCAACCCAACTGTTCGGATTAATTTGGGTCAATTCGAATTTGCGGGTGACCAGTATCCCTAAGCATCCCTAGAGACCTTCAATAAAAAAAATCAATCAATGAAATTATTTTTCAATTTTTATTCTTGCGGATTTTGTTATTTTTCAAATTTATATTTTGTTTTTGTTGTTTATTTGAATTCTTGTTAGATTTACCTCTAATCAAGTACTTTATTTTGTAACTTGAGAACCCACATAAGATCAAGAGGTAGATTTTTCGTCTTGACGAGCAAATTGCTTGATTCAAACATTCAAATTTTAGAATCGTGTCCGAACTAGCTAAATTATATTCTATTTAGCTAAGTTTCAATTATTCAATCCTAATATACTTCGGTAATTCATTTTAGTTATCTTTTTATCACACCACCTGTTATTTTTATAAGAGTACTGATACACAAATATTTCATTATAGCTTAATGTCTATACATTATCAATATAAAACAGTTTTGCAAATGTTATCCAATTATAAATCGTTATTTGAATTACTTTAAGATAATTAATTATTTTAAAAGTTCACAAACTTATCTTATCTGATGAGTTGCAACCAAATTTCTGTGTAAAACTTTTTACAAGATTAATAAATAACTTCTTTTTTTAACACCTCTTTAACATCTTTAATTTCTCTTTTTCATTCTTTTGTGTAATAAATCTTATATCTATATTTCTTTTTCTCTTTCTCTGCGTGTCAAATAACAAATTGGGTTTGACTTAAGCATTTTTTTCTTTTTATTATTTCCATTCTTTTGTTATTCCCTCTTTTCTGCCAAGATATAAACAGTATAAGGAGAGTGTAGAAATAAGAATAGACAAATTATATATTAATATAATTATTAGCCCATTCCATGCTCCCATGAAAAATCTCGAGAGAGAGGACTCAAAACCTGTGCCAGGCTGTTGGTGACCTATTCATGACCCTTGTCACCTTCCTCCATCCTTCGCCTTCCATAAAATAAAAAAGATTGTAGTATAGTAGTAGCCGTATTTATGCAAGTACCATATATATGGATCTACAGTGTACACTAACCCCCCCATGATGCGGTTTTGAAAGCAGAGCCATTCGTGTGGGACTCTGGGGGGTCCTTAAGATAACCCCCACGCTTTATTTTCTCATTTTCGTCCCTTCCTCTCTCCCTCTCTACTAAAACCCCTCTTCCCCCTCACACCATCTTCACCTCATTTTCATCATTCTCTGTCACTGTCATAGGGACATACATACATTTTCACCTTCACACATCAAACCAACAAGAACTTTCTATTCCTTAAACCATGGTCGAGCCTGCAGTAGCAGCAAGCTCAGAATTATCAGACTCAACACGAAACACCAACACCAACACCCCTTCACCCTCTTCCTCATCGTCGTTATCTCCGTCGCCATCACCGTCATCATCAAGCTCTAAAAAGCGAGCGAGAGACAACAACAATAGTAGAAACAACAGCAACAAGCATTCTGTGTATAGAGGTGTCCGAATGCGCACGTGGGGCAAATGGGTGTCGGAAATCCGCGAGCCGCGAAAGAAGAACCGAATCTGGCTCGGCACCTTCGCCACCGCCGAGATGGCGGCGCGTGCCCACGACGTGGCGGCGCTGACGATAAAAGGCTCATCCGCCATCCTTAACTTCCCCGAACTCGCCGCCTCCCTGCCCCGGCCGGCCTCCAACTCGCCCCGCGACGTGCAGGCCGCGGCAGCCAAGGCGGCGTCCATGGAGGCGCCGCCGCGGACCCCTCCGTCGCCGGCCGCCACGCCGGAGGATGACCTCGGCGAGATCGTGGAGCTGCCGCCGCTCGGAACGAGTTTCGACTCGCCCGACCGGAGTTCCGAGTTTGTGTTCCTGGACATGGACGACGGGTGGCCCTATTCTCACCCGTGGTACCACAGCATTTATGATGGTGGGTACTTCATTAGCGACATGAACAACATGGTTTCGATGCAAGAGTCAGAGAGCATGGTTCTTTCCCTGTGGCCTTGAAGTTAAGCCAATGCTACTCATTGCAGTATGGTTATATTTTGGTTCTTTTTTTTTTTTTTTGCGTGAGACAGATAATCATGTTTCTGTTCTTAAGTATGCGATTAGGGATTGGATTTTCATGTCCGTATATATGAAATAACATTTATTTGCCGATATCAATCTCTTGAATGAACATCAATACATTGAGAAATTAGTCTCTCATTATCGACTCAATTTTCTGCAATCAGTATTTTTTTTAATATATATTTTCTCCTTTTTTTTTTCTGAATTGCATAGTATTTATTACTTAACCTTTCCATATGGGCCCTTTTCCAACTTTTCTTTACAAGGGTCATAATATATATAATTTTTCTTGTTTCTCAAGTGGAACTACGTTGTGTTTGTTTGTAATTTGTGATTACTTAATTTGCTTGCTCTTCTTTCTCTCTCTTTCTTTTTGTATTTTTTGTTTGTCATCCTCGTCGTTTGTAATGAGCTACATACAATGCTAGTAGCGGAACTGGTGTGGTTGTTTTATGATGATGATGATGCAAATGAAGTGAAAGATACGTGTAGAAAGTGGTTCTAAGCTTACATTATATAGTTCTGCTTTTAGAGGACAAGAATAAAGGCTAAAGGAAGATTCTCCATTGGAGTTTTATTTCTATTTTTTACAGCTCATTCTTCCTCTTTTTATTGTTTTTGGTTTCTCTGTTTTAAGAAGAGAAAAGACCGTCTTGACGGTAGGAAAATTACAAGTCCTACATCGTAATATTATTGAATGAAACAACTAATGATTTAATGCACTGTGCACCCTTTGATTTTATATTATACTGTCAAAGGGGGATGAAGCTTCGAATAGAAATTCGACTCATGGTACATACAGCTAGCATTAGCAATAAGTGATATAGTCTTCTATACACGCAAACACGAAAGTTCATGTTTTCATTTTCCTTATTGCATTTGGAGGAACTCAAAATTCAAATGTTACTCCTAATCATTATTTCTTACATTTTCTTTCTATAAAAAATGTAAAAGCTAGAAGAGAGAAAGTGATTTTTCCTGTCTTTTTAGTTTTTTATATTAAGGAAATATCTATAAGATGGAGGTGTGAAAATAATACAATACAGGACTAACATTCTTATATTCAAATACATAGTGCAAGCTTAGCATGTTCTACAAATTTTGGTAAAGTCCGGAATTTAAAAAAAAAAAAAATTGGTGAGAAAATTAGTTAACTTTTTATTCCATCCCATGTTAGGCTATCTCATATTTAATGTGATAGTTTGCAAGAAAGATACATATATACATCGCATATAGAGGAGAGAGAGACGGTGCCAGGAATTTAATTAATATAGGTATCGCTATTTGATTAAAAATGTTGCATTATTATTATGTGGAACTATTAGGCCTAACGTATATTCCATTTTTTTTTTGTTATACATTAAGAAATGGTATCATACTTTATTAATTTTATATCTACTCTCACAAAACAAATCATGCCAAAAAATCTTTAGGAAAAAGTAAAAACTGGTACTTTTTTCCCCTTTTCTACTTCATTAATATATACACCTGACCTTAGTGGCCTTGTGGGGTTCTAATGGCTCTTTCTAGTGACAGTTTATTTTTATGCCGTTGTTGTGACGCGTGTGTATGTATGCTTATGCTGTCTAGACTTTACAATATGGTCAAACACTCACAAATTTAACCTTGAATGATAATAGAACACTGATAGCTGCAATCAAAAGGTGTAGTACGTATATCTCATTGGTGGATCACCACTCTTTATTTTCTTTCGTTTTTGTTTTCATTTTTCTTTTTTTTTCTTCGTTACCTGTATGGCTCTCAATGAGCCAGAGTAATGTCTGTTCAAAGGTCAGTGTAACTATAATGTTTCTTGAAAAGATATAATTCGTAGAGATTGAGGTGTGCTAGTAATCTATTTTTAACACATTTTTTTAATACATTGTACTATTCATTAGATTTTTTTTAAAAAACTATGTAATTATGTGAGATGCTTGTTAAATTTAAAAACTCACATAAATATTAAAATTTTTAATTAATTTTAATTAATAATAAAAAAATTTAAAAACTTATTAAAAGATAAATTATTAAAATGTCCAGAATCATCACATATTAATCAATTTAGTAACACATTTTAAAATTTTCAATTTATAAAAAATATAATATCAATCAACCATGTACATATATATTAATAGAGATCATGATGATCTCGAACCACCTAGTAAATCTGTGTTAAAAAATTATTAGATAAATTATAACCATTACACATGATTCAATTAGATCTTATTTGTCATAAAAAAATATGTTCTAATATTTTTATAAGAGTACTAACACACTTCTATTTTCAAATTTTATAGAAAACAATGAAATAATAAGTAAAATTTATTATTATAAGCCAAACCTGCATAATTTTTTTTTGACTTTTCACAAATTTTAGTCAATAATATGTTAAAAAATGATAGAAAATATATTACTATTATTTATTTATTTTTCTTTTCTTTTTTTTATTACTTCACCTATTAATCTCTTTCTCTTCTCTTTCTATATCTCTTTCTGGAAAAAAAATGCACATTTATTATACAAATGCAACTTCTTTTTCTCATTATAAGATACCCAGAAATTTTATGACCTCTGGTGGCCACTGAAAATTTAGGTTGGTTATCTAAGAGGCATATAAACAGACCCATACACATCATATATGTAACTGTAGACCCCCAATGGACATATAGGTCACCTTGGGTCGCGAATCTAAATTTATTTTAGATAGTCATTGTTATAGGGTCTGAATTTATGGTTAGGAATGATAAGTATCCCAACCTAAAGCACAGAAGATAGAATTGAAACACCATATATAAGAGTTGCAGCTTTTCATAATTGCCACTGCAGAAGTACTTTTGATTGCAAATATTATCAAGCAGTGTTATCAACGAGAGAAAAGAAAATACTACTAGTAAACAAGTAACGGTAAAGCTTAGACAGCCCAAACTAATAGAAGAATCTCCTCCTAGTTTTCTTCAACCCCACGATGTGGAGCAAGTGATTTCAATATATACAAAAAATGCTAAATGCTGAAAATTCTGTGTTCACACCAGTCTAATTTATTGTGCAAAGTTAATTAGCTAGGCTGTAAGAAATTGGTTTAGTGTTAGACAAGCATGTGCATGTTACTTGTGGATGGTTAAGAACACGATGATCATATGTTCAATTGTTATGCCAATAAAGCTCAATACATGTCAGATAATATTTGGGATCTTCAACACAGTGACGGAAATCTTATGTTTTTTTTTATCATGTAAATAAAAACACTTTATTAATAATGACAAAATTCATTTGGGTAATCTCAAGTGATTAGTCTAACTATGGACCAGCTGGGGAATACTCTAGTGCATAATAATAAAAATGTTCAAATTTTAACATAAATAACTTGTCTTTCTTACCCTAAAAAAACTTGTGTTTCTCTGAATTGTAAAAAAAAAAAAAAAAATCCACGCAATCATACTGCAAAAAAGTAAATAGCAGTTTTACTTTTTTTGGTGATACCTTGATCAATTTTCATCTACCATTCACCACATTAAATATAATTGTAATATGTTGTGTGGTAGAATCTTTGTGGCAATGAATATTTTGAGTATGGCATGTTTTGGTAACCCCTGGAAGTTCAAACTATGAATTGATGAAAAGTATTCAGTCTTAGGTGTTTATTTTTGAAACTTCAATTTTAAAGGTGCACATTAATTGTACACCTTTATAAAAAAATAAAAAAGAGAGAGAAATTATGTTCATACAATAAATATATGCAAACAATTCATACATGCAAGAGAGAAATGTGAAATAAGATAAAATCGAAATAACTAAAGAGAAAAAGTTGTCTAATTATAAAATTTTATGAAAATTCTGATTGAATTTCATATTTGGACAAATTATTAAACATACCTGCCAAAAGGTGTGTCTTAGTGGGTTATATAAATTTTGTTCGTGCTCTCACCTCTAACACGACATTATTGGGAGGAAAACCAATGGTAGGTGGACTCAATTACAAATAGTGACTTTTGTTTCAATAATTGAGCTGTAGCCTTAAACCATTTCTTACACCTGTTTTGAACTTCGCGCGATTGCTTTCCCCACCAACAAAGGAACTCAATTCTAATTTCTAAATATCTAGTATCGGTTAGTATTGAATAAGTCTAACTTCATGACCCCATTACATAGCTGTAAGATGTGAAGCAAAAAGGACCCATTGCTTTGCATACCATCCTTGGCTTCTAGCTAGTACAAGATTTGAGTTTCTTTTCTTATGGGGTTGGCAATGGGAGAAGATCTTGTTTGATTAAACTAAACAAAAGAGTTTTATTTGAATGAAATATTACTTAATGGACCACTTATCAAGAAAATTAGTTGTAGTATGTAACAAGCTTGTGGATGGATATTCTTTTCGTGATTATTTTATCTTCCTCATGGCTTTTCTTAGCTTATCTAAGAATAATTAACCGTCCAATCAAAACATTATGAAACTTTGGTTTAAGGGCCATTCATGCGCATCCGTACGTGTAAACATAGGAGTTATAGGTACATCTTGTGCTACCTTTTTTTTTTTTGTAAGGTGTTCGGAACTCTGTTGTTGCACTATCAAACACTAATCGTTGATGCATTTTGACCCAATTAGATTTATAATAAGCACATAGTATTTTATTGATATGATGCTATTCTTTTTCGTTTCACACGTGCCCTTTGATCCGAAAGTTGACTCTAATTAATAACGGAATTATTTGGGAATTACAACATAGTTAAGACTACGACTGGTTTGCGTGCCATACTAGAAAATCATTTTTTTTTCTCAATAAAATATCTCAAAATATTTTCTGTTTATGATTGATACCATGCTTAGCCTATTGTGAAATAAGGAAGACTTTATTAAAGGTTAGCTGCTAAGTTTTTTAACAAATTAATCATCAATAAAATTAATTAATATTTATTTCGCATTTATAACATGATTAAGGAAAATTATTATGAAACTAGCATCATCTTATGAGTTGACCTAGTGTTTAGCACATGAGATGTGAAAGGGTATCACAGTTTTCCCATATAATTAAAGATCAGGTCCTTTTTAATTGTTGCAGCTTCACGTTTGTTTTTGGGAGAGGGATTCTGATGACGTGATTAGTACCATGAAATTCTCTAATCTTAGATCAAGACAAAGTACAAAATACCATCAAATCTATTGACACCTATCCTACGTACATTCAATAGCTCACCAAATCATTGTTTAGCATTAGTTCCAAATCATGTGATGATTTACATTTAAGACCAATGTTTAATTTATTTCAGAAGGAAAAGACTAGTCACTGTGAATAAGGTTAAGGAGTGAGTCACTTGAATTCCATGGTCACATGCCTCTGCATATCGTTGCAAGTGCTTCAAATGGCCAAGTCAGTGGTTTGCTTCAATTACCAACAAAACAACCATGAATCATTATTTGATGCAACACAGAACAGACTGGCTCAAAGTATTAACATATTAGTCGTCCTTACTAATTTTTAACTTAAAGTTAGCTGATAAATCGTATCTCAGCATAGAATCTGATGAAAGTGTTTGCTTCCAAACTCCAATGAAAAGAAAAAACAAAATAAATATTTCCCCCCTTTACATTATCACTGGATAATTTTTTATTTTTATAGTATTAGATTCTAATTATAATAATTAAGCATGAAGCTTATAATGCCTTTGCCTAAATAAGTACTATATATACTAGGAGTGGTAAATATTTGGCACTACTAGTCTGCAACACCATATCTGATCTCTAGAAATCTTAGACAAGTAAAAAAAAGAAGTGTCACGAATACACAATAGGACACGAAAACACTAAAGATATTTCAATGTTGAACTACTTTTGCCAATTTTATATTATAGAGAGACACACACAAATGGTCTACAATAAAAGAGTGCATAGATCAACTGACAACTTTGCTTCAGCTTAATCAATGATTTAAAGTTGAAGTCTTGATTATGAATTGTTTTCAATACTCAAAATAAGAGTTTTGTCGTTCACAAGTAATTCTACAGTGCTCGAACAAAATTATTTCCAAGATACTTTTTCCGTCTCTAAAAAAACACACATGGTCTGCATTTTGCAGCTCTAGTGAACCCCTAAAAGGTGGTTGGGGGTGATTTGATGGCAATGGGGAGTCCCTAGAGAGGGCCGGGAACCATGTCTCACAAAAAATGTTGTCTGTTAAGAAGGGTATGCAATCTTATTCCCATAGGACAAGTCTTGTACCCCAACGAGCGAATCCGATTTTGGGACATCATATCACAATAAGACAATGAGACAACAGTGCTAAGTGATAATTCTGGATTTTGATGGAAATTTCTATTGTTTTTCAGTGTCAGATGATAATTGTATGAATCTGAAGATTCTCTTGTGGCCTGGTTTCTACTTGACAAAATATTATTTTATGTATAAACAAGGTTGGCCATATCTTTATCTATATATATCATTTCATTTAAGCCTCAAGGTAATGAATAAAGCCTCAAGGTTCTAATTTTAATCAATGAATAATACTAAGGTTTATTCTCTTCATAGTATATATATTGAAATGTAGTAATAATAGCATGATAAATGTTCTTACTAGCTGACACATAGGAGTTTGATTTATTTGTCAAAATAAATGGGGCATTGTATTAGTTGAAATTAATTAAATAGGTAACCACAAAAATGAAAGAATCAAATTAATGCAAGACCATTGATAGATTCTCGTTCCCCAACGGCCTTTAATTTTTTCAGCTGCTTCCTTTGCTTGAAAGCAAGTGTTAACAAGAAAAAAGTCCCTGTTTCATCTCTGTTTCAACGTGGTCCATAATATATATGTATCTGGTTTCCAGCTCTTAAAATGGGGCTCATTCAAAGCTCTTGTCTCGTCCGCTACCAGCATAACTAGTCAATTTCAAAGGATTAAGGACCATAGTGAATTTTAAACAATAATTTGAGAAAATTGTAGTTTTCAATCCTTCTGAGCTGCCATGCGTCAAAGTGATAAATGGGAGAATAATTTTGTACATGTTTGGATTTGCACTGCAAAGTATTTTTGAAATAAAAATAATTTTATCAACAATTTAGGATTTTTATTCTTATTTTCATTCGTTAAATTTATATTAAAACCTGCATCTTAATATTTCCAACTTGCACTTTATTCGTACTTTATTTTTAAAGTGTAAAAAATGATAGTATAAACTATGTGATATGACAATTGACAAGAAAAAAAACATAAAAATAATATAAACTAATAAGTTGCATGCATATCATTATTGCAATTGGTAACAGGTAATTATTACATAATAACCTTGCTTGAATGCCCTGTAATTGTGCAAGACCTTTCTCTGTTTGTTTCTATGGTAGTTTAATTTAATAACGGTATAAAATTGAAGCCTTTTTTCTACAAATAAGGCTAGTTGGGCTCCAATAGGCAATAATTTGTAATATAATAATGCAAGAGTAATTAATGAATGGGTGTCTTTTATGCAGGAAGTTGATGGATACTAATCAGATGGGGACAGAAAGCTATTGGCTTGCGTAATGCGTCGAGACCAATTGATGAGTTGTTCAATTTTATTTGCTTTTCTTAATTTGAACACTTCTCTTAATAGATTTCATCCCCAACAGTTTTTTTATAATTATTTTAGGTATTTTTTTCCATAGATAATCTTCTTTAATGCATTATTAGATATTAAATATAAGTATTTCTCCAAAAAAAAATTCAAATCTTAGTTTGTCATTATATTAAAGATTAATTTTTCCGCTTGACTCAATTCCTTTTTGGCATAATCAGCATAGATAAATCATTTTGCAAGTACCACCAAACAAAGAAAGTGGTATCAGGAGAAATTAAAATTTGTGCAATAATTCTCCACATATGTTTCTGCCAATAGTTTTAACATTTCATTGACACCTACTAGTACTATTAGATGTGTCTTTTTGTTCTAAAACTTTATTTTTAGAGAAGAAAAAAAACATAATTAGGTGTCATTAATTGGAGGTAAATGCATGTTAGCAAAACACTCCTATATACAGGAGTCAATAGCTTAAAGGAGAAGAACTAACCTTTGTTTGCAGCAGTACTCCAGCTTCAATCACAAAACCATGAAGTATTTAAGAAAAGAAAGCTTCCGGGCACAAACTCAGAAATACCTGTTTCCATATATACCAATTATAATTATGAATTTTGTATTCTTTCAATCATGTTATTTTGTAACACAATAAGATTGTGTTAGAGAGAGAAAGATATATTTTATATCAAACATATACAGCTATAATTAGATTTATGATCTATTAATTAAATTTAATGAAAATTACAACATTTTCTTCTTAAGGTAATTATGTTTTTTTTTGGACATTGGTTTAAAGTATGAATCAATTTTGCTGATAATTAATTTGTATCAAAAAATTCGACTAATAATTTTTAATAAGATCTTTTCTTTTAATCACTTTTTTTGTATTTATAAAACTTGAACAGGTCTTACTTAAAAAAATTGAAGATAAAATCCGTCACACCTATGACTTGTTTGTCATGATCATTTGTTTTTTACTCGTCATAAGATGATGAAAATTCTTATATCATTTGGCAAAAGTTGTGGTAAATACGTTCTCTCTTGTATATTTAAAGAAACATGGAGGGAAAAGAAAACATAGAAAAAATATTTTTTTTTCTATTTTCTCTTCTATGCTAATTCTAAACTTTTATGTTTATTTGATTTCTCCAAAACACGACAATAGTGATTGTGTTGGTGTCTGTGTTAGGATATGATTGTATTTTGTCTGAATGTATTTGGAACTAGAAAGTCGAGTAGCAAATCGTAGTTCACAAAGCAGAAAATCCTTGTGATTGTGCGCGGGGGACTTGAGACACGGACAAATCATAAAATCCGTGTGTTTGAGAATGATCAAACAAAGAAATGAATTCTTCTTCCTGGAACACATATTATAATATAAAATGTTTAATTAAATTAATTCAAAGTATATTTAAATTACACTAAGTCGTTTAAAATTAATTTTAGTTAATCACTTCTGTTTATTTTAAAATAAATAAAATTAAGAAAAAAGGTGGGCTAGGAAAGTCTTCAAAAATTAATGACCCTGCACAATGAATCATCAGGAATTAGTAAAAAAAAATTATACAAGGCAGATAAGAAGAAAAAAAATGTATTTTTCATTTCTATTCTTAATTTTTTGTTTTTTCTTTTTATTTTCAATAAATTGAATAAAAATATATCATTCTTTGTGTCTTTTCTTCTAGGTTCTGTTCTCTAAAACACGGAATATGTTTGGTTAAAAAGAAAGAAAAATAATAGAATTCAAGAGAAAGTATAAAGAAAAATATTTTACATCATTGGGTTAATATATATCCTTCTTATCCTCTACTTTTTTTTTTCTTTTATCTAATTATAGTATAAGTTATGGACAATTTTTACATCAACTACAAGTTAGAAATTCAAGACGAAAACACTATTGTCTCATAATTTTTTCTTTTTTTTACAATTATGATAATAAAAATTAAACTTAAGTCTTTGTGTAACCAGGTCAATCTTACCATTAGATTGATCTAATTGATTAAAGTGATCCAAGTGCGTTAAAATAATCAAAGTCTCATAACCTTACAACATACTATATTCACATTCTTTTTTTTTATCCTACGATTTATGTGTATAGGTTAAGAGCAAAAAATGAACTTTTAATAAAAAGATTTATGATATCAATAATAAAAATTCATTAATTAAAAAAAATCATTTATGTTCTTTTTTGCTTTGAACTTTGTACACCTTATATACTGAGAGAAAAATTGTTTGACTTTTATCATACAAGGTGGTATATATGTAAACTACGACCCCCTCCATCCAAAAAGGGGGAAAAGTTCTGTAAACACTAAATTTTCATAAACTATCAGTCTAAAACTCTTTTAGACAGCCAATCATATGTCACATCATAAAATAATGCTTTAATTAAAGAAAGTAAACAAAATACGTGTTTTTTTACGTACAGTGCATGTTCGCACCCTTTTCTCACTCACGCCGGCGCTTCTGTCATTGGAGTTGCCACTTTGCGACTTTGTATCTTTGGCTTCGTTCAACCATGCTCCCCTCACGTAGACCAAAGTTATTTCAATTTCTTATGCTTGATTTAAAGAAAGATTAACCCAATAAAAATAATTACACTACCCCTTCTTGTTTACTTTAACAAACCGTGAATTCAAGGAGGCTAAGAAGTAAGAAATTTAATTTTCGTTTTCAGTTGGTTTGGCTGGTTACTCTGAGAATTTAACATTATAACATCAAATGCACAAGAAATAGAAGAAACAAAGATTGTGAAGGTGGGTGATGGAGATTGAAGAAGATGGGTTGGTGTCGGCCGACGTGCGTGAGAAAATGGTGCGAACGTGCACTGTAAAAAATCACCGTATTTTGTTTATTTTTGTAATTAAATTTTATTTATTTATTAGAAGAATTTAATGTTGATAATCTGGGAAAGATAATATTATTCAATTACAAAATATTATTTGAGTTATTTTAAAAATTAATAAATTTATTATATATATATATATATATGATAAATTATTTGAGTTAATTATGTAAAACTTTTTATTCTGAATATTCCTCTTCTCTTAATTAAAACACTATTTTATGACTGATGGTTGTATGTGTAAAGGGGCATAGAGGTGAAAAAAGAAAAAAAAAACAACTGGTCGAGTTTTTTTTAACTTATCTGTAATTTTTCAAGAAACAGTAATTAGAGACAAACTTTTACGGTCTCTAACGTCTGCCTGACCTAAAATCAACCACTTGCAGGGAATCCGTAAGCTTAAAAAGATGTGCAACACCTTTGTCTTAATAATAATAATAGTCATATTTTATCTTCTCTCCCTTTATCTGTCTGTGTTCTGTTTGGAGTATTTTTTTAAAGATATGAGCAGCCTCAAGAATGATGTCAATTTTAAATTTCATCTTAACTGTGTAGATATTCAGCTATCTCATTTGGCTTTTGCAGATGATATTATGCTTCTATCTAGAAGAGATATCCTTTCTGTGTCAACTATGTTTGCCAAGCTTCAGCACTTCTGTAGGGTTTCAGGACTTTTCATTAGTTCTATAAATTTGTCATATACTCAGCCGGTATTAGGCCTCATGAGCTTTCTCATATTTAGCAGCTTACAGGATTTAGCTTGGGTGACTTTCCTTTTAGATACTTGGGTGTTCCACTTTTATCATCTAAATTAAATGTATGTCATTATGCTCCCTTGCTTTCCAAGAAAACTGGCCTGATTCAGGGATGGAGCAAGAAGTCTTTATCTTATGCAGGCAAGTTAGAGTTGATCAAAGCAGTTGTTCAAGGAATTGTGAATTTCTAGATGGGGATTTTTCCTTTGCCGCAATCTGTTTTGGACCGGATCAACGCTTTGTGCCGTAATTTTCTGTGGGGCAAAGCGGATATTGGCAAAAACAAGTCCTTGGTTGCTTGGTCAGTAGTTTGTTCTCCGAAAAAAGAAG
Source organism: Glycine soja (assembly GCF_004193775.1). Classification (NCBI taxonomy): domain Eukaryota; kingdom Viridiplantae; phylum Streptophyta; class Magnoliopsida; order Fabales; family Fabaceae; genus Glycine; species Glycine soja. The sequence continues at coordinate 48,966,270 of NC_041002.1, forward strand.
GGGGTTTAGGCCTTTTTAATCTCAAGGACTGGAACCTTGCGCTTCTTTCCCGTATCCTATGGGACTTTCATTGTAAGAAAGATTCTCTATGGGTTCGGTGGGTTCACCATTACTATTTCAGAGGGAGCAATGTGTGGAATTACAATACTTCTTCATCAGATTCAGTTTTGATAAAGAAAATCATTCAAATAAGGGACTTTATTATCTCCAAAGAGCTAAGTACGGAAGAGGCCAAAAAGAGGATTCAATCTTTGAGCACCAATGAACAATTGCTTGTTGGCAAAGTCTATGAATACATTAGAGGTGTCAAGCCTACTGTTAGTTGGTGTTCTGTTATATGGAACCCAGCAATCCCCCCTAAGATGTCTTTCATTCTGTGGCTTCCTAAAAGGAATCGATTGCTTACTCTTGACAAAGTTGCTTTTTTGAACAAGGGTTCCCTCTGCCCTTTATGTTCAAATGAGGCTGAGTCAAATGCTCATTTGTTCTTTTCTTGCAAAAAATCTCTCCAAGTTTGGGCTCACATTCGTGATTTGGCTCCTTTCCGCGGGCGTTTCACTTCTTTACAGCGCATTACTGACTCTTTAATTAGGGGCAGATTCACATCAGGTGTTCAAGGAAAATTACGTTGTCTAACTATAGCAATTACAGTCTACTGCATCTGACTGTCTAGGAACAAGCTGATTTTTGAAGATTATCAATTTTCTGTAATAGAGGTTATTAGCAAGATTATCAATTTTCTGTTAGTTGGTGTTCTGTTATATGGAACCCAACAATCTCCCCTAAGATGTCTTTCATTCTGTGGCTTCCTAAAAGGAATCGACTGTTTACTCTTGACAAAGTTGCTTTTTTGAACAAGGGTTCCCTCTGCCCTTTATGTTCAAATGAGGCTGAGTCAAATGCTCATTTGTTCTTTTCTTGCAGGAAATCTCTCCAAGTTTTGGTTCACATTCGTGATTTGACTCCTTTCCGCGGGCGTTTCACTTTTTTACAGCGCATTACTGACTCTATAATTAGGGGTAGATCCACATCAGGTGTGCAAGGAAAATTACGTTGTCTGACTATAGCAATTACAGCCTACTGCATCTGGCTGTCTAGGAACAAACTGATTTTTGAAGATTATCAATTTTCTGTAATAGAGGTTATTAGCAAGATTAAGTTTCTTATGTATAGACAAACGCACCTGTTGCATTTATTTTAACATCTTGATATAGGTCTTCTTATATTAGGGAGGTTTTTGATTTTCTTTAACTACGGGATATGTCCCGTTTATTATTGTATCATTTTGGGTTTAATATAATTTACATTTTTCCAAAAGAATAGTCACATTTTTATCATCTGAATGAATGAGGATAACAACATGAAAATAACTCCTGTCACTTAAGTGCTGGGCAGAGTCAAAGTGCATTTTTAATTAATTTGGAAAGACCACGACAGAACATGTAAATGTAAGTAAAATGATGATGACATCATTAACTTACCAACAAAATTGTAAACCAAGCTCAACGTTAAATTGCATCATTCTTTCATTTTGTTCTGAATTTTTTAGGTTTAAGTGATGAACTTTTTTAAAATAATTAACTATTTCTTTCGAAATTAAGCTAAAATAGATATGTTAACATGTCTGGGACAGTTGAAATTTCACAACTTCAGCTGTTTTTGTAATAATAATAATAAGCTGTTAGAAAAATAATAGATGAAGTTGGCTGCCATTTTATTTATTTTTCTTTTTACTTGGGAAATTCTATTATGGCTATTTGAAAATGTTTCTGATTTGAAGCCTCAAGAAGAAAATTTGGTGCTTTACGTTATCCTACCCAGTTTTATCCTCCAAACTCCATGAGTGCTTTCCGGACGTAATGTATTAGTTTTTTTTTTTCACAGAAAAAAATTAATATGTTACTTACTACTCTTAATTTTTTTCTTCAGTACAGCCACACAGATTCGTCCAAACTATGTATAATACATGTTTAAGGGAAATTCTAAAAAATACATAAAAGTCCTTTGATTTTTTTAATCATAATCTATGAAATATTATTAACTTTGTCGATAATTGATTTAGGGTTCTATAAAAAAAATTAGGTTGATCGTCATTAATAGTCTTTTTTATTATCTATTTTTTTTTATCTACAAGACTCATTAGTCTTGGATATGAGTCTAATAAATATATAAAGAATACTTTTGACAAATAGAATTTCAGCAATAGACTCACCGCATTTAAGTGTGATAAATAAATTCTTCCAACACTATAATTATATACTCTTTTATGTACTTATTTGATGAAGAGTACTAGCAACACACTTCACCTAATACATCCTCTATTATTTTCTATTTCCTCCCCTTTGCTTCAGTCAGACCAACAACAGTTTCATTTTATTTTTCTTCTATTTTTTTTCTGGGCCAAACAAAGGAATGTATATTAATAAAGAAAAAATGCAAGTACAAAAGTACCCACACATAGGGGTGTGTAAAAAAATTGGTTCAGATTAAATTAAATTATAACAAAACCTAAATTGAATTATTTTTTTTCAAACTAATTCAAAAAAAATAAGTGCACTGTTTCATAAAACCAATTTGATTAATCGAATTTTTCTACAAAACTAATTTAGTTAATCAAACTGGTTCAAATCAGTTCAATTTTAAATTAATTTTTTATAATCAATTCGATTTTGAATCAGATTCTAAATCAATTTGATTATTTATATATAAAATCAAACCGATTAAAATAATTTAAATCTAATCTATTCAGATTAATTTTTTTATTGAACTAATTTTTGCACATCCTGCTCACACACCGGTTACATAGAGGCAAATGAGTTACATATAGAAAGGTAGCCAAAGACTAACCATTCTCGCCATAACTCTCCAACACATAATATAAGATACAAGGCCAAGTAAAATTGCTTCCCCACAGTCCCCTCATATAACTAAATCTCTTTTCTCCTCTCTTTTCATTTGAACCAAACATGGTGTAAGTGTTTTAATAATTATTATTACTATTTTAATTAAAATTGAACTTTCATCTTGATAATTAACACCAAAAATGATAATTTAATATCAACTTTCATTATGTGAATTATTGAAGTAAATTCTAATATTGATTGAAAACAGTAGAAGAATATTTAACATACTACGCGTACTTTATCTAAGAACTATTCATGCACAAAAGTAACCAAAAGCAAATGAATTATTTTTACTTTATGTTTTCAATCATTTGAGCATATTGAATTGTCAACAAGTTGCTACATACTGGGATTGACCGAGATTAAAATTAAGGGAGGGGGGGGACCACTCTCTTATATTATTACTTGGTGAAGGAAACTTCGAGGAGGAAGATAGCTGCCAAAATAATTTTTACCCGTTATATATACTCTTGAGTGCTGCATTTGAGTGGCTATGTAAAAGAGTTCAAAGTCAGCGCAATCTGGCTGATGCTTAATGCAAGACAGAGAACATGCATGGGAATTGAAAGACTTTTTTTTTTACTAAACTAGATAATTTTGTAAGATTATATATCAAATTAAGTGATTTTGAAAATTATTTATTAAAGATAAATAATTTTGATATCAATTTTAGTTATAATTGATTTAAAAATCCATTTTCTACCTATGTTATAACTAAAATTAATATTAAAAAATCACTTTTCTACGTCAATTATAATTGTAACCAATACCAAAAGTCAAGGTTATCCTTCTTTATTAAATAATTTCCAAAACCATCTAATTTGATATATAATCACCAACTAATTTGATAAAAAGAAGTCAAATTGAAAAGTTCATCGAGAAGCTCCTGATTGGAAGCATAATTTTAAGGACTTAACAAGAAGGTTAAATTTTCTCAGCATGTGAAATTAGAATGTAAAATGAACTAAAATAAGAACTTTAAATGATACTTTTAAAAAATTGACACTCGGTATTTTTCACTTCGTAAAAAATGATGAATAAAAATAAATTCATAATTAATACTTATACATTGAATTTTAAATATAATTAAGTTCGGACGGGGTGAAAAGTGAAAGTGTGAAACAGATACAAAAAGAATTTTACCAATCCTACTGGGGACAGTTATGATGACAACCTAGTAGATATTTCATATTTCCCATGAAAAACGATGAACAAACAGTGGTTTATCTCATGGTTTACAACAAAGCAGTATGATTACATTTCCATATCAATTTTGGCAACAGAGAGTTAGATGTTGCACCGTGTTTTGTCCTTTTATGTAAGTGGGCCAAAGAGTAAAGTGGGTCTTATTTAGTTATTCTGCATTAATGAGATTTAAAGTCAAGAAGAGTCTAAAAAAGATTTGGTTTTAAATGACAGTTTATATTTACTTTTCTTTACTTTCTGTAACTTTTGATATGTTTTTTGACGTTTTATTTCATATTATAGGGAAGATGACAAGTTAGAATAATGCTTTCGTACCCTTCATGCTCCACTCTCACATCTTCCCGTCAACATATGCATGATAGTAGAATTTTGATTATATAAACGTCCGTATTTAGCTTCTTCATCGAGAATCTAATTTTGATATAAAAACATAATTTTGTATAATTTTTCCGTTAATATAATTATTTAGCACTAACTCAAGATATAAGAAATAGCGTACAGTTGGTTCAGGTGATAGGGTGATCCTCTGCCATCTCTCAAGAATTCGTGCGACAAGAGGGTGGTGATCATATATATGCAAGTGGGAGACTTCAAAAACCTAGTTAACAAGAATCTTAGATAAAACATAGGAATAAGGTGTACCTCTAATTGTGTTCATTGACAGCTTTATATTATGAGCTAGAAAAGCTACTGTTTAATCATTCTTTTGAATATATTAATCATTTTAACACACATTCTTTTTTTATAAAGATTTTTAAAACACGTTCTAAAATAAATAAATAAAAGAAAAAGAATGTACTTTTAGTTATTATACTTTTGATCAAATATGGTCAAGGTGCATATACTTTTACGTCAGATGAATTTGATTCACACACTTTCAAAATATGCAAATTTATTAGCTCCTCGTCTCTTAGAATCCATCATGTTTTTAAGGTTAAGAGAGACTAAATTAGAAGGAAAAATTATTTTTCTCAACAGGGAGGTCTGTTTGTACTGGAAATTAACACAATTTCCGCAAGGCAAATCAAGAAGCGGATAAATTATCTAAGTTTGGTCTTCATCTATAGGGGCCTGATAGAATTTAATTTTGGCTTTGTTCCTGATTTTATAGCCTTGTATCTCAAGGCTGATGTACATTCGGTAACTTTCCCTCGTGGTTATAATGCATAGTTAGTGTTTACACTGTTTCAAAAATAAAAAGGAAAAACCATGTATTTTTTAAAGTTTGAAAATCAAATTCATAAATATGAAAGTACAAGACCTCATTTGACCTTACATATAGGGCCTAGAAGCACAGTTGTATGTCCTAAATGATTTTTTTTTTTTTAAATTGCAATTTTGTGTAAGTTTCACTTTCCATTTGATGAATTTCCCTTCTAATTTTATAACTGTTTTTCATTAAAATTTAATCAGTAATAAAATATATGTTAGAAAGAATACATTACTAACACTCTTGCTATACCATACTCATTTTCTTAAACAGAACTCAACTAATGCTTAAAATAAAAAGTCGCAAACATGGAGAAAGTAAATTTCATGAGCCATCAAAAAATTTAAAAATCTAATTTTAATGTTTTCTTGGATTCACTTTTCACGTGAACTTATCAAGTTTGATAAATTTAATAGAATAAGTCTCATATTTTAAATCAATCAAAAAATAATTAAAAATTATGTCTTAAAATAAATAAATAAATTGTCACTGTTTCAGGAGGGCAAATATTTTTAGAACCAAAATAAATCTTTTAAAAATAAAGAACTGAAATAAATTTTAGTAAGAATATAAGGAACCAAAAATATTTTTAGCCTATTACAGTTCTTATAGTTGATTGAATGTAACAAAATAAGCTTCAAGAATAACTAATTCAAAACATGGATGTCATGTGTTACTATCTTCAGGAGTTGACCGGTGCAATTCGAAATTCATCTTAACAAGAATTTTTAACAAGCAAAGCTATGAAGCATTGTACATAAATATTTGTATTGCCTTCAACGACAAGAGAATAAATTATGTATGATGGGAGAAAGAATTAAAATTCATTAAGATAACTGACTGAAAAAAATTAAAGAATGAGAAGGGTTAGGATAATCATGTAAAGTTGCAAGTTAAAAAATAAGATATACTTAATATATAATTAATATATAGTGAGAATTGAATTTTTATTATTAAGGTTTAATACATAGTAAGAATTGAATTTTTATTATTAAGGCTTAAATGACTTAAATGTAAAGTGAAAGATTATATTTTACTAAATGAAATTTATTGGAATAGATGCATTGGAAATTGTTTTTGTTTTAACTTCTACGAGATTTTATTTATTATAATTAGTGGCAATCTTCCCTATAAATGGAAAAGAAAATTAGTGGAGAAGAAACACATGAAGAGAGAGTGTGTGAGAAGAGAGATTGTGAAATAAAATCACTTTGTTGACAGAAAAGTGTTTTTGTGTGAGAGTGTTATCATTTTTTGTAACCATTGAGTAAAGTATTCGGATTTGTAGAGTAATATACTATTTAGGATGAATTATATTCTTGTAATCATTTTTGTGATAGAAAAATACTTATGAAACGTAGGCAGAATTGTCGAATCACGTTAAATTTTTGAATTTATTATTATTTTTTCTACGATATAATATTTGTGTGTATTATCCTTTATAGGTGTGAGTAATTTTGTTTGAGAGAGTGTTGATTATCCAAAAATCTCAAGGGTTTAGGTACTTGAGATTGTTGAATGGGTATTGTACTTATACATCTTACTTAAAAGTTACATGAAATCCATTAAGATCTATCCTAAAAATAATTTTTCAAAATTTATATATTTTTAATATCAAGAGAGTTTTTATAAGTTATAAAAAATCTTCATTGAATACCAGTTGTTATCTTCCTTAAAAAAATCTAATAGTCCTAATTAAATATCATAAGAATTATTTATATTATTTAAAATTTTTGATTGAATATCACAAAACTTTTTTATAATAATAAAAATCCTTTGTAATCATATGCATCCTTCTATATTAAATAATTGGATAAAGATGTTTAGACACATCCATATTATATGACATCTTGAGAGAGAAAATAGAGAATATATATATATATATATATATATATATATATATATAATGATTTTATAGAAAGAAATAAATCATTTTAAATCATATTGATAACTTTCGACTGTTCGTATATAATTACTCTTAAAATTCTTATTAAAACCTTAGCTCCAATTCCACCTTTCGACATTGGTTTAAAGATACCATTCCATATATATAAACATTTAATGTTTTTATTAAGTTTATTGTACGTGTTTACAAACTTCAAATTATTCGTAGCAAAGTTTTACAAGAAGCCAAGACTGTATATATTGCATATGATTATCAGATTATGATCCCACCCCACGCGTCTTCAACGTTCATTAGATACACCAAAAAGTTAGATAGAAAAGGAAATTAACCTTTTTTTCTTTTGGGTCGGAAGAATGGCAAATTTGTGAAACAAGGCAACCAAAAACAGACAAAACAACATAAAAAAACACAACCACACTAACACCGCCACCATGCATGTACGTTCGTCTATGTTCTGCTGCTCAACACACCGCCCACCTCCCTTTTCTTCGACAAAACATCATATATTCATTCATTACTCATTAAATGAATATTAGAAATATTTCTTTAAGACGAAACATTTATTTGTCTCCAAACTTGTCTAGCTACCTGTTCCGGCATAGGTTTCCTCCATCATAATGATGATGTAGTCCAAAACGTTCAAGTGAATGTTTAATCTGTCAATTCTAGCTAGGATCAAATGAGGGTCTTTTGTCAAAATTTTACTTCATATTCCGAGTATTTCAGCATGTGATTATATATTTCCATATCAATCTTATAGCGTGCTTATAATACACATTATGTGGGATGATCAGAAACTAGGATCTAGAGGATGGTTGGATCAAAGTAAGATCCAAATTAAAGATGTACAGTCCTCAAACTTCAAATACAAAATACAAAAAAACTAAGTATATGTTAAATGGGGTTGATCCAAAGGATACAAAGTTCTCTAGCCTCAAACACAAAATACAAAAGATTTTGTGTTGGATTGAATGATCAAAAGGAAATCCGACGCGAATGGTACCCTACTTCTTTCGAAAGAAAAAAAAGAGAGAGAGAGAAGAAAAATAGAGTAATTAAGATAAACGGAGAGAGAGAGAGAAACATGTGCATGCGAAGCAATGCAAGACCACGTGTCATTGACATTGGGGTTTTAACCTCGTGAGGGAAAGACCACGGCGTCGGCGGTGGAACCGTGTAGGTTTATGTGTTACAGTCGAAATTAAAATTAAATAAATAAAAATATAGTTTCTGAATTTGTAGGTTTGCGTGATGTGTGAATAATAATTAAAATTAAATAGAAATATATAGTTGAGCAGAAAGGTGATGAGATGAGGCTATGGCAATGGTGACTATGACCAATCAAACAGTGGCTGTCGGCATTGTAAGCGTCACAGCACGTGCTCTCACCCTCATTTGCTTAATAGGTCGGCCATGAACACATACTCGACCACCATCTCTTTCTTCTTCCCTCACTTCTATATAAAGAGAAAACAAAATGCTAATAAAGTTATGGACAATATTAACACAGTATATTATAAGTGGTATATATTAAATTGACAAATAAAAAATCAATACATTTTCACAATAATTTTCAATACAAAATCTTTTCGTCAACATCAAAGTTAATGTGTAAAATAATGCATTCTTAGATTATTGTTTTAAATACATTCTTTAGGATTTAATGTATTAAAATAAATTAAGTTACTCTAGAATGACATATTACCATCTAATGCATGTTTTATTTGAAATAATAAAATAATAATCAATTTCTTTTCCAGAGTTCTTCATGATTTTGTTTTAACAGAGTCCTTCAAGAAGTACACAGGCATTATGTGCTTTATACACTTAAAAAATGTGATACACAAACAAACAGAAAGAAAAGATAGGTGTGCTTACATTACATTTATTATATAATATTTATATAATAGAAAATAAATTATTAGTATATTTAAGACTATATACAATGCATTATATTAATTGATAGTATATATTAATAAAATCTTAGTAGCGTAGTTACGACGTTGATTTTCTGCTTTTCCGGTGGTCAACGATCAACACTTCTTCTTCATTACAGCATAACAGTTCACTATCTGTACCTATCTCGCACTAATTCTACGAACTGTACCTATTATTAATATATATATATATATATATATATATATATATATATATATATATATATATATATATATATATATATATATACTCTGCTTGACACCTCTTTTGTTTTCTTACTCCTACGCATGCTACGGGTACTGTTCTTTCTCCCCATTTGTCGTTTCTCCTCACATTTCTCCACTTACTCAAACAAAGGTTATACCATATTTAACCATATATAAAATGAAAATATTAAATAACCTTTGAGTTTTTGACTTATAAGTTTTTACTAGCCGACAAACTAGTTTTGTACTTAAGTGCGGGTATGGAAAACTTTGAAACCAATTAGTATCAGTCTATCCTTAAAATTACTTTAAATTTTTTTTGAAACATTAAAAAAAATACTTCTATAGTTTCTTTTTAAAAGGGTGGAAACTAGTTTCCAAAAAATTTGTAATCTTATAACATGCAGTCATTAAGATAACTTCTCAATGATATATGCCTTTTTCTTAATTAATTTATAAATAATAACATGACTAGCTTTCAATGTTCTATTGACTACCTAATTTTTCAAGTTAACTTAATGAAACTTCTCTTTCAATCATTGAATTTGTCAAATATATTGAAAATGTTTTATCTAAATGCTGACTTGATAAGTTAATGATCATTCTCTTTGACATGTTATTTGATTGTTAATTCATTATTTTTTCAACTTCCATAATCTTCAACTCCTTTATAAGCGTTTATTGAATTGAACACAAGGGAGAAGACATTCCTAAAGAAAAGTATATTTTGTTCGTTATTTTTTTTTCTCAGAAATAATATTTTGTTTAAGATGCGATTAGAGACTACATATATACACCTTTCTTAACCAAGTTTAAACCATGATTCACTCTATGTTGTCACAACATTGTTGTGGTTCTTTATAATCTTTCACTCTTGCTACACACTAACTTTGCATGTCAAAATAAATTATAGATGTATCTATTCCCACTCTCTTCCAAAACTTGAGGATTTCAATTAAAGAAAAAAGTAGTTAGCACCGTATTGTTGGAACAGTCTACACCTCTTACACAAGATTTTGTTTGTGTTGGTTCTTAAAGTTAAGCAACTGAAAAAAACTATTTGAGAAAATACATTTTTATAAAGTTCTTGTAAGTTGCTTATATGAGAAACTGCAACTAAGGTCGGTTAATTATTAAAAAGATAATTTTTAAGTTAAAATAAGAATTCTTATTAAGAATTTAAGTTGAGTACTTCTACCATTGAAGTAAAAACCAGTGAGTAATCTTAAATCTGCTAAGAAGGGACCAAATATAAACAATAAAAAAAAACTCAATTTGAATTATTGTGTTGAAAATACTTTTATAAACATATCTATTTTCTCTTTCATTTCATTTTACATTATTTTCTTCGTATCTCTTTCTTTTTTCATCACATTACTTATCATATTTATGACTTTTTTCTTCTATTTTTTTTCCTTCTTGCTTAATCTACTTAAAATGGAGGGGACATTTATTATTTTCCTACCATAAATATGACATTTGCATAATAGGCAAACTTTTTTTTTTTCATAGATTCGCCAATATCCTTGCTTTTAAGCTAACAATGTATGACTTTTATTCAAGCACACACAACATGTAAAATGATTGAAACAATGAAGCAAAGAAAAAGATGAGACTCAACAGAGTGGGGTAGTGTATTATAGGCTTAATCATATGGTTCATGGAATACAAAAGGCCGAATAGCCCAAAGTGATAGGGAGCCTAAGAATAATTGAACGAATGAGAACAAACTGTAAGAACGGCAAATTAGACCAAATCGATCTTCTGAAGATTGATAGGCGACGACAAAAAATGGTGCGTCGTAGGTGGGAATTAATTGGAAAGTGGGTGTCACCTAAGGAACCTTATCGTTTTCTAAAGTCGACATCATCTAAGATAACGCGTTTATGATATTATTAAGCAATTCAATTCCTATCCTTATAGAGAGAATGAAAGATCGATACGACATGGACGAAACCAAAGTCCAAAACCTTTTCTGCACACATACATCAGAAAATAAGAGGAAATTATGGCTTAAAAAGCTAAGTTTCCATCCCCTGAATAGTACTTTTTTTTTCTGAATTGTCAATTCGGATTTTGAAATAGATGGTTGCTTCATGCTTGGTTCCTTATCATCTTCGTTTTCTTTTCGTTATACGGGTTGTGGGATCTTTAATGTTTCGTCTTGTTATGCACCTCTATTGTTTTCATATTCTTGATTTGGTCGTAGTCATATTGTAATGTTTTTCCAATTTGAGCTTGACAATGATGGTATAAGAGACCACTTTAAAACAATTTCAATTACATCAACTTGACACGTTATTGGTGGTCTTCTCTCCCTTCCCCAAAGCACCACATTATTAATAAGCCCATGCCACCACTAACTACTTCAAGCTAAGTGCGCAAACCCTCATATCACTTTCTTAATTATCTTCTTTTTTTCAAAACAATTTAGCAGAAAAAACTAGGCCTAACATAGCCCGAGATTAAATCACTTGATAGAGCCCATCCTCATGTGTATCTTGACCCCAGATGACGTCTAACCTTTGTACCTTATAAATAAATAGGAAAGAAAGACAACTCATACATAATTTTACTAATTTTTTTTTTAAAAAAATAGTACTGCATAATTTAATAACAAAAAACAATAATTGATTCCTGTAAATATATATAAGTTCTCTCATGATATATATAAACAAAAACATTAATAATTAATAAGCAACTTATAAAAAAATAGCGGTGCATAAATTAATAACAAAAAAATAATAAGCTTTTATTATTAATAAACTATTTGTTTTAATGCATCAAATAGTTATTACCATGATTTAAAAATTATTTATCTAATTTTTTCCTAGCTGTCTCTGGTCCCAACCTAGAGCTAAACCTTGTGACGTTTTATCAAGATTTCAAGGGAAAGGGCTGGTAAAAAAGCCAGTTTAACGAGCAAGTATTATAAGTAAGTTTTTGTATTATCAAACAATAAAAGCTGATTTTTGTTATGAAGACTTTTAAAATAATTATATATTATAAAAATCATAAATTTATCATACATAATAATTTAAAATTAGATGACGGTGAATAGTTTACCATTTATTCAAAATTAAGAAGAAGAAAAATCAATGGAGACGGAAGAGAAGAATGGAATGATGGAGAAGTGCAATTTGAAATCAAACTCCTTTACTCCACATATATCATTTACTTGGCTCATAACGTATCCAAAGATTTTGTGAAAAAAGGGAAAAAAGAAACTTAATCTGGTATAGCAAGAAATTGATGATTATAATCAGATGCCAAATTAGCCACCTTATAATAAATAATTCAGTTAGGTCGACAAAAGAGCAAAACGTACTGATACCGGTGGCCTCTCAATGTCATGTTTGTTGTGGAGTGTTAGCAGCCATCGTAGCCTTTGTACCAGGAGTAGCAGCTACACAAAATTCAGAACTATCATCATATTGTTACAGGAGTTTTCATTATTGAAAAATTCTCGACAGATTCTTGAAACGATGGAAACTATTCCTTCATGTCATTCTCATGTTGAATTGAAAGTCACCTATATTTTGAAAATTTAAGTGATAACTGTGTTATTATCTTTTATATTAAGTATTTCAATTTGTGGCCTTTGTGCCTCCAATGAAGCGAAGAAATACAGTAATATGTTAAAATGGTATACCTTTTATCATATCATATACTTTCTCCATTCCAAATTATATGACATTTAAGGTTATGAAGTAATTATTGGAAAATATAATTAATTTATTAATTTTTAAAGAAAACATTAAGTATCTTTTTTGAAACGTATTTGATGTACTATTAATTTTATAAAACGTCATATATTTTGAAATGTGATACAATATGGAAGGGAATGAGTATCTTTTTTTGTTTAATTCATGAACAAGTAGTATCTTAAGACACTCATTAGCAAATCTATTACTAGCAAAGAAGATTTGGAAACAGGTGGCAGCAAATAATGGGGCGGTGTCGGTAGAGGAAGAGTAAAGGGTCAATTTTCCCTTTTCTTTCTCAACCTTTTTGGGTTATCTATCTCTGTATACACCACGTGCGCGAGTGCTTATCTTTTTTCTTTGTTTCTTTATTGAATTTGGACAAAAATTCGAAGAAAGACCACGTTGTGCATGCCATTGCCTCATATTTATAAAATAGTTATTTTCTTCTTCTTATATTCATTTTAGATTCCCCTCTTGAAGCACTCATTATGTGTGCCAGTATTCGATTACACTGAAAGATTTCCTCAATATTTATAAGTACATTGATCAATTAACCCTTGATCATGGAAAATTAATCTCAATAAAAGTCAAAATACACATCATTACTAGTTGTTAACTAGACCCAAGTAATAATTGGCTTTGTCTGAACTCTTTGATTTCGGCAGAGCTTCTGTTGTGTCTGCACTCTGCAATGCTTAAGCAAAAAGGTAGAATGCCCGTAAAAGACATTTTCACTCTAGTAAACATTTTGTTAAGAGTAATATTCTGAAATGAAAGTGTATTTCATACAATGATATTGATTGTATTTTTATTGGAGTTTAGAATGGATTGAATGCCTTGATTTTCTTGATGTAGGACCTAAGGTCTCTCAAATATTCTCATATAAGCAGCAACAACTTGACCACGTGGTGTGAGACTTTTAGTGAGATAAAATAATTCCATTTCACTCATCCAAATTAAAATTGAATAATGAATTATGAGATAAAAGGTTATCCTAAAATAAATTTACATTATCATCAAATTATAAATTATTATTTATGATAAATTTATTAATTTTTATAAAATTATCTTAAAAATTAAATTAATTTTGATTGGTGATTAGATATCAGTATAAAATTAATGCATCATCATTAAAATCATGAATTATTGCTATTAATTTAGTTTACAACTTTATACGTCGGCATGACAAGTGCCATGAAATTTAATTTGGCACAGGGATATACTAGTTTTACACAACAAATGGGAGTTTTTAAACGTTCAGCAACTTACAAAGGATTTGAAGCCTATCCTTCTTACTTTTATTTTCTGTAAGCAATAAGTCAGGCTCAGCTTTAAAAATAAGTCAGGTTTAATTCTTGTATGGTTTATTAATTTTAAATTAATTCATAAAATATATATATTTTTTAAATTATTTGGGCCACTTAGAATTGATCAATCTGTATCAACTTTAGAAAATGACAAAATTGAAATTACATTATTGTTGTGCTAGGTGTACAGTAATTGTATTTGGTCCACAAAGGAACAAAATCTCAATAGCTACTTAAGGGTCAGTAGGCCCAATAGCTTTTAAATAACGCAATTGAAACTGAGAAATTGTTAAATGTACCTCCAATGTTTGTTAAGTATACCTCCTTTATTATTTTTTCCCCAAAACTACCATTTTGCAACCACACCCATCACATACCAGCAATCACAACCATTATTGTCTGTTCATCACGGATCCATTGTGCAATGGGATTTAGGAGAGTTGGTGAGAGTGCAGATCAGGATTTTAGAGTAGAATGATACCAGAATTAGAAGAGCACTGCTTAGAATTTCTCCATATTAGGTTTGAACTCTTTTGGGCTAGGCAAGGCAATAAAAACAGAACTCCTAGGTACTTGTCCGATCCCATCCCAAGTTTGATGGGGAAAATTCACTTTGACCAAAGTCGAGTTTCGATTTTTCCTGAATTAGGAAAGCAAGAACGAGATCGAGTATGTCACTCCTCATTCTCGTACCCACCCATGCTACATATAATTTTATAATTATTAATAATATAGTTATATATTTATATATAATTATATTATTATATATTATATGTAATAATTAATTATTTAATTATTTTATATTTTATTTTTATAATTATTAAAATATAGAATAATTATTTTAATAGTTAATAAATCATATTATAATTATAATACTAATTATAATAAAATTTAAAATTATATTTAACAAAAAATATAATTTAATTCTTAAATATGTTTACATTATTTATTATTTATTAAATTATATATATATATATATATATATATATATATATATATATATATATATATATTTGATTGAATTAAAATGTAATTAACAACTTAATCTATGAATAAATATATTTTTTTAAATGTGAGATAGGTACCCCACGAGTTTTCCAAACCCGATAAAATCTAATGGGAATGGGGTTGGATTCCATTTTTTCACCCGCGCCTTTGGTAAATCTGAACACAAACCCATCCCGCCTTTTGCAAGGACAAGGGTGGAAATAGACAAACTCGCCCTCGACCCATCCTATTGTCATCCCTGTTGTGGACTTTGCTTACTAAATTTAGAGTTTGACTTATATGCAATATCATAAATCAATATAATTGGATGATAGTGTCACTAGATATACTATTTACTCTAAAATTTAAGGAGGCATTTTAAGAGTTTTGGAGAAAAAAAATTATTATCAGTGAGAAAAAGGTTGAGTGTGCGCTTTCAAATTTTAAGGTTGGGCTGTTCAATTTGGGCTCATCAATTATTAAGTGTTTGCCATGTGGTTGAAGTTTTGTGCATCTTTACTCTTTACCCCATTTAGATTTTCCTAATGAGTGAATGACACTTTGTTTGACTTGTTTTGGCTAACTGAGTGTGTTAAAATTGGATGAAATGTTCTACTTAAGTTTTTAAAAGAATATTTTCCTCAACGATTTCATTCACTGATTTGGAATATATACAATGTACAAGGCGTAATCTCAGGAAACTAGGAAACTAATAATAATACAGGAAATTCGGAAACTAAGATATATGTGAATATATTTTTATTGTAATTTAGGTAAGCATATATTTAGGAAAATAATTATATGCTTAACAAACTAAATATATTCACATATATCTTAAAACACCCCCACAGTCGAAGCAGGAGGACGACAGACACTGAGACTGTCCCTAAATTCATCAAACAACGGCCAGATTTTCCACCGTCAGACCCACGACCACCGCCACCGGATTTTTTTTTTTCAGAATTCTTGCAAAATCGAAACAGCTTCCCACGGTGCTGCTGGTCCGAATGTGAGGAATTTGAGTCATAAACGGATTGTGAGGCAACCACCATTGCCGACTCCGAACCCGTGGCAACCTCCTTTGCCAATCCGACTTTCTCAAGTGTGAGCATCGACCGAGCCTGATAAAACGGAGGTAGAGGATCACTCTGTCGAATTAACGTCCCTACACCTTGATATCCACTTGTGAGACCCGAAACAAGTTGAATGACGAGGCGGCTCTCCGACACCGGTACTCCAACATTTTTCAACTGATCAACAAGGGACTTGAGACGTTGACAATATGCCGAAGCATTTGGAAAAATCTCCATCTTAGTATTGGAGAATTCGTCCTCAAGAGTTACCACACGGGAATGTTTGTTGTCTTGGAAAATATCTCTCAACCTATTCCAAGCATCCATGGTCGTGGCATTGGGTTCAATAATTGTATGCAACAAGTCATTGGAGATGGTTGCATAAAGCCAGGAAAGAACCGTAGCATCAAGAGTCGACCATAATTCCTTTTCATCCTCAGTCACAAGTACATTCTCTTTGCCGTTGGCAAGAGGAATAATGTGATGAAGGACCTTATGAGAATGTGCGGTAATTTTAAAAAGCTCCGCCCATGTAGAGTATTGGACATTCTCCATTTCAAGAGTGATGGAGATATGGTTCCGTATATTAGAAACCGTAAGAGTCGGATGGAAAGAATTCTTTTTGTCCGTCATGGCGGTGAGAAGAAGAAGAAATAAGAGAGATGAAGGGAAGGTAAGGGAAGGGAAAGGATTTGAGAGAGAGAGAGAAAGAGATGAAGGGAAGGGAAGAGAAAGAAAGGGATTTGAGAGAGAGAGAGAGATATGAAGGGAAGGGAAGGGATTTAAGAGAGAGAGAGGCAGCGAGCAAAAGGGCTCACCGGGGACCTTCGGTCCCCAGTGAGGGACGATTTTTCCTTATTCCCTCAACCAGGCTCTGATACCATAAAAGAATATTTTCATCAACGATTTCATTCACTGACTTGGAATATATACAATGTACAAGGCGTAATCTCAGGAAATTAGGAAACTAATAATAATACAAGAAACTCAGAAACTAAGATATATGTGAATATATGTTGTTATTGTTATTTAGGTAAGCATATATTTAGGAAACAAATTATATGCTTAACAAACTAAATATATTCACATATATCTTAACAGTTTTAAGCAAGGATATAAGTAGCCATTATTTGCTTTTGATAGCTTTGTGACTCTGCTAAACTTGATGACAAAAATGTAGTGTGCATAAAAAATTGTTGCTCATGATGGGTGGCACGGGCAAAAATGCTTGAGGCATTCTATCTGCAATGTCTAATGTCCAATGACATTGCTATGTGCTTATTGGTAAGTAGTGAATACCATTCCATGGATATAACACCTTTCCCAAAAGTGTTGATTTTATTCAAAGTCATTGATTCTAGTGGTGTAGCTTGCAAAGTCCAATACCTAATCACGCCGTTCCCAATGCCAATTATTGTAGTCATTGTAGCTTGCAATGATTGTAGTCATTCCCAATACTTTTCATGATGATTTTGTGACCATGTTAGTATGGTAGCATGTCTACAACGGTTTTAACACCAAACCGTCTTAGAAGAGGTTTTTTATAAAAAAAATTAAAAAAAACACTTGATTCTAAGACAGTTATTTGAAAAACTTTTAGAGAATGCATTTTCTAAGATGATTTTTCAAAGAATCGTCTTAGAATATCTTTTTTTAAAAATAATTAAAAAAATTGAGGATTCTAAGACAGTTTTCCCAAAAACCGTTTTAGAATGTAGACTTTCTAAAACCATTTTTCAAAGAACGACCTTATAATGCATTTTAAAAAAATGTATCTTGTAAGATCAAAGAGGAATAGTACATAGCCTACTCATAAGGTTGTTGGTACTTCAAATTTTGATATTCTTTGGTTACCATTTCCTGATAATATGGTATATGAAAAGATAAATAAATTAAAAATCAAAACAACTTTTATTTTAATAATGTTGGCATGGATAAATTATAAATCAAATAGTCCTAGACAAGAACAGGTTGACCTCAAAACATTCCTCGACAAAAATAAAGACATTCCAAAGTATTAAATATACGCTTCCTTGGGGAAGTAACTATTAATATTGTAGATGTAGCTAACATGTTGCTAATTGCGAAAAGAGACAAAATAGTATTGGATTACATTGGAGGCCTTCCAAAACCAAGCAATTGACCAATTAGATTAGACACCTAGTCAAAAAAATAAAATTGTTTAGACAATAAGACAATAATTATAGTCAACATTTGTAGTTTCCCATGATTTCAGAAGCAAAAACCATAATTAAGTCAGAATTTTTGTGATCCACATATAACTTAATTTGCCTTGCCTTGCATGAAATTATTAAGTCTAAGCTGGAATTTTATAAGAGATCACAAATTTAACCAGGTACTAAAACCCCAATAAGATTTTGTTGAGACTTTGGCAAGTGCACCAATCGCTCTTAAGTAGTAAACCTCGGAAGTCCGAGTATCGTTTCGCAGGGATTTTATTGCACTTATTAGATACTTCTCAATTTGTAAGTAAGAGTAAAATAATAAAAGCAGGAATAAATGTAGGAATATAGTGCTATTACTAAAACAAATAAGTAAAAAGGAAAAACAATTGATAAAGATGCCAAGACCAGACAAATCCAATTGGCCTACGATGCATGTAACTATGATATTCATTATCAATGAAATGGTATTAGTTCTACCCACATCTGTTGACTACTTGCCCCTGATGCCTCACGTTGGCAAGCCTATTTTAACTACCTATCTCCCAAATGCCTTTACGAAGATTCAATAATTAAAATGCATTAAGGTTAAGTTCTAGATGTTGCTTAAATGCATGGGCAGTGTGTTATCATTCTATGCCTAGCAATGGTAACCCAAGGATTCTTTTCTTAAGATGTTCTATTAGGTGTTACCCTTTCCCAAGCGTATAACCCCTAAAACTGATGCATGCATTGAATCTTAAATATTTATTGGGGATTATCCTCTCCCGAGCGAATAAAACCCAAAAAGAAATCTAAGAATGAATGCAAGAATACAAGAAAAGAATTAGAACAGAAAAACCTGGAATAAATTCCTTTGCATTGATAACTCTTGAAGCTCATCGTACATCGTTGGCTTTTTAGGCCTGCCAGGCCCTAGCTAGGGGATTAGCCACTCATGGCCATTGAGGGCTTACAACTGGGGGTGAAAGAAGGAATGGGGATAATAAAACAAAGAATAATAAGAGAGGAAGGAAAGCTTAGGCTTGAAGTACTGGGAGTGGTGCTCTGAGACGAGGTGAAGTTTCCTTGGGACTGCCTCTCTATTTATAGTTGCTGAAGTGGGCTTATAGGCCTTCGTAGTCGCACTCAGCGCCACACCTCGCGCTTAGCGCGTTCAGATCGCGCGCTGGGCACGCCATGCACGCTTAGCCTGTGCTTCTGTTGGATCGCGCGCTGGGCGCCTAGCTGGGCTTAGCGCGCGTAACGGTTTCTACTCCTTCGTGCTTAACGCCACGCTTAGCGCCTGCAGCTAGTTGCTCGCTTAGCGCCTGTGCGCGCTTAGCGCCACTGTTGGGCTGGGCCTGCTTCAGAATTCCTTTTTTTTCTTCCTTTCTGTTGCCACTTTTGCTTAATGTACCCTTTTTTTTCGTATCTGCAACTAGAAATTCAATTAAATTAATTTTTTCAACTTTTAAATATAAATAAATGCTAAATAATTAATTTTAAGTCAAAATTTGACTATTTAACTACTATTGATTCACAATTATTTAGCAGTTATCAAAATCCCCCAAATTAAACTTTGCTTGTCCCCAAGCAAACCAAGAATAAAAATAAATTTCCAAACAAGTTCTGAGTGTTTCAACACTGTCAATGGCCTTAGTTCCTCCTTCTTCCAGTGGTCCTTTCCGCATCTGTCAACATCTCGAAATGAAAGCATAAAACACAAAAGTGGAATTAGTCAGTCCTTTGGAATCTTGATCAAATCTGGCTTGCCTTACTTTCCTCATAAGGCTGGTGTTTCCCTCTGCTCACAAGTGTACGGTTTAGTGTCTGCAATTTTGCTAACAACCTGCAAGTAAGACTCCAAAGTTTTGCATTTCCTCTTAAGTATAGTTATCTTTAGTTACCTTCAGATGGATCACTAAGGACTTTATTGGCTTGTATTGGGGCTTGGCTTACAAAAAATCATGGTTTTTCTTGAGAATTCAACTTAGGATTAAGAGAGCAAAAATTCTAATACTTTCGATGCCTTCTTCTTAACCCTTTTATTTCCCCACAACACTTTTCTTTTGACACCTCTCTTGCTCTTTGTTTCTGCCCTTTATTTTACTCATTTTCATTCTTTTTTTTTTTTGGAATGGGCTTCTAGTTTGTGAGAGGTGTCTTCCTATATGCTGTACTATTGTCTTAGCTACCTATTTTCCAAAATCCCCCAAATTAAGACCTTTATAACCCATTTTTGCTCTCTTATCATCCTAAAGGGTAGGACTATCATTTTATTGGCTCAAGGTTTAATTCAAAATAATATATAGGCTCAATCATGGGTGCAAGGGGAAAAAGATGATGTCGGGTTGGCTTTTTGGCTAAGTAGCTAGATATAACAAACATGGCCTTGATCATATCCACCTTAAGTAACTATTCTAACAATCCAAGAGTGATGCAAAACCAGGAACTTAAAAACAGGCGTTTTCTCTCACAATTAAGTTCACACTCTCACCGGAATTAAAGCAAGTATACGACATACCAGTTATGACCTTGTTCCATCAGACTAACCTTCCCACCTTGTGCTATTCATGTTCCATTTCCTGACCTGACTTGTGCTTCCAGAACCAATGTTTCCAAGGACTAGTGGCATCTCAAGTGTTTGAACCTTCCAGAACAAGCTCAAAAATTATGATTGCTCAAGTTTACCATGCAATTATTACTCAGAAAACAAATACTGAAATTCTAATATTATTACTACTACTTCTTTTTAATACCTAAACAGACCACATAAACGAAACATAAGAAAGAAGAAAACAAAACATAAAAGAAACAACAAAACATAAAAGGAAAACATCAAAAGAAAAATCAACTGCCTCCGCCCAAGTCTGCCCATGGGCCCCAGTCAGCGGTGGCTAAGTCAGCAATGAGGTCCTCATCGACCGCAGGATCCTCAGCGGCTCCAGAAGGCTCTTCCCCCCTGTCAGTGGAGGGCTGGTCTCCTGGCCAGGCAACTCGCTGACGATAAGCCTCTGGAGTGGTGAGCGAGGGGTCCATCTGCAGGTGTAGGGACAGCCTGTGCATATTCTCCATGATGAGCTGTTGTCCAACGTGAAGGGACCTCAGCATCTGCCCATGCGTGTCCATGGATGCTGAGGTGGAAGCAGATGGATGTCGCGGTCTCTGAGATGGCTGAGACGGAGGCTGGGTAGGAAGAGGGGCCTCGGATGCCGACGCTGAAGCTCTGGTGCGTGTGCAGCGAGGCCCAGGAAAGGTGATCGATGGGTCGGCGGGGTTCCAGCAATTCTTCTTCACATAGGCCAAGTTGATCGCAGGGCTGAGTGACTCAAAGATCAGGGTATCAGAAACCACCACCTGAATGTCACACAACGTTGTAATTAACGCTGGGAACCCGAGCCTCGAGGTGCTGGACTGGGCAATCTGACTGATCTGCTGTGAAATAAAGCTGCCCACATCCATATCCATGCGGCTCACCAAACCGTAGATCAAGCGGGCCCTGTCAAGATTAACATCATATGTGTGAGAAGTGGGCGCGATATCATAATAAGAAAGGACACTCTATGTCTGTGCGAGTGTCGTCATGTCCTTCCTCAGCAGCTTCCAGGGGAGTCCATCAGCATTAAGGACAAAACGCCCCCCTGGAGTACACAGTGTGGCCGCGATGGTATCAGGATCGGGGTGAGTGCTGAGGTATCTGGTGTATGCTGGGTACTCCTCCCCGTCCTCTAAGATAACCGGGGTGTCGAGGAAGTCGTTAATGGTGTCAGCATCAAAACGAACGACCTGTCCTCGCACCCTGCAGAATCTGGGACTGTGGTCCTCTGGATCATAAAGGTTCGAATAGAACTCTTTCACCATAGCCACGTCGATCAGCTTCTCCGGTAGGTGAGTCAGCACCTGGTCCCATCTGCGCCGCCTGAGTTCCTGGAGGAACTCGTCAAACATCCCGGGCCCAAGTTCAACATTCCTCTCCAGAAGGATGTTCCGGAGCTGAATGTTGTCTTGGTACCTGTGCCAAGCGATCTCAGATGTGAAGCGGGAAGTGTCCCAGTTGGACGCTTCCCTTGGTGTAGGCACGGCTCGGCGCTTGCGAGAAGCCATCTGAAAAAAAAACAGAACCACAAAAACAGACTGCAGTCAGTATACATAGGGGTGTAAAAAGCAGAAAGAGAGGGGGTGCAGTTATGGAAAATGGGGGTGCAGAAAGTAGAAAAAGGGGTGAAGTTATAAAGAATGGGGGTGCAGAAAGTAAAGAAGAAGGGGTAAGGAGAGTAGACAGGGGGTGCAAGAAGCAAGGCGCGAGGCTGCTGGGCCTTGAGGCCCAGCTCCGCGCTTGGCACGCCTGTCTGATGAAGGAGGCACGCGCTTAGCGCCACTAGAACGCGCTTAGCGCGTTCGCTGAAGTTGATGAGCGCGCTTAGCGCGGCCGTGCTGGCTAAGCGCGGGCTTCGTGGTGGCTCCTGCGTCTCGCGGCGGCTTAGCGCGCTCCTCGTTTTGTTCTCCCCCTTGTTTGTTCCCGCTAAGCCTATGTGCAAGGCTTAGCAGGATGATACCTGCAAACGCTACAGCACAATCTAGATTCAAGTATTACCTAGTTGTTCTAGTTAATCTGCTTGAAAAGCACGAGAACTAGGTGAGTACAAAAGTAATGCAGAGAAAGAGGGTTCTGAGAGTTAGAAGGCGCAGAAGAATGAAAAAAATGTGGGGTACTGGATTAAAAACCCCCTGGGAGGCAACTGAAGGGTTGGGGGGTTTCGAAAACTCCCCAAAATTAATTATACTTGCGCTTAGCGCGCCTGTGGCTGCTAAGCGCACCAAGGGAAGTGCCCCTTGGTTGCCCCTCAGATTTAAAATTCAAAATTCAAAAATTCTACCTGGGCGCGTAGCGCGAGGTCGCGCGCTAAGCGCGTGACTTCGTGCAGCCCATTTCACTTCTGCTATTGGTACCCCTCCTTTTGCTATCTATACCTGTGGGCCTTTGCTTTTCGTACCCCCTGTTTGCTGTTTGCACCTGTTGGGTTTTTTTTTTTTTTTTTTACAGAAAAAATAAAGGTACTACATTTTTACACTAAATGTTGGGTTGCCTCCTAACCAGCGCTTAGTTTATTGTCCTTAGCTAGACAGTAGGCCCTCTCAAGGATCATTTAAATAGATAATGGTCGTCAATCGCTCTAATTGTCCTCCGTTATACGGCTTTAAGCGTTGGCCATTGACGATCCATTTCTTCTCGAAGCTCCCTTCTCTAGGGTCCACCAATTCTACTGCTCTATGAGGTCTAACTTCTTTTATGATAAACGGCCTTGACCACTTGGACTTCAGCTTACCTGGGAACAGCCTTAGTCTTGAGTTAAAGAGCAATACTCGCTGTCCTGGCTGGAATTCTCTCCTCTGCAGCTTCTTATCATGATATGCCTTCGTTTTTTCCTTGTAAATTCTGGACGATTCATAGGCATTCAGTCTCATCTCTTCTAACTCCTGAAGCTGCAATTTCCTCTTTTCCCCGCATGCATTATTGTCAAAGTTAAGCAATCGGAGAGCCCAATATGCTTTATGCTCCAGCTCCACTGGTAAATGGCATGACTTCCCATACACTGGCTGAAACGGTGATAAGCCGATGGGGGTCTTGAACGTTGTCCTATAGGCCCAGAGAGTATCATTGAGCTTCAAGGCCCAATCCTTTCTGGATGATGCAACTGTCTTCTCCAAGATTCGCTTAAGCTCCCTGTTAGAGATTTCTGCTTGGCCATTCGTCTGAGGATGATAAAGTGTGGCCACCTTATGTCGGACATTATAGTGCTCCAGGACTTTCTTCAACTGGTTGTTGCAGAAGTGCGTTCCTCCATCACTGATCAAGGCTCGTGGGACTCCGAAGTGAGAGAAAATGTTCTTCTTTAGAAATTTGATTACTACCCTGGCATCGTCCTTCGGCGTAGCTATAGCCTCCACCCACTTGGAGACATAATCCACTGCTACCAAGATGTAAATATTCCCATATGACGAAGGCAGGGGTCCCATGAAGTCTATGCCCCAACAGTCAAAGATTTCCACTTCCATGATGTTCTGTAAGGGCATCTCATTTCTCCGCGATATCCCCCCTGTTCTCTGGCATCTATCACAACAATGCACAAACTCGTAAGCATCTTTAAAAAGAGAGGGCCAGAAAAAACCTGATTGTAGCACTTTTGCTGCTATTTTGTCCCCGCTATGATATGCGCCGTATGATGAACTGTGACAATGCCAAAGAATGCTTTGTGCTTCTTCCTTTGTGACACATCTTCTCAATACATTATCTGCCCCTGCTTTAAACAAATGGGGGTCATCCCACACATAGAAGCGTGCATCGTGTAGAAATTTCTTCCTCTGATTCCAAGTGTACTCCTCTGGAATGACTCCCGTGGCTTTGTAGTTTGCCATGTCTGCAAACCAAGGTCTGGTGGCAACCTGCAAAAGAAACTCATTAGGAAATTCATCTCTTACCTCTGGCTCTTCCTTGGTGACTTCTTCATTCTTTAACCGAGATAAGTGATCGGCTACCACATTCTCGGATCCTCTCTTATCCTTGATGACGATGTCAAATTCTTGCAATAAAAGGACCCATCTAATCAACCTTGGCTTCGAGTCTGTTTTGGCGAGCAGGTGCTTGATGGCAGCATGATCTGTAAAAATGGTGACCTTCGATCCTATCAAGTATGACCTGAACTTCTCCAAGGCAAAGACAACAGCTAGCATTTCCTTTTCCGTGGTGGCATAATTCAACTGTGCTTCATTCAGGACCCTGCTAGCATAATAAATAGCATGAAATACCTTATCGTGTCTCTGTCCGAGGACTGCTCCTATGGCATAATCACTGGCATCGCACATCAGCTCAAAGTCTTTACTCCAGTCGGGTGCAATCATCACAGGTGCAGTAGTGAGCTTGTCCTTCAGTGTCTGAAATGCTGCTGAACATTCTTCATCAAACTTGAAGGCCACATCTTTATTCAGCAGGTTGCTTAGGGGTCTAGCAATTTTCGAGAAATCCTTGATGAACCTCCTGTAGAACCATGCATGCCCTAAGAAACTTCTGACACCTTTAACATTCAATGGTGGTGGCAGCTTCTCTATGACATCTATCTTTGCCCGGTCAACTTCAATCCCTCTAGCTGAGATCTTGTGGCCCAGGACTATGCCCTCTTGGACCATGAAATGACACTTCTCCCAGTTCAACACTAAATTAGTCTCTACACACCTCTGAAGTACCATCTCTAGGTTCCTCAAACAACTGTCAAATGAGGATCCGAAAACCGAGAAGTCATCCATGAACACCTCGATGCTTTTCTCCACCATGTCTGAAAAAATGGCCAGCATGCACCTCTGAAACGTGGCTGGTGCATTACATAACCCGAATGGCATCCTTCTGTAAGCAAAGATGCCAAAAAGGCATGTGAAGGCCGTCTTCTCCTGGTCTCTAGGGTCCACCGCAATCTGATTATATCCCGAGTATCCATCCAAGAAACAATAATACGCCTGCCATGCGAGTCTCTCCAGCATCTGATCCATGAAAGGTAGAGGGAAGTGGTCCTTTCGGGTGGCCTCATTCAGCTTGCGATAGTCGATGCACATTTGCCAGCCAGTGACAATTCTTGTTGGTATCAAGTCATTCTTCTCATTCCGCACCACTGTCATTCCACCTTTCTTGGGAACCACCTGTACTGGGCTTACCCAAGCGCTGTCAGAGATGGGATATATGAGCCCAGCCTCCAAGAGCTTGAGCACCTCCTTTCTGACCTCTTCCTTCATTGTCGGATTTAGCCGTCTCTGGGGTTGCCGGACTGGCTTGTAATCCTCTTCCATCATTATTCTGTGCATGCAATAAGCAGGGTTGATTCCCTTGAGATCCGATATATGCCATCCAATAGCTTCCCTGTGTTTCTTGAGGATATCTACCAACCTGTTTTCTTCTTCTATCGTGAGCGCATTGCTGATTACTAGAGGCTTGTCTTCCTCCAAGAACACATACATTAGATGATCTGGCAATATCTTCAACTCTACCTTCTTCTTCTCGGACGGAACTTTCTCTTCTAGCGTCTCAAACTTGGCTTCTCCCTCCGGAATACTGTCTTGTCGATCCAAGTCTTCCAAGCAAGCCTTTAGATCTTCCTCCTCTTCACTGGTTAGACAGTCCAAAGCATTTATCATTGCTTTCTCCAGTGAAGATTGTGGTGTCTCAAGAATACTGACGTCTTCTTTATCAATCTCTTCTACTCTGAAACACTTCCAACCTTCCTGTGGATACTTCATTGCTTTGAAGAGGTCGAAGGTGATCTTCTGGTTGTCAATACTCAGCTCCAAGTTCCCATTCCCCATATCCACCACACAGTTGGCAGTCAGCATGAATGGTCTGCCTAAGATGAGGGGAATGTTTGTGTCTTCTTCGATATCCATGATGACAAAGTCCATCGGGAAAGTAAAGTGGCGTGCCTTGACTAGGACATCTTCTACCACCCCGTAAGGCCTCGTAATCGAGCGGTATGCTAGTTGAAGCGTCATCTTGATAGGATCTATCTTCAGATTCCTAATTCTTTTACACATTGACAAGGGCATCAGATTGATACTCGCTCCTAAGTCAATGAGGGCCTTGTTCACCGTCTCCTTCCCTATGGTGCATGGGATGGTAATACTTCTGAGGTCCTTAAACTTCTTGGGTAGCTTCCTCTGTATTATAGCACTGCAGTTACCCCCTAACACAATGTTCTCATTGTCAATGTACTTCCCCTTCTTGGTGAGGATGTCTTTCATAAATTTGGAGTAGAGGGGCATCTGCTGTAAGGCTTCCCCGAATGGCATAGTGATCTCCAGCCCTTTGAATATTTCCAAGAAACGCTTGAAGTAGCGTTCCTTGTTCTTCTTGGTGGGCACCACAGGATATGAGAGATCTTGTGGTGGGGCTGGTGGTTCTTCTTTCCTGGCTTCCCGCGCTTTCTAGCTCTTGGTTGTAGGTGGTGATGTCACCTTCTCTTCTTCTTCTGTCCTTACCTCCTGTGTCTCTATCCTGTATTCCTCTGTTTGGTCTTCTTCTTCAACCTTACCTTCCTCCTGTTCTTTCTTCTGCCCTCGAGTTAGCACAGCCTTGCATTCTTCCTTTGGATTCTTCTTTGTGTTAGCCCCGAAAGTTCTAGTGGGCCGTTCAGCTTTGTCTTGTGCCAATTGGCCCATTTGAACTTCCAGATTCTGAATGGCTGCATCTGTGCTCTTCTGATGGGATCGTGTTTCCTGGATGAATTGCAGCAACAGTTCTTCTATGTTGGTGGGCTTGTCTTGCTGATTGGGGCCCTGGCTAGGATGCTGGTATAGCGGTTGGTATGGTTGTTGATTCCTTTGCTCCTTGTACTAGTTTCCCTGATTCCTCCACCCTGAACCTTGCATGAAGTTTCTTCCTTGATTGAATCCTGGTAGCCCGTGATTGAATCTTGTTCCCCCTTGGTGGAATCCAGATGAGTTCCCCTGGTTGTAACCCTGGAATCCGCAATTTGGTATGCCCATATAGTTTACTTCTCGAGAAGTATCCTGTTGGCTTACACATTGTCCAAGCTCATGGGTTCCTCCGCATGTGGGGCATCCTTCTACCTGCAAAACAGATGAGTGGGAAGAACTTACCGCTTGTAACTGTTGAGGTAATTTGCTGAGGGTTTCGGTAAGGGCTTCAATCTGCCTCGTCAACAGCTTGTTCTGTGCCAATGTCGCGTCTTGCGTGCCAAGTTCCAAAAGGCTTCTTTTTGTAGGCACATAGCTTCGATCACGAAGGATTGCTTGATCACTGGCCGCCATGTTCTCGATAAGCTCCATCGCTTCTTCGGGAGTCTTCAGTTTGATTTTTCCCCCTGCGGATGCGTCTAGTAGCTATTTCGAGTGAGGTCGCAAGCCATCGATGAATATATTCAATTGTACCGGCTCGCTGTATCCGTGTGTCGGTGTCTTTCGTAACAGCCCGTGAAAACGGTCTAGTGCTTCGCTGAGGGACTCATCCGAGAATTGATGGAAAGAGGAAATCTCCATTTTCCCTTCGGCGGTCTTCGACTCTGGGAAGTACTTCTTTAAAAACTTTTCCACTACTTCTTCCTAGGTTCTTAAGCTGTTGCCTTTGAAAGAGTGCAACCATCGTTTTGCCTCTCCTGCTAGAGAAAAAGAGAAGAGGTTAAGGCGTACCGCATCTTCTGGGACTCCAGCGATTTTTACGGTGTTGCATATTTCGATGTACGAGGCAAGGTGAGCATATGGATCTTCACTTGGAAGACCATGGAAGAGGTTCCCTTGGATTAGCTGAATAAGGGAATGCGGGTAGGAGATATTTGCGGCTTGCACCTCCGGTCTTGCAATGCTCGTGAAGAACTGAGGAGTGGCGGTGTTGGAGAAGTCCTCTAGGGTGACTCTCTAGGGTGACTCTTCGTGCCGGTTCCCCGTCCATTTCAGCGTGATGTGGAGAAAGAGGAGGTGAGGTGTAACTGCTTCCTTCGGTGTCTTGTTCCCTTCTTCTTCTTGCAGCGTTGTTACGCCGACAAGTGGCTTCAATTTCTAAGTTGATAGGGACAACGTCTCCAGATGCAGTCCTAAGTCGCATAAAAACAAAAAAGGCACTACCCGTGCAATTATGGAATAAAGAAAGAATAGAAGTAAAGAGAAAAAATACTAAAAGAATAAGCCAAGAAAAGAAGAGTTGGGCTTACAAACTGATATAGTATGGTAATTAAGTGCGAAAATAAAATCCCCGGCAACGGCGCCAAAAACTTGTTGAGACTTTGGCAAGTGTACCAATCGCTCTTAAGTAGTAAACCTCGGAAGTCCGAGTATCGTTCCGCAGGGATTTTATTGCACTTATTAGATACTTCTCAATTTGTAAGTAAGAGTAAAATAATAAAAGCAGGAATAAATGTAGGAATATAGTGCTATTACTAAAACAAATAAGTAAAAAGGAAAAACAATTGATAAAGATGCCAAGACCAGACAAATCCAATTGGCCTACGATGCATGTAAATATGATATTCATTATCAATGAAATGGTATTAGTTCTACCCACATCTGTTGACTACTTGCCCCTGATGCCTCACGTTGGCAAGCCTATTTTAACTACCTATCTCCCAAATGCCTTTGCGAAGATTCAATAATTAAAATGCATTAAGGTTAAGTTCTAGATGTTGCTTAAATGCATGGGCAGTGTGTTATCATTCTATGCCTAGCAATGGTAACCCAAGGATTCTTTTCTTAAGATGTTCTATTAGGTGTTACCATTTCCCAAGCGTATAACCCATAAAACTGATGCATGCATTGAATCTTAAATATTTATTGGGGATTACCCTCTCCCGAGCGAATAAAACCCAAAAAGAAATCTAAGAATGAATGCAAGAATACAAGAAAAGAATTAGAACAGAAAAACCTGGAATAAATTCCTTTGCATTGATAACTCTTGAAGCTCATCGTACATCGTTGGCTTTTTAGACCTGCCAGGCCCTAGCTAGGGGATTAGCCACTCATGGCCATTGAGGGCTTACAACTGGGGGTGAAAGAAGGAATGGGGATAATAAAACAAAGAATAATAAGAGAGGAAGGAAAGCTCAGGCTTGAAGTACTGGGAGTGGTGCTCTGAGACGAGGTGAAGTTTCCTTGGGACTGCCTCTCTATTTATAGTTGCTGAAGTGGGCTTATGGGCCTTCGTAGTCGCGCTCAGCGCCACACCTCGCGCTTAGCACGTTCAGATCGCGCGCTGGGCACGCCATGCACGCTTAGCCTGTGCTTCTGTTGGATCGCGCGCTGGGCGCCTAGCTGGGCTTAGCGCGCGTAACGGTTTCTGCTCCTTCGTGCTTAACGTCACGCTTAGCGCTTGCAGTTAGTTGCTCGCTTAGCGCCTGATGCGCGCTTAGCGCCACTGTTGGGCTGGGCCTGCTTCAGAATTCCTTCTTTTTCTTCCTTTCTGTTGCCACTTTTGCTTAATGTACCCTCTTTTTTCGTATCTGCAACCAGAAATTCAATTAAATTAATTTTTTCAACTTTTAAATATAAATAACTGCTAAATAATTAATTTTAAGTCAAAATTTGACTATTTAACTACTATTGATTCACAATTATTTAGCAGTTATCAGATTTCAACCTATATGAGAAACTATCATAAAGCATAATGTTGAATTTAATGAGAAAAAAGAATAAGCTATAGACAACTCAGAAAGATTTAGTGATACATCCAAAAGTAAACAAAAGAAAATCTTACATGTTAGTCTTTTAAAACATAACGATCAATGCAACTATTTTCACCCATATTTAGCTCGGACTCCTTGTACTTGAGAAGAAAAAGTGATAAACATATATTATAATAGCATTCATATAGAGCCATCATCAAAACAAAGCAACAACAGACAACTCTCTTTGAGAAATTAGAAACTAATCTCCAAATTGACATTTGGAGGGCATCAAGCATGACACTTTCTTAAGCAGTTTACGTAATTAGATAAGAGTTTGAGTTTCCCTACCTATTGTCAACACACATTTTGAAACAGGTCTGGGTCATCCTGAATGGTAAAAGCAATAAAATGTTAGCCAAATGAATTATTGTGCCACAGATAAATCTTCTCAAACAAAATGCAGTCATTATTCTACATTATACTTTGTAATGGCAAACACTATCAAATATCAAGGTAAGCAAGAGCAAGGAAACCTACTTGTTGAATAATTCAAATCGATACTCATTCTCCTTTTCCAAAAAAGAAAGTTTAAACTTGGAATCACATTGGGGTGTCAAATTAACAACATCGACATTTAGATCTGTTTTTCCAAAATATGAACAAGAGAAAAGACAACATAGGTGAATCCAATTGTGTCTGACTTGGTTTCCATATAAACAACCTCTGCATAATAAAAAAAAGAATTTAAGTTCAATAATAAAAAATGAAACCAAACAAACATAATTAATTCATCCAATATTTCTGTGATAACCATCCAAAACTGAAGCATAAAACACAGTAAGGAAGTCAAAAAAAAAATACCTACAATTACGATCGATATAGTAGAGGCCATGGGTGGAGAATCCAGAGCATGTATCCAACTTGAGTGCTTGAAGTATGTGTCTGCACGAACGAGCTAAAACTTAAAAATCTGAATCCCTTACAATCATATGCCGAAAGTGAAGCGACTTCAAGCAATCGAAGTATTGAGGGATCTCTCTAACCCATGATGTGACGAAACCTCGCCAATCCTCCGATATCAGGTTGAACATCATCGCCTATGGCTTTCCCTTCAACTTTAGTGACTCGAGGTGCGGGAACTACCGTCTTAACCGGTCGGGCATGGTGGTTTAACACAATGCGATTGTCATGTGCTTACACGTGCTGCAGCACACCTACAACACGGTGTTGCGGTCCTTGGAGTCGTATATGTATAACATCACACAATCTAGCACCACATCCGATAACCTCATTGTCATTTGCTTTGCGTCTTGATCCTCCATAAATGCAAAAAAAATGTGTGAAAAACGTCACCGTCAAATCAGTTTTAAAATAACAAGAAAGGAAGATTGGGCGTTGAACGAAGATGTGAGGAATTTTTAGGAGGAGGAATTTTGCATTGAAGACGAGCCAATCGGATCATAAACGAACCGTTGAACCTGTCATCAGTGGCGAAAAGGCCAGAGTCAACGAAAGCAAAGTTCTAGAGGCCAAGGATTTGGGAAGGGGGAGAGAAATTAGAAACCCTAACGCAAGAGAGGGAGAGTGAAGCACAAGAGTAGACAAAGACATTTCAAAATTAAAAATGCATTCACTTCTAAGACGGTTTTTACAAAAGTGTCTTAGAATGACAATCTTTTAAGACGGTCTTCGAGAAACCGTCTTGGAATGACAATTTTCAAGACAGTTTTCATCAAACTATCTTCATTAAAAAATCTCGTATTTACAAAATTTTCACCACCTTATATACTAAGACGATTCTTTAGGAACCGTTATCATTTCGCCGTCATAGAATCACTTTTTCTAGTGGTGTTTTTTTATCAAACAATATAAAAAAGGATAAAGAAATAACAACGCTTTGTTATTAGAATCGGAATTAATTACATGATGTATTGGATCTTAGGCATACACAATTATTCCCAACACTGCATCCATTTGATTTTCTATAACTTCCTAGATTTCAACATGCTGCCAGACTTGCTTTGCTCTATGACAACTAACAAATATATGTAAAGAATTTTTTTTGTCATTCAGACAAAAAATACATTCAACTGGACATGATATACCTTGTTGATTCAGCCTTTCTCAGGTAGGTAAACAACATCTTAGAATTATTCATATGAAGTGTTTGATCTTTGGTTGGACTTAGAGCTTCCTGATTTCAAGTCAATTACCAACAATCTTTATGTTTTATATTTCTCTAAACAAGATCACGGTGGGATACATGAAAATGGAAAGAACGAAGTGAGAAACTTACTTCTCAAAAGATAGCCCAAGAAATGCTACAAGTTTTTTTTCGGGTTCAAGAATGTGAAAAAGATGTGTAACAGAGGGGCACCAAGATGATCCAACAAGAACAAGCTCAATCATACATACGAAAAGTTAGCGGGCAAGGAAGGACACTTCTTCCTCTCACAAAAAAGGACTATCACACCAATGGTTTCAAAACTACAAGATAACTAGCTACTACAAAAAGAGAGATAGGCACACATTAGTGAACAATGGGTAGATTGTCTTGTAATGATTAGGGTCAAGGTCAGGGACTTGAGTTACAATGAGTTACAAATAAAGCTATATTTGACAAAAGTTGGTTTAAGAGGCAAATACTTACTAATATGGCATTGTGGTTGTTTTTGTATGCACATGGGACTCCCTTATGCTCAAGCTATTCCATATTTAATAAATCTTTAATTTTAAATTGATATAACTTATGTTTAGAAGTTTTTATCCAAAAAAATTAATTAATAGTAAAATTAATTACAAAATATTTATCGATTTTTTTAAAGAGAGGTAATCTAATGGTTATCTAAAGTTGTTTTTAACTTGTAATACATGTTTAGTTTCCAGTTTCCTACATCATGTGTGCAAAGTCTCAAGTTAGAAAGAATTGTATGTGTTTTAGCCTATTTGAGGCAATAATAAGGTGCATTTCATGTCCCTAACAATTTGAAACCTACAATTAACTCCTTAGTTTAAAATTAAACACACATAAACCAAGTGATTAAACACAAATTACTAATATATTGAAGTTAAGGTTGAATGTTTGAGTAATACTTGAATTCAATCCTTGGTGGAAACAATTCTTGGTCAAGCTTTACTTACCTTCTAGTTGAACTCTGGATTAGTCAGGGTCCATTTCTCCTGATAAACTGGAGGGTTAAGATAAAAAAAAATTAAACATATAAATACTTACTAGCATGAAAGTGATTAGAAAGAAGCAAAATAATAAAACTCAATGTTACATAGAAGAATGAGATGGAAAACATGCTAAAAGCATAATTGCATGTGAGTTGAACTGAATGAAAAATTACAAAAATTGCTTAATTCTATTTTGGGTTAAAATAATGTTAAAATTGAAATATTGTTGGTCATTTGTTGTCCAAGAAATTGACATGATTACAGAATGTAAGACATTTTAGAACTAAAAGTTGTTATTCAATAGTAGAGATGTCATAAATATTGTCAAGTTAAGCCATCTCAAAATATTGAGCATTTTCATTGTTGGTTCAAAGTAAGGTTTGGGTTGACAGAATAATCAAATGACTTAAATATAGGAGGCAAACAACATATTAGATGCCGTGAGAATGTTTGCAGTGTATTAGATGTTATGCAAGCAAATTTGACGAGTAAGAAGAAGTTGAATTACTCATGTAGAGTTTAGATTTTGTTTGTTATCATCACGCAATTATCTATGAGCATTAAGGACAACCTCTTCTCAATATCAACCAATCATGGATTTAACACAATTGTGGTACTTGAATTTTTATAAAATTTGTATAACAAGCTTGCTTAACTCTATTTATTGGTTGCAAACATTGAAACTAGGAGATTTTTGGTTCCTTTGTGATAAGAACACGAAAATGGGATGGATCGCCTTGAAGATTTCAAACTTAGAAATTGATTTAGTTTTCTTTTAGAGAAGGATATTGATGTCATACTCAAGAAATATGTGAGTGATAAGTCATAGGTTTGATTGTCACAAGTTACCTTGATAAGATTAGATCCAGTTCTTTGCCCAATAACCAAGGAAAGCTCGCACAAAGAGAGAAAACTCAAACTTTTATTCACACTTTATCTCCTCAAAGCTATAAAGTTTCTCCTATTTATAGGCTAGGATTTTCTCTAAATATCTAACTAGGAATTAATTCCCACTAAAAACTAAATTCCATTTGCATTTATTTCCCACAATAAAAACCCCACTAACCAATATAATGGCTTAGGAAGCCTAAAAATATAAAAACTGACCCAAAACATATCATGAGTCATGAAATTATTACATGATAAATAAATATGAAAATT
The DNA here is from genome assembly GCF_004193775.1 of Glycine soja. Lineage (NCBI taxonomy): Eukaryota > Viridiplantae > Streptophyta > Magnoliopsida > Fabales > Fabaceae > Glycine > Glycine soja. The sequence continues at coordinate 49,001,368 of NC_041002.1, forward strand.
CATAGGAAAATTAGAAAATGATCTTTAATTGATTCTTTATCCCAAAAGTTATGTAATTCATCCAAATAAATTTCAACTCAGAGTTGTATCTTGAGTATAAACTCTTAAGCTCATTATGCTCTTCAAATTATTGCCTTTAAGTTTATTAAATTTATCTTGTTCTAAAAATGACACAATTTTTCATTTGTGAGCTTGCATCATATCACTTTGGAATATCTTCTTTTTCTTTTCGATCTTACTTTAGACATTGGGTCTTTCATCAATTACAAAAGATACTTAAGTAATTGAACCTTTCTAAAATGATATCACTTTGTTGTCCAAAGACTTGACACAATTACAAGATGTAAGACATCTAATAATGATTAGAAGACGTTCTTCAATAATAGAGATGACCCAATTATTAGCAAGCTAATGGGATATGATGATAAAGTGATTTTGCATTCACTTGTTTCATGTGGTGGTAAGATAAATGAGAAGTTTGTAATAATGATAATAAAAGAGAAGATTTTTAATTTTTTTATAATTTGATTTAAATATATTTTTAATCTCTTTAATTTAAATATAAAAATATTTTAATAATTTTAGTCTTAAAACATGTCTACAAAAATAATAGTTGACGTATTAAGATAACACTTCAATTGTCAGCTCATCTCTTAATAGGATATCTTATCAATAAGAACTAAAAAAAGCGCAAACAAAAATGTTTCACAAATTAAAATAACTAAAATAATTTTATGGGAATATAAAAAAATACCCAAATTATTCAGGACTAAAAGATATTTTAGTCCAAAATTAAACTAGCATGTAAAATTTGATGGAGCATGAATAAAACAAACTCGAATAAGACATTCATAAAATTGACTTATGTTATGACTTAAAAGTGTTGTACTTGTTGGCAAACTCTCTTTGCATGAGAGGTGCAGGTTGAAAATGCTTTTATCCAGTACCATGATTCTCTCTAATTCTCCAATTGCATCCCCTTCACTACCAACTTCAACGGTAAGATCTTCTTGAACACTCTTACCCAATTGCCAGAAAAATTACATAAATAGCAGAAAAGAAAGGCTTAATTTTCTTAAAATTTTGCTCCAAAATTCCCTACCACTGTACCCGAATGCTAATCTGAACCTGTAGGGTGCCAAGTTGGAAACTTTTTCCCTGAAAAATGATGGGGTTATCAGAATTAGAGGAGCTACTGCTTCTTCAGTGGCACCCAGAATCCGAAAAACAGCAACATGTTCTGTATCGAAAGATGGTAATGCCTCTGTTGAGACTGATGTACCTTTCCCTGCTGATTACTCTGAGCTTCTGGAACAAGTAAGTGTTTCATTGTCCTCCCTTTGCACCAATCTTTTGTTCATTGCAACATTCAACTTTGATATTGATGGACCGATGTAGTGGTGGTTTTGTTAATTTGTTATATGTCAATCCTGTGTTGATCGACAGAGCAGGTAAATTTTACTGAATAAAAAAGGTTTGATTTTCGAACCTACAAATATGCAATTTTTGTAGTCATAATCTAGGAAATATTCAAATATTTCATCAGTCTCCTTTACATAAACATTTATTTGGTTCCATCTAATGTTGCTATGTAAGCAATTTGTAACGTGGCATTCCTATGTGGCAACACTTCGAAGGCATTTTTTTGTAACAGAAGAATAAAAACAGAAAGTTTCGACATTATTGGGATTATAAACAAAAGAAAGAAAATTACAAAGATTAAAAGTGAAAAAAAGTAGTATATTTACAAGAATGGAAAAGGTATTTAAACCACCCTAAACAATATTAAGAAAAAATGGTTGGATTTGTATCATGTACACTCAGACACATGCTAATTGAACACTAAGATTGGTGTCTTTGTTATTGAATCAACCAACAGGCCAGAGTAGCTGCAGATTTGGCTATAAAGGATAACAGACAGCTAATGGTGAGTAATATATGATAGTAGTTTTATTAGGAATTAGGAATCCAGAACTAAAGTTGCACACACTAAAGTGAGGAGCTAATCTATTATAGAGCCTGTAATGAAACCATCTTATACAGGAGATTGAGTTTCCCACAGCTGGACTCGGGTCTGTGCCAGGTTCTACATGTTTCAGTTTCATTTTTTTTGGTTTGACCCCTGTTTTATCATTGTTTCAATCTAAATGGAAATTGATTCATCTCACTCATTACATCACAGGTGATGGGGAAGGTGGAATTGAAATGACTGAGAGCATGCAATTGATTCGTGAATTTTGTGACCGCTTCATTAGTTCAGAGAAAGCCACACGAACAAGAATAGTAATCTTCTTGATTTAAAGACTTGTTCTTCTTTGTGCCCCTGGAATGTGTTTCTGGATGAAAAGCTTTCTCTACATGTAAAAAAGGGTTTTGTGCTCCTTGCATTTTTCAAATAACTAGGAAGTTTTTGTTGTTTAAGTTTTATTTTTCTTAGCATACAATCTAACTATGTTTACAGTTAGTTACAAGTCTCTTGCTGTATAATTCCAACTCAGCATATATACATCAATTATGATCGATACACCTAGATGCCAAGATTTAATTCCATAGTTTGATTGTTCCAAATAGCTCTAACTTTCTTGTTTATGTATGCGGTCTCCCCCTTCTTCATATGTTTGTTGTCTAGAAAAGTTAGTCCTGTTCTCTAAAGATGGCCATGCAAAATGTTTTTATTGACATAATTCAACTTCATCACTTCCAGTTAAAATTGATGCAAAACCTTTTGATCAGTTTTTTCCAGAGGCTAGCGAAGTTGACTTTGCCAGACAATCAGTTTTTAGTGGATGTTCTTTTAAGTTGGACTATTTGACAAAGCCTTCATTCTTTGAAGATTTTGGCTTTGTTGAGAAAATAAAAATGTCAGACAGGGTGAAGACCGGAGATGAACTTTTCTTGGTTGGCTACCCATATTTTAATGTCAATGGTAAATCTAAATACCCCTTGTTCTTGTTGATTTAAACAATGAAAGTATCATGATTACTGCTCCCTTGTATTTCAGAAATACTTGTTGTGGAAGAACTTTATAAAGAGGCGGTCTTGAACACTGAACGGAAACTGATTATTTTCAATGGAGAACTCGATCGCATAAGATCTGGATGTATCCTTTGCCAAATTTTGCAGCTTTTTAATATGGATCTACCTGCTCCTATCCCGCGTATATTAAGAGTTATTTTCTTTCAAAATATTTGTTAGGTAGTAATTAGAAAATGAGTTACCAAAGAAAATAGGGTCAAATATGTGATTTTGAGAAAACAACTACATCAGAAAGTCTCAGTCTCTTTCTTGCCTTTTTTAGAAAATAGTTATCCTTGATTGGATCAAGATTATCCATCATTCTTCTACCCAAAGCTTGCTGCACTTACGAAGACCTTCCTACCTATGATGGAAACTGTGTATTACATTCATAATTTCAAGGGCCGCAATGGAGGAACACTTTTTAGGTCTGCTAGCTAAATTAACTCCCATTGGTCTAATTATGTTGCAAGGTCGTGCTTAGTATTGCAGTAGTTTGAGAAATATTCAATATCTTGCTTTGAGATGAAATGGAATTTCTGTTAGTAGCTAGACTTTGGTTTAGTAACTGCTTAAGTGCTTAAGAAATTTATTTGTTTTTTCTTTGGGCATATGTACCACTTATGTGTTGTGTGTTTATTACAATTTCCCTCAGGTGCTATCCAGGACCCTGGAAGGTCCTTAGAAGAGTGGGGAATAGGAAATATGTTTGTCTACATCAGCAGAATAGTATGCCATCCCTCAAGGAAGTTGCCCTTGAGATTCTTCCATCTGCTTGATAAATACTTATGGTAAGCAATTCTAGCTTGTTATGTGCCATAACTGAGGAAATCCACTATGGTGTCTTTTTCAGAGCCACAATATTGTTTTAATGTATATGTATTAGAAAAAACATTGACATTAACTTAAGACTGCTGATTTGTTGACACCCCAAACAGTGCAAACACCTACTTGGCACCCCTTATATTAGCTTTCTTTATTCTTTTTTTTTTTCTTGTCACATCACATTACCAATCTTACTAATAAGAACTACTATCCTACTTTTAATGTTAATTACTATCCTACTCTTCTTATCTCTGTTGTCAATGAATCTTTTTCCTTAACATAATGTCTATACGAACTACTATCCTTCTTTCTATGTTAACATAATTTATGAAGCTACCTTATTATGTGATGAGCAACAGGGGTTGGTCTCCAGCTCTTTTGCAGAGATTTTGAAAGGACTCTACACACTTGCCATTTGATTAACGAAGTATTGAAGTTGGGGCCCAAAGAAATGGCGTTTTCTAGCATAAAAGTGGTGTCAATGAGTAGCAAGTTGTTACTTGTACAGTTTATAAATTCATCTTTCGTCATTTGTGTGTGGACTATTGTGTAGAACTTTATCAGACCATCACAATCACTGATTAAAAGAATCACTTTGTGTTTTTCGCTGTTTTTTTTTTGTTATAATACAAATGAAGATAAGGTCCTGTATTTTGGTAAACAAAAGGTGGTGGCTTGTTATTAATCTTTGCTATTGACGATAATTGGTTCAATGTTGTACTTGTATCTTTTTAATTATGAATATATATATTTTGTTTGTTGGCTTTGTAACTTTTTTTACACCACATTGTAACGTAATACGTAGTGTGTTTGGACACAATGTAACTTAAATTTGAAGTTATCATCTAGACGGTGTTTTACTTCCAAATAATTTTTTTTTTACTACACCAGATTAGTTTTCTTTTATCTTTCCGTCCAAGACAAATAGTAGAAGAAATTGATTTTGTATTTTTCTCTATCCATTTTGTTGTCTTTGTTTCATTTCAAATAGTGTTGGAGTGATTATATGTTGACACCTTTACATGTCATACACTCTATCAATATTATTTTTTTCAATTTTTCCTATAATATTATACCATTGTACCTATATATTCAACCCAAAAAACATATTATACATGTATTTCTCTTGCGTTTTTGTTTCCCCTCTCTAGCTATTAATAAAAAAATGTATATCCACTAATCTTTTTCCAAGCTTTTACGTATAGGCTACAATATTATCTTTAAAGGTTTTTTAGAACTATATTCATTACACGTAGTAAAAATCTAATTCACACTCTTCATTTCTCTCTCTGCTATAAGCACTTATAAGTGTTTCCAGGATAAAATTTGTTAATTTTAATTACATTTCTATTACATGTTAAAAAACTATCATTTTATATATTTATTTCAGAAATAACCAAACCACCCACTCATTTATTCATTATCCCATTTCCGTAATTCGACTGAAAAATAAATAAATACTAATCTAAAATTATTTCCCTCAAAAGAATTAAACTCAAATACTATTTGAACAATTTATCCTTTAACTTCAATATATTAACCACTTATATTTAATTATTTGGTTAAAATGTCTTTATATTTTTTTTTTCATTTTAATCCTTACAAAATATATATTTTATTTTTCTTCGTTAAAGCATTTTTAATAATAACTTTTTCCACAATTCAAAACATCTTTTTACTGTTTAAAAATCTAAAATACTTTAAAGACAAAAAATAAAACAAACACATTTTGTATTAAAATAGAAAAATTATAATGACGAAAAATGAAAAAGAAAACATTAAATTACATGGACGAAAAAAATATTTAGACCCTCAAGAAATAAATATTGGCCTTGAATAAACAGAACAGATTGGTTACTCAGTGGATTATAGTGAAATCAGGTCATGCAATTTCCAATGCATAAAAAATTAATCTTATATGAGAGATATACTCAATGGCAAACAAATGAGTAATGACACCATTCATTCTCATCCAATCATCGTGTACCACTTGTTCAAATAGAAAATTAAAGTGAAAAGAAATAGGTAAGTAAAAAATAAAAAGGCACTCCTAATCTATACATAAAACAACAAAAAAACTTCGGAAGAAAATGTTAAGAATGACACCATTCGTTCTCCCCTCATTACTAAACAGGAAGTTGGCAACCTTTTCACATATAAAACCTTAGAAATGAGAAAGAAACTGCATTACTACAAAATGTAGATACAATCTTTGGTGATGAGAGATGTCATGAAGGAGAAACTATGTACATTATTACACGAGCAAATTCCATGACGGGATGAAATGACCGAAAACTTTCCCTTTTTCTTCTAACTTACTGGGAGTTACAAAAAAAAATGTTTAGAACTATATGGCAATACTTCATAATCAGATGAAATATATCCGAATATGAATACATTGACAAAATACAGATCCTATCAGCTTAACACTTAAATGAACTACAAAAAAAAAAAAACCAAGAAAGGGGGAAAAGGAAAGAAGAATTTCCTTTTAAGATTTCATAGAAGAACCCAATTATAAAACAATGAACCTAAATCACAGTGGAAAAAAAATGGTACACCTGCATATTGCAAACAAATGATTTTGTATAGAAGAACAGAAACGACTCGGTCAGTCATGATGGATCTGGTTCCAGTTTTGGGACGATGGCAGATTTGAGCTCTAAATGAGAAATACGAACAGCTCCAATAAGCCTCTCGGGCAATTCATCAGGTGTATTTGCCTGTCAATAATAATTTTGTCGCAATTTCACAATACACACTAAAACATCAAAGAACAGTCAAACAATCCATTGTGAAAATTAGTTTAACTTGTCAAGCATTTATTCAGAACCAAGAACAATTTTTACCTCTCAAACGCACATGCCTAATATTCCAAAGCTCCCGGTTCAAAACAAATTATAGGTCGTGATAGAAAAATCCCCAACATTTAAAATTTGAACCCATTCAAGATTTTCACACCAAATTGAGAACTTTTAGTAAAAAAGCATCTGTTTTGATACAAATACTTAAGCAACAAATTCAGACCAACATAGATAGCTATTATTAACAATGGTAATGAAGAAAGCAAAGCTAGTGTATTTTCCTTGATCATAATTCGGCATCAGAGTATGTACCACATCGTAGTATCCACTATCCATCTCTCCCATACATATTAGGTAAAGTAATGGACACTTCTTGGACACAATACAACGTGACCTCAACTCAATTAACAACCAAATTCACACTTCCACTACAAAGTTTGCTATCCATCTTATCATTTAGTGCTTAAAGATTTACAAAATTTTAATTTTAATAGAAGACTTCATCTACATAATAGTATCACCACCAGTGAAACTTTTTTTTTAGCTAAATCAAGTGCACTCAATTTCAGAATATACATACCATTCCCAAATACAAAAGTGCAAACATAAAAGCAGCAGCATGCAGTGAATCTTCAAAACACACACAGCAGAGCAAGATATTGTTACTTTGGAAAAAATGTTTTTGTTACGCATAACTAGCTCAGCTTCATAGAGTATTTATAATTCCTAGCAGTTGTAGGAAAAACAGGTAATGAAATTTAACACAATTCGTAAAAACAGTAACAGATTTGTTGTCATGTCATTTAGCAGGTCTCCACAATCTGAAATATTGAAGACCTACAACCTACCTAAATGATTTCAACTAAAATCAAGTACGACTAGAAAATGTGAAATCAAAGCCATTATGCTTGTGCAATATGAACATGAAAATTTCACTTGAAATGAAGGTGAGGAGGAGTCAAAACCTCACTTTCTCTCACAGCTTTATTAGATTCAAAATGTTACATATATATAGGATACAAAAAAGAGAGAGGAGAGATGACAGTGACATCTCACTGCTGCCTTCTGAATAAGGCTTACAGATTAAGCTACCAAACAAGGCTAAAATACAAAAAGAAATATTCAACATTCAACACTCCCCCTCAAGCTGGAGCATATAAATCATATGCACCAAGCTTGGAACATATAGTCTGAATTCTGGGTCCTCTTAGGGACTTAGTCAAAATATCCGCTGGCTGGTCATTAGAACCAATGAACTCAGTGACAATCTCCTTGGACAGAAGCTTCTCTCGAATGAAATGACAATCAATCTCTATATGCTTAGTCCTTTCATGAAAGACTGGGTTTGAGGCAATATGAAGAGCAGCCTGATTATCACAATACAACTTCATTTGCAACTCTTCACAAAACCTCAATTCTTGCAGAAATTGTTTAATCCACATGAGTTCACAAGTAACCATAGCCATCGATCGATATTCAGCTTTTGCACTAGACCGAGCTACAACCGTCTGTTTCTTGCTTTTCCAAGAAACAAGATTTCCTCCAATGAAGACACAATAGCCTGATGTAGACCTCCTATCCATGGGACAGCCAGCCCAATCAGCATCACAATATCCTGATAATTGCGTATTACCTTTGTCTTCATACAACAACCCTTGTCCAGGAGCTCTCTTAATATACCTCAAAATACGCATGACAGCATTCCAATGGTCCAAATGAGGATTTTGCATAAATTGGCTAACCACTCCCACAGCAAAGGAGATATCAGGTCTAGTGATGGTAAGGTAAATGAGTTTTCCCACAAGCCTCCTATATCTCTCGGGGTCAGGATAAACTTCACTTTGATCTGCCATGAGCTTCAAATTAGGATCCATAGGACTTTCAACAGGTCTACAATTTTGCATACCTGTTTCTTCTAAAATATCAAGGGCATACTTCCTCTGAGAGATCACAACACCATCTCCTGATTGAGCCACTTCAATACCAAGGAAATACTTCAAAGATCCCAAATCTTTGGTCTGAAAATGACTGAATAGATGCTCTTTTAGCTGGCTGATCTTAGTAGCATCATTCCCTGTAATCACTATATCATCAACATAGACCATTAGATAAACACATTTTCCAGGAGATGTATGACAATAAAATACAGAGTGATCAGCTTCACTTCGTTTCAGTCCAAACATGTGAACAACATGACTAAATTTACCAAACCAAGCACGAGGAGATTGCTTCAACCCATAGAGAGATCGATGAAGCTTACACACAAGGCCATACTCCCCCTGAGCAACAAACCCAGGTGGTTGCTCCATATAAATATCCTCCTCAAGATCACCGTGGAGAAAGGCATTCTTAATATCAAGCTGATGGAGGGGCCAGTGACGAATAGTAGCCATAGCAAGAAACAGACGAACAGTGGTGAGTTTGGCGACAGGAGAGAAAGTATCACAGTAATCAATGCCATATACCTGTGTGTAGCCTTTAGCTACCAAACGAGCCTTAAGCCGATCAACCTCACCAGTGGGCCCAACTTTAACAGTGTAGACCCACCTACAACCCACAGGGGTCTTACCAGGGGGAAGAGGAACAAGCTCCCAAGTACCATTATTTTTAAGGGCCTGCATTTCATCAATCATAGCCTGTCTCCAGCCAGGATGATCAAGTGCCTCACGGACAGTGGAAGGAATGGCAAGGGAAGACAATGAACAAACAAAGGAACTGTATGAAGGAGACAAACGGTGATAGCTTAAGAAATTATAAATAGGATGAGGATTACGAGTAGAACGAGTACCTTTTCTGATGGCAATGGGCCAATGTGAATCAGAATGAGGAGAAGAAGTGGAAGGAGAGGGCGGATCCATGAGTGGAGGACTGGTTGAAGAAGGACGAGAATCACTAGGAGAGGCTTTAGGTACTGGAGATCCAATCTGCCTTGTCCTGTGTTGATCTGTAGTCAGAGGTGGTAAGATGACTTCAGGTGAATTTGGTGAGGAAGATGGAACAATACTGACATTTTGGCCTGAGTTATCTAGGGGATAAGGAGAAGGAATAGGAAGAACTTCCTGAAGAGATGAAGAATGGTCCACGGAGGGTGAAAAGAAAGGTGTGTCTTCAAAGAAGGTTACATCTGCAGACATGTAGTATCGTCTCATGGTTGGAGAGTAGCATTTGTAACCCTTTTGAAGACGAGAATAACCCAGGAAGACACATTTGACTGACCTAGCAGAGAGTTTATCTAAACCAGGAGACAAATCATAAACAAAACAGGTACAACCAAACACTTTAGGAGAGACATGAAATAAAGGATCATGAGGAAAGACAAGTGAGTGAGGAATTTGGTTTTCAAGAGAAGAAGAAGGCATCCGATTTATTAGGAAACAAGCAGTAAGCACCGCATCTCCCCAATGATGTATCGGAACATTCGAATTTAGCATTAGGGAGCGTGCAGTTTCAAGAAGATGACGATTCTTCCTTTCTGCAATACCATTTTGTTGTGGTGTGTGAGGACATGTGGATTGATGTAGAATACCTTTGGAAGACAGAAAAGAAGAAAGATCATGAGAGAAATACTCTTTAGCATTATCACTTCTGAAAATTTTAATTGTTTTTCCAAATTGATTCTCAATTTCATTGTAGAATGACACAAATATAGGCAAAAGTTCAGATCTGTCTTTCATTAAATAAACCCAAGTACATCTGGAGAATTCATCAATGAAGGTTACAAAATATCGAAAACCAAAAGATGTAACACGACTTGGTCCCCAAATATCAGAATGAATGGTAGAGAAAGCCGAGTTACATCTTTGTACAGTTTGAGGAAATGACGACCTGACATGTTTTCCTAGTTGACAAGACTCACAATCTAAGACTCGAAGATTCTTAAGACCAGGGACCATCATCTTCAATTTTGATAAACTTGGGTGTCCTAGACGATCATGCAAAAGTTTGGGTTTTGAGATTGCAAAACAAGACCCAGGTGGACTGGATTCCAAATAGTAAAGTCCTCGTGATTCATGTCCTTCTCCAATCAGTCGCCCCGTCCCATGTTCCTGAATAACAAAAGAATTAGCAGTAAAGGTTACTGAACAATTTAACGAACGAGTTAATTGACTTAGTGAGATTAAATTATAGGGACACTGCGGAAGGAATAAAACAGAGTTTAATTTCAAGGAAGGAGACAATGAAACTTGACCACTTCCTTGAGACGCAACCTTGGAGCCATTAGCTACAGTGACGAGGTGAGGAATTTTTGGTAAGGAAAAGGATGAAAAGGAAGACTTATTACCAGAAATATGGTCAGAGGCACCTGAGTCGAGTATCCAAGGACTAGGACCTTCAATTGATTGAGAGATACAAGCTGTTGAAAAACATGGTACAGATGAGGATTGAGCTTGGTTGCTGGGTCTCTCAGATTTGAGCTTCAAATACTCCTGATACTCCTCATCAGAGAACTTAGACTCTGCTTTCTCTGATCTAGAAACCTGTGCAACCTTGTCAGGAAACCCATGCAACGAATAACAATTCTCTTGGGTGTGACCCATCCTCTTGCAGTAGGTGCAATGAGGACGTCCACCCCTTCCATTGCGGCCTCCTCTGCTGTTGCGACCGCCTCCTCTACCACGTGATGCAACCATTGCTGACGTCTCCACACTATCAGTAGGATTTTCATCCTTCGATAAGTGAGGCACACGGAGAAGCCTAGTGATGAGAGAATCCATGGATGGAACCTGATCCCCAGCGAGTACTTGATCACGAACATGATCAAAGTCTGAGTGTAAGCTTCTCAGGATAAGGACCATGTAAAACTTGTCCAGTTTCCTGTTCACTTCTTCTAATGAATCAGCCACAAGAAACTTTCTCAGCTCTTCCACGGCAGCCCGAGCCTTACCCACATGAGCAATCATGTCATGGCTGGTTTGCTTAAGGGCTGTAACCTTCATGGTTGCATCAAATAAGCTCTGAATATCATTGGCAAAAATTTCTTGAGCCTTCTTCCAAAAGGAACGACACGTTTTAAATGATCTAAGGATATCCAAAATATCCGGCTCAACTGATTGCCATAACACAGCACACAGTTGATAATCAAGCTTCTCCCATTCGGCTCTTTTGTCACTTGAAACAGAATCGGAAGCTTTCTCCAAGTGGTCATGGTGTCCTTGACCAAGAAACCAAAGTTCTACGGAAGCAGACCATGAGGGGTAATTTTTCCAATTGAGTTTAGCAGCTGTGATGGTTGGAGTCCCGGAGAAGGAGAAAACAGGTCCAGGGGAAACCATTTTGACCCACAAGGTGAAACCCTAAGGGAGCAAAAAGGTGGAGAGAATAGGACTGTAGCGTTCCAGGTGACGAAACTGGAAGCTGAGGGCTGGAACGGACTCAGGAGAAGCCGACCAAGAGAACGGCGGAGGCGCGGCGCGATTCCGGCGCCGGGACGGCGGCGCGTGGACTGCACGCGCCGGAGGACGCGCAGGACGGTGGCGGCGCGTGGCGGCGCGTGGCTGCTCCGTTGCTGACGCGAGTTGGCCGGCTGGCTCACGCTTCCCAAGGCGAGCCTAACCCTGGCTTCGCCGGAGAAATGGCCGCCGGAAAGTGACGGCGGCGGCGGCAGACGGCGGCGGTTGCGGCGGACGGCGGCGGGCGACGGCGGATGACACCTGCTCTGATGCCAACTTGAAATGAAGGTGAGGAGGAGTCAAAACCTCACTTTCTCTCACAGCTTTATTAGATTCAAAATGTTACATATATATAGGATACAAAAAAGAGAGAGGAGAGATGACAGTGGCATCTCACTGCTGCCTTCTGAATAAGGCTTACAGATTAAGCTACCAAACAAGGCTAAAATACAAAAGAAATATTCAACATTCAACAATTTCCACACTGAATGCAACAAAATAGCTCTAGCCCAATTGCTGCCACTTAATCCCATGACTTGTTTAAATGTTAATTACTAGTATATCAAGCTCACCTGTACAAGAAAAGCCATATCAACCACCAATGTTGTAATCACACCAATAACCAGACCCAAAACTCCATTAGCAACAGTAGAAGAACCAATATCAACATCAATCTACAAATAAAAAGTAATTGATTAAAAAACCATGGCAGAAAAGTTAGGATACATACATCATCCATTAGTAGGAAACTTCCTACAACAAGACAGACAAAAATTTATAAAGATATTGAATGAAAATTTACTTCTAAATACTTGGGACCCCGAATATAGTTGCAATCAACCGCCTTTCCCAGTAAACAAGGAGTACTACCAACACTCTGGCGTACAATCCATGAGCCCTGCATTTTTAAGATGGAAAATCAATAAGGAGTGCAAAGAGAAACATATGCTGTTTCTCCATCCTTTAAGGAAAGATGGTAGTAATAAAATACAAATAGAAGTTGAAAAGAAATAAAATCAAAAACCATAAATATAAACAGAAGAAAATGAAAGAGAAAGTCATAAAAACCAAAAATATGGTAATGATAAGAGATTCAGTTATGCGGATTGAGCTTTAGACCAAAATACATATGCATCAACTTGGTAGCAGGCAGCTCCACAGCTGCATATACCAACTTAAGGCGCATTTGTTTTAAGGACTGTACAAACTAATATACACACACACACACACACACACACTGGCTATGCACATCAGCCCATCAAGCCTTGCATGGTAGCGACAAAACAAAGGAATTAAAACTCAAATCCTCATTATATGGTCAATTTTGAAAATTGTATTTATGATAAGACGTACTGCAATCCTACAGATGGTAAACAAACCACCATGCCACCTTCATTGGTCTAAATTGTTCTATAATCTAGACCTAAATCAGGCATAGGGTCAATAAACTTCGAATGGGAACTCCCCAGTCCCCACAGATGCACAGCAGCACTTGAAACCTTGGTTTTCAAACCCATGGTTTAACCTATGACCACTTGGCTAAACCAGTTACACTAAAACACAGCTGATAAAAGTTGGTGAAATTCAATAAATTATAAATTCAGTAAGCCCAAATATTTGAGCCAACTTTTCTTCATTCTTGTAAGTGTTATGTGCAGGGCAGAATAACCCAACAAGCAATTTGGCAAATATGAAGGAAAAACACTTGAAATAAGAATATAGACTACTGTTTACTTATGTAATGCATCATGAATATGCAGTGAATCTTGTTCTAGAATCTAGACTATGAGAACTGTTTTGTTCCCTTTTTTATTTTTCCATTTTGTGAAGCCAATGAAGTGTAAGGTCAATCACTAGAGACAAAGGGAGATCAAGAAAAATATAAGCAAAACAATTTAGAAGAATACAGAGGTTGATAATTTGTCTATACTATACACATGATTAACGCAACAATATGGCGTCACGTCACTTAATTCATGTAGCTAACCCCATCTATTTGGAAAAGGATTGGCTGTTGTGATGCATCCAAAGTTATTAAGAAGAATCTCAGTAAATAATATATTTGAAGTTTTAGTCTTCAACTGAGCCAAATGGTTTGTGTAATCCATGTAGCCGACCTCACCTAGTGGGTTAAGGCTTTTGTTGCTGTATTTATCATTTAGGACAAATTCCATTGACATCCTGTGTGGTTTCTTGAAATTTCACACGATATCCCTGCCCTTGTAATGCTTACAACAGTAGCCCCTCTTACGAGGTACACGTTTTAATGTGTTCGAGTAACAAGGGTACACAATGCAATGTATTTCAAACAAATAAGGGGGTTACTATAGGAGTTAAAATGGCGGGGAAATCGTGTAAAACTTCAAGAAACCACAGGAAGTGTCACTATAATTTGCCTACCGCTTATCAAACTGATAAACATTATGAGTTCCTCAGTTGAATTTACCCACCTCTTCTAACCCCCCCAGACACACCCAAAAAATAAAAGCCCATTTGGTACAGAGCATCTAAAATTTTATTTACAGTACAAATGGTTTACTTTCTCTAGTAAATTACAAGACTATAACACCAAATCTAACGAAAAGCGGAAAGAAAAAAGCTACTGGAAAGAACCAGATGACATAAAAGCATCCACCTCAAAATTAATCACATGGAGAATATTAAACAAAGATAAGATAATGAATACAAGAAAAAAATGGCAAAGCCCATATTAAGACTTAACTACATAAGAATGATAGCCACAAATTATAAAATAGACTAGCAAAGGCAGTCAAAGTTGCCTAATTATAATGATGACAAACTTCAGTAAATACCTTTGGGACTGATGGTATGAGCTTAAACCTGCTGTTTCGAAACTCATCATCACCATCAACAAAGCGATGCAAGAGGGATCCAGAAACTAACTCCTTTGTCACAAAATAAAATACCATACTATAGTGTGTTGATGCAGGCACCTACAACCAAACAACATGCATTTGTTAACTTCTAATTCTAAACCTTCGAAGTTTAAAGTTGAGTAGTTGAGTCAGTCACATGAAGAAAGGAACTCACTTGAAGATTAATAACAATGGAGAAAAATCCTTTTTCTGAAGCAACCTACATAGACACAAAATTAGGACTATTGTCAGCAAAAGCCTTAATAAAACATACAACCCACTCTACAACTTCAATAAATAATAAAAATGGAAATCAAATTCACCTCATTGTATATTATAACTGATAACCATCCCGTTTAAGCAAAGATATTATCCTCCCTTAATTTATGTGTTTCAATTGCAAATGTGTGGGTTTGCAGGTTTGGGGGCTATCTTGGTCTGCAGTAAGGTGTTTAAAAAATAGTGCAGGTGTGGGGTGTTTTAAACCCAGAGAGCATTTTAAAAAAAAATTACAACAGTAGCAGTGTGTTGTATACATTCATTCCATTTTGCAATCACCACCCACAGCAGCCTTACAAGGATGACAAGGATAAGCCATGGAGCATACTGTATACTGTATTTTAATCTGGGGTTGGTAGGGTATAAAAAAAATTCAAATTGAATGAGGGATTTTGGGTTTAAACATTCAACTTTAATGAATAAGTTCATTATCAAAAAACAAAGATGGTGTCAACAATAGTTTAGAAAAGAGAGGGGGGTGGTTCTGCTCCATCTTTGTATAACATTTTTAGCTAAAGAGTTAACATGGAATTTCATTAAATTCTTAAGCATCATCATGCCCCATTTCAGTTAACAGGGGTTGGTGTTTTTATGTCCCAAATAGGATGGCTATTTGGTGTAAACAATAAGCACCAACCATGAGGAAGGAGAATTTAATTTTCCCATAACGATTCACTCATTAAATATTTATGCAACAAAATACAATCATGTATACAAGTGACAAGAAGCAGACATAGAATAATGAAAAATAATCAAATTATTATTAGGCTTCAATTATCACTTCATTATTGTGCTTCAAACAAAGGGAACCTGGTAAACTTTCAGTTGCTACAGGATACTTATAATGACCTCCCAGACCACCTAGAGGACAAGGTGGATCTTTTGGGAGAAAGTAATGTTAGCAACTACTCTTAACCACAGGGGAATTGAGTAAGGGGCAGAAGAGGGATTTGGATCTTAACAACCTGGCACACCTGGCTAGGAGGGTGGGAAGGAAGAGGGAAGGATTAGAAGCAAAGATAAAAGGGAAGGGTGGCAGAGGGATAGGGGATTCAGTAACTGATTGAGTTTTGGGGCCTTTGGATAGGAAAATTTGCAGATCCTTGAAGTTCTACAATCATTACAATGCCTATCTTTTGTTTTCTTTTGTGCTATGCATGTTTGTGATGGACTTGTGATCTCTGTAATTGAGTTTACCCCTATTTTCTGTAACAAAATAGCTAGTTCAAATCACCAACCAATAATCTTCATCAAGTAACAAAAAACAGACAAGGCTAAGTTAAATAACTCACTTGCGCCGCACAACCATGACGCCTAGCCACATGGTCCATTCTTTTTGAGTCTTTAAACCAATCAACAGCAACAAGGTCCAGCATATGTTTTCCAGCAGGAACCTTCTAGGTTAACCACGAAGGAATATGAATACACCCAAACAATGATCAATTTTGATTCAGGAAGCGTGCGTATAAAGAAATAACAAGAGAAGACCTTTGTTTTGTCATAGCAATAATGCTTGCTTCTGACTCTGAAGTTGTTTCCATCAGAAATTTTCCAGCAGTCCCGAGCATTATCACGGTCATCTCGGCGCAAATTGCCCGAAAAGGAAGAAAAGTCAATTTCATGTGCCGGTTCTTCTTCCAAGGCTTCAGTTTAGGAAAATGTTATGATAAGATTTAATTGAGCTTCTAATGTGCATGCATCTTTGTATGCAGGTGCTTCATGCACATGTTTGTAATTGTAATATTATTAACTTCATCAAGGTATAGCAAGCAATACCTGTTTTTCTCACATCATTCTCAAGACCAATTTGGTATGCCTGAAAAGTATTAAAATATTAACACTTAGAACTTATGAAGCAAACCTCAAAAGTATAGATGAGGGAATGCAAATACAACCTCTTGTTCAGGTTCTGCTATTTGAAAATCTTCTTCATCATCAGAATATTCATCTATCAAGGCAGAACTTCTGCTTGTAGCATTCATTTGATCAAGAGAAGTAGGATTGACAGAAAAATCATTTGGCTTCTGATTCTTCTTTGAAGAAACAGCTGTTGAGGACATATTAACCATGACAGGAATTCTTGGATGAGCATTTCTTTCATCTGATTGAGCAAACCATTCACGTAAACCTGTAGAAATAGAAGGAAAAAATACAGGCATTTTGAAACACATTACACATCAGGCTCTCCCACAAAAGAAAAGAAAAATCCAAAATGGGGCAACCTCCACTCCTCAACTTTTAATTGTCAAATTGATAGAAAGAGAAAGGTATATAAAAGGAGCCATGATGATAGAAGGAAGAGTGTTACCAATCTATAAGAAAATTGTCGCGTAAAACTGTAAAAGAAAATGAACTCACCAGCTACACTATTTAACATTTGACGGACACAATACTGCTGAAAAGATGACAAGTAACCCACACCCCATCCCTTCAGATCAATCTGCATAAGATGCTGGACTTGTGTCCTGGGCCTCCCATTTCGAGGTTTTAAGGGGGAAATATTAAATCCTCCACCTGTAGAAAGTAGTTCTTAGACCTAAGAAATTTCAATAAGAAAAACAGAACCATAAAGAAAACTATACATGAGATGCATCAATCAGTAGAAACAAAAAATAATTCTTGAAAACTAGTGCATACTAATGATAATGATAAAAAAATCACATAAAATCAGTTTATCATAAAGTTCAATCTTCATTTTAAGCTGACAGATAACACACTGCAAGGTTCCATTTTTATCTCTTAGATCAAGAAAACATTTCACATGTTTCAATTCATTAAAAGAGGGAAACTTCAATCCTAGGCAACCAACAACCTCAATATGATAAACAACAGGCATCCTAGATGTAGTAGCATTTCCATGATATTTTCCAACTAATTAGCTGTCCCTAACCAAAGATCATTATTATATCCATTCAATTGGAGGTAACTAAGGTAAGGTAATTGTTTGTCAGAATAAATATTCTAATGAAATTAACAAACTGCCAAACATAGATCCATTAGTTTTAAGATTTAAAATTGGGTGTGTTCATATGCGTGCAACATCCTAAAAAATAAATTAGAGGACCAAAATAGAAATTAAACCTCTTTTTTTATTAAAAAAGAAATAAATACTAATACTAAGAGGAAAAGGAGCTAAAGGAATGACTCTCCTTTAGCGGAAAAAAGAAAATAGTACAATGTTTAATAAAGAAAAAAATACTCAAATCAGAAGAGGCAAGGCTCTTAAAATAAACTATTAACAAAACACCAGAGAGGTCATATGCATAACCTATTCCATAATAAATTGAGGACATCAAGACCCATTGAAATGTAGATCAATCCTACTCTCTTGAACTTTGAAGGACAGAGTCAGATCTATAAAGAATTTAATCTTACTTTCAATATGTGCCCGAACACACCCAGGCTGTGGACCACAGTTTTCATGTTCCCTAGAGCGAAATAAAACAACTGCAAGAAGAAGAAACATCAATGCAAACTTCCAAAGTAATAAACACAAGGTAGGATCTTGATAACGAGTGCTTTAAGCACATCAATTAAGGAGCATCCAATGCCATCCATAAAATGTTTATGATCACCTAAAGAAATGTATTACATGTTTGAGTTCCCAATATAATAAATAATAAATTATTTATTTAATACTCTCTGCTTTTGTTTCCTTAACAAGTGTCATTGTTAGCAATTCCTATGAAAATATACCAAAATCTTTGAACAAAAAAAGAAATCCCTACCATAACTTCCATCATCATTTCGGCGCCAGTATCGCACATAACAAAGATCACGAGGCCACACAAACCTGCAATAATAAATGCATAGCAGTTTGGGTCAACACAGTTAACCACTTTACTTCGGGGATGTGCAACCATTTCTTAAATCATTTAGCCAGTCCCATATTATGCTTTCATATATACAAAAAAAAAATAACAGATTTAAGTGGGAGACCCAAATATAGGCTTACATGTCAAGAAATAAAACAATTTATTCAGAAAACTTATGACACAAGATACAAATAAATTTGGTTCTCCAAGAAAAGACATCTCCATTCATTTATGCAAAAATAATAAATAGGTTAACTCTAATATAAACTACAAACTATTATAAACGATAGAGAAGATAGATTATCTTTACATTGGGAACCAGTCTAGCTGAAGTCGGTGATAAAGAACTGCCGTATGCCCATCCACCTCCTCAACTAAACTACCATGTAGGAAACTGCAATCCCATCTGCAGACATGCGAATAAATATTTGCAGATTTATGGAACATCAAATATCTAAAACAAAGAAAAACTTGTTTTCTGTATTTCCCTTATCACTACAGATTAAAGCATCCTTGACCTGTTGTAGATCTGCAGGAGCAGTTTTACTGCCATCTGGTAAGTTTTCATTAAGTTTAACTTTTGTGTTACGGTGAATATTTTTAATTTAACTCAAGTGATAACTGGAACAATTTCTGAAACAAACTGGGTGATGCCAGAATCTTGCTAAATTTTCCAAATCTTTTCTATATTCCAGTTTATGTTATCATACTCAGACTCAGTGCATCAACAGTAATCAACTCATCTTTATCACAATTATGAAGAAGATAATAGAGGTTCCTAACTAATTACTCCTCTGACCTTGCAGTCAAAACTAAACAATTTGTACCTCACAGTCCTCAATCCCCTCATCAATCAGAATGATCTTAATAAGACTCATCAGTTTACCATCTACAATAACAACCAAGTGTTAACCCACTAGGTCAGGTCTGCTATATGGATCATATAAAAATATTGAGCTATTAGGAAACCAAACTTTCAATTAATTCATTCAAAATTAATTTATTTTTCAATAATTTTTTGCCTATTTTTTTCTTTGGTCTTCCTCCACCCTTTTTAATGTAACCCTCTTCCATTTGGTCCACCTTTCGCATCACGGCCTCTGTTGGTTCTTAGCTGTTTTCCTCACATGACCAAACCCATCTTAGGCAAGTTTCTATCATCTTCTCAATAGGTGATACTCCAACATATTCCCAAATACTTCCATTCATAATCTTATATTCTTATCTTAATATTCAACTTATCCACCTCAACATTCTCATCTCCCACTACTCCAGCATCCACCAAAAAAAATCATTCCTAGTCATAGAAAACTAACATACCCTGGTGTCAGAAGGCTCCTCGCTACGCGAAAGTATGGGGGAGGGTCATTGTACGCAGTCTTTCCCTTGCATTTGCAAAGAGGCTATTTCCAGATTCAAGCCTATGACCAACCGGTCACCAAAGCACAACTTTACCATTGTCTCAAGGCTCACCCTCATTGCTAGTCATAGAAATAGCAGAAAAATATGTAAGTAGCTTTCACCACTAACAATACCCCATTCATCACCATTTATAACATAGCAATGCTTCATTTCTCTCCTTGACCAGTCTCCCCTAGTATTTTTCTCAACATTCTGACCACTTTACCCCCTTTAGCATCTAAGTTATTAAATTAGATGGTTGTCCTTTCAGAGTTATTTACTGTTTTTATAGGATACTAGGGTAGGGCCATTCCTAGTCTTATCAAGAAAGGCATTCCTAAGGTGCCAAGAATAGATCACCCTTGCAGGAACCTTGCCTTAGTACCCTGGACATATGGTTGGGTTCCTTTGACAACACTGTCCAGGATATAGTAGAATATGACCCAGCTTAGATTATTTCTAATTTATGGGTGTTTTTCAATGGTAAAACCTACTGGGACTTCTCTTAGACAAGAGTGTCAAGCCTTGTTAAGTTTATAGGTGCTTATGTAGAAGTTAAATGAGCGATCCTCTTCAAAATTTGAGGTGTTCAAGTTAATTTAAACTTACGAGAAAAATTTGATCTATTTACTCCTTGATTCATTTTATTTTCTTCTCCTATATGTGTTTGGTTTTTTTATAAGCTCCTATATGTGTTTGTTGAGAAGTTTATCCAAAGCAACTCTATCTAAAGTAGTATTAGCTGACATCACAATCTCTTAAAGTGTAATTGCTCTCCCATACATCACAACAATATTTCTCCAGAAACAACAAAAAATAACAACCTGCCATATACATCATATGTGCCAACTGCCAACCACAAATATGCAGAAACATAAAAACAGTGGTAATACTGTGGAAAACCTACTCAAACCGTGTCCCATCCATGCTCATCACAAGTTTAAAAATTTCTTCACAAGTTGCCTCCACGACACCGACTGCCTTCATAGCTTTACTACAGCTTCTTGGCTACATAAAAAAGCAAATTGAAGATAATTGTGTTTCCCAAACTATCCTATGAAATGTAGTTCACCATGAAAATAAAGAAAGACAGGAAATAACGCACAAGGTAATCAACTTCACCAAGTTCTTCAAAAGTACGAAGTCCTGCAGATTTCAGAAATAAAATCATCTCAGTTTATACAACTTCTACATATCAAATCATGTAAACACTAGAAATCTAGAATATATCACTAGAATAACTTTTCTTTTATGTAATCAAAATAGGAATGTGCTCTATCATGTAAATAAATGTAGCAAACCATCTTGACATTGTAAAAGACGCCAATGCTTTCTTGAGAATGCTTGATTATTGATATTCTGATTTGACAAATCTGAGTCTATTTCCCGTGTCCAGTCAAAAACTGATTCCGGAGGACCTGCATCTCAAGAAAGGAAAGGTTTAAATATAGACTGTAGGAGTAATTGCAAGCCCACAAGCTGTAGGGAAACAAAGTAGACCATTTCCAATTGTGGTCCTCCTTAACAAATTTGGATGAGGTTCATCTTCATCCTCCTGAGCACTGAACCTGGTGATCCAAAAAATATATTGGATGTTATGAATATATAGGAGGATACACACAATAACATTGGCATCCAACAATTATCTACAATGGAGCTATTTGCTCGGCAGTGCAATAAAAAATGGCCTAAAAAACTAAATCATGTTCCAGTATATCCCACTCAATTATTTAAGTAGCATCTCCTGAGAATGGACATTGGAATGAGAGAAAACAATCTAAAGGAAGACAGGCATAATTCAACACAATATGAAACAACAGCACAGAAAAAGCAGGTAAACTTTACACATTGCCTTCTTCAACAAGCAGTAAGTGGTAAAAAGCAAACACAAAAATACTTACTGGCTTTCTCGGTCTGAGGAAGAAGCTGTCTTCCCATTGTCCATCCCAGATTTGTACTCAAAAGAAATATATTTGTTGCCATTTGATGGTTGTGCTCCCTGATGCTGCATGCATCAAAGTTCAATAGCATCAACTCACACAACAGGAAAGCATGTCTTACTAAGATGAGTTTACAAAGTAAAATTGCAATATATCCTTGTATCAAGTAAATGCTTTTCATGTTTCAAGCCAATATACGTCAGGGAGAGTCAAGAGAGAAAAAGTCTACAAAAAATTTAGGAATATGGATATTGTTCCATATTTAAAGAACATAATAGGATTGTGCAATTCAATGAAACAGACCTGATCAATGACATACTCAATTTTTTCCTTCCAAATTAGGGCTTCTTGGATGTTAAATGCTGCCATCTGTAGTAAGAACCAGAATAATATAATATTACTCAGCAAAAGCAAAATTATAAAATAAAATAAAATAGAACAAAATGTATAATAGTAATTATGGATAGAATTCATTTATTTGCATCAAGTTTTTGTGGGGCCCTTTCAAGACTTACTAAAACTATTACACAACACAAAATTAAAGCTTTAGTTTCGGCTTATCAAAATAGAGATAGGAAAGAAAGAGATTTTCATGGTTTATGGATTAGTTGAATAAATGCAGTAATCCGCGAGAATCAAAAAGTATACTATATTCATAGGAATTTAATATTTTTATCCATACATGAGGCAACTGCAGGGTACAAATATATGCTGGATATATGAATGTGAGGAAAATCCACTCACCATAATTCGATGGTTCTTTTCTTTCTTGTTGTAAACAGACAAAACATAAACCATCTGCACAAAAAAAAAATTGTGGGCATATAAAAAGAACAAAATCATTGTCAATATGGAAATTTTTTAAATAGTTTAAAGAAAGCTATATTTTAACAACAAATACGACTACTAAAACCCAACATATAATGCACTTTCGAAATCACATCCACAGCCAAATTGTTTTCTTCAACTTTACATGAAGGAGAAAAAATATGATACCAAAATTCTTGAAATATCTTTCCCTCCTTTGAAATTATTCATATAAAAGAAGAAGAAAAAATCTGCTAGTTTACACTGTGACTAAAAGGATAATCCAGTTACTGGACGACCCTGCACCAGGTGAGCATGCATACCTCTCATTCTAGTGAGCTTGTAAGGTTTGATTTTAATCTGGATGAGGGTACTAACAAGAATAATACAAAAAATATATGTTTACACAAAAACTCGGACAAGTTCATGAGTTAACTCACGAGTTTGACGAAAACGGATAGAAGTATAGAACAGCTTTCCCCTCCCCCACCCCCTTGGTGTTCAGCATATACATTTGATAGTGAGATTTCTCTAGTAGACATGAGGAGAGATTGCAGAGTTATTGTATCTTGTCCTCCTACTTTATAATTATTTTTTTCTTCTACTGTCACATTGAAGAATGATACCTTGTCCTCTTACTTTAGAATCATGTTGTTAAATAGCAGCCATGGCAGAATGGCATGGCAGATTTTTTTCCAACTGCCATAGGCAATTTGTGAAGGGAGGCCCAAAATAACGGCACCATAAGGCACAATGGCGTGTTTATGAGGCAGAATTTTGGCCTTCCACCATTGATAACACTGCTTTAGAATTCTTTTCTAGATTTCCTTTTTAATCTAAAAAGAAAAAAATAATAATAATCTATCTTGGACAACTCAGGACCCTACCCAGCTCCATAAGTGAATCTGATGGTAAACAAAGGGGTGCGAATTTTCATGTATGTCTAGCATAGTAGCATTACTCCCCAAAAAGTGTTGAGGCCTGTTTGCTTTTTCTCTGTTTTACTAAATGCCGTTGGTATTATTGATGAACCATCTTTGCATACATCACACATCATAAACCATTCCACAACCATTTACCTCCCTCCATTCCACACATCCAATTTCCTAATCGGATTAAAACTGACACAAATGCATACCAAACATGCAACAAGCACAGTTCATGTCACTGATCATTTCAAGACTAGAAAGCTCACACAACAAGCATAGCTACCGACAAAACAAATATGTGCGTGTATGTGTTCACACGTGCGTATTTAATTGCAGAACCCACATGTCCATGATGAGTCTTCAAGCCTCTATCATCCACTCTACAGTTGCCATCAATTAGCAGTGTTTTAATTGGTACCTAACAAAAGCAAAAAAAAAAAGTTAATATCCTCAAGTTTGCGAGCAGCATCTACTCTCCAACACCCACCCTTCCTCCCACAAAGTAAAAGATGCAAAGCAAAAAAAGTTCAGAAAGCATAAAAAAAATTATAAAGTCGAAGAAGCAATCTCGCAAATTCCCCATCCTTTTCCACAGCATAGTATGCCCCCAAAAGGTGATTCCGGGGAGTGGAAACTTCAACAGACAATAAAAATAGAAGAAAAAAAGAATAACAATAGTAATAATAACTGAATTCCCCAAAAAACTGAAACGAAGAAGCGAAATTCGATAAAAAAAAAAAATGATAGAACCACCTGATTATCCTGCGGTTTCCTCTTGTAATACGCGAGCAGCCGCGACTCCAACACGAAGTACCTCATGTGGATAAACGATCGCCCGATCTTGCGCCGGCCGTACCGCACCATCCACCCTTCGTACACCACCTTCGACGACATCGTTTCGCCGCCGGAACGCGAATTTCAACTCTCGAAAACCACACAAAAAAACGAAACAATTAGGGGACGCGGTTCCGGCCGGAAGCTGGAGACGGCGAATCTCTGCTTGGGCGAGATCAGTCGCGAGCTACAACGCGAGCTGAGGAGTCATCACCGGCGCCGGAGCTGGCGACATAGTCATACAGTGGTTTTCGCCACTTTGACTGGCGATTTAGGGTGCAGAGGGCGTAGGCTAGAAGGCTAGGGTGGTTTGGTTTCGCAGGCTAGGGTGGTTTTGCCACAAGGGCTGGCGAAACAAGATGCTAGTTTCTGAACCTTGAAAATTTCTCGACCTTCATTGGTGTTGCTTTTAGTAAAATATGAATAATATATTTTTTTTATTCATCTGTAGGTCCAGGCGCACATAAAGGAAACTGAAAATAAATTCTAATGGCATCCTTTTTTATTACTTGCCCAAAATAGTGTATTCTGTTCAACAAATTTTAATATTCTATTATTATTTATAATAAATACCCTATTTAAAATTATATTTTATTAGTTTTAATTTTTAATTAATAAATATTTGAACTAACATTAAATATTTAAATAAAATTAACTTATTTAATATATAGTTACAAATAATATAAAAATCAATTATTACTTTCATAAAACATTGCATAGTGTTTAACAATTTATGGTGTTCCATTTAAAAATAATTCATTATAATGTTGTTGTTGTATTGAGCAAATAAAAAACAAGCTTCCATTACAAGGCCCATGATCTAAATATATATGAAAAAAGACAGTTAATTTATTTATTGATTTAAAAATATAATAGAGACGTTTAATTTTAAAAATTTGTTAAGATTGCTTTTGTTTCCCCTTCATTACCTCCTTTAAAAATTATGGCAAGTTTTATATAATTTAGATAAATTTAAATATATTTTTAGTTCATCAAATTTAAAGTAATTAAATTTGATTTTAATTTCACAAATTTAAAATTAATCTTTTTAATCTCTGAAATTTAAGAAAATTATGTTTTAGTCTCTTGAAATGTCATTAGAAACTTAGGTTACCTGATAAACATGCAACAAGTTTTTTACATGATAGCTCCTTTTGGTTTTGTATTCTTATAATCAAATATCCTAGCGTTTTTTTTAATATTCATTCAAATTTGGATAGAGATTTAAGTTTTTTTGTTTTTCAAGTTATAAGGAGTAAAAAAAATAATTTTAAATTTGGATGATGAAAATTAAACTTACTCCAAATTTAAGGAAATAAAACATATTTAAGGTTAAACTAATGATTTTTATAACTTAACTTCCGTATAAAAAAAAGATTTAATTCCCGTATATTTTTTTTATAGTACGAATTGATTTTTGTTGTTATCATGTCTGCTAAGTCTTGGGTTAAGAAGGCATGCCTTAAAAAAAAGCTTAAGAAGACATAAAATTTAGTATTATTCTAACCGTTCTATACATGTTGTGTTACTTTTAGTATTTATTTTGGACCCTGTTTCACCAGCCTCATCTGCGAAACCACTTGCAACCCTGCACATGCGCCTGCCACCTGAGCCTAGCTTGCTGCCCCTGACCTCATGCTGTGTCACCAGTTTGACTGGCGAAATAGCTCATGATATATTGCAAACGACAATGGCGAAATACCCGCCACGTGTCGCTCCCATGCACGTTTCGCTAGCATGCATGGCGAAATGGGTTTAAAACAGACCCCCCTTGAAATTTATTTTGAAACAGACCTAGTTTGGAAAATAGTTTGTAAAACTAACCCATCTAGGTCAATTTGCCAGTAGGACGTACATCCATCTTCTTGCTTTGCTTCCATTTTGGCCAAATATTTGTGTGCCAAATTTAACAAACCATTTTTTTTTAAGGAACTTAACCAACCATGCTAGTACTTCATAAACTTAACCAAACTTTGTAACTTATAAATAAGTTTCGTATATAAAATTCTTTTAGACGTCCCTAAAATCTAAGGACATCATTGGTCTGAAAAAATAAACATTTTCTATTTGTATTTCATATTTTATTAACTTTATTGATAGCTATAAAAAAGCTACACTACACTTTATTGTAGTATTACTTAATTTTTTTGTTTTCAAGGATTCGGAAGTAAACGACAAACGCAACAAAAGAGAAACTATACTCTAAATGGAAGGATGACCCTAAATGTAGACATCCACTATTGCATCAAATGAATGCCAAGAGCTTCTATTCTATTTTATGTTAACCTCCACAACTTGGCTTTTCAACAAATACATAAGCAGTAGGTTACTAAACCAAAAATTAGAGAATGAACGGGAAAATTAGAGTTTTTGAGGCCAAAAGCATTTGGCATTTGGCACGATAAATCTTTTCTTTCCAACTAACCCATCCAATTTGTTCTCCCTTAAAAGTAGAATCGGTTGTTTTATACACAGCCAAACTATTAGTAGTATCATAGATCCTTATGCCAGAACTGGGTAAACGGTGCAACTTAACACAACACTCCCAAGTAAACCGATACATACATAGTATTATTATTCTGTGTGTATTTCCAAAGTAGTTTGGACCCAAGTGATAGGTATTTTGGGATCCTAACTCCATTGGGATTGTGGTAAAAAAATGTCTAACCCAAATGAGAAGGAACGATTTATAATAATTCATCAACCTGAGAAGTAGTTACTACGAATTAATGGAACATAACGCAATATAACAGTGACAGTATGTTATATTGGGAGTAAGAAACTGAACAGGCGAAAAGAAAAGAGAAACATAACATTAACAATAAGAAAATTGTGAATTTCCCTTAAACTCGAATATTTTATAGCAAAAAGTACATTCCATAAGCGGCAAAGGATGAGAGAAAAAGTTGGGTATCAGAAGACTACGCGAAACTGGGGGGCGTTAGACTGAATGGCGGGGAGAATCTCCTAGTGGCAGGGCTTGAGGTCTTTGAAGACGAGGCAATAGCCGGTGAGCGTGACCTGGTCGTTGGAGGCGACGACGGAGCTGAACTCGAAAATCGAGACGGTGGTGTTCGGGGGACGGGGAACCTCCATGGTGTTGTTCATCCCTGGGGCCTCGGTGAGGGGTTTCATTGCATTTGTGTCGTTCGACTTTGGAATAGAGGACAAAAGTAAGCATTGTTTACCTCCAGAACATGGCTTCCTTATCATTCACAAACTTTAAACCTCGTTCTAGATCACCAGGAAAGAGAACCAAGGCTATATCATCATTGTGTTTGCTAACAACAATCTCAATAAAGAATTCCTCTGATATAAGAACAACTCCATTAAAACCAATCTGACAACCACAAAAACTTTAGTTTTTTAATAGCTACTGATTATGTTCCTAGTTATGGTGATTTATAAATACTATAAAAGGAATATTGCAACAAAAAAATATATTTATTTTTCAATATGTTATGTTAAAACTTTTCTACTAAGAAAAGACACACTACCTCTAGAAGCATTTCACGGAAGGCATAATAGTGGAGCGCAAAGAACACAACTTCAAGTGGAGCAAGACTAGTGAGAGAACTCTGGCCGCTGACACAACAAGAAAGTAATGAGTGACAAGTACAAGCTGTACTGCGAATGATAAAGTAGGATATGCCTATATGCTAAAATTTCTATCACGAAGCATGCCAAGAACCTAGTAGCCAACTATACCAAAAGCATAAGCCATAGCGTAAGGCACATAAATGGTTTATATGTCTAAGTAAAGTGTCCCCACAAGAGTCCTTTTTATTTAAAACATAGATAATACACAGAAGTACCTTCCCATATCCTGAAATTTAACTTCTATTTAGAAGAATGAAGATATCAAGGATCGAGTTCTGGACTAAGATGTAATTATAGAGGATTTCATACCTTGCCATAAGCTAACTGTTTCAAAATCATAAACTATTGGGTGAACGTGAAGGACATAATAGTTTTTATGTCTAACAATGCAAATCATATCTCATCTATAAGTATGCCAGCCCCTCTACGACTGACTAGTTAAACAAGAAGCCAGTAATGTGAGAATTATAACAAAGAATTTGACATATCACACACATGCATTATTCCCTAGTTTGGGCATTGAGAGTTAATTCACATAGCTGTAACAGTCAAGGCATGTAAACCAATGCAATACATAACCCAGTAATTGATTATTGGCTCTTGGATATTTCTTTGAGAACAAAACTTAGATACAATATCATACGCATCAAAGATGGCTACTGGTATTCTAGCAAACCACCACTACTGTTATGACTGTTGTCGTGGCTAGCTCTGACCAGATCACCCCATTGCAAAACCTCCCAGACCAGGACATAGCAACCAACTTGGACTTTTGTTAATGTAATGACCTATGACCTCTTCACCTGAGATGGGTATCCAACATCCACACACCCACCTTTTCCTTTGAATAGCTTAAGAGGCCAATTCATTGCAAACCAAGGGGTCACAAAATGGATTCAGATATTAGGGGTGCAACAAAATGGATTTAGATATTAGGGGTGCAACCCGACAAACTTGCTCTGGGATTACCCTTCTAATGTTTCCAATAGAGTTTGTCAGATCCAAACATCGATGGACTTTTTGCACCTACCATGCAGGGAATTGGGGCAGTGAAGTACCTTAACACAACTTACTATTATAGGAGAAGATTGGCTAATAGTAATTGGCCCTTTCCACCTATAGTATATGTATATGACTCCAACATTCATGCTTTTTTTCTTGATTTTTTTTTTAGGTTTTTCCGGAGGTTCAAAATTATGAACAATCGCAAATAATGGCTCTTGTTTTAATTTCCAAGACAAGAAAAGGCAACTCAAATAGGATATATAATTTTGGGTGCAAAATCCTTCTTGATCTCAGCTAGAAAAAAGTGAATCGCAGATCCATCCATTCACCAAATATTTATATTCGTAAGAAAGGATTGATCCATGTGTCATGTGAAATGCTATCACAACATAACAAACATGAAGAATATGGAAAGTATAACTATCAATCACAATTACTCATGACAGAATGATGAGTGATTCAACAAACAAATTCCAAGCGAGGTTTCTGAAACACATGCGATTAGCACACAAGGACATAGAAAATAGGGAACTTTTAGCAATCATCGCACACAAACGTGTAAAGGAAACACACAACACCATGTCCTTGAAAATTTGAAAAATTCCTCTGGGTATAGCAATGAAAAAATAATGAATACTTAGTTACCTTGAGACACCATTCTTAGAAGAAACTGTCATTGTTAAAATTGTCTGTATCGTCATCCAATTATTATAAGTTATCTTCTGAATTATTTTAAAAAATAATAAATTTATCAATCATAAATTATTATTTAAATTATTTTATATAATTAATAAACTTAATAAATTGTGTTTAGATGACCATATAATTTATACTAGAATGCATAATTTATTTTCTCTAATAAAAAATAATTAATAAGAATTAAAACTAAATCAACAAATGAAAATTATTAACTTATAATAGCTTCGGGTTGGGGTTGGGGTTTGTTCCCCTTTCGCCACCACAGTAAACCCATGCTTGGCCTTGCTTTGTTGTTGGCAACTTCCCCTTTCGACGGTGTACAGAGTGGGAATCCTTGCAGCCCTTAGATCGCTCAAGACCCGCTCCGTCATCGGCCTCATGATCACCGCCTCACACAACAAAGTCTCCGATAACGGAATCAAAATCGCTGACCCAAGCGGCGGCATGCTCTCTCGGCATTGGGAACCCTTCGCCGACGCCCTCGCCAACGCCCCTTCTCCCCAACGCCTCCTCCTGGTTAGTTTGCTTAGCACCAACAATTTCTTCCCACACTAGCCTTTTTGTTGAAACCGTGTTTGGCGAATGTGGTTATGTACAGTTGATAAATGAATTCGTGGAGAAAGAAGGGATCTCGGTGGATGGGGACTGGCAAGTCGAAGTGCTTTTGGGGAGAGACACGAGACCGAGTGGAGATGCTTTGCCTCAAGCAGCTAAACAGCCATGAGCAAGGTTTTAAATTTCAGTCAATCTTCCCGCGGATTTTGAAGTCTTCATTTCACAATGTTTATCGCGTCAACCATTCCCGACCCCGAAAACCACCATTTCCGTTTCCGAAAAGAACCGAATGCGACGAGTCTCTGCTTCTACATTACCTATCCAATGGGTGGCACGACGACGCGCGAAACCTCCTCCAAAATTCCTCTGGAGGTGACCTCCACTCGCGCGTTGTTCGCTGGACCTCGCTACTCTCCAACTTCTCCCGCCACGGTTTCGTGACCGAAGCTCGCACACTCTTCGACATAATGCCCCACAGAAACCTCGTCTCTTACAACGCCATGTTGTCCGCGTACCTCCGCTCCGGCATGCTTGACGAGGCTTCCCGCTTCTTCGACACCATGCCGGAGAGGAACGTCGTGTCTTGGACTGCACTGCTCGGTGGGTTCTCCGATGCCGGGAGGATCGAAGATGCGAAAAAGGTGTTTGATGAAATGCCTCAGAGAAATGTTGTTTCGTGGAATGCGATGGTGGTGGCGTTGGTTAGGAATGGGGATTTAGAGGAAGCGAGGATTGTTTTTGAGGAGACTCCTTATAAGAATGTGGTTTCATGGAATGCTATGATCGCGGGGTATGTTGAGAGAGGGAGAATGGATGAGGCAAGAGAATTGTTTGAGAAGATGGAGTTTAGGAATGTGGTTACTTGGACTAGCATGATATCTGGTTATTGCCGTGAGGGAAATTTGGAGGGGGCTTATTGTTTGTTCCGGGCTATGCCGGAGAAAAATGTTGTTTCTTGGACTGCTATGATTGGTGGCTTTGCTTGGAATGGCTTTTATGAAGAGGCATTGTTGCTTTTTCTTGAGATGTTGAGAGTTTCTGATGCAAAGCCCAATGGTGAGACCTTTGTTTCTCTTGTTTATGCTTGTGGTGGTTTGGGTTTTTCTTGCATTGGCAAGCAGTTACATGCTCAGTTGATTGTTAACAGCTGGGGGATTGATGATTATGATGGTAGGTTGCGAAGAGGTCTTGTTAGGATGTACTCTGGGTTTGGTCTTATGGACTCTGCACACAATGTGTTTGAAGGTAATTTGAAAGATTGTGATGATCAGTGTTTTAATTCCATGATAAATGGTTATGTTCAGGCTGGTCAGCTGGAAAGCGCTCAAGAGTTGTTTGATATGGTACCTGTTCGGAACAAGGTTGCATCCACCTGCATGATTGCTGGCTATCTTAGTGCCGGCCAAGTACTAAAGGCTTGGAATTTGTTTAATGACATGCCTGATAGGGATTCCATTGCGTGGACTGAGATGATTTATGGGTATGTGCAGAATGAGCTCATTGCTGAAGCCTTCTGCTTGTTTGTTGAGATGATGGCTCATGGTGTTTCTCCTATGAGTTCTACATATGCTGTTCTATTTGGAGCCATGGGTTCAGTTGCTTATCTTGATCAGGGGCGGCAATTACATGGTATGCAGTTGAAGACAGTGTATGTATATGATTTGATTCTTGAGAACTCTCTAATTGCAATGTATGCAAAATGCGGGGAGATAGATGATGCATATAGGATATTCTCTAACATGACTTACCGGGACAAAATTTCTTGGAACACCATGATCATGGGCCTTTCAGATCATGGGATGGCCAACAAAGCTTTAAAAGTGTATGAAACTATGCTTGAATTTGGAATTTACCCAGATGGCCTTACATTCCTTGGTGTCCTGACAGCATGTGCTCATGTGGGTCTTGTTGATAAAGGGTGGGAGTTATTTCTTGCCATGGTTAATGCTTATGCTATTCAACCTGGTTTGGAGCATTATGTTAGTATTATCAATCTTCTGGGCCGAGCAGGAAAGGTGAAGGAAGCAGAGGAGTTTGTCTTGAGGCTACCAGTTGAACCAAATCATGCCATTTAGGGAGCATTGATTGGAGTATGTGGGTTTAGTAAAACAAATGCAGATGTTGCTAGGCGTGCGGCCAAACGGCTGTTTGAGTTGGAACCTTTAAATGCACCAGGTCATGTGGCCCTTTGTAACATATATGCCGCAAATGATAGGCATATTGAGGATACTAGTTTAAGAAAAGAAATGAGGATGAAAGGTGTGAGGAAGGCACCCGGATGTAGTTGGATATTGGTGAGGGGGACAGTTCATATTTTCTTCTCAGACAACAAATTACATCCACGTGTTTAAGAGATAAGGGTATGAAAGCTTCAGAGCAGGATTACTTTGAACAGCTTTCAAGCTCATTCAGGTTAGTCCAATCCTGATATTCTTGTGGTAGATGAACATTGCTTCATGTTGTTCCTTTCTTTTGTTGATTTTTAAATCATCACTGAGCACATCCTTTTAGGGTCATTGTGTGATTGGATCAGGTGCTTAGTGGATTTGATCCCAGCTGAAAAATGTAAGTTTGATGGGGTGAACAACAAAGTGGTCGTGGATGGAGCTAATGGGGTTGGTGGAGTGAAACTTAAAGATTTAGGGAAATTGTTGAATGTTTTGATTATTGAGGTTCGGAACAGCAGTGAAGATGGAGGTGTACTGAATGATGGAGTTGGTGCTGATTATGTGCAGAAAGAGAAGGTTCTTTCAAACAACTTTGGTTCTAAAGACACTGGGATAAGGTGAGTCTGCTGATAATCTTGTGTTAGAAGTGAAGTTCATGCAGGCATGCTGCTTGACATTTCTATACTAATATGAAATTATGAAGTGTATATCTGCATCCCAATAATATTCCAATAAATAAGTTGAGATTTTCTTTCTAACAATTTAATCAGTCTGCAATTCTGCATGGTTACCCCAAACCAGAGCCAGAGTTGAATGTTATGTTACCTCAAACCATAAGAACTTGAACTATGCACTATGCAAGTTGAGAATACACAATTATTCTGGCTGCTTAAATTGATCCATGACCAAATAATAATGATAATAATCTTAAATTGATCATTGGTCCAAAGCCTCAAAGTGGATTCCATGTCATGGCCGATGTGGATCAAGAAATTTCTCGTACCAATCTTTGTGTGCGCTCAATATATGCATCTTTTTTAAACGGAGAGATGCTTAAATATTTGTGTATATTATAGGAAGGCTTTCTTCCTACCCTGGGAATAACTAGAATTATTTTTTTTGGGTGCTACAAACTAAAAAGTATATATATTAGAAAATAATTGTTATCCCAGTGTATGAAAATCAATTCATAACAGAAAAATTAATGGATTTTTCCTTGATATGACCGTGTAAATTACAAGGTGCTATATGGAAACATGGAGAGGAACCTCAGCAATTTCGTTTTCTTGTCCTTCCAAGGAACTGAAGGGAGTCTGCTCCTTCTTTTGCATTGTGTCCCCCTATAATATGTACCTTGAAACAAATTACCTAAATTTGATTGATATTATTCATGCTTTTTATTTCAACATTATGTGATGGCTTCATGGCCAAGTGGGAACACTAGAAGATGCCTACATGTAGGGTTATTATATCAAAGTGCAGAAGGGCCTAACTTTTCTCCTATTACTGCATATATATTCTCACATTCAGAACAATTGAGTCTTTGGTTTTACGCAGCTGTTAGGTGTTCAAAGGTCAACTGGCTCTCACATTCAACCTGACTCTAGCTTTGGTTAATGCCATTTGAGTAGCATTAGAGTTTCTTAAAGCATTTTTCTCTCAAATTTAAAAATAAGCCACCAGAAGCTTGTCTGCTTAGGGGAATTGAGTCCATACCAGGATTTCACCTATCTGGAAATATCATTTCTATTTTGTCAACCAAAAATATTAATAGATCATACAAAAAAAAGAAGAAGAAAATATTGCAGTTTTGAAAGGTCACAAAGTGATTTTCAACACCATGTACTCGAGTATGTGCCTTGTACTCTAATTAAACGGGTAGCTGAGAAACAATTACATTTCTCATTCAGATTTCAGAATGTGAATTTTTCTTGTTTTTGTAATGCTTGTCAAAGTTGGTAAATTGACCAAGTTCTCTATAAATAGTAGAAATGTGATTCGTTCCATGCATCACCTAAGTGTCCTTAATCTCCACTTGATCTCTTGCTTTCCCCTTCTTCACATATGGCGCTTTATCTTTTCTGTCTTCTTCTTGCTATCACCTTGATTTTCATGCAAACTCTGGCAGATACTTCATGCACTGATTGTTCATTCATTCTTGGGCAGCATATTATCCAAATTCTAAAGAACGCGGAACAGATGGCAATAAGTTAAACTGATAAGACGATATTGAAAAAAAAAAAAAAACTTAAACTGTTATCTGACATGTTCTTGTTGAATTCATTGCAGTTGGTGCATGTGGGTTTGGTTCCTTTGGTGCTACAGTCAATGGTGGAGATGTATCAGCTGCATCTTCTCTTTATCGAAATGGTGTTGGTTGTGGTGCCTGTTACCAGGTGAGTACCAACTGCTGATTAAGCTAGCTACCATTGCTACGTTACGTTTGAAGAGAATTAATGCCATAAAATTTATGTATATGGCTAGCCGTAAATTGTGGTTATAAGCCGTAAACTTATATGCAAGTTAATTTTCAAAAGAAAAAATGAACCCCCCTCATTTAGTCCCACATTGGAAAATATTGGGAAAAGTTTCCTCTTTATAATTATTATTCTGCCATCGCCGGAATGTGTTCGTTAAAAGGAGAGATGATTGGCAATTTTTTTTTCTTACCACACCATGTTTTTGACCCATATTATGCCATATTATATTATTATGGGATTATTTCTGCCATTTGGTTCGCACAAGTAATTCTTAAACAGCTCTCTGTAACTACTCATCACTCATGAAAAGTATCTAAAGTTTGAAACTAATTTATTAATCTCAAGTTATACGATGGACTTTGGTCAATAATCAATAGGTGAGGTGTACCAACAGTGTATATTGCTCAGAAACTGGTGTGACTGCAGTTATAACCGACCAAGCTTCAAGTGATAACACTGATTTCATTCTTGGCAAACATGCCTTTAGCCGAATGGCTCAAACCACTGATGCAGCTGCTTCTCTATTAGCCCTTGGCGTGGTTGATATTGATTTGAATATACATAAAAAAAACTCTCATCATCATATAACCCATTTTGCATCAATATTTGCCTTTTTTTTTACTTAACTGAGGCTTTTATCTTTCTATCTGTCTCCAGTGTTGCATGCAGCTACCCAGATAAAAACATAACAATCAAGATAGATGAGAGCAGCAACAACCCATATTACTTGGCTTTTGTCATTTGGTATCAACAAGGAAGGAGAGACATAACTGCTGTGCAGCTCTGTGAGGTAGTATCTATCTGCCAATTAACTCCTTTGTTTTGTGATAACTAAGTTACAATTTTGTTAAATTTTTAGACAGAATTAACTCAATTTTTTAATCTGATAATTTTAGTAGGAAGGACGTAGGTAAAACGTTTACTAAATTATATTTTCAACTAAATAACAATTGCTTGCTATATTGAAATCACTAGAGATCAATCACCCAGCTTTTTACCAAACCATTGGAAACTATCCCTTTCTTTTATTACAAGTACAAAATCTCAATTGAATTATAAATTTATAGTACTATTAGTTGGGGGAAAGCATTGAAGATAACCAACCCCTTTAACATTGGGAAACAGTGCCAGTGCATAGCAATGGCAATTAATGACAGTAATTTCTTTACTGTGTGCAGACTCAAAACTTTGTGTGCAAGTTACTAGATAGAAGCCATGGGGCAGTGTGGACTACTACCTCTCCACCGAGTGGACCCTTTGTCTTTAAGGATGTTGTTTAGTGATGAAGAAGAGGGAGAAGAAACATGGGTTGTTCCTGTTAATAACATACCCGGAGACTGGAAGGCTGGTGAAACATACGATTAGGGGTGCAAGTGAACCAATAGAGAATTTAGCAGCAAAACAAATTCATTAATATGGCATTACTATTATGATTTTATTTTTCTACGAATAAGTAGTGATGGCATAGTAGGGCAGTACATACTATGCATGTCACCCAATTCCATTGTATTGAAGTAATTTTTTCATTTTTACATCTCTAATCATACAAATTTAATAACAATGTTGAAACGACTTGACAGATCACTTGTTTTTTTTTTTTTTTTCATGTAGCATTCATTTGTTGATACTGAGCCACTGGACTCGTCATATTATTAATAATATAACTCAGAAGGTAGACCAGAGAGAAATGTCGTCATTGCTTCAATGCATCTCAGTATGGAAACCAAGATAAACGAAATGAGTATCAATACCTTGAGATCAGAATTAACATCTGCAAAGAGAATTAGTTAAAAATTAACGAGACAACGAATTTTATTTTTAA
This sequence comes from Glycine soja, assembly GCF_004193775.1. Taxonomy (NCBI): domain Eukaryota; kingdom Viridiplantae; phylum Streptophyta; class Magnoliopsida; order Fabales; family Fabaceae; genus Glycine; species Glycine soja. The sequence continues at coordinate 49,038,612 of NC_041002.1, forward strand.
AATCTATGCAACATTCTTAGAACACTGATTAGGACTTAGGAGAATGAAGCATTTTCCAAGTCCACCAAGTCAGGAAACAACTTGAGCTTTTAGTAGAGTTCTTTGACATGGTTCAGAACTGCTCAAGTGCTTCATCTTTTTCCACCCCATTGATCTAAACAAAGTTGAATTGGGCATGTTAGAGATTAAAATCCAGCCATTCATGGGCCTCTATCTACAACCTCAGCTTTGTTGATTGACAAAAAGGTCACATTTTCCATCCACTTAGATACCATAATTGAAATTATTGTCTCCTTCAAACTCTGAATTCGCTCACCTTTCTGTCCTGTGTCACCCCCACAAGCTCCCCTTGCATTGCCCTATAAATTAGCAGTATTTATAGTGGTAGTTATATAGAAGTGTTCCCAATACTTAGCCGCCTGAAATTATAATTTATTTTACATTAAAAAAATAAATATACACCAATAATAAATAGAGAAAAATAAGTTTGTGTATCCGGTTATGCATTTTTAAGCAACAAAATTTTTCTTTAATAGTACGAAGAACAAGTATTCATATCGAGACCAATATTTGCTATTTGATAAATGGAACTCTAAAAAGTAAATTCAAATGTCTAAAACTAACTTAACTTTTATAGGAGTGGTGTATGATGCATTTTGACTCATGTAAATGCTTCTATTTATAATGTTAAAGAGAGATGGATTTAAGTCTTCTTTCAAATAAAAGAACGGAAAATTTTTATTTAAAATGATTTCATATCTCTCTTTATCTTTATAAAAATAAAAATTATTTCATATCTTTTATTATAAGAGATTCACAAAGATCATTCATAATTAATCACATGACTCAGTATGATAATTAATCAATGATGTGATTCTGATATGTAATAATAGAATATTATTCTTATTTTATGGACAAGTTACACATTTATAAAATAGCACTCCCTTTTGTATGTTAATTATATTTTTTGGTGTTTTAGCAAAAAATATAATAATATTGCACTAAAATATTTATTTGATTAAATTAAATTCTCTAATTTAATTATCAAATAAATTATTTTCTTTTGCAAAGATTAAAACATTAGTTTGTGTGTGACCCTGTGAGTTCAATACTAAACCAATAGTAAATTAATCATAATTAGGCATTAGGTGTCCAAAATTAATATATAACAAATAGTTTGTTAATTATTTTAGTAATCTTAAATCAAAGAAAACTATTATATTTCTTATTGAGAGCTTCCTATTGACATATCAAGGTAATATTAACTATTATGCATACTTAATTAAGTCAGTTCAATGGTGACATCCACTGATCCACATATACATCATCTATATATAATGAGATCTATTAATTTTTATCTAATAAAAATCATTACATATATATTGATCTATCTGAATTATTGATGTCTTATTTATAATAATCTTATTATCAATAACAATTTAGATTAAAATTATAAATAAATTATTTATTATTATTATAATCTTTATCATAATAACAAATCTCTAATTTTAATAAAAAAAAAACTTGTTAAATTAATAATTTAATAAAATAATAAGTATGATAATAAAATAAAAATAATTTTTATTAAAATTAATAATATAATAAATGAAATCTTATACATACATATTTATCCCACAAGACAAAATATCATCAACCTTCTTATGATCATCGATAGAAAACCCATGATCCCACATGAAAACCGTGATCTGTTAAACTTACTCCTCAATACCAAAAACACATGATAGACTCAGGTCAATCATCATAATGGTCAGAATAGTAATTCAGTGAGGTGCAGCATTTGTTGTCATTTTCTTTGCCCTGATCAATGCAAACACATTGAAACTTAAAAAATAGCTGAGAAAGTGGATCTGATCACCTGATAAGTGTTGTCAAATTTGTCATTACTGATCACCCAAGAACACCAGCTTGTACTTTTCCAAGAGGCGCCATTTTCACTGATGCCCCCAACATAGCACACCTCAACTCAACAAAACGCCGCTTCTCATTCAGATTTCCTCCATCCTCTCCATTATGCTAAACTTATCTTTGTTACTGTAATTTAACCAAAAATCTAACTTTTGGGGGTGCACTACTTCAAACAAATTTATTTTTTCTATGTGTTGATTTAAAATAAGATGAATAACATTAACTTTCACATACATCAATTTAATAATATAAATTTCTTATTGTAATTAAATATAAAAAATATATTCAATCAGTTAACGAGTATACATATATAGTGACAGTCTTAGTTAATCCAAAAACACTTAGCAATTTCTTTTCATATCTTCACTGTACATATATACTACTGGAAAACTCATAAGTAGTAATTGAGCCAATAGTTTGCCAGATATTTGCTCGACATTTATTTTACTTTTTTTCTGAATCCCTCTTCAGCCTTCATGCTGTTTGTCACAGTTTTTCTACAGCAAGTCGAGAAGGAAAAGCAATGAATAATGCTTTCTTTTTCAGTACATAACAAACCAAACCCTTCAAATATTTCTTTTTTTTGGGTACAGATTACTAGTGTCTTTCACCGTAGATAATCCTAATCATGCCAGATAAGACCACTGTGAACCGTCACAAATGTGCTTCCTCTAATGGATTTTCTATTCATTTGGAGGTTTTCTGCGGACAAAATTGTCATCTCTACAGTTCTTGACATCGTAATATGTTAGTATGAGTGGGAATTAATGTTTGAGATGAGAAGGAGAAAGAGTAGAGAGTTAAATATAGGAGGTTTTGAGAAAGAAAGAGGTTGCTTCTGTTTAATGTTGAAGTACTTTCCCGTGTCTTTGAATATGAGCCGTTATTGCAACAACATATGGCGCGTGTTTTCGAAGGTTGACGGAGTAACGACGTTAGGAAAAAGGCTGTGGCCGTTAGACTTCACGGCAGAATCTACGAGGAAGTTTCAACCCTGTTGGGAGGAAGTTTCAACTTTCAATAGTTGCCGCAAATTTATATTAATTAACTATTATACTACACCTCAAGGCTCAAGCTCCAAGGTTCCTTTAATCTTTGTATAGTGTATTTAGCTTTAGAATAAAGAAAAATTTTAAGGTAAAGGTAGGTATCCTAACGGGTAAGACTTGATTGCAATTTACTATATAATAGGTTTAAATATGTGTTTGATTTTTAATAAATATTTTATTTTTTTTGTTTTTAATAATTTTTTATTTTATATTGATTTCTTAATAAAATAATAATTTTATTTTTAATTTTTGACACTTATTTTTAGTTTATAATAAATTAATAGATTTTGTATTTGTTCATTTATAAAAAAAATCATTTATTATTAGTTGAGACTAAAACAAAATTCGTTAGGAAATAAACACAAAATTCATTAATTTATTAAAAATTAAAATAAAATATCAAGGTCTAAAAAATAAAAATATTATTTTATTAAGAAACAAACAAAAAAATTAAGTATTTATTAGAGATAAAAACATAAGTCTAAATAATATTCGGATTTAAAGCAACTGAGTGTATGTGCTAAAAAAACTGGGTGTATAATTATGTAATTTATTTGCTATTTTTGTATTAATTATGATACTCTCAAATAAAAATATCTAGAAAAAGAATCTTTTTTAGTTGACTGTAAAGAAAATTCTAATAGTGCACTAATTATATTTATTTTTAATTGTAATGCTTTCTGAAGTTGGATAACTTTTTAACGAAAAGTCGAAAATCCTTGAGAATTGAGATGTTTGATATGGATAACTTGTTTTAATTGCACTTGTTTTTAATTGGTTATGGTTCTACTCCAAAATAAGTAAATCCAAGGGAGAGAGTTCCATCTTTTGTTTTGTTGTGTTTTTTAATTTTTCTTTAATGGGAAGTTTCTTCTAAACCAAGTCAACTGCCCTTGTTGCTCTGAAACACAACAGGCTTGACTGTTTCTTTGTGGACAACGAAAGGGATTTACGGATCAACTTGACCCGTAAGCCTTTTATGGAACAATACGGATCAACATGATCCGTAAAAGTCTTACGGATCAAGTTAATTCGTAAAAAGCTTACGGATCATGTTGATCCGTATTGTTCCGTAAAAGGCTTACGGATCAAGTTGATCCGTAAGAACTTAAATGGCTTACGGATCAAGTTGATCCGTAAGACTTTTACGAATCAAGTTGATCCGTAAGGCTTTTACGAATCAACTTAAATGACTTACGGATCAAGGATATTTTTGTCATTTTACCTTAAGTGCTGGGTGCATCAACAATAATGCTAGGTGCACCTAGCAACACCCGGAAGCTTATTAGTTTGAAGACTATTACTCATGTGTTTTTTGTTAAAATCTCTAACCCGATTTTTTTTCATACCCCACCATGTTTTTGACACAGTATTTTTGGGTTATTTCTGTCATTTTTGGTTATCAAATGTAATTCTTTGAAACTGATCTATTATCTCACTAAGTTGTACTTTGGTTGGTCAATATAATCAACAGGTGAGGTGTATCAACGGTGCCTATTCACTGCAGTTATAACTAATCAAGGTTCAAGTGATAGCACTGATTTCATTCTCTTAGCAAACATGCCTTTGGCCGGATGGCTCAAACCACTGGTGCAGCTGCTTCTCTATTACTATTAACCCTTGGCGTGGTTGACATTGAATATAAAGGCTAACATAAAGCTCTCAGCATACGATATTATAACCCATTCTTTCCACGCACTGTATACATATCCCCACTGTTGCTGGAATCCCACAGAGCGCTCTTGGGTGTGCCTTAGACAGCACTTGTTAGTGTTGTCTTAACAACAACAATCTTATCTCACTAGGTAAAGCTGGTGAAGTCGTATACATGAATCACACGATGTCATTCAATTCGGTTAAAAATCAAACTTTCAAGAAAATTACTAAGTCATGAGATCTCTCTTGATAATTTCCTCCAATGTCTTTTTTGATGTCCCTCTTTTCCTTTTCACACAACTAAAAATCATGCAATATTCTGTTGATGGTTAAAAGTCTTGTCTTAAGGCCCCCCAAAAAATATATACACAGGAACTGAAGGCCATAACATCATTCATAAATCACATTTTTCAGTTCTATATTTCCTCGGGTTTGGACATCTTGACTTACAGTTTCAAGAGGAGCTCTTAATAATAATCTAAGCAAGCAAAATTTGATCCAGGCAAAGTTCAGATGACATTTCAGAACTGACAAGCATTTTAAGTCCAGCTTTAAGATCTGCTATCCCTTCCCCCAAAACAGCACACACAGGAAAGATGGGAACACCCTGGACCCTTCTCTTTAACTCTTTATACACTTCTTCTGCACCTTCCTCATCAGTCTTATTTGCAACTATCAAGGATGGTCGTTTGGATAAACCATCTTGATGGTACTCTAGCTCTAGAATTAAGTCTCTCAGCTGTTCCCATGGTGGAATTCCCTTTCTTCCATTTAAAGCAGCAGCCAAGTCTACCACATAAGCAAGAACCTTTGTGCGTTCTATGTGGCGCAGAAACGCATGTCCGAGTCCACGATTTTGGTGTGCGCCTTTTATAAGTCCAGGAATATCAGCCACAGTTATTGAGAGATCATCATAGTTTAGATTCCCCAAATTTGGCCTAAGAGTAGTGAAGGCATAGTCACCAACAGCAGGCTTAGCCCTTGATATAGCCCCAAGTAAAGTGCTTTTACCAGCATTAGGCATTCCCACAAAGCTCACATCAGCAATACTCTTGAGTTCTAATATAAGAACAGTCTCAGAACCAGGTGAACCTGCTTGCTGAGAGGAGAGAACACTGTCAGGGTCCTGAACATTGTCCATGTGTTGGCATGAAAATGCCATAGTCACAGGCTTCCTTGAATCTTTGACACAAGACACGTTGCCCAGACCACCCTCTCCTCCACGAGCAATGACAATTTGTTGACCTTCTTCTGTTAACTCAGCAACATTGTATAGTATCTCTTGTTTCTCTCCTATATCCTCTGTTCCAAATTCAGGAGCTCCATTAGAAGTGGAGAGTTGAGAAAATACATCTGTTAATGCAACTTGTCTTGATTTTTCAGATTTCTTAACATCTGTTTCTTCATCTTGTGATGAGGAGCAGCTAGTAGAATGCATTGCTTTGACTTCCCCACTAGTAACACTGGAGGTAGAACCATTGCCAGGGTTAGGAAAATCATCAACAAGTGCTCCGGGAATATCCCAAGGGTCTACATCTGTTGCGGATTGAGTTTTGACAACAGAAGGAATATCACCATTAACGAGATGTACTACAGAGCCAATCGGTACACGGGCAACCTATAAATAAAGCATATGATTTTGGAATGAACTTGCAGTTCTGTATTGCAAACATGGCCAAATAAGAGAGAAGAAAACTATGAATTGTTTTAAAATAAAAAGAACAGGTAAACATCAATTACCTTATCAGCACCCCTGCTACCTATCAACTTTTTTGATGATCCAGGTCCTCCTTTCTCAGCTATCTATTGGACACCATTACCGTCACCAATCTTTTAGACATGAAAAATCTCATCATTTCACAAAATATTTTGGCAGAAGATACAAGTGCATACCAGGTGACGCTGCAAACCACTGAAGTCCCAAACTCTGTGAGAGCATTCCAGAATCACATCACCACCTCTCCCCCCATTGCCACCTATGTTAAACACAGACACCAAAGTAGAATCGTCATAAACTCCGTTGCACACCATCCACATTTCTTAACATCAATCTCATAATAGTACTCGTGATACCACATTTCAAACTGCTAAACAGTTACATTATAAAAAATAACAAAAAGGATGACAACAACAAATCTGATACCATAAAACACTCAAAATTAAAAATAAATAATTAAACTTTGAATTATGCTAAACACATAGTTTCAAATTGTGGTCTTCAACCACAACTACAGCTGCAATATTGCCATTTTGAAAGTCTCTACCACCTAATTGCAACCACAACTACGGTTGAATTGGACCGCAATTTCTGTAATCACAACACAACTGCATCTGCAGTTCAAAACTTGGCTGTACATCAAAACAAAGATAAGTAAAGAAAACACACCATCAGGTCTTCCCTTGCGCAAGCTAGAACAACCATTACCTCCATCACCTGCTTTTGCAAATATCTTACACTGGTCCATCATTCTTCTCTCCTACAAACAAATACCCAAAACCCCAATGCAGTGCTCAGCTCAGAAACTTTAAATAAATCACATTTTGTCCTTTTTTGTGCATTAAGTGAGTGGCAGAAAAGAGTTGATGATCAACCTGCAAAGGAGCAAGCTTAGACTTCTTCTGAGGAGTATCAGAGTAACGAGCGTAAAGTGTAACGGACCATCTAGATATAAACCTTTGAGTAAAAGCTTCCATGTGTTTAATGCACTTTGCTTGAAAGACCAGCATTGTGTTTGTTGAGTTATATTTGCATAAACTAGTAACTTGTAAGAGTGGAACCAGGTTGGTACTCTATGTTTTGAAGCTTCACGCCTTCAAAAAAATTGCCCAAAGAAAATGCAAGATTTAAGTTAGACCAACACCATTACCTTCAGTGAAGAAAGTTATTTCCTATAGCATTAGCCGAAAAAGATTTAATTACAAAATTTTATGCCATTTCCCGTTGGGGAGTTTTCTCAAGCAAGTTTCGTGCATGGCAGTGTGTGTTACTAACAACATGCTGAGTTATTTTTAGAAGAAAAGTAAAAACGTGAGAGATCACCAAACCTTGATTCAGTAAGATGCAGTGCAGAAGCAAAACCTTCAATTTGAGACTGCCTCCAAAGTAGTGGAGTTTTAGGGTTTTAAAAATCATCCCTGAACGCCAAATGCCGTTTCTTTGCCAAGAATCCCGTTTGAAACCCAAAAAAAATTAGAGCAGAAACCAATAAAATGGATAATGGGGAATCAGAAGAAACAAACGTGAATAAAAAAATTGAAACTTGAAAGTGAAAAATACACTTTTTTTTTGCTCGGCAAAAATATATATATTATATAACTGAATTAGTACCAGTGGTACTATGGTTACAAATTAGTAGATATGTGTCTAGCAGGATTCCAGTTTTTAATTTACCAAGCTGAGGGCACAATGAAATGTTACATAAGCCATCTTCACCCATTCCCTCCTAACTACTAAACCCCTCCTTGAGATTAGATGACCATTGATTAAAATGCATTACAAAATCCTTCTCCATTGTTTTGATCCACGACCAAAACCCTTAAAAGTTAGAAAAATAGAGGGGAAGAATAAATTTAAGCACTGCAGCAGTTTCAGGATTTTATTTTTGCATAAAGTTACAAATAATTAGGGATTTTCTTAATTTATTAAAATATAAGAAAAATAATATGTTAATAATAAAGCCATAAATGAACAAAATTTAATACAATTTAAACAAAGTACACTACTAATTAAGCATGAAAAAAAGATAAAATATATTTACATATTCCATTGTCTATATGGATAATTATCACAATAATATCTTTTAATTTGACATCTTGAACATTTCAAAAATTTATTTAAAATTTATTCATCTATTTCATTATCATGTATAAAGGTAAGCCTCCCTCTTCTTTTGCATAATTATGCAATAACTTACTTGTTTACCGTCATCATGTAATGATTAAGAGAAATTCTATGCCCATTGAGCCCTGCACACATGCACTTTGTCATTCTGATTAACCTTGGAAAAATAGTTGGAATTTTTTTTCTGGCATGAACTGTATAACTCTTGCATTGTCATGGGATAGATATTTGGAAATGGTTCAAATGTGGGATTGTAAATCACATCCATATAAACTATGTGTGATGGTTAATAACCTTGAGATATTATTATCTACTTGTCAAACAAAGTTAACTATCATTAGAAGGCTAACTGTTTCAGTTATCAGATCACCTTCATTTGCATGCAATCCATGCATGTTTTACATTTTTCCCTGTTTTGGCTTATTGTTATATTTAGGCCCTCTTTCTAAAAATTGCTGCTGCATTACCTGGAATGGAAACACTATCCTCCACAAAACAAGAAGATATCTTTGACGTGAACCTAAGATCTTCTGGTGGCTATCAATCTCAACCTCAGTCCGGCGGATGTGCTTGCAGAATCTGCCTTATCTTGAAGTTCTGCACCTTTTTGCTTTGTGATATTTGTTTTTAAATGTACGTTTCTCAGATCTGTAAAGGTTCATTGTCTTTTAGACTTTTAACGGCATTTTATGATAAAACACTTAATCAAGATCTATGAAGCACGGACACTTCAGCCCTTTGCCGTGTCCGGTGTCCGACACGCGTCCGTGTCAGTGTCCGACACCGACACGACACCCGTATTACGTTTTATATTTTGGACATTACAGGTGTCCACGTGTCCGTATCCGTGTCGTGTCCGGTGTCCGTGTCGGTGTCGGTGTCGGTGCTTCATAGATCAAGATTCAAGAACTAAGAACTAATATTGATACAGTCGGTTGCCTGTTTAGTTGACTGTTCATTATAATTTTATTATGCCTGTAATGTGAAATATAAACCTGGAGAAATTCACTTTCTTCTTTTATTATGCTTGGAATTCATTTCATTTACATATATAGTCCAGGTCCCCTCCTCCATTTAAGGCACTGTTGTTTTTCCTAACGTTATTTCTCAAGCGATGGATGTTTGGAGTCTTCCAAAGTTGGTGAAGACAGCACCATCTAAACCATTGGTCATCAGAATCAACTTGGTCTGTCTTGCCATCTTTGATGTTAAGTAGTATCAGGCTATATTTTGTATCTTTAATCCTTATATCATTCTGTTCTTTATCTTTCGAAGGTAGACATCTTCCTATGAATGACTCCTCCAGATGCTCCAACATTTGGGAAGGTATTTGGTGGACAGAGAGTTGGACAGGTATGAAAACACTACTTTATCTTCATAGTACAGTATGCTACTCATGTCACTGCCACTATGTTGGCAAATCCTACTTCTTGTTTTTCATCACCAGTTTCTCTTTACTAGTGTGCATGTTTGTTTTGGTTGGAGTGCTTCTATTGCATTTTTTTTATTAAATGGCAGTAAGTAGTTTGAAGTTCTTTATGGGTTGTTAGCTAAACTCAATGCTGTTAAGTTAAGTAACTTTAATGTTTTGCTTGTCAACAATTGCAAGCTCTGAATCGTTGACTTTCTATAGTCTTCTAATAAAGTTTCTATCTTCTAAGAAGACATATCTGATAGACTCAACTGGGAAAAGAATGCAAAAGAGTGAAGAAATTAGGGATTATTTACTGCTAATTCATTGGTTTGTTAGCTAACAATGTATTTTATTCACTTTGTTGGCTTCATTTCATGTAATCCCCAATTCCTCATTGTTGTTGACTCGGAATAAGATAAAATCTCAGTCATTTTTTCTGTCTATTTAACTGTGAATCTGGCCAACTTATGCTTTCTCTCAATTTCATACGTTTCTAGTCTATAATAAGGGGAAATTTTAGCATTAATCACATGCAGTTATCTTTAGTTTAACATTTCAGACTAGTACTGTAAGGAATGACAAGATGAATTGCCATTTGGAGGAATGGGGACCATCCAGCCTGAGGATTGTGCAACTATATAACATGACATCCCTGTCATTGATACAATAAAATTAGTATCAAATTTATAGTGAAACCCAGGCGCACAAGTGGGATACCTTCTATAATTTTGGTATGAAAGGGTTTTTAATTGAGTTGGGTTATGGACTTATGGTCAGATAGGCTTTTTAATTTTGGTCTAAAATTGTAAAAAATAGTAGAATATTTAATTTCCTTCAAATTCTGAGCACCATTTTGGAGCTTAATTAAACTTGGCGTAAGTTCGCCGTTCATGATTTCTACGAAATGGTTTAATTCAATCTGTTTTTGTGTTTGAGGGATAATGTCCTCATTTTGGTATTGTCTCTGCATGTCTTATCTCTTTGTTAGAGAGAAGTCTTAAATTCAGTTAGTTGTAAAAACTGTTTGTGGTTACTATTAGTTGTCTCTTCTTAGTTAGTTAGTATGCTGTGATTCTGTTAGTTACTAACAAAATCAGTTAGTAATTGTTAGAGTCAGAGTTAGGCCTCATTGTGAACTCTGCTCTATATATAGACCTTTGTTGTAATCATCAAATCAATAATGAAAACACAATTATGATTTCTATCAGTTCTCTATCTCTCTCTAAATGTAACATGGTATCAGAGCCTTTGGTTGTGCTTGTTATCCTCTTCTAACCCCTTACAACAATCCTAAGTTCCAATACAGGTCAAAAGAATGCATCTTTCTGGGCTATTCTACTTCTCACAGGGGTTACAAGTGTCTTGACAATAAGTCTGGCCGCATCTATATCTCCAAGGATGTGTTGTTTAATGAGAAGCACTTCCCTTATCAAATCACTCCACCTACCACCTGCTCTCCTAACCAAACTGTCACATCAGCAGCTCCCCTTGGAGTTGTCAACCATATTCCCCTACAAACTCCTCACACACCAAACAATCTCACACCAAACAACCAACCTACTCCTCACACACCTACTCCTCACATACCAACTACCTTTCCCAGCCACACATCTTCACCATACATCAGTGCCTCTGCCTCTCCAACTCCAACCTTACCCTCCACAGCTTCCTCCACCATTGATCCTAACTCCACTCCCACTTCCTCTCCTTCACCTACAACCAACACCCATCATATGCTTACAAGATCCAAAACTGGCCATCTCAAACCTCCTCTCTTTCCCACAATCAATCTAACAACCACTGAACCAACCACTGTGCAGCAAGCTCTTTCATCTATCCACTGGACTGAAGTTATGCAACAAGAGTATCAAGCTCTTCAAGCTAACAAAACATGGAGCTTGGTACCTCTTCCTCCTCATAAAAGAGCCATCGGGTGCAAATGGATTTTCAGGATCAAAGAGAACCCGGATGGTACCATAAACAAATATAAAGCACGCTTGGTCGCCAAAGGATTCAACCAGAAATATGGTCAAGATTACAGTGACACCTACTCTCCAGTGGTGAAACCAATCACAGTGAGAACTGTCCTCACCATTGCTCTTACTTCCAAATGTCCCCTTATTCAACTTGATGTCAACAATGCCTTTCTTAATGGGCAACTCCATGAAGATGTCTACATGCAACAGCCTCAAGGCTTTATTCAGGGTGAATCCACTCTTGTATGCAAACTTCACAAGGCAATATATGGTTTAAAACAAGCCCCAAGGGCTTGGTATGAGAGTTTGACAAATACTCTCATCTCCTTTGGTTTTCAACAATCCAAGTGTGATCCCTCTCTTCTCATATTCAACAAACATGGCTGCTGCCTGCTTATTCTCATTTATGTAGATGATATAATCATCACGGGTTCCTCCAACACTGCTATTAACCTCATTGTGAACAAGTTGAATGCTACCTTTTCTCTTAAGCAGCTTGGCACTCTTGAGTACTTTCTGGGCATAGAATGCAAGCTTACTCCATCTGGTGCTCTTCATTTATCTCAAGCTAAATACATTAGAGATATACTTCACAGAGCAGGCATGGAAGACTGCAAAGGGATTTCCACTCCTTTACCTGCAAATCTTAAGTTGTCCAAAACTGGTGCTGACCCCTTTGACAACCCCACTCTGTACAGAAGCATTGTAGGAGCCCTGTAGTATGCTACAATTACCAGACCTGAACTTGGATACTCAGTCAGCAAGGTGTGTCAGTTTTTCGCTCAGCCACTGGTCTCTCATTGGAGTGCAGTCAAAAGGATCTTAAGATACTTAAAGGGCTCCATTGATCATGGTCTCACCCTTCTGCCTGCCACCACCAGTGCCCCTCTCAGCATTAATGCTTTCTGTGATGCAGATTGGGCCTCTGATATTGATGATAGGAGGTCCACTTCAGGTGCTTGTATCTTTTTTGGTCCTAATCTTGTGTCCTGGTGGTCTAAAAAGCAAACTCTGGTTGCTAAATCTAGTGCAGAGGCCGAATACAGGAGCCTAGCACATGCTGCATCTGAAGTTCTATGGCTCCAGTCTCTTCTCCATGAGCTCAAAGTTCCCATCCCTCCTCCAGTTATCTATTGTGACAACCAAAGTGCTGTTGCTATTAGTCACAACCCTGTGCTTCACTCCAGAACGAAACACATGGAATTAGACATTTTTTTTGTGAGGGAAAAGGTTCTGAACGAGTCTTTGGTTGTTTCCTACATTCCTGCACAACTCCAAGTTGCTGACATACTTACCAAATCACTCAGCAAGCATTTGTTCTACAACTTCCGCTCCAAACTCAGAGTACTTAGTACTGCTGAGCTTGTGGGGGGAGTGTTAGAGAGAAGTCTTAAATTCAGTTAGTTTTCAGTTAGTTGTAAAAACTGTTTGTGGTTACTATTAGCTGTCTCTTCTTAGTTAGTTAGTATGCTGTGATTCTGTTAGTTACTAACAGAATCAGTTAGTAATTGTTAGAGTCAGAGTTAGGCCTCATTGTGAACTCTGCTCTATATATAGACCTTTGTTGTAATCATCAAATCAATAATGAAAACACAATTATGATTTCTATCAGTTCTCTATCTCTCTCTAAATGTAACTCTCTTATGCAGGGGGACATTATTTTGGTTTTGTTGGGGATATATTTGCTGTTGAGAAAACAAACTCCATGCCCTACTTTATTGGCTGCTGTAAAGGGTGTTATCAACTCTGGTATGAATCTTACTAAATATTATCTAGCTGTGTAGCCTAAATACTTTCTACCTGATGGAGTAGTTCTGGATTTTCTTATTACTGGCAGCTCATGCTTTTTCCAGCCAATTCTGGAGGCAGATGGAGCCTTTCTTTGGTTTGATAAGTGAGGAGGATATTGCTTACTGGAAACAGAAGGTACTAATTTTTTTCCCTAATGGTGATTATGAGTTTTGCTTTTCTTTTTAAGAGTATGTGTTAGATCAGTGATCGGCATGACTCTTGTCACACTTCAATTATGGTGCTTTCGTTTGAAAGAAAAGGTAGTTTAGTAATGCTTTGGATTTGTGCTGGTGTCCATAATCTTATAGCCCTGATGAATCCTTTGGTTGATTATTCTGGGTTTAGAATTTATTATTTTTACTATAAGTGTGTGCTGATTCTGTATGGAACTATGGCCATTATATTATCAGTTTGATACGCACACATGCACCCATGGTTTGATATATATTATATAATTACCAACCAATCTTGTATAAATTATAGTTTCATTAATACTGGAGTTAAAGCATGATTTTATTGATCTGAATTTCTTATACCTATCATGGGAATAAATTATTTAAATTTCTTTAATAATTCATTCATCTTTCAGATAAATCTTGAATCAAGTGGATTGATGCCAATGGAAGTTCCTTCATATATAGATGATTGTGAAGCTGTTGCTAATGGGTTTGGGTTAACTGGCTCTGAAAGAGATTTTGAACCTGGTGATCGAATGGGTGCTGCAATTGTAGCAGAACAGTTACAACTAGCTAAAGGAGATTCTAATGGAATTCCCCTCGGTCAAAGGCTAATATCTGCTTTGATTTCGGAGGAGTGTAGCAGTGAAAGTGAAGATATCATGTTTGATGCATGTGATACTGAATCTGAGGCAGACGGAGACTTGGATCACCATTCTCCATCTAATTCTCATCTTGCTTGTCACTCTCCTTATAACGGTTATAGGATAACTAGGAAGTCAGGACATGATGAGACTGAAAGTGATATAGTAGATATCCCATCAACTAGCTTAAATTCAAGCCAGAACATGCCTACCTTGATCTGTTTAGAGTTGCAATATGCCACCTTGGGTATGAATGAAAAGCTTCTCTTGGAGCTTCAAAGTATTCGAATTTCCCCAGAATCAGTGGTTAGCTTACTTTCTTAAGAATTTTTGTGCTGTTTTTCATGAAATTTCGATATTGGGGAACTAATACGAATCTATATCAAATTTGATTAAACTATTTTGTTCTAGTTTATTCTGTAGTTCCTTCAGCAGTCTACTCATCAATAGACCTAAAGAATTTATTTCAAGATGTTTTGTCTGTTATTGTATAATCTGCTGCAGATTAAGATTAGTATGCACTTATTGTTCTTACTTTTGTTTTTCAAGCCTGAAATGTTGCAAACAGATGATGAAGGAATTTGTGAGGATATCACTTGGTTAGAGGAGCATTGCCAAGGACAGGTATCAACTGATGCTGAAGCCAAGCTATAATGTTCTGACTTCTAATCATCTAAATGTTCTTTCCCCAATGTTCTTTTTTTCCATCTGTTATGTAACTGCTCTGAAAATTTACATGTTGCTTTCCAAGTATTAAAGATACAGATCAGGTTAAGATCCTGATATCTGATTTATAGATATAATATAGAACCTAATGAAGTTGTTTTTGATCTTACATAATTCGTCTTTTGATTTTATTTTCATATATATTGTAGATCTCCAACAGGAAATGCCTGCTAGATGGATTATTGAAATCAGCTTCAGTGACAAAAGAACTTCAAGAAAAGTAAATGTCTACCATTTATTCCCGGATTATTTACTTAATTTTAACTTATGTAGCTCATAGCTCTTATTGGAAATTCAATATCTTGATTAACAGGGATTTTGAACAAAATGCTCTTGACAAACTTGTCATGATGGCTTATGAGAAATACATGGTAACCTTCTCATTGTTCAGTATCACTTTTTGCATATAATCAGGTTTACAGTTTTGGAATAAATTTTTTGCATTCTAGTCAACTATTTCCAAGAGCAAGAGTTGTGTTACATTGTTACCATAACATAGTTGAAAAGGCTGGAGATCTTTATACAACAGTACTGGACAGGACAGTATTTATAGAGTTGAGCCATGGTCTATAAATCTGATTATCCAGGTATAAAAATGGAGGAAGTAGGAAGGACAGACATCAACAAGTGTATAGGACCATGTTCTGTTGTATAGTTGTGTGTGTAGCCTTAAATGCAGGTGCTAGAATTTATCATACACATAATAGTTTGTGATCTAGATTTCCTAATAAGACTTGGATGGGATGTTGAGGTAACAGCAGCATGAAAACTTACCATACAACTGGAAATGTCATACCCTGCCTTTTTAATTCAGACTTGTCATATCTTTGACCTATTCTTATTTTAGTGTTCACTTTTATCAGAGAAACCAAACTCCATGCCCTACCTTATTATCTTGCACGAAATAATTTGAATTGTCTAGGAAGAGAAGTTAAATAAAAGCTTCCCTTAACTTAAGGAATTCCTAGGGTTCCATGTTCTTAAAGAAAAATGAAACAACGATGAGCTTGGTGGATTTCTTTCAGATCTTTCTTAGCTTAGGAATTGAAAGTAACTAATTTAACCTAGATCAATCATCAAAACAACCCAAATCAATATTCTAACAAAGATCCCAAATGAGAGTTCATGAAAAAAGGAGGATCTAGGATTCAAAACAACAAGGCTTCCATGGATTGAATGTAACCATTGTTAGATGTTGTAGGGAAAAGGGTTTCAAAGCACATGAGGAATGAAGAGGAAATGAGAGCTCTTCAAGGTTGAGGGGAGTATGAGAAGGTGGTTGGTCCTTTTTCCTATCTAAGCCCACTAACACTCAAAATACACCAAATCTCAGTCATTTAAAATTTTAAATAAACTGACATCTCAATTAACATAATAATGCACTCAAACATATATCTTGCAGAATAAAACAACAGATCATTGTCAAATAGAGGTGTTCAATGAATTTATTCAGCAAGAAAATTGAAAAAAAATGAAAAAAAAAAACGTATAAAGTTTGCTAAACTACAGATCATTGTCAAATAAAAAAGCAAAGGAACATGAAGACATGAACCACACAAAATTAACAAATACCCACTGACCCGTTTGCAGCCAAGTCAAACAAGGTACCAGCTGTTGTTCACCAAGAACTGATTGATGACCTGCGTCTTCCCTGCAACAAGCATTGTTAAACACCAGCACTAAAAGAACGTTATATCGAACCCGCGACCTCTGTTCAACAATACACGAAATCGCCTAATACAAGCTTAACCTAACTAAGTAAGTAAGTCACTAACCTGGTTTCTTCGAAGTGAGACCAATGTCTTTGTTGCCGACGTTGGAGCGAAAGCCCTGCTGGCAGTCCTTGATTCGGAAGTTCCAGCCGGGAAGGTCGAACTCGTCGGAAGGAACTCGACGAAGAGGCTACGGTTGCTTCAATGTGGAAGAGATTCAATGGAACAACAACGAAGAGGCTAGGGTTCAAGAAGAAGCAAGAGGTGCTGCGTGCGCGCGACTTGGGTTAGAAGAAGGAAGGTTCAACAAGGGTTCAGTGCCAAAGGAGAAGTTGAGTTAATTAGATTTGGTACAAATTCTAATTTAGGTATTTCACTTTTCAATTTCTATTTTAATTATTTAAGATTATAATTAAGATAATTTTATTGAATGATTACTGAAATTAAGCATTTGAATTAAATCAATTTCGAGATCACGAATATTTGAATTGCGTTAATATATTTCAATTGAATAATTTTTTACTTCACGAATATAATTATCTTTATATTTTAATGATTACAAAGATAATTTCAATCAAGAGTTTGTAAATTAAGACTGATAACCAGAAAAATATAATTAAAGGAGGAAAATATAGATTAAAAAAAGAAGCATCAAAATTGAAGTAAGGGGGTTAATTTTAAGTGACATTTAAATTCACCTACAAACACATACTTCACAGAACAATAAAATATTATTTTAACGAAAGTAAAAGAAAGGTGACTAAGTTACACAATTTGTATAATCTATCTATATCTATATTAAATCTGTCTAAATCCATATTCTCTATATTTTCTCTCTCTTCTGCTGTCCGCAAAAGCACATGTTATTATTTATCTAGTTAGCCTAAGTAGTAGGAGCTTATTGTCAATACACTGCAACGTGTCATTACTAGACTACGCTGTGAGTGTAACTAGAAAGTAGACAACGTTTGTGCATTTTCAAATGAGTCAGGACTCTCCTGTACTAGCTCTGCAGAAGGTAAGTAGAAAAGAAAACAGGGAAAATAAAATTAATTAATGAGTTTGCCTCATAAGTATCTTTATGAATTGGTTAAAGATTTAAAATAAAAAATCATAAATAAAAATTTTCTTTTTTCACTTTCCTAATCAATATAAAAGATATTGTTTAACATTTCTCTTAATTATTAATTAAGACACGTTAGTAGTGGCATTAACCTTGTTTTTATGACTACTCCAAGGAGTAACATTTTTATATTTTATGACTACTTAGGAATAGGAGTGAGTTTTCTAAATTTTACAAGTCTAGATTTTTTTCTGTCAAAAGTGTAGATTTTTTTTAAAAATAGTTTTACTAGTGTAGATATGAATTTATGTTGTTGTTTCTCGATAAAAACTAAAATATATAATCTAATATTTTAACTCTCATATTTACGCACGTGCATCATATAACATAGAGTACGAAATTAGTATTTTTTTAGTAAAATAAAATTTATTATTTTTTATTGGTCAATGATAATTATTAATATTTTATTAAAATATTAATGAGAAAATTGAATTCATAATTTCTTTATTTTTTTTTCTTTCAACACTTATATTTTTTTTAATTATGAAGTTAATCTTATAACTCAAACCATGATTCCTCACATGAATGAGTTTAACTATCTTAACATTTATTCTTGATTCCTCAACAAACTTGTTTTAAAAAAGTTGCATTAAGTCTACAGTATAAAACATACTAGATCACTATACTTCATTCCTAGACATACACATTTCTAGCTTGCTCTATCAAGTTTTAAGGTTTTAAAGCATTTTTCAATATTAAAAAGCCTAACTACACATACAAATGGGTGATCAAGTCACAAACATGTAAAATAAGCATATATAGAAGCAAAGAACACAAAAAAATAATATTAAATAGATAGTAAGAGTATTACATCAAGAGTTTCAGTAGTAACTCCCTGATAGGTTTTGGGGCTTAGCGTGTAGAAGGCACGCTTAACGAGTTATGCAGCGCTGATTGGTCTACAACTTCCACTAAGCCGCACACAACTCGCTTAGCAGATTAAATGCCTTAAGATGCAATAGTAGGGTCGCACTTAGCAAGATGGTCTCCCTTAGCACTGTTACCATTCCAGAGAGAGTTTTGGGCTTAGCGGGATGATTCGCTTAACCCAATTATCTTGAAGGTCCAGACAGAGAGCCTTTTGCGTTTGGCACATAGGCGCGCTTAGCGAGAGACTATGTTGCGCTTAGCGAGATGACTCGCTTAGCCCAATTCCAATAAATGCTCAACCGAGAGGTTTTTTGGCTTAGTGCAACTGTCTGGCTTAGCGAAACCCCAACAATCAATGGATGGGGGTTGGCGCGCTTAGCGAGAGATACTACTCGCTCAACGCGTATGATTTGGGTCGCTTAGCGTGGGTGGCGCACTGAGCGAGTTGGATGACTGAAAATTTTTCTAAATTCTTTCCTCATCCAATGCTTCAATGAAGCTTTTGACCAAACCCCTTTATCATTCAAAACATGCTTATCACTATACTCTAGCAGTCTCAAGTGAGTCAAAATCTAACTACATGAATTGCTTAACAGAAAAATGATTGAGAAAAGTAAGAAAAAGGCTGGGTTGCCTCCTAGTAAACACTTCTTTAACGTCACTAGCTTGACGTATATTACCTCAGGGATCCTGTAACACCTTAGCCCTGGCCACAAGAGCTATCTCATTCTCAATCTTCTCCACCTTGGAATAGACATTTTGATCATTTGAGTGTTTCACTGCATCAAACAAATTGAAAGCAACCTTCTGATCATTTACGCTCATCTCAAGGTTACCCTTCCTCATGTCAACCACACAATTGGTTGTTAACATGAATGGACGACCTAGAATCAATGGAATCTCAGCATCCTCTTCAATGTCCATGATCACAAAATCTGCAGGGAAAGTGAATTGACGCACCTTGAGCAATACATCCTCCACTATACCATATGGCCTTGTGATTGAGCGATCTGCCAGCTACAGTGTCATTTTTGTTGGTAGGATTTCCAACTCTCCAATCCTTCTACACATGGATAGGGGCATTAAATTTATGCTAGCCCCTAGGTCAATAAGCGCCTTTCCAACTGACAGAACACCAATTGAGCAAGGAATGGTAACACTCCTTGGATCCTTATATTTTGGTGGAAGGATCCTTTGAATGACAACACCATAATTTCCTTCCACCACAATGTTGTCACTGTGGATGTATTTGCCCTTCTTGGTCAGCAAATCTTTGAGAAATTTTGAGTACAGTGGCATCTGTTGCAAGGATTCTCCAAACGGAATAGTAATCTCCAATTTCTTGAAAATATCAAGGAAACGAACAAAGTGTCGTTCCTTATCCTTCTTAGACGACACCAAAGGATATGGTGCTTCCCTTCCAGAACTTGGGACAGCCTCCTTCCTCTTATCTCTAGCCAGTTCACTCTTAGAATTTTTCTCCTCCTCACTATCTCTCTTTTTAAAAAATTTCTCATTTTCTTCTTCCTCGTCTTCATTTATTTTCTCTCTTCCATCTGATCCCCTTCTTTTTATTTTTCTCCCTCAGCTCCTAACTCCTCTTTATTTGTCCTACTTTCATTTTCCACAACTTGCTCCATTCTACTTCTGATCATAACAGCCTTGCACTTTTCTTTAGGAATTTTCTCAATGTTAGCTCCAAAACCTCCAGAAGAACTCTCAGCTATTTGCTTGGTCAGCTGACCCACTTGGATTTCCAGATTCTTGATGGCTGATTCAGTGCTCTTATGATTAGACATTGAAACTTGCATAAACTGAGCTAAGTTTCTTCTAGCTTGGTGGTCCTCTCATACAAGTTTGATCCTTGATTAGGAGATCTGTTTGAAGGTCCTCCATAAATACTGCAACAGTCGGATTCATGAGCTCCTCCATAAATACTGCAACCTTCAACATGCATAACAGCTGAATGAGAAGGCTGAGCCGCTTGTAACCGTGTTGGCAATTTGCTGAGTGTTTCGGTGAGTGATTCAAGCTGCTTGGCCAACAGCTTGTTCTATGCCAACAATGCATCTTGTGAAGAGAGTTCCAACGGGCTTCTCTTGGTGGGTATGTGTGTTCTATCACGCAAGATAGCATGGTCACCTGCAGTCATATTCTCAATGAGCTCTATTGCTTCTTCCGGAGTTTTCAACTTAATCTTTCCTCCAGCAGAAGCATCTAACAATTGCTTGGACTGTGGCCTCAAACCATCAATGAAGATATTCAACTGAATAGGCTCTGTGAATCCATGAGTAGGTGTCTTATGCAGCAAGCCACATAATCTTTCTAGCGCTTCACTCAAAGACTCATCCAAAAACTGATGTAATGATGAAATAGCCACTTTGCCCTCAATTGTCTTTGATTCGGGGAAGTACTTCTTTAGAAATTTCTCCACTACTTCCTCCCATGTCTTCAAATTGTTCCCCTTGAAAGAATGCAACCATCTCTTTGCTTCACCCGCTAAAGAGAATGAAAACAAGCTTAGCCTTATTGCATCTTCTAGCACCTCTGCGATCTTCACTGTATTGCAAATCTCTATGTAGGTTGCAAGGTGTGCATAAGGGTCTTCATTGGGCAGACCATGGAATAGGTTTCCTTGAATAAGCTGAATCAAGGAATGTGGATAGGTGATGTTGTGTGCTTGGACTTTTGGCCGCGCAATGCTTGTGAAAAATTGCGGCACAGTAGAGCTGGAGTAGTCCTCAAGAGTAGCCCTTTGTGGTTGGTTGTCCGCCATGATGTGAGCTTCAGATGCAACAACTTCGAATTCCCTCAAGTTTGTTGGAAATAATGAAGATGATTCGGATGAAAGAGTTCTCTCGGTGCTTGGCCGGACTGTCCTCTCTTGTAAAGCTTTTCTCCTCTTTTCTGCATTGTTCCTCCTGCAAGTGGCTTCAATCTCCAAGTCTAATGGAGCTAAATCCCCTGCTGGAATTTTACCTCGCATACAAGAAGCAACTAAACAGAGCAGCAGTTAACCAAGTCAAGAGAAAAAATTTAATTCTAACTATTCACAAGAAATAATTAAAGAATAAAGAATAAAAGTTTCCAAATTGAATTATACTATCTAAGTGGAAAAAAATTCCCCGGCAACGGCGCCAAAAACTTGTTGAGACGTCGACAAGTGTACCGATGCGCACAAGTAGTATATAAAACGGTAAGACCGAGTATCGTATCCACAGGGAATTTGTTTCGCCTAGACTATGTATATTCAGTATGTAAACATTTTTAAGGCTTGAATTAAAGTAAATATTGAGTTCTGCACTATTAAACTATTTGAACAAAAATAGAATATTTAAAGCTATAGAATGTGACAATTATCGAGTTAAAAGTGTTGGGGAGTATCCTACTGAATTTCTCTTGTTGTATAAAATATGTTTTTCTCTATTTAACGTTATCCTCATGTTCTTACACTGAGAAATTACTCAAACCATGATTCCTCACATGAATGAGCCTAACTCTCTTAGCCTTTGTTCTTGATTCCTCAACAAACTTGTTCTAAAAGAGTTGTATTAAGCTTACAATGTAAAGCATACTAGATCACTGCACTTTATTCCTAGACATACACATTTCTAGCTTGCTCTATCAAGTTTTAAGGTTTTAAAGCATTTTCCAATACTAAAAAGCCTAACTACACATACAAATGGGTGATCAAGCCACAAACATGTAAAATAAGCATAAATAGAAGCAAAGAACACAAAAAAATAATATTAAATAGATAGTAAGACTATTACATCAAGAGTTTCAGTAGTAACTCCCTAACAAAGATGCTCTAGCCTTCCATTACAAGCAAAGCTTCAAAATACAAGAGGAAAACTATTTTTGGTGAAAGAAAAATAGAAGAAAATGATGGAGAATGTCTTCTCCAGCCTATCAACCTTAAATCTCTCTTTCCTTCATGAAGCAAAGTGCTATTTGTTGCTCTCAACTCGTTCCTGTTCGAATTCCGCCAACTTCAGTGTTTTAAAGGCTCTTGGACTCTTCAGCTTCCGAAGACTTGCTTAGCGAGCATGTCTCGCTAAGCGAGAGTAAGTGAAATTTCACTAAGCAAGCGTGACGCACTAAGCGTGAGAAGAGACAACGTCTTAGCTGGGTTAGCTGGCTGTGCGCTGGGTGCACAAATCTTCTGACTTTTCCTCTCCTAGGATTTCTCATCCGCTAAGTGAGCTGGATGCCTCGCTAAGTGGATGAGTCTCGCCTAGTCAATCTGCCTCGCTAAGCGAGTTATCAGCAGCTTTCACCTTCTCTTCTTTGGCCTGCATTGAGTTGGATTCAACATTAAGTCACAAAAAATAGAGTTTCTACTCTATAAAATCACACAATAAATATAATTCCTACAAAAAGAACCATAAATTGGGGGTACATTGTTATTTCCTTGCAAATTTTCAATATCAAACTAACTCATGAATAACAACTAACAATTATACAACAACTTGATTGGTGTTTATCTTAAGAAAAATATTAATGCACGAGGTGTTAAAAAGAAAGTGTATGATTTCAAGTTAAAAACCCAAGGTGTTAAATTGTAGCGTAATGTGTTAAACGTGTTTGAAAATAAATGTCAAGTCGTGAGTATTGTATAATTCATAAGCAAAGTCTGTGTACAAAAGTTGTTTTAAGGGTTGGACCTGAATCAAGAAGGGAAGACCCTAATGGATTCTTCGGAGTTTAAGCCTTGGAGGTTAATACACTCAGTTTGAGTGCTCCTTTAAGCCTATGTTGATCCCATATGATTGATACATTCTTGCAAAACAGAATAACCATGACTAGTCACCTTATGATTTTACTTATTGGGAGTGATCTTACATACTCATTGTGTGGTGTGTCTTGTTATGTACTCCTAAGCGTCTGATGTTGTTTTTCATTGACATGGTACCACATTGCATATATGTTTGAGTCTTAGTATAATTATTGCATAACGCCTGTGAATTGTTAACTATGAAATTGCGAGTGTTGTTTCTTCTTGAATAAAGTGTTTGATTCACATATAATGTGATTGATGATTGAAAAATAATTTTAAATGATAAAGTGGTAAAGTGACATGGAATGAATTAAGTTGAATTATGGTATAAATAATTGTATAATGTATTTTAATTATGTTTTTGTTTATCCTTATTTTATTTAGAATTATTATAACTCACTTCCAGTGTGTGTTTGTGTTTGGGCTGATTACTATTTTGTTTCAGGTGAGTGATGAGTTTCATGTTGGAGATGGAGAGGCTTAGCCTGTGACAAAAAATGTTGTGATAAATGTGACATCGAGACATTGGATTTTATTTCATATATTGTTATAATTTTATGAATAATATAATTATTTTATGTTTTTCACTTTAGTGTAACTTCTCTTCATTCAGAATGGATGATCTTGTTTTGAGTCGAGATAATTTTATCATTTATTTGAATCGATTCTATTATGATTTCAGTAAACGAATGTGAATCTTTTATTCTTTTAAAATATTTTTATTTAAATGTGTTTAAAACTTTTAATTAATTCCATATTATTTTTCTTGTTATTATTAGTATATATTTATGTGGAATAGAGGATGGCAAAGAATGTATTCTAGAATGTTTGTTTCATAATTATATTTTTAATATTTTGGAACAAGCATTAATCTGAAATACATTTTGGATTATACTTTAACTTTTTGTAGTATGTGTTTTGAGCAACAAAATCAATAGTTATGGATTAAGTTCCAGAAATTATTATACTTCTCCAACCTTTTGGACTAGTCAATCTGTAACAACACATCTTCAATCTGAAATGCATGCCTTTGACGGTTTTGCTGGGGTGCCTGTTGAGTATACGATAATAAGTGTCTTTTTGCTCATTCACTTTTTTATTAAAAAGAAAAACACGTGGAGTGCAAGAGGCATATTTGGGTGCAGAAAACAACTGCTCAGTTTTGAATCACAATCATAACAATAGAGTGATGGGATTTGGGAATCAGGGTCAGGTCTATTCAACACGACTTAGGCCGACTTTACCATAATCTGCAGGTCCAAACGGTGGTTTATCATGCCAAAAAAGATACAATGGAAACAAAAAAGTTCAACAACAACAACGCCTTATCCCACTAGGTGGGATCAGCTACATGGATCAACTTCCGCCATAATGTTCTATCAAGTACCATACTTCTATCCAAATCATTCAGTAAAAAAGTTCACTTGGACAAAAATTAGATTAGTCACATGTAAAATTGTTTGGATATAATTATTTTCCCTAAAATTCTGTTCGAATCTTAAATATAATTGTGATTCACATAAGAATTAAGATTACGGTATACTAATTTATACAAAATTAATTTATAACTTATAAGTAAAGAGAAAAATGAAAAAAAAAATATAAAAACGGCTAACTTTTGTAGTATTTTTTCTACATAAAAATATAAAATATAAAAACGGCTGATTTATAGATGGGATGGAATGGAGGTGTCAAAGCCAAGACAAACCGGATTTATTCCACCTGTATTGAGGTTCTAATTTCTACATAAATGAAATAAGTATATATCAGTCAGTTTTATATAATTTTTAATAAACTCTAATCACTAATAAAAATACAACAAAGAATGTATGTATTAATAGAAGCAACTCCTGTGCTTCTGCAAAGAAAGTAAAAAGAAAAAAAAAAATCAAACACAGTGGGTCAGTGATTTAAAGAGAGAGAGAATATGTAAAACAATAACATATTTTGAAAAATTGTCATATCAACACGTGGAAGATGGATTTTTAATTTTAATATAAAAAATCTATTGATTAGCGGTGGGATGCCGTCAATGGTGACATCCTAGCTAGTAGCTTATCCGTTACCAGATTTCATTAACAAGGAAAAGCAAACGCCAAGACCAAATTGGAACATTTGGAATTGGAAACCTAGAACATTCTCACGACTCAAACTGGACAATTTTATTTGTTTTCTTTCAAGACCCACTTTTTTCATTTATTTTTTACCCAGTTAAATTGTAATTTTAATTTCTTATAATTTTAAATTTATTATTTTCACCTTTTTATTTTTCAAAATAAATAATTTTATATGTAACTTAGAATTGGCATGAAAATTATGCGACAATAAATTAAATTATGTGAAAAATAAAAAAATTAATAAAAAATAAACTCATAAATTTTTAATTAAATCTAAGAAAATAAATCACTAAAAAATTGATTTTTTTAATTAATTTTATAAATATTATTTTATATATCATTAGTCGAGTTATTATTTTTTCTAATTAAAAAAATTTATAAATTAAAAGAACATTTATTTTCAATTTTATTTTATATCATTTTATATATTTTTATTTAAATATTTTTCATATTTTCATTTTTATTTTTAGTTTACCAATTTATAATTAAATTTCATAAAATATTTTGTAAATTGATTTTAATATATAGATTAATATGCAAATTATACATATTACATAAATTTATTTTAATTCTAATTATATAAATTAATAAAATTTTAATATTTATTTTTTAATAAACTTACATGTTAAATTTTTTTTCTTAACTATATACAAATTCTTTAGTAAATAAATTTTTTTAAACCAATTGTATAAATCAAGAATATTACATATATTGATATATAATTTATAAAAAGACATGTAAATTTATTTTTATATATAAATAATGATAAAATATTTTAATTATAAAAATTAATAAATTTTTAATTTTTAAATAATTTAAATATTATTTTAAATTTACTTAATCTGTATAAACTACATAAAATAATTTTTAAAAATAATATATATATCATTTTATGTAGTTTTTTAAAATTATAATAAAATAAGAACAAATTTCAATATATGATAATTTATTAATTTATATTAAAATAGAATTTTATAATAAAAGAAATACATGTAAATTAAATATTAAATATTTTATGTTAATTTATAAAGTTTTATAATTAGAAAAAAAATTAGTAACACTAGACTTGTGATACATATAAAATAGAATTTATAAAATTAACTATATAAAGCAAGTGTCTTAGTGGTTTATTATTTTGTCTTTAATTAAAAATTCATGGATTCAACTCCTTTAACAAATTTGCTTATTTTGAAAAATAAAAAAACTAAAATTACAAATTTAAAATTATTGAAAGACCAAAATTATAATTTAACCTAAAACATTTAATGTCCTCGCTTGCACCCTTCACCACGCCCGAGGTACCTAAATAATTATACTAGTATTATTTAATAATAACTAGTTGAAAGAGAAACATTTGGTAGTCTTTTTACTAAAGGGGGCAATTTTATTTCAAAATTACCAAATGGAGTATATTTTAAAAAACTATCCAATTAGGAACCTGTTTGAAAATCATATTTTTTATGTCTTTATTGGTATATCTAGCATGTTGTTCAACATTTTTTTCAATTTGTGCTTTCACTTTCTCATACAGACTCTTAGTAAAGTTGGCTTTAAAAAAATCATCTCTATTCATCATAGTGTTCGCGTATCGACAAGTGTACCGATTTGTATAAGTAGTATTTAAAATGATAAGACCGAATATCGTATCCACATGGAATTTGTTTCATATAGATTATGTATATTCAGTATGTAAACACTTTTTAGCTTTTGAAATAAAATAAAGATTCAATGATGGTTTAATTTTTTGTAATCAACTACTCTATTTATCAACTTACAAAATAAACTCAGAAATGTAAAATGCGATAAATATCAAGATAAAAGCGTTAGGGAGCCTTCTACTGAACTTTCTCTTGTCGTATAAAAAGGTCTTCTCTATTTAACGTTATTCTAGTGCTCTTGCACCGAGTAAATACTCAGGCCATGATTCCTTACAAGAATGAGCCTATCTCTCTTAGCTTTTGTTCTTGATTCCTCAACAAACTCGTTCTAAAAGAGTTGCAATAAGCGTACAGTGCAAAACATACTAGATTATTGCATTTTATTCCTAGATACACAGGCATCTAGCTTGCTATATCAAGTCTTAAGGATTTAAAACATTTTCCAATACTCAAAAGCCTAACTAAACATACAAATGGGTGATCAAGCCACACACATGTAAAATAAGTGTAGACAGAAGCAAAGAACACCAAAAAATAACATTAAATAGATAGTACGTTAGAGATTTATATTAAGAGTGTTTAGTAGAATACTTCCCAACAATGAGGTTCCTAGCCTTCCATTACAAGAAAAGCTTCATACAACTAGAAAAATGAATGTTTTTGTGAAAGAAAATGGAAAAGGATGAAGAAAAATGTCTTCTTTCTAGCCTCTCTGCCTTCTTCTCTCTATTTTTCACGTAGCAATGGCTTGGTCTAGCTTGGTGACCTTTGGTTTCCCACCAACTTAGTGTTTTAAATGCTCTTGGACTTCTCAGCACATGAAGGCTCGCTCTACGAGCATGTCTTGCTGAGCGAGAGTAAGTGAAAATCCGCTAAGCGAGCTTGGACACACTATGCACGGGAAGAGACAACGTCCTCGCTGCGCAAGCTCACTGCGCGCTAAGCGTGCTGATCTCTGACTTACCTTCTTCTAGGGTTTCGCATCCGCTAAGTGAGTTGGCTGCCTCGCTAAGCGAATGAGGCTCGCTTAGCTAATCTACCTCGCTAAGCGAGTTCATCAACAACTTTTTGCACCTTCTTTTCTTTAGCCTACAAACTGAGTTGAATTCAACATTAGATCACAAAAATGGAGTTTCTACTCTATAAACTCACACAAGCATGAAAATATTTACAATTTTCACAAAAAGAACCATAAATTGGAGACACGTTGCTATTTTCTTACAAATTTTGAATGCACTAAGAACTCATGAATATCGATTAACACATAGCAAACGTGTTAGACAAAGGTAATGAATTAAGAAGGGATAATGGGTTAAAATCGTAAATCACCTCAAAAGGAAAATAAGAACTAATAGAGTTTATCATCCTATTGTCACAACGTGGGTCACGACGGGACGACAAAATAAAATTAAATAAATTGTTTCCCAAAAAAGGAAGACTTGGGGTGTTGCCACTAACATTTATTTAAGGAAAACAAAAAAGATAAGGAATGGTCTATGATTTGAGAAAAAAAAATTCAGGGGTTGTTTATGCACAGGAAAGTGTTAACACCCCACACGCCTGCCATAAAGATAACAACTTTTAATCGAGTGTGCTAAAAAATAAAGTGACTTTTTAGTTATTAACTTCGCTCGAGAACATGAATTATTTTTGTTTATTAGGAAAAAAAGAAAAAAAATAGAAAAAAATAAATATTTTTTTTGTTTTTTTCTTTTTTAGGGTGACAAGGTGTTTGTCTTTGCTCCTACGTATCCCCAAGTACAATAAGGAAGACTTACGTAGTTCTTTGTAAAAAAAAGCATGTGTGTTGGGTTGATTTTATTTTATTTATTTATTTATTTTGCAAGATTTTAATTTTGTGGTAAACTTTGTAAATTCAAGTAAGTCAGAAACCAATCATGACATTCATAAAATTTACTCACATTTTATTGAAATATTGACAAGCAAGTTGGAGACCCAAAATGAAGTGCGCGGAACGTGAAAAATGAAAAATTGAGTGATCATTTATTTGAGAATTTTTTAGCCTTTTTAGGAAAGATTTTAGTTTTGTGGTACACTTTGTGAAGTCAAGCAAGTCGGAGACCCAAGATGACTTTTACAAAATTTACTCACACATTATTGAAACACCACTAAGCAAGTTGATGACCCAGCATGGAGTACATGGAATGTAAGTGTGTACTAAAGAATACTAATGAGAATTTGTAAAAATAAATAAATAATTGTCATAGTACTACAAAATCAAATAAGTAGAATGAGAATAGAAAGAGACATAATAGAAGTGAGGGTACACTTAGTAATTAAGGATGAAAGATTAAAACATAGGAGAAATAAGATGAATAACGAGATATTTACAATCATTATTAACATATACACCCCCTCTTAACATATAGGCAACAAGATTGGAAAATCCTAGGTGTTTTAGCCTCCAAACGGAATGAAAGGAGGAACACCTCCACGAAGGGTGGCGCGCCTCCCCAGCGCCACCAGTGCATGGCCCAACGGCACGAGGCCATCACGGGGACGACAGCAGCAGCGCGACGGTTGTGCGCGAGGCTTCATTGAAAAATGGAAAAAGAGGAAAAGAAGAAAAGGATGATGAAATGTGAAAAATCATGAAGCAAAATAAAGCACCAAGAAAAAATGGCGATATCAGCATGTACAGATCTCACCGACAACCATGGAGCTCACTGGCGAGACGAACAATGAAGCCGCAGACTTAAAAAAAAAAAGAAGAAGAAAGGAAGGGGGAAAAGAGGGGAGAACGTGAGAGAGAGTGAGGGAATGAGGGAATTACCTAGAGACCCATCTCCCTTCTCTGACATAGCTTGTCAAATGGCGCTACTGGATTGGTCCGTTTTTTCTTTCTGGGATCCATGCCCCTCGATGCCCTTAATACCAAGACTTTTCTCCTTTCTTCTTTTATGCAATGTACTGCTTCTTCTTGACCTAATGGGTTCTTCTTGAGAGCTCAATAGGTCACACAATCTAATTTTTTTTTTTACGTTTACTCCTTTTTTATGTCTTTTTTTTCCTTCTTTTTTTGTTTTACGTTTTCTCTATTTTTTTTGTCTTCTTTTTCTCTCTTTTTTATGTTTTTTCTTTTTATACTTTTTCTTTCCTTCTCTTTTTTTGGGGCAGACATAATTAGGGTCTAACACCTATTATAAGCAAATTCAGTATGAACTCAAATTTTCTCTTACCCATCCTTTTTCCATCAAACTCTTACCACTTGTCTTTGACTCTTTTTTATCTATTCTAGATTACTTCTATATGTTGGCCTATTTAATATGAAAACTCTTGGTATGAGATCAATTTAGTACTCTAGTCCTCTCAAAAGAGTAATGAGTAAGAAACATGACTTTAGTAAAAAAAATTAGGTTTTATTTTACAACTTCAAAGTAATATTTTTTTTATTTTACTTTTTTAAGAAGTTGCGAAATTATTAATTACTAGTGCATATATTTTTTTTTTCAAAAATCATGAATATGTGTATGATTTCAGTTATTTTTTTAAAAAACTAGAATAGAAAAGAAAAACAAATCATGTAATTAACCACAACTTCCCTTTCTATCCTAAAAATGCACTGACCAACAATGCTACATGTTAAATCTACACACTCCACATTTCACATGCTATTAGCTGAACTTTTTCATGAAGACACAAGGGATGAAGTGCAACTTTAACTAATAAATAATAATAATAATAAAAAAAGCAAGTCGAGGTTAGTTACACGACTTCTATTTTTCCAGTTAAAAAAAACACCAAATTTGTAACCTGGTTCACGACTTCTAAGAAAAATATGGCTGAAGTCGTGTTTTCCTACACGACTTGCCCCTATGGGAAAATTTTCAAAATTTGCACCCATTTAATAATTTTGAAATAAAATTGCCCCCTTTGGTTAAAAAAATCCCATTTGATGCTTCTATCTGAATTTTTTAAATTAAAAAGTTAAAAAGTAAAAACTGTTAAAGAAAGAAGTAAAAATAGTTATATTTTGTATAAACTTTTATATATATATATATATATATATATATATATATATATATTTAAAGTTCATGAAGGAAATGAAAATAATTATAATATAAAATTATTTTATTGTTATATGCTTAATCCCATCCCAAAAATAAAAGGAAGAAAAATTATACATTGATAATATAAAATTATCATTCAATAAAAAATTATTATTTATAATAAATTTGTTGACTTTAATAAAATTATCTTAAAATTATTTCAATACTAATTTATAACAGGATATTTTATATTATTAATTCATCAGTGTTAACTTAAAAAGAAACCATGTTATTTTTATTTTACTAAATATATAGTATTTTTATTTTTCACTTTTTATGCAAGCATAAAAGTTACATTTTTATTTGTAAGTAAACTTAATTAGACAAAACAACGTTTATGTTTGTAGTGTGTGACACGTTGGTTTTCAATAGAATATTAGAATATAAATTATAAATTTTTCTAATTCTAAGATAAATCCATAATTTATATTCTAATATTCTATTGAAGACCAACGTGGCACACACCACGACAAACTGTTCTCTTTATAAGCTCACCCAATCTTACGTTATATTCCTTTCAAATTATTGTCACATGGTTTAACCCTACCCCAAAAACAACAAACAAATAGTTACATCAATTGGGATTGTGAAATGTTACGTACCCAGTTGTTTGTGTAAAACAAAGTGAGGAAAGAGACCATTGTTTGCCAGTTCAACTAAGTACGCTGTTTTTTTATTTTCCCCACAAAACCATATAGCCATCGGTCGTAGATCCCACGAACCCCATCATCACACCACTCTCTGCAGTTTTCGCAACCAAACCTTCTTTTTTGTTTTTATTCCTCTGCTTATTGGATTCAACGAAGTTGTTGTGATTAAGGAGAACATAACTTTTTGAATCACACAGAGAGAGAGAGAGAAGAGACCCAGTACTTTCTGCATCCAAACCAATCACTACTGCGGTAAGTAAAACACCCTCTCTCTCTCTCTCTCTCTCTCTCTTTTTCTTCTTTTTCATCATTGTTATTTTTTTACTTTATGATTATGCTTATGCTTATATATGCCTTTTTTTCAGAACCCCATTATCCAGTGTAAAGTGTCTAATTATTCATCGGGTGTAGATTATAAAAATCTAAACTTTCATGCACACATACACAATCTACCTCTATTAGATATGCATAAGAGGGGAGAGAAAAGTTATGCTTTCTGATTTAGTCATGAGTACAAGATGGGTTAGACTTTGTTGGATTTTTATGATAGGAGGTGAAATTTTCCCAGTTATTAATGGATCTCTATGTTTTTTCTTCTCTAAATTTTCCTCTTGGTTGACTTCTTTGTTCTTAGCCCAACTTTCCAGATTTTGACTTGGTTGGAGGGTCTTTTGTGTGATTTATTTATACTTTCTGACGGGGTCTGTGAATGAGATCAAGTTTTCCTTACACTTGTGTGAAAAGACACATTTGTGGTGTTTTTTTTTTTTTTTTTTCTTGTTGAAATAAGAAAACTTGAAATTGACCCTGAAAGTCACTCTTTTCAAGTAAATCTCTAGAAGCACTGAACCAGAACTGTACTAGGATTCAATAGTCGGCAACTCATAGCTTTGTTAGTTTCTCTGGAAAATTCAAGGGTCATGGAGGATCCATCTTTTGGAACCTTGGAAGAAGATGGCCTTAAATGATCCTGTTGTAAAAGGAAAACTTTTAAACACTTAAATTGTGGCAAAAAGTAATAAAGAATTTAGTTTTGCAGCACACAGGATAGAGCAGACACGGAAATTGAAAAGCAGATATATATTATATTATAATTACTATAATTTATAGATACTGTTCAAAAAAGGATGCTAATCGATGTTGAAAACTGATGGTGCCATTATTGTTAACAGGATAACTGGTAAGTTCATAAAGGGGAGATTCTTCAGTGATCATCTATCTGATTTGGTCCAGCTAAGGAATCATTCAGAAGCCAAGTTGATTAAGTACTAGAGAGATCATATTTTGGAGTAGTAAAAGTTAATCATAAGCATGGGATCTTTCAAGGGTCATGCTTTGCCAGGGACTTTGTTTCTTCTAGTTGGGGTGTGGCACGTATGGGGCTCTGTGGTGAGATATGTTCGCAATCCAATGGCGTTTCAAGTCAGAGTTTGGAATCCTGTGCCAGGGTTTGATGGGAGGCTGAAGCACCTGGAGCTATATGTTATTGCAATTGGTGCTTTCGTTGACATGTGCATCGAGCTTTTGTATTCACCACACCTCAAGATTTTTGTTGGTGGAGTCCTTAACCCCGCTCACATGAATGACTTTGAGCACTCTGGAATGCTTCTTATGTTTTTCATCTTTGGTGTTGTTGCCCTACTTTCCCAAAAGACCAGGTTGGTTCCCTTCTCTCTGTCTCCCTCCAATACCTCTGTGAATAGTATAAATTATGCTGTACAATTTAAATGTTATTAATATTTATTATTAAATAATTAAGACTGTTTAACTCATAATTAATCAGCCCAGTTTATAGAGTTTAGTCAATTCAAATCTTGATTTTTTTTTTTGCATTGTCTATTGTTAAAATAAAAAGATAAGGCTAAATTCTAGAAGTTTTTTTTTTTTCAGCAGTAGTTAAGTTTTCCTTTTCATTGTGTCTTGTTTATTTTGTAAATTAAATAAAAGGTGAAGTAGTGCAAAATGAAGCTTTAGCGTTTTGCTGATACTGTTGTGGTGTCACAATGTACTAAGTTACTTTGAGATGAAACTGGGTTTTTAAAGTGCTGATTTATTGTTGAAAACAAATGAGAAATGGGATTCTGATTGAAACAGTTACTAAAAATTGTTGAGATAGATAATGCAACGCTATTGATAGCAGTGGAAACCAACAAATCATGCAATAGAGCTCCGTATATGCTTTCCCATAGTTGTTTTTCTACTCTTAAAAAGTGTCTCAGTAAAGAAGTTACGTTCTCTTAATTGTTCTTTAAATTGGTGCTCTCAATAATTGACCAAGTTTCCTTGTGTGTCCACTGGATATTAGTTCTTAAGCAGCCTAGTGTCCCCACTATTGTTTAACGTAAGATTTGGTACTCTTATGTACATGATGCATCCTTTGCTCCTTGTTCCACATTGCATTTTTCACTTAAAGTTTTCATAGACAGTAGTATGAAACAAAATTTCTAGTTATTTTTGGTTTGCTCTGAGTTAGTTACTGGTTCACTGAGTGAATCATAATTTGTTGGAGGCTGTGGGGCTATCAAATGAAAGTTGAAAAACATTCTTCTGTGTGAGGGGGCTAATAATTACACCGTTCACCTTAATTTATTTTAGGCTATGGTCTCTATATTGCACATTATTTTTCAGTTTAGTCCTTACATAAAAAAATCTACATTTTGGTTTCTATGTGAACAAATTTCTACAAATTAGTTCCCACTGTTCATTACTACTATAACGGTGTTTAAATAATATTTCTAAAGTGACTAAATCTAATACCGTTAGAATGTCAGCAAAAAGGAAGGATCTTTTCATAAACGTTTTTCTTACAAAAACCGAAGTATAAAGTTTTTCATGTAGGGACTAAAACGAAAAATGATTTCAGCTGTAAGGAATAAATTTTGAATTTAACCTATTTTGTTTAGTTTGGTTAAGGAATATTTTGATAAGATGTAGAAAACTTAAAAAACCAATCTAATTACCATGAGAAATTAGGTGAACACGAAAGCAAGCTTTTTCTCATTAGTCATGACTCTTGTGGATGATGTGACAAATACTTCATGCACACTCTGGAATTTGGTTCTTTCATGATCTGTAGTTTATTAGGCAGGAAACCTAAATTAAGACAACTAGCAATTCCCTTCCAAGCATCTTAGTATATATCTTCCTAACCATGTCCTCTTTGTGACATTTTCTTACACAGATTTCTTCCCTTGCCAGAAGGTGCTCTTTGTTTGCTTGCTGCCTCAGCATTCACTGCAGAGTACCTTCTTTTCTACTTCCATTCAACAACACACAAGGGCCTTGAGGGCTATTACCACACCCTCCTTGTCTTCCTGGTTGGACTGTGCATTTTATCTTCAATTGCTGGAGCCCTTTTGCCAACAAGCTTTCCAGTGGATTTATGCAATGGCATTGCTATAGCACTGCAAGGTTTATGGTTCTATCAGACAGCCTTTGTTCTCTATGGCCCTATGATGCCAAGTGGTTGTAAGCTTAGGGAAAACAGTGTCACATGTCATTCTATTGATAGTGAGGTTCGGGGCGAATTGCTTGCTAATTTTCAGCTCTTTGTTGCGGTTCTTGTGGTCCTTGTGGGAACTGTGGCATCATATGGCTTTGCTGCTTCAAGATATGGGAGTTCTGAAGTCAGGAACTTGCATGCAATTCAGACTGAATTAGATCAAGACTAAAGTTGCGTTGCTATTTTTTCTGGTGGTAGTTGAAATGTGTTGGCAGCATAGAGTTTCTTATAGAACATGTTTGTTGTATATTGAAGTGCAAAGGATCATGCATGCATGATCACTGAAAATTGAAAATTAACACCCCCTCCTCCCTCAAAAGGAATTATACATTTTTGACTTTTAGGAATCGGATGTCAAAGGAGCAACAAATTATTTTCCTTGGTGTATGATTACAAAATGTGGCAGGGGAGTTCACTTGGATCATATTTTCATTGGTTATCACTCTTTCTTTGTAATGATGCATTCACTAAACACTCATATTGCAAATTACCAGGACCATTATTTCAGACAACATAATGAAGAAGCAAAAGCTATGCCAAGAGTATAAGAATATAGCTGATTAGAAAGTCAACTAATGAAGTTATGAGTTTATCAAGCAAATTGTGAATTACAATATCCCATTTACGGGCTTATCAACCACATGTTTGTTGGATATTGACTCTTTCATGTTATCTTTTGTCGCATGATCAAAGAAAGATACAAAAATAATTACAATAAAACTTACACTTGTTTTATTGTTTGTCTTTATCACAACATAATATTATTACGGAACATTTTTAGTATTGTTTTTCTTAATACTCAATAGTGTTTGCAAACCCAACTGATTAAAAACTCAAGACAATATTATATTGACTTCAAGACGAACTTCATTATATAACTTCTTTTATGAATACATCTTGAACTTATATTTGATCAAGTTTATTGATGTTGTACCCACAATTCTACATTTTGCTGTTACTAACAGTGAAGGATGCAACAACAGAAAAGTTAATAAAAACCGTATCTTTGGACACTTCACACTTGCACCGGCTCTCTGTTATGATATTATATTTATTTGCACTTCATATTTTACGTGTGTTTAGATGAATGTGAGCAACCAACACAGATTAATTTGCATATTTTTACTCTTTCTTAGTTTTATTTGAAATAATTCATTAAGGAATATAGTTCAGGAATATAGTTAATTGGTCGAGTAGGATGCGTGAGTGTTGTAAATTCATGTTACTTGTCTTCAATGACTACAGGTAAAAAAAAATGAATGTTAATAAAATTAATTTTGGTTTAATTTTTTAAAACAGCTGTTATAAATAAATTTAGTAATATTGTGTCTTAAAAATGTTTATAACCAATGAAAAAAGGAATTGCATTTTGTGGTATTGTATTGAATCGAATTGTTTTAAGAAAAGAATCCAAATCCATGGAACTGAGCAAGTTACGTTTGGCTTAAAACCGATCAAACGGATCCGCAAATACCCCACTAACAACCATGCAGCTCGTTCTTGATATATGTCTTCTTGTACTAAGGAGACTTTTGATTTTCTTTAACTGCGGGGTATGTCCCGTTTATTATTGTATCATTTTGGGTTTAATATAATTTACATTTTTTCCCAAGCTCGTTCTTCATAAGCAATATAACTAACATTATTGGTTAATTAAATCATCAAGTCAGCTAAATCAACATAATTAGTTTTCACACTTTCATGGCTCATCGAATCGGATCCGAAACTGTATTTAAACATATTCAAATCGAACCCTCATCTTTTTTTGGGGTGACATTCGACGACTTTTTTTGAGATGAGATGGAATTTAACTATATTATAGGTGCAACTTATTTAAAAATTGGGTAGCGAGATATGGTATATGGATATGGTGACAACTAATTAATACTAACAAATTGCAGATTCAGCACTGAAACTAGCGCAGATCATGTCTGTGTAAGTCAAACTAGCATGTGTTTTTGGACAACTGGATGATACTTTAATTTGGCCATGCCAAATATTCTCACTTTTTTTTTTCCTTCTAGATCACAGGTATTCTGGAGGCAATCCTGTTCGAGTTAGGTAGGACTACTATGGACGTCAAAACTCTTCCTCTAAGTATTTAACACAACAATTACATACTTGGACTCGAACTGAGACATCTAGTTAAACTACAACAACCCGAGACCTTTTGGTAAATATTTTGAGCATAACCAATATTAGGTGATGTTTAAATATTATAATGACAAGCATGGTCCATTTAATTAAAAAATGGGGAGGTCAAACTCAAAGTCCTCTCCTTACTACGGACATGGCTATATATAATGTTGAAGAACATAAAGTTTTGCATTCACCACAAAGCAAAAAACAGAAGCTAGACTTAAATGGCAGAAACTGTAGTGTCCTTGGCTGGTCAGCACGTGCTTCCAAGATTTCTGGAAGTGGTCAATATGCTGAGAGGTCTAAAGAAAGAAGTTGAAGACATTAAAAAAGAACTGGAGAGCTTTCAACATTTCATCAATGATGCGGATAAAGTGGCTGAAGCTGAACAAGATGATGGAAAGCACATTACAAATAAAAAAAAAAGGGTGAAGCGGCTGAGAGAAGCTGCTTTTTCCATGGAAAATATCATTGATTTATATGATATCTATGAGGACAAGCAACCTGGTGATCCTGGATGTGCAGCTTTACCCTGTGAGGCTGTTGACTACATCAAAACTCTGATCTTTTGGCTCCAAATAGTATTTAAGATTCAGGAAGTCTAATCACTTGTTAAGGAACTGAAGGAAAACTACGGTCTCCAAAGCAAACTTCCTTTAGAACAAAGACCAATCAGTTCTACAGGAAATCAAAATGTCACAAGGCACAACCTTCGAATGGCTCCTCTGTATGCTGAGGAAGCTGAGGTTGTAGGCTTTGATGACCCCAGAGATATACTGAAAGATTGGTTGATAGAGGGACGAGTAGAGCTCACTGTCATCTTTGTTGTAGGAATGGGAGAACTGGGAAAAACAACTCTTGCCAAGCTGGTTTATGACAACATGGAGGTTTATGCATGCTTCGATTGTCGAGCATGGATCAGTGTCTAAATCCTACACTGCAGAAGGATTGTTGAGGGAGATGTTGGACATGCTTTGCAATGAAAAAGTGGAGGATCCTGCTCCGAATTTTGAGACCTTGACAAGAAAACTCAGAAATGGCCTGTGCAATAAGGGGTATGTTGTCGTGTTTGATGATGTATGGAATAAAAGATTTTGGAATGACATTCAATTTGCTCTGATCGATAATAAGAATGGAAGTAGGATATTAATCACAACACAGGACACACAGGTTGCACAGTTTTGTATGAAAGATTCTTTAATTCAGCTTAAGCTAGAACCTTTAAGTGAAGAAAAGTCTTTGGAATTGTTCTGTAAGAAGGCATTTGGGTATGGTTTTGATGGACGTTATCCAAAAGAATATAAAGATCTGGGTCTTGAAATCATTGGAAAGGGTCAATGTTTACCTCTAGCAATTGTTGCCATTGGTGGTCTTTTATATAGCAAATGTAAAAGTGCAGCTGAGTGGAAACGGTTTAGTCAAAATCTAAGTTTGGAGTTGGAGAGGAATTCTGAGTTAAGTAGTATTTCACAAATTTTATGTTTAAGTTATGATGATTTGCCATACAATCTCAGATCTTGTTTATTGTATTTTGGAATGTATCCTGAAGACTATGACGGATTTGTCAAACATGTAACGGGGGAAACTTTGGAAGAAGTTGCTCAACAATATTTAGCAGAGTTGATCAATAGAAGTTTGGTGCAAGTATCTTCATTTACCATAAATGGCAAGGTTAGAGGATGTTGCGTTCATGACTCAATACATGAAATGATCCTTAGGAAAATCAAGGATACAGTATTTTGTCATTGTATTCATGAGCATAATCAATTAGTGTCAAGTGGGATCCTTAGACACTTAACAATAGCAACTGGTTCCACTGATTTAATTGGAAGTATTGAAAGATCACACGTACGGTAAAAATTCTAATTTTCAGAACTAAAGATTTGTCCGAAAACTTCATCAGCAAAATCCTTGCAAAATACATGCTACTAAGGGTACTTGATTTAGAGTATGCTGGATTATCTCATCTTCCAGAAAATTTGGGCAATTTAATCCACTTGAAGTATTTAAGCTTGAGGTATACACAGGTAGAAACTCTTCCAAAATCCATTGTTAAATCACTTAATTGATTTGCACACCGTGTCATCCTTGTCTACACTTAGGAAGCTTGTCCTGGAAGGAAAGTTAAACGAGTTGCCAAATTGGATTCTATGACTCCAAGATCTTGTGAAACTGTCCTTGAAGTTCTCTAAGTTCACCAACGATCCATTGAAATCACTAACAGATATGCCAAATTTATTGTTCCTCTGTTTGGACTCGCATGCTTATGAAGGTCAAACTTTACATTTTCAAAAGGGAGGATTTCAGAAACTAAAGGAACTAGAGCTCAAACATGTGCCCCACATTTCTATTTTTGATTTGGTTACGGTCCAGAGATTAGAAGAATTTCTACTGGATGAACGCAAGAGGATATTAGGATTATAAGGTATGTTTTTTCTCTTATTAATATTTCTATAGACTGATAATTTTGTCCCTTATTCTTTTTCAATAATAAAAATGAGACTGTTTCCTAATTCCTAATCTGATTTCTTTACTTTTGTCTCCCTTCCAGTATATGCTTTACTTTTTACATATCTCAGAAGTAGAGATAAAATTGTCTTATGGATAAAAAGAAATTACAAGATATTGGTACGGACCTTCAACAACAATTGTAACGTCCACAAATTTTCAATTCTTCTTATGTTGTTTCTATTTGCCCCTTCCCCAAACATGAAACTTAATTCTATTTAAATTCTTACAAGTTTTTGTTATGTATGCTTAAAAATTAAAATTACAGTGTTCATTTATTCTAAACATTATTACCTTTCATTCTTGTGCCCATTCTCTCTCAACACACAATTTCTTCACTTCAAACACCAAAACCGATACTCATCCTCCCATATACTCCTTTCATTCTCTTCATGCTAATGAAACTAACAATTTCCTTTTGATTTTTGGAAAGAAACCAGTTGGTGGTGGATTCAAGATAGGAAGAGAAGCTGGGGAATGGACTACATCTATGTCTAACTTTCATCCATAATTTTCCTCAGAAAATTACCTCCCCAGTAGGTAATCTATCTCTTGTGCTCAATAACTTGTCCTATTGATATGAGTGCAATTGTTGCTTCTTTTTGTTTTTTTCATCGGCAAATATTAGTTGTTAGATTGTTAGTTTTTGTTAGTAGGATGGATTCGAATCCACGACCTCTCCCTCCCTGCAATTGTTGCTTAGTGCTTAGCTTTTTTCTCTGCAGGGAAGCACAGGCTGGTGGATCTTGTAGTGAGGAACAATTCATTTGAGAAGACTGTTGTTGTTGCTCTTTCTGGTGGTGGGATTGTTATTCTAGATGAGGTGTTTGAGATACTGCCACTGATTCAGCTGGAACCGAGTGCATCAAAGCTTCAGTTTCCCATCTGATAAAACAGTTGTTTAAAAGAAGTATATTGCGAACATTTTTCTTGCTACAATTTGTATATAAACCTTGAAAAGCATGAGATAAATGACCCTCTGTCCTATCTTCTTGTAAGTCTTCAATCTCACGATTGGACTCTTCTAAAGAATATAGTTGATTAGAAAATCAGCTGTTGAAGTTATGAGTTTATCGTGCAAATTTTGAATTACAATATCCCATTTCAGGGGCTTATCAAGCAAATGTTTGTTGGATGTTGACTCTTTCATGTTAACTTTTGTCACATGATGAAAGAAAGATACAAAAACATTTACAATAAAACTTACAATTGTTTTATAAGCTTTTTCTGTCTTTCTCACAACATAATATTATTGAACATTTTTAGTATCGTATTTCTCAATAGGGTTTACCAACCCAACTGATTAAAAACCCAAGATAATATTATACTGACTTCAAGACGAACTTCATCACATACTTTCTTTTTATAAACACATCTTGAGCTTATATTTGATCAAGTTTATAAATGCTGTACCCCCAATTCTACATTCTGCCGTTACTAACTGGAAGATGCAACAGAAAAGTTAATATAACCGGCTCTTTGGACACTTGCACCGACTCCCTGTATTTTACTTGCAATTTGTAGTTTATGTTTACCACGTTTAAAGTTTAACATTTGATCGAATTATATTCACTTCCAATAAGATTATAAAAATTACAGTAGCCTGTCCCTCTTCAATTTTCACCAAATATTTTCTCGTATTTTTATTTGTGCGCAGTTTCCCACAAGTATATACACATACGACTGATACTAGTTATAAGAGCAACTTTAAAAACTCGAGAGCAATTTGCCCTATTAAAAATATATGAACAATCACATAGAAATCTGCATAGTACACATGTTATTAACATTGAACATTGTTCCAGCAACAACCTTCCAGCGTACAGTCTTCATTTGGCATATATGAACCATTACAATTAACTTTTTTTTAACCCATGATGCCCCATTGCATATATATGATGCTTTGTGTAAGTTATTTAGAAGGATAACTTAGATCCTGTTCCCAAGCACATCCAACACAATAAATACAACGCGGCTTTCTGAAGTAAAATACTAAAAAGCAGTTTCTATTTAGAGTAATACATTAGTTGTGCTTCCTAGGCCAAGATTTTTCAGAGGGTAGGTCCCAATTCATTTAATATGGGATAATGGTTTCTATAAGCTCTTGAAGGGGTGCCAGCTCCTTTTTGTCAATCAGCCCGAACTCCTGCAAAACAATAGTTTCAAAAAAAATCTGCAATGTTAGACAATTAGCTGGTTTAAATTATTAACATTATTAGTGTTTTTAAAAAGAGTTTTGAATAGAAACAAGCCAACGTACTTATTTGAGTTATTTCAACACAAAATAAACTAGTGAAAGGAAAATATGAGACTTACACAGGTGAAGAGTATAAAATGCTTGAA
The DNA here is from genome assembly GCF_004193775.1 of Glycine soja. Lineage (NCBI taxonomy): Eukaryota > Viridiplantae > Streptophyta > Magnoliopsida > Fabales > Fabaceae > Glycine > Glycine soja. Next base: position 49,081,283 of record NC_041002.1, read on the forward strand.
GCAAGTGTTTAAGTGGGCCTCTTCTTTGAGGCTCACAATTTTCTGAAAGTGAGAATGGTATATGTGAGCATATACACGGAACAACCGCTTGAATATTGTCTTCACAACTTCCTTAAAGTTGGGAGGAAATGGTGAACCTACATGATTTTATAGGTTATGGTACCAAAATGAAAATGATGATGACCATATCATCTAAGAATCTTTAAGAAAGAAAATATTAAAATCTTTACCAAGCTTCTGTGGGAATATGGATTCATCATCAAGCTGTGCTTCAATCCAGTCCATTAGATATTCTACATATTTTGGAGCAGAAACCTCAATAGGTTTCTTAATTTGTACACCATCTGCCCATCTATATTCATACCTAAAGTTTTCGTGCAAAAGACAATACAACATAAGAGCTAGGAATGCATAAATATTTAGTACAGATGGATCTAGAATTGTCATTGGCATTAAAGGAATCATTATATAAAACACACATGCAAGATGGATCCACAAAGGCATTACAAAAGTCACTCGTTACTAAATATTGTCTAGATTCAAGAAAATGAACAACTGCCATGAATTATAACTAAAAAGATTTTGAAGAAGCATAATTTAAGAAAAGAAATGACAACTTTAACATCTTTCTACGAAATAAATCCTTTTCTTTACCAAAAATAGTGTTACTACACAGTGCACATTTAAACAGGCACAAATTTGAAACAAAACAAATATAGCAAGAAATGAAGACATAATTAATTGTTGTAAATTTTTATGCACCTAGGTTCCCAGTTATCAACAGTTCCCAAAAGCAGACAACATGGAATAAATAGCAACCATCAAAACAGAAAAAAACTGACATCCAAAGGGGATACTCACAAGGAGTTAACAATTTTTGACAAAGTGATATAAGCTTTAACAACACAAACCATTGTTTTAAAATTTATAGTCATTTGGTTGCCTGTTAACTCAAGATAATAGATACACAACCCACATGTTTCAAGGAGCTGAGTGATTTTCTCATGCAACTGCAAAGATAATTGAAAGAATATCATCTGACTGAATTTCTAAAAGCATACAAATGCTTTTCCCCTCAGAAGGAAAGGTAAACAAGGAAATCAGTCAGTTAAATATGCCATACTTGGGTCCTGCAGACATTGTCCGACAATTCTCAGGAGTACAGAACTCTGTAAGGGTACCATAAAGCAGATTCACCTGATTGAAGAAATCAACAGCTGTAATGCAGGAAGAAGAAAAAAAGAAGTCAGTTTACTGCATTTCAGAATTGTATAAATTATGAATATATAGTTGAGGAAACTAGAGAATAAAAGGCAAAAGAAAACTTCAACGAGACTATACACTGCCCTTAAACAGTGCATTACAGAGAAAAAATAGTTACTGTTGACAGCTAGCCACTCATTTAAATCCTCCCCAGGAGGTAGCTTTACTGCTTCCCTCAGATTTCCACTACCTAACGTGGCATCAATATGTTTTCGAAGTTGAGCTCCCTGCAACAATAATAATAATTAGCAGCAGAATTTGGTTCATCTTCCATTAGAGCAGGGTGAACCTTAGAAAAGCCAAGACAGACCATCCGATTACTCTCTTTTTCTCCTCACATTAATCACAAGAAATCAGTAGAAAACTAAAATTATAACTAAAATCAAGGGTACTTAACAATCTTGCAGTCTGGAAGTTGGAATTGTACAATACAATTTGTCAATACCACAATTTTCTAAAAAATTAGAATACAGGAATAGGAAGATGTGGTATAAAAAATCTAAATTATATTTATATTTGTAAAGAAAATGTATAACTCATAATCATTCATGATTTAAAATTAACAAAATTTTGTCATTCATCCTTCCTTCCCCTCCTATCACTCAACCAATTATATAAAAAAAATGAAACAAAGAAGCCAACTCTCCATATCTAGACAATTTTTTGTGTATCTGCCAAAAAAAATCCCACAAATATGCCAAAAGTTTGGTAACTTCTATAAAACATGCATGCTCAACATACGTCATCAATTTTAGAGTATGCATGCATTACAAATAATATTGTAAATATAATATCACCATCAATTCCTTCCCACTCCTCACATCCCATGCACATGTGCAATATGGTCATAAATCATAATGTCCCAGCCATGGGCTTTAAATGAAGAAAAAGATTAAAATACCCCAAGAACAATTTAAACAAAGAAAATTATATTAAATTAAATATAAAAAAAAGGATCCAAGAAAAATAAAAGGAACCAACCTTACTTCCAGAAGGAGTACTTTTTTTCGGGCGGAATGTTCTCTGGTTTCTGTTGCAGAATAATATCAGGTAAAATACTAACAAAGGATGGAAAAGAATCAAACTAAACTGACTAAAAATATTCATCAATATTAGACTTCTAACAAAATCATAAAGAAGATAAGAGAGAATCAATAGAGAGAAATGAAAATGATATTAAGCCACTGAATGTTGTAGTACAGTTTGGTATTTATAGACCAGAATAGTCAGTTATAACAACTAACTAACACACTTTAGCTGAGAGTACAGTTGAATACTGCAACTCTCTGTGCATTACTCTAATACCCCCCCCCCCCCCCTTTCAAACTCAAGGTGGTTGAGACTTTGAAGAAGCCTCAATCACATTGAGTTTGGCCCTTAGAAAAGCAAATCTAGTTGGAGAAAGGGGCTTGGTAAGGGCATCTGCCCATTGATCAAGAGCAAGAACATGCTGAACTATGAGCTGCTAGGTCAAAATTTTCTCACGAACAAAGAAAACATCAAGTTCCATATGTTTTGTTCTTGCATGAAGGACTGGATTGTGGGCAATGGCAACTGCACTTTGATTATCACAGAAGACAATAGGAGTGCTGAAGGGAACTTTGAGTTCAGTCAACAATGTCTGCATCCACAAGATTTCTGCAGCAATCTGAGCTAAGCTACGATATTCTGCCTCCGTATGGGATCTAGCAACAAGTTGCTGCTTGTGGGACCACCAAGATATGAGGTTAGGATCACTGATTAGTGATAGCCAATGTTGAAATAAGTCTGACGGTAACAGGTTTTACCCCAGGGGAGAAAGTCTCAGAAAAGTCAAAGCCAGCAACTTGATTTAAACCTTTTGCCACAAGCCTAGCTTTGTACTTGTTGATTGAGCCATCTGCATTTTCTTTCACTCTAAACACCCACTTACAGACAATTGGTTTTCTGTGTGGAGGCAGAGGAACTAGATCCCAAGTATGATTTTTCATTAAAGCTTCATACTCCTGCTGCATGGCTGAAAGCCAATTAGGATCTGTCAAAGCTTGTTTGACAGATTTTGGTTCACAATGAGCTAGCATTAGTGTAGGATTGATTCTGGGTAAATGAATACCAGACTTAGATCTGGATTGCATAGGGTAGGTGTTTAGTGGTCTGTGAGGAGATGTAGGGTTAATAGAGGAGGATGTTGCTTCTGAACTGATAGCTGGAACAAAAAGTAACAGTAGCAGGAAGAGACTGATCCGTGGGTTCAGTACTAGGGGACTGAACTGGACTAGATGCTGAACTAGAAGCTGGAATAGGTATGTCAGTGTCAGACTGAACTGGCTGATGATTAGAAGAGGACTGTGCAGAAACAGATGCAGACTGTCCAACATTAGGAGAATTGAGATGACCGGAAACAAGGAGGTATGAGTTTGAGGGGAATTAGAAGTAGGATGTGAAAGATTTGGAGACTGAATGATAGGAATGGAAGGAAACTGAAAAGGAATGGAGGAGGAAGTGGACTGACTGAGAGAAGTAGAAGTCTCAAACAAGTCAGCATAGGGAAACTTGGACTCATTGAAAATGACATCCTTGGAGATATAAATTCTGCCTGAAGAAGACATACATTTATACCCTTTATGAGAGGTAGAATAACCCAAGAAAAGGCATTCAGCAGATCTAAAGTCTACCTTGTGATTGTTGTAGGGTCTAAGTAAAGGGAAACAAGCACATCCAAAGGTTTTGAGAAAAGTATAATCTGGAAACTGTTGGAACAGCATATGATAGGTTACTAAAAAATTTAGTGATGTTGTGGGTAGTCTGTTTATAAGATAGACAGCTGTGCAAAAGGCAAAATCCCAAAATTTAAGTGGTAAGGAAGCATGATGCAGTGATGACCAAGTTCTACAATATGCCTGTGTTTTCATTCAACAACCTCATTTTGATGATGAGTGTGAGGACAAATTAGCCTATGTTGAATGCCACAGCTAGCTAAAAAGGATGTAAATGGCCTAAACTCTCCTCCCCAATCAGTTTGAAGACTTTTAATTTTGAAATTAAACTGTAATTCTGTCATACCCTTAAACTTTTGAAAAACGTTGAGGATTTCAGATTTACTTTTAAGAAGATAAATCCAAGTGAAACGAGAATAAGCACCAACAAAAGTTATATAATAGAGAAATCCATTAGTTGAAGAGACATGAGAGGGTCCCCATAGATTACTATAAACCAAATCAAGAGAAGTATAGACAGATTCAGAAGAAGGAAGTCTGTGAGACTTTCCTACTGCACAAGCTGAAAAAAAATCATTCAAACTCTTACTAGAAGTAGGTATTTTACAATGTTGCAAAACTAATTGCAGTACATGATGATTGGGATGTCCAAGTCTATCATGCCAAAGAGAGGTGATCCTATTACATGGATTTACAATGGGCTTGTCAGACTTATTATATGGATTAACAGAGAGTTTTTCAGAACTAGAAATACAAGCAAGACTAGAAGAAGCAGAAACAGGATGTCGGAGAACCTGTAAAGGCCATCAGAACCAACATTACCTTGGAGTAAGACTTCATTGGTAACCTGAGATTTCACAATACAATAATTAGAATGAGATTCAAAGAAAACACCATTATCCCTAGCAAATTGACAAACACTAATAAGATTTTTAGTAATGATAGGAACATGTAAGAGATGCTTAAGAGACAAAGAGATTTTGATATTGAAAGGAGGAAGAACCAGAAGCAGTGATAGGCAAACCTTGACCATTTCCAATGAAGATCTGGTCAGGTCCTTCAAAAGGTTCAATGCGTTGAATATTTTGGGATTCTCCAGTCACATGAAATGAAACACCTGAATCAGGAATCCAATTGGTAGCAGTAGGGGTTCAGGTAGAGGTTGACTGAGTAGGAAGATTAGTTAACATAGCACTAGGATTTGATTGAGTGTTGGGACTAGCAGATTTGTAATTGTTATTGGTCCAAACATCGGATGGGTGACTATCACTATTCTACTGCCCAGAATTAGGGCTACTCTGAGACTGAGGTCCATAGCTCTGAGATGTAGGGTCATGAAGCACAAGAGATAAGTTCAGTTGATAATTTGCATCAAACTGAAAAAGACAAACCGATGCAGTGTGGCCATACTTAAAACACACCTGACACTGAAATTTTGCGAAGCAACCACTACCATGGCCTTAGCCGCCACCGTGCTGGCCACTACTATGGTTGAAACCGCCACCAAAACTACTGTTGCGGCTAGATCTGCCACGGAAATTAGAAAAACTTTCAGGCTCCTGTTTGAGCATGCGTGTTAGTTTATGGAGGGAGATTCAGAGAGAGATTGCTTGAACTTATTCAAACGAGATTCATGAGCAAGGAGAAGTGCTTCAACCTGTGCGATAGGCAGAGATTCAAACTTGCTCTCCATAATAGTGATGATTGAGTGAATCCGATGAGAGACCTTGAAGGATGGAATCGATATGCTCCTAAAGCACTAGGATTTGATTGAGTGTTGGGACTAGCAGATTTGTAATTGTTGTTGGTCCAAACATCGGATGGGTGACTATCACTATTCTACTGCCCAGAATTAGGGCTACTCTGAGACTGAGGTCCATAGCTCTGAGATGTAGGGTCATGAAGCACAAGAGATAAGTTCAGTTGATAATTTGCATCAAACTGAAAAAGACAAACCGATGCAGTGTGGCCATACTTAAAACACACCTGACACTGAAATTTTGCGAAGCGACCACTACCATGGCCTTAGCCACCACCGTGCCGGCCACTACTGTGGTTGAAACCGCCACCAAAACTACTGTTGCGGCTAGATCTGCCACGGAAATTAGAAAAACTTTCAGGCTCCTGTTTGAGCATGCGTGTTAGTTTATGGAGGGAGATTCAGAGAGAGATTGCTTGAACTTATTCAAACGAGATTCATGAGCAAGGAGAAGTGCTTCAACCTGTGCGATAGGCAGAGATTCAAACTTGCTCTCCATAATAGTGATGATTGAGTGAATCCGATGAGAGACCTTGAAGGATGGAATCGATATGCTCCTAAAGCACTAGGATTTGATTGAGTGTTGGGACTAGCAGATTTGTAATTGTTGTTGGTCCAAACATCGAATGGGCGACTATCACTATTCTACTGCCCAGAATTAGGGCTACTCTGAGACTGAGGTCCATAGCTCTGAGATGTAGGGTCATGAAGCACAAGAGATAAGTTCGGTTGATAATTTGCATCAAACCGAAAAAGACAAACCGATGCAGTGTGGCCATACTTAAAACACACCTGACACTGAAATTTTGCGAAGCGACCACTACCATGGCCTTAGCCACCACCGTGCCGGCCACTACTGTGGTTGAAACCGCCACCAAAACTACTGTTGCGGCTAGATCTGCCACGGAAATTAGAAAAACTTTCAGGCTCCTGTTTGAGCATGCGTGTTAGTTTATGGAGGGAGATTCAGAGAGAGATTGCTTGAACTTATTCAAACGAGATTCATGAGCAAGGAGAAGTGCTTCAACCTGTGCGATAGGCAGAGATTCAAACTTGCTCTCCATAATAGTGATGATTGAGTGAATCCGATGAGAGACCTTGAAGGATGGAATCGATATGCTCCTAAAGCATGATCGGGCTTCTGACCAAAGCAAGAGAACTGAAAATTGCTTTGATCTGCGACAAATACTCATGCATTGACTTGCCTCCAAGCGTTCGGAGCTGAGTTCGAAGCTAACGCACAGTGGTTCGCGTTTGCTTATGGAAATAATCGTGAATCCACTCCTAGACTTCGGACAAATGAGATGATCCGAGAACTTGAGAAAGAATTGACGTAGAAAGCGTCGATTGCAGCCATGTAAGGAGAACTTGATCTTGTTGCTCCCAAGTTTCATACTCGGGATTTTCAATTCCTGTTTCACGATCTTCTTTAGAGAGAAATTGTAACGGAATTTGTGGATTGATGACAAATCAATGAAAGAGATGGGATTTAATAACTGGCTCAACTTGTTAACGCCAGAGAAGAAAGGTTGAATCATCAAGTTTGTGTGAAATGGAGTTAGGAAAAGAGGAAGAAGTGAGGAACGCGTTCTGTTGTGATGCCATGGAAGATCTCACCAAGCTCTTGATACCATATTAGACTTCTAACAAAATCATAAAGAAGATAAGAGAGATATTTTGAGAGAAAGAGAGAATCAATAGAGAGAAATGAAAATGATATTAAGCCACTGAAGTTTGTAGTACAGTTTGGTATTTATAGACCAGAATAGTCAGTTATAACAACTAACTAACTCCTAACTAACACACTTTAGCTGAGAGTGCAGTTGAATATCGCAACTCTCTGTAAATTACTCTAATAATCAACAATTTTTGCACTTGTGACATGCGTACTAGTATCATGCAAAGTTGCACTCATACCATAATAACTATTTCTTTACTGCTGATAAGTAACTTCTTAAGAACAAGCATTTATCTTTGTAAGCTTAATTAGAGATTTTCATTTTCAGACATTTGTTACTATTTAGCAAGAAGAGGGAGTCTAATAAACTTGAATATCCAGATTATACAAGCATCCACTTGAACTAGTTGCCCAATAATCAGCAAATGTTTAAATAAAAATGTGCAGGAAAAATATGAGTAGTGATCACAGGAGTCTCTGCCACCACAACAAACCAGGTTAGTTTGATAAAAATAAAGAAAACAAGGATAGGTAAGACCAACGTAAAAGGGTCTAGATGGCTTTGAAATGCTAAAAAAGTATGGACTACTGATCAGACAATAGGACGCCTAGATGGCTTTGAAATGCTAAAGAAGTATGAATTACTGGTCAGATGATAGAACCTAGAGGCAATGAAGGAATTCTGTAGACAATAAATTGAAGTAGTAACAACTGAAACTTTTTTCATCTTCATACTAAACTATATAAAAGAATTTAAAGGTTCAAGTATTTGCTTTCATACAAGTACTAACAGTTATGACAGTGAAGAAATGAAGAAAATATGATAATTTATTAATATTTAATACTTCATTCAGAGATTAAATCTTTTTCACATTAACTAGGGGAACCAAAGCAATTGGCATATCACCCTATAACATTTCTAGATATGAGATCATAGAATTGTTTGTCTGAGGAATCAGTGTTCTTCACTTGATTAAAGGGATGTGAAAAAATATCAGATAAAATGAGCAAATTTTGCATATGTTACATTATCTGAAGGACAACGGCATGTTTACTCATTAGTCCTTACAAGTTACAACATGTTGAAAATCTCCTCAGAGTAGCTAATCAAGATCTATGAAAAACTGTTTCAAACAAAAAAAATGGACGTAGTCTGTCAAGGAGGAACAGTATTATAGACATTTCACTGAATAATTTTTTGAACCACAGAAGCAAAGAAATAGGGATATCAGAATCAAAATATTCCACTGAGAAAAATTCCATGGAGCATAAAGAGAGCTTTGACATTACTTTGTTTATCCACTGACATATTTTTTTATTTGCTTAGATGGTGAACTTTCTTTCTAATCATTATTGAAGTTTCAAAAAAACTGTTATCCAAAACAATTTACTTTACTCATCAATCAATTTATCATCTCAAGTCTATTAATTCTACTATGAGAGCAAGTAAAAACAGCTTAACCTATCATTCCATTTGAAAAAAAGCAATTATTTTCCCCCAAAATAACCTATTTCCAAATCATGCATGAAACAATTCCCACACCAATTCTACGCGCTCAACAAATTTACTGAGTATGACGGATTAATAACAGTTCACTGAAAACATAACAGTACCGGCCACTAAATTTCCCCATATACACACAGACTTGAATGTGAAAAACATGATCCAGATTGAAAATTAAAAATATTGAACAGAGCAGTGATCGGATCATGGAACAAACTGTGAGAAGAATAATCCATTAAATACCAAAAAAACAAAATCAATTGACGGAAAGCTCGGAAATTGAGACTTGGAAAGTGTGAATCGTAGTAAAAATGGAAACTTTTTTCCACTCACCTGCCTATACCGAAGAGGCTCATGGCTGGGATGTGTGTGTGTGAGAGAGAGAGGAACTTTTCGACTTGCTCTTACTTATGGCGTCTTTTCCACTCACATGGTTTCAACTTTAGAATTCGAATATTTTTATTTTTCAGTTTTTTTATTGTTTGAACGAAATTACAGAGTCACCCTTCTTTCTACTTATAATCACCCCACTCGGTCCCTTCCGTGCCATGACGTGTGCGTGATCTAATTTAGTAAGAACTAAGAATCATCCTTCTTTTTACCTTAGTTAATTAATTAATGTGTAGTGATTTTTTTCTCCAATTTTTATAAGAGAAATAATATTTTTATTTTTAATTCATGATATTTGTTGTAAATTAATTAATGATATTTTAATTTAAAATTAATTAATATAAAAGATAATTTTTAAAAAATCTTATAAAAAGAAGATAAACAAATTTGAAAAAATAATCTTGTATTTAGGATCAAATATAGTAATTTAGTTAAGAACATAAAATTTATCTTGAGTATTAATTTTTAAAAAAAAATCATGTGAATAAAACTTAGAAATACTAATGGATTAGAATTCTTTCACTATCTCATCATTTTAAAACCGACTTTAATTAAAGACAAAATTAATTAATGAAAAAATATTATAAATTGAACTTTTATAATAAAGACCGACATATATTTGTAATTTGGACATTTTAATAAATACCAAAGAGATTATATTAGTTAGAAATAAAGACCAATATATTTTTAACGCATTTTCTTGAATGCACCTTCTCTTATTGATTGAGATTTATTAAAAATTAGTATTAAAACTCATGCATGGTATGAATAATAAATTAAGTAATTGAATAAAATAAATAAATAAAAACTTTAAAAAAATTTCCAACTGACATGTAACAATGACATGGCAGGACAATGTTAATAATATTATTAATTAAAAACAAAAATATAAATCACAATTTTATTTGTGACCTACTCATATTTAGTAGTTTTTAATAAATTTCATTGAATTTAAATATATTTTTGGTATTTGTAAGTTAATGTTTTTTATGTTAGATCTCTGTAAGTTTACTTCTCTAATTTTAGCTTTTTGTAAATCCATATTTTTTCAATTTTAGTCTTTGTAAGTTTTTTGTTCATTTTAGTCCTTCTAAGTTTGTATTTTTTTTTTAATTTTAGTCCCTTTAAGATTTTAACTTTTTTCATTTATAATCTCCATAAATTTTCACTTACATGAACCAAAAATAAAATAATTTAAACTAATTTACAAGAATAAAAAATATATTTAAGTTATTTCATTCAACACACTCTAGTTAGCAAAATATATATATATATATATATAAATTTATGTTAAATGACCTTTTTTATTCTTTCATCTTTTTTTAATTTAGCATTTTATCTTTTAAAAAGTTTACTTTAGTTCTTTATCTTATTTAATTATTTCATAATGGTCCTTCTATCAAGGTAGATGTAATGTCCTTAATAATATGAAATCATTGATGACTAAAGATTGCTAAAAAAAAATCTCTCTCTAAAATATCTTCATTTTAAAGATTGATACATGGTGATAATTTTTAACGGTCAATTATCTTTCTGCAAGCTTCGAACCAAGGACTTGAAGGTTGAGATTAATACTTTTAACCATCAAATTTTTCTCAGAATTTGGTTTAACTGCCAATTATAGTATTAAAACACCTAGAACCAAGAACATGCACAACCCATAGCAATGTTGCAACCACTCATAACCCAAAACATCTAGATATTCACATTCAAGAAGCACTTGATGGACACAAATTTATACATTCAGCATTAAACAATGCTAAAGAAAAGGAAAACCTACAACCAAGCAAAACAAATAATACCTCAAATCCTAGTTTTTCAAAAGATAGGAAGAAAATTTCATTGCAGCCATTGCAAAAAAACTATTTTTGCATAAAAACACCATAGCTAAAAAAATGCTAGATCTACAAAAATAGATCTAAAAAACACCGGCCAAACATATGCAATTAAACAAATGAGATGAAAATCACTTTATTTCTTATCATCTTTGTTGACTTTGATTCAATAAACCCCTAAATTGTTTGCCAAGCAAGGATGAAAATGAAGGGAAATGACTCTCATAGTGCATGGATACACTGATTACCATGTTGTCCTAGAGAGGCTTGACAACGTAAGGAGCAGAGGATGAAATCAGATAGAAGTAAATTTAGTGGTGCACGAACACACTAATTGTCATGTTGCCTTGTAGAGGTGCAACGACACATGGAGTGAAGAATGGTGAAGGAGAAGAGCTAGAAACTAAAGGGGGGTGAGGTTGGGGAAGCATGGGGTGGGGGCTTTTTGGGTTTGGGGAATGGCTATGGTTAGGGTTTGGTGAAGATGAAGCCTTGGGGTCTTGATATGAGAAAAAAATGGTGGAAGGTGTAAGAGAGAAAGAATGAAAAAAGTGGATGGAGAATGAAAAAATTATCATCCATGATAATGTTTAATCTAATAAAAGGACTATTTTGAATTTTTTAAATAATATAAAGAATTAAAGTAATTTTTTTTAAAAATAAAGTACAATATTAAAAAAAACAAAAAAAAAACTAAAATCATCATTCAGGTTTTATAAAATCAAAAGAGTAGAAAGTATAAGATTTTAAATTGTTATTAATTCTAATTTACAATACATGAATAAATTTACTGTCTTTCTTGTATTTTTATATTTCTTTTCTTGCTTCAACTTTCAAAAAATCATTTTCAAAGCTAAAAAAATATAAAGACACTCAAACACATCTTAAATAATTTTACTTGACCTTTGAAACTTTTACTTTATATTTTAATTTTAAAATACCTTCTGATAGAAAGAAAGTTAAAATAAAGTATTTTCAGTCAATAGAATTTTAATTAAAAAAAAATAAATTCATTTAATTCCATCTCATTTTTTCCATTTAAATCATTAATTACAAAAAAAAATCGCTGCTGAAATAAAATTCATTTAATATATTTTTTTTCTTCAAAAAACTTAAAGAGCAGCAGATAAGAACAAAAATCCAATTAAGATTTTTGTGAGAAAATAATTAAATAAAAGTGGAAGTTAGCTTCTCTTGTTGTAGTAAGTAGGAGTAGTAGTTAATACTTAATAATATGCAGCATCCATCCATCCATCCATGAGTTGAATCCCTTCTATACCATTTTATTTTTACCTATCAAACAATCATGTCTGAACTCCTTCTTCTGCTTCTCTCCGAGGTAACCGCCCCCACTTTCTAATGCAGATTTCCCTCTCTCTCTTTCCCTCTTTGTCTTTCAGATTCATCACCCTTTTTCTTTTTCCCTCTTCTGCATAAAATAAAAATAAAACACCATGAGCGTTCCTCCGCCGTATGCGGCGGCGATGTGGACGCCGTTCACGGCGGCACAGTGGCACGAGCTGGAGCACCAGGCCCTCATCTTCAAGTACCTCAAGGCGGGTCTCTCGGTTCCCCCTGACCTCCTTCTCCCCATTCGCAAGAGCCTCCAGTTGATGTCTCATCCATCTCGTAAGTAGTAATATTTATAATAAAAATAACATCTTTTTCGCTCGATTTTGTGTTCTGCAAGTGAAAGTTTGAGTTTTGAGTTTTGTTTTTCAGTGGGGTTTTATGGGAAGAAGATAGACCCTGAACCGGGTCGGTGCAGGAGAACCGATGGGAAAAAGTGGAGGTGTTCGAGGGATGCGCACCCTGACTCCAAGTACTGCGACCGCCATATGATACGGCGGCGTTACCGTTCAAGAAAGCCTGTGGAATCATCTCAAACTCACTCTTCTTCTTCTTCTTCTTCTTCTTCTTCTGCTACTGCTGCTTCTTCAAATTCAAATCCTGTTGCTGGTGGTGGTGGTGGTTCTGTTGCTAATGTTTCTGGAACTGCAACTGCTGCAAAAACCCTTCACACCCTTCCCTTGCACACCAATGGTGCAAGGGAAGGTTTCACTTTCACCCTTGGGAACAACACCAACACCACCCTCCCACACCTTCACATGAACCCCCTCACTCTTTCAGCTGACAATACCAAGAAAACTTACAGGTATGCAACTATGTATGCTTTTTGTCACACCCTTTCATTCATTCAGATTGAGCCCTTTTGTTAGAATTTCTCAATTGTTTATGCTTTTTTTAATCATGTATTAATAGTATCTGAAGGAATCATGTAATCCATGTAACCGACCTATCAGAAGAGGAATATGACTATTGTTGTTGTGTGAATAGAGGAGGTTATTTTTTATTTTTTGTTTTTAGTTGTGTTTTCGTATGATGCTTGCTACATTTGTCTTTAGGGGTGTTTGACTTTTGGGGTCGTGGCAATGATTGCTATAATTTTCTAGTGGGGTGTGTGGGTGTTATTTACCCCGCAACAGATGGTATATTATTGTGTTAGTGTTATACAGCAAACATGGTAGCTGTGATGTTAAGTTACCTAACATGTGGATCATTATGAGGGTGAGATTCTGGGAGTAAAGTGTAAGTCATCTACCTATAGTTTTTGAGTTAGACTTGTATTCTCTATTCAACTTGATTTGTGTGTTTTCAAAAGATGCAGTGCTGATGAGCTATCTTCCTAAATTCAACTCAGCATTTTTTTTTTCAAAATTTCCGGCGTGTTTAATGAATGCTTTGAAGCAATTTTCAACTTTGCTTCTTAGAAACAGCATGCAAGTTTGCCGTGTTTTGGGTTTGGGTTTCTGGATTGCATTTTGATTTTGTTTTTGCAAAATTTTTGGTGTGTTCAATGAATGCTGTGGAGCAATTTTCAACTTTGCCCCTTAGAAACAGCATGCAAGTTTTGGTTTGTGTTTCTGGATTGCATTTTGATTTTTTTTTTGCAATATTTTCGGTGTGTTCAGTGAATACTATGGAGCAATTTTCAACTCTGCCCCTTAGAAACAGCATGCAAATTTGCCATGTTTTGGTGTTGCGGTTCTGAATAGCATTTTGATTTTTTATTTATGCAAAATTTTCAGTGTTCAATGAATGCTATGAAGCAATTTTCAACTTTGCCCCTTAGAAACAGCATGCAAGTTCGCCATGTTTTGGGTTTGGGTTTGCATTTCTGGATTGCATTTAATTAGGTATTGGTTGCAGTTTAATGTTGAAAATTAATGAAGCTCTTGATTTTCTTGTGATCTGAATTGTCTGTCCTCTTGCTGTTCATCTGAGATCATGAGATAGGGCTCCAGGTTTACTTATTCAAGTATTTTGTATAAATGCTTTTCATGCTTGTTTCAAACATTTTGTGAGACAGGTAGGGCATGGTATGTTACCTTGTCAGAGTGTGAATGACGAGTATTAGTGTATGGTTTTATAAAATTGGAAATCAAGGACTTATCGATTATTGAATGTTAGCAAACTGAAATTATAGCGGGGCATTGATGTTAATGTGTGATGCAGTTAATGTAATCAAGGGAAGGTAGTTTCGTGCTGATAAAAAAAGTAAAGGTAGTTTCATATTGGTGGACCATGCATCCATATTGTGATGGATAGTTGATAGTTGTCGGGTGACATGGGATAGGTTTTTAAAAAAAATATTGAATATGGCTATTTTCTCTAATTGTCTGGTGATATGATTTTTCAATATTGGGTCATCAATGAGCAAATGGAATCTTTCATTTTCCTTCAATGTCTTCTCCATCTTCTTGTTCTTTGCGTTCTTGTTTTTCTTCCCTATTACTTTGAGTCTGAGATACATTTCTTATGTTTGCTTGTCATAGTTGTTTACTTTTTTGGGTGTGAATGGAAGCTAGTATTGATATTTGATACTGTGTTAATGACTACGACATGCACACACTGAAAGTGACATTTTTTATTTTGTAAAGTTAAAAAAAGTGTAGTGAAAGTGAGAGGGGAGGTAATAATTGGAGTTATATTTTGATCATTGAAGTAAGTGATTTGAGTCATTATAAGGAAATGGTGGGGTTTGAGGTAATCTGGATATTAACTTATTTTTATGACAATGGAAAAAGGGAGCATCTAAATTTCATCACACAGCGCGGGTAAGAACAGTTTTCTTCTGGACAGTACCTAAATTATTCACCTCAACAGATTCATGGGCAGAGAGGGGGGTTACTTTTTCAATTCAAGGCTGCGGTGACCCCAGCCCATTTGGATCCATTTGTGTAGCTTTTCATTTTTTTTCTTCAATATTTTTAAATTTTTTTGGTAATTTCCTATTATACATACTTGAAATAAATGGAGCATCATGATGTTTACTAAACACTCCATAGGTTTGGACTGAACTCAGAAGCAGATGAGCACAACGTCTTACAGAAAGATCTGGGAAGTGTGAGGTATCAAGGTTATGACTTTACCTCAGATGCCATGTGGTCTCAAATGTCTCACATTCCATCAAATACTGTTTCGGAATCAAGAAGTGGTTCTACTATGCTGGGCAACTGCTTCCAACATCAAACAATGCGAGATGCTGAGCTGTTGAACCTGGAAACGGCAAGGACCAAAGATCTTGTCTTTAGTGGCCAGTTAAGTTCAGCTGGGGGTTTGAAACAGGAATATCAGTCTCCCCAGTCTCTCTTCAGTGACTGGGACTGGAAGAAGGATTTAAGTTCCTCTGCCCTTGAGTATAAGCCTAACAAGGATTTTAACTGCAACCCAGATGCCAATGTTTGATTAAAATGGTTCTTTATAAGGCTTGGAAGGAGTATTTTTGTTTTGTGTCTTGACATGTCAGCATCCACCCGAAGGAAGCATTTTAATCAGGAACTGGTCCCCTACCCCTTTGTTTTTCCCCTAACCAATGAAATTACAAGTCCTCAGGCAGTTATAAATTTCCATCCATAGCTTTCAGATACCCGAGGCAGTTAATTTCGTGTTGTTCTCTTATATAAACTTAAAATACTTGAAGGAGTTATGCTTTCTTTAAATGTAAACCTGTAATATTTGACTGTGTTTTTGTTGTTCTTTGTTGTAATGTCATGTAGTTTGATTCTTGTCTCCTATGATTGTAGTTCCTTTGATTGTTAGACAGATTGTGCTATTTTCAGGCAACAAGCAAGATCACAAGTATGTTTAATTATTGTATGAATGATTGTGATTGACCAACATTCTTTAACATGGCATTTGAGAGGTGTGATCAATGTTTTGGATGTTGGACCGAGTCTAGTAGAGCCTTGGAACTAATGAGGGAAAGTGGAGAAGAGAGGGGGGCAAATAGTGGTTTTGCATTGGAATTTAGATGCTAAAATCGCAGTCAAGTGGTGCTTTCAACGCCACAGCCAACAGGGGTTATAAATGAGATGTGCAGTGGTTGTTGGCTTATTAATGTTTCAATTTGGAGTAGCATTTCGAGGTGGAAAGGCTGTGTTGGTGTTTCATAATGGTTTTTTTAACACATTCTTTTTTTTTTCACTCAAAATTCTTGCACTTTATTTCCATTTATTTTATTTTATTTTGCCAATGGAAGCCAAACGAGCACAGTTGGTCTTTCTTTGTCAGCCAGAAAAAAAAAACCGTGCCCCTTTAGTTTAAAAACTTTTTCTGTTTTTCTTTTTATATTTTTTTCTGTTTGATTTCTATTTTCAAAATTTGTTTAGTTTTTAAGAATTAAAAGATAAAAAAATTGTTTTCAAATGATATTAAGTGTTCTTCATGTTGACCTGATTTCTGGTTCTTTTAGGTGCAAAATAAAATGTGTGTTTGATTTCTATTTTCAAAAACTGTTTTTAGCTTTTGAAATCATGAATGTCCCCATCAAAAAGAAGGTAAGATATTTTACTTCTTGTCATGTCCTTTTTAGTACTCAGTTAAGTAGTCCTTTGAAGGATAGAGTTTGCTAAAGACATTTTGAAAGGTTTTGACTCATGACAATAAACATCACCAAAAAATGAAGGTGAATAATTGCCACGAGAATTTTGTTTTTATTTGTACAAACCTTTTTTGGGCTTTTTTTGGGGTGATTAAATTCTTTGGGTGATCTGATTCTAAGCATGATTAAGAAACTTAATCTCCATTGCTTTTTTACTTAGGATTGCTTGGGTCGAATACATATCCTGTATTTCGGATAAATCTATGCAATCCAATATCCAGACCTCACACACCTTTGAGCTAAGACATCAGAATTAGAGGATGAAAAAATAGCTCCCAGGGTGAAATTTCTTTATAAAAAGATTTTAAAATAAAAAAGAGAAAGAAATCAAATCATATGAAAAAGAATATCAACCACATTTTTGGGTTACTACGCCATTCTTGCTACTGATACATATTGCTCGAAGTTTCCTACTCATACATATTGCTCGAAGTTGTGTGTGATGTTGTCAGCGTTGAACCATTTCACCAGCCCATGAGTCCCATGGCTCCAAAAACAAAATAAAAAAAAATACTGTAATTATAGACTCCATGCACAAGAAAGAAAATATAAGAGAAACATGATAAGTTTACTGTTTTTGGTTTTTAAAATATTTATTTTGAAAATATTTTTCAAAATTTAATAAATTTTAAGTGAGAACTCACTATTTCACTAAATGAAGGTTTGAACTCTAATTTTCCTAATTTCTCATCATCAACTCCTCCACTCTTTTTCATATCACAACACCACCACGTAAAGTGTATTCAGATCCTACAGCTGTAAAAATATTCACAAGTGAGAAAGATAATTATCCGCATATTGAAATTGGATACGAAACAGATACATGCACACACACGCACACACATTTTTAATTTAATGAAAATTATATTATTTTATCTATTCAATTAAAGTTCACACATTTTTAATTTAATGAAAATTATATTATTTTATTTATTCAATTAAATTTATTTTTATCTTCTATTGGTCGTTTTAGTTATTATTTTTTATAAATTAATGAAAATTATATTATTTTATTTATTCAATTAAAGTTGTTTTATCTTCTATTAGTAGTTTTAATTATTGTTTTTTTATTGTCTAATCCTTAGTTTTCTTGTCCTGTTCTAATTTCTATTAGCATTAGTGGGTCAAAGACATAAATAGACTTAGGAGATAGGTGTTTTTAAAAATATGGAGAAGTTGATTATAATGATGAAGTCAAATATCCTATTTTTTTTTTAATATATAACATAATTTTAAGCTAATTAATTTCAATATGACATGTTTTAAAGAATATTATCACCACATAATATTTATGTTTAATTAGAATTTTTATTAAATGATTAGAGCATTAATTTTAAGAATTGTTTTGTTGAATGATCATTTTTATAATGTTATTTATTTATGATTTGAGTTTGGACCCATCAATGTTATGTTTAATTGTTTTTAATATTATCTTTAGATGATTTTAATGTTATATTTTTCTAAATTTAAAAAATATTTTTAATTTACTTGTAGTAATTATTTTTTATTAATATATTAATTTTGTACATTATCAGAATGAAAGATTATAAAATCCTACCCATGTTTATTTCAAGCCGTGATGATGGGGCTACCCACGCACTCAAGGCTATGCACTCCTCTCCACCATATCTGCTATTCATATATACGACTATGCAATTTCAAGTATACAACATGTGCAATCACCTTTTCTTCCTTCTCTTAATTTTCTTTAATTTTTCTCTTTTTCTAATTTTTTCATCAATTTCCATAATTGCTCATCAATTCATTATATTATTTATTCCCTCAGAATAAACAATTCGGTGAGGAAGTAAGACCAAGAGATAGAAAGAAGAAGAACCACATTTCCTTAAAATTCACCATAATATCATTGTCTTCAAGTTCCCTAATTGTTTTGTCACTAATTGTGTTTTTTTTTCTTCCTGTCATTGTGTGTTTTTGTTCTTATCATAATTGTTTTCTATTTTTATTTCCAACTTTTTACTTTCATTTAATCTCAGCCACATATCTGATCGGACGGTCCTTCTTCACCCCTAACTGAGTTTATGATTTAGGTGGTTTGAATTTAAAACTTAATACTCAAAATTGGAAAATGAAAACAGTAAAACACTTAAAATTAAAATTATTAATCTAACAATTATGATAAATAGAGCTTAATTTTACCTTATTTCTCTAAACACATTTTTATTTTGGCATTAACATTAAAAAATCTCATTCAGCTCTTTTATTTTTCGTTTTTTCCCCCTTTTTTTTAATTGGTGTTTGTCCACGATGTCTATAGAGTGAAGCACTAAAACCAGTGTTGCCTTGAATATGGGAGTGTTGTTTCAATGGATCTGCAGGGGTTCCAAATCAATTCAACTTTGGGGACCCCTTTATGCTTTTTTTTTTTTCCTTCTAAAACAAAGTGCTCAATAGTCAAGAGTCTATGTGTGTAAAAAGAATATTTTTAAATAAAGAAGTTATGCAAAAAAAAAATTTTGTTTGATTATAAAAAAAGTATTTTTTTAGAGGGAGTTTTTCTTCTTTTAGAGATAGTTACACTTAAAACAATATATATATGGACAAAAATAAGTAGTTAAACATATTTTTATTTAGTGTCCCGATAAGAAAATCTCACATAAAACACAAAAAATCCACTGAAGGTTTGTTGAATCATAGAATGTTAAAGAAACAATAATGTTAAAGAATCGCATATTTGATCTTTTCTGTTGTTCTGTTGAAAAAAAAAATAGAATGTTAAAGAAAGAAGAAAATGAGAAAAATCACATATTTGATTGTTCTGTTGAAAAAAAAAATAATAATAAGGAGACCTAAGAAAAGATTACACTAAAACATAACGAGGAACTGAATTCCAATAACATCACTAAACAACACTGGACTCAGAAACTGAGCTTGTTGCTGAAAAAACATGAATTCATCTTCCATATTGCACGCAAAATCCACCAAACTGAGGTGTGAATGAGAACATGCAAGGACTCCACTCTCAGAGTCAAAGTAAAATACAGAATTGCAATATCACTTTCTCTAGGCAATGCTAAAAGACAAGAGCAACCTCAACATATATATTTCTACCAAAGATGAAATATAATAACTGATAGGTGTTAAAGGCCAATTAAGCAGCATCAATCTTAAAATTACCACAGAAGTTACATTCCAGAACATTAGATGGCACATCATCTTTTGGAGGCAGAGGAGCCATAGTTCCCGCACAATTCTTCCTCTCACAAACATACTTGCTAAGAAACCGCACGTGTGGAAGGTCACTGTTGTTTTCTTCACCATCCCAATTAGCTTCAATCTTGCACCTATCACATCCACAAGTAAACCCATAATCCTCCATCAAGATCCTTTTCCTTGTACAATAGTCCCTACCAATCCTGAAATAGCTGATGCAAACCTCTTTCCCCTCATCAACATCCTCAATCAACCTAATAACAATGTCAGTACTGTTGTGTTCATAATCATCATTAGTACTGTCCACATAGTCAAACCTGCATGCATTGGGAACACAGTCATGGTTGAAGAACGTGGCTTTGGGGTAAATAGCATAAGCCTTAATAGATCTCTGAGGGCCATCAGGGGAATAAGGGTCCATTAAGCCAAAGGAGTTGAGTCTGTCCTTTGCAAGAAGTTGTGCAATGAGATCCACAGAGAGTTGAGCCTGAGGTGGGAAAAGTGGTGAGATTAGCGAGTGAAGAAAGTTAGCAGCATCAAGAATAGCATCATCTGGGGTGCCATGAAGAGAAAGAAAAGTGTCTAGCTCAGAAGGGGTGTGATTGTGAAGGAAGAGCTTGTGAGAAGCAACAATTAAACGGGCTTGGACTTGGCGTTCTTGGGGGTGTTGTTGAAGAAGTGTTGAATTGGGGTGTTGTTGAAGAGACATGAGTGCTTTGCATACCCAAGTGGAGTGTGAGGATTTGAGTGCAAGGGAGAAGCACTTCTGGGAACAAAAACTGTGGTTTGAGCAAGAAGGGCACGTGACAGTAGTACTATTGTGAGTGAGAGGTAAGATTCTGAAACAATGGTCACAGTAAGTGTAAGGTGAAGAAGAGGGTGTGAGGAGAGGAGAAGCTGAGTAGAGAATGAGAGGGGATTCAGTGAGGACTATTTGACCTGCTTTTAGAGGCTGTGATGCAACAAGACCTCTTCCTTTGCCAGGTATTTGTTCCATCCTCAAAAGAGAGCTTGAAGCAGCCATGACTATGAGCATGGAAAAAAAATACACAAATTAAACAAACCTACACTGCTGAAGTAGTGAGTGACAGCTTGCAAATGATACTTCTCTTGTCATTTTTATAAGAAACAAATGATCCTATTATTATTTATTTCTTAACAAAAGGAGTAGTAGTATTAACTTAATATGGTTCAATTAGTGATCTTAATGCCATCCATTTCTGTTTTCAAAACTATGGCATTGACTGTTAAATATAATTATTAAGTGAAGTGCTGAAGTATTATTATTCTTAAAAGAAAAGAGTACAGTGATGAAGTAGTGATAGGTCGCAAATGTGCAGGCTGTGAAAGAAGAGAATAGAGAAACCAGCAACCCGGACATTTTTAATTGAATTTAGAAAAAGAATAATATAAAAACAGGTTAGATTAATTTGAGATAATTCAAATTTAAAATTTCTATAAATGAACGAATACTAATGTGTGTTATTTTAAAAATAAGCTTTGATTTATTATATAAAATGGATTTTTATATTGTTTTCTTCTGTACCGTTTAATTATTTATTCATCCATCTTTCACGAGGGTTTTTCTTAAATATTTTAACGCACACGGGAATGGATACCCAAGGTACCATTATTGCAAACGCCAAGGGACCATTATTGCTTTTTTCTTTCAATTTCAAGGAGAACGATCAAGTCGTGTCAATAAGTCGATCAATTAGGTATAACGCCACCATGTACGAAATAGGAGTATAATTGACCCAAAATAATTTAAATAGTTTGAGTTAAGAATTTTTTTTTATTTGGATATGATCAAATCAAATAAATTTAGAGTTTTAAGTTGGATTATAAATTTTAATATATGCACTTATTAACTTTATCCGTTTATATGTTAATTTGTATTAAATCATTATAATTAGTATTGTTATTATTATTAATATATGTAATATATAATATATAAGTAATTGGTTCAAATTTGTTGTAACAAATCTAGTTGAAAAACAATTATTTTGTTTTTTAATTTGTTTCAAATTATTTGAGTTTTACTTAAAATTTGAGTTGTATTAGCCGTTTGACTATTTAAAAATATTGGGATTTTCAAAATGTAATAGTTTTAGTTTTTGAATTTTTTAGACTTTGTGAGTGTAATATTTGTTTATTATGTTTTAATTTTAAAATCATGTTTAATATAGTATGTTAGTTTATGTGATAATGATGATAAATTGATAATAATGAGATTTCTCCTCTAATATTGTCTTTCACTTATTAACTATATGTAATAATTAAGTAATGTATCAAGATATTTCATTTAATAAAAATATTAGCTAATAAAAGGTATTTCATTGTAAAAATTATTGGATAAAGTTAAATATTTTGACAAATAGATTGATTTTGATTGAGTTTTATTTTTTTTCTTGAAAGAATCAATCCGAATCAACATATTTAAATTTGATTGAGTTAGATCACAAATCTAACTAAATCCAATTTAAATCAACACTTGTACACTCCTAACACAAATTTTTGTAAACAAGTTTAATTATTATTCTATGAACACCCATAATATATTGTTATAACTTAACGATAGATTTTAAGCTCAGAAATTTTTTACTATTTATAATAGTCTTAATTCATTTGAATAATATTATCTCCAATAAAAAATATACTTATAATCTATAAAAAAAATCTACAATTTATTGTTTCTTAAAAAGATGCTTACAAGACTCTTTTTTTTTTCTTTCATAAGTTTCACATTTCACATCACGAGCAACTTCTGTCGTGATTGCTTATCTGAGTTTCTCATAAATGAACTTACAACTAAATTTATAGTCTCGAACAATTTGAATTTAATATTTATTATATTTATCTGCACATGTAAGTAAATATTAATTAAGAAATTTAACCATGTTATTTTATTTATGATATATATGAAATAATGCAACTTAGTTTATTTAACATATAAAAGGTCTTTTAAATTGTATAATATGTATGATTTTGATTAATTATTTAAAGTATATAAAATTTAATATACTACAATTAAATTTATAAAATAAAAATTCAATGGTAAATAAATAATGATTAAACTAAATTGTTGATACATAAATAAATTATAGAATAATATTTTGAAATTTTTTAATAATTACTAATAATGTATATATTAATTTTAAAGTATATAATTGAGATATTAAATAATTTAAAATGAATATAAAAAATTGACAAATATATTCATTTCTAATATTTTTGAATTGAATGATATAAATTTGAAGATAAAATCATTTTAAGTTTAAACACAATACGGCGGCGTCTGGAGACAAGAAGACGCAGATTAGTGCGTATCTAAAAGGGAGCAAATATTGGAAGTAGGGGAAACCAGATATGATATCCTTCACAACACAACCTTATCCTTTCCAATTGCTAAGTTAACTCTCATCAATATCTCATTCCTATTCCTATGTCTTAAGTCTTAGGATTATTTTCTTTTCTACTCAAAACAAAACATGTCTCACACCCCACCCAGCTAATCTCCCCCTTCAACACAACAACATAATGGTTGCAACTGCCGCCACATTTTTCAATCCACTATTTCTTCACACGGTTCTCTCTCTACTCTACTTTTCATTTTATTTATTTAAGAATTGTGATCTTAAGAACTTTAGAAGATATTCACTCTATTAATCATGGTCATCTGTTTGAGAAAGAAATTTCTTTCAGCTAAAAGAATTATTGCTAATTTGTCACCAATTGGATTTTCTTTCTACCTCACTTTTTAATGTAGGACAAAAGTTCTTCTGTTCATAACTTTAGAATTAATTATAAAATCTTGTCTAATTTCGTGTGAACGATTCTGATTGCTAAATTATTTAGTGCAGCATGGTAGGGTTAACATATGGGCACTAAGCAGGATTAGCTACTTAAGTGGAAATGTGAAGTCTAGGTTCCCTATTTATAGATCAGAAATTCATCATCAGGTTCATTACTTTTCACACCTTGCACCTATATGTGCAACCTTTAAGGAACCCAAGGGGTTTGGTCCTACCCCAAAGAAAAAGAAGAAGAGCAAGAAGATGAGAAGGGATTATGAAGAAGAAGATGATGAAGAAGAAGAGGAGGAAGAAGAACCAGACAGGGGAGTTATTCCTGAAGTAGTGACCAACAGAATGATGAGCAGAATGGCAGTGTCTGTAGGAATTCCACTGGGTATTGGGCTTTTGTTTTTCCCATTTTTCTACTATCTCAAGGTTGGGTTGAAGATTGATGTGCCCACTTGGGTGCCATTCATTGTGTCCTTCTTTTTCTTTGGGTCTGCTCTGTTGGGTGTGAGTTATGGGATTGTGTCCTCCAGCTGGGACCCACTGAGGGAAGGGTCCTTCTGGGGTTGGACTGAGGCCCAAAAGAATTGGCCTGTTTTTTGGCAGTCCCTTAGAGGTGGTGAATCTAGGAAGAATTAGCCCATTCTTTCTTTAGCCCTTTAAATGTTTGACCCTTTTGTTTCAATGCATATTGTATCTGGCCAGCACTCTTGGAGGTTGTTTGGTATGAGTTATAAAACATCTCTAAAATTCTCTTCTCTCTTGTTTGGTAATTGTGGCGAAAACTAGATTATAATAGATTCTTTATATTACGAAGGAAATAAATAATTAAACAAAATTTTGGAGACTATGACTAAAAGTTAGTCATAGATTATGCTTCTTCTTTTTTTTGCATTTTTAATCTTTGTATTTCAGTATACGTATGATTTTGATTCCGTGGCTAGTTTTGATTGCTCATGTTTAGTTTTAATAGTTTCTTAGTAATTCAAATTAAGTTTATTACTTAAAATTTTACATGATAATTAACAGAAATGTAATATATAGGTGTAATCTATCACTGATTTTTATAGATTTGTGAATGAAAAATATATAAAATAATTAAGTGAAAATAATAAAGTTTTTGTTTATTATTTTTATGTAAATATTTATGTATTTTTCTAAGTTAATGATACGTCAAACTTTTGTTAAATTTCTATTAATCATTAGATTTAATTTTAAGGTGATGATCCAATTTAGTTTGAACAATTAGAAAACTAAAGAGATTAAATGTGAGCAATTGAAATTAAGGAATGCAAAATTGCTTGAAGTGAAAGATAAATGTGATCTTAAAAAAAAAAGTTCAAGCCTATCATAATATTGTCTAGGCTTGATTGCTGGGATCAATCATTCATAGTTGATCCAACCTTAACTGATGTTGAAGATACGGGTGATCATAGCCCAAAAGTGTGTGCTTATTAACGACAATGAAAATAAAGAAATAAACGACAGAAAAAAAATGAAAATATAGAATTAATGAATGAACTAAAATAGAACAATAACAGAAACCAGAGCCTTTTTTTTTTTTTTTTTTGTCTCAAGCACATAAGAATCATACTATAAATCAATCGTGACCATGCGGAAGAAATTCCCATAAAGGGTCCAAACTCCAAATTTCAAGAGAGGCTCCATTGTGCCACTCCTTACATGGTCTGACAATTTACGTTGCCACAGACTCACAATTAAAATTGTGCCTTATTTTATCAGTTAAAAGATATATTATATAGTTTATATCATAAAAAATCCTATTGCAAGATTTATATACAAGAACAAGCAATAGCTGAGTTTATCCATTGAGTTATTACTTGTAGATAGTCAAAGCCATATCTCCTAGTCAATTTCTACCGAAGCATGCTCAATATTTTAATCAATCAAATGGGAAATAAAAGTTTGCTTTACTGTATCATCAGTTGGAACTTATTCAAGCGATTGATGACCAATCAGTGCATGGTGGAGTGGAAAACACGTGCAATTCTACACCTGAACTTACATTGACTCATCATGTCTTTATGTTGCACAGGCAGGTGCAACTATTATGTCCTTTTCCTTCACAGTAAAGTAGGGCACACACAACACAAGATATGCAAATACAAAATATTAATTCAGAACTTAGCAGTTAGCACGTACCTTTGCGAATCAATCAAATTGCTGTAACATACGAATTTGCAGCTAGCAACTCCGTTTTCTTTTCTTTAAAGGGTTTGGTATACATGGACAGTTTTACATCTTGTCTCTGTAAAGAGGACCAACATGAAAAAGAAAGTGGTTTATTGAACATTTTCCTCTTTGTAGATCAGAAGAGAATAGTTCAGCCACATTTTTATCTTTTTCTTGTGACCCTTTTTTTCTTTTCTAATTTTTCATCCTTTACAGAAAATCCTATCCTGATATGTAGAATCAAAATAAGCTACTAACAAATGTGTGGATTAACTAGCGTAAAGTTATTTAAATTTAAATAAATATACAACAATATTAAATATTCTAATAAAGATATTTATGTTTATAATAATCTCACTTCCTCAAATAAAATTGTGTCAATTGAAGAATTGATGTGTTCTCTACCCTAGAAGAATCAAGACAAGCTGAATATTCAGATTGCCCCTATTTAATTTAATTGCGTCCTTACCTCCACCACAAAACAAATCAACAAATGCATTTGTCCTCTGCATCTAATCAAACCTCTTTCCTTTCTTTCCCTATCATCAAATCATGAAAACTCGAATCATGCTATAGGCTAATATATTCTCCTCCTTTTATAAAATCAATCTACAAACTTCTAATGATATTAAAACCTATCATATCTTAATAAGACTCTTTATTCCTTAATCATTACAGGGGTTACTTTAAGAATAAGGCAAATCCTCCCAACTTGGCCCTTGCTTTCATGTACTACTTTATAGGAGGCCACATAGATAAGACTACACATAAGACCTAGGAATCCACATTTTGGCAAAACCCCAAGATTCTTTGGTTTGAATTTGCATCATCATGCATATGAAAACTGAGTTAGAAAGAAGTTGCATACTGCAGCTAGCTGCTTGAGCATGTATACATGTATAAATAAGACGCGTACGGGTTAGGTTTAAAGCTTCAATAAACAGTATTTGCACGAGACAGCGCACTTGTGTCTCTTCTTTTAACAAATGGTATAAGTAATGTTTTTAATCTGAAACAAGAAATCAAAAGAATCATATAAAAAACCAAAGTTATCAGAGCTAAAACATTGGAAATGGGGAAAGAAAATACTTGGGGATTGAGTTATGTAGATTTTGCTTTGAGGGGGAGGGGACTACCGAACCAAGAGCTTTATGATCACCTTTTATAGTACAATATTATTATATATCTATCAACTACTGCCTGTTCTTACTCACTAGAAAAAAAAAAAAAACAGAACATTCCTAACGTTAAAAAGTGGCATAATCTCCACCATGTTTTCATGTCCTCTCAACCTTTCATGGGATTTTTGAACTTGACTTTTGACAAGCTTGATGAAACGTATAGATTCTATGGTTTTTAATGTTATTACAATATTTGGATCCATTAGACTTGTACGTGTCCTCTGGACAAATGGAATTAGTATTATATAGCATGGGTGCATGAGTTGACAGTTTTGATATATAAAAAATAAAACCTAAAGGGTTCATCATATAAAACTAAAAAGACCCTCAAAGTGGATAATTGTCAAATAAAAAAATGTTTCATAGTTATTAATTAAAATTATAGATAGATGATAATCTGAATTCTGAAACTATCTAATAACCTCTCCTTAAAGTTCAGAAGACAGGTGGAAAAGAAAAGATAAAACTAAGATTTCATTTTTACTGCCTGCAAATAAGTAACAGAAAACAATTGTATATTATAAGTTAACAATTGTGTTTTTCTCTTTATAAACACAGAAGATAAAGAGAGGTGAACAAAACAACAAAGAGCTAATTAAAGTGTCGGATATATTTAAATTGAATTCTCTTCAAAACCAAAACCAATAACATATAAGGGAGGGAAGAAGGGGATTGCTTTGAACCTTGACTATATATGCTTTCTTCATTAACAAGATCCGGTAAAAACTTCTTTAGCTAAAGCATGCATGCATGGCCCCGCAGATGGTGACACATGGAATAACCATTCTAAGGCTCATCAGAAAGAGAAGAGCGAGAGAGAGAGAGAGATAACCCTCTTACACTAAGTAACAAAAGAAATATTGTGGCTTGCTGACAGCATAGAGAAAAATACAAAAAGAGATTTTGTAGAAGTTTTATATTTGGGGGGTAGTTTGGTTGTCCATCAATTCCAAGCATTCTTTGCTTAAAGAGAGAGTTAGCCCCAAGAATAAAGCAAAGGACAAAAAATAAAAATAAAATAAGTGATGAGTTAAGTTAAGGGTAAAGCACATTATCACTTACCTAGAGTGCAAATTTTGCGGCTGACAACCTGCAATAGCCAGTATCACACTCTCCTTTCCCAGGCCAAAAAGTAACATTAGTTACCGGCCATAGCCGGTAGCAAGTGCTGTTGTGTCTGGTTGCCGTACATATTACTCTAATTGTGTGGTTGGTTTGGGTTACACACTCTCTGTGAATGCTTTAATAATTATTAGTCAGGGAAAGGAAGCAACATAATAGCAAAACCAGAACAGCACAGTGCATATGAATATAAATCTGTTAAGTTTAACAGGAGAAATAATTTTGCAAGAAAAGAAAACATTACATTTTGAAATCTTTCCCTCATTTGATAATGCCAAAGTATAAAAGGGAAATAAGAAAGAAAATATGAGAGTTCCACCTAAAAAGTGTTTCTTTCCAAATTAGAAACAAAAAGAAAGATTTTTTTTTTTTTATCAATCTAAGAAACATAAAAGTTTGTGTATGTCACATGTCATTTTTTATTTATTTAAAGTGTTTATATAACTTTATACACATATTACATCACATCTCATTTTTCTTATGCAACTAAATATATCTTGTACACATGTAAAAAGAGATTGTTTTTGAATTTAAGCTCATGACTAATGGGTCATTGAGACATAACTTTACAGTTATGTTGAGGTAATTAATTAAACAAGAAGAAATAAAATCAAATTTCTCTCTTTTTATTGTCTAATCTACCAAAAATCTTAAATAATTACTTTTTTTTCTCAATCAAACATAATTATATTAAAAAAAATGTTATGAAACCATTTGACAAGATTGAAAATCTTCCTTCAATTCCAATTATGATTTTGATTCTCTCACCCAGCCAAATGGGAAATTGCACTTAAACTCGTGCAACCTGATTGGACCAAACGGTTCAGTAACCTACCCTTCATCAATCTCATCCTTCTTTTCTCATTATTTTTTCCTTTTTATTTTAGTTGTAGAATCCCATGTAACATTCACCGGCCCAAAAAAGCATAGTTAGGTACAATTCTAGTTCAGCAAATGACAGACAGAATAGCGAAATGTCGTATTTTGAGCAGAGTATTTTCCAACAGTGCAGGAACTTTTGTCTCTTTTGAGATGCCTTTTTTTTTTCCTCCGTTTTATTTGGCTAAGAGCGATGCGAGATATTAAGTATGTGTTTGTTTTTTCGTTAAATACATGTCCAACGGACATTTAAGTTGTTATTTCTCACAAAATGACGCAACAGAATCCATGCCCATAGAATAAAACAGTAAAACAAACATAGCCGAAGTTATCGAATTAATATATGACAATAACGGTGAAGGATTGAGTGTATTTATGTTTAATTCTTGTGTATAAATTATGAATTCGAATGTAAGAGGAAAAATCACACTAAACTAATCTACTTTGTAGTTTGAATTCTAGTAAACCTAAAATAACGGACTAATTTAAATATAATGGTTAAGTAGATGCATTTTAAATATTATAAGAAATGAGTTGTGTATAACCGACCTTACATAAAAATTAATTATGATCAATTTTGGTTTGATTGGTCCAATCAACCTTGTTAAAGGAGACTGATCAATGGAATTGCGTCTATATAAGTTCAGCTCTCAGAATTGAATATATATATATATATACACACACACGTTTTCATGCTTTGTTATGCTAGAGTCTATCTAAAAATCTATCATCATAACTAGTAGCATCATCTTTCAATTTTGACAAGTATGAATTGGCAAAGCACTATTGCTACTCTATATCTCTTTCGATCGAACAAGCTTAATGCATGAGGTTTTTTGTCAAAGAAAATTGAGGCATTGATGAAGACAGTGATGAACTTTTTATGAAAAGGATGATCACAAAAAAGCACAAAAACTCATCTAAGTTTAGAATAATCCGATCGCTAGTGATCTAGCTAGGTTTGAAAGTACGTTGTTACTAGTTAGTTTAGCATGGCAAAAAATTGTTGCACATGCAACCCTTTAAAGTTCAAACGTACGCTTAACATGGAAGGCAACGTTATTCTTTCTCTATTGATTCTCCTTGCATCTTATTCTTAACTTTATAAGAAAACAATCAATACTGATCGATTAAGTTTTCAAACCATTAAATGCTTTTTCACTTATTGAACGCTCATTCATTATTAGGGTATATTTAAGTTGTTTTTCAATTTTTCAGAAAATTATATATTTTTTTAAATAAATTGTTTTAACACGTCTCTAGCCCCATACGTGCGGTGGATGAATATTTAATACCAGAGAACATATCTCTAATTTGTTTTTTCTTTTAATAAAACACTTATAGTATTAAGAAAATTAATTACATATAACATATATACATTTTTAAAAGATTACATGGCCCTCTTAGGATTGAATCTTAAATATCATAACTAGTTTCATACTTATGGACGATGGAATGTGCCATATTCTCCTCAAACAACTGAGCCATAATCCATACAGGAAAAATCAAGGGAAGTACATTTGAAACATGACGGAGTTAATAGCTAGACTATTATTGAATGTGTATTCCAAAATTATGTAGCTTGTGGCAGGATGCTTTTGCTGAAAAACTTACAACATTATGAATAGGGGTGGGAATAGGCTAGACCGGCCTACAGGAGCCTACGACCTGACCTATATAAAGTCTGGCTTGACCTATTTAATTAAAAGGCTAGGCTCAGGCTTTTTTAAAAGCCTATTAAATTAAATAGGTCAGGCTTAAGCTTATTAAAAAGCCTTATAAGCCTGATAGGCCGGCCTATATATATATATATATATATATATATATATATATATATATATATATATATATATATATATATATATATATATATATTATTTTTTGGATACAATTAATATTATTTTTTAAAAAAACTAGCAGATTCCATTCCTATAATTAAGTAAAATTTTAATTACAAGGTGTGAGTTTCTTTATATTTCTCATTATTTTTATTAGTTTTCTTATTTCTGTTAATAATTCATTTTTCTATTCCTATTAGGTTTCTTTTTTCTTTTATTACGTTACTATATTCTAGAGCAAATAAAAATTATATCCTATCGTATCCTACGTTCCTATACAAAAATCATATCTTATCATATCCTATTACGTTCCTATACAAAAATCATATCTTATTATATCATATTACGTTCATATACAAAAATCAATCATATCCTATCATATCTTATCTTATGGTGAATATGGAGGAGCTAATGATGAAATGACGTTACTATTAATTTTATTGGTAGATATTTTATGCATTGATTCTGTTCAAATAGAATGGAGATGTAGGCTTTATTTTTTTGTTGTAATAATTAATATGTTGGTTTGCTAGACTTGGATGATACTACCTCAAGTATGAGGTTTTCTTTTGTTTTAGATTATTTTATATCATTTGGTGATTTCTGTTTATATTATTAATATATTTTTAGGACTACCAACTAAATTAACGTTAGATTAAAAATTAAGGAAAATTATATATTAAGGCCTTGTTTAGCCTATTATAGGAGGTGTGTTATTTTTTTTGGTAAAAACAACTAGGAATATTAAAGATTTAATGTGAAGAAGATTTTTAAATAGGCTACCAGGCCAGGCTAGGCTTTTAAAAAGGCCAGGTCGAGCCAAAATAAAAGCCTTTGATAGGCTATAGGCCAGGCTCAGGCTTCAAAAATTAATCGTAGGCTAGGCTCAGGCCTTTTAAAGCCTGGTCTGGCCTATTCCCACCCCTAATTATGAAGAATAAATTGTCGAGAATATGAAAATTGAATAGAGGATATGATATCATGGACATGGATACTGATTTTACAAATATTTAGAGTCTGGAATTTGTCTCTTCAAATCCAAAAGGTAGTTTGTGCCTTAGTCTGGATTAGATTTACAGGTTTAAATATAGTCTACTATATGATGAGAGTTTTATGGCAGCAATAACGCTATACGTTGTAGGGGTGTTCCAAAAAGTTGAATTAAACTGAACTACGCCAGAACTGAATTGAACAAATAAATAAGCTTTGCCATCAATAAGGGATAAATTTGATAGTAGCTCTCTAGTCTTATTTATAAGAAATAAATGAGAATATAAAATATGATATCACTTTTTTTTATAAATAGGATCAGAAATAATATTATATAGGTTTAATTGTAAATTCTATCACTCAATTTTTATTATTTTGTAAATTTTATCTCCTAAGTTATACTTTCATAAATTATATCATTCTAGTTTTTAATGTTTATGTATTTTATCATCGTTATCATATCACAAAAAAAATTAAAGATAAAATAAAATGATGTCATTTTTTTTATCAACTTAGTGGTAAATACACAAAAATTGATAAATTTGAATGATAAAATTTGTAAAGAGTTAAAAGTTAAATGCTAAAACTTGCCAAAAAAAACTTAAGTGATATAATTCATAAAATTATGAAAATTAAATAATAAAATTCACCAAAATAAAATTTGAGTGATAAAATTTAAAAAATAATAAAAATTTGGCAATAAAATTTACACTTAAGCCTATTATATATTGTACAAAACTAACATTTGACTAAAGTGAAGATTGCATCTTTTGTCGCCATGTTAGAAGCTAGCATTCAACATCTCAAGATTAAGCTTGACATGGATATTAAACAAGTGGAATCCAATTGCTTTAAATTCAATTATAAACCCCATGACAAGCTTGGTTTTAGTCTCTTAATTATTTACATTTTTGGTTTTAGTTTCCTATCTGCATTTTTTACTTTAGGTTAGTCCTTTCAATTTAAAAAGTTTTACTTTTGATAATTTAAAATGTCTCAATTAGTAGAGTTTATTTTATGTGACATTTATGACATTGTACACATGTCACTAAGTTGATCAAATTAGTGTGATTCAATTTGTTCTACCAAAGGCACAAAATCAAAGTGAACTTCTTTAAACTTAAAAGATTCAATTGAAACAAAAATATAAATAAGAGATCAAAATTCTATTTTAACTTTTTATTTAACCTTCATATTTTTGTAATTATTAAAAACAAATTTATGATTTCATTTTTTATCGTATGAGACCATGTGTATCTTTTTGCATAATATCATATATAGTGAGTGACAATGCTCTCATTTCCAAACTTGTCAAATAATTAATAGAAATACAACAAAAATTAGACATGAAATTGCATTTTATATATATATATATATAGATAGATAGATATATATATATAGATAGATAGATGAAATTAAAACAGAAAATATACAATAGATTTTTTTAATAATTGTTTAAACTTTATATTATTAATTTATACAAATTATCGTCAAGTCACAATATTTTTAGGAAACACATCTTTAAGTTAAATAATTCCCCCCAAGTTGGCTTCCCATAATTGATTGTAAAAGTTAGGCTTTAATTGTATTTCCTTTTTTTTATTCTACATTGGTGTGTGACATTAGTGTCTTTGCTTGTGACTAATTTCTACAATCAGAAAGACCACGTTCAAGTTAATGAATTTTTACCTCCTTATCATATGTTTTTAATTATAACATTTAAATTTGAGATCTTATTCAAATAAGCCTAATTCACCAACTCATTGATTTGCTTATGATCTTTAATTTAAATTTATATTCTCTTTAATTATTATACATTTAAAACAAATACTTGATTTTACAAATTAAAAATTGTCCTTAAAAAATTAGAAATTATACAAATTAAACGTGTTAATCAATTACTTCCAAAAAAGCTAAAATTAGATATAAAATTTAAATTTGATAATTAAATTATAATTAAAGCTACATTTAAAGTTCTAAAGAGTACAACCTGGATGGGAAACTTCCAAAAATTCAAACCTGTCAAACCCCCTAATATCCTGAGCAAATCCCAGCCATCCATTTCCATTCAAAACACATCAAACCCAACCACAACACGCCACGTAGCATAATCTTACAAAAAAGTTCCACATTCCACCATTGGATCAAAACCCAGACCAGACATGTAGGCCACAAACGTTCTTTCTCTCTCTCTCTCTCACTCAAAAACATTTTCTGTCAAACTTAAGGCCCAAACCTGATGATACCGTCACCCCCCCAAACACACTCTCCCCTTCAAATATAAATACGACAACCTCAAAAACCGTTTCATTTTCTCGCTTCAAAATATCGTAACCCCCACACACCTCTTTGTTTCTTCTCTTCCTCTGCATTTTCCAGCATTTTCACCTCACACTTGTACTTGAATAATTTTCTCTTCGTGTCACTCTCATTGGCGCGTGTCAGTGTTTTCTTTCATGGCATCATTTTAGTAGCGTTTCACTTACTCTGTAAACTGACAGAGCATTCTTTGTTGTTTTGCATTGCCATAGAACTCGACAACTGAGTCTCAGATCCCAAGCCAAATTTTTGCCATGCGAAAAACGACAACGTAGCAAAGCACGGTTTTTTTTTTTTTTTTGTGTGCTGGTGGGGTGCGGGTAGTAAGTAGTAGCTTGGAAAGCGAAATAAAAACATGTGCTTGCGTTGCAGAACCATCGATGCTGTCGAGGGAAGGAAAACTAGTATAAAAGAGAAGAGAGGACCCAAAACCTGAAAGCGCAGAACAAGAGTAGTGGAAGATTCTTAATGCGTGTTTGTGTGTGTATCTGTGCAGAGAGA
Source organism: Glycine soja (assembly GCF_004193775.1). Classification (NCBI taxonomy): domain Eukaryota; kingdom Viridiplantae; phylum Streptophyta; class Magnoliopsida; order Fabales; family Fabaceae; genus Glycine; species Glycine soja. The sequence goes on from NC_041002.1 coordinate 49,116,352, forward strand.
CAAAGCACAAGAAGAAGCAGTTCAGGTTTCCTTGGTAAGTCGTTTTCCAATAGTTATTATACCAATACCAATGATATCACACAATTCTCTTCTTCTTCTTCTTCTTCTTATTTATGTATCTTTGCCTCCCTCACAAACAGCTTTTGTTTTCATCCTCCGACATACATTTTTTCACGTTCACCCTTTTTTGTTTAATGTGACAATAACCTTGTTTTTGTTTCCATTATTTCTTTCTAACGAGTAATAATAGCACTGGTTTTGTTTCTCTCTCTTATGATCTTATCTCGGTGAGCGGGGATTGATTGTGATTTACACAAAAGATAAAGAGAGAATCAGAAAGAGAAGACGGGTGCGTGAGGGACGTGTCAGAAAACTTCGGCTTCGACACGCTTTGCTTCTTTTTTATTTACTTATTTTTGATAAAGCAGCAACCCCACCACATTGCTACTTATTATTCTTACTTATTACTTCTAGTACTACTACCATTCAGTATGTATTCTTCTTCTTTGATCATTCTTCTAACGAGGATGAATGAAAGAGTCTTCTGAAGTCTTTGCATTTATTTGCAATTGAAGAATTGCCTCCATTTTGCTTCTCTCTGCTTTCTCAATTATTATTCCCTTCTTTTCGGTTTTTGGGGTGGCTATAGCTTTTGCTCTTGCTCTGATCCCGAGCCATGTTCGAGATTGCTTTTCCTTTTTGTATTTTTAGCCAAGGACCATTTTGTTTCTCGTGAAGGATATTGTTACTTACTTACTCGGGAATTGAGAGCAGTTTTCATTTTTGAATAGTTATTGTTGTTTCATTAGTTACTAGCATTCTAACTGGGTTGCTTCTTCTGGTTCTCTTCTTTATTTTGGTGCCTTTCTCTCTCTTTCTCTCTCTCTCTCTCTCTCTCTCTAACCATTGCTTTTACTTACCGGAAATGGCCATTCTCTGTCACTGTTTTATTCAATGAAAGTGATTCCCTCCTCCTATTCTCATCTCTCAGCTTTATCCTAAATTGCTTTGTTAGATAGTTCTGTTTTTTAATGTTTTATTTTTCTAACATCGAAAACCAACAATGGCATGCATATTGATGTATGGTATTCTAAAATTTGGCACTTTTTTGTGTGTGTTTAATTAACCATGAATGAATGCTTTTGTTTTGTTTCTTTGTTGTGCAGGAAGGAAAGTGAGAAGTGGTGAAAATGTTTACATGCATAGCGTGCACGAAGCAAGCGGCGAAGGAGAAGGAAGAAGAGGGTGAGAGTGGCACGCCGAGTACAAATAAAGAAGCCGTCAAAAGCCTGAGTGCTCAGGTTCTTACTCTTCACACCCTAGGCCTACAAACCTTTTCTTTAGGTGAAAACAAACAAAATCAACTCCCCACCCCCTTTCAATCTTTTACCTCCACGTAATAATAATATATTATAAATGTTTTCATTATGCTAAAATAAAATTTATGATGTGATTAGAAGATCGAAATAGAAAAAAATAAAAAGAATTTATGAGGTATTTAAAACAAGTAAATATATATATATATATATAGTACGGCCTACACACAAATTCACACAGACACACGTTGTTGTGATATTTATAATTTTATGTAATTTATGTATGAGAGGGCCACTCTTGTTTTGGTTTAGGATGACGTAAGAGTGTGTTGTGTTTTTGGGCACTTTTGCTGTTGAGTGATGGTCCACTTTCTCCCACGGTTTGGTCCATTAAGTGGCTTTTATTTTCATGCATGTGGTGTGGTGGTGCCTCGGGGCTAACCTGACGTGACCATATAGCATTAGCAATAGCATAGCATCGTAAACGAATCAAGTGGGTTCTAGTGGCTTATTCTCTCTAGAGCTAGAAGTTATGGAACCAACTTGTCAAGTAGGTTCCCAAGTACCCCTTTTGGCTACTTATAAGTTATAATTGCACATGAGATGAGATGAGATGAGAGGAGCAAAAGGTGGTTCGATTCAAACTTTACAATAGTGACAGCATTTCCAATGTAATAGCTAGAGCTTGGAAGAGTTTTATTTTTACCACCAAATGTGCCTGATTTTAATTATCATTTGACTATTAGTATAGCACTATAACCTAAGTACTTTAGGATTATTCGCATATCATTGACTTACCATTACCTTAATTTACCCATTTTTGTTTTATGTTTTATTTAATTTTGGAAGTAAAAGCAATTGTGTGGTGAAAATTAAAATCATCTTTCTTTGATTTGGGATGATGGGAAGTGTAGCAGTGGCTTTGTGGCAACATGTTCCACATTCTGCGGTTTAAGTAATGTTTGGAAAAGATGCCTAGCACAGAAGGGAATGCTATATTCGTATCTTGGTGTGGCCCATCCTTGAATTCTTGTCGTCCCTAAAGTTTTCTATTATGTGCATATGCAAAATATATGAATATTTATCATGAGAGAAAAATATATTTACATTTATTAATGTTCTCAATAGAATACTGGTAGGTCCCTTAGAAGTAGAGGACCAATGTGTTTGAGTGAGTTGTTTTTCGTTGTGTTTTTTAAGCCTCTTTAAATAGGCAGACTTAGTGTGTTTGAATTAGTTTCCTGATGAAAAATAATCAATTATTTTTTCATAAAAAAGGTAAAGCAACACATAATTGTTTTTACTTTTATGATATGGCATTGATTTTGTGAGATAGAATTGATTATTGTGTGCTATTCAAACACTACTAGTAATCGACACTACGTATAATGCTAATTGTAGATTGATGAGTCCTGATAATGTTGTTAAGGGATTGTAACACTCGTTATGAAGAGAACGGTTACAAATTATTGAAAGTAGGTTGACCGTTATCACTAGCCATGAATGAGCCTATCAATTTTTTTTCTCCTGTTATATTTGCATATTAGTTACCTCATCTTCATGCTTATCATTCATCCTTAAAAGTAAATGTTACATGCAATTTTAAGCTAAGCTCCCAACTTTTTAAAAAGATAGTAAACCTTAGCTTGAAATATCAGATTAGAAACTAGTATGTGAGGCACGTTCTGATGCCCATCCTAAGTATTTTGAACCTTATGTTTCTGATTAGTGTGAAAATGTTGACAAGTAATATTTGGATAGATATTGTGGGAGATTTCTTCAAACAGGAAATGCTTTCCATTGAGGGTACATAGTTGATAGTATGATATGTATAAGGTTCCTATCATGGACTTTCATGTTCACTCATGTTGTTGTCATCCACTTGTATCCTACACCCAAGTACATTCTCCACCATACCAGCTGTAAAGTATTTCATGATGCTTCGAAAATGACACAATCCTGAAACCTTAAGACTCCGTCTAGTTTCATCCAAGCATACATTTTTTAATTGATGTTTCAGAACCTCCAGACTTAATTTCCCTACTCTTCCCATGTATGTCATTTGACCAACACTTCTGCTCCCATGCTCTATTTAAATCATGGTACATGTCTGTAAATTATTTAGCTTAATTTAGTTTTTTTTAATCAACATTGATCAACTAAATTGCTTTTGATAATGGGAAATTTTAATTGCATTAATTGTATTTTCTTCTTGCAAATTAAGAATTGGTTTCTCCCTATATAACTTTTTGTCCTTTATTCAGCAAAAAAAAAAAAAAACAAAACTTTTTGTGCATCAACTGCATCACTGAACAAGACAATTATATTGGATTTTTAAAATGAAGGGAATATTTGAAGGGGGATCTACATTGTTAGCAGTAGGGGAAAGTACAACACTCAGGTGTTTTGAAAGCTTTAACACATTCTTAAGTGTTAAAAAATTATTTTTAAATTCCCCCCTCAGATCAGATGCTTCCTAATTTTAGGTATCAAAAACATAGATGCAGAAACTGTGTAACTATTCAAGAATCTCAAATTTCAAAAAGTTTGAGATATTCTGTTAAAGTAACATGATCTGTAAAAGTAGGTTTACATGAAGGTGTAGTGTTGACCAAGTACATGTATTTATAATGCAACTTTTGAAAATAAATATACAATACAGTTATATTCGTCTTGAAATAATTTGAATGCACTTTTATGTAACAGTGTTCTGATGGCACGTTTCACGTCTAAATTTATCTTTTGGTGGCGTGTTATGATAAAACGGTTAATAATCAATCTTAAAATAATTGTTCAATTGAAAGTATCATATCTTGCCATTTCAAATCAAAATGTCCCTCTGTAGCTAGATCGATATAGGTATGATTTTTCTTGTTAATTTTTTATTTTCATCCAAAAAGGACATATTTGCTTATCAAATGTCACTTGGTCATTAATTTTGTATGTTTCTCAGAAAATAGGTATCTATGGTACATAATTAAAACTTTCATTGCATTGGTTGTTAATTTGAATTTTTCTTCTTCTGCATATGCAGTTAAAGGATATGGCACTGAAGTTTTCAGGTGCCTACAAGCAGTGCAAACCTTGCACAGGGTCTAGTACCTACAAGAAAGGACAGAGGCCATATCCTGACTTTGACACCATTTCAGAAGGGGTTCCATACCCTTATATTGGAGGTGCAAGCTCAACTTCAACCCCTGCTTGGGACTTCACAAGCTCCAATTTCCTTGGTGCTAGATCAGACCAAAGATTTATGGGGGGATTCAGTGGTGATAGGACCCCTAGAGGGCCTCAATCAGCACCAGCCTGTGATGTAGTTGTTGAGGATGAGGATGAAACCAAGGAGTGGATGGCACAGGTGGAACCAGGGGTTCACATTACCTTTGTGTCTCTTCCTAATGGAGGAAATGATCTCAAAAGAATTCGCTTTAGGTATGTTAAGAAATCACAAACCTTGTTTGTTAGTGTTACCTCTCAAACCTTAAAAAAGTTCTAAGGTTTTACTAACGTTAGATCTTTATTCAGACCATTAAATAATAAACCTATTCAAACTAAATTGGTTATTATTTGTTGGCCTAACTCTGCATTGTTGCCACTGCCCTTGACATATTTATAAAGATAGATTTGAAGGTGGGAGCCAAAAGATTTAGTTGCAAATATCTCCTAAGTAGTGAAAAATACTACCTTCGAGGCCTTAATATTATACAAAGCATACTATTAATTGTTTTACTAATGTTAGATCCTTGATTATTTATTTAGACAATTAAATAATAAACCTATTCAGACTAAATTGTTTATTAATTGTTGGCCTAACTCTGCATTGTTGCCACTGCTCTTGACATATGATTCCATTTGTAAAGATAGATTTGAAGGTGGGAGCCAAAAGATTTAGTTACAACATGTCCTAAGTTGTGAAAGAATACGTCCCTTCAAGGCCTTAATGTTATACAAAGAATACTATTAATTGTTGTACTGATGTTGATCTTTGATTCTTTATTCAGACCATTAGTATATAGGAATTTTAGTTGTTGAAAAAGTTAATTGTCCAGTAGGAGCAAAGACTGACAATACTAAGCATTTAAATTTGAAGCCGAGAGATTTTTGACAAGTGGCAAGCTCAAAAATGGTGGGGTGAGAATTATGACAGAATCATGGAACTTTACAACGTGCAGAGATTCAATCGACAAGCTCTTAATACTCCTTCAAGATCTGAGGATGAGGTAATCTACAACTTTTACACCAATATGATGTTAAGTTGTAAACAATCCATTTCCTTGACCTTGTTATTTTGTATGAAACAAAACTGTAATCATACTTGGTTACCTACATCCATGTTTATCACTATTATGAAAAGATTTTGCTTTTTTCCCCCAACAACTGATATTGAGTTCTAGATTTTTCAATGTACATTATTTATTGCCTTTGAACAGCAAAGAGATTCTTCTTACTCAAGAATGACATCTGGACATGATAGCCCCATGCACTCAATGTCTTTAAAGGACTGGACACCCAGGAATCACTATAAACCCTCAGGGAATAACCCTTCTGAAGCTATGGATCAAGGTGGTGGTGGCCAAAATTTCCATGCAGCTTCATCCGTGGAAGCATCAAGGACAACCACCTCTTCTAGAGACGAGCGTTCAATGAGCAATGCCAGTGATTTGGAGACAGAATGGATAGAGCAAGATGAACCTGGAGTCTACATTACAATCAGGCAATTAGCTGACGGAACAAAGGAGCTTCGCCGTGTCAGATTCAGGTAATATAATAATATCATGCACGTTCCTAGTTTTGTAGTGGTTCCTTCACAAAAACACGTGACATGTTCCTAGGAACATGTACTTAATTTGATGAAATGGTCTTTAGATTGCATGTACCATGTTGTTGACATGTTCCCAAATTTCATTAGAATTAAAATTTTCATCTAGAGAGTAAGTTAACTTTATGGATAGAAGATTATTAGTAGGTTTTGATTTGACTGTTTATCAACTCTGTCTGCAGCCGGGAGAGATTTGGGGAGGGACATGCAAAGAAATGGTGGGAAGACAACAGAGAAAGAATACAAGCTCAATATCTTTGAAGTGTTGTGGCATTGAAGAGAAATGGATGTCCCAAGCTGGTCGAATCCTCAATTTTGTTTTCTAGAGATTGTAGTGTTGTTGACTCCAGTTTATGGAGTGGAGTTGTATACAGAAAACTAGCCTTTTCTCCAATACCATTGGTGATGGTCTCATGGCATTAATTAAATTGTTGATACCCTCACAAACAATGCAAGCCCAGAATTTGGCATTGTGGTGACTCTATTTAAGGGTCAGTAGCCATGGTATTGGGAGGTATAATCTTGCATATTATATATAGATGTATTTATTCACCCACCCCATTCTCTTTATTATCTTTTTTTTTTTTAATCTTATTGGGATGCTTTTGTGGTCATTGTATTTGTCTTTGCGTGAATTAATTATCAAAGCAAGTGAAAACACCATTACTTAATGCTTATTATGCGGATGCTAAGCATTATTCTTGGCTGGTTACATTAGTAAAATGTTTAAGTTATAAGCATTACTTTAATGTAAGCATGGAAATACAAATTTATACAACACGCATGCTTCAAGTGTAAGCATTACTATGGGAGCTAAACATAAATAAAACGAAACTGCTTAGTAAGCAGAGTTATATACTGGCTAAGGAAAACAAAAAAGAAGTATTTGCTATAAGTTTAGAAATCTTGGAAATAGGAATGTTAATATCTTGAAGAGAATTTCGGCTATTGTATGGGGCATTTCTAATCCTCGGAATGGACTTCATTTCTTTTCTCTCCCCGATATATATGGATTCTTATATCCTGGTGAAACTTTCTCAAGGATTTTTTTTTATGAAATATGTTTTTGTTGTGAACTATAATTGATGCTAGGGGTAGTGACTTTGTAAATTGTAATTCACAATAAAAAATTTGTTTGTTATATATCAAGAGCCACACATCCTCAATGAAAATAAGAAAATATGTCTTTGATACGTATATTTTTTATACATGTGTACAACACTCCGTGAAACATGTTTATGTTGTGTTATATAGATTTCAAATAGACACAACAAATGCACATAAACACCTACACATGTATTATTCTATTTCAATTATCAATGAATTGTAGTAAAATGTCATCATAAAATTAGTAAGTAGATAACGAGTTCATGGTAAAGTTAAAGATTACAAAAATTACAATATAAATAATATCATTATAACGAGTATCTTCTAATATCTAGCTACATATTAATATTCCCTTTTGCTAATAATGAGTTGAAATGTTTTATACGGCCCAAATATGAAATTTCTCGTGAATAAGCGTGCATCATCGTGGCAGTATTTGTGTCATTGCGATGCAATAGAAGGTAGTGAATTCCATCCTTCAAATAAAGCTATAAAGTGAAGAAAATTAAATAAAGTTAGCAAACCACATATTATAAAAATCATTAAAGTTGTTAAATAATAGTATAAGAATTTATATATGATGCCGACACAAAGTTACAATTGCGAACAATCCCAATAGCAATAATATGGTGATAGGTATACGATTCGAACAAGCAATAATAATGTGAGAAACGAAATTCATAGTGATTGGATTCCTGCATGCAAAACTAAAATACAACCAATAAATGACAACGAATTCTGTTAAGAAAAAGTAATGATCTCCCAGGCTAAAATTTGATGAGCTAACAAATTTATCAATAATCGAATCAAGGAGTTACTATTGTAAAAGAAACTCTTGAAATCATACTTCCTCCGTTTTCTTTTATGCCTTCTAAAACTTTTAGGTAAACCAAGAAATGAAATGTTTTTTATTTAAATAAAATAATTATAAAAAATTATTTTATCATTTTTCATTTCTATTTCACAGTAAACGCATGTGAATAAATTAATTGAAAGTTAAGTAAAAAATAAAAATTACTAATGTTCCCTTGAACTTTGAAATAACTATAAACAGAAACAAAAATTTTGTAAATAAAAAAAAAACGTAGGTCGTAATATTGGAAGAGGTAGTTACAAGTCAAGTTACGAAAATCTTCGAGAATAATTATTAGGGTTGCGTTTATGTGAACAACACTCACCATGATTGTTTCGAGCAAAAATTGCCAAATGATAAATGACACTGATTCGGTTAAAAAAGGTAATGCGATCTCCATTGCTAACAGATTTGACGGGCTAGCGAATTTATCACATTAAGGAATCAAGAAGTTACCATTTAGATAAGGCTCACAAGGCCCCCATTAATGATGTGCTAATTATACGGGTTAAACAAAAAAAAGAAAAAATAAACCAGTCGATATACTTGTTAAGAAAAAAAAAAACAAAGTATTTGCTAGGTATATCAAATAAATATTATTTAGTATTCTTCAAGTAACAAAAAATATATAGAGAAAACTCAGAAGATTCACCAGATCAAGTGATAAACTGGAATATGAAAAAAATCAAAATATTTCTGGGTATCCCAAGTCTTCACAAAAATATTAACATCTATAGAGAACATAGACAAGATTTATGAACACCTCGACCCAATGCGTGTATCATGTCATGTCACAGCTGTAGAACATTCCACATCATACAAATAGCATTTATTTATAGTAATAGTAAAAAGCATCAACTTAGCTCTGTATGTCCCAAAAGTACGAAACGATTACCAACAAGTAATAACACACGGGCAGTACTAGTTTTGTAGTTTAGACATCGACAAAGTCATCAGAATGTCTAACCATACATTTATTTTTATTTTTATTTGATATTAGGATACATTCACAATCACATCATTGAGCATTATAGAATCATCATCACTCACATTTTACTCATTCATACTTGTCATCAGGCAACTTTTCTTGCAAAAGTTCTTCCAGTCGGAATCTGCTGTGCGGGCCCAAGGATGAAGTTTCCAGATTCAGAAATCCAATTGCCTCCAGCCTTCATTGGTGGAGGAGGACGAGGTTGCCCCATTGATTGTCTTCGACTGGAAACAGACAAATTGCCCAACTTTTCAGCTGTTTCTGAAACCCCACGTACAGACCTCCCTTTGTTCATAGAAGCTGCCAACAACCAACATATAAGTTTCCATAAACAATAAGATCCACACAAAATCTTTTTTAGTTCATTAGGGAAAAGAAGAAACCACTTCTCTCAAAGATATAATACTAAAATAAATAATTAATACAAATCGATTTTGGTGATCATCTATAAAAGAATTCTTGAAACAATAATTAAGAATATCAGAGACTGAAAAGCTTACTTGGGCTGTCCTTTCCTGGCTGACGATATTTTGGTTTAGTAGTCCTCATTGGTTTTTCGTTCTTAATTCCATCCTTAAGAAGAAACAGAGAAATTGTTGGCATTGCATAGAGGGATTTAAGAAAGGAACCAGAGCATTACATTAAATGAAAATAACATCTGATCAAGCATTATAAAGAGGTATTAAAAATTGGATTTTTCATTTTCTTGACATCATGGTGTAAAAAGAAAGCATGCGTAGAGCTTTTCAGTGAGAGATGTGGCAAGAAGAGAATGCTGAGAGAACAACTCACCTGATTTACCATATCCAGCTTCCGTTGCACACCTGTAACATTTTCAATTGGATGAGAACCTAGTTCTTCACAAGAAAAATTATGAAACGAGTATGTCAAACCAAAAACGACCCTATTTATTGTACATATAATCCAACGGGAAAAGGCTTTTATATTGCTCAGCAGTCATTCAAATAAAAAATGGATAATTCACTGCTTAAACACTGATATTTTAAACCAAATGGAATAACATAATTTAATTCTACCCAAAGTTATCAAGGTAACCAATAGGTGCGTCCAAGGCACGGAGGCCAGGCGCCAGAAGGGACTGGGGGTAGTAGCATCTCATGGCACCTAGGAGCCTTTCTGGTTTAGACGAGGCACGCTTCTATCATCTTATTGTGAATTCTAAAGAGTAAAAAGAGAAAGCTATCATAAGTAAAAACACGGCCATCAACTTGCTAACTGTGAGACATAACGGGGCAAAAATGTTCTAAAAAGTAACTGTCACTGGAGTTGGGACATACAGTTGAAGTTTTTCTGTATTGAACATCATAACCTTTACTTATGAATCTTTTTTTGGATTACATCCATTATCTCAAGTTTTGGATCAAACTAATCCATTGACCCAAATAGTTCATGAGAGAAAACTGAGTTATTTGGACCCTGGAGGATTGACAGGGCAAACTGCAAGTTTTCGGATACCAGATATCCACCCTAGTCACTATGGATGCATTTGCCCAATTGACACGTCAAAAGGAATCAATGTTGGACTCATTGGATCTTCTAGCAATTCGTGTGAGGATTGGTAGTTGGGGTTTCATAGAAAGCCCATTTTATGAAATCTCTGATATAAAAAAGAAAACTCATGCTTTATTTATCACCATGTACAGATGAATACTATATGGTAGCAACAGGAAATTCTTTTGACACTTGATCGAGATATTAAGGAGGAACAGACTGTTCCAGCCCGATACAGTTATTATATATATATCAAGTCTAAGAATGATAAGCTTGAGTAATTTATTTAGAAAATCGATGTAGAATAGTAAAATAATTTACTATGCTCTTTTCATGATGATAACGTTTTTCTTTTCAGCAACCCGTGTGCTTTTTGTGGTCCTGTTGGTCCACATCAAACACAAAATAAAAAAACGTGCATACATTCATGGAACTAATCAGTAAATATGTAAATTGTAAAACCAATTGGGTCACCTGAAGCTAAAGGAGGATGTAATTTCATGGAAGAAAAATTATTGGAGAGCTTTGAAGTAGGTAAAGCACCGGAATATCTCTTGACTCCTTGCTGATCCAGTGCTCCTCTTGTTCCAGCTGGAGAAAAAAAAGAAGAAAAAAGAGACAATTCATCTCCATACAATTATACAAAAAGCACGTCCCTAGCAAACAAAATAAATAAATACAAACCGGGTGGAGGAGTTCTCGCTACTGCTCTGTTGCGAAGGGATGGAGGAATGTAAAAGCAACTCTACAGAAAAATAAAGAGTATAAGAAAAGATAAAGTTTCTTGATGAAAAGAAAAACAACTAGTTAAGAGACCACCTGGAAGAAAGGATGTTGAAGTGCCTCTGAAGCCGTTGGCCTCTTGCAGGGATCCCAGGAGCAAAGTGACTACATTAAAGCGAAGAAAACAGGAAAAAAAACAAGGATTACACACAATTTATTGATCAGTGTTTCACAGCTAAGCAATATACAAAAACGACTTACTGTAATAAGGCTGATTGCATCATCACTAGCAGACGGAATTAAAGCAGAAAGATGCACACCGGCAAGCTGTAGAAAGTAAAAGCATACAAGTGTTGAGTAAAATGTGATTACACCTAGCACATTAATTAAGCAAATAGCATCCCAGAGGCTAATTACCAAAAATAGCAAGATCCAAGTTATATATCTAACCTGTGGAAACTGGTAGTTAATATCCCTTGCAAGTTTGAGTCCATCCGCCCATGATTCAAAGGTTGGATTGCCTATCACACCACATATTTTGTAAATCTCATCCGCTTCACTGCATGTGTCACAATGAAAGAAACATAATTATTTACAGCATCCAGTTGCTAATCAGGACTGCTTTAGAGCATGATTCCACTTGATTTACAGCAAAGAAAAAACATAACAATTTGCAATGGCATATTTTTAAAAAAGAATGTGCAGTCAAATTAGATGACATGAGATTTTATAAATTGCATTAGTTCCAGCTGCTAAATTTTTGTTTTCCATGATGAAAATCTATTTTTGCTCTTTCTCAGTTAAAAACCATCATTTGGAGGGGGGGAGTAAGTGAGAAGCTAAATACCTGGCACCTGGGAAAAGAGGACGAAGAGAGAAAAGCTCAGCCATTATAGCACCCATTGCCCACATGTCTAGAAGGGGGGGAAATGTTAATAAACAAAATGGTAGAATGGTACTCATCATCATCATCAATGCAGAAAGCGTTAGTGAAGAACATAAATGACACCATTAGTTAGTCCCAAACTCCCAGTCAGACACTCACCAACTTTAGAGGTATACAGATAAGACTGAAGCAGCACCTCAGGAGCACGATACCTACACAGGAAAGGCCATCATACATGTTAATAAATACCTAAAACACAGAATGTGATATATTGCAAGATGAAGGCGCGTACCATCGTGTGGAGACATACTCAGTGTAGGGTGGTTGTGAACTGATCTCTCGGGCTAGGCCAAAATCAGCGATTTTGATAAAATCCTTGGTAACCAGCAAGTTTTCTGCAAAATGCAGCACACCTTTGTATCAAAACAGTAAAAAAAATTGCAACAGAGTAATAAAAATATAAGCAGTAGACTGTGCTATCGGTTTTTTAATATTATGTCATTCTCTCACAATAGGGAGTTCTGTTCAATTAATTAGCATTTAGAAGGCCAAAACTACAAAATGCATATAACCACGTTAACTAGATAAAACTAGAGAACTAGTAATAAGAGAACAATATGCTAAGACAATATACATTGCATGCTATGTAATATACATGAACACACCCAGTTCATCCTAAACCATAATCTACCAGATTGTGGATGAAATAAAAAATAAGTACCAGGCTTCAGGTCGCGATGGAAGTATCCACGCTGGTGCATGTAAGCAAGGCCTTGGAAAACTTGAAAACACCAATTTCTAACTTCACCTTCAGAAAACAGTTTTTCCCTGTCTTTCATAAGTTGGTATAGGTTGCATTCCTACATCACCCAAAAATTGACATTAAAATTAGTAAATTAGATCTTGCATCAACCAACCCAGCTCTTCTCTACCAAGTAGTTTAGTCACCCACCATGTACTCAAAAACAAAGTACAAAATATCACTTTCTCGAATAACTTCCTTCAGCTTCACAATATTTGGGTGATTCATTTTACGTAATGACTGTCAACAAGGAAAATTAGAGAATAATTATATACATATCCAACAATGAATGACAAATAAGGCTACAGAAAGTTCGGCAAGATGTGGAACCTTGACTTCTCTCAGGTTTACACACTCCTCCCAAGAGTAATATTTCTTCTTCATTTTCTTGATAGCAACCTGCAATTTTACAACTTATTAGGATTTAGGACAACATCCAACTTGAAATAGAGATACCTTTATCATGTCAGTTAAAGCATACTTACAACTTCACCGGTTTGCTTATTAATAGCTCTCCAGACACTCCCAAAAGTCCCATCACCAACTTCCTTAATTAACTTGTACCTGTATTTGCAGGTAATTTTAATAAAAAAAACTAACAATAAACAAGGGGGACTATAGTAACTTCTGCAAAAAGAGAAAGAAATCACCTCTCCATTGTTCCCGTGGAACACAAAGCAGCACTTCCTTTATTCAACAAATGAAAACAAAAACACTAAGGATAAATGGCATTTATCTCATGTAGATGATGCTCAGAGGCGTATAAAATATTAACAGGTTCCTGCTGGTCCAGCAAAATCCACCATCAATTTTCTGTCATAGCAAAAGAAGGCATGGAAGCAGAAACTTTCAGATGGATGGGCTGCTCAGCCTTATTCATTAATAAACCCACGGCTTTGAAATAGTGGCAGGACAAAGGTGGTAGAAATGAACAAGAACCAGAGATCATACTGACACTTCTCAGGTCCCACTAAAATGGCTGATCAAAGCGATAGCATCACTCTCTAGCTAAAATCACCTTGACCCAAGACTTCAGAACTATAGTAAGGTCTACTTCATCTAATCTATGTAGGATTTATTTCAGAAACATCCGGTAACTGATGTATTGTCAGCAACAATACCCATCGAGAGCAACAAGGAGACAAATTTCAATAACTACAGTCCGCACTGATTCAATGCAAATGCTTCACTCAAAGATGCAGGCAGAATCCAATATTCAGTCACAAATCTATATGCTTCAGCCCTGTAGAAGCAAAAATAGGCCAAGTCAATTTTTTTCAAGTTGAAACAGATGATGATGTTATAGAGGTCTACACGATAGAAATCTTACCCAAGAAGAAGATTTACCAAAAGTTTTAACTGAATGTTGGGTCAGCAATGCACTGCCAAAGGAACACTTATCAAGAAACTTCTTTTTGGATCGGAGTTTTGCAAAGAATAAGAATAAGCGCTTACTTGTACAAGTGCACTTAAGATGCAGCACCTGTATCAGAAGAATGTAGCATCACGTACCCTGTGCTGATCATTAAAGCGGAGCAGAACCCTAAGTGCAATTAACAAAGGAAACCCGAAGAAAATCTCCAAGGATGAAAACTCGCCAATCAAGCACTTCTTGGAATGCAAAAAACCGATACTGGTAGCAATTTGTCCAGAAACAAACTCCCTCCATATCTCAAAATGTAAATCAAGATTCTTTAGATTCAATCCCAGGTCAACCTAGAACGCAAGAACATGGACAAATCTTAGTAAATCCATGTCAGATTTGTCTGCAATACATAATCAATAAATAAAAATCTCAACAAAAACTGGAATGACATGAAATCAGACAGCTTATAGTTTCAGATGCCACAACAAAACAGCTATATTAAGACTTCAAGTCTATGAGCAAGTAAAATTAATTGCATTTACACCTTTGAAAATCGTGTAGGAAGTCTGAAAGTTTTCCAGTGATAAAAATGCAAATTATCAGTCTAATAACTTTGCGTAAATTAAATTCCAGAATTGAAATCTCTCCCCATAAAACAGCCTACGAGGAATTGATTGAGTCGATTAATTCAACCAAAATAATTATCACCGAAGACAGAAAATAGCATACATAACTAGCCATTACAATCAATATGAAACTCCAGGAGCTATCCCTCGATCAGCACAGCATAATCCTATCTCCAAGCCCTATCTAACACCAAAGAAACAAACAATAACCACAAAACTAAAACCAAACCCTCAAAATCCATCACCGAAACCAAATTCAACCAACGCACGATCCTCTAACATCCAAAATCAATAAAATAAACAAATTCAATTCCTCGATTGTCAGCCGTCAAAAACCTCACGAAATTCACGAAAACAAAAAGAAAAATCAGAAACGACCGCGAAATTAAAGCAATAACGATTGCGAAAAGTTAATCGGAAGGATCCGAAGGGAATCGGATCGGATCTGAAACAAAAAAAAAACACGGAGAGTAAAGAGAGAAACCTGAAGAGCAAGCAGCACAACAACCGTCTCGAAGGACGGGAAGAGGTGGAATCCAGAGCTTCTTCTTCTTCTTCTTCTTCTTCTCTTTCTCTCTCTTTGGCTCACACAATTCACAACACGCACCTAATTTATGCGTTTTTGGCTGGGCCTTAGTCACCGCCTTGTCTTGGACTCCTATTTATATTTTGTCTTCTCCGCGTGGGTACAACTGCCTCGTCATCCCTCATCTTCCCTATATTCTTTCCACCTCACATTCATCCTTTTCTTAATTCAATTTTTCATACTTACCCTTTCCTTTCATTTTTATTTTAATTTTAAAATCACAAAAAAAAAGACTGTGCAACTTGAGATATCCTATCATTAATTACTCAATTCTTAAAATTGAGTTAAATTTCTTGCACTGTGTAACTTTTATTATTATTGTTTTGTCTGATTAGTTATATTTAGTATATTGTACAAGTATACATAAGGAGACAATAATTGAATGAGTTTCATTCTTATATAATATGTAATATATGTAATGTAAAACATTATATTACATAGCATGTATAATGTCAAAAAAAAAAACTCATAAGATTAGTGATATAAGATAGCATAGCATTACAAAATGATTTATTTAGTGAAAATATGTGTTTAATTTTTTAATGTATGTTTTTTTTTTTGGATTAACAGTGACTGCAAGTAAATTATTTAAAAATATAAAATATAACCCGGGACATAAAATATATAGTATAAAAGGTTTAAACTATTAATCAATTAAAAACTATTTTAACTCAGTTAATAAATAATTGGGTTTTAGGTATTTTTTTATGCTTACGGATTGAGTTTTATTTCTAATAATATAAGTTATAGTCACAAAAATTACTTTAATAATCTATATATCTCAAAATGAATCGATATATCTCTATCTATTTAGAGATATTCCTGGCATAAACAATAAAAAATAATTAAAAAATATTATAAAAATATCTTTTAAATTATTATTATAAAAATTAATAAATTTAATATACATATTGATTTTGATTAAATGATGATGTAAATACATTTTAATTAAATTCTAATTAAATTAATATTGAGGTCTAAATTAAAAGTAAAGATAGAATTTATTCTTAAATTCTATATTTATATGGTTTAAAGTAAGCATTTAACATAATCTATTTTATATTATAATAATTATGGTAATTGTTTCTGAAAAAAATATTCAAATATCAAATCTCACCTCTTTATAACCTCTAAGTAAAAGAAGTTATTATTCTCCTATAAAAACTAAGCATTTAAATGCATTTTGAAAAATAAAGGAAAACACGTCAACAAATTTAATTTTAATTTAAAATTTCTTATTTTAAAATTTAACATAAAGTAACTTTTAAATTATTAAAAAAAATGAGTTAAAAGTAAAAGTTATTTGGTAGTTTTTAGCTTAACAATTCCTTTACCTAAAAGTTTTTTTTTTTTGCCTCACAATAATTAGTTTGAAAAGGGAGAATAAGACGTGTATCTTACTTTTAAAGGCTAATTTCTCCTTCTCCTCACAAGTCACAATATAGACGTTTGTTTTTATATAAAATATCTTTAAATATGTAAATTATAATTAGATTTCTGATGAACAATTTAAATTGTTATATAAGTTTGATTTTCACTATAAATAATCTCTTTTAAAAAATACTAAATTTCAATTTAAAGATAAAGATAAAAGACGATAGATTAAAAAAAATGATAAGCAATCATGAGGATGAAAAACTAAAGATAAAACGAGGGTAATTTTAAATACATCTTCAAATGAACTGCCAAACAAAATATAAAAATGTCTACGAAGATTAAGACAAAAAACTTTTTAGAGGATTTTTTTTAGAGAACTAAAACTTTATGTCTAAATTAGAATAACTATATTTAACGATAAAAAAAGTGCTTTTGAGTTTTTTTAATAAAAGCATTTTCAAAAAAAATTCTTAATATGTTATCTCTTTCAATTTATCATTTTTATTTTTTTAAAAAATAAATAATTAAAATAACCTCATATCACAATATAAATTATTTATCCTAAATTTAAAATATAATTATATGTTAAAACTTAAAATATATTTATTCATCACAAATTTTAATTATAATATAACTTGTATATTCAGAAGTGTTTATTCATTATAAATGTTAGTTATATAAAATAAGTATATGTGATTAATTATTAATTCAAATATTAAAAATTAATATTAGAAAAAAGCAAAATTTTAAATATTTTGAAATAAAAAATAAATTAAAATAAAAAATTATATAAAGAACAAATAAAGTGAAATCAAGAGCTAGAAGTGTTACTATTAGTACGGAACGCATCAGGTACACGTTTTAAAAGCTATTGTGAATTGTGATGTTTTGCCACTCATGTAAGTGTAATTATGGCTTTTCATTTTAATGTAGTAGTATCAAATGATCACTGTATTATACTACTACACATGTTCACGTGACATCTAATCATGATATAGATTTTGTGAAAGTATTTATGTCACATATAACACATGCCAATTTTTTTTATATTTTACAATTAACTATAACAAGTTTTTATATAAAACTACATGAAATTAGAAAAGAAAATTTTATTACCATATATCATGGAATACATGATAATGTTACTATTATTTTTTTCATTTACAATATTTTTTTAAAAATTACCAACAACTATAATTTCAATATTATTATAAATTATTCAAAACAAAAATACTTAAACAAATCAATTCATATCCGTTGTAATAATTTAAATCAATACATATACTCTTATATTAAAATTAAAATCCATAATTTAGAGAGAATAATATTTTTTTTCTTAAATAAAACCAACTACCAAGCACTCGAATCAAGTAATGTGACATTTTTTCAACTTATTTAATTGTTTAAGTTCGAGATTTATGTATATAGTTCCGTTAAAAATTCAGATTTAATTTTACCACCAATAATCCCTCTCAACTTTAATGGAAATGTCTCTCGTGGAGCATGATTACAAAAAAAACAAAATCATCAGTTTCAAGATTATTATAAATTAATTAGTGCAAATATAATAAAATGTACAATAAAATTTTGAAACTGTTACATTACTATTTTTTTTGGTTCATGGTTAAATTAATGTCTGATACAATAATTTTAAATCAATCAAATATTTTAATTATTTAAAATAAATTTTATTTTAAATGAATAAATGATACACAGTATATATGATTTTTAATATACTTTATTCAATTCATTTGTTTAGTTTACTATTTAATTTAGTATTTTCCACTTAGTTTTATTTTAAAATCTATACCTCCTATAAGAAAGAAAGTTTTTATATTATACTTTAATGTTTATTTACATTAAATTCAGCATTTTAATGTAAATAAACATGTTAATGATAGTTTTTTTTACGGGATGTTATTGATAGTTAATAACAATGAATGAACTTCTCATGGAAAAATTTTCTCTTATAAATTTATTAGCTATAAGATTAATATATTAACAAATTATTTTCCCAAATCAATAATAGTCAAAATTATATTTTATCATATCTTATTTAATTTTGTTTGTCTTTCAACTAATCAATTTTTGTGTACCATATAAGTCAAGAGCATTTTGCTTTTCCCTATAATGTAGGAGTGCACAGTGTATAATGTTGGGAAGTTGGGACAGAAACTTCAATAATGGATGAAGTTCGGTCAGGATAGTGGCCACTGGCTACTTGATTGGTCGTCTAGGTTAGGTTGTAATTCACAATCAATTTTCATCATACATTTGTTGTATTCTAATATTCTATCTTATCTCATTAGTTATTTCTTCTCACCTATTCATATATTTATCTCTTGTAAGTAACCAAAGATGACAATGCTATTTTTATTTTTTATTTTACAAGGTGAATGACAAATTTATTCTATTAACAATTTATTATTATACGAGAGTCATTTTGTGGTTAGAGGTGCAAGAAAATTAGGATATATAGACAAATATATAAGGTTTGAAAATTCAAGGAGTTGATTGTTATGTTAGATTTATAGTGTTTGTTTGGATCAACATTAATAAAATTAATTTTAAGATAATGTATCTTATGTTTGAATATTTTATTATAAAATTAAATTAAAAAAAATTAATATAAAATTTTAGATGTAAAAATTACTCAAAATCAATTTTAAATCTAGAATTACTTCTAAATTCTTCTTCAATATAAAATTAAATATATAAAAATATATTCAAAATCACTTTTTTTATATTGAGAATCAATTCCAAACAGAAGACCAAACACAAACTTAGTCTTAATTTGGGTGGAATTAACGTTAAATTTCTTGACTCCTTGATAACAAAAACAAAAAGGGTGGAATTAACATTAGATTTCTTGCCATCGCTCGCAACAAATGACTCCAACAATAGTTAGTCAATGCAAATTAATAATTTTTTAAATCACTGCAAAAGATCTTTCCAATGAAATTCTTATTCACTCGTCTATAGCTTTCTTCTTCATACTTCCTTGTCCAGATCCAAAATCATCACCAAGCTTTTTCGTTTATTCTAGCTTTGGTTTCTACCAATGGCTGAGGCTTTGCTGGGAACTGTGATTGAAAACTTGCCATCTTTTGTCCAAGACGAACTTACTATGTTTTGGGGTGTTGGCCAACAGACTCATAAGCTTTGCACCAATCTCACTGCAATCCGTGCTGTTCTCAAAGATGCTGAGAAAAAGCAAGTAACAGGCCATGTACTGAAGGATTGGCTGCAAAAACTAACAAATGCAGCATATGTGCTCGATGATATCTTGGATGAATGTTCAATACAATCCAAAAGGGTGCATTCTGATGAGCATAATTCATGCTTATTAGCCCATGTCCATCTCAAGAACATTCTTTTTCATTATTGTATTGGCAAGAGGATGAAAGACATTACCAAAAGATTCCAAGACATCAATGAAGAAAGGCGCATGTTTGAATTACGCACCAGTGTCACAGAAAAGCAAGGAGAGGATGGTTATTGACGCCAAACTACCTCTATCATTACTGAGCCCATAGTCAACGGTAGAGACCAAGATAGAGAGAAAACTGTGGAGTTTCTTCTGGAACATGCTAGTAATAGTGAAGACCTCTCCATCTATCCCATAGTTGGCATGGGTGGACTTGGAAAAACTACACTTGCCAAATAGGTATTCAATGATGATAGGGTATGCCAAAATTTTGACTTGACTATTTGGGTTTGTGTTTCTAATGATTTCAACACAAAGACAATACTGCAATCCATCATAGAATGTGGCATGGGACAAAATCACAACCTCAATACTTTAGAAGCAATGAGAAAAAAAGTTCAACAAATGGGAACCAAAGGAGCTACCATTTTGGTCACTACTCGACTTGAGCAAGTTGCGTCCATCATGGAAACCCACCCTGCTTATCGCTTGATAAAATTGTCTCAAGATTACAGTTGGTCATTGTTCAAACATCATGCATTTGGACCAAATAGAGAAGAGAGGGAAGAGATTGTAGCAATCGGCAAAGAGATAGTGAGAAAATGCGTTGGTTCGCCACTTGCAATCAAAACACTAGGAAGCCTTTTGTGTGATGAAATTGAGGTAACACAATGGCAGAATATAAAGGGAAGTGAGTTTTGGAATATTCGGGAAGAAAGTTCCATCACTGGTGAGGAAACTTCTATCATGCGTGCTTTGAAACTAAGCTATTTTAATTTGGAGTTGTCATTGGGGAAGATATTTTTCTTTTTGTGCAATTTTTCCCAAAGATTTTGAAATTGTCAAGGAAGAACTAATTCATCTCTGGATGGCTAATGGATTTATTAAATCTGAAGGAAATTTAGAGGTGGAGGATGTTGGAAATAAAGTGCGGAGAAAATTATACAATAGATCATTTTTTCAAGAAGCAAAGTTAGATGGGTTAGGTATCATTACAAGTTTCAAGATGCATGATCTATTTCATGATCTGGCCCGGTCTATAATGGGTGAAGAATGTGTGGTTCATGATCATATAAGGTTGACTCATTTGTCAAGTAGAGTTCATCATTTACTCTTGTTAAATTCTAATGAGTCCGTCAATATGGTTTCCTTTAAGAAAGTTGAATCCTTGCGGGACTTTTCTTGATTTTGGATTTAAACTTGGACATAATCATTGGTTGCCATCAATCCATTGTCTCCGAGCACTACGCACAAGCTCTTCTCTGTTATCCCCACTCAAGGATTTAACATATTTGAGATACTTGAATTTGCATGGAAATTCTGTCACAAGCTTGCCTAATTTTATTTGTGGGTTGAAGAAATTGCAAATATTGAAACTGGAATATTTTGGGTCGCATAATTTGTTGCCTAAAGACTTGACACCATTACAGGATCTAAGACATCTTGTGATTTATAGATGTCCTTCAATAGCAGATATGCCTCTCAATATTGGCATGCTGAGCCATCTAAGAACATTGAGCACTTTCATCGTAGATTCAAAGTCAGGCTATGGGTTGGATGCTAAACAATCAAATTTTATTAGTAAGAAGAAGCTGAATCGCTGAAACTTGTCATGGGGTAATTCAGAAGGTACTAATGTTAACGCTGAGCTAGTACTGGAAACCCTTGAACCTCCCTCAACTCTCAAGAGTTTTGGGATGAGAGGATACTAATGAGTGCTTTTTTTTTTTTCCTTAATGTGTCAAACTGTCCATGAAAAATTGCATCGAGTCCTTTGCACAGTGTATATGTTGATGTTTGAAATTGGGTGCAGAGAGAATTCAACCATCGTGGTCACGGACCTTCTTCAAGAGCAGAATACTGCATGGTTTAAGCGTAACTGAATTTGACTTAATGGTTGACGTGTGAGGTGAAGTCCCATATCACTAGAAAAAATAGAAAAGTTGAACACCATACATAAGTGGGGAGAAAATCCATAAACAGTCAAAAAAATATATGACATAGCACATCTACTACTTTTATTATTTTTAGTTACATTATAAGCACTCCATTTGTGTATTCTAGTTCTTTAAGTAAGTCTGAAAACACTTGAGCCAGATAAATTTACAAAAACAAAAACATGTTTCAACTTTTCCTTCCATTATTAATGTGATCGATCAATAAGTGTTACTGACTGTTTTCTTCATTTTTTATTGGTTTCAATGGATAACTTCTTACTATGTGTAACCATGACTGATAATAGTAATTTTTACATTTAGTGCTTGATGAATTCTATTTTAATATATACATTCAGGCTGACTGTAACACTGCCATGTAAGTTGCTATGTCAGAATTTCTAAAAATGCCAAATGGCTGCCTTCTACATTTCTTTTATATTTTGTTATGATACCTTCCAAGTACCAAAGCTCAAAAAGCATAGGTACATTCATATCTTTTCAATCGGCCAGTGATTTCTGAATGTCCAAAATTGACCTCGCCTTCCCTTCACCTATATCCATGAACAAATAGATTGTACCAAATTGGAAAATGGAAAGATTGTACAAGTTATACCCTGGATTTACCTGGGCTAAAAAAAAATAATGCTATTGCTATCCTACAGTGGGGAGTTCTAAGTACTGGTGGATTTAATCCATAATCTTCATGGTCTAAATTCCTCTGCTAGCTACATTTCACACTTGCATGCACTTCACTCAAATAAAATGCCTTAAACACCAAAATCACTAGCACTTCACAGCGAGGAGTCCCTTTGCTCCATGTTTTCACTTTACACTCATCAAGTATCATATCCAAAACTACATGCATAGAAACATAAATGCCAAATTTATTCCATACATAGTGGCAAGATAGGGAGCTTCAAATTTTTCAATATGCATGACAATGAAACTCAATACTTGGTCATTTTGCAAGTTTTTCAATATGTTTGATGTCTTGTTGATGGTCCCTTCAACCCCTTTTATTTCTTCTTCTCTCGCTTTCAGAGAAGTTGAGATTGTGAATCTGCAAAACAGACGCAAGCAACCTTAAGTTTACAACTGTAGCTTCTTTCTTCCCTTGTTGAAAGAGGCTGCTCTTCAGTATTGGCCGTGTAGGTGGTAGCATTTGTCATAAGCATGCCAGCAGAAGTGAGATTTCTCAACATGTACCTTCATTAGCAGTAGTTTATCTTTGCAGTAGCTTAGTAGGTACCCAAAAAAAATCTTATGGGAGGAATACTCATGTTAAGCATCACATACAGCGCAAAGGCTCTAAAAAACAAATGAGAGGAGTTTACTTTTTTGGTTGGCATATTTGGATAAGGAAGAAAACATAAGAAACCAATGAACGCTCTGGACCATGAAATAGGGGCAAAGAATCAAAGGAATCCATGAGCCTGTTCTCTGTTTCAATTTCAACACACCTCCAAAACCAATTTTTTTTTCGGAGCTTTTTTCATATTCAAAAAGCTTCTTTTTTTTTTTTTTAACTTGAGATAACGTTTTCAACGAGGACCATGCTACTCGGGGTTTAGTGATACAAGGAAAAAAAACATTAGGGGGGTCAGCTAACATAAGCCTACAATTCAGGGGCAAAGTGTATTTAACCTTCAAAAAATATGCTACTATGAGAGAGCATTTGGCCATTTACACTTCACACTTCAAAGTTGTTTATAAAATTTGAATCCTGTCATATTTTTTCTTGCCATGATAATTTTGCATTATGATCATATGCATTGTTAGCCTTGTTTTGGATCCAAAAATTCTCTGCTCTCTTTCTCATACCAAAAAAATATTTGTTTATTTATTCGGGCTAAGGTGGGCAATGTTGGCAGTTGGCATCAGTCCTGGCTGTAGAACCTTGTGGCTTGTGCATCCAATCTGAAGCCACAAGGTTTAAGTGCCAACAATGTATAAGATTTAAGTGCACATATTTGCTCAACGCATGGAAAAACCACAACTCTGGTGGGTTTGGTTGAGTTGACTCTACCCAAAGGTGCCAATGTAGCTAAAGTGTAATTTCTTGTCAACTTAGTCCACTCTAATAGTAAAGCAATCGACTATTTCATTTACAAAACTTTGGGTTGCTGATAAGATTTTTTATATAGACAAATGTTACTTGTTAGTTTTTTTCTGATAAAATTTCTTATAGGTGATGCCTAATTACACCTGAGGGATGAAGCTGAGCATGTTAGTGATTAATTCCATACGGAATGTTATTTATTCTCACGAATTATTACATTATTTTAATATTTTTTTAGTTTGGGCTAAATAAAGATTGCATAAATGTACATTTTTTAATTTTATTATAAAATGGAATATAAAGAAAAATCTTATATAAAAAAGTAATAAACATAACATACTCGATTTCCTTGGCTAGAGCTGAAAGATATGTATTGATTAAAATTGACGTCAAACCATTATAAGGTTGAACTTGAACCACACTCGGGGAAATCTATCCAGCAATGCGAAAATTCAGAATTGAAAACAAATGTAGTCATGAACTTAGTGTTCTAACTAGGATTAGTTCTACTGAATTAGCTTCCACTTTAGCATTGGCTAGTCCAACACTACGTAAATATGCCTCTTTGCATACGTTGGATGGTGCAAAACCTTGCACAACTCAAAGTTCGATGGTCAAGGAGAACTGCTACTAATCGGTGCTTTAAAACAATGCACCTAAAAAGTGGTCGTGGAGTAGTGAGAAACAATACTTTTGGGTTGAGAATGACTCCAAAACAGTGCACATAGTAACTTATATTTCATGCCATATATCATCTTGTTAAGTAAAACGACCCGTTGATAACACAACAACTTAACCACTACTACATAGTAAATGTTTCGCATTCAATTATCCACTTCTATTACGATTTCAATAACTAACTTTCCATAAATAAAATCTGTATAATACGACATTGAATTAAATGATTATAGAGTGCGAATATTAATACAAAATGTTGTAGTATTGTCTGGTACGGAATTCCAATTTATGTATAGGTAGCATATCATATGCTTTCTGTCGGAATTAAAACTTTCATTTCTCACATGAATTCACTTGGATATTACACAACAACAACAACAAAAAATAGATATAGGAGAGTGGTAGCTGATACAATTGATGCCATATAAAGAATAGTATCTATATGAAAATTTTCTATATAACTTAACAAGATCAGATTATTGAGTTACCAATTCTTCATTTGATAAATTTGAACTCGACCGATTCTTGGCTTCTATATTATAGAATGAATCAATGTTTAGTTGATGGTGGCTCTGAATCCATTTCCCTTTGCTTCTGCTTCTGGATTTACAATTGTAGCCACCCCCTCTCACCACTGCACAGGTTCCAGAGTTTGTCATCTTGAACCGTTGTTGGATGAGTGCCATAGCTTTTTTTGGCATATCAGAATCTTCTCTTTGTCAACTCCATACTCGGTGTTTTCTTTGCGACACACCCATCTCATACCCTTGGCAATAGTAGCAATGGCATCCACAAAATAAGTGGACTCTCGAATGATAGCATGCCCACCAGGCCTTAAAATTCGATCCATTTCCAGCAACACATACTTCATTTCACATCTGTAAAGTAACAAAACAACCATTGTCAGAAACATATTCAAAAATCTAAGTTTAGAGTGAGTGTCTCCATGTTTATGTTACTAATGAGAGTAAATGAGTTCACATACTCACCTGTGGCTTTCAGCAGTGAAGAGTCCATCAAGATGAAGGAGGTCATAGGTTCGAGGATATGTTGAAAAAGCTTCACACCTACCAAATAATAAAATTCAAAATAAATACCACACCATATGATATTAACACAAATACATTCATAAATAATAACCTTATGCTTCATAATTTTAAATTTTCAAAATTACCAATCATGGAAGGTTCCAATAAGGCCACGATCATAAACCACAGGGAGTGTGTTGGGACCATAAGATGAGACCACATTCATGACCCACAAGGGATCATTGATCAAGGCTGCAGCAAAAGCTCCATATACTGTAGTCATGTCCATGACATTTCTAACTTTGTCAGTGCCAAGTTCAGGCAGCAACTTCTTGTAGTGCTGAATGCGCTTTTTCCACTTGCCATTGTCATGACTGAAAGTACTAGTACTAGAACCATGAACAGTTGTGACCCTTTCAGGGGTAGCATGCAACCGTTCAGGCCACTTAGGCATGTATGTGAGGCCTGATTTCTTGTATTTTGGATCTGGAACCACAAAACAAGCACGAAGTGGAGTGTACCATCCTGAATCTGGTTCAATGCTGTCATCACACTGTGGTGGATAGGACTCTCTGGCCAGCTTTTCATAGCAACTGTTATCTTTAGCCTTCTGCCATACTGCAATGTCATCCTTTTTATTGTACAATTTAAAGCACATTGAAGTAAGTAATTCTTGCAACTTCTCATAATCTGATCTCTGGTCTTCAATGGTTGTGTTCCATCCACGCCACCTGTGCTCGTAGTTAACAGGTGGACCAGACAAAACCCAAAATCCTCCGGGACGAAGGATACGGTGTATTTCCATGAGATAAATACCACCTAAAAGCATACATGAATATCCATCCCCATCAGATAGTGAATGAAAATTTAGCTTGAGCTTGGATAGCAGTTAACAAGACATATAAACAGCATAATTAGAATGAAATTGTCTGCCTGAGTTTATGTGAAATCTTAGTTACAGGATCAAGGGCATATTGTATATCATCTTATCAATGATCACTCATCAACTCAGGGAAATATAGTAAATCATAAAATGTGTTGCCTTTACATTCACAAAAATGCAAAGTACTAAATTTTTTTATTAGTACGATCTGACAAAACTAGATGCCAATTAAAAATCATTATAGAAAGAATCACACCATTTACACCAGATTTGTGAAGCAGTTTCATGCAGGCAAAGTTCATAACAATATAGCATAAACAAGAATGATTTCTGTTTAACCAATAAAATCCAATATGCACTGAAGAATTACCGAATTCTGTCCATGGGATAAGGCATCTGGAGCAATGAGCCATATCAAAGGAGTTTGATGGGAAAGGAAGTCTCTGTGTAGAAATGACACCAAGAACAGCTGGGATACCACGCTCTAGAGCAAATTGAACTTGAGCTTCATGGTTATCTCTTGGGGCAAGAGAAACTGTTAGAATCCCGCGATCCAACAAGTCACCACCCCAGCTAGCAACCTATAACAAATCAGAGTTAAGTGGATTAATTGATGCACTCCTTGTCTATCACCTGATCGAAATTTGTAACTGAAATTAATTAGTATTTAAATGAGTGAACTAGAGTAAGTTGATGTTTAAGGAGTGTTGAGAATTGCAATGTTGCATTGCCATCATTAGCTAAATGAAATAAAACACCTCAAGAAAAATAAGATATAAGTAAAACTCACCCCACAACCAGTATCAATGGCAGTTCTCACAGTCCCATCTTTCATTCCTGGGATCAGATCTTGCATCAAATCAACATATTCACCAACACCGTTGGGGAACATAGTACCCCCACCTGGAAACAGGAATTTCTCCCCTTCCTTTCTCAACCAATGCTGGTTAGACTTCTGCTTATTGATCCAGTCATATGGCACATTCCTGACATTAGTATAACAAAAAAGCTGAAGTGGACTACACAGTCATAGATAGCAGTAGCAAGCTACATAAATGAGTTAAATCAATCGAACCTTTTGTTATTTAACTCATCATGAAGTGTATAGTATCATACCTGTACCAACATTCATCTCTACTCTTTGGCCATCTGATTGGAGGCTTGTAACCCTCTGGGGGAGGAACCAAGCATTCTTTCCTGTCGAAAACTGGAGGGCAATGGCGTTCTAACAAAGTAAGCCGGTACACACCATACTTTCTCCATCTCTGTAAAATTATGCATGCTCAATCAGCAATGAAACATTCTTCTACAAATCCTACAGTATTAGCAAATGACTACCATTTAATACCTTTGGATCTGTGCATGGAGTGTAGTCTTGATAGTCTATGCTGCATTCAGGGAAACTGATTGGCTTAATTTGCAGAGAACCTGAGGATTGCTTAGGAGAATCAAGGGTCTTCTGAATGGTATTAACCACAACCCCATCCTTTCCAGAGCAAAAGATTCCTCCCAGATAGAAAGAAAAACCACATAGAGCAATTAAAGTGACTGCCAAAGTCACAGCCCGGTTCTTATTTGGCTGATTAATCGGTTTTCCATCTTTATGCTTCATGGTCCAACAAATATTCCACTATCTGCAGAAACACAACATACAAAACTTCAGTGCAATGCAACTATGCCACTTCCTCCACCTACTCATATACACATTTTTTATTATTTGAAAAGCAAGGTGTCAGGAATCATCATTCTCCAATCATAGGTGATTGAAGAAAAAGGAAACCTGGAACTTAGAAAAGCCACTCTAACCACCCCTATAATAAGAATTCAAAAAAAGAACCAAGGACTAGAATCATGACTTAATTAAATTTGGTAAAAAAAAAAAAAACCACTTGATCTGAATTGTCATACCCTTTAAGTTCAAGTTCCACCATCTAACTAGAGAAGCCAAAGAAGAAAAGGCCACAACAATTCAGATCAGAACACTGACAAAAGCAACATGATCCAAAAACCAACAACCAAGAAAAGACAACAAACAAAGGTTGATTAACAGCAACTTGAGCACTCATAACAACACTAAAAAAAAACTAAAAACCACCGACCCCCACCTCCCAAAAATAAAATCAGATCAACCTGACCTGAGAAACAAGGCACAAATTCCATAGCAGATCCAATTTTGGAAAATAAAAAATAGAAATAAGGAAAAGGAGATTGATGATTAATTCCAGCTGGTCAATACTCCACACACAGTCACCAAGCATTAAAACGACATGGGCTTATTAATAAACGAAATCTGATACTTCCACCGACACTAGTTACTTTCCATTCCATGTCACATTGCCTTTAAGATGTTCACATGACACTGGGCCCCAACAATAATCGGTTCTTGTGAGGACCCTTTCCACACAAAAAGGAAAATGAAGCACTGGATCTCACACCATACTGTGTCATATTCCCTTCTTCTACGTAAAAGGAAAAGCCACCAATGTGAAACATTTTTCTTCACACGTACGAAAAGCTCCCATCATGCATGTGTCAGTGATACCCGATCCACTGTGTTTTGTCTGAACTCTCAAGTTACATCCACCAATGGCTATGCAAGTGTGACAACCGAGAAAAAACACGGAAACAAGGTGTGCTGATTTCCCAGCTCAATAAAAAAAACAGAAAAAAATCATTTTTTGATTTTTTTTCCAACAATCTAAGAAACCCCATCTCGAGTATATAACAAAGCAACCACCAAACATGTGGATTAATTAGCACGGGTTGTTTCAACTCAACAAAAAATATAACAATAGATGAATCCGGCTACTTGGTTCATACCATTCTCAAGTTTAATGATAAAATGAGAAAGAAAGAAAAAAGAGAAAGGAGCTTCAAAGATAACACACAGAATAAACACGCCACACTCACCACAAGAAGCGTTAAGGACATTCAAAGATACCAAAAAAATAAGAAGAAGAAGAAAACAGAGTATGGCATTCAAATCTGAAGAGATCTAGATTTGCAAGATGGAAAGAACAAGATAGAAGAGAACAAATACAAAAGATAACAGACAGGATAATGAAAGAGAGAGAGAAAAAAAAAAAAAAAAACAGAATGAAAAGGGTGTATATGTGTACAGTATTACTCTGTTTCTCTCTGACTCTGGCTTCTTCAGGGTTTTCTGGCTCTGTGTCTGGTTGAAAGAATATGAAGGGGTGCTGCCTAAAACACTGGCATGGAATGTGAACGTGAGAGAGAGATAGGAAGAGAAAGTGAAAGGCCAAGGTTGAAGGGACCAACCGATAAGTCAGATTTGTGTGTGAGGCTAAACTAAAGATAGATCAACCATATATATAACTATTTGCTCGCCATGTGCCTGGTTGTCCCTTCTTCTCTCCTTCCTTCCTGTAATCTAATACTAGCTCCTATGGTATATGAACATATTTTTCTTTAATCTTATTTATAAGCATCACTAATTTTCTAACTTATTCAAAATTAAATATCTCTTATATTCTTAATTTCTTTTATTAATTCTATTTATTAGACACTCACTTATTTAACTATAATTATTAACATTAAATAAAATCAATAATTATAATATTTAAACTGAAGGATATTTTTGGAATAAAATTTAAATCTACCATGATATTATTAAGTTTGATCACCACTTTCCTTAGTTTTAATGATTTATACTAGATTGTTTATTAGGACTAGAGATAGAGGTAGTAATTAAATTAATTACGCCAAACAAAGAAAAAACGTCAAATGCTAACGATTATTTTTGGACTTCTATTAAAAAACTTAAAAAATAAATATTTTATTAAGAGACGAAAAATTATATTATTCATGATTTTTTGCATTATGATATTATTTACATAATAAATATTTTATTTTTTATAATTTCTTGATCAAATGTCTTAAGAAGACACTATTTTGCCTGAGCAAGAAAAATTAAAGCTACCATGTAATAAAAGTTATTATTGTTTGTTATAGTAGTGTCTGTGAACATAATTATTAATCGCCGTATAATTATTCCGTGTTGACGCTGAATCTGCTGAAAATATGGGATGCCCAAAATGAGTTACATTAGCACTTTCGCCAATAGATTGATTGCAAGTTGAGAAGTGCGTTTGGTATAGTATTGTCCGTAAATTATGTTAATTATTGTCACTTATGTGTCTTTCAATTTCCATTCAATGGTTCAAAGTGAGTGGCTTTTAGATCTTGAGTAGAATGAAGTATAAATCAGTTCATTCTAATTCATTTGATGGAGATTGGATGATATACAATTTATGTGAATTTTATCAAATAAAAGTATTTTTTATTATTATTGTTATTATTAGTGTAAAAGTTTTGAAACTATAAATTATTATTTTCTTGATTTCTATAGTAATTATTATAAAATTTAAGGAATTTATCATACAATTATTTTGTAATTGAAAAACTAAATTAATTAAGAGCTTTATAATGTCGGTAAAATTTAATTAGATTGATAAAAAAAAAAAAGTTATACTCCGTAGTGGTAAATAATGTCTCTTTGATGGAGTATTAGTTAACAATATTTACATATAATTCATTAGTGACAAATAATATTCAAAGAATATAAGAAATAAAAA
The DNA here is from genome assembly GCF_004193775.1 of Glycine soja. Classification (NCBI taxonomy): domain Eukaryota; kingdom Viridiplantae; phylum Streptophyta; class Magnoliopsida; order Fabales; family Fabaceae; genus Glycine; species Glycine soja. Next base: position 49,147,926 of record NC_041002.1, read on the forward strand.
CATTTATAGGGCCACCTCCGTAGTGGTATACTTCCTGAATGCAAATAAAAAGTCGTGACTCTTTTGATTGTACGGACTGATAGAATTGTTCATATTTTATGGGAAAAAGTGAAACTGGTTTGAATGCTGTACCTATGGACGATGAGTGATGCTCACTTGAACCTATGCAGTCACGATGGTATGATTCATGGCAAACCTTGGTGGTGATTTTGAAGATAGCAGTATATGGAGTACATGTACATTTTTCTTTTAAATATTTCTTGTTGCCCAATGTTTTGTATGGTTGTGTGAAAGATTAAAAAAAAAATGTGAGATTAACACTCATTTTTGAAAAAAAAAATCTCTTTCTTCACAATTTTAACTCAATCATACACACTGAGAGAATCATGTTTAAAAAAAAAAAAAACATGTTCTTTCCTCTACTTCTTTTTATCTCTCCAGTTTGAATATTGTCTCGTGGCATTTTATGATGTAAAATCTTAATTTTTGATTAAAAGTGAGAGAAGGAAATTTTAAATAATAAAAAAAGAAAAATGGTGAAAATTTTCACATAAAAGAATTTAAGGATTTGTTTGGAAGAGTAAAAATAAATAAATAAAATGAATTAAAATAAAATGTAAAAATATGGATCTCACATTATTTTAGTGTTCATTTTTCTCATTTTTCAACCTTTTTCTCGATAAACGAATGCACCTTGAGAGAAAATCTAACTTAAAAAGATCTGTCCCCTCACAAAACAATGTTATAAAAAGTGGAATGAATTTTATTGATCACATATGAGATAAATTAAATGAGTAGAATTATATATAATTAAAGTAAAATTCATTTATTTAACTAGTTTAAGTTATAAATTAATTTCACTTTATTTAATTCATAAATTAAATTCAACAAATTAATTATCCGATCAATTCTTAAACTAATTTTGAATTAATTTAGTTTATTTTTTACCTAGATACAAAAGCTTCACACTTACTAGGTGTACGTTCTAAAGCAATGTGATAGAATTACACAAGTTTTCTGGATGGATTACTTATCACAAACGCAATAAAAACTAGAAACATGAGGAGAACCGAACAACATTCCTTAAGGATCACACTTAATTAAATTACAAAAGCAACATACTATATTATATTCATAGACTTTATGAAGGAGTTTGTTGGTAGTTTCCTTTTTTGTTGCAAGTGACATTGATTATATAAACGTCCAAATTTTGTATTCCTGAAATATTAATTTTCTTTTATCACTTGGTTAATAAATATATATTCTTGGCAAAAAAAATGTTATGTATTTATGAAACTTCATGGGGTCCATGAAAATTAGTTATTCAGAGAAAAAATGAGAAGAAAAATTAATAGTTTTGATATACTGAAGTTGATTTAGAATCCTGCTAAAGAAATGCAATTAATGTTTTTATTTTCAAAGCGCAATTAATATTTTTACCTTTCTTAAAATTATTTTTAAAATTTCTTGTTATACTCCATTGTCCATTCTACTCTAACACATATACTATATATTTTAAAATTTCTTGTTATACTCCATTGTCCATTCTACTCTAACACATATACTATATATTTTAAAATTTCTAGTTATACTCCATATTGTCCATTCTACTCTAATACATATACTATATCTCATCAATATTGGAGTAAGAATTCAATATTATTTGAGAATTATTATGTGATTTAAGAATATAACTAATATAATCTTGAACTTTTGAATGGACAAATAAATATCAATAATTTTATTAACTTGTTGAATAGATAAACGAGAACAAAAAATATATCAATTAAGTTAATTGGCTTCCTTGTATTTAAAAAATGATACTGTATTACTTAATTATTGCACTTCATTTGCTAAACCTTAATAAAGTATTTTCAAAACTAAACTTTACATTAAAAAAAACTTTACCCATCAAGTATTTGCTATATCTTGCTTGCTCTTTTTCTTTTTTTGGATTGCTTGCTCGTTTTATAAGCTACGAAATATGTATTCGAAACATAGGTTAATGGCAAGTTCACCAAACAGAATTGGATATCCTATATATTGGGATCTAAATCATGATTAGTATGTGAATATAGTTGAGACCACAAGAAACATGTATACTTGTTCATTTCCTAGAGCTAGCTATGATCATTATTAAATTTTCAGAAAACCAAGCCACGCTTCATGCTTGTCATGATAACAACCACCCTAATATATTTCCATTATTTGACAAATTCGGATTGTTTAGATTGTGTTACTTCATTTGAAATAATTTACATTTTCTTTCAAAATAATTAAAAACAGAAAATAAATTAAAACTAATAAGATAATATTTATGTAATTATTAGTAGAAACATATATCAATTTTTTTTTTTTGAAAAAAAAACTTCACATACATTAAAGTAATTGTGTCGATCAACACATGCACACAAACATTAAATTGTCAATCTCCAAGGCCATGCTTTAGCACACCCTCATGGTTAATAGTTTTGCTCTATAGGTTTTAAGGTATTACCATTCTACAAGGAACCATGGCCTAAACATCCAAATTTCATAGAGAAGACGTTTTGATTTGATTTTACTCTAAACAGTAAACAGTATATTTATTTTCCAATTTAATCCATTGCATTTTCTGTTACACTTCATTACACCTACTTTGAAAACGTCAGAAGGAAAATTGGATAAACTCAAAACAAAAACTAAATTTCACAAGTCTAAACTAAAGTATTATAGATAAAATTATTTAAAATATTCAAATTGAAAAATACAAAGAATAACTGTGAGAAAAAAAAAGGAGGACTTTGACGCGAATATCCTTAGCGAAAATCTCCATCTTAAAATGTTAAAAGAATTAAAAAAATCAATGCGTCACAATCACAACAAAGATAATAGAAATAATAATAAAAGTTAGGGCGATTAAAAAAAATAACAACAAAGAAAAACTAGGACCGAAAGGCTTTCTCATAGGTAGATTGTGGTGGAAAATAAATAAATTAAAAAAAAAAAAAACCAATGTTGCCTGTTAGAACGAGGTGTTAAAATTTTCACTTTGAAATACGTGTAAGTAAAATTTACAATATTCATTATTTATTTATATAAAAATACCTTCATTATTTATGCGTGTCAAGTGTGTGTAGATTTTTCATTTAATTACATTTATTCAATTCTTAATTATGTTTTTTTAAGTTACATATAATTTGCTGATATGATAAGGTAAGATGTGAAAAGGGATTTTTTTTTTAGAGAGGAAATTAGGCAAAGGCAAGTGGGGCTTGCGTTTTGGAAATCATAAAGCATATAAATACATAAAATAATAATAATTAGTCACTCTAAGCCAAAATCATTAGATTGGATCTATCTATGTGATTGGCGAAGCCCGCAAAAGTTGACACTTGAAACAACTCAAGTTTTCAAACTGAGTTCACTGCCGACACTTAATTGTATTGTTAGAGAGATGTGGTGAAGTTGTTTAAGATTATTAATTTTCATACATCATATAGTTTTTTTTAAACATTAGTTATGTAAACTATGTTCAATAAGTTTAAAAATATTAAATACCCGTATTTAAAGTTATATAACATACTCAACCAACCATATCATTCAATAAGTTTAAAAATAAATAAATAACTATCAAATGTATTAGATGTCTTAACACTTATCTTAAAAATGATTTTTGAAAATGAAATGGTAATAACTCGGTATCATGACTTTGTTTCGTAAAAACCAATACGAATTCTTTTTTGGCTGAAGAAAAAAAAATGATGAAATATTCGTTGAGCATTTGACCAAGCAAGGAGCATTTCACGAAAATCATAATTGTTAAAAGCTTATGAAATAACTTCCTGTGTGTAAAAAATAACTTAAAAGAAGATTAATTTTTATACTTTATTAATATAAATATTTTTACACTGTCAATTAATTAATTTTAAATCATTTTAAATTTGAATTTTAAATAATTATTACAAAATAAAATAAAACTAAAATATATTTTAATTAATATTAAATTAAATTATTCAGGTATATGCAGGAATCTTGCAGATTATTAGTAAATATTAAAACCTAGGAAAGAAAAATGAGCACGAACATGATGGATGAATACAACCTCAGCACTAACAACACCATTGTCTAATAATAGCATATATATATATATATATATATATATATATATATATATATATATATATACGAGAATGAGGTAGAGTGCTCTCACGTAGCCACGTTCCTACATTTGTTAATTGATCTTTTGTCCCTGCGGTGCTGCTTACTATGCTGCCCATGTCACCTTTTCTATTTCTTAATTTGATTTTAGTATTAATACCACTGACATTCATGAACAACCTCTTCGCTTTTAACAATTCTTAATTTCTTCTTGAATTTTGTGAGACAGACACGGTTTTCTTGTAGTATTTTATTCTTCGGTCCCCAACTTTTTGTTTGTTTCTCAAAACATGCTGTTTCCATTATGATTTTGTGTTAACAATAATAAATTGGGAGAAAGAAGGAAATAACAAAGCATAAAAAATAGGAAAGTAAACGAAGGGTATGGTTATTGACTTGGTTTAATTATATATTGTCATGTTTATTCTATCAAATCTCCTTTGTCAACACTCAACACCGAGCTAGTGTCCTCGTTATCACTTTGTTATCTATTCTTATTATTTCTATTTTGTGAATTACTCGAACCGAAACTCCCTTATATTATTTTATAATTTTTAACTAAATATTTTCTTAAAATTTATTATTGGATTAAAAGCTTTTTCACATGGATTACATTATTGGAATTTTAGGAGATCCTTACAAAATACCAATAATCACCAAAAACACATTACGTTATATTATTAGGAAGAGTTTTAATAATACCTAGATCCATAATGATTGATCAACAAATGTTGCGGAATCTGAATTCATAGGTAACTGGTGGCTTCATGATTCTTCATCAATTGGAATCTCTTTATTCCTTAATAGGACTTTCGTAACTCTTTAGATTGGGAGAAGAGAAACTATATGTGACGGCTTGGGGACCATAGTCTTCTTATAATGCGTGTTAACGTAATAGGGTTCTCATTATCCCATAATGGGCCAAACACTGATATCTGCTCATTTAAGTCCATATCATTTGATCTGGTTGTCTAACGGGCTCACTTAATTTGATCACATAAAATAAAACTCATTATTGATAAATAGCTAATATAATTGTCTTATAATATTAGCCCACATTAATTATTAGAATAGAAAATTCCAATAATCTCGCACTTGGACTACATATTGTAACAATTTTATCAAAAATCCTTAAGCGTGCATGCATGCATCTGTATGTTATTTACCTTTAGACTTCCACCTTAACAACTTGATTCATCTCATGCATCAATAATGAAATCATTGTGTCTTTGTCACTACAACAAATGTAACTAGACCCTAATGACGACCACATCACTACACTCAATGACATAGGTCAATATGAATAAGCAACATGAAAATTACATGCAATATGATCTCAGTCATGCCTATTTCCAATTGGTCCAAACTTTATTCTTTATAGAAATCAATCCAAACACAACATAAATATTGCAAACAAAACAAGCTTATAATGAAATGATTAACTTCAACTTTATTTCTACAGAAAATCCAAACAACAAAATATTTGTAAATCACAAGATATAGAACATAAGTAAGACTCTCACTCAACTAAGGTACTATCAGGAAATACACCCATATGAACATTGTGCTCATAAAAAACTTTAAGTGTCATACCTCTAGTAAGTGGATCAGTTAGCATGAAATGAGTCATTATATGTTCTATACAAATCTATATTTTCTAGATTCTTTATTTAACAACCAAATATTTTATGTCAACAAACTTTTACTTAGTTGAATCCTTAATAAGACCGCTAAGATATTGTCCCAATAAACACTCGATGGCTACTTAATGTTGGCGACAACAGGCAAGCCAATTATAATAATTTAGCAATCATAAATTCTAATATGATGTCTCATAGCAAAATATTAACTCCACCAACATGGTTAAGTATGGATCCTTATGTGAAGTGATTGCTATTATGATATGAGTAATTTAAATCATAGTAGTAACAACAACAATTAAAGAAGAGAATAATAAACTTGCAATGCAAAAATAATCTTTATGGTAAATTTCAAGACCCAAACAAGATACCTAGCGCACCATTAATCCTCAATCTTTAGATTGAAAAAGACTAACTGTAACTGGTACTCTCAACGCATTAATCAAACATTGATGATAAGTCCTGTCAAATAAAAGTTGTCTTTGGACATTTCATTGCTCACATGGAAAACTTATATGATGATTACTCCGATCAAATAATGATTGTCTTTGAACTTTTCATTATTCACATGAAAAATCACACTATTTATAATCACCACATGTTTACCATTGCAAGCATGTAATTATTCTGTCAAATTGTGTCTTCCTTTGGGCCAAGCACACTTCACATGAATAATTACATGCAACATCCATATAAATTTAATCAAATTAACTTACGTAACAGAGGTTACTTTGGCAACATGTTTTTTCAATCAATTTAACCAAAAACATACAAGATAATTTAATATAATAAATGAGAAGTCTTAAAATTACACAACTTTCACATATAATTTAGTTATATAAGATATAACAAAACATGCAAATATTTTACAGAGCATATCCATCACAAGATACCTAGTACAACATTAATTCATAGTCTTTGGACACAAAAATTAATTTTTAATTAATACTCTCAACACAATGATCAAATATTGACAATAAATTCTGTCAAATAATAGTCTTTCTTTGGATTGACTATTATTCACATGAAAATACCTTTATAATTGTCACACATTTATCATTACAGGTACAAAATATTATTTGGTCAAATTGCGTCTTCCTTTGGGCCGAACACATTTCGCATAAAATAATTTTATATAGAAATCTATGTAATTTTAATCAAATCAATTTTCACAATAAAGATTACTTTGACAATATATCATGTCAATCAATTTAATTAAAAATCACTAGATATGCAAATAAATGGGAAAGATCTGGTACTGCTAAATTAACTTCAATCATGATAGCAAAAAAATATATAACATTAATTACGACAAATAAATATCATATCCTTAAATTATATTTAATGTTATCATTGATTTATACTTAAAATACCACAAACATCTTTCTTTTGTTCCTTTTGCTTAAAGCAGCCTTAGTTTTCCTTTTTTATTCTTAGAGGTTAAGCTTAAATGAGCACTGTCAAATGTGTCTTTCTATAGCCTCTCTTCCACTTGCACATAATGAGATATAAGCTCATTAATGGATCATTTGTCCTTCTGAGTGTTATAACTCACTTTGAATTGCCCAAAGTGCACAATAAGTGAGATCAAAACTAAATGTACGAGTAGTTCTTCACCAAGCTCTATCTTAAGTGTTTTCAGTTTTAATGTTAAGTTAGACATTTTCATTATATACTCCCTTATATAACTTTTCCCCTCTTTTTTTTTTAACAAAAAAAATAACAAATAATAAAAACAAAAACTGCATGCACAAAAAACTTCCTTATATATATTATTAACAATAGCCATGAAGAAAAATCATTCACAAATCCAAATAACGATGTTAAAAAAACAAAATACACCCAAATTTAAATCAAATATCCAATTTACCAACAATTAATATGTGTGGTTCTAAAAAAACTTGGGTTCATATAACCAAAGCAATCCAGGTATAATTGGAATCAAATAACTTTAAATCCCAATAATCTAATAGTAATGATGGCTCTGATACCACTTGTTGGAATTTTTAATAAACCTTATAAAATATCAAATGAGCACTAAAACACATTACGTCAGATTATCAAGAGGTTTTAAGGAATACCTGGATCTATAATGATTGATCAACAAATGCAGCGGAATCTGAATCCGTAGGTAACCGGTGACTTCATGGTTCTTCCTCAATCGGAACCTCTTTATTCCTTAATAGGACCTTTGTAACTCTTCAGATGGGGAGAAGCGAAATTATATATGACGGCTCGGTATATTGGGGACCATAGTCTTCTTATAATGTGTTAACCTAATAGGATTCTCATCATTTTCTAATGGACCAACACTGACATCTGCTTATTTAAGTTTATATTATTTAATTTGGTTGTCTAACGTACTCACTTAATTTGATCACATAAAATAAAACTCATTAATGATAAATAGCTAATATAATTATCTTATAATATTAGCCCACATTAATTATTGGAATAGAAAATTCCAACATATATATGCAAATTTTATATTAATTTAAAATCATTTACTACCTTATTCATATAAGTTTAAATTGATGTAATATAAATATTTCAAAATATAATAAAATATAGATTATTTGATTATTTTCTTGTTGTTCGATATTGACAAAATTTGATACTAATGAACTTGATAATATATAAATATAATTTAAAGGTTTAATCAATAAGAATCATATTCTATATAAAGTTATAAAAACAATGTAATAGTTGTCAAAGTTATACGTATATAATTTTGGACTGAATAGTCAAATTTGTTCCTAAAGGTGTGAGGCGCTAACAAATTAGTTCTTGGAAGATAAAAAATTTAAATTTAGTCTTTGAATTTGAAAAAAAAATGCAATGAATTAGTCTTGTAAATAATTTAATGACAAATTAGTCTCTAAATTTTATAACTTAATGTCAAATTGATAATAAAAAATATAACTTATTTTCAAATTGATCATTGAATATTATAACTTAATGACAAAATGGTCTTACAAATTTGACAGCAAAACTAATTTATCGTATTTTTTACACATTTAAAGACTAAATTTATATTTTTCATCTTTCAGTAATTAACTTATCATCGTATCACACTTTGAAGATAAATTTAACTATTTTTTTTTTATTTTGACATGAAAAAGAAAATGACTAGTTAGAAAGATAAAAGAAAACAATGTTAATGACTTGGGAATTGGTTATATTATGTTCTTCTTGAACCAATCGCTGTCGTTTGTAAAAGTAGACTTACAGGAATTCTACCAAACGTCTAGTTTTTTTAACTTCCTTTTCTGGAATTGCCTCTAGAAGTCTAATCTTAATGGTGTGAGTCTCTAGCATTATAAGTTATTATTCTGAATTATACATATTTAATATGGTGAGTAATTGATATATCGAAATGTACCTGCAGGTCCATATGTGCATCAATATAAAATATTGCCATCATTAATACATTCCTGTCACACTTTAATCAAGACGATAAGTTCATTTAAAGTTCTTTAATTAGCCAACTCCAATCTACCTATAAGATGGCTCAAATGGTTTGGACCAACTCAAAAACCTTTTAGGTCAAACAAGCGTCTCAAGGCTACTCATCCATGCAAGTGATAGCCAAGTTGAATAAATTTAAATAGATATATGATGTGATCACAACAATTGAATCATTGTAAATAATTGAAATGCATTAGGTCTGAATAGCATTTGCAAGGGGATAAAATGTTGACTTAGAATTCACAGACATATCTACTATAGCTGGGAATAATCATAGAATAACGGTTTGATTTGGATTGTTGAGACTTGAAGGAAATAATAATCAAAGATTAAATAAAGCATTATTTATTGATGAAGGCATAGAGGTTTTTTTTTTTTTGTCAAGGCATAGAAAGTAAGTTTGATGAAATTGATGTAAATATTGATGTTAAACCACTAAATTTGTCTATTAGATTTGTTAATGTATTTAAATATTGATTTCTATGACAATTAAACCTTTATTTTTAATGGAGAACTCTATTCTTTAAGTTAAATTAAAAAATTATAATAAACATTAGGAGTGAAAATTCCTAATGATGGTAAGATTATGTTGAACAAAATTAGTTGAAAAGTTAGTTAAAAGCTGAAAAGTTAACTTATTAGATCATAAATGGTCAATAAAACTAACTGTAGTCGAAAAGTGTAGAATAACATAAAAATTATAAAATCATGATTTAATTAAAAAAATAATAACAAAATTTAATAAATGTATTGAGGATAAAAATGAAAGAAAAAATAAAAAGTTATAAACTAATATTTTAAAAGATACTATTTTAAATATTATTTCAAAAAACACTAAATACTACTAAAAAAATTTGTTTACCAAATCATCAAATAAATTTTTTAACTAATAAAACAACTAAAAGTTAACTGAAATAACTTAACAAACATAACTTAAAAATCCAATAATTATTCCTACCCTAAAAGATTAAAGGATTCATGTCTTAAAGCACGTTTATAGAGCAAATTATCATTCAAGATAAAAAAAATCATCATAATATAAGGTTGATCAAGTTTTAAGAAGTATTATCTTCTTACCTTTTTATTTATGGTTTAATGTTATTTCGTAGAAACTAATACCTTTTTCTCACTCTACAATACATATATGTGTAAGTTAATTAAAAATTAAAAGACACATTAAGGATATAATTAATAAAATAATAATTGATGTGATCTTAAACTTTACAAATGACATATAAATAAAAATAAAAAATTAAATTTTAAGCACAAACACACGCTATAAGGAAATTAAATTTTATTAATGATCTAAATCAATTAGTCATAAATTTCATCAAATTCACCTAACTTTGACAAAAAGAGATTTAGTAATACCTTCCGTTCTCATTTGAGAACCTTTCAACTAATTTATATTTTTTTAAAAAAGTAATTAATTTATTTAATTACATTAAATCTGTCAATTAATTGTATTATCATTTTAATATTATCATTTATTTATTTTTTTATCTATTTAATTATTTCTCATTAATATTTGGAGAAAAAATAATTAAATAAGAATATGTAAGAAAAAAATAATTAATATATCTATAAATTAAAAAAATAATCTTATAAAAAGAGACAAACAATTTTTTTAAAAAGTGTTATAATTAGGAACAAATGAAGTAGATTGGATAAACGAAAACATAAAAAGGAAAAAGGAAAAAGATTTTTTTTCATAAGTCACAAACTCTAAGATAGATCCAAAAATGCAAAGCGTGATGACTGGAATTCTTTTTTACAAAATATCCCTAGAAATTTTCTTCACCTCTTTTTAAATGGGTTTGGGACGCCCACTTATTCTACGCCAAACACCTTCGTTAGTGCCTATAGTTCCTATATAACAAACGTAGTCTTTAAAATAATAATAATAATAATACATATACCCCAATAGTCAACGGATTAGAAATAAGAATTCCCTCTATCTAGAAATCTAATACAGCTATACAAATAGTAGCAAAGTCGTGATATGCCAATTGGAAGTGTACTTGCAAAGCTTTGTTAGATAATTTAGAGCAAAGTCTCAAGTCCTAGTAGCAAACAAAAAATGGTGAAGTTTTTTCCTTTTGGCAAATTCAAATTGTGAAATTGACCATACAAACTTTAATTTTCCTTAGCTAATTAAGTAGTTTTCTATTGCAATTAGGAAAGAGTAGTTTTTCAATTTTGATAAACATGATAAAAAGGAAAATGCCAAATCAAAGGCTAGCAGAAGATTCAACCACCGACAGCCACGTGATTGATTACTTTATTCCTTTCTTCAGTTATGTTATGGCTAATTATTTGCTGTGCGAACATTATACTTTTCTTGTTATGCTACATTTACAGAATCCCCTGGAAATTAAGGAGAAGAGAATGTGAGTGCCAGATATAGGGCAAATAAATTCTAAGTTGTTTGAAATCCCTGAAGTTATTATAATCAACAAAAAATATATATTTAATTAAACAAGATTATTGTATATTAAAGCGTAATGTTTAGTATGATATTGTTACCATTTTCTTTTTCACTTTTGCCTTTTATATCTTTATCTTTATCTTTTTTTATAGGTCAATTTATAATATGGTGGGTCAAGCGTTTTCAGTAGTCGAAGTATGTTATGTATAGCTTTTCTACTCAAATCCAACTAAGGTTTCTTTTTTTGACTCCCATATTTTGACTATTACACCTAATTTGCCACAATCTTTGCAACTTGAAGTTGAACCACCCTGATCAGCGATCTCCCAAAAAACAAATTGTTTAGTTCCATAGTCTTAAATGTGTTTTTGGTTATGTTCGATAAAATTAAGTGTAAAATTAGCTTGAAAGTTGATAAGTTAGCATGTGATTAGGAACTGAAAAATTATTTTATTAAAAATATTTGATAAAATTAGTTGTTAAAATAATTAAAAAATAGAGGTGTCAAAACGAATCAGCATTGTCCACATAGGTTGATCCACCACTACGAACCAAACTAACTCACTTTTAAATAAGACACAAAAATATCAATCTTGTCTCGTCCATTATGGGTTGGCGGGTTGGGTGGATTGACTCACCAAATTTTTATAATGAAAAATTCAAAAATAAAATTTTAAAAAATTAAAAACATTTTTCTCTATTTTTTATTTTTTAAAGGTGACATTTTTTTAACCAAAGGCATTCCAATTATTCAAATACAAATAATAAAAAAATATCTTAAATAACCATTTAAGTATTTAATATATTCATGAATGTAACCATTCAAATTATCAAATATCTTAATTCTCAAATGCATAAATTTTATTAGTTTATTATTAATTCTAGACCCTGTGACTCTTCTCTTGGTATCCTAAAATTCTAAACCCTTCTATTCAATTAATAAGTTATTAGTTTATTCACTTAGTTACTTAATTTGGTTTAACGGGTCAACCTGACTCAATCCAACTTGAATAACCTGTCTAACTCATGGATTAAGTGAACTGATTTATTTTTCTCAATATTGTGAATTTTTTTTTTTTGGTCCAACCTAACCCAAACCCGTGGTGAGCCAGGCTGACTCACTAAATTTGGACTCACTTTGACAATACTCTTACTTAAAAGTAGAAAATGACATAAAATAAATAAAATAATGATTTATTTAAAAAAGTAATAAAAAATAAATAAATATATTGATGATAAAAATAAAAAATTATAAACTAAAATGTAGCATTTTAAAAAATGCTACTTCAAATAATGTTTCAAAAAATATTAAAAACTACCAAAAAATTATTAAAAAAACTTGTTTATCAAATAATCAAATAAATTTTTCAACTACTAAAAAATTAACTAGAATTTATCGCAAAACATATTTTTCTCTGTAGTAAAGATATCAAGTGTTCTTTAAAATTTAAATTGACCTTTTATTTTATAAAAGCCAAATTAAGTGTACTATTGGAGTCTTTATATCATAGTCCCGTTGATGTTCACATGTCAAATTTATTAAAATTTTAATTATATAAGTAAATATTTTTCCACTGTAATGCACGTACTAAAATACTATACTAATTATGCTACAGCAAAAAAAAAAAAATACTATACTAGCTATATTAAATGCTTCTAAAAAAAACTATTATTAAATGACAATATCACACTTCAGTATTTGACATATTTATGATAGTTGTATTATAGAAACAGAAAGTGTTCAATTTTATTTTATTTTATTTTTAGAAGGTAAAGAAACATATACTTTAAGTAAGAGCAAGGATTGAACAGAAGGTTTGTCAGGCCAAAAACAAAATTACAAAAGATATATCAGTCCAAGCTAATTGGAAAATTCACCTAGCTTATTAATACACTGTTATAGTGTTACCCCACCCAAAACTTTCTGCAAAACTAAATTAAGTACGAGAAAAACCCACATGACCTCTAATTTATTACAAAAGTGTTCAAATTTTAAAATAAGAAACATAAATTTGATTTTAATTTTAAAAAATAAAACTTAAAAACTAAAGTTAATATATTGTACATGTCACAAAAGCAATGATCATTAGAAGGTGACTAAAGAGTGGAACTCTGCCAGAATTATGTGCTATAATATCCTAATGAGGTGGGGTACTTTCGTTAACATACCATTCCACACGAACTCTAATTAAGGCATGTAGTTGTTGAGATTTCTTGTTCATATTTGTTTTGTGATTATATTTGTTCAGTGTGTTAGATCGTTAGCATGGAAACTTTGAATTTTAAATAATTTTATTTAAAATTCAAAGTATATCCAGTCCTAATCCACTGAAATTGAAGGCTGAATATATTCTTATACACTGAAAAAAAAAATGAGTTGTGTCTTAAAAGCACTACACATCCTACAAAAACGAATCTACTATAAAATGACTCTTTATTAAGTCAAACGTACTCTACCTAATTCAGGTTCCTGTCATATTAAAAATAAAAATTCTTAAGTGTAGAACTAACTAATTAACTTCCCTTGTGATATTATACCCTTTAATTTCAATGTTGTATTAGGATTTTTTTTCATCACCACCTGTCCATGGTTTGGATCTATGAACAATCAAATTAAGTCTATTATTAACTAATTTTTTTAATTTAATTTCAAATTCAAACTACTTACTTTTAAAAAATATAAAAAAAAACATATACCTGTCATCTAGACGTTGTATAATAACTTGCATAGAACCACACAAAGAGATAAATGAGGTGTAATCAAAACAATATATCTATACAACAATTTGTGATGGAACTCAAATTCATTTCATTAATTTGCTTAACGCTTATATATAAATCATTTCGAACAAAAAATTTAAACTTAGTTAGTTGTACAGGTAAGTTTTTTTAAAAAGCAAAACAGGCCAAGCAGAAAGAACACCACAGGGCCTAAAATATATTAAACTGAAAACCAAAAGTCAAAGGAAACCGGAACCATGGGGGCATATTATACGTACCAAATCCATGCAAAAAAAGCCATAAACACCAAGCTCTATCTAAAAAAAAGGGAGGGCTTGATTATCATTTTCCAAAGGAAGAGATGTTCCAAAAAAAATTAAGAAGAAGAAAAAAACCCTTCATGATGAAGGATTTTGGATGGCAGTCAAAGATCGGTTTTTGACAGAAATTGCACAGGTGAATTACATTCAAACAATTTGTTCATTGCTCAAACTCCCCTGAAATTTTAATTACAATTGTCTTATATATTATTATCTATGTGGATGAGAAGTGTCAATAATATACTTTCTAAAAAAATTTCTACGAGCATTTATAACGCAAAAATTTAATTTTGGGTTTTAATTTTAATTGAATGGATCCTTTAATTTGCTAAATATGATTTAAGAACAAATCACTTAATAATTTTCACTCCAAAAGTAGAATTCCATTTGAGTTCTTAATTTAGTTTTAATGAAACTCATTTTATCTCTCTACTCACACAAAACTTCTTATTTTAATTAATTAATTAATTTATAATAACTAAGATTAGAGTTGCTTTATAAGCAATTTATATAAATACACTCTAACAACTCATTTCCTCTAATAAACTCTCCGCTACTAGTTAAACTGGATAGAAAACTACAAAATTATAGTAGGACTTATTATTTAATTTTCACCGTACATTAGCCTCAATAAAATTGATAAATATTTTACATTAATGTTATTGTGATAAAAAAAAATCTCATCATAGTATATTTTAGTAAATTAAACGTAACTTAAAATTTATGTTAGTAGTACGTTTTCACAATTATTTTTAAAATCAAATACGAAACAAATAAACTTCATGCTATCGTATCCCATCATATATTTTTAGCAAATTAAACATAAGTTTATGTTAGTAATAAGTTATTTCATTTAATCTTTTTTATTCGTTCCTCCCCTAATGAAACATTCCGATATTCTACTTTTAATTTGTATTTATGAATCTTTTAAGTATCATTAGAATTTAATAATTTTAATATATATTTTTTATAAGAATATACATTAATAAAAGAGTATTATAAAAGAAATAGAGAAAGTATTTTTTTTGTAAGGGAGAAAAAGGCTAAAAAAAAGGCTAATTCTAAATTCTGCCCGAGATAAAATCAAGACAGATTTGGAACCTCATGCCATAAGGACACAATGGACCCTAACAAAATTTATGTTCCTCAACTGCTCAACATGCAATTTCTTTTCTGGTTAAAACTATTTGCAAGAGAATACTTTTATTCATTATTCCAATTACCAAATTAATTAATATGAAAAGATATGTCAGAAGTAGTCTCTGAAAGAATTTATGGAAGGAATAGGACGAGAGAAAATTATTTTGATTACATATTTAACACGAAGCTGTTTGCATGGCACAGCTCAATTGGCCTACTAAAAAAAATAAAAATAAAAACAGAAAATCTAAAATTGAACTAAGTCTTTGTATGTTTGTTTGTAACCATTGATGCGAACAAGAAAAACCATATATAGATACATTTTGTTCTCTGAGCACTGGTTCCACTTCTTAAATTTTTTTAACCAAAAAGATAAAATTTGAAGGAATATAACTAAATAAATGGCCTCACATGGGTCATGGGTGTGAAGACGGTGCTGAAGGTTCTTAACGACACAATTTAATTAAACCAATTAAAGAGAGAAAGAGCTATAAAAGACGAAAGATGTGTAAGATTGGAAGGAACAGAAGAACGTGAAGTTAGAGGCTAGACATTGACGTAGCAACTCCTTTGATTGCTTTCATTTCAGTCCAAAGTCTAAAAACTCTTAATTTGTCTTTTTAAATTTTGCTTTTCCTTTTATAAACCACCATATGGGCACTTGCCCATGTGCATGCATGTATTAGCCATGTGAAAACTAAATGAGATGATAGAAAAAAGTGGGGGTTTGGAGAATGAAACCAAACAAGTGTTTCTATTCACACAATTACATCATGCAATTGGTTACTGATATACTTAAACATGCACCAATATTTTTATATTCACCTATATATCTATAAGTTTGATTGTTTTATTTTATCAAAATTATATAAATGGTGGAAAATAGACTTAGGTGGTTTGGGCATGTAGAGAGAAGACCGGTAGATTCTGTAGTGAGGAGAGTAGACCAGATGGAGAGAAGACAAACAATTCGAGGCAGAGGAAGACCCAAAAAGACTATAAGAGAGGTTATCAAGAAGGATCTCGAACTTAATGATTTGGATAGAAGTATGGTACTTGACAGAACATTATGGCGAAAGTTGATCCATGTAGCCAACCCCACCTAGTGGGATAAGGCGTTGTTGTTGTTGTATATAAATGAGTACAAATTTGGGTTGAATATGTCACCTTTTAATTTCGCTACCCTCAAAAGTACCTAATGCATATTGAAGCTTAAAAAATCTAACTAATTCAAACATATAATTAACATTTAATTCAATTCATACTTGTTAGGCCATATTTTAGATTGATCAAAATAGTTAGTTAGAAGTGACAATATATTCGTTTTTTTATGAGCAAATGGTAATATGCTCTATTGCTTAAATTCTTTAAATTAATATAAAATGGAATGAAATCTGATTGTACCAAAAAATATTAATAAAAAATATAAAAACTTGATATATAATGCATTCATTTTATTAAATATCTCTCATTTTGTTCTAAATTATGGATACAAAATAAAACTGGTATCTTTTTTTTATTTCATCATAAAATATTTAAACAATAAAATGATAAATTTATTCCCTTTGACTGTATTTCAGTCGTTACATTTAATGCAAATTATACTGATATCTCTGTGATTTTTTCATATTGCATGTGATATTTTTTCTTATCTTTTTAATGTCATATTTATAGAGATATAGTAATGTAATGTGTTTTTTAAGTAACAAAAGTGTCGATGTAATATATAGCGTAAAAGTTAATTAAAAGGACAAAAAAAATATCGTGCAATGCCAAATAATCACAA
Organism: Glycine soja; assembly: GCF_004193775.1. Lineage (NCBI taxonomy): Eukaryota > Viridiplantae > Streptophyta > Magnoliopsida > Fabales > Fabaceae > Glycine > Glycine soja. The sequence goes on from NC_041002.1 coordinate 49,165,569, forward strand.
GAATATCAGTACAATTTGTTCTTACATTTAATTTATATATATATATATATATATATATATATATATATATATATATATATATATATATATATATATATATATATGACACATTCGGCTGGACCACACCATTACATTACATCTACTGTAAACCCAAGCACTCTCTCCACTTATGGTCTCAATGGTACAAATACAATAATGAAATGTGTTAAATATGATTTTGTATTTTTTTTTTTAATTTTGGTCCCAGTAAGATTTTTATTCTTTGTAATTTTGGATTTTTTTTAAAAAAAATTGATTTCTTTAAAATATTTTATTCATTTCTAATTTTTGTAAGTTTGTGTTTTGTAATTTTGATCCTTATAAATATAAAAGTATGAGAATTATAAATAAAAAAAATAAAATCTAAAAGGAATTAAAGTTAAAAAAATGCAAACATACAAAGATTAAAAAAAAACAGAAATTTACAGAAACCAAAATTGAAAAAAAAAACACTAACTTCCTATATATGACTAAAAAAAAACTTAAATAGCACAAATTAAAACTGAAAAAAAAGACTACTTAGGGAGGAAAAAAACATATCCAAGTAAGATGAAATCCATCAGCGCTAGCTACAACTAGGTAACATTATTTTTTCATAATTTTATTATTTGAGTGAAAAACATTTATAATATGATTAAATTAATTTTTAGTAGAATTTTATTTATGTACATGAGAGTTAAATTCAAAACTTTATTCAATGAACCTATATATATGGTTGGTAATAAGCTACAACTGTTCGGATAGATCCTATTAAACAAGTGAATAATATTGCTGTAAAGAAGTAGGATACTATATATGGTCACTGAGAAAAGGTGCATGGGATATTCATTGGGACATTGTAATGATCATTTATTAATTATTATATGTACTTGAACGTGAAAGCCTCATCCACCTACATTTGCACACTTACAATTTTTTCCATGACTACGTACTATATGATTATTCCATGTCTACGTACTCACATGGATAATGAATGATTCTAAGCTGGAAGAAAAATAAACAAAAGAAACGCCTTTTCTTTTTCTCGAATTTTTGGCAGATTTTTTTAAATTATTATATATTTGTTTAGACTAGATATTCTCATGAAGCTATTTAAGCCCCTCAAATTGATTATTTTCTAATGTGTTTGATAAAATTAGTTTAAAAGATGAAATCTTAATATGATAGAAGTTTTTATTTTGTTTTTGACACAAATATGATAGAAGTTAGGAATTGAAAAACTGAAGGTTGATTAACTAGCTATAACCATTACTTGTAAAGTGGGACTGAATTGCTAGTGTTTAGTAAATTTAGTTGATAAACTAGCTAGTTTTATTTTTGACAAAAATAAACTAGCTAGTTGATAAATGTAAAATAATATAAACAAATATTTAATTATTTGATTATATTTATTGTAAAAATTTTGCGAGTTTAGAGGAGTCTACGAAGGGAAAAAGTATTGAAATTAACTAAATATTTTTTACAAAAATAAGTTTAATATTTTTATAAGCGTATAAGGATTTTTTTTTTATTTGTTTCGCATTGAATGTAAAATGTAATTATTGGTGAGCTCATATGAGAATTACAACTTTTTTTTACACGATTACTTAATTATCTAACTTATAATAAATAAAAAGTTCTACAAACATATCTATTATTAAATTTATGTATAAAATGTATTGTTGGAAGAAAATTAAATAAATATTAACTTAATCCTCTATTTTTCTCTATTAATATCTTTTTTTTTTCATGTACATACAAAGGATATTGAGTGAGAGACCCCATCCCCCCAAAAAAAATCCGTCCTGGTCATATTATCATAGAGCATGAGTTAGGTATTCAATTCTTAGGTCTATGTGTATTAAAAAAAATATGTTAAGAGAGATCCACCTTTTAAATAGACATTCATACTTTGAAGGATTAGTTTTTAACATTTTTAGAGGATATACTAGGCAATCAAATATAACCACCAGCTCGAGGGTCATATTAACCAAATATTTTTGGATTAATTGTCACTGAATTATTCCAACTTAATTAATATTCTTGAGTTTGAATATTTGACAATTTGATACTCAAATGAGATTTTTGGTCACACATATTAATCATTCTTAATCCTTTTAAGCAAAAATGTTTCACATAAATATTTGTGGTCTCTACTAAAAATAATTTATATTATATTAATTACATAAATTTATTCCCAAACAAAGTTATTTAGTACTTTAGAACTAAATTCTAAGAGAATCAATATAATTAGACTATAATTCAGTCGAATTTGAGTCATTTCAATTTGACTCGATGAGAATAGCTTCAATTTGAAACTCAATGTTACATTTATTTATTTCATGCAAAAATAAAATAATATAAAATTAAGAGCAAATCACAATAATACCCCCTAACTTTGATCAACTTACACATAATTTCTCCCTTTTTGATTTTCCTATACGAATCCTCTTTAAATTTGAATATATTACATTAACACTTCCTTGTTAAGACGTTGTGTTAATAAACCCCCCTTAGGAATGACTTTTTTTTTCATATAATTATTTAATATGAATATCATGTATAATTTTTTCATTTCCAATTTGCTAGTGTACCAAAAGTCACTCTTCAATGAGGGTACGGTGTAGGAAACGAACTGAGGAAGGATAGGTGAAAAGGGCATATCCTATCTATCTCTGCCTGCCATAGCTGATGAGACACCCAATAAGGGAAAAAATTTGCTACTTCCCGTTGTGTCCGGCATGGACATAAAACAAACACAATTTATTGTAAGGATTTGAAATTTGGGCTTTGTCTATGTTCAGTAATGGCTGTTGCTAGGTGCACCTAGCAAAATTGCTGGTGCACCCAGCAATTCAATGAAGTATCCAAAATACCCTTCGTTTAAAAAATAAAAGTAACGTAATTAAAAAAAAAGCTTGTTCTTCCGCGATAGCTTTCTTCTTCCCCTTGCTTCTGCGCTTGTTTCTTCCCCGTGCACCCAGCAATCTCCATTCGTGCTTCTTCTTCCTGTGCGCCCTCATTTCCTTCTCCATTTGAAATTTGGAGAAGAAGTTGTTGTTCGTGTCCTCCATTGAAGTTGGCATCCTCCATTGAAGTTGTTGTTTGTGTCCTCCGCCATCAAGGTTAGTCTTCTAACCTCCTCGTAACTGTTTGAATGACGTAAATGGTTGTAGGAACCTTAGGATAGACGACATTAGTGACCTGTGGTGCTGGAGGTTGAAGACGAAGGTTCTTCTGCGAGAAGAACCTTCTTCCGCGCGTAGGAAAAGGGCTTCTGGGAACTCCCGCGGAAGAAGTGTGAAAGGTTCTTCCACGGATTCCTGCGGAAGAAGCTTCTGCAGGATCTTCCGCGTGATCCAACAGAAGAAGGTTCTGCAGGATTTTTCTCGTGATCCAGCGGAACCTTCTTCCGCAGGCTACATTTTGTTGTCGCGGAAGAACCTGTGGAAGCTTCTTCCGCATGGTACATGTTGGACCTTGTGGCCTCAATAATCTTAAGAGGGATAGGCTTAGAATGCAGAAGAAGCAACAACATAAATAAGATAAGGGAAGAGAGAATGCAAACACAGTTTTATACTGGTTCGGCCACAACCCGTGCCTACGTCCAGTACTCAAGCAACCCACTTGAGATTTCCACTATCTTTGTAAAATCCATTACAAAGTCTGAACCACACAGGGACAACCCATCCCTTGTGTTCAGGAATCCTTTACAACACGAGACTCACAGTCTCTTAACCAATCTCATTGAATAAGAAGAATGGAAGAAGAATTCTCTCTTCAAGAGAAGAATATTACAATAAAGATCATGTAGGAATCCTTATAGATTTTGCAAGTGTTTGGCCAAGGATTTCTTTTGAGAGAGCATTTGACAATGAAGTTCTTTTGGAATCTCTCTCATTGTCTTTTGAGAGGATAAGACATTTTTGCCAAGCAAAACTCTCTTTCTAAAATTCGTGCCCAAGTCACCTATTTATAGGCCTTTGATGACCATTCACAAATCTAATGAAAAGATGTGACTGTTGGCAGATTTTCTGAAAACTTTCCACTGGTAATCGATTACAATGTTTGTGTAATCGATTACACAATTATAATTTGAAGGGTTATGACTTTTGAATTTCAATTTCCAAAGTTTCGTTGCTGGTAATCGATTACAAACATATGGTAATCGATTACATGTTGAAAATTCAAATTCAAAACCTTTTTCAACAGCTATTTCTCAACCCTGTCTTCTGGTAATCGATTACACTTCCTGGTAATCGATTACCAGAGCCTTGCATGTCTTGAAAGCACTTTGTTTTAAGGCAAGGCTTGGTCTTTAGTGAATCTTGAAACAAGGCTTTGTTTGTTGAAGCAATCTTGAATTATTCTTGAAGCAAATGCTTATCATTTGAAGCAGCCTTGTTAGATTCTTCTTTGACATCATCAAAATCATGTATACATACATTCACAATACATTTTCTTCTCGCGGAATATCCTGCGAAAGTTCTTCCGCGGATCATGTTTTGCTGTGTATTTTGTTTTTTTTTTTAGATTATACCTGAATTTGTTCATATTATTAGGTAGTTTGTGTTATTTAGTTGTTATTAAAAATTATGTTTGTATGGAAAATGAAATTATATTTGGTGTGATTTATATATGCATTGGGAAGTAACTATGTGATTTTAGCATAATAATAGCCATCATTTTAAATAAAATATAGTTGAATTATTTTTTTTATCATAAATATTTCACATAATAATAGTCTAAAAAATTTCTTAATTTTTAATTTTAATTAATTCATAAATAAAGATAATCGATAAAATGTAACAATCTAAGCATTTTGATGAGACTCATTTAAGCACCTAATTCATTTAAGCACCTAAGTAGAGTTACTTCATTGAAGAGATTAAGAGCTTATGAAATACTTATATATGAAAGAATAAAAATAAATTATGTGTACAAAGGGAGCTCCATTTAAGCATCAAAAGAAAATACGATAGAGTTACTTCATCATCAAGAGGAATTGAAGACCATCATGGATAGGGCCAATTGCAACATCATGGTTGGTGGATTAGTTGACGATGTTGGGATAGTTTATTCTTTTTGAGATGAAACAACGAGAGAACAATATTTGAGGAAATGATATTTTCTTCTGTTTTATTCATTTATTTATTTAGGATATGAGTAGAAATACCATAGATCCTTGCTTGGGGCAATACAAATATTTTCAGATCTTAGACTATTCAAAACATCTTTTAAATCTAATAAGTTAACCTAGTTATAATAATAATAATAATAATATTATTATTATTATTATAATTATTATTATTATCATTATTATTATTATTATTATTATTGTTGTTATACTATTTGTACTTTGAAACAACATAAACTAAATTGTATTAGTCGTGAAATGATACATTTGGACACAGTGGCATTTCAACCTTACATGCAAATAGAGGTTTGAAAACTTAATTTGAACAAATTAGTAAGAAACATACAAAACATGTGTTTGAACAAATTTGTAATGACAAAGCTTTGTTACCAATTATTTGAATATTTAATTTGACCGAAAAAAATAAATGTTCTTTATGATTTCAAATCATGGTTAGAACATAAGGTTTAGGTCATGCATTAGGAGCTGGTAGAGGTAGAGGCATTAGTGAGGATGCACATGAGGCTGATGTTCCTCGGCGTCGCAGGCCTACTGCTTCAGCACGTAGGCAACGGGTTCGTCTGCGTGAGGGCGTCACTGAGAGACCTGAGGATGTGCCTCAGTTGCATGAGGATGTTCCTCATGTGTCTGATGCCACCCCAGAGATGACAGGCGCCGTCGATGCTGTTCAGACAGAGGGAGTGGCTACTGATGGGAGCTTGGGGTCACCTGCTGCAGATGAGGGATTCCCCGGTGGACCACGTGACCCATCGATTTTGACCGATTTTGCTGAGCATGTCGCACATAGCAGCATCTGGAGTGGACAGGTACGTGGTTTTTAATGTTGACTAATTACATAAAAATTATTTGTAGTTGGATTGTTTTTTATATACACGTTATTATAAATTGTTATTCAATTTAGGAATGACTCGATCTGAAGTTGGTCTCCCACGGTAGAAAAGTAGATAAAATTGGGAGACCAACGCCTGAGATCGAAGGGTTGATTGCTGGCACCGGATTGAGTCCACTGATCAGGTGTTCTGTTATCACCACTGATCCTGGACTCATATCCGCCTTCGTCGAGAGGTGGCATCGTGAGACTAGCACGTTCCACCTGCCAGTAGGCGAGTTGACGATCACGTTGGATGACATGACGTCACTCCTACACCTTCCCATCACTGGCGCGCTGCATAAGTTCGAGCCGCTTATTATTTCAGACGCCATTGGTCTATTGACGGAGCTTCTTGAGGTCAGTCATGAGGAGGCTACATTTGAGACCCGACAGGCTGGTGGGCCTCATGTCTGGTTGGGGTGGCTTCGGGACTTGTATCAGAGCCAGTGCAGGGCCAGACGATGGGTTGTAGCAGCCCGCACGTATCTGCTCCACTTGGTGGGTTGTACTCTTTTCGCCAACAAGAGTTCAACCCATGTACATGTCGTGCCCCTGGAGGCTTTTCAGGGACCTGGCCCAGGCAGGGGGGTTCGCTTGGGGAGCAGCTACATTAGTCCACATGTATGACCATCTGAACGACGTGTCGCATGCCTCTACACGGCAGCTGGACGGTTATATTACACTTCTCTAGGTACGTGTTATCACTGATAATTTAAATTGAAGTAGCATTGAATCTTTTTTTTTGTATTGATGTTGACTATGTGTTTGTAGTATTGGATATACGCGTACTTTCCTACAGTGCATACATCCGTCGTTCATGATGCTTATGATGAGGGGAGCCTACGGGCCTGCAGGTGGCTTACGGGTAAGGCTCATATGACGGGGATCAAGGGAGCCCCGTATCGTAGACGTTTGGATGCCCTGAGTATGACTAACGTGTGCTGGATGCCCGATGGTGAGCACCGGGGAGTCAGGACCTTTGACTTCTTCATTATTGTTTGTAACAATAACTAAAAGAGCAATCAACTTACTGCTAGAGGTACAAACTAAAGGGATTTGCACTCTAACTTCTTTAATTTTCACTTCTCGTGGAACTATACTCCCACTAATTTCACCATTTTCAATGAACCTTACATTTCCACTTTTGACAATTCTTATACTATGATTAGGACAGTAAAACATACACCTCTTTGACTTTTCTGGATAACAAATAAAATATCTACTCATTGTTCTTACATCCAATTTTCTTTTTTGCAGATTATACATCCTTATTTCTGCTTGACAACCCCAAACATACAGGTGCCTTATACTAGGTGTCCTATTCGTCCACAGTTCAAAAAGTGTCTTTGGAACTGCCTTACTAAAAACCCTATCCAACGAATACATGACAGTTTTCAAGACATACATCTACAAAGATACGAGTAAAGTTGAATTGATTAACATACTCCTAACCATATCTATTAAAGTTTTATTTTTTCTTCCTGATACACCATTTTGTTGTGATGCACCATTATGTTGTGCCTTCTTTCTTTTATTTATTTTTTATTTTGTCAAAGTTTTGTTTTACTGTTTTTTTTGTGCCTATCATTATTATCATTTTTATTTATGGATATTATTCTTATTTGAAAATTTTTAATTTAATAATTTAAAAAATTGAATACAAAAAAGTAAAGCAAATAAAATAACAATAAATGGAAAATTAAGACAAATTTAAATTGATAATTTTGATTGCTAAAATTTTATGATTATGTCATGTATAATATTACGTCATTATGAACATGTGATATAACTATTTTATGTTAAAAAATTATAAAAAAAATTACAACTGAACTAAAATTATAGAATAAAAAAACACTAAAAACTAAAATTGATGATAATGTCTTATAAAAGACTTAAAATTGCATAATCATAAAACGAAGAAGAAAAGAAACATAATCAACTGTTATTACATGCAGCCGAAATATTTCACCTCCTCCCAAAAAAAAAGAAAAAGAAAAAAAAAAAAGAAGGCAAAGACACAATGAGTTGAGTAGAGTTGAATTGAAGGATTAATAAACTCTAGAGTCTAGAGTGGTGTTTCTTTGACCATGACCGCGTGAAGAACCAAACCCCGTTTTCTGTGACCCCACAAATATCTCATTCCCGTTGTGCGTTTCTAACCGAACTCACCCCTTTCCTCCGATCACCGGTTAAATGGTTCCGGCCACCGGTGACCGGCATCACCAGCACTTTGATTCCGCCGAGCCCTAACCCTAACCAACCAACCAAGTACTCTTTTCAGATTCATGGATCCTCCTGATTCTCACTCGCAGTCCCAGGAACAGGAAGCGCCCAAGAAGAACGACGTCGTTTTTCTCATACTGCGATGGGTTCTCGCTATTTTGTTCCCTTTCCTCTTCTTTCTGTCGATTCCCTTTCTGCTTGGCTTGCTGGTTCTCATGTTCGCCGATTTCTCCATCCCCAACCCCATTTCTCTCCCCTCACAGTGCAAAATTGTATCCACCGGTTAGTTTCATCCTCAATGAATTCGGTTGGCGTTTTTTTTTTTTTTTTGCTTTTTGGAATTTCAACTTAGGGAAAAGTAGAATCAAGTAGAGGGAGTTGATTATGTGCTTCATTTGGCAAGTTTAACTTAGTTACTTTAGCTGCTCACACTGCTTGATTACTTAATTTTCAGTTCAAAATGGTCATATTGATCTCTAAAATGTAATGAGAACTGCGAAATGCTAGTCTGCTTTGCACAAAGCATATAATTAGTGTACTATTTTTGCTCACAACAGATGTGTATTTATTTAGTAAGAAACCCGGAACTATGTTAGGTGTTTTTACTGTTGAATTTTTTGTTGCGGTGAATGTTAATGGCTGAATGTTTATACTTTTGAGGTCTCCAAACTGCTAGAATTTGAAATTTTGATAGCTTCAAAAACTCTCTATTCTGGTATCATTGAATAATATTCAGTCCATGTTGAGTTTGTCCAGTAGAAAAGTAGTTTTTATCGTTTCTTTTATCATGATAGCAAAAATGTATTTGTATATTAATATTAATGTTAATTAATTTTGAAAAGCATGTAAATTGTCTATACACTCCATAATGATTGATTTGATTTATTTTTTTCCATTTTGATCTTTGTTTAATTGATAATAGTCGTTTACTTCTAAGTTAAGAAGTTTTGAGTCGAATTGAAGGTGTTATTGCTTATATTACTCGCACTAAACTGTATGTTATCATTTTTATTACAGGTGTTGATATTAGGTCATCTAAGATATGTGAACTTGGATTGTTAAATTATAAAGCAAAGGATGTGTTTCATCATTTTGAAAGAAGCAAATTTCGCTGCCGCTATGATTACTATTGGGCTTCAGTATTCAAGGTTATTATAACTTGTTGCCATTTTTATTATCTTTTTTAGTAAAAGCAGATATTATATTTGCTAGAAGAATAAGAATGAAAATAAGCTTTTCTCCCTAACAATGACTATGAAAAGGAAAATGGTGTTAACAAACAAGTTCATTAGTGCAGTGAAGCTCTCCAGTTCCTCTGCATATCAACAAGGGTGATTGCCTTAAAGAAGCCATAGTCAGATCACCTGGTAAGGACAGAGAGAAACCCTTAGAAATTCAATCGTTCCCCTCCATCCGAATATACTAAAGAGCTGCACACATGTCTTACTGTCTTAAACATTTCCCTCATTTGCTCCTTGCACCCTCTCTAAAATTAATCAATAAAAAATGCTCCAAAGTCAAAGGATACATCCAACATTCATCAATAATTCAGAACTATGTATAGAGGATTGGGCTGTATTTCCGAGCTAGAACCTCACAAAACTTTACTGGTAATCAGTGGTAAGAGTTTTATGTGGTTTGTTAACCTGTGGCTAACTGTTAGTGTTAGTCCTTTTAAGTGTTTAGGTGTTAGTTATTAACTAATTCTCACTAAGTAATGTCATTTCTGATCTTTCTTGCCCTACATGCTCATCTCTTTAGTTTTAGAAAACATACACAGTTTCCTCTTGTCCAAGTGCCATATATCTAAATATAGAACATGCTAGCATATTTGACGACCAATTCATTGTGCATGGGTGTGCACACAGCTCATGTGTGGTCTATCCTTTAATGATTATGATGACTAGAGAGTTAGGTAATTCTTTTGGGTAGCTGTAAATAATTTGTGTTTACACTGTTTCAGGTGGAATATAAAGATCATTTTTCTGGTCAGACACAAGTTGCATTTGCTGAGGCCCCCAATGAGGCCCTTCCTCTTTATTGCAGGCCTAATTTTGGTGCTGCATGGTTTACACAATATAAATTTAAGGTGGGGGTCTCAACTTGTGGCCTTTGATACTATTTTATCAAGCTGAACCTCTTTGATTGAGTGTAAATTTCATAATGATGTCACAGTATAAAAGTTGCAATTTTTACCAGTTATATTTGTGTCATTTTTTGTTTTCTCTTTCTCCTTTGTTAGGTCAATGAGAGTTATGATTGCTGGTACACATCTGGCAATTCCAAAGTTCATTTACATCAAGATAATCTTTTTGGCTGTGATGCCCACGAGCAGTCTACTCTTGAGAAGAGTAGACAGTATTCTACCATGTAAGTACTCTACTATTTTCATAACCTACCAAAAATTTGATTGTGTACTTGACTATTTGCTATAAGATCATACGTTATATTACTAAATTAAAATGGGACTGTAGAATTAAAACTCTTAATCTTACATTTGTAGGCTTAACATTTTCAAGACTTAACACTCTGTATCTCTGTTCAACTTTTAGTTAGTTCTTTGATAGATGCCAAAGAAATAATATAATGTGTATACCGTAATGCAAATCCTAGGCCTGTATCAAGGTGATAACGGGTTCTGAATGCTAAAGAAAATGAAAGAACAAAGTGGTCTAGGTAGGCAATTTGAGAGTGCCCACTATTTCCCGAAAGTCAACTAATTGCCACCTTCCTCTCACCATCCCACTGTTGTGTTGTATAGCCTCCATAACAGAATTCTCAAACTCCCCATCTTACTTGGTGGCAGCTCAGTAGTTAGTTACGTCGGAATTGATATTGCATTCTCTCTCTCTATTAGCTATGATTTCCTACGGTAACCCCCCTTTTACCCTTTTGTACATACACCCAAGTTACTCTCTGGGTCCTACCATTGTTTTTTAATGTAAACACTTAAAGTGACAAACAAAAAAGACCCACACCGTTGATGTAGTTCTTTGTGGCCACTTGAAAGTGTGACCAGGTTTGTTTATTTGAAGATGGAAAATAAACTTGGGCATAGGTTGGTGGGGATTTAGATCAAAAACTCAAATTCATAGGTTCAACCAATCAATTCATGATAACAACTCCTTGATATACCCAAAAAAAAAACAGCGATGAATCTTTTTTCCCCCAATCAATCTTTTGGTCCATGTATAAAATTGGTAGTTGGCATTTTTGTTCAAAAGGTTTATGAACAAAGAATTAGATCTTTCTAGATAGGAAGTGGTGAGATAGAGTCATTTCTCATGGTAAGCGTATCTTTTTGAAGAAAAATATGATAAGCCCTTCTGATCCTTACAAGTCAGTGATGTTGATTTTGTATTCAATGAAAGGTATTGAAAGCTATTTCTATCAACGTTAATATGTGCTATTGAAAGCTGGGCAATATGCTATTTGTTTTCTGAGTCATTATATCCTATCCATTAAACAAACCTTGTGGGAAACAAGTCTCGAATGAGTGGTGAATTTGATTTGAGATAGTCCTAGGTGGTCATAGCTCCCCAATCTTGTCATCCTGAAAGAGCCAGTGCCCAGTGCTGTCATTGCTTCCATGACAGTAAAGTATTGCCGACCTAAATTTATAAATTGTTCATAGTGATTTTTTCTATTGACATATTTATTATATCTGAGTAGCATATCATATAAAATATAAATGTGTAGTTTAATTATAAATACTGTATTTTTATCAAACAATTATTTATATCATGTATTGATATCCTATCAGGGCCATGGAGATGGCAATTTCCTGGCTTTCGAGTAGAGGAAGGACCAAGCATTGGAGATGGGAAACTTTAGCTGGAGTTGTAACTGGGTTCTTAACTTCATTGATCTCCATAACCTTTATTAGGTTCCTACAACTATTTCTATCTTCGCTACATCAATCTTTCACAACATGGATATTTTCTTGGCGAGTCAATGCTGTTCTCATCAGGCGCGCTTGTTTTCTTTTGGCATACTTATCTTTTGTGGCTTGGTTAGTTATAGAATATGGGAAGAGGCTTGGTCTCATGGATATATTCAGATTCCCTAAATCATAGCACTGGTTTTTGTGAAGAGCAAGGTACTTTTCGTTGAATCCCCATGTAATGTTATAACTGCAACAGGTGATATTCTTGTCCCATGATAAATGGGTGTCGGCACCGTGTAAGGAAATCATGTATAGTTCGAAGAGAGGAAAGGGAGAGGGGGGATTAAAAACTGCATAATAATTTAAAGTAAATGGACTCAGTTACTATTAGAGGGAAACAATGTTAAACTCTTAGTTAAAATAGTAAGTTCGGGAGCAGTGGTTTATATAGTTGTATCACATATGTCCACTTTAGTATATGTTTGAGTGCTGGTGAGTCACCTACGCACTTGAATTAAAGATGTTGTAAAAGTCATTACAGTTGCATTTGGTTTGTTGGAATGGTTTTACTGGACATGATAATGAAATGAAATTGCCATTTATTTTCCATGTTTGATTTGATTGCCATCAATATCAAGGAAGGACTATTTTGAAAGGGAAAATGTAATTAAACTTTTAGTATTTGAACCATGCTCCCCAAATCTACATATGTGCACATTAATCTTTAATGTTTATTAACAGTGTAAAATGAATCTGAATCTTTTACTGCAAAAATTGTTAAATTTAATGAATAAACTCACATGACATGTACTTGACTAATCTAAAACTGCAATAGTTTAAAGTAAATGAACTTAGTTACTATTAAAGGAAAAATTGTTAAGCTCCTCAGGAGTAGTGGTTTACATAGTTTTTTTGGACAAATTTCTTTCAAAAAGGTGAAAAAAAATTTAAAAAAATATGAAATAATTTTTTTCCCGTTAAACTTTCGCATAAATTAATTTGTAAAATTTCTCTCTGATAATTTATTTAAAAGATGATTTTAATTTATGCATAAATTAATTTAAACTTATAGCAATTTTTTTTTTCTTTTTTCTCTTAGAAATATTTATAGATAAACTTATTTAAATAGGTTCATAGTTGTGTTACACATGTCCACTTTTGTATTTGTTTGAATTGTCTAGATTCTCTAAAGTAGAATGATGTAATATTTGGTAAAGTAAGAATATCTAAAATAGAACCTACTACACTTGATCAATTCTTTACATACACCCATATTATTTTCATTTCATTTAAGCGAAACAAAACTCTAATTAATAGAAAAAAATAGAACTCCAAAATTTATCTCAATTGTTATAATATAATTAATTTATATTATAAGAATGGAAAATATTAAATTTTTTTAATCTTTCTATTTTTTTAAAGAAAAAAACTAAAGAAAATTGAGTATTTTAAATTTATTGTATTTGAGGAAAATACAAATGAAAATTTTTAAATTTAAAAGATATTTGAGGTGAAATAGGTTTTCTTAATATAATAATATAAATTTAAATATAAAAAATATGTATTTTATGTTCTAATTTTATTATTTTAATAATTATTTGTAAATATTTTATTAAAACTAATTAATGTCGTTTGAATACACAATCAATGTACTTACGAACACCCAGAGCAGGAACTCGTAAATATATATAACAAGAGTAGGAGTTCGTAAACCATGAAATATTGTAACAACATCTTTTATGTGCTTTGCCTCCAAACAACGATAGTTAGATATATCAAAATATTCACATTCCATCTATTTTATACAAAATTGAGATGAAGTTAGAGTTATACTCATTTTTTTTTTCATAATTAGAGTTCTATTTTACTCAAATGGAATGGAAATAATATGGATGTATATAAGGAAAATCAAATGAATCAAGTGTAGTAGGTTCTATTGTTTAAGTATTATAAGGATCAATAATCTTTTAACTTTACCAAATACTACACCAATTCACTTTAGAGGATCTGCAATCATGTTTGAAGTGCTGGTGTGAGTCACTTATGCAATTGCATTAAAGATGTTCTAAAAGTCATTACTGTTGTTGGAATGGTTTTAGTGGACACCACTCAACTTCAGTTGGCAAATGGACTCCCACCCTCCTCTCATTTGTAGTTTCTCGCCAAAGAAAACATCTACTGATTTTGTCCAAGCATTTGGTTTGTTGGAATGGTTTTACTGGACATGATAATGAAATGAAATTTCCATTTATTTTCCATGTTTAATGTGATTGCCATCAAGGAAGGACTATTTTGAAAGGGAAAATGTAATTAAACTTTTAAAATTTGGGCCATGTTTAAATCGATCCCCAAATCTAAATATGTGCAAATTAATCTTCAATGTTTATAAATGGTGTAAAATGAATCTTATACTAAAATAATGTTAACTTTAATGTATCAAGTACTGATAAAAGGAATTAATGTATCAAGTCACATGGCATATGCATGTACCCGACTAATCTAATGATAAACACGCCTTTTTCTATTACATAGACATAGGATCTTTTCAATTACAAAAAAAAATGCAACGATCTGTTCATTCTTCAAATGCTTCCATGGTGCAAATAGTATCTGGATTACACTTATTTAAGAGTTTGTTTATTAAGTTATGTAAAATGATCTTGAAGATTGAAAGCGTATATAAAGTGGTTCACCGTATTGACAACTTTCGATGTTTATGATATTTTCAACATCTTTTTATTTTTTTATCTTTTAGAATATTCATGAACCTTATGAGATTCAGCGTAATTAGAGATAGGATTTGACATATCATTTCAATTAATTGTTTGACTAATTGATTCATTGAGAAAGGTCAAACTGGTAATTTGACTCTAAATAAGTTAAATTTGACGGGGAAAACTGAGAGATATCTTTATATAACACCTAATTGTCAAATTGGAAAGTTATAATTTTCCATCAAAAGATAGCTTTATATTTAACAAAAGCTGTTTCATTTTTGGATAATTATTTATATCAATAGGAAAACACTTTAAAAGCTATTTCATTTGACTTTACCTTTGTAGCAAAATTGATGCACACTTAGTGAACTTAGGCTTTGTAAAAAGTCCAAGTGAATTTACCCTTTATGTTAAAAAAGTTGATAATGGCATACTTATGGTATCTCTTTATGTTGATGATCTAGGAAGTCATAATGAGCTTATTGGTAAGTTCAAAGAAAGAATAAAAGATGCCTTTGAAATAACAGACCTTGGAAAGATGACATTCTTTCTTAGTATGCAGGTGCAACAAAAGCATAATGAGATATTTGTGTATCGACAAAAATATGCGAAAAAAGTCCTTAGGAAGTTCAACATGGAAGAGTGCAAACCAACTGCAACTCCAATGAATCAAAAGGAAATTTTTTGCAAAGAAGATGAAGCTGAAAGGGTTGATGAAAGGTTGTACAAAAGCTTAATAGGGTGTTTGATGTATTTGACAACAACCAGGCCAGATATTATGTATGTTGTGAGTTTACTATCAAGGTACATGCACTGTGCTAGTAAAATTCACTTTCAAGCTGCAAAAAAAATCCTTAGATATGTTAAAGGCACAATTGATTATGGAATAAGATTCAGTCAAGTTAAAAGTTTCAATCCTCTTGGTTATTATGATAGTGATTGGGCAGGATGTGTTGATGATATGAGGAGCACTTCAGGTTATTGCTTTACTTTAGGTTCTGGTATGTTTTCATGTTGTTTTAAAAAACAAGAAGTTATAGCTCAATCAACAGCATAAACAGAGTATATAGATGTTGCTGTTGTGGTAAACCAAGCTCTTTGGATAAGAAAGCTCATGATAGACTTGCACACAGAACCAACAGAAAGCACACAGATATTTTTTGACAACCAAATTGTAATTTCAATTGCATATGATCCAATGTTCCATGGCAAAACAAAACACTTCAAGATCAAGTTTTTCTTTCTAAGAGAAGTTCAGAAGGATGGAGGAGTGCAACTTGTCACTACTAGAAAATACGCTTTTAACATCGGTTATTAAGAACTTTCAACATTGGTTATTAACTGATGTTGAAACTACCAACGTTAATTTATCAACATTAACATCAGTTGTTTAAAAAATGATGTCATTGTAGCAAAAAACAACATCGGTTTTTTGAATAACCAATGTCGTTTTATTCTTACCAACATTGGTTTTTTGAAAAATCAATGTTGTCAGTAAACAACAACATCGATTTTCCTAAAAATTGATGTTGGTAAGAAGAAAATAACGTCGATTTTCCTAAAAATCGATGTTGTTTTATGATTTAATTTTAAATACCATATTTGTTTTTTAATTAGCAATCTGTAGTAATTAATTCAGATCACAACTTATCGTCTAAAGTTGTATAAAAACGCATAAATCAACCATGCACCAAAAGTTATAAACAAAGTATATCAATATATCATGCACCAAGGGTAGTTATAAACATTTCTAAACAAAATAACATATTATAAACAAAAATTTACAAATTGATAATATATTAGAGTAGTAATGTACTTTAGTTACAAACAAAGGCAGAATAAAACAAAGTTAAAAGTTGCATCTAGGAACTCAAATATAATTTGAGTTCGAGGAAGCAAATTATGTGTTTGTGGAAAAATCCTCCATCCATTTCCAATTTTTGCGGTCTTTCTATGATGATTATAAACTATTCTACACTCCATCCCTTCCAAGTTCAGATGAGTGAATCTTGCAGCTTTCATAAATGAGTATATGGTACTCGACACATCCTGAAATGCAAAAGAATTTGACATACAGAGAGGAGTGCTTAATTACTCATCAAATTGCTGCAAGTCACTTTGTACTTAGTGAGTAGGACTTTAAAAGTGATTGAGTTAGGAACTTGGTAGTACAAGGAGTGTCATTTAGGAAAAACTTTTGGTTCAGAGTTGCTTTTGAAGATGGTGAGAAGGAAAACACTCTGTCCGTAGTGGGTCAAGTTGACCTGATGATTTCCAGTGAGCCCATAGAACTCTCTAAGTTTCGTCCATCCAGCAAGTAGAGTTGGGCTCACCAAATCTTAGTTATATGTGATAGAGTGCATGTTGCCACTAGAGTGTAGCAGATGTCACATAGGGTCTAGTTCATCTTTCCATCTTATAGCAAATGACCTACTCACTTCATCGTAAAGCTACATTTAACAAACAAATTAATATAAGCAAAAGTAATGTTATATATCAAGTCATGTTTATTTTAGAATAGTCTTGAAATAATTTCTAACCTGATCAATAACATGAACAATGTTGAACATTTCATCTGATTCTTTGTTAATCTTCATCATTATGTTAGCCATTTCCTTCCAGTTTTGTTGATGTTCATCCATGGTTTCTAAACTCCATTTACAATATAAAATGACATTAATATGCATGATACATTTGAGATACCAATATGATATTCCTATTTTGGGTGCCTAAGGTTGTGACAAAATTCTCACACTAGCACAAAGTCCCATTAACAAGCACATACATACAAAACCATGCAAACCAAAAACAAAACTGTGCAACCAAAGCCTATTTTCTAGCAGTGTGTACATGAAGCTACTACCATATACATGACCCAGAAGGCCACAACTATATACAACAGGATGCACTACCATAGCTTAAAAACACATGTGTAATTTAACTTCCATGGTAATAACCACAAATCAAGCAAAAATAAAAAACAAACAACAATACTACCATAGCTTACGAATACAAACTTCATTAGAGAATCACAATAACAATAACACTAACATTTACACCATTATCAATTTTAGAGAACACATTTTCAGACATAAAGCAAACACATTGTGATGTCGTCACCGCCTTACCCGCGCTTCGTCTTCTCAAAACCAAATAAGACTTATTTGTCGCGAGGTATGGAGAAGATAAAACACGACTAAGGTGGTGACAACAGAATGTTGGAATGTGAGGAAGATGAGGCGCAAGGAAGAGGATGTGTTGACGAACTTACCTGCTAACAGAGCAAACGCGACAGAGAGGTGAAGAGGCATGAGGAGGCACGAGGAGGAGAGACGGCAAGGAGGCGAGCAGACAAGAATGCGAGGAAGAGTGCGTGCGAGAGAAAATATAGCTCGTAGAGGCACTTCAAATATTTTTAAATGTAGGTTTTAACATCAATTTTTACTAAAAACCAATGTTAACTAAGTGATGTTAACGTATCATTTATTAACATTAGCATCACATAGTTAATATCGATTTTTAGTAAAAACCAATGTTAACTCAGTCATTTTAACATCGATTTTTCAGAAAACCAATGTTAATGAAGTCACATTATTTACAATTTTGCTACCGCATTTTTGTTAACATCGGTTTTATCAAAAACCGATGTTAAGGTAACGATATTAAATGTATATTTTGTATTAGTGTGTTCATTGTAGAACAGAATATCAGAATGCTGACATTCTAACAAAGGCGCTTCCTAAAAACAGATTTTGAGTTCTTGAGGAAAAGACTTGGAATATGCAGCTTCAGTGTCAAGGAGGAATGTTGATTGCAATGACCTGTGAAGCTGCCAAATCACCTTTTTAAGTTTCCTAATTTGTAGGAAATAAAGAGTCAAATAATTTGCTAGAATTAGAATATTTGATTCTCTTTTTTTTTGCATCTATTTTGCCAATCAATAACAGATTTTATGGGATTTTGGTTTTCTTATTGTTGCATAAATGCACATTATGCTATTCAATAAAAATACAGTCTTCTACAGTTCAATATCTTTCTTTTGTTCTTTCTACAACCCTATACATCTTTCTAAATAACCAACACATATTATCAATTATGCTAACTATCTTATGGATGAGGCAAAGTAGTAAAAAACCATCTTTGGATTCACCAACAATAAACCAAATGTCTAAAGTTTCATACCAGAGCCTACACAACGGAACTGATGGGTTCTCAAATTCAAACTTGATAGGGTCTGGCAATTTTAGCTCTGTCTATAAAGGAACTTTCGAGTTAGAAGACAAAGTTGTTGCCATAAAGGTCCTAAACCTTAGAATAAAAAGGAACTCACAAGAGTTTCATTGCTGAATGTGATGCACTTAAAAATATTAAACATCGAAATCTTGTTCAGATTTTGACATGTTGTTCCAACATAGATTACAAAGGTCAACAATTTAAAGCTCTAATTTTTGAGTGCATGAAAAATGGAAGCTTAGAGCAATGGTTGCATCCTATGACACTAAGTGCAGAGCAACTGAGAACATTGAACCTTGATTGAAGATTAAATATCATGATTGATGTTTCTTCTGCATTACACTATCTTCATCATGAATGTGAGCAATCAATCATTCATTGTGATTTAAAATCATGCAATGTCCTTCTTGATGATGACATGACTGCTCATGTGAGTGATTTTGCCATAGCAAGACTTCTCTCAACCATCAATGGGTCCACTTCTAAGCAAACAAGTACACTTGGAATAAAGGGATTGTTGGCTATGCTCCTCAAGGTATGTTCATAAGTTTTGAATCATTAGTGTTTAATTGAGTTCTCATATTTTTTGGTGTCAACTTGTTATTTATTAGTATTGTGTATTGACAGTTTATTGGCTATGCTAAACTCTTGAATAAGTATGTCTTTGAATTCATTCCCCTTTCTTTTAATGAAAACTTGATATTTACTAAGAACAAAGTATTGACAATTTTTGCTTTGTTTGAGTATGGATGACGGATTCTACCGTACGAAAGTGAATAACTGAAAGCAAACATTTATTGTTTGATTCTTTTTAATTTTCATCTAGCTCAACTTTTTTTTACATTTTTGCTTTTCTTTTTTCTCTTTTTATGCTTATCTTTCCTTAATTACCCCTTTCTTCTACTTTCTTCTTCTTTGATCCAGGCCTTGGGGTCGGTAGCCTCCGCCATGGCTTGCCAAGCCTCCATGGGCCAACTCTCCACCTCGAATGCCGTCGCATCGAAGGTCTTGTTGTTGTTGTTCTTTTGTTTGCCGACGGCGGCTGCCACCTTGAACCAACTGCTGTGGGGATTTGTGGAGAGGGAACGAAGGGTGCAAAGAAAAGAGGGATTGAGGAAGTTGGTGTTGAGCATAAATAGATGTGATAAACGGAATGCATCCATTTTACCAGAAAGAACATTGGGTTTAGTCTCAAAATATTTAATTTTTAATTGTATGGTTGTACTTGTTTGGAGATGGGAGAAGAAGTACCATGAAGAAGTAGAGGGGAGGAGAGAAAGAGAAAAGAAAAGGATAAAATTGGAAAAGTAACATAAAAATACAAAAAATAAAAGCAAAAAAAAAACAAAAAGTAATAACCATAAGTTGACTATTTAAATATTTACTTTTGTACCCTGCCAAAGTTTTTCACTTTCGTACCGTATGGAGTGGGTTCTGAGGTGTCTATGAATGACAATGTTTATAGTTTCATGATTCTTATGTTGGAGTTGCTTACGGGAAGAAGACCCACTAGTGAAATCTTTGAAGATGGTCAAAATATGCATCACTTTGTGGAAAATTCATTTCCTGATCGTCTTTTACTTTGGACCCATCACTTGTACCAAAACAAGGAAAAGCAACAATAGAAGAGGAAAACAGTAAGAATCCTATTCCAAGTGTTGGAAAGTGCTTAGTTTTACTCTTTAGTATTGGACTTGCTTGTTTAGTAGAATCACCAAAGGAAAGAATGAATATGATGGATGTCAATCAGAAAAGCCTTTCTTGTAGGTAAGATAAATGGAAAATGACTTATTTCTCGGCATATATATTATTACTAGAGAACAAACTAGATGTGTTGTTAAATTATTGACATGTAAAACTTTTCTAATATACATTTTGGCTGATGTAGTTATGTTTGCTTGTGTAAGTGATAATGTTCAGTTAAGTAGATATAGATTTGGTCTGATTTTGGACAGATTTGTACTCCAAATGATAGTGGGCACATGTCTTTTGCTGATAGCATGTATGAGTATAATGTTGGGCTGTAATTCCGCATGTACTTTCACTTAAATATGAATCAAAGTATGGAGAACAGTAAGATTATGCAGTAAAAACGAAAATTGTTTTGTTTCTCTTCTCTACTTCTCTCTTTTCAGGTTATGGTTTTGTTTTATGGTTATGTTTTTAAGTCGTGCTCTTCTAACAGCGTCACCCTGCTGCTTCTGTCAAATTTTAATAGCAGTTTCGTTTATAATAATACTCTTTTTGTCTTTTATAATTTTCCGAATTATTTCATACATATTAGTTTTGCTTTTCAAACATAACAAAATAATAAAATTGAGATTTGTAGATGCATAATTGCATATGCTGCTGGATTCGGCTCTCACCTGATCGATTGCTTGTGTAGTTACAATTTCATTTTCTTCCATTTTGCTATGTATTTCAAAATTCCAAAACTACAAAGCTACTCGGCTTCTCGAATTTCAGGTGGTGATACTTGAATGATCAAAGCTGAATCAATTGCCACAGTTATCACAGTAACTGATGTGTATGTTGTATGGTGTACTTTAGAAGAGTTAATCCTTGGGGTGTGGAACTGTTTAATAATTTTACCTCAATTATATACTCATATGAATGCATCAATAAGTAACATATATCATATGCTTAATGAATGTAGTACTTCATCTCTGTGGGAGGGCTTATTATACTTCCTTTATTTTTATTTCCCATGATTTTCCAAATTTTAATGAAGAGCATCAAAATACTTTCAAAGTAAATCCATGTTCACCATACTAAATATGATGTGGTGGTTCTAGTGATTATGAAAATCAAGTGAAGGTTCTCGTATTGGGTACCGATTCTTGGATAAGGATTCAGGAGTTTCCTTCCATGTTCCTTTTTGGGGAGATTAGTCGGTTAATTAATTGGTTAGCCTCTGCTGCTTTAGGTTCTCAGGTTATGGTTTCTCTTGATTTGCTGAAGGAGTCTTATGACGAGGTTTTGCAGCCTGGACACAGAGGATTGGCTGTGGTTGCTCTTTATCCCCACAGTACGTACACGGTCACATGTCCCTTGCTGCGCTTCTCCACACAAGGTAACATGCATATATACAGATTGCTACTTTTACTAACGTCAATATGCTATAAAATAGGAGAAGGAAATGTTTTTTTCTCTATAGAAGGAAATTGTAAAGAAGTGTTACCCACAAAATTCTTTAAGTTTATCTTCATCTGAAGCATGAAAGCCAAAAAGAATGACGTGAAGGATTCTGATGCTGTTTACGTTAATAGAATTTATTTTATATTTTACGGAAAAAGCTTAAAGATTAAAAATCAGTTAAATCAAATTTCTTATATTATAAATTTAATATTTGTGTCACACAAATTAAGTTATTTATTTTTAACTATTGTATTCACTACTTTAACAGGTCTCTTCGCTAATCTTACCCGTGTAGGAAAAACATACTCGGTTAGTAGAATTATTTGCACCTACTTGCCCCCAAAGGTAACAGTAAACAAATTACTAATATTAGCAGGTCTCTTGGCACCTATTTTACATATTTTTTGGTATATATGTATTTGATTTAGGAAAGAAAATTCTTTAGTTGGTGTGAATAAATTTAAGTAATCACTCTTATATTAGATATTGAGTAATTATTCTTATCTCTAATATTAACTATCCACTCTTATATGCTTTATTTTTTATTTTTTTAGGTATTACGATTATACTTAATTTGAACCGTGATAACAAACAAGCAGTGAGTAAATGATTAATTCTGAAGAGATTAGAAATTTTTTTTAAAGACTTTGAAAATAAAGTTCAAAAGAGAGAACAAAGAAGTTACAAGATAAGTGTGGAGATATTTTTTTGCATTATATATATATATAATCTTATGTTCTTCTTCTTCATGTTATTTTATAGAACTTTTCTTTATACATTAGTTTTTTTTTAAATAAGCAAAGAACTCACTATATATAAAGGGAGCACAAGTAATGTCATAGTATAGTGTCCCACTCTGGTTAGATGAAACCACATAATATAATACAAGGTTGAAGTTCAATCCACTGGAACCTTAATATATACAAGGACCATGACACCATCTACCCCAACATGCATATAAATGAGAAAAACATATATAAAACGCAGAATTTAATTAAATCAATTTTATTCAATAAAATCATAAGTAAATTCACGAGAGTAAAAGGTCCACATTCGTTTTATTGTTATAAAAAAAATTTCTCATAAACATTTCTGCCTCAAAACAAAGTTGTTCAAGTTCACAAAAAAACTCAAGTTAAGCAACAAAATCAAATAAAGTAAAATGACATGTTTGAAACATCATGCAATTAAAACAGAAACTCATATCCCAATGTCACATCATATGAGAACATTGTGTCCCGCGTCTTCCAGCGCAAGGTTCCTTAAAGCAATTCACCTAGCCATCTGTTCCTATGTTCGAGATCATCATAGGATCCAAATGCAAAAAACACATGGGGGGTGAGTTATCACATTTCTAAACAGATAGAGATAAATGAAGGCACATATATATAGTTTAAGTATCACAAGCTCAACTTAACACAATTCGCATTATTTTACCACTCATTGCATAACATCACTTGTCCTAAGGATTTAATCACAAAATCACATTTCACACCTTCACATTAATTACGTGTTTAGAACAACACATCTCAAGTACAACTAAACATTTCATACTCACACAATTCATTATCCACCATCACGTAGTAAGTCACAATGATCATTACATATATGTTTTGCAACAAATACATTAAGACTCAATCCTATATGTAATGTAGTACATGTCAGTGAAAAACAACACTAGGGTGCCTAGGAGTACATAACAAGACACACCACACAATGGATATATCAGGTCACTCTCACTAAGTGAAATCATAAGGTGATTAGTTAGAGTCTCTCTATTTTGCAAGAATGTTCCAACCATATGGGATTAACATAGGCTTAAAGGAGTACTCAAACCGTGTGTATTTACCATCAAGACCTAGACTCTGAAGAATCCGTTAGGGTCTCACCTTCCTGATTCATGTCCAACTCCTAAAACAACTTTTGCATGCAGACACTGCTTATGAATTATACAATATCCACGACCTCACACTTATTTTCAAACACATTTAGCGCAATGTGCTATAATTTAACACCTTAGGTTCCTAACTTAGAACCCTACGCTTTCCTTTTAACACCTCACAATTGCACTACAATTTAACACCTCAGGTTCCTAACTTGAAACTTTACACTTTCCTTTTAACACCTCGCGCATAAACCTTTTTTTTTAAGGTAAACACTAGTCGGATTATTGTATAATTCACAACTCACAACACAAGTAATATCACATCAAATATTAACCACACACTTATTTACAATCATATCCCATGTCCACAATTTAACATCTCACAGCTCATGAATTATATAATATTCACAATCTCACACTTGTTTTCAAACACGTTTAACACATTGCGCTATAATTTAACACCTCAAGTTCCTAACTTGGAACCCTACACTTTCCTTTTAACACCTCGCGCATAAACATGGTAAACACCAATCAGATTATTGTATAATTCACAACTCACAACACAAGTAATATCACATCAAATATTAACCACACACTTATTTACAACCAAATTTCATGTCCACAATTTTAACATCTCACAACGTCACAATCCGCCATTACATGTTTATGTGTATCTCACAAATTAACGCATGCTCAACTTGCCACTTATATTCAATCTCAATCACAAATTTTATAATATACAAATAGTATTATATATATTGTAATGCCCCATTTTTCGTAAAATAAATTTAAAAGGATTTAAAAATAAATAGAGTTTTAGGAAAATGATGAGATTTTTGTAATTAAATAAATAAAGAGAAATAATTTTATTAATTAAAATAATAGTTTTAAGGTAAATAAAATAAATATATGACCTTAAAAAAATATTTTATTTATTTATTTGACAGGGAGTAAAATAAAGTTTTTTTTATAAAATGATAAAATAAAGAAAATAGAGTAAATAATTGGCCCTGAGTACTCTAGTAATAAATACAGACATATTAGGTCAGTTTTCACATTTGTGATACGTTTCTATGCTTTCTCTTCCTCTCAATTTCATTTTCCCTACTTTCTCTTCCAAAATTCTCTCTTTATCCCGCATACACCCAAACCTATCTCAGTAAAATGACAATCTTAAACTCCTTAATCGTTGGATTATCATAAAATTTGAAAACCAGGTTTGAAACTTATTTTCACACATACCCACCATTAGAATTTTTGAAATAATGCTTGTGGTAAGGGGAATGTCCCTCACACATAATTCTTTGTTTTTCCCTCATACACCCAAACCTATCCTAGTAAAACTATGATCCTGGACTCGTCAACTGTTGGATCATTGTGAAATTGGGACATTAGGTTTGAAATAAATTTTTGCACATCTCCACCGTTGAGATTTGGAAAATAATGTCTATGGAGAGATAAATTATCATCGCATGCAGATAGTGAACTAGAGGCTCCAATCTCTTCTCCTTCTCTCTAATGCTTGGAAACCCTAACAAAACAAACAGAGGTTAAGATGAACATGTGTAGGGGTCCTTAGAAAATCAAATTGAAGTTTATTTTGAGATATTTATTGTATTATAATTCTTCCTGTATGATTATTTTGTATAATTTGTTTATGTTTTGGATAAAATTTACTAGATTAGCATGATAAATTATTATATTGAGATCATGAAATTCTAATTGAAATTGTGTATAAGTGATAAATTGAATATGTGATGAATTGCAAGATAACATGTTGCTTTGAGATTATAACATTGTTATTGAGATTAAGTATAAGTACAAAGTTGAACATGAGTTAATTTACAAGATACACGTAAACATGTGATGATTGATTGTGACATTGTGAGATGTTAAATTATGGACATGAGATATGGTTGTGAATAAGTGTGTGATTAATACTTGATGGGACAATTACTTGTGTAGTGAGTTGTGAATTATACAATAACCTGACTGGTATTTACCTTGAGAAAAGTGTTTATGCGCGAGGTGTTAAAACGAAAGTGTAGGGTTCCAAGTTAGGAACCTGAGGTGTTAAATTGTAGCACAATGTGCGAGGTGTTAAAAGAAAAGTGTATGATTCCAAGTTAGGAACCTGGGGTGTTAAATTGTAGTGCAATGTGTTAAATATGTTTGAAAACAAGTGTGATGTCGTGTGTATTATATAATTCATAAGCAGTGTCTGAATGCAAAATTTTTTTTAGGGGTTGGACTTAAATTAGGAAGGTGGGGCCCTAACAGATTCTTTGAAGTCTAGGCCTTGGGGGTAAATACATTCGGTTTGAGTGCTCCTTTAAGTCTATGTTGATCCCATATGGTTGGAACATTCTCGCAAAACAGAGTGACCTTGACTGGTCACATTTAGATTTTACTTAGTGAGAGTGACCTAACATAGCCTTTGTGTGACGTGTCTTGTTATGTACTTCTAAGCGCCTTAGTGTTTTTTTTCCACTGACATGGTACCACATTGCATATAGGCTTGAGTCTTAGTATAATTGTTGTATAATGCCTGTGAATTGTTTATTATGAAATGGGTAAGCATTGTTACATCTTGAATCGAGTATGTGATATATGTGTAATGTGATTGGTGATTGAAAAATAAGTTTTAAATGATAAAGTGGTGAGTGACGTGGATTGTATTAAGTTGAGCTATGTGATAAATATTTTTATAATGTATTTTGCTTATGTATTTGTTTATATTTTAGTTAGGAATGTGATAACTCATTTCTTGTGTGTTGTTTGTGTTTGGATCTTGTGATGATTTCGAACTTTGTGTTCGTGAGAACAGATGGTTAGGTTGATGGCTATGGAGAACCTCATGCTAGAGAACATTAGAACACGATACTCTGATAGGATGTGACATTGGGACATGAGCTTTAATTTTAAATGCATGATGTTTTGAGCCGAAAATATTTCTAACAAGTTTTATTTGTAATAATGAAGTGAATGTAAACCTTTTACCCACGTGAATTCTTTTATGTTCATTGAAGAAAATCCCATTTTATGTAATTCTATATTTTCATATATTTTATTATATAAATATGTATATTGGAGTAGAGAGTGTCACATATATAAACATCATTTTACTCTATTTATAGATAGGATATTCTGAGTCTTTTATTTACTTTATTTTTTTGTTTTATAAAAAATAATTCTATTTTACTCTTCCATTAAATAAATAATCAATTAAAGCATCTCTTTATTTTCTAAAACATCATTTTACTCTATTTATTTTCTAATAATATTAAACTTTTATTTAATTAAAAAAAACCATTTTCTCTTATATATTTAATTTCTAAAAACTTTATTAATTTTTTAAATAAAAATCTTTATTTATTTTACGAAAAATTGGATGTTAGAGGCACAATACATATAAAAAAATACAAAGAATTACTCATTACAATGCATTATAGTATATCTTGTTTTAATGTATGACTTATTACAAATTCATATTCATTTTTAATTAGGGCAATTCAAGATTTAGATTATTTTGTTTTATATTTTTCTTGTTACCATCTTGTTGTTTCATCTGTCCCTTTTTCTTTTGTTACCATCTTCTTTCGTTAATTTCTAATATAAACCTTTTGAAAAAGAAATCAGATAAAACTAAGGTAATTCTTTATTTCACTAATTATTAAACTTAGGTATTCTTTTATACTAGTAAAATTTAGAAGTAAGACAATTGATATAAATCAGCATGTATTTAAAAAATATATTGAACTAAAATTAATATACACTTTAATATATAATAAAAAAATATTATAAATATAAAAATAATATAACGTAATGGAAATACAAACAGGTGCGTGACAACATGTGTATTTTTTCGCTAGTTCATGTAATAAAGTCGTATACTCAGATATTCACCATTGGTTTCCACTTTTTTTAGCCTTTAACTGCTATAAACCATCCATTACTCTCTTTTTTTAAAATTTTATTTTCTTGTTTTTTATTCAATCTCTCACATATTTATTTTTTAACAGCTACCAGATTAGGAACACTCTTGGAATACACTAACTTATTGGTTGAACTTGATTTCAAATTAGTTAACATTTACTTATATTTGAGACGATACACAAGGTCCTTTTTTATGTTTTTATTCCCAACCGAAGGGAGTACATTACACTTTAGAATCACTTGGATGCATAGAGATTCTGAGATGACCATGTTTTGATTTACCAGATTCATATCTATTAAACCCTTGTCCATGCTTCTAAAATCTCGAATAACAGTTAGATTTTACCAGGTACAGTGTCATACTAATAATTAAGAGATTCATGCATTTATATTTTACCAAGAGAATCCAGAGGTTCACTATTAACCATGAATTGGTGGTCTAAATTGTTTCCCCCATAAGTTAACTGTGGTAAGATTTTTTCGTCAAAGCATGTCCGAGCACTGCATAGTTTCTGAGGAGGATGTAGAAAGGAAGCAAAACATTAGATCTTTCCAGTTTCTGAAACAATTCTTTCAATCTCTTCAAGGAGGCGCTCCTTTTCATCTGCCAAGTCTTCATTCTGCTTCTGAAGGTCCTCTATCTGCTTTGTTTGTTCAGAATCTTTCCTGAAAATTTTTAGTGCTTGACTTTAATATAACAATTTCGTATATTCATTTTGTTTACAAAGTTTAACAGCTAATAGGCAAACAAGACTATGATACATGCACATGTAGTGTGTGTTTGAATGAACATTGACAAAATTAATTGTGAATAAAATTGATTTTGGTTAGAATTGATTTTGAAGTGATGCAATTTATATTTAAATGATATTGGTTAGATTTGTTTTTAAAATAAAATTCATATAAATATTTTATCCAACACAAAAATTACTTAAATTGCTTCATTTCAAAATCAATTCTGAACTTAGAATCAATTTTAAATTTGTCTCCAAGGTGAAACCCAACATATGAAAAATATCTAAAATCAATTCTAAACTCGAAATCAATTTTGCAACGTGAAACGAAACACGCACGTAGTCAATCCAAGCAAAATTGATTCTGTAATATTTATTTTTGTAGGGACTTAATTTTGATTACCTATTCATGAAGGACAAATTAAGTTTCAGTGATCGAACTTCCTTCTCAAGCGTTTCACACCGCTTCAAGACAGCTTGCATATCAGAGGGAACTGATGGTGTTAAATTTCTTTCCTTTGCCTCAGCCATTCTGCATCACAATGTTATTAAAATAAGCTTAACAGAGGTTAAAACTAGCATCCAATACAATATTATATAGGAAGAGAATCTATCTGTTTCTAGGGATATTTCCACATACTTCCTTGAGCGCTCCACTCTACGCTTTTTTGTGGTGTCTCCTTTGTCTTCTGCACAATCATTTGATTTGAGGGACACAGATAGTTAAATTATGAAAGAATAACCAAAATTTCTGCACAAGCATTTATTGAGCATTTTCTCTACAGTTTTGTCACAGACAAGATAATTACATCAAATGTTGTGTAATATTGACCAGAAGGTAAAATTTGAAATTGTATTAAATCTTTGGCCTAATAAGAAAAAAATGTCTATTTTGCAAGATTTGACAGGATAAAGCTATCAGCAGAAGTGTTCACCAAAAGAAAAGAGCTATTAGCAAAAATATTATTAATTATTTAATCATTATATCTGCTGACTAATAATCTTCTGAGGTCTGATGTTTATGTATATAAACACACACAAATTGCTACGGGAAACAAACCTTAGCTTTCTAAAATTAAGGTCAGAAGCTTCAGAACGGATCAAGCAATAAAGGGAATCGAAAAATCTAATGCATGCTTTAGAGAAAAATAACTACATTTAATCTTGAAATAAATAGCTACCTGAAACAGCTGATGTTATAGATCCATATCTTTCTAGACTTTTCCTCTGCACAATTTAGCCAGAATAACCCACAATTTGTTTTAGAAGTCAAAATCTCTTGGTAAAATCATAATTCTAAAGAAAATAGGTTACCATCTAAGAATAGTTTATACCTTCCTATCATCTTTAATATTATCCATTATCTGTTCTCTGACACCTGCATTTCCACAAAAACACTTAGTTCAATAAAAATAAAATGGACATAGCTAGAAATTTAAATAATCAAGAAAAATTTAATTTTTTTTACCTAATATGCTATTAGTGTCCTAAGTATGATTATATAAGAAATCAGAAGTAATTATGGCAGGGGCTTCAAGTTAATAGTCACTGCTTTGATGCATTGATTTTCACATTGAACGCCACCAAATTGAACTGATTTTAATTTCTGAGCATAATGTTACATCCATACTACTTTTTCCATAACTTGATAATTTTGCAAGATGTTAAAAGAATGGCACAAAATGGGGCTGCACATGCTTATATCAATCTTTTGTAGACTTCATACAACAGGAGAAAAAAATCAATTATGAATAGGATGCAAGAAGTGCAATGAATAATGATTTAGGTAAACTAATGCAACTCCATCATCATGTAAAATCCATACCTTTGACTCTATTTTGAGTATTTTCTGAACTTCTATTCACTCCCACTGGTTTCCATGAGCTTTCACAAAGATTTTGGTTTGAATTGCTGGGACCTTCACATGCATCCAAACCGGAGGAGATTACTGGTGCAGCAGCAGAAGATTCACTTTGAGAAGGTTCTCGGGAAGCATCCACGTATGCTTGGTTTGTCTGATTTGCAAAACCATCTGAGAGAATGTAAACTCCAGGATCCTTAACTCGAGCAGTACAGGCTCCTTGAACATTTATTGGCTTTTGATGACTCCAATTTTCTAGGCCTTCATGAAAACCATTTTGGAAAATAGGTTCTTGAGGACCAAAAAGTCCATTTAAGCTATCTGATGCAGCTTCTCTCTCAATCTCAACTTGGTTGCCGAGCCTCTTGCGTTGTAATGTACCCTTTAGCATACTTACACAAGATGAGACTTTATCTGCATCAACCAATTGATGAGTGTGGAAGGTAGATGAAGATGAGTTGGATGGAGACAGGAATGATCCCTTTTGGCTTGGAAGCTCGGTCATAGTAATGTAATCAAAACCATTAAAATGTGCAATTTCTTGTTTTGTAGTGTCCACGACATGCTGAGGGGTCATGCTCATAGATTCCATTCCTTGTTTTGTTTGAGAATTTTGCATTTCAGTATACCTGCGCCTGCAAAGGAAGCCAAAGAAATTACTCGCAAACAGATGAGCAGTAACGCACAACAGCAATGAAGAAGTAGAAATCTAAAACATAGGATCTAATGTATAACTTTTGTATGGATGTAACAATGAAGAGACCAACAGATGAACTAATATAGTGCAAGGTGATCATTTGAAGTGCCTCTTGTAAACATGATTTTGAAGAACATAAATATACAAGGTGTGGTAATTGTACCGCAATTCAGAGGACCGGCTTCTTGTTACTCTTTGATCACTAAGAAACCAGGCCTGCATTAATAGTTAGACATTGAATTACCATGAAGCTTTGTTGAACTAAGGCTTTTGCAAAGAGTTTACAATATACAAACCTTAGCCAGAAACAGGTCACTACTAGATTGCAGTTCTCTATTAACAGGATCTCTGATCAAAATTGACAGTCAGCAAAACAATAATCTGAACTACTTTCTCAATCAAATAAACAATTGAATTGGTAACAAAGCAAATTACAATAAAGATAATCAGATATAAATAATAAATTCCCATGAAATAAACTTAGACTTGTGAATATTTTGTGTGTATAGCTGTTTGAGGAAGACTATAGCAATTACCTGATTGGAAAATTGATGTCACCTGAAACATCATTTGCCAAAAGGTTATTTTGCATGTATAGTTTGTCATTGTTTCTTCCCTCTGAAGCTACACCAACATGTTGCTGATTAGACACATTATTAGCTAGTTCGGTGGAGATCCTGCATTTACAACGGAATCACAATATCAAAACAAAACACCCATTAGGAATTATGCATCAGGAAATTCGTGCAGTGTCCCCAAAATTAATAATTCACCGCATAAATGTATAATTAAAAGTTAAATATACTTATATTATTGAAACAATGATCCAATGAACACTTTCACGTAAAAAAGGATCAACTAGAAAGACATAGTCAATTGCAACTGAATACCTTGATTAACACTCACCTCTTTGATAATCGACTGTTCAGTCCTATGCTTGGTGAATTGTATCCCTGATTTAGGAAACAAATATCATCAATGAGAAATAAATGTAATAAAAAGTGTAGCGAAATAAAGCATAAGGTAAGCAATATCCAAATACAAGCTCCATATTTAAGAGAATGACTATATAGCATTAATTTCATCATCAAGAAAACTGAAGATAAGTCATATTATTGTCTATTTGCAGAAATTATTGCAGTACTTAAAGTAGAAAGTCAGATCAACTAAACATCAGACTTCTTTTTTCCAGATAAAATAAATATATCAGAGTAAAATAATTCTACTCTTGATGGAGAATATTTTCTCATTACATGACATGGACATTCTTTAGATAAATCCAAATTGCTTTTCTTTTATTAGGGTTGAAATTTCTGACATGTTAAAATGATAATATTTGTTTGTAATTCTTTTTGTTTGCTTTACTGGGTACTGGGTTATGTTCAACCAGTGGTTCTTCAAATTCTGCAAAGGAAAGAGAAAAATCAAAGGACCTTGATATAAATTTTAACTAGGAATTTTCCAGCACTGTTAAGATTGACAAATAAGGCCTTCTTATGGTATAGGAATGTGTTTCTGTCCTCATTTTGCAAAACAAGAATTAGATATTTTAACATTTGATAAAAGAAAAACAATTCTGCCTCTTTAGTCTTTACTCTTTACCTTCTTCACAACCATTTTTCATGTGATATTGTCCATGTAGCTTGTATATTATAACTTAAGAGAAGACCAACTAAGAACAGTTTTTATCAGAATTCAAAGTACTATCAGAACAGTCTTTATTTCAATGCAAAAAATCTTTTTAGAATGAAAAAGAGTATTAGGAGCAGAAGATAAGGATCAGCAAGGAGGCTCATGAAATAAGAAACCTGAGCAAAGTATAGGAAAACACTGTCAATTTGACAGATTAGGTTGCCATGTTCGCAATTCAAAAATCAAGGAGACAAGGATACACGAAAATTATAGTGTGTGTGGTGTTTCACATAATTTTTTGGTAGGGGAGCTGATCATAGTCAACTAGTATATGTGCTCAAATATACACAAGTCAGAGTCATAAAGTTCAGAAATTCTTTAGAAATTTGAAAGGAAAAGATGTATGTCAAACTAACATGCAAGAAGGAAATTCTCTGCTTTGATCTTATATTTGACACAAACCAGAACAGAAACAACAAATAACAAAGTAACATGATCATATAGTGGCTTGCCTCTCCATTTGTTAGCCAACGTTTAAAGAGCTCCTCGCTGTCGGTGCGGAAGCTTTGAGATACATTCTTGAAACCCAACATCTCCATTGTAGGTACTGGCATACCAATAGGGCTCTCCATCACTGTCTTCAGGAACAACTCCTCACTTGAATTCTTGTATAAGCCAGAAAACCCCCTCCCTTCCATTTCCATGTGCCTTCCCTCACTCCTCAGGTCAACACTTGAAGCTGCTAGCTTGATACTGTTCTCAACTCAAGTTTTGTTGAGCCTTTCAGGTTTCACCACAAAATTTTCAGCTGAATTCTGTGTCATCCATCATAACAATGCCATTCTCCAAAACCAAATGAATAAATACTTAAATAGTCTACTTCAATTTTCAAACGTATATATCACTCTCTTAAAATTCAACCCCACAACTCAAGTCTCTAGCCTCAGTCAAAGTAGCAAATATTACTTATTTAAGGAAGAAAAGAAAGAAAAAAACAGAGAATTGATGAGTAAGTTCACAAATTGTTTTATCCAAAAAGAACAGTAACTAACATGCAACAAAGGAACAGCTCCCTGCAACAATTCACACGTGATACTTCACAAAAAATCTTGTATAGAAAAGCAAACTGTATTAGGACTCAGCATTTACTTTGTTTCATGGCAAACTTAATAGTAAATGATTTCTCATTAAAATAAATAAATATGAGAATAGTGGCACCTAAGAGTGAAAAAAAAAGTACTCTAAAGATTCTGTGTACTATTTCATTTGTCTCTTGTGTACAACCAAAGTGAAAATCTTGCGGCGGTAAATAAAAAGTCTTCAATGGTTAGAAACCGCGTGGAAGTTTTATTGGGTAGGTTCAAAAGTGAGAAAAGGTTTTAGCTTTTGAATGAAGCAAAGGGAATCATTATATTAAAATAATGACGATTTGGTCATCTTAAGTACTAAACAAATGCCGCAGGTGGTGCAATTGGAAGAGGGTGGTGTGAGAGGGACGTTAAAGGAATATGCATTGGTTTTTTTGGTTTTAAAATTGGAAGCTGTTGAGATGGCACTTTCATTGTTGGCTAAGCACTGCAGCAACGTTCTTTCAACGTCCATTAATTTCTTTATAGAATGTGAACATCCTTACATATGATATAACTTTAAGGAAAAAGACTATGGTACATCCAGAAATTCCACACCCGAGGTCAATTATGTGTATTAAAGGGCCAGTGGTAATAGTTGTGCCCATGCAAATGTCAATGGTTGTAGTGACATCAATGGTGTTATTATCAAATGTAAAGCGTGTATGTTTTTTTAAAATTAAACTAAATTTATAAAAATAAAAATTTGGATTTTGAAATGAATGCAAAAGTGTTTTGAAGATGAGTTAAAAAAATAAAAATTATTTCAATTCCATTTTGTTAAAATATATTTTATTTTAAAAGTTATATTTGAAAATCAAAAATCATATATCCAGATGAATAAAATTATAGGATTGTCTTTGTTTAATGGAAATTAATTTGTTAGTATATACATTGGGACTCTACTGATAATATAATACATTACATATACATATCTAATGTATTATAGAAGAAATAAAGATGTAATCATTTTTTTAATTAATTTAAAGTGTATTGTAATTTTAATCCATTAACATTTAAGGATAAACACAATTTGGATTTAAAAATAAAATCACTCCCGAAGAATTTTATTCTTTTCCCATATTGCACTGTATCTGGGTATTCGTGAGTCTCAGTTGAAGTAATCAAGTTCTATTATTGAGACCGATGACACATTTTGCCTGCAATCCGTATGACAAGAAAGTCAATAAAATAATGCCATTTAGTGGTACTTTTTTTATTAATATTTTAGGCTTGATTGTTTTGTGGTCTTATTAAATTTTTCTGACTCTGATAGTTTTTTAAATGAATAATGCTTTGTTTATAACAGTCTTTTATAATGTTTTTTGTAATTTATTTTTTCTCTCAATCTTTTATAGTTGCATCACTCATTTTTTCCCTACAAACCTACGTGTGATTTAAATTTTGAACACACAACTTTAGCAATAGAAATGTCTTGAGTTTAACATTGCAGAAAAATGATGCACGATAGAATAGAATTTGGAATAAACATATATATACGAAAAATTGAACATTTAACACCCTTCATCAGGTGAGCTTTTAGTAATATTACAAGTGAACTGAGAAGTATATATCATTATATCCTTAGTCTTAAAATTAAATTATGGTTAACTATTTATAAATATACTTACTTCCTACCCAATTTTCGACAGTAAAATATAGTGGATAGAGGTGCTGGTGCATACTGCAGTGACGTATTTACAAACATACACGTACCTACATACTGATGAAAACATTATTATATAATGGAGTGATGCATCATCAATTGTTGAAATATATATATATATATATATATATATATATATATATATATATATATATTATCATTACCAAGCAATTATATCAGCCGCAGCCTGGCTGCTTGCAACATCAATTTTGGTTACGTAAGTGGAACAAAAAGAAGAGAACATGATTAAACACGTCTCCTATTCATGCAACTCTTGCAGGCAAATTAATCAATATGCTACTTGCATCCTAGAAGATGTTTGTGTGACCATAAGAAAATATATAGGGAAAAATATTTTTATAATCTCTGTATTTTTGGTCAAATATTTTATATTTTTGTATTGCTAAAATTTATAATTTTTTTTAAAATATGTAAATTTAGTCCCTCATTTCTAAGAAGAATTAATAACATTTTTTTCATATATATATATATATGTATATCACTTGTCATTACTAGTTAATTTGAATAACAAGCTTTTGGATTATTTTTAAATTTATAACTAACATGTGTTTGAGTAATTACTTACATTCATAAAAGATCGTGAGAACAAAATAATGATTATATGATAAAAAAAATAACGAACTTAAGAATTTAGCTGGTTCAATACTTCTTGTTTATCTCTATGGAACCGTCTCAAAAATATTTATCATCACAAATGATTATAAGACTGTAACGTACCCTAAATTGTGTATCACTCAACAAACCTCAAACCTCAAACCTCGGGTATCTCCCTCAATAATTACAAAAAATGATAATACTTTCACACAAAAATATTTTTCTTCCGACAAAGTAAGTGAGTTTGTTTCATAAACTCTCTTCTCACACACTTTATCTTTATGTGTATCTTCTCCACTAATTCATTTTTCTATTTATAATAAAGATTGTCATCAACTTCTTATAAATTGAAACAAAAATAACTTTTAATGTATTCTTTCAAATAAATTTCATCTAATAAAATATAATTTTTTACTTTATATTTAAATCACTTAAATTTTCATGATAAAAATTCAATTTATATTAAATATATCTTATTTTTAACTTAAAATTATAGATAGATCATTAATTACATGTCACAACCGTTAGGGTAGTTTTTGCCTGTCTTAACTGCTGCTTGGTGGAGCAGGGAGAGGAGAGAAAACAACATAAAAAAATGGAATATATTATCTATCGTGCAGGCATAATTAGTGCAAAGAAAT
This sequence comes from Glycine soja, assembly GCF_004193775.1. Taxonomy (NCBI): domain Eukaryota; kingdom Viridiplantae; phylum Streptophyta; class Magnoliopsida; order Fabales; family Fabaceae; genus Glycine; species Glycine soja. The sequence continues at coordinate 49,202,607 of NC_041002.1, forward strand.
GGACAGACTTTGATTTTTAATATATTAGTTTAAAGTTTGAATATCAGAGTCAAACCATGAAACGGCATAACTAGAGGGAATATTTGGTTCATCCGGCAAAGGTTACCTAATTTTTCAGCAAAAAAAGACAAGGCTACTCTTTTTAGCTTTTGAATTGAAAGTGTGACAGGCACTGATAGTTATTACTCAAGATTAATTATTTAATTAAGTAATCACCAATGACTAACTACAGGGTCCACTCTTGATGAGTCGGCAGCATTGTGGCAAAGGTTGACGTACACAACAGTATCTATCATTATTTACACTTTTTTTTCTGTTAAAATATACTTTTGCACTCTTTTTTTAATTTAATTTTTATATGAAAAAATATTTCATTTTAATACTTATACTAAAGTTTTTTCTTAAGGACATACTTATACTAAAGTTATTTTCACATGTAATTACTCTCAATTTAGTCCTATCCTTATATATGTTAAATGTTATAAAATCATCCGATGGGGTTATAAACATTTAAGGGATTGTATTGGATTCGGAATCAAACCATTTTAAAAGATTTGTTTTTATAAAAAATTCTGGTATTCGATCAAAATTTTAAAGTAATAAAAATAATTCTTGTAATATTTAATTAAAGCTTTTAAGATTTTTTAAGAAAAGAAAGACAATAAAATTTAGTGGTATTCAATTAAGATTTTTTATAATTTATAAAAAAAAATTAATACTAAAAAAATATATAAATTTCGATGGATTTCATAAGATTTTTTAGTATAAAATATCTATCAAATAATCTCACACAAATCATTAAAATTTTGTTAGACTTTTTTCTTTTTTCTATTGATTATCAAATTTTATTTTATTTTATCACGCATACCCTCTTCTCTCTTTAATATTTTTCAAAATTTTATGTCGTATATATTTCTTCAATTCTTTTGGAATAAAAAAATATCAAATATATGTTTGCCTATGCACTTTTTCTTTTGTTTTCTAAATTAAATTAATATTTGTCTTATGTGTTAAGATTAATCATATTTTTCTTATATTAACCGTGTTCATCACCTGATTGACACCATATTTTTGTGGCTGTCACCCTTAATTTTACCCTAACTACTAGTATATGCTTATTATTGCACCAATTTAGACATGTCTTTAGATTTATCATTAAATAATTTTAGTACTTAAAAAAACAAAAAAAAATATAACTTTAAATATATTGTTCAAATTCAAAAGTGAGAATTAGAATATGTTATTGCAAGAAAAGTTAGTATAAGAAGAAATAAAATTAGAATTAATATAACTATTAAAAGATTACAAAATAAATATTGATTTTATTTTTTTATCCAAACCTCATCATTTCTTATTATATTTTTTACTTTGTAATTTTGAATGTTTTTTAAAAATTCATAGAATATTTCCAAATTTTATAAATCTATAAAGTCCTTTCAAATCCTATAAATTTTTATGATATGAATCCAATAAAATTCAAATTATCATAAAAATCTTGTAAAAAAAATTTAATAAGTCATAATATTCCTACATAATCTTTAAAATTCACAAAAAAAATTTATACTAAAATATTTTTTTTAAATCTTAATCCAATACACCCTCCTTAAAATAAAAAATAAATTAAAAAGAATAAAATATCATACAAAGAAAAAGTATATTTTAATCCAACTATTATTTTTAATTTGACTTTTATATTTGACAATAAGTTCGTATTAAACTTAAGATATTATAATGGTATAAGAGGATTAGGACAAAATTAAGAATAAATAATATGCAGGGATAAAAATATTTTAATCCATTCTTTGTGTTGTTTTGAGCTAGTTGGAGGGTTTTCTGTTTCCACTTTTCTTTTTTCTAAGTATACTCTCTTTTCCTTTTTATATAAGTTTTCCCTTCCAAATCTTATTCTCTTCCTTGTACACTCCCCTTTTCAGCACAACAATACACTCCTTCTTTCATAACAACAACACATTTTTCCTCTCTTTCACTCTCTGCACCCCCCTTTGATCTCTTGCTTTTATCTCTATTTGTTCCTCCCTTGATCACTCTCTTGCTATAGCTTTAGGGCTTTTCATTATCCAAACTCAAATGTAGTATGTTTATGTTCCCAATGACTTGTTTTATTTTTATTCAATCACACAATACCATTGATGTCTCTCATTTTATATATGCAACAACATACGATTAAATGTTAAATTTGTTGAAGATATTGCACTGAAGTGCATCTTAGAGTTGTTCGAATTGTATGACCAATATCAATTATATGCTTTCCCTACTTGAATTGCTTCACTATTTTACATTTCTTCCCTTTATATCATATTTTTAATGGTTCTAGTATTTTGCTTGAATTGTTTGGATGTTTTTATTAACATTCTAAAAGTAATTTCTAGAACACCATATAGTATTATGAAAAGTATTTTTTTAAATGTTAAAAATAAGACTAAAATACATTTTTTGTCCTTGCAATTTAGCACCTTTTTACCTTTTTGTCCTTGCAAATTTTTTTTTAGTCTTTGTAAAATGCGTTTGTTTTATTTTGCGTTATTAAAACACTTTAGATAGTGCTTTAAATAATAATAAAAATGTTTCAACAATAAAAAGTACTATCTAAAGTATTTTAAAGACAAAAAACAAAAAAAGAACATATTTTGTAAGGACTAAAATGAAAAAAAATTGTAGAGACGAAAATGAAAAAAAAGTTAAATTGCAAGGACGAAAAATGTATTCAAATCAAAATAAAATATTGTTTCAGAAAATACATTCCAGAATAATAATTATGCATGATGTAAAGGGTATAAAGGATATATATGATCGTAAAAATTAGAAAAAATAAATTAATATGGGAGTGTACTTAGACAAAAGTGGATTGGATATAACAAAGGCCCCATTTGGAAAAGAGAGAAATGTCCCAATCAAAATATTCTTACATTTCATGAAGGAGAATTGCTATTGGCACACCAGATTGCTATCACCACTACCAACCGTACCAAATGACCATTTTACCCTTACGAGTTTTCCTAAAGCCCCAATTCTTCTCCAATTCTCCCTTCCTCTCTCACTTCTCCATCATATTACCACCACCATTTCCCTTCCTCTCACTATTTTCTTCCCCTCCATTTTAATATCATAAACTGATTTGGTTATTGCGAATAAAGGTAATTGATATAATAATTAATTTAGTTAAGTTTATGAATGATAAATTCTATACAACTAATACAATTTTAATTAAAAAAATACTGAATACTATTAAAAATGATAAATTATATCACAATTAATTTGATTGATTTTAAAAAGGTAACTTACATTTAAAACTAATTAAAAAATTCATATAATAATCATGTTTTCTTTTATACACCCCTTTTATACAATAAAAACATGATTTCATTGTGTTGTTTTGGGGGCGAAAAAAATATATAACGAAAGTTGATTTCGTTGTGTTATACTTAATGGATGTACTACTCCATCTAAGAAGTGGACTAATTGTACTTCCAGTTTTTTATTGCCCATGATTTTCCAAATCTTAATACTGAGTGTCATAATGCTTTCAAACTAAATCCATATTCATGAAACCAAGTTTTTGTTTTAGTTTATATTTTGGGGATCCATAAACTTGTCTTTAATATTCAGGGGTTAAATAGCAGAGAATTGTTACTAAATTTGGTTTGAGACATGAAATTTATAAAGGTAAAAATATAAAATCTTCCGTATGAAATATACAAATTATGAAATCAACGAGTAAAAACACAATGTTCACGGGCCATAATAAAAAGCAGACTTCAGCGGTACAAGTTGATGCAGTTACTGCATATGTTTCAGTGACTTTCAATCAATCTCTCTGTTTAAGGATTTTCACTTTTCTTAGTCCAAGTCTTATGTAAAATCACGTTAGTAGTGTTTCTCTGTCAGTTTGAGACAGCAAGTTAGTAAGTGTGGCCGAAAATGCAATATATGAAACATTACAGAGATCAAATTCCATATAAATTATATGTAATTGGCAATTGGCTATTGACTTGGCTTTATTTTTTTTTTCGTTGAATTTAATGATGGTGAATAAATCAACGTAGGAGAAGGAGCAACAGTCGCCTCATCTCCGGTGTTCAAATACCTAGTTATATATAAAGGTTATCTAACAATGGAAACACTACCATTTTTCAGCCTCCAATTCCTCATCAAAAGGAAGTACTTTTCTCTCATGATACTTCAATTTTTGTCTATATGTGTCCACCTATTTTCTCTCTTTACATTAAACTTGTTATGGTTTACCCCAAATATGACTGTCTTTGCATTAAAAAATGAGACTGATCATTTGACACTTCTCAAATTCAAAGAATCCATATCTACTAAATCATAAAATTTTTCTCTCTTGGAATACTTCTACTCACTTCCGTAACTGGCATGAAATCACATGTGATCCCATGCTTCAAAGAGTTACAGAGTTGAACTTGCAAGGATACAATTTGAAGAGATCCATTTCACCCCACGTAGGCAATCTCTCCTATGTGAGGAACTTCAACCTCAAAGACAATAGCTTTTGCGGGAAAATCCCACAAGAATTGGAATGGCAGTCACAACTATAGTACCTCTCTATCAGAAATAACTCATTGGTAGGAGAAATTCCTACAAACTTGACAGGTTGCACACATCTTGAAAGCTTATAATTGTGTGAGAACAATCTGATTGGCAAAATACCGATCAAAATTGGCTCATTTCGAAAGCTTCAACAATTGGGTGTTGATAGAAACCAGTTAATCGGAGAAATCCCATCATTCATAGGGAATCTCACATCCCTAACTGAAATCTGGGTGGATAGTAACAACTTAAAGGGATATATTCCACTAGAAATATGTAGTCTCAAAGGATTGGCAATTGTAGCATTGCATGTCAACAAACTGAGTGGAGCATTTCCTTATTGTCTTTATAATATGCCATCTCTTACTGCAATCTCAGTTGCAAGAAATCAATTTAACGGCTCTCTTCCTCCCAACATGTTCCATACCCTCCCCAATCTCCAAATACTTGCAATTGGTGCCAATGAATATCAGGTCAATCCTACCTTCCATCACAAATGCATCTACCTTTTCAAAATTAGATATCGGTCGTAACCATTTCACCGGACAAGTTCCTAGTCTAGGGAAACTACAAGATATTCACTTTCTATCTATGTCTTGGAACAATTTTGGTGGCAATACAACTAATGATTTGGAGTTTTTAAAATCAATGACAAACTCTAGTAAGTTTGCTATACGGCAAGTATACCGATTGTCATCACAGTTTACAAAATTTGTAGTTAAGATCGTCTTCTCAGGAACTTGAATTACTCATTTTCTTAGATAATATTAAACATTTCAATATATATATATATATATATATATATATATGATCTTTGATTGAAAATTCATTGGTTTGTTGTGATAAAAGTAAATAATATAAAACTTACAAGCTTATAATTCTAAGAAAAGCGATGAAAAATGTTTTGAACTCAATCAAGAAAAACATAGGATTGAATTTCATCATTCGACTCTTTAGTCCTAGTGAAATTTACGCATATGAATCATTCTTTACTGTTGTTGATGCACTCGCTAAATCACAATGTATTGATTCCTCACATATGAAATTTCTAAGAATAATTATCAAATACTGATTCCTTGCATATTCAAAAATCATTTCTGCATTAAACAAGTATAAGATTGCAATCAATATGTTATGATCTATTCCTAGAAACATAACATGGAGAGTAACTTCATTTAGTTTAGACTCTCAAGATTGCTTTCCAATCAAACTCAAGAACTAGATTCATGAGACTATTAATGAGATAGAATCAAGCATAAAGAGCAGAATGATGTTACCAACAACAAATAGAAAAGATTCATATATATATATATATATATATATATATATATATATATATATATATATATATATATATATATATATATATATACACACACACACATACTGAGAGATATATTAGAGTACGAAGATTACATCCAATTATACTGGGAGAACTAGCCGATCATGACGGCGGTATCAAGATCAACAAGAGATATGATGAAGAACATCTTCACGATCCTTCTTGGTGATCTCAAATGATTCCACGTTTTTTTGTGTTTCTCTCTCTAGAAGCTCTTGAAAGTGAATCCCCCTTAGTTTTTGTCCTTTTGAACTTTTAAACAAGTTGATTTAATTAATATTTACCGAGGACAAACATTCTTACCTAGGCGACTAGAAGACTTTAGAATGAAGAAATCTTGGGTCGCCTAGGCTACTCATTCTCACCCGAGCGAGTCTTGGACAACAAGTGCATTCGTCCAAGCAAGTTATTCTTGCTAGACGAGAAAACCCACTGGATGAACTCCTATTTTCACAGATTTCATTTGCCTAGGCGACTTTGGTCTCGCCTGGGAGAAGAAACAGGACACTTTAAAAACTCCAAGTATTCAAGACTCAACTCTTCATTGCTCCAAAAATGTTTTTCACTTCTTCCACCTTGCTTTCATCATATACCAATCTTTTAATCTACAAAATTTACACGAGAAAGAGTTGGATAAACCTTCGAATTATAAACAAAACATTTAAATCTATTTTAACTACCAAATAACTCAAAATTATAGGAAGTTTCTAACAAATGTTGTTGAAATCACAAGATAAGTGTCAACATTTGAATCACATATTAACTAAAATATGACACTTATCAAAGTTGAAAACCTAAGATATATCCAACAATAATTTTGGAGGCCATTTTCGAAATTCCTTGGGCAATTAATCCACCCAACTCAGTACACTATATCTCGGAGGCAATCAGGTATCAGGAGAAATTCTTGCAGCGATAGGAAACCTAATTAGCTTAATTCTCTTGACAATGCAAAATAACCACATTGATGGGATTAGCCCAACAGCTTTTGTGAAGTTTCAGAAGATGCAATTCTTAGGCTTAGATGGAAACAAGTTGCTAGGAGAGATATGAGCCTTCATAGGAAACCTTAGTCAATTGTTTTATTTGGAAATGGCAGAAAATTTGTTAGAAGGAAATATTCCTCCAAGAATAGGAAAGTGGCAAAAGTTACAATATCTAGGTCTTTGGTAAAACAACCTTAGAGGAACTATATCTGAAGAGATTTTTAATCTTTCCTCTTTAACAAACTTGTTGTCTTTGTCACAAAACTTATTGAGTGGTAGTATACTGGAAGAAGTCGGCAACCTAAAAAATCTCAATTGGCTAGATATGTCTAAGAATCATCTGCCTGGTGACATTTCTGGAACCATAGAAGAATGCATAATGTTGGAGTACCTTTATTTGCAAGAAAATTCTTTACAAGGAATCATACAATCCTCTTTGGCATCACTCAAAAGTCTTTAATGTTTAGACCTGTCACGAAACTACTTGTTTGGATCAATTCCTAATGTTTTGCGGAACATTTCTTTCTTGGAATACTTAAATGTTTTAACAACTTGGGTGGTGAGGTACCAATTGAAGGTGTCTTTCAAAATTCAAGTGAGTTAGTGGTGACTGGGAACAGTAAGCTTTGTGGAGGCATTTCAGAACTGCATCTACCACATGCCCCGTCAAAGGTAAGAAACTTACAACACACCACAAATTCAAATTGATAGCAGTGATAGATAGTATGGTTGTTTTTTTCTCATACCATCAATTATTCTAACTATCTACTGGATGAGAAAAAGGAGTAAGGAGCCATCTTTGAATTCACTAACAATTGGCCAGCTGACTAAAGTTTCATACTAAAGCTTACACAATGGAACTGAGGGGTTTCATTTACAAATTTGATAGGGTTTGGAAATTTTAGCACTGTCTACAAAGGTACTCTAGAGTTAGAAGACAAATTTGTTGCTGTAAAGGTCCTAAACCTTAAAAAAAAAAAAAAGGAGCTCACGAGAGTTTCATTGCTGAATGCAATGCACTTAAAAATATTAAACATTGAAATCTGGTTCAGATTTGGACATATTCCAGCACAAATTACAAAAGTCAGGAGTTTAAAGCTCTAATTTTTGGGTACATGAGAAATGAAAGCCTAGAGCAATGGCTGCATCCTAGAACAGTAAATGCAGAGCATCCGAAAACTTTGTGCCTTAATCAAAGATTAAATATCATGATTGATGTTGCTTCTGCTTTACATTATCTTCATTGTGAATGTGAGCAAAGAGTATCATTCATTGTGATTTAAAGCCAAGCAAAGTCCTTCTTGATGATGACATGATTTCTCATGTGAGTCATTTTGGCATAGCAAGACTTCTCTCAACCATCAATGGTACCACGTCTAAGCAACACAAGTATCATTGTAATAAAGGAGACTGTTGTCTATGCTCCTCCAGGTATGTTTTAAACTCTTGAATAAGTGTTTCTTTGAATTCCCATAACTTTTGGTAAAAACTTTGCATTAATTTCTAATTACAAAGTTTTGACAATTTTTGCTATATCTTTTTAGAGTATGGAGTGGGTTCTGAGGTGTCAATGAAAGGCAACATGTATAGTTTTGGGATTCTTATGTTGGAAATGCTTATTGGAAGAAAACTCATATGAAATCTTTGAAGATGGTCAAATTTTGCATAACTTTGTGGAAACTTCATTTCCTAATTATCTTTTACGGATTTTAGACCAATCACTTATACCAAAACATGAAGAAGCAACAATAGATGAAGAAAACCGTCTGAATCTAACTCTAGCGGTCGAAAAGTGCTTAGTTTCACTTTTAAAGATTGGACTTACTTGTTTAGTGGAGTCACCAAAAGAAAGAATGAATACGGTGGATGTCACTAGAGAGCTAACAAAATAAAAAAAAACTTTCTTGCTGGTAAGTGGTAAGATAAATGAAAATTTATCTTATTCTCTGCATATTACTAGAGAATAAATGTAGATGTGTCAGTTTGCTTTGTCTGCCAAATTTTAATAGCAGTTCTTTTTATAATAATGCACTTTTGTCCTCTGTTTTTTATTTTATTTTTTGAATTGTTTCACACATAATAGTTTTCCTTTCCAAACTTCACAACATAATCAAATTGAGTTTTCTACTAGATGCTTAATTGCATATGTTGTTGGCTTCGGTTCTTACCTGATTAATTGCTTATGTAGTTATAATGTTGGTTTCTTCCATTTTGTTATGTATTGCAAAATTCTAAAACTACAAAGGTAACCGGGCTTGTTTTAGGTGTTGAAACTTGAAAAATCAAGCTGAGACCAAATGCCACAGTTATTTCAGAAACTGATTCGTATATTGTATGTTGTACTCTAGTAGAGTTTATTGCCAAGGTTTGGAGCTGTTTAATAATTTTAGTCAGTTATCTACTCATATGAATGCGTCAATCCATCTTTCAAGTAATATATCTTATACTCAATTAACGTAATACTCCATCTAAGTAGTGGAATTATTGTACTTTCTTTATTTTTATTTCTCATGATTTTCCAAATTTTAATTTAGAGCATTAAATTGCTTTCAAACTAAATCCATATTCACCATACCAATTTTTTATTTTATTTTATTTTGTACTTTGGAGATCCATAAAATTGTGTTTAATATTCAGGGACTAAAATATCAGAGATTGCTTTCTAAATTTTGTTTGAGACGTGAAATTTATAAAGGTAAAAACATAAAATCTTCCATATGAAATATACAAATAAATGAGAAAAAACACATGACATCGGTCATAATAAAAGTGGACTTCAGTGGTACAAGTTGATGCAGTTACTGCATATGTTTCAGAGACTTTCAATCAATCTCTCTATTTAAGGATGTTCTCATTTCTTAGTCCAAGTCTTATGTAAAATCATGTTGCAGATTCAATGTTTAAATAAATTGCGAAAGCAGTAAATCTATTCAGCGACAACTTTTGTAGGTGTCATACAAAGATCAAACAATTTAATCTGGTGTTTTTTCTGTCAGTTTGAGACAGCAAGTTAGCAATATATGAAACATTGAAGAGATCAAATTACACTTTCCACTCGTTCGTCATTTTTTAAATGTATCTGTTATTGTAATACTTCCGAATAAAAAAACTGACACTGAAGGTGTTGATATAAAACAATATAGAAGATGTAAACTGCACCTGAACATACTGAGCTGATGTAAGTCTTGTTAGTTTCACTGCATGGATGACTTTATGTTGGAGTCCACCTAAACCAAGACAATCTCATTATGTAATTTATTCAAGCAGCTTTCACAATATATTGAATGCAGGAGAATGACTTGACTTGCCCGCAAATTGTTCACGTTTACATATTTTTTAAGTTTCTGTTAAAGTCCATTTTTCTTTTCTGCTAATTAATGTCTAACTAGCTTGCAACCTGAGTTATTTTTTCTAGACAACACTATAAATTTGCATGATCCATTATCTGTATGTCCTTTGAGGAGTTGACTGTGTCTACTATGTATAGAAAATGTGGCTTTAATTGCAGCTGCTATTATTTATAAGTTCCTCGAGTTGATAGATCCTGAAGACATTAGGTAGGAGCTAGTTCATATATTAAGTCTTTAAAAAAAGACGGTGTCATCTTTATTTGTTAGTGGGGAAATTGCTTAAGGGTGGAGTCCTCATAATTGTGTGCTCTGCCAAGTCTGGTTATGGCTAGAGAAGTGAGAACTTACTTTGTAGCTTGAATGTGTGAGTGACTGTGGAAGCAATTGCTTTTTCTACGACAATTATGTGCCCCAAATTACAAGATGATTTTAAGTTTGGATTTATGCAAGTTTTCAAATGTGTATGCATCACATCACTTCACTCTCCAAAATCCCTTATTTTAAAAAAGTCAAATCCAACAAATAGAGGTACTTAGACATTAGGAGGAGGTCTTACTGTCACTAATGCACTATTTGACTCAAAAGAAGGGAAATGAGAAATCTAATAAAAAAAAAAAGGAAAATAAGAGCTTTTAATGTGGAGAAGTAAGAACACCTTATTTGATTTATAAGGCGGAGAAGAAAAAAGGAAATAAACAAATTTATTATTATTTAATCAGGGTAGTCAAATATAGCCATTATTAACTTAAGAATAATTTAATTTAGGGGAGCCAAAATAGTGTGGAGATATTCTTCTCTCTCACTTCTCCAAAATTTTGAACCCAACATGAAAATTTTATAAAAGTCCTGCCTTCCGCCTCCCTCTATTTCTGTACAATTAAACACCGTGTGAAATAGTTTTAGGAGGTAAGGAACTTTCTCACCATTGAAACTTTGCAACAATTTTTTTTATTAATAATAAAAATGCTAGTAAGTGCTTTAATGAAGAAAGAATCAAGATAATGATAACCAACAAAATTCTCCATAGCTGAACCATAATTTTTCACTCACCCACACGAAATAAAATTAAAAAATGCAAGACAAATATAAGACAATCCTACATCTTTCAGGGTTTGTTCCAGCATCCTCAAGCTTTACCCAAAAATGTTGAATTCTGTTATCACCGTAACATAAAATTCAAGGATATAACATTATCAACCATTTAAAGCTAGTATATCTCATCATCAGGAATATCTGGGGTTAGGAATTTCCTGGGGTCTTTACTTATTTCTTCATAGTTTAGTGTTGATTTCACTCTTTCTGGCACTGGCATGAGAGGAATAATGCTATCTCTATCGATTACACCATCAATAATTCCGTATTCCACTGCTTCAATTGGAGACATATATTTATCCCTATCAATATCTTTCTGCACTTGTTCAAATGAGCGTCCAGTGAAACTTGATATAATTCTTGTGATATTATTCTTGTTGTGCATAACTTCTTTAGCCTGAATTTCTACATCTATAGCTTGCCCACTAGCACCTCCAAGAGGTTGATGAACCATAATTCGTGTATTTGGCATAGCAAAGCGCTTGCCTTTGGTCCCACCACCAAGTATAACAGAAGCTGTTGATGCTGCAATGCCGAGTGCAACTGTGGAAACATCGGCCCTCACAAGCTGTACAGCGTCATAGATAGCCATTGTAGCACTAAATTAAAAACAAGCAAAGTAAATAAGCAGTGAAAAAGGAGTAAGGCATCAAACAAAATAAAAACTTGCAATGAAAAGCATACCATGCAGAAAAGATTGCTAATCAACTAGAACTTGACACAACATAACTCCAAGCAAACCTATAGGCTATACAGACTTCCAATTAATTCTCTTAGCTGCCTAACAGCATAAGGAACCAAGTTGTAAACCCGAAAAGAAAGCAAATATCTTGGTTTAATCAGCATTACTAATTCAGCCCAAAACAGTAGGAAAAAGAAGCTCTTGTTGAAATTAAAGAAATGGCAGGCCCTTCAGATATGGCCTTAGTTCTCGTTACTAGAATGGAGAAAGAGAAGAGTATAAAAGCAAAAGGAATAGATGAAGAGAAAACTCTTCATCAATCAAATCAGAGGTCTCCATTCTCTTTGCATACACACCAAAGTCACTCCTTTGAAGTAATCATTATACAGGAAACCATGAAGAGGATAAGAAACCACTTCATCTGATAACATGCTAAAACAAGTAGCTGCCATTGAAAATTTTAGAATTCCTCTCCAACAATAGGCACCAAATAATAAATAATAACAAACACAGCACACAGCCAAAGTGACATGCCAGAATCATTTGCAGCAAGATCCAAGTCTCTAAATCCTAAAATCTTCAAAAACTGAAGTCTTTTATAGAGATCGGATATTTCTTTAAGGGGACAGGATTTCAGAAGATATGGGAAATAAAGGACTTCTTTTACAAATAATTTGGATATTTCAAGGGGCACATTGTTTATTTGGTCACAGGATAATTCCATAACAACATCAACAGGATAAAGCATGGTGCAATTAATATACTAGCACAGGAGGGAAAAGTTACACCTTTCATCAAACAACAAGCAAGATACAAGAAAATGGGACATAATGGAAGGGGATTGTTTTTTCCCTGAAATTAAAGATGACCACTTAATAGTTTGAAGCCCATAAAGCACATTAGCTTGTAAAAGTAAGAAAATTGGATTAATGAATATAATGCAAATGAAATAAACATTATGAATGAAGTGATATAAAAGTATCAGCCAACCATTTTGGTGCTACGATTGTCGACAGAAACCCTTCAGTACAATTGAAAATTAATTTGTCAATTGATGACCAAGCTTATAGTTGAAACCATATCAATTGTCTACACACCCCAAACTTTGTCTCATTCACCATATGGAATAGAATTCTTTGCAGTGTACCTCAAATCATGTCAGACATGAACACAAAAGATGTTTTCCTTGATTGTTTTAATTTAAGTTGAAATTAAGAAGCATAGAGATGGTACAGACATGAACACAAAAGAGGCACCCAGTAGCATGGCAAAATCTAAAATACTAACCACTAAGGAATCAAGGACACAACACATCATAGACAAATAGAGATATGTAGGTGTGTGCATATGTACATGTGTGTGAAGTGAACTGTGAAGGTCAATCTTATGTGGAAATGAAAAGAATTTAGATTATCAGATTTGTCAGAATAGACAAGACTAAAACATCAAGTCATAAAACATTTTAAAATGCTCATACACAACGACTTGATGTTTTAATCTGGAACTCAATCATGTGTACAAGTCTAACAATTAAGATTCACTCCTCTCATTTTTCACATAAGATTGGCATTCCCACTATTCCTTAGAACCACTCCTTATATCTGTCCTGTCAGTGAGCAAAAACACCAAGGAACAAAATTATAACTTAAATAAGCCCAGTACACCTTAAACCATGTTTAGAGTTTAGACTCTATTTAACAATTGTTAAATATCGAAATACATCATTTTTTTGTTCCTACAGACTACAAGTATTGTATAGGTGTATGTTACCCAATAAATGTTAAATATGACTATATGAGCATGGCTCTTTCTATAAGCACATGCTTCAAAGTTGCAAATGCATGACTGCCCAAGGTTTGGTGTGATGCCAAACACAAATGGGTTATACTTGAGTAGGTTTGGCTTTCAGTGGAAAATTAATAAGAAAACAACAACAACAACAACAACAACGCCTTATCCCACTAGGTAGGGTCGGCTACATAGATCAACTTCCGCCATAATGTTCTATCAAGTACCATACTTCTATCCAAATCATTAAGTTCGAGATCCTTCTTGATAACCTCTCTTATAGTCTTTTTGGGTCTTCCTCTGCCTCGAATTGTTTGCCTTCTCTCCATCTGGTCTACTCTCCTCACTACAGAGTCTACCGGTCTTCTCTCTACATGCCCAAACCACCTAAGTCTATTTTCCACCATCTTCTCTACAATAGGCGCTACTCCAACCCTCTCTCTAATAGCTCCGTTTCTAATTTTATCCTGTCGAGTCTTACCACACATCCACCGCAACATCCTCATCTCCGCTACACCTACTTTAGTCTCATGTTGGCTCTTGACCGCCCAACATTCTGTTCCGTACAAAATTGCCGATCTTACCGCAGTCCGATAAAACTTTCCCTTTAGCTTGATCGGTACCTTTGCATCACATAACACCCCCGATGTTTTTCTCCATTTCATCCATCCTGCTTGAATGCGATGATTCACATCCCCTTCAATTTCTCCATCATCCTGTATTACAGACCCAAGATATTTAAACCGTGTGACTTGAGGGATAATATGGTCTCCTATTTTCACCTCTGAGTTAGATACCCCCCTACTTTTGTTGAACTTACATTCCATATACCTCAAGAAAACAAAAGCAAAAAAAAAAAGTGGAGATGACAAAATGAGAAAACTGAAGGCATATTCTGTATATACTTTCATACTTCACTTTTCACTTAAGCAAACATGTGATTTAGATATTTCCCTACCAGGAATACAAATATTGATGTATTCAGTGCCTTCAAGTACATAACACAAATCATTAATTATCTGTGCCAGAAAAGACAAAAACAAAAAAATCAAGAGCAAATGCCAAATAGACTGACTCTCCTATACGTTAGGTCAGTGCACCTTGCATTTAAGAGTTCAGCTAACAAGCTTTCAGTGCTTCCCAGTTTGGTCCGTGAGTGTATTGAATAAAACATGAGAAAGGATAAAAGAAAATAATGCATTCAGTTAGTTTTTATTTTCAAATTAGTTGGGTGGCTTCCACTAATAATTATAAAATGCTGCTTTGTTTTCACTTCATTATCTATTTTCAAGATTTCAGAATTTTTCACAAAATCATGAGACAAGGTGACATTTTTGCAATTATTAGTGAAAAAACATCAAATGAAAACAAAAACATAAATATTGCAATGCCCCAACTAAAACTTCTTATTCAGGGGACAATATCTCCTCCTAAAACGGCAAACTCAAAATGCAAAAGCTACAACTAAGCAAAACACTTCAGCAGAAACCAGGAAAGACCTTGCAATGCCCCAACTAAAATGAGAGGAATAATATCATCAACATTTGAAAGCCATTGAATTGTATAAATATTGAATAGTATAAACTGCAGGCATGAAAACAAAAGGACTTTCACTGTCAACGGCCCAGTGAAGGGTTTTACATATACCAAAACACTATCAGAAATCCATAAGAAGAAGAAATAAAGACCATCCCAAATTAACCATAGAACTCTTCCTTGTTCAATTGAATGAACCTGTTGATGTTTTATGTCACTTCATTCAAAGCAAGCTTCAAGCAGCAGTATAATCAATTAAATATTTGGTTACCACTTACCAATAACCACTGCAAACAGTAATTTAAACAACAAAATAATTTATTTATTTTTCAGTTCCCCACAAGTATCTTCCTTCAGAGATAGTCTTATTTGAGACAAGACACTGTCTGACACTAAATGTGAATATCTCCCAGGCTATTCAAACCTTAGTTCATCACGTGATGGAGATTAACCCCTTCCACTAGAACTAACCCTCGTTGGTAAAAGTTCCACCTATCCCTTACTCACTATATCCTTATTTCTCGGGAAAAATTCAATTAAAAAAAAGGTGTTTTTACTACTACCCTTTACTCTTCTGTGCCCAATCCACTTCCTTTATCATATACATACATTTGCTATACCATTCTAAAAAGGAACTCAGACAACACAAAAACAAAAACCCTCATTGGTTAGACTTCCCATCTATCCCTAATTCCTTTATATCTTATTTTCCTCAAAATTTCAATTTTTTTTTAAAAAAAGGCAGAAAAAAAAGGTGTTTTTACTCCTACCCTTTACTCTTCTATGCCCAATTCACTCCCTTTATCATATAAATTTGCTATACCATTTCAAAAAAAGGAACTCAAACAACACAACAAATCAAAAACCTCGTCTAACCTGAGAGAGCCACCAGTGGAATTAATAAAGAGCCTGATATCCTTAGTGGGGTCTAGGGCATCCAACAGCAGCAACTGGCTCATGATAGCATCAGCCACAAAGTCGTCGATGCTGCTCCCGAGGAACACAATCCTCTCCCTCAGCAACAGCCCCATCACGTCGCCCTCCGCGCCTCTCGCCGCCGTCGAAGGCGTCTGGGGCGCGGAGAGCTCGAAAGTGAGGCCCGGGTTCCGAGATTGAGACCCAAAGTTTGGGATTTTGGAGGGGATTGGCGAGGCCGTGAAGACACACCTTGCGGGGGTTTTGGAGGGTTTGGAGAAGCGTGAATGGGGTTTGGGGGTGAAGAAGGAGGAGGAAATGGGGGACTTAGGGTTTGAGGAAAGGGTGCGAATGGAAGAAGGTAAAGGGTGAGAGGGAGAGATTGAGAGCAAATCCATGGTGTGAGTGTTGGGGAAGTGCACGACTTCACTTGCTTTACTGCAGATGATTAGATAACCTGGATTTTCTTCTTCTTTTTTTACTGAATTTCTTCTCTCTTTTTTTGTTTTTATAAGTGTACGGTATTTTCTGAATGACTTTTCCGATATAAAATAATTACTTTTATACTCCTCTTTTATAAGAAAAAAAACTATTCTTTTTTATAAATAAATTTTGGTTAGTTTAATGTATCCCTTTTCATCCATTAAGATTCACGCTTGCTTAATTTTAATATATTAAATTTTAAATATTTAATTTTGATTTTTTATATCTTCAACAATTTTATTTTAAAAATAATCAATTTAACATCCTATTTGATAAAAGTAACTAATAAAATAATATAAATCATAAAATTATAATTGATTTTTTAAAAAATAATCAATAAATTAAATAAATATATTAAAAATAAAAATATAAAAAATTAAGAGTTAATATTTTAAAAAAATACTATTTTAAATATCTTTTAAAAAGCACTAAAAATTATTTATCAAATAATTAAAATATATTAACAAAATGTGAATAACAACTAAAAATCATCACTGTATTATTTAATTTTAAAATTATAAACTTATGAAAATACATTATCATTCATCATCTCTTCTTCTTCGACCTTCCATCATCACCCAAAACCTCCACCATAAATCAAGAAAATCATAATCCAATTGACAAATCAAAATCCTAAAGCATATTTCAGCTTCAAATAAAAAATTCATAAACAAGCAAAAATCTCCAAAATCACAACCCTAATTAAGGAAGCGCGTACGACGATAGAAGAGAAAACATAAGTGTCGCTGCACGCGGTGACAGTGAAGATGGAGATGATCGTGGCGCTCCCCAATGTCATTGAGGCTAGATCTGGAACTTGTCGTCGTTGGTTGGCTTGGTGAAGACGAGGGCAGATTTGGCTGAAAGTTGAAAGTTACTACAAGTTCGTGTAGGGAGAAAGGAAGAAAAGAGAATAAATTAAGGGAAAATAAAGATGAAGGTTACCAGAGATCTGGCTTGTGATTTTTTCTATGTGTGGTGAAGGTTTTGGGTGATGAAAGAAGGTTGAAGAAGATGAATAGGACATGGATTACAATATTTTTTCAGAAGTTTATAATTTTAAAATAAAATAAAGATACTGATAATTTTTAATTTTTACTTATTTTAAATTTTAAAAAACTGATAGAGTTAAAATCGAAAATGAAAAAAAAAATATTAAAATAAAAATAAGTATAAAATTTAATAGATGAAAAGTAATATTAATTTTATTTGATAAGGAGTTTATGTTTAATATTAAGTTTTAATAAATGATAGTTTAAGAAAAATATTTATTTTTTAATTAAATTTTTTTCATTTTAATGAAATTAAATAATTTTTTAATAAGGGTAAAATGAATTTCATTTGCTTATAAAAGAGAATGTAGGGAGTATGAAAAAAAATTAAGGTGATGAAAATGAATAATTCTTTAAATGATGCGAAGTTTGTTTTAAACAAAATGACAAATTTAACTGGTAAAATTTTAGTTGATGAAATTTATATTACAAGAGTGTGGAAATTTTTTATTCAATAACACACAATAATATTTTGTTTTGTGTTTGGAATAACTTAGAAGTTAAAAATATTTCTCTTTAACATACATTTTTTTTTTGCTGATTTAAAGTTTAGGTAGATTGGATTTCTATACCATTATTTACCAACAAGATTCTCTCACATCTATAACAGATGTAAAACTTAAGTCCTTTTAGGATATGAATTTATTTTTCTTATTAGACTAACTTTTGTTGCTACTTTTAACCTAACTTAATTTCTTGGTTTGAGAGGATATCAGGTCCAATTAGACTTATCCTATGTTTGAATACTTATTTTCTAATTAAAAAAAAAAAAAAAGTCCCCAATATGAAAAATCTAACTAATTTGGAATTTGGACTTTCTATGATACAATAACATGGAACAGAAACTGGCAGAAAGCAACATTCAAATCTGAATCCAATAAAATTGTTTTTTTTTTCTATGAAATTTCTATTTTCACTCCCCTAATTACTACTACACTTTCCTTTATAATTATTTTTCCTAAAATAGCCTAGACATTGCACTCCCCTTTCCTTAATTCTGCCAACCTCTAACTACCACCTCCGCGGAGTGCGTGCAACCCTTACCGTCTGACTATAAAGTGAACATTCTGCACCAAGTCGCATGTCCCCTTTTATCTACAAACCCTAAGATTCATTGAACCCGTTGACACTCGCACAAAGCCCCTAATAGGCACGATGGATGGCATAATTAAATATTACACACCATCTAAATACATTAGTTAATTAATGTTGAGAGAAATACTTGAAATTAGGTCACTAGACCACCTACAAAATTAAGGAGTAAACAAGAACAAAAAGAAACAATGATTTTGGAAGTGTGCATAATTTCATGAACTTCTCTCACTCTGCTTTGACCTAGTTGGAGACACAATAAGAATTATAAAAAAGGAGTGTAATTTCTAGACTATTTTAGTAAAAATAATTATAAAGCAAAGTGCATTAATAAGTAAGTAGGATGAGTAGAAATAACAATTTTCTTTTTCTAACGGTTTAATTGATATGGGTTGGGCTCACAAGTTGGTCCAAACTCATGACCACCCTTGATACATATCAAATGGTTAGTATAATTTTTTTATAATCTTATTAGATTTTTTATGATTTTTTAAATAGTTCTTATACAAATTAATAATATTATCATATATAATAATTTATACTGAATGATAATATATTTTTTTCTGATATAAATTGATAATGTATTTAAATTAAAATCTTAATTAAAATACATATAAGATATATTCTTTTACACTAACATCTAATTATAAATTGTTATATATAGTATGATTATTGATTTTTATAAAATCTATTTTAAAAATTATATTTAGAATTAATTATCATATATAGTATAATTATTAACTTTTTTAAAAATTGTATCTAATGTGCTGTAAAAAAAGTTGTATCTAACGTGATTTTTAATTAAATAATAGTGTATAAATTTAAATCAATTATCAATTCTATATTATAATTTCCTTTTTAAAAATTATATTCAATGTCACAAGAAATCAGACAATATTTATTTTTATCTCATACTACAAATATTTAATTGGTAATTTACCTTTTCACCTTCCATTTGTCCATACTTTTCTTTCTCTATAGTACATATTGACATCGTGCCCTCCTATCTTTCATCTTCCGTTTAATCATAACTTTTCTTCTCCCACTGTCCCTTCAAATTGACTTCCTTTCTTGTCTCCTTATGTACATGCAATTGTAATCCTTTTCTTACATATTTTTCTTTTTTATTATGTTATTGTTTTGTATGATTAGTTGGTATATATTTGCAGAGACTTTTCTTTTAAATAATATTAAAAACAACATAATAATATAAAATATAGTATATTTTAAATCTCACACCTGTGTTATTACGGTAGTTTAGTTTAAACATAAGTACAAAATGTCATCCAATCTTAAATTGCTAGCGACAAAATTATTGTTTTGGAATAGTTGAGTTTTCAGAGTTGATAAATAAACTAATTTTAGATTTTAAATTAATTAAAATTGTGAGAATCTTTACATTATCCATATTGGTAAAAATTTCTACCATGTATAGAAGTCATAATATTTAATTCTTACTTTTCTTGGCATTGAATTCAATTTTGGTCATTCTCTTCTCTCACCAGCTGTAACAGCGGTTGACCTCACACCACCCACCACTGTTCTGTTTCTTTCTATTTGTTGTTTTTTTCCTCAAACAGGACAAAACAAACACAAACATAGGGTAACTGGAATACAATGCAATGCAACTTTGATCAAATGCTGATAAAATTGAAGGGTCCCCTAGATCTTCTTTGAGGTCACTGTTGCATCTCTCACCTCTGCTCCAACGCCACGTTGCTTTGGTCAGTCACACAACACAACCGTTTTTTTTTTTTTTACCCTTCGTTGTTCCATTTCCCAGCTTCTTCCCTGGATCTGCAATTTTCTCTCTACCCGTTGAATTTCTCGTTACAATTTTTAATTTTGCTTCCAAAGTTTGATTATTTTTGTGTTATCATCGAACCCCCATTCCACCAAAAGCGAGTTTTGCAGGTCAAAAACATGCGTTTGCTGGGAGTTGAATCCTATAAGCCACAAGGCATTGCTAGGATCAGTTTTGACTTTTGAGCAATGCCGTGTGAAATGGGGAACTGTGTTTTTCACTGTGATTCTGAAGATTTTGAACATGTGTGTAAGAGGTTTTGTTTAGCTTTTTCTGAAATGTGAATTACGAGTGTGCAATGGCATGGAAGCATGAAAGGGTTAATAAAAATTGGAACTTAAGCGGAATGGGTGATCATGGGTGTGTGTGTGTGTGTGTGCAGGTTGGAGGGAGATGATTGATGGAGTCCAGTGAGGATGGGAGCATGTCATTTAGAGAGTTCCATGCGAATGGAAGCCGCATGGTTACATCTGAAGTTGAGGCCAAGCTTGATCAAGGAAATATTCAAGAGGCAGAAGAGGCATTGCGAGAAGGGTTGTCGCTCAATTTTGAGGTGAGTTTGTTAATGCTCCCATATAGTTAACTAGTTTGTGCCTGCCATTTTTGTTTGCAAAGTGCAATCATTCCCTTTTTTCTCCTTTTCTTTCCCTTTTATGACATTTGGTGGCAGCTGTTTCTGGATTGTGCATTTCATATTTGCAAATAGTAAGAAGCAAAAACCAAGGACCACATTCTCACTTGGATTATTGAAGGAAGCTAATCTCAAACTCCCACTTGGTGTCAAATGATTGCAATAATTGTCTCTAAAACATTTTTTACTTTTTGGTATTTGACATGCAATTATTGCTCATCATGCTTGCTAATTATTTCGATTTCATTATGTTGTCTTGCTATATATTACTGTTTGGAGCAACCTATCGAGACTAGTGGGTGCAAGGTCATTAATCATGTTAATAATGAAATGGTTGAAATTTGGAGGGCATTAGCGTTTTCCTGGTTTTTAGGATATAATTGGATCTTTAATCCTAAGATCAAATTAAAAGGTCTTTGGCATCTATCATGATTTCCTTTACCTTAATTTTGTCTGGTTGTAGAAGTCTCTGGTCCCAACTCCTAACCTTCTACTGAAAATATGTTAATGCCTGCCATCTATAAACTCTTTTCTTTCAATTGTCAAAATTGTCCCCTTTTTGGCTATGTTTGGACTCTGTGATCTATGATTACATTTCGAACAACCAAATTTTTTTGGTTAATTACTACAAATCTGTTGTTGGATGTTACAGAATTGACATAGGGTAGAAATGCAGACAAAAGGAATCAAATTTTAACAAGAAAAAATTGTAATTCCTGCCTTAGCTAGGTAACAGTAACTATTTGTTATTCTCAAAACCTTCAATGACTAGGGGATAATTTTCTTCTGAGTCAAACCTTAGGATCACTCCTTTGCTCAGAATAAAATTTCATATGTGACCATGAAATTTTCTTGTGATGTGATCAGTGCTCTGATTACTCTTTTATGAGCATCAAACATATATGGATTGTAATTTATACACATGAACATAACATAATGTGTTAGATTTGAAGCTAGATAAATATAGCAATACAAGAACTGGATCTCATAATTTGTACAATGAGTAAATTTGATCCAAATGATCCCTTAAATGTTTGTATATGAACATCTTGCATGCCTTGATTCTTGACATTGGATTGGAGCAGCATATTTATTGGGATAAATTAATCAGATGTTTGAGTTTTGCCCAATTGTTACTTTTTAAAAATTTAACAGGAAGCAAGAGCTCTTCTTGGAAAGTTGGAGTATCAGAGAGGTAATGTAGAAGGTGCTCTTCGTGTGTTTGATGGGATTGATCTCCAAGCTGCCATACAGAGATTGCAACCTTCCTTTTCTGAAAAAACACCAGTGAAGAAAGGTCGCACTCGCACTGAATCACCCTCCTCAGTCTCTCAGCATGCTGCTAGTTTGGTGCTTGAAGCCATCTACTTAAAATCCAAGTCTCTGCAAAAACTGGGGAAATTTACTGGTATTGAATATAGTATTGGTTGTTGAAAGTTGTTCTCAACCTCACCTTTACTTTCTTAATATTGCTTTTCCTTCTAAATGAGAATGATTCCTCCTACATTTTTAATATATATTTCTTAATCAGAATGAACACACTGAAATGCTTGTTTGATGGATTCTGCAGAGGCTGCTAATGACTGTAGACGTATTCTTGATGCCGTTGAGAAGATATTTTATCTGGATAATCCTGATATTCAAGTGGATAATAGATTGCAAGGAATAGTCAGCCATGCAGTTGAGCTCCTTCCAGAGCTTTGGAAACAAGCTGGTTGCTATGATGAGGCAATCTCTGCTTATAGGCGAGCCCTTCTCGGTCAATGGAACCTTCATAATGATTTCTGTGCAAGAATTCAGAAGTCATTTGTTATTTTTTTGCTATACAGTGGGGTGGAGGCAAGTCCACCTAGTTTAGCAGTTCAGATTGATGGATCATATGTGCCTAAAAATAATCTTGAAGAGGCTATTCTGCTATTGATGAATTTCTTGAAAGATTTTTGCCTTGGGAAGATGAAATGGGATCCTTCAGTCATGGAACACCTGACTTTTGCACTTTCTATATGTGGTGGAACTTCTATTTTAGCAAAGCAACTTGAAGAATTGAGGCCTGGAGTATACCATCGAATTGATTGTTGGAATACTTTAGCTTTATGTTATAGTGGAGCTGGACAAAATGACAGTGCTTTGAATCTGCTAAGGAAGTCTTTGCACAAACATGAACGACCAAATGACCTTACATCATTGTTGTTAGCAGCCAAGATCTGCAGTGAGGATCCCTATCTTGCTGCTGAGGGAGTGAACCATGCACAAAGGGCAATCAGTAATGCTCATGGCCCAAATGAGCATTTAAAAGGTGTTGCTCTTCGGATGTTGGGACTTTGTCTGGGAAAGCAAGCTAAGGTTGCTTCCTCTGACTTTGAGAGGTCTCACCTTCAGTCCAAAGCTCTTGAGTCATTGGTGGCAGCAATTAGATTGGAGCCAAACAATTCTGATCTGATTTTTGAACTGGCGTTCAGTATGCAGAGCACCGAAATTTGCCTGCTGCTTTGCGTTCTGCAAGGCATTTCTTTAACAAAACAGGCGGTTCTGTATCGAAATCTTGGAGATTGCTTGCTCTAATTTTGTCTGCACAACAAAGATTTTCAGAAGCTGAAGTGGTGACAGATGCTGCTTTAGATCAAACTGCAAGATGGGAGCAGGGGCCTCTGCTTAGGCTGAAAGCAAAGTTGATGATCTCCCAATCACGACCCATGGATGCTATTGAAACTTATCGATACCTTCTTGCATTGGTTCAAGCCCAGAAGAAATCCTTTGGGCCTCTCCAAATTAGTTCAAAGGTAAGATTCTGCCATCTACTTATCATCTTTCAGGACTCCTATGTTTAATATAATAGCCAGGCATGTCAATTTTTTTGTTATTAAATTATGCAAGTCATGTCCTAATTGTAGCTGAATATATGTAATGGGGGAAGTGGGTTTCGAATAAGAACTCTTGAATTTTTCCTAGACCTAATTCAACCCCCCATGCCCAGGATTAATCATTTGTAACGTGGGGATTGTAGGTCTGATTTTTCTTTTAATTGCACTGCGGGCCATGTAGGATTGATTTTTTAAAAAATATTGCATTCCGAAAGCCACAGGGCCAAGTATATTGCACTAGGAAAATTGTGGTGCCTGGTAGATTTTTGGCCAGTTGAGAGTGGCCAAAACATTGTATCTATGATAAGCACTGATACTATCTTGAATTGGCCTGAGCTTAACTCAACCCTAAAAATTAACTCATGAGATAAGGATTGTCTAAGCCTTATAAGCTTTACTTTGGCCATAATTACAGTTGATGGGACTTCAATTATAAATTGCTGATTGCAAAATCAATCTTACCTCCATTTTTTCAACTCTTTCCAGGTTGAGGAGGACAAAGTAAATGAATTTGATACTTGGCATGGTCTGGCAAATTTATATGCTAGTCTTTCTCATTGGAAGGATGCTGAAATCTGTTTGCAAAAGGTCAGGGAGTTGAAGGAATACTCTGCAGCATTGATGCACACTGAAGGCAAGACCAAAACCTTTTTGCTGTTTGAAGTTTTCTATTCAAGCATGTTGAACTTAACCCCACCCCTTTTGATCTAATTGAGGCTGAGGCAGGACCGACGATTGAATCCCTTGCCTGCAAAACTCCTGCCCGATAGTTGCTGTGCTTATGATAGGATTATGGATCCAAATTGGGCCCAATAAGGCTTTAATAGATCTGGAGAGCATATGCTCTTACGTATTCTGTCTTCCTTTTCTTATTTTTGTATAATCTTCCTTCTTGTTAGATAGGAGTTGAATCCTATCAATTGGGGCTTTCATTGAGAGAAGTTTAGGGGAGATTTTGGTGTATGCAAATGAACTTGTTTTCCCTGTGCCTTGTTGGGTCCAATTAAATCCAAATCCTATCAGCTTATGCCTGGTCATAGGCCTAAGGCTGGATCCACATGCCATCTTAAAAGTTTTAAGATTGTAAAGTCACATCCATGAAGGCCATGAGGTAGAGCATAATACCATAACAACCTGTAATGAAGCAATGAGCTAAGATTTATCTGCTTGTATAGAAATATTTGTGTGGCCTACTCTAGGATAAACATTTTATATTTTCCCGTGTGCTCTGCCAGGTGTTTTGTTTGAAGGACGTGGGCAAAATGAAGAAGCTCTTTGTGCTACTATTAATGCTATACTACTTGAACCAAACTATGTTCCATGCAAGATCTCGATGGGTGCTTTGATTCAAAAAATGGGTTCAAAGTATTTGGCTGTTGCAAGAAGCTCACTGTCTGATGCACTCCGAATAGAACCCACAAACCGCAAGGCTTGGTATTACTTGGGATTGCTTCATAAACATGAGGGCCGAATAAGTGATGCTGCTGAATGCTTCCAAGCAGCTTCCATGCTTGAAGAATCTGATCCCATCGAAAGTTTCAGCTCTATACCTTGACCGGATTCAATTCCTAAACAGTTAACTCTGCAACCATCAGTGAGATTTATCTCATCATGTTTTTCTGTGCATACGTCTTTTGAGTTCATTGGGACACATAGAAAGAGTTTAGGAACTGCATTCCTTTTCTTTATAAATTTTTTTTTAAAATTCTTGTCATCACAGACTAGGATCAAAGAAAAAGGATTAAAAACATTATATAGTAAATAAGATAAGAAAGGGATTGATGTTAAACTGGTTGAGGGATGGATGAATTGTAAAGAACTTGAACTGGCAGAGATATTAATGTTGTTCAACTGATGCTTAGCCTTGTAAATGTATTTCGAGCAGTATCATTGTACAGAGAGTAGAGATTCAGTTTTCTTCTTTTACGTGCTTTAGTTTGTTGGCTAGATCTACAAGACATAAAAAGGAAAATGTTAGGAGTCACTTGAACTCAAATGCAGTGTGATGTACATTTCTGTAATTTTTTTGAACTTTGATGTTTTTGAGCTTGTAGGATAAATGCTTTTAAGAACTTCTCTCTATTTTCAGTAAAGAAGCTCTCAAAGGACTTTCGGCTTGTATCCAAACATGCCGAAGTTGTTACATATGCATTATATTAAGCCCTAAATATTTTCCCTCTTCAAAATGGGCACGTATACCCATTTTTATGATGGGCAGATGGCTTTGTTTATTACCCTCACAATGCGCAGCTACTGCCTGTGTTTGCACCTTAAAGATAAGCATTGGCTTCTTGCTGATAACCTAGTGCCTATTTCAACAAGTATGAACAAAATTAACTTTGAATGAAATTGATATTTTAAAATTAATTTTGAAGTAATGTTATTTACATTTGAATACTTTTATCATAAAAGTTAGGATTAAAATTCGATATAAATTTTTTTATCCAACATAAAAACTATCAAAAGTTACATAAAGTTAGAAGCAATTTTGGATTCTCTCTAACATGAAATCATATATGTAAAAAATTATCTAAAATTAATTTTAGACTTAATCAATTATGCTACATGAAATCAAATACACACTTGGAGTTTATTTTTTCTTTTATTAAAAAAATGATATACTGCCTGTATTGTACATTAGAGGATGAGTTTCTACCCGCGTGTGAAATGGCTTGTTGCATCATGTTTAGCTGCACACTGCGATTACTGGTGTGTTGAACTTGTTTAACAAAAATGGGGCTAACTTGTATTAACAAAGTGACACCCAAGCTATCTGCTAAAAGGCAAAGTGGCACGTGCAAACGCTACAGCAGAAATTGTCAAGAGAAAATTGTATTAATCCAGAATCGGTCGTTACTTAACAGTCAACAGATAGTCCAGCCAACTAACCCAACAAAGGGATTCCAAATCAGATACAATTACATACTACATTACAATAACAAAATTTTAGTTCTACTATGAAAATACCAAACTACAGGTTTTCTTCTTCTTGGGTATCGTCGGAACTTTGGAGATGACTTAAGTTAACTCTAGCCTTTTTTGGTTGTGATGACTCTTCTTCTCTTGTGCCATCTTCATTACCCTTCTTCCTCTTCTCTCCCACATTGTCTTCTTCATCAATAGCAGCTGCAGCAGGTTCAGAACTCAAATCACCTTCAGATCCCAATGTGGATGTCTTTGGATCAGATTCTTCAGCTTTATCTTTGTCTTTCTTTCCCAATTCTCCATTCTTTGCTGACTTCTCATATTCCTCCAGAAAGGAGCGGATTTCTTCATTGGTAGCAAGATCCAAAGGGGTCTTTCCTGCCTTTGTCTTGGCACCAAGGTTTGCCCCTTTCTTGGCCAAGTACTTGACGAGTTCCATATGGGAACCTTGAACAGCATAGTGTAATGAAGTCATGCCTTTGCGGGTGGTGGCTTTGAGAGAGGCCCCAGCTGAAAGTAGAGCGCGGACAACTTCTAAATGTCCCTTCTGTGAAGCAAAGTGTATTGCAGCCATGTCATCCATTGCAGAAGCACCAACATCAGCCTTCTGCTTGCAGAGATAAGTGACTACCTCTGCTTGCCCAGAAAATGCAGCTAAATGCAGACTATTGTCCAAAGTTGCTAGTCAAAGAAACATGGTGGAAAGGCAATGCTAGAAAGAATTCCCAAAGAAAAACCTAGAGTGTATATTCGATTCCTATTTTCAAAACAAAATTTAAAGAAAACAGACACCCACACCAAGCTCATGTCTAACCACATACAACACCAGTCCAGGTGACCTACACACCTTTAAGTTAGGGCCATGAAACAAAAGAGGATGAAAAAACATCTCCTAACTGTTCTTGTTTTTTGGTTTCTAAAACACCTGTTTTAAAATCTTAATCTATGTAGGATGAGAAATAATTGTTGAATCGCATCAAATTGTTTTAGAAAAATAATTTTTAAAACCAAAAGGTGAGAAGTAAATCAAACATACCCTTAGTTACCACTTCATCCACATAATTTTTTTTCCAATTCTGCCAAGAATGCAATCAGAAGAAACATTCAACCGGCCATAAGGATAGGGATAGATATATGATGGCACCAACACAGGTTCAGATTAAACAAACAACATCACCCTTTTCATACCTGAAAATCTCTGTGCTAAGGAACACGTAAGCCTTCTCTAATAGGGGTGATTATGATGTAGTGATTTCATAAAATGAATGGTTCAAACAAGATAGGTAAAATATGCAATGCACAGAACAAAAAGAACGAAAGAAACAGATGCTGCAATGAATCATATCATTATAATAACCAGCAAAACGTAATTTTCAATTCCAGCTACTGTGTTTTGTTATCTAGAACAACAACAACGACTAATTGAAAGAATTTAATTGTTAGGGTTTCTATTGCGTTGAGTTTACATAAAAAATAAAATTGAATTAATTAATAGAGGAAGAAAAGAAGTGAGGAAATGAGGAGGATACGGTGTTCTGGAATGCTTATCTCTGGAATTAACGGCCAAAGGATTTGAAGCCAAAATTGAGTTAACGGCGATGAGATCACCGGACCTTGCCGCCGTGTGAAGCTCGTCGGCGGTACTCGGTTTCCGTGGATTACCCATCTGCTCCTTCTTCTTCCGCGAATGCACAACACAACACTCTTCTGCTCAACAACTCTCTTTTCTCCGGTATTTCTTCTGCTCTTCTTCGCAGTTTTGCCAAATGCCACGCCAATTCACCAACGATAAAAAAAAAAAATGGTTTTTCTTCTTCTTTTTTCTTTATTCATTATTTTTTAGTTAATAATAATAATAATAAATAGGAAGCTTTTGATTTAAAAATGATTAATTAATTTAATACTATTGTATGAAGATATGAAGATTTGTAAAGATTTTGTGAATTTAATGTTGAATATAGCAACTTTAACTGGGTTGCTTAATTCATTTAATCTTAAGCAACATTCTTCTCTTAGGTGTTAATTGGTAATGGTTTTGAAACACCAACTAAGTCAATGTCTAACCCTGAAGTTTAGTCCTTTTTCACTTAAGTCAAATAAGAAAATATCATGCATGAAGAATGAGAAGAACACAATGATAAAAGAAATTTTAGAGCATGATTCATCATTCAGATGCACGGCATTAAAATGCTTAGATGGATTTGTAATAACTATAAATGATATGTTAATGAGTCCTAACATAATATAATGGAGTAGAATTTCTATAACAAATGGATGTTTATGGTTTTTCATAGGGGTAACAAAGCAAGTCATCCAAAAAAATGAGTTGGGTGGGTTAATCCACCTTCGAATACTAGGCAGAAAATCATGGTCCGTCAAAAATGAAAAAATAAATAAGTAAAGAAATTAAAAAATTAATATCTTATTTCATAAAATTAATTCAAATAAACAAATTAAGCCTTTTTTAAGAGGAACAAATGTAGTTAGAGAATGTAAAGTATATTAATTATTTATCCTAAATTTGATTTTAATATAAATTTTTCGATAAATATTGGAGAAATTAAATTTATAAAATAATATAAAAGTAATGACAAATATGTATTTTGATTTTTGAACAATACTATAAACTTAAAAAATACAAAATGGTAACCCAAAGCTTAAACATTTATTAGTATTTATAACTTTTTTATAAATATATATATATATATATATATATATATAACGAGTCGACGAATCAATCCATCTCATTCTGTCATTGACCTAGCGGGTTAGGCAGGACAAACCAATATAGGATGACAGGTTGAGTTATTTAGTCTAACTTATCTACAAAGACCCATACATATTATCACTCCTAGCTTTTCTAAATATGTCACCTAAGAAGCATCAATTGCATACATTAGGAATGAAAAATTATTCAATAACATCATAGGTCAATTTTATTATGAAATAATATCATGTTAATTCTACAACATACTTGAATTAGTAGAGTTATAAGAATTATGAATTTGATATGCATTTCTTATATTATATAATAATGATGAATGTATTAAATCAATTTGATGTGGAAAATGACATTTTAGAATTGATCCTCAATTATAATATATGATGAACAGAAACCAACAACTAATAATATTTTTTAACGTGCTCTTGTATGATTTTTGATAAAATCTTTTTCTTTTGATTTTTTAAACAATAACCTTAAAACAAAAGGCACTTATTGCATCCTAAGAGAGATTACATAAGTATTGCATCCTAAGTCCTAACCCGCTACCTCAGCAACCAATAAATCCTCCAACATGTATTGCTTATCAATACCATCATGGTATAGCTGCCAGCAAAAAGCAATACCAACCTATCCCATCAATGCTATCAGGTTATTGCTTATCAATACCATTATCATACTTCCATGAACATTCCTTTTGTAATATTGATTTGTCCAGTGATCCATTTCCACACAACCAATGTACCCGCTGTCAATTTGGTGTATCAAGCTAATTAAGCAATTGTTCCAAGCGTTACCAGCTTACAAACTGTCTCATACCGCTGAAAAATTCCTCCATATCATCTTCCCCTCATATATGTTATATGCTTAAAATGTATCAACTCTCAGCCAACACCAATCGTACTATTATGCAGACACAGCTTCAACAGAAAAAGTTACTGAACTTATTATGCATACAATTAAACAAGCCAACGGATTTGCATACCAACTTGACAGAGGATAAACTAATGAAGCTCTGCTTGTTTCCGTGACCTTAGCCAGTTCCAAGACACAAATAATATTTAGAATAATATTCAGTTCAATTTAATTATTTATTCTGAATCAAATAACGATAATGAACTTTTTTTATTTATATGTAGGTCTCCTTTTAAGTGCTGAACTTATCCTTGTTATGAGTTAAAAATAGATTCAATGATTTACTTATGCAGTTGTGCACAATTATAGTTACAATAACTATTTAATTAGTTGATGGCCAAGATGTGGTGATGGATGTATGATTGCCCATAAGTTGAATAATGACACTCTGAAAGTGACTGGAAAATGAAGTTTCATTCCGGGGTTTGGGAGAAAGGGAGCGGATGAATATGACAAGGACGATTTTATTACTATATATAGTGGATATATGTAGTTTAGCCTGAAAGGTCCTAATTCTTGCAAAGACTAAAGTAGCATAAAAGCAGATTCTACGGAGTCTACTTAGAAATTAAGAAGTTGAGCGTAATATATAGGTCCTGTTTAAATTAAACTTCTCAATCCACACAGAGAAAAATAAGATAAAAAGAAAAATTATTAAACATCTTATATAAGTTAATTAATTTTTAGAAAAATTAAAGAGTTTCGTTAGCATAAAAGCAGGATACTACGATGATAGCCCTATTGTGTTTATTAATTAATGATTTGTATTCTTAAAAATTTCTTTTTTCTTTTTAATTACTATGATCTCTTACAAATTATATATCCAAGTTTTTTCACCACATACCTAATCTTAGTGATTTGATTTCTAAGTGTTCTTTGGGACTTGTTACAATGATTTCAATCTATCATTTCTATAACCATGTGTGATTGGGAGGATTGCCCGTTCAAAGCTGGGGCGAATAGCTATGGCTACAGGTTGCCGGAAGGCCAATCACCATGATTGTAATTAAGTAACGATGTAATTAATATATGGTAATTGGTTTGGCAGAGTACATTGTAAGATTATATTTTATTAAGGTGTTGGGTGATATTATACTTATATAATATTTAAATTTTTTATTATATTTGAACATAAGTTTATTCTCACGTGATTGAGTTTGTTACTTTCCCTTGGCTTGGAGTTGCTGCGACAGATTTCCCGTGTCCGACATATCATTCATCGTACGTTTGAAACATCCTATAAACCTCTTTCGGAATCTGAAACATAATCCAAAATAAACGGTTATCAAATGTGAACTTTTTTTGTATACTAGTGCTATTGGAATATGATATTGTCGCGTGATGTGAACCTTTTTATTTGCAAAACCTTTTTCATATTTTATTACGTAAACGGGACGGCCACCCGGCCAGCTTATTATGATTTCCTTAATTTGAATGATGAAAAATGGAATTAATCTATTATTTGTTATGATCCATTAGCCTTGCGTGAACAAAGCGCGATCATCCATATCAATTCATTTCACTTTGACTTATTCCCTACTTCTCCTTACTCCGCCCCTACAATCATGGCTTTGTGGAGCATTTTTGTCACTTGATTTGTTGGCCCGAGATTGGACCCATTAATACTTTAATTATTTAATTCTTTCTTCTTCTTTTTTCCCATCTACCCGTTAGGTACTTTGTATTCATGCAGATAGACTTTAAAAACTAAAATTGGAGCGAGGCTTAAAGTTAACAAAACATACAAAAGCAACGGCAGAAACGGTGTCACCTTGACTCATTTGCATGCGCTCTAAGCACCACGCCTTCTTCCGTCTACGTCATTTCATAATTATAAACGGCGTATTTATCATCCTTTTCCGGTTTAATCTGCGTTTCAATAGGCATTTGTATTCAAATTTTGAGATGGGATGATAATCTACTCTAGCAATTTCTGTGTTAAACCTATCCTACAAACATTACGCTTAGATGTTGCTTAAAGGTGTACTACACAAATTTTACATCGATTAATAATATACTAAAATGAAGTTTATAAGCAAGAATAATTCTCACCTTTTAAATTATCTTTCAAAATTGAGTTAAATATATTCAAATCTAAATTTTTAATAGAAACCTAATATAACTTTTTTTTGTTATACAAAAATTATTTCAAAATTAATTCTAACTCTAACCTCAAAATCAACTTCTCTTTAGTCTTTTTCAAACATATAAATATTTACTTAAATTCACGTTAGATGATATTCTCCATCATAATCTAAACATGCTATTAATCAACTTTAAAATTTTCTTTTTGTTTGGTTTTCTTTTCTTTTCATTCTCTCTCTTGGTATTCAGCTTCCAGAAAATTTCAGGGCCCCCCAGCCAGTTGTCCCAGCCCCTTTTATTTCCTCGCACTCACCTCATCCATCTCACTGATCCCATGCGAAAATCCACAAAGCCAAAAACAATTCACACAAGCTAAGTCCCTTCCAAACATAGCGCAAAACCACGAAGACGTTCGGCTAGTTTCTCTTTTCGCCAAAAACCATGAGATGAGCAATATCATATTCATATGCATGCGGACATGAAACTCACTCCCACAAAACCATTCATCCTAAGGTGCTTCCTCATCTCCCTCTTCCTCTCCCTTCCCTTCCTCTTCCTCTACCTCTTCTACCCACAACAACAACAACATCATATCACAACCAAAGACCTCAGAATCCGACCGGGTTACTCCTCCTACGAATCCTACATTCAGCGCCAGCTGAACAAGACCCTTAACCCAAAACTCCGAAAAATATGGACAACACGCGACTGGAACCGCAAGATCCCCGTCTTCGCGCGGTTCTTCGAGGACCTTAAGGTGAAAAAGCTTCTAAAAAACACGTCCAAGGCGTTGTGCATCGGTGCACGAGTGGGGCAAGAGGTGGAAGCGCTGCGGCGAATCGGAGTCGTTGATTCGGTGGGAATGGACCTGGTTCCGTACCCTCCCCTTGTGATGAAGGGTGACTTCCACAACCAACCGTTCCAAAACGACACGTTTGATTTCGAATTCTCCAACGTGTTCGATCACGCGCTGTACCCGCAGAGGTTTGTGTCGGAGATCGAACGCACGTTGAAGCCCGAGGGGGTGTGCGTTCTGCACGTGGCTCTGTCGAGGCGTGCTGATAAGTACTCCGCTAACGACCTCTACAGCGTGCAGCCACTCGTGGAGCTATTCAAGCGTTCTGCTTTGGTTCACGTTCGCAGCGTCGATGGTTTTGGATTGGACACCGAGGTTGCGTTTCGGAAGAAGGGGGAACCTCCTCCTGCTGCTCATCACCGTTTGTGATTGCTTTTCTCACTCTCTTCTTCTCTTTTTTTCTTTTTTTTTTTGCCTTTTTTGTTCTTCAAAGAAGTGGAATGGTTGAGTGGTGGCATTTAGCTTATTGCACTGTGCATTTGCTTTGGTGACGCTAGGATGTATAGAATTTCATTATATTAATTATGATGGAGAAGAATTCGTTAACTACTCACGCATATATTTGAAAATGTTATTTTTACGTAATTTAACACTAGTCACTAGAACTGGAATAGCTTAAACTATGTGCATGATTCGTTTAGCATAATTATTAAGGAAAACAAATTAACAATAATCACACTCTCTAGGAGAAAGAAATGAGTTATTCCATTCCACCAGATTAGTTCTTTTTATCCCGACGACTATAATTTATATTGTTTCATTTGTTATACCCTTTTAATACCATTTATACATATTTTAAATTTTTAAGGCATTATAATACACTGTAAAAAAAAAAAAACAAAAGCATTATACTAATGCAGTACCATAGTAGTAGTAGTATCTAACTGGACGTCGGATAAGCAAGGCTTGAGTGGCGCCTTAAGATGGCCGTAATTATAATTTATAGTTACGCGAAAAAGTTTCCCATGGCAAATGATAAATACAACTAACCTGCTCTGGTAAAGAAAAATCACAAAATTTAATAAACTATAAATAATTGGACGGCACTAAAGCACAAAACAAATAAAATTTGCTTTCAATGAGAATGCTGCTTTCCTTTTTTGCCATAGCAGCATTTTTTTTCATTAACTGACAAAAATAAGTTTCACTGTTTCGGGATGTTTA
This sequence comes from Glycine soja, assembly GCF_004193775.1. Lineage (NCBI taxonomy): Eukaryota > Viridiplantae > Streptophyta > Magnoliopsida > Fabales > Fabaceae > Glycine > Glycine soja. Next base: position 49,237,457 of record NC_041002.1, read on the forward strand.
CCCTTGTAATTTTTTTTTTACTGCAGAGTGTCACTTGGAATGTGACGGCGAATACAATAGATGGACCAAAAAAACAGAATAATAATGATCTATAATTTAATCTCAAACTTTTAGCTATTAATCATATTTTTCATTTCATTTTGATCGAGTTATTCTATTTCATTTGTCACATTCTGTTTCTTTTTATCAGCATTTGTCACATTGTCTAACTAACTCATTTTTTAACATTAGTAAAAGAAAAATGCTACTCAACCACTTTTTAAGACAAATTTTGCAATTTAAAAAAGAAGAAAAAATTGTACAAAGAAGAAAAAAAATGCTACTCTCAACGAAAAAGAAAGGCGGCATTCTCACATTGATACCAAATTTGATTTGTTTGTGTCTTCCAGTTATTTCTAGCTTATTGAATTCTTAATCATTCCTTCAATTTTAGTTGGGGATGCTGGATTTCTGCATATAGGCAACTTCCATTCTTAAATCAATTTATGAAAAATGCTAACCCTGTGAATATTTCAATTTTCAATAGAACATGCATAAAATCATTAAAGGAAATCATCATTCGAGGTTAAACTCTACGGCTAGATGAATGAATACGAAGCAACAGTACTGCGTAATCCCATAAACCATGAAAGACGTCAAAAAAGTAATGTTTACCTTAATGCAATCAGTGAGCAATTGAGCATCCACCCAGCTACTCATGGCTAATTTGATGGAATTCCGTAACGGTTTCGAAGAGAGTCAATAGCCTTCTCAAACGACTGCGAAAGCTCAACGATTGAAGTTTTGCATGCTGAAATTTTTAAAATTAAAATTACTATCTTTTACAAATGAATTAGCACTTAAATTCCGTAGTAAGGAGTAAGGACATCTCAAATCAAAGATGTTGAACAAAACTACATCTCTAATAACAGTGATGAATCAGAGTAAAAGCATTTTCGGTATTCATCGAACAATGCATACCACGAGAAGCGCTGGCTTGTGCTTCTGCCATGAATTCTTCATAAGAGGCCTGAGAAATTAATAACCATTAGAATCTTATAATGTTTCCTAACGATAGTTTAAAGTGATGGTGAAGGAAAGGAAACAACACCTTCATTGCATCTCTGCTTTCCGTTATTCTTTCAGACACCTTTTTGTATTCCTTCTCTGCTTCATCCATAACTTGCTGGTATGCTTGATTCTGCATCTAAAATTTTCAAAATACAAACATCTAAGTGACTATTAATAATTAATCCAAAGATTTACATCGATTAAAACCAATTTGTTACTTCTTACAGATTTCCTAATGCTGATTTGTTAATCAAATTTACCACAGAGCGATTAATCTTCAGATCTGATTTTCTACTTTACTACTCACTCTAGCTCTCTCAGTTTTCTGATTTTCTCCTAAACTAGACAGAACGTGCTAGCAATTGATATTATCAAGCATCACGAAGAGAAGACAGAGTCAATAATGTGAATATTCCATAATAAGCTGTTTGGATCGCGAAAAGTTTGAATAAAATCACAGAATTCGAATTAACGTTTGACATATTCTAGTCCTTGAATACTTTTCAGTCCCGCTTCAATTTTTTTTTTATTTTTGTTTCGTTTGTTTTCCGAGCAACAAGATGAGAATTAATTAATTGATAATCTCAGTGAATTATTCGAAGAACATTGTATAAATCGATCTCAGAAATGCAATGTTATCAAGATTGTAAGAGAGCGAGGGCGTAAGCGAGAGAAGAAACCTTGAAGCGTTTGTGGAGACGAGAGTTAGAAGCCTCGAGATCCTTGAGGATCTCGGAGTGAGAGCGATCGATGCGGCGTTTGAGATCGTCGACGCCGGAAGAGGCGAAGTTCCTGAGGTCGGAGATGTTGCTCGGAGCTCTGTGACCGCGAGGTGGAGAAGTGCTGGTGGCGAGAGCAACTCGCGAACCTCTCTTCGCGCCCTTGGAGGAGGAAGAAACTGCTCTCTTGAAAATCGCCGGAGAATTCGCCGTCGGTGAAGCCACCGGCGACGGTGATTTCAGAAGATCCGCCACCGTCGGTTTGGTTTTCTTTCCGGTTTTCTTCATCTCTTTGGTCGCGAATTTCAGATTGAAATGTGAGATTGAGCGGTTAACTTGGCGCGAATATTTAAATCTTGAAGCTAATTTTGAAAATGTTTATTACGATGGTGAGTGGTGACTAAAAAAGATGTTAAATACTAAAAACTTTAAATCAAAATCGGTACACAATTTTTCATATTACAAATTTAAGCCCTTATTATTGAAAATTGTATAATCGTTTGTTCTTACTGTTTTGTAATCCATAATTTAGAAATGTTATATTAAAAGAAATTAAATTTATTTCTTTATTTAGATATTCAACTAAATTTGTTTTAACTATTTTAATTTTATTTATTTTTACGTTTAATATTAAATACGATAAAATATTCACAAATACTTGTGTAATGAACTAATTCTTGCTAGTAATAAATGATTTCTTGAAGACTTTTTTTTACAGCTATTTTTTTAAGACTTGGTAATAAACATTAAAATATATTGATAACATGAATTTTTTTTATATTGTTATTCAACTCTAAATTAAAATATATAATAAATTTGTTGACACTTACGATGTCTATATTAAAAACCATGCATAGGATAATTTATAATTAATTGATAGCATAAAAAAATTACATTATGACAATGCATGAAAATTAAAGTCAAGCAAAATATTTATCTTTCGAAATCCATTTGTGTATTATCATTATTTGTACTTAATATTTTATTTTATAACATTTTTTTACTAAAAATTATTCAATTTAGTATTTTCATAGTCAGTTTTATCCCTGTCTAATTTGGTACTAACAATTAAGTAATTGAGTGAAAATGGTTGTTTTTAATATCTAGTTTGGGATAGTTTAGTTTAGTAACTATGAATTACATTGAAATCAAGTTATTTTTTGAGTTACATTAAACTTCCCTTCAACTAAGCCTAAGTTTACAAAGTTAAGGTCAATCAAACTTCACTTTTTCAACAATAAACCTTTGGATTGCAGTTTAATGCTTGTCAAACCAAAAAAAACACCTTCAAATTCAATGCACAAAACTGCGAAACAATATTTTGTCTCATTAAGACAAACGTCAGTTACATTGAACGTAAGTTTTATTCAAAGTTTCCAAGGGACCAAATCCAACCTGATGTTAGTACCCTCCCTTTAACCCCTGTAGAGAGACCAAGGGGTGGGGTTTCTGCTGCATGATTTGAAATGAATGTCCACTGAGTGAGTGTGAGTGACGTTAAAAAAAATCTAACAAAATTCTAAAAATATCCTAGACGAACTTTTAAAAGAAAAGTGTTATTTCTACCCAAAATTTATACAACACTTTTTATAACAAAAAGAAAGAAAGTGTGATATAAAATAAATAATATATTGAAAAGGAGAGAAAATAAATAAATTTGTAAAAAGGTGTTATAAATTTTTTAAATGAAAATAATATTACTCTTGAATAGATTTCTATAAAGCACGTCTACCAAACATTCTAACAATCTCGTAGCAAAAATAAGATTCTAACAATATTATACAAGCCACCATATGACCAAAGTTACTTGGACTGATGACTTAGCTTTTCTACCAAACACTTATGAAATGCAAACAATTTAAAATTAAAGGAAAAAAAATCTAATTTTTTCTTGTCAATTGATAACATAATCCACTTCTTATCAAATAATCGTATTTCCCAAGACATTCTAAATACTAGTACTATCTTCCACGTTTCTAATAGCCACCCCATCTATTGATCAAACTAAAAACATAGACAAACAGCTGAATTACCAAAGGTGTAGGATACAAAGCTCCCCTTATATGATTGTTTTCAGAGGAGTGTGAAATTAACAAGCATGCTTGAAGACCTTGAAGAGCAAATCTTCTCCATATTATTGAAACAGGACAGATTAATGCACCAAAGAGCGATTGCCCTCCTGATTGCCAAAATCAGGGAGCTCAGAACTATAGGAAAACTTCATCCATCTCTTTTTCTCAACTAATTTGAGACAAGGCTGCATCACAAGGCCAATTGCCATAGCAATAAGGCTTATAACCATTACTTTAAGGGAGGAGAAAAACAACACAACACCAATCAATATTGTCGGAGGGATACACATGATAATTGCTCCAGCAGTTCCCCCCGGTATCTTGTAAGGCCGGGATGCGTTGGGGTGTTTGATCCTCAACAGAATGAACGCAATGAACTCCAAAATCATTCCAAAGCAGTACAAGAAATTTTCTGCAGCAACAATTTCTTGAAAGCTCAGCCATGACAGTAAAATCACGCCGGAGGCTGAGAAGAGTATTCCTATGAGAGGTGTTCCATAGCGAGACCTCTTGCCGAAGAACTCAGGCAACATTCCCCTCTCAGCCATCCCTAGAAGTTGGAAGGCGTCACTGCTCATTTCAGCAACAAACATTCCCATGTTTGACATCGCAGCAGCAGCCTGAAGCCACCATCTCAACCATGCTCCTCCTATAATCAAAGCAATATCTGAGAAGTAGCCATCTGTCCACAACTCACGGTTGACAGGAACAGCACCAGTACCAATTAGAAGAGGAAAGAAGTACCCTAGAACTACTAGGATCACAGCATAAAACAAAGCCTTCGGAAGAGTTTTCTTCGGATTTTCTACTTCTCCAGCAAGAGTACTTATGGAGTCCCAATAGTTGAGATTCCAAAATAGAGTATTCAGATACAAATTCCAGTTAACATCATTCAGATTTGTCACAGTCCATCTTGAAGGCTTTAGGTCTGGAATTGACAAAAACCCCATAACCACAAAAGGGAGGAGTGAGAAAACCCCTAAACAAACAGCAACCCATCCCACAATGGTCATACCCCTATAGTTCAAGTAAGTGAGAACTATAGTAAGACCCCATGTTGCAATAACTCTTGGCAATCCACCACCTAAAGCAGGGATTCCTGACTTCAGATAGTCAAGAAATAGAACTGGGTATAATGCATTGTCTATCACCCCACTCAGCCATTTCATCCAACCTTGTTGAAACCCCCAATAGGGACCCAAAGCAGACGAAACCCAAACCACATAACCACTGTTTTCAGGGAACATGGTACCCATCTCAGCAGTGATCAAAGCTTCAGGAACACTCCATATCAATGGGAAAAGCAAGAATCCAATGAGGGCTAACAGAGGACCTGCTGCGTGCACAGTATCCTCCACCCCGAAAGGCCCCCCTGAAACCTCATAGAAGATGAGAAACACAAGAGGAAGAACTGTAACTTTCCTTGAATGATTTGGCCTGGAGGAAGGTAATTCACCGTGAGTCACATACTCACCACTCCCGGTGAACTCCCCCATCTTAATGGAAGCTTGTCTATTAGCAGCAGCAATTCTCAATTTCTGCACCCAGCAAAAAGGGTTTTATTTAATTCTTTCCCAAGAATAACAAAATTTAAAATTGCCGAGTACACTCTGATAAACTTCTTCTAACACACTTATTACTATTGGTTAAATTTATTGAAAATTATAAAAACCATTAGTGAGACTCATTAAATAAGAAGTGATACATATAAATTTATGTAATTTTGAATAAATTTCATACAATAATAGAGTGTGTGTGTTAAAAAAGAGTGTCTTTGAGGGTGGTGTTAGCATTTTTCTCAGAAGTTTATACAAGGACCAAAAACATAGTTTCGAGTACTTTAAGTCTCAAGCTATCAAATAAAAGTCAGAAAAATACACCGGATTCGTCAATTTTACCAGAAAAAAAACAAAAGCTCTCATCCCTTAACAGAATTAACAACCAATTTACACCACACAGTAAAATGAAAGGGAAAAAAAAATATATCGATTACAGAGATGCGTCTATCTAGGCTTACATGAATTTCAAACATTTAAAGTTGAAACAAACACGCACGCATCATAAGAAGACCAGATCTTGGAACACCGACCTCAGATAACAAAAGAGAATTAGGAAGAACAAGCGATACCCTATTCGTGAAAAGCTTCAATATATGTGACCCGATTAAAATGAAACTAGGGATATAAGGGGAAAAAAAGGAATTTGAGAAATGAGAGTGAAAATGGTTAATGAACGAACCATGAAAGATTTGCTATCCCGTCAGGGTGGTGAAGATAACACCTTCCATCGTGGAATCCAGCGTCGAAGGAAAGCTACCATGCGTGATGCGTGTACACTCACGACCCAAAAAGGAGGAAGAGAAAGAAGCTACGGAAGATTTTTTGTAAGGATGAACTGCTACGGAAATTAAAGTAAAGAAATTTTACGGAATGAAAAACTGAGTCATGCCGTCATCAGATTCAACTCAATGGGTTTTGAAAGCAGAAAATAAAAAACTACTATCAGTTCATTCAGTGTTTTCAATTTTATTGTTCAATCATTCAATTAGTTTTTCTTAGATAATAGTTCAGGTAAACTGTATTATGAGAACTCACCAGGGGACATAATTTAACATTTAAAGATTGCTTAATTAAAGAGATATTAATTTAATTAGTTTGATAATAAATTCAAATTCAATTTTTTTATCCAAAAAAAAAAGTCAATCCAATTCAGTTTAAGTTATTTTGATTTAGATTGAGTAGATTATCTTTAAACCAGATATACAAACAATAAAATATTTATTTATATATCAATAATAACACAAGTGATAATGACTCTTTTAGTTGGATAACTATGTATTAATGTTAATGTCATGATAAAAAAAATTATTTTTATACTATAAAATTGAATCTTTTATTTTTAGTAAAGTAAAATTGAATATTTAGTTCAAATGATAATGTTTTTAAGACTATTATTTTTAAAAATTATTATTCAGTGAGATGTTATCAAATCCTATTCGATCGTTGACTCTCTCCCGATAATAAATTAATGATCTAATTGGTGGATCAGATGCGATTTGACTCGGTATATATATTAAAAATTTAAAATTATATATATATATATATAGAGAGAGAGAGAGAGACACGTTAGGTCAACGATATGTCTCTAGGCTTCTTCTTCTTCTTAATTTCGTTCTTCTTTCTTATTCTTCCAAAAATTTTTCTTTTTCCCGCATACACCCAAACTTGTCTTAGTGATGATTTCCAAGTCATTAACCGTTGGATTGTCGTGAAATTTGAACACAAGGTTTGAAACTCATTTTTGAACATTCTCACCATTGGAATTTGCGAAGTAGCGTGAGAGAAATATGTTTCGCATCGTAGCTTTCTCTTTTCGTGCAGAGACCCAAAACCTATCCAAGTGAAACTATGATCCCTGACTCTTCAACCATTGGATTATCGTAAAATTTGAACACTACCTTTGGATCCAATTTTCCCATAGTCTCACCGCTGGGATTTGCGAAAGAATATTTTTTAAGATAGAAATCAGTCTCACACGTTGATAGTAAAATGGAGGCTAAAATCTATTCTTCTCACTAATACATAGAAACTCTAATAGAGTAACCAGAGAAAAAGTTTGAGGAAACTTAGGGAACCGCTAGAGATGTTGTTATTACTGTCAGACTACACACGTGAGCCCACTTAGAAGTAGGGGATGAGTTTATCGCTATTAGAGTTAGAATGAATATGTGAAGGGATCTTTAGAGAACTAAATTGGGTTTATTTTGGGATGTTTATTGAATTATAATTTTTTCTTTATGATTATAAATATGATATTGTTGTGTTTGACGAACCAATCGATATCCTAATGCGAATTGGTTGATAAATTGAGTGTTCTTGGTGTTTTCGTATTTTTTTTTACTTATAATTTTAATTCCTTGATTTTGATATGATTATGTGAAATTGTTTGAGGGGTTTTACTCCCCATGTTGTGAGAAATATTTTTGTATAAATTATTTGTATTTTGGATAAGATTTACTAGGTGAGCATTTTAAATTGTAATATTGAGATCATGAAATTGTGATTAAAATTTTGTGTAAATGATAAATTGAATATGTGATGAATTGTGAGATAACATGTTGCTTTGAGATTATAATATTGTTATTTAGATTGAGTATAAGTGTAAAGTTGAACATGCATTAATTTGTGAGATACACGTAAACATGTAATGGTGGATTGCGACATTATGAGATGTTAAATTGTGGACATGAGATTTGATTGTGAATAAGTATGTGGTTGACACTTGATGTGATAATACTTATGTTATGAGCCGTGAATTATACAATAACCCAACTAGTGTTTACCTTGAGAAGTGTTTATGCGCAGTGTTAAAGAAAAAGTGTAGGATTCCTAGTTAAGAACCTAAAGTGTTAATTTGTAGCGCAATGTGTTAAACATGTTTGAAACACGAGCGTGAAGTCGTGGGTATTATATAATTCATGAGCACTATCTACGTGCAAAATTTGTTTTAGGGGTTGGACCTGAATCAAGAAGATGAGGCCCTAACGGATTCTTCGGAGTCTAGGTCTTAGGGGTAAAAACATTTTATTTGAGTGCTCCTTTAAACCTATGTTGATCCCCATATGGTTGGAGCATTTTGGTAAAACAGAGTGACCTTGACTGGTCACTTTATGATTTTACTTAGTGAAAATGACCTGACATACCTATTGTGTGGTGTGTCTTGTTATGTACTCTTAAGCGCCCTAGGATGGTTTTTCACTTACATGGTACCACATTGCATATTAGCTTGAGTCTTAGTATAATTGTTACATAACACTTGTTGATTATTTATTATGAAATTGATGAGTGTTATTACGTCTTGACCCGAGTGTGTGATTCATGCGTAATGTGATTGGTGATTGAAAAATGAATTTTAAATGACAAAGTGGTGAAGTGATGTGGATTATATTAAGTTGAGCTATGTTATAATTACTTTCATAATTTATTTTGATTACGTCTTTGTTTATTTGTATTTTTTTTTACAAATGTGATAATTCACTCCTTGTGTGTTATTTGTGTTTGGATCATATGATGATCTCAAACCTTGTGTTCATGGGAGCAAATGACTACGTGAATGATTTTAAAGAATCTCGTGTTAGAGGATGCTGGGACACAATGTTCTAATATGATGTGACATTGGGGATGAGTTTTTATTTTAATTGCATGATGTTATTTCATTCTATTTTACCTCACTGATTTAACAAAATTTCATTTGTAAATTTTGACGATCTTGTTATGAGCTGAATATGTTTTTAATAAGTTTTATTTAGTATTAGTGAAGTGAGTGTAATTTTTTTATCCATGTAAATTTATTTATCAATATTTTTATATGTTTTATTTATTTATATGTATGTCGGGGTAGAAGGTATCACAATTTTCATTTTTAGGTTCAAGCCCAGGCTCACTTCATCCACAAGGAGCCTCATGTAGGGGATTTAGATAATCTCTCTTCTTTTTATGAGGTAAATATAGCATGGATGAAACTAGCTTATGGTTCCTACAAAGTTAACATATAAGACTCTTATCACTCTTCACCAAAAATGATTAATGATGACAATAATAACAATGATAATAAAAGTGGTAGTAATTATTGAGCCAATCAAGAGAAATGAATGAGTTAAATGATTTATTTTCACAACAAAAAATAATAAAATAAGATTACTTTTTTCATTTTCAATAATTAAGGTAAATATGTTTCAAAAATTGAGTTAAAAACAATTCAACTCTATTTTATAACCAATCTATTTTTAGTTTTGTATTTGAAAATAAAAAATTAAAAACTTATTATAACCACTCTAAACAAGCCTTTTTTTTTTCATTAGATATACATGAATGAAATATAATCTCTATTGACAAGTCTAACTAACAACCTTCATCAAGATTTATCTTCTTTATTATCATTTTTCATTTACAATACTCAAATTTAAAATTGTTTAAGAAATTTGAACTCTTTCCACTTGGATCAATTTAGTATTAGTACACAAGACCAAGTTTTTAATCATTCAAAAATCCATGATGTTTTTATCATATAGTCTTTTTTTTTCTTTTCATATGAAACATTTGTAAATCATTTTTCTTTACAAATTAATCTTTCTATATGTAATTTTGTTTTCCATTTAATAATATTATAGGTTTCTTTTTAGTTCTTCTAAATATTATGAGTTGCACATTTTATTTTCTTAAAATATTATAAATTAAGTTTTCCATTTGATTCCCCGTTTAAAGGCGCCGAACAGGAATATTATGATATTTAGAGAGATTAAATGGGAAAAAAAAACCCGAAAGAAATCATTTAGTAATAAAAAAATATTTTATAAAACACACATTAAAATACTAAAAATAAGAAATTAAATAAATAAATATGAATTTGTAAGTAATAAAAACTTTATTAAACTAACTAAAATTGAATTTTTTTTTATGCAGTGGAATTTGAATTAAACTTAAGCTTGTAACTGAGTTTACAAAAAATATTTTAAATCTTAATTCTCACAAATGAGTTTTCAGGCAAAAATATTTTTAAGGAATAACTAAATATCGTAGTATAATTCTAAATTGATTTTGCCGTTAAAGCATACTTTTAAAATTCTCTTACCGAAAATCTAAGCACCCCCTTTGTTAGTGTGGTACTTTTTCCGTTTGCTATTGTTCTTTTGTTTGCTTGATGGTACTTTGGTTGCCTATCTAAGCAACCTCTTTTTGCCGACAGAAACCCTATGCTTTAGTGTGCTTTATTCCCACTTTTCGCTTGTATTTTTTTACAGTTTTTTTTTTTTTTTGTAATTATGCATGAACTACTGTTATTACTTTTGTATAAAATAATAAGAACAATGTGCATGCTTACATAATTGTCTAGACGGCAAAAGTAGATTCAGTAGGGTTGTGGTCCAGTGCAGGCTATAATGATAACAAATATATATTAGGGATATTTGACGATCAAATAGTATAGTTTACGGCATTATTAACGATAACATACAAGATAAGTATATTGGTTTTATAATAATTATTTTAAAAATTATATTTATCATGATTAAAATTGTAAAATTCTTTATTAGTGTATAGAAATTATATTCTTCCAAATTTGACAACTCATTATTTGAATAATGTCATAAATATATCGATACAAACATTTTTTATCAAGCAAAAAAACATTGATTATCGACATTATAAACAAATAATTTGAATTCACTTTAAGCTCAAATATATTTCGTACACAGCTATTGCATATAACATCACAGAAAATTTATTTAAATAATAGCCCAGTGAAACTTACAATATCTTTGAGTAGTTATAGTAAATAAAGTGGTTGGCTCTCCAAAGAAACCCTCAAATATCTTTACAAGTATCAATTTTTGTATCTACTATAAAATTAATTTTTAATTCAATATTTAATCATATTTAAAATTTCTTAATCTTAGAACAACATTTAACGAATTACTAAATTGGGGTGGTGCTTGTGTAAGTCCGGTGTCCATTAAGTTTTTAATATTGGAGCAATGCAAATAAGAATTGAAAATAATAGTATAAAAAATAATTTAAGCACACATAACATTACTCATTGCTATAATTGCTCTCATTTAAATAGATAAACAAAATATTAACAATTGTTGGTTCAGAGTTATACTAGACTCTATTAACAATCTCTTAATTTATTTTACAACTTTTATTCTTCCGTTAATTTTGTGTTAGGATTTTTATTTACCTATTTTTACTTTCATTTTATTTTTATTATTCAAAATTAATATTTTTTTTGTCAATTTTAAGTCATTTATCTATCTTATATTTAAGATTAATTTTGAGCAATTAAACTAAATGAGAGACTAAAAGCTAACAAACAAACAAAATAAAAGGAATAAAAATGTTGATAAAAAGTTCATCAATGGCTAAAAATCATCTTAAAAAATATTATTGATGTACTAAAAAATATGACAATGAGTGCAAAAAAGATACTTTATACATGTACTTCAAAATTATTTATGTATATAATTTAGTGTAACTTATTTTGAAAGTTATAATTTATTAGAAATTAAAATAAAATAATCTAATAATTTATAATAATTGAATATAAAAATATTAAAAAATGAGTAAATAAAATTATTTCTCTTTATATATAATTATAAATTATAAATATGAGAAAGTTGAGGAAATAAAAATTTAATTAACCCAAAATTATAGTAATAATATTAGAAATGTTGGTTTGAGTAATTGATTATTGTTAATGAATTGGACAGCAGAGCAGTTGGAAACATGGGGTGTCTTTTAATGAAGAAAAAAGCTGAAACCGTCAGAGTGTCCCTTACTTTAGCTTTTTATTTCAAAATCCAACATTACAGTAACTGTCTTCCTCACGACACCAACCAAACTAACCCCACTTTCTATCCTTTCCTTTCCCCTTCATAAAAACAAACACCCAACAAAAGCATCCAATCCACACACACCACAGTCCCATCCCATGGCCATAGCCATGCCTGAGTCGTCTTCTTCTTCTTCTTCTTCCACAACCAAACGCCAAAAACAAGAACAACATATTCATCAACAAGAAGAACAACCTTTGATCCCAGGTCTCCCTGACCACATAGCCCAATTATGTCTCTCATCCATCAACCCTTGTTTGTTATTCTCAATCTCCCACTCTTGGCGCCGTCTCATATACTCCCCTTCTTTCCCTCCCTTTTTTTCTCTCTACGCCATTCTCTCCCACTCCCACTCTTCCGCCGTCATCCAGTTCCACACCTTCGATCCCATCTCCGCCACGTGGCTCCCCCTCCCTCCCCACCCACCCCTCCACCACCTTCTCCTCCGCCGCCACCCCTCCTTCCTCTCCCGCAACCTCTCCGTCCAGTCCGTCTCCGCCGCTAACCGCCTCGTCCTCCTCGCCGCCACCACCCACAACCTCTCCCCGGCCCTCCCCCGCCCCTTGATCTTCCACCCCCTCACCAAAACCTGGTCCTTTGGCCCCACCCTCTCCACCCCCCGCCGCTGGTGCGCCCTCGGCTCCCTCGGCCCCACCGTCTACGTCGCCAGCGGCATCGGCTCCCACTTCTCCATCCACGTCGCGCGCTCCCTCCAAAAGTGGAACCTCCAAAACCCTAACGCCGTTTGGGAAAAGAAAACGGAGCTCAAGGACGGGAGGTTCAGCAGAGAAGCCATCGACGCCGTGGGGTGGAAGCAGAAACTCTGCATGGTCAACGTCAAGGGCGACGCCGCGAAAGAAGGGGTTGTGTATGACGTGGCGGAGGATGCTTGGAAGGAGATGCCGGAGGGGATGTTACACGGTTGGAGAGGACCCGTTGCGGCCATGGAAGAGGAAGTGATGTACGTTGTGGACGAAGCGAAAGGTGTTCTCAGAAGATACGTGGAAGAAGAAGACTCGTGGGAAGAGATTCTCGAGAACGAGAGACTCAAAGGAGCTGAAAAAATTGTTGCTTGGAGAGGGAAGTTGTGCGTCGTTTCGGCTTCTTCCGGGATCTCCGTCGTCGATGTCGCTGCGCCGTCGCCGCGGATTTGGTCGGTTCGGCTGCCGGAAGGGTTCGAGCCGGTGACTGTTCACATCTTGCCCCGGATACCGGCCGGTGTATGACTGTCTGGGATACTAATCTTACCTTACTCAATTTTACCTTACTCAAATATCATGGTGAAGAAGTATTATCATCAATCATATTCTAACCCTAAATTACATGTTTAAGACATTTGAAATTGAATCCAATACTCGAATTAATTATTTATTGCTGATTTTTTAAAATTTTTTTTGTAAGAAAGTAAAATACAAAATTAAATGAGAAGAATCTAGTACTCTTCCTTTACTTTTTATTTTTCAAAATAAAAATGTTTTTTGTTGTGAGTTTGTTGTTTGGACTTTGAATAAACGACACGGTTTGGTTTATTTATTTTGCTTGTTATGTGGGAAGGGTGGGTTGTCGTAGGGACTTTAGAGCTGAAAGTGAAAATTTGTCCGTAACGGTGGTGAGATTTTTCCCCTTCTTTTTTCAGTTTTAGGGCAAAATAGTGTGGTGTGGAAATGCCTAAAATGGGAGGAATATAATGACGAGGTTGGCATTGGGAGGTGCTAATTTAAATGAAATCTTGTTGCTTTGTTGACTGGCCAATGCGATGTGGATGAAGGGCATATAGGTGGGGAAGGATTCACGTGGCTATTGGAGATGAGTGGTGTATAGAAGAGATTTATTGGATGCTTAACCTTATGAGTGATGGAGAAGGGTTTTGTTTGGAGACCAAATTATGTTGCCTGTTTCAACGGATAGATGTGAATTGATGGTGCAAATTGCCTACTCATTCCCTACCGTTTTCAACTTTCAACTCATCTTTTTGTTCAAGATCTTGCTTGTACGGTGATATACACTTCATTCACTGTAAAACAGTGAGAAACAAACAATATAGATGGGTATCTATCTGAGGCAGAATTCAACTAAAATTTTTAGCCATTTTTAGTAAGTTTTTTTATTTATTGGCACGTAAAAATTAAAAGTACTTATTAATTTTTATTTCAATGTTAGAATGTATCTAAAATTCTAAATTTATTTTTAATAGATCTCATTTTATCTCTATTTATAATTATTTTTTCACTCATTCAAATTAAAGAAATTTATTTGCTTTAATTTTTTCATTTCTATTCATTTTATCCTATTTCTTTATTTTATTATTTTCTCTTTATTTCACATTTAATTCAAATAAGAGAAATGCTAGTAGCACACTCTTATAGACACACTTTTTTCTATTAGTAAAATCTATTAAAAGCTATAAAACTTTGTGAGTGCCCGGTCTTATTTAATAATCCTCTCTCTTAATTTTATAGTTTTTAATGAATTTTAATCAATGAAAGAAACGTATTGATAGAGTTGGTTAAGTAGTTAATCCTTGAACTCCTTTTCAAATCATTAATTTTCAAATACAAATTTATTTATTTTTTAACTTTATTCATATTTTTTGTTTTACTTATATAATATCAAAAGATTAAAATGAATAAGAAATACATTTAAATAAAAATATATAATATATGCACTAGAAGTTTTTTTTTATTCTCATTCTTCAATTATAATTTTTGAATTTGATAAATTTGTTGACTTTGTATAATTTCAATAAAAATTGTACCCAATAAAATTTCTATTGGTTGATATTTTTTTTGTTACAGTTTTGGTTGGTAATATAAAACACTTTACATTGCTATGGTCAATTAAATTATCAAAATAAACTAAAAAATTTAAAAGTAAAAAATATGTTAAAACGGACTCAATTATTGAACAGATCAAATAGGACAAAAGTTGCCTTTTAGATTTTTTTATTCATTACAAGTTGAATTGCATTTTGCATCACTAAAATGTATGACTTTTTTAATGATACTATTGGGTGTGTCTCTCTCAACATGAAGGATATTTATTTCTTAGTTTGATGAAGTTTGGAGTCCTACCAATGGATCAACTCCGAGAGCCAATTTGGATTGAAACGGTGTAAGAGAGTGTTTGTTTCTGCGTCAAACACCCAAAGAGGCACGTATGTGATGCGAAAATGTGAAGTATTTATTTCAAGCTTCCGCGTTAAAATGTAAAACTGAATTGATTTTGGATTGAGATAATGCACAGTCAAACATGCACTAAGACATTGGTAATTATTATATTACAAATCAATTTTTGATGGAGGATTGGATTCTTTTCGTTGTTTGTCAAAAATTGACTTTAATATATTGGTATCACGGAATCAATTCAACGATCAAATACGCCAAAGCCCAAAAAACGAGTTTTTAATATTTTATATTTGAGTATTATTAATAATATTTTGATAAATTCTTTTAATATTGTATAAAACAGAAATAAATGAAAATATATGTGTATTTCTTATCTTAAAATATAAAACTTATTTAACATTTTCCATCTAATAAATAAAAAAATTAGTCAAGAAATATTATTATAGATTTTAAATTATTTTTTATATTTATAATATTTTTTTTTGCACCTCTACATTGTAAAATTAATAATTTGGGGGCTGCCATCGTAAGGTCGTAGCTGTTTAAGTTGACCGTCACATATAACATTTATTATCAGCTCGTTGACAAATTTAGGTAATTTAATTAAATTTGAAAACGAAACTCGATTAAATTATTTGATTTTTTTTTCAAGTTTAGTGATGTTTGAAAAATTCTTAGTTGTTACAAAGGTATTTACAATTATACCAAAAGATTTAATTTAATTGATTGAACATGATGGATAAATATTTTAAATTTTTTGATATTGTGTTTGATTGTTGTGAATAAAAAAAGTGATTCGCAGATATTTAAAATTTATAAAGCATGCATTTGACTGGTTGTTCTTTTTTTATACAAATTAAAGGATACTTTAAATTAAAATTCAAAATCATTTATGTTTAAAATAGAACCTGTTTAATAACATTAGTTTAAAATCTCGTAAAACTAAATTTTTATTTATTTGTTTATCTATTTGATTTAGAAAAAATAAATGAAAGGAAAAAAAAGAGAAAATAAAAAAAAGTATAAAGTACAATAATTTGTGGGTTGGTTGGTATCAAAGAATGAGAGGAAAGAATATTGATATATTTATAAAATAACATAAAAAATTAAAATACACTTTAAGTTCTTTATATTTTAGATTACATTTGGTTTGCTACTTTATGTTTTAAAAAATATACTTTAGTTATTTATGTTATTAAAATAAGTTAAAATGATCTTTTCAAAATAATAATCTTTTTTTATTTTGCGACTAGATTTTAAACAAATTAGAATATATTGTTATTCACATAGTCATTGATGCAATTGGTAAAGTTGAGCAAAATTGCTCCAAAGTTTATCACATTTTGTGATGCTACCCAAAACTTGTTTGAGTCTCTTTCTACTTGTTACGAAAGATACACTCTTTTCCTTGACATTTAAAATCTTTTGCCTTCAAAACACTTTGATAACCGAGATGAATCTTCACTTATACACGATGAATTTAGTTGTCTTTGTTTCCCTTTTGACCCAACTCCTTTTGGTCCACTTGCCTCATCTTTTTGTGATTCGTTTTGAACTTCACTTATACACTTATGTGGTTGTGCCTCCACTTTAAGCCTTTTTATCAAGTTGTGGAATGTTAAAATTATCTCTTTAAAAATTGATTGATTTATAAGAAAGTGACTTATCTAATTATATAAATATTTATCATAAGCCGATGTGAGACTCTATGAAACATTTGCACTATTCTACAAAATCAAATACCAAAAGTTTGTGAAACTTCTATAATAATATATTAGGATTGTTAAAATGGAATGTCAACACATAAATAACGAGAATTCCATACCTTGATGTGAAATTGACAGGCACTTTCTCTCCACCTCCAAAATCTTTTCTATTCACATTCATTATTTTCCTCTTACGGCTTAAATTCCTTAACGTAGGTTTCCTTTCCTGTGTCTTTCCAAATCCCAACTTCAAATATTGTTTTTCCCCTTTTGCCTTATCTACTATGTACAGAGGAAGAAGGCAAATATCCCACACGTGCCTGGCATGTGAGCTCTCAATTCCATGCTTTGCTTTTTTTCTACTCTAGCTAGCAAGCCACAAAGGCTTCACATTATTCCCCGTCAATTTCTGCTTTGTGACATCATTGGTTTTGGATTACCATGTTACAGTTGTGAAATGTCTATTAACTTTAATAAATAATTTTTGCTGACAAACTTAACTGTTTATTTTTCATGAGTTT
Source organism: Glycine soja (assembly GCF_004193775.1). Lineage (NCBI taxonomy): Eukaryota > Viridiplantae > Streptophyta > Magnoliopsida > Fabales > Fabaceae > Glycine > Glycine soja. The sequence goes on from NC_041002.1 coordinate 49,255,039, forward strand.
TTTTTATTCTAGTTATATTTTTTTCATCAAAAAAATTTAGATATGATAATTAAATGATTTGAATTCAATATCACTTAAATCAATATAATATTCATAAATTATGTTCAATTTGATTCTTAATTTTACAAACTACTTTTAGCAAGGAACAATTTGACTATTAATATGGAGAACTATTTTTCCTTTTAACAAGTAGTATTGATAAAAGATTAAGAAATATTTAATAAATCTCATTTAATATTTTTTAATTCTTTTAGAAAATAAATATTAAATTTTTATATTTTAATATAATAAATATTTTTCAATAACAATTTTTGTTTTTTTTTATTTCCTGAACTAGTACATTAAGATCATTTAAAAATTTGTACATAATTTATTTCTACAAAACACTATCAAGCATAGCTTCCTCGCCTTGCTTCATTCGTCACAAATTTGTCGTCACATTGCAATAGAGGTGAACCTCTCTAGCGATCGATGACCTTATTAGGTGTGACCCACTAATTTCATAGATCCTACCATATAAGGCTATTTTCTTTTCTCTGTTTTTGAGTGTGACACACACCATGTATTTCAATTCGTTGCACCTACAATTTTCTAAGCCTTTGCTGCTGATATACGTTACCTTTCCCTACTTAGATCCATATACTTTCAAATGGTCTTACATTGATTGAGTTGAGAAGCTACTTTTTGCCTTAATTCGTTTTTCATATGGTCCTCCAATTGTGGCATGGATTTTGAAAATAACTAAAATAAGACTGGGGCAGGGTGGGCATACCATAATGGCACCACAACTACCGGTGCCTAGCCATAGTAAGGGAAAAAAAAGTAGACCTTTATGCCTTTTCGGTGGCGTTTCACAGTCATGAAAAAGGCACAATAGAGGGGGGGGGGGGGGGGGGGGGGGGGTGTAGGGAATCAAATCTATTTTTAATTCAATTCAATGTAAACTGATTTGGGTTTTAGATTTTTAATGGGAGTTGATTATGGGTTCTTAAATTTAACAATTAGTTAACCCTAAAAAAAACAATTAGTTCTTATGTAGTTTTATTAGTAGAGCAATTAATTGATTTTATAGTTCTTGTATAAGAATGATTGTTTATATAAGTAATGCTTTTAACGGCTTCTAAGAATTGTGAGACAATTATAGAACTCATTACATCATCTAAGGAAAAAATTGTTAAAAATTCTTATTCTATGTTTGGTATCAAAGAAAGAAATAAGGTAAATGAAAATAAGAAATGGGAGAAAAGATAAATAGATAGGAAATAAAATGATTTTTTTAGTTGTTTGATTTGAGAAAGATAGAAGTAAAATTGAAAAGAAATAATACTGAGTTTGTTTGGTTTAGTATGGAAGGAGTGAAGAGAAATAAAAGTACTTGAGATGCAAAAGTCCATTGTTATTGATAGACAATTGATAATGTAAAATTATATAGTGGGCAAGAGTTAATATCTTAAAACATAATAAATATAAGACACTCAACCCTATTGCATAACTACTCAATCCTAAATGGTAATTGATACGGGAAGTTCATGATGTGATCATTAACAACCCATTTAACCAATCGATGATCAGGCATTCATAATCTATTATCAATTTTAAAGAATCAATTATTAGCATAAAAAATTAATTATGAAAATCAATTATCCGCATCATGTCAACAATATAGTTAATCAGTTATGAAAAGGATAAATCAAAGTCAATAGTATTATAGGAGCATTTATCTAGGTGGATCAAATTGGAGCAATTGAGAGTGGAATGGATGAAACTAGTGAAGAAAGAATAGGGTTTTTTAGGTAGTAAAAACTGATAGCGATGTTGTAAGCTATTTTCTTACTATTTCTCACCACTATAACGTTTTTTTTTTTTTTACGTGAGACTCACCACTTTTTAATTTTCTGCTTACTAATTCATCTCCATTCCCAACCAAACAACTCCAATATTTAAATTCCTTTTTATTTTCAGTCTCTCCTCTCAATTTCACCTATTTCACATCTAGCAAACAAATTGGTAAGACAAATAAAACTTTTACAACAAATTATACAACAAAATTTACAACCATGCGAGATGTTTAAAGTGTAATAAATCATGTGATAGATACACAAAATGTTAATAAATAACTTAAGAATTATTGTACTGTATAAGTGTTAAATATAATATCATTTTATGGTCGGCCAAGAGTAAGTTAAACAATACTCTATCATTGGAGATGCTTTTAAATTTAAATTTTTTTATGGCAGTAAATGAATTTAGGGTACAGATTTCTTAATTAGCCCTTGTTGTCGAGATATGCGTTAACCTTTACACAAATCCATATACTGCAATGGTCTTTAATTGAGTTGAGAAGCTACTTTTTGCCTTAATTCATTTTTCATGAAGTCCTCAGATTGTGGCATGGATTTTGAAAATAAGACTTAGGGAGGGGTGGCGATACTATAATGGCAGCACAACCCTAGTCATAGCCCATACGAAAAAAGTAGATCTTTTTTGGTGGTGTTTCACATACATGTAGAAGGCACATGATGCATAATCAAAGGAGGGGTGCATGGAATCAAATCGATTTTTAAATCAATTTAATAAGAAGCAATTTAAGTCATAGCATTTTCGATAAGAGTTGGTTATAGGTTATTAAACTTAAGAACCATTTTATTAGTTGCTAGTTGCTAAAAATAAGTGTTCTGTGACCGTCAATTGAGTAAGTTTTGATAGCTAAAAACAGTCACAAATGACTTTTCTGACAATTAAAATAAAAAATATTAGTAACACATTTATTTTAATTACTTAAAATTTATAAAAATTATAAAATAATAAGAGAATAATTAAATATGATGTGTGAACCATAAAATTTATTATTTTCAATAAATTTCAACCAATAAAAAAATATGTAAAAAAATATGTTTCTAATATTTTTCCTTAATTAAAATGACTGTTAGAACCGATGTAACTAAACATATATATATGGGAGGTTTAATCCGTACAAAGTGGTTTCATTCATCAATTCATCAAAACCAAAATTTGATAAATAATGTTTCGGCTTAAATAAAGGAATCTGGCAATACAGTAAGTTTTTCACTAATTCAAAACTTTTTTTTTTCCATTTGCTTACCAGTGGGACTATTTGGCTAATGAAATTGGTGAGTAAAAGTCCAACGCCATATTTGGTCAATATTCTTTCCCAATTATCCTCCATTTGGTGTCAAAACAAAATGAGTCCATAAAATCCAAATAGATATGCACTGGTTTTTTATGAATCTCAGAAGGCAGAACTACTTTCCAATCTACTCTTATAGAATTATAAGCTAAATATTACATAGTTGTTGCTGCTATATATTTCTCATAGTTCAAATGTGGTAAATTGGTAATGACAGAACAAGAGCAACTAAGAACGCAATTGCGGACCGATATTTAAAACCATAGTTCCATGCTTATTCCCACTAGTACATAAATCATATCTTGATCTGGAATCTTAAGAATTCAGATAAAATAATCAAACAATTAACAAATATATAGTTAAATCAGTAAAGTCAGTTTATTAATATTCCTATAAATTTCTTTTCTTTTGTAGTTATTATTGAAAACTTACTTTCACAAAAGGCTAAGAGCTCTGTTCTTAAAAACTTTAGTTCCATCTGGGCAATAAGAAGGAAGTACCCACTTCCTGTAAATAGAAAATAAGCGGGAAAATATGCTTCAATTTGATAACAAAATAAATTTGACTAAAGAGAATTAAGAGTTTAATTATGGATATACAGCTGTAAATGTTTCAAGTGATTATAAACTGTTCTGTATAATTATATGCACTTAACAAAAAATGTTTCAAGTAATTTTTCATCATTCTGCTCAACCCAACTGTAAATATCAAACAAAGAAAAAATGAGATAACAAGAGAGTAAAAACTAATTAACACTGTAGCAATGGTACTAAGAGGAAAATATAGGTATTTAATTATATATGTATACACACCTTACATAGTCAACTTTGGCCCGATTTGATTTTTTTTCTTTCAATAAACACTTATAAGAAAATAAAATAAAAAGGTATTAAAGAAATTAAATGAAATAAGTTTTACAAATTAACTTACGTATCAAATAATTCAACTTATAAGAAAAACTTATTTCATTTTATGTTATTTTCTTACTTTCTTTCCTTAAGAAGTTTTTCTATACAAAGGACCTAGAGTTTATCATATGACCACAGTTGGTGACATTCGGAGTATATGGTTCTGACAGAGTTTGTTACGAATAGAAACTAAGCTAGTTATGCTAAACTACATTAACAAGTATTTCATAATTCTTCTCTGTTATTTTCATTCACTTAGTGTTTATTTATACATATAATTGTTTGTCTGCTAGTGAGAATATTTGCCTAACAGAATTGCACTATTGCATAACATTACGTAATTAATTTTGTTATGACCTACGTGAGGTTGCTAAAATGGCCTATGTGCTGCTAGGTGTGCTGATTGTCCTTGTTGTTACTAACAATACCCACCGCTAGAAAACCAACCTTGTCCTCAAGGTTGGGCAATTAAAAACAAGCAAAAAATAGGGGTGAGTTTAGGAAATAAAAGGTACGTAAGTGAAGTGACTTTGTTGGTGGGCTGGTTTGGGCCTAACAATAAGAATGTCTAAAGTAGTGTGTGTGATCCGTGGGGAGGAGCAGTCAAGGAATGTGTGAACCAAGGTTGCGGAGATGATGGTGGTGGATGTGGCGGCGGTCGATGACGCCGATGACGAATGGAGCAAAGCGGAGTCTCAATAGCGAAGAGAATCCAAATCCAACGCGAACGAATTCGGTGCGTGACAGCAGCATCCTCGAGTAGGAAGATGTCATTGTCATAGGGGATCTTGCGGTAACGACGGGGGTTGGTGCGGAGCGGCAGAGGCCACAGCTGGATGGACTAGAAGTGGCAGTTGATATCGGCACGGTGCTGCCACACGCTGACGGAGAAGTCGATGGTGCTGGAATCGATTCCAATAACAGGACTATCTCGTTGTCCAACAATGGGAGGAGGCACGTGAGAGCGAGGCGGAGGAGCTGGTGGTGTCGGTGTTGGTTGCGCTGAAGGAGGAAACGATGGCAGCGGCAGTAGTGGTAGTGGCTGCACCGGAGAAGGTGACGGGGAGTGTTGGCGGGAGATCAGGGTATCCAATTTCAGGCTAATGAGATCTAGTTTAAAGAGCATGGAAGCGTGGAGCGCGTCTAAACGAAGGTGAGATGCATGTAGATCTGAATCCACTATGGCGAGGTTGGCCATGGCTGCCTCGAGCCGGTCTAGGCTGGCGTCGAGAGGTTCGGCATCTGCCATTGAAGAACGGCAAAGAAGGGGGCAGGTCGGACCAATTTTTACGAATAAGAACTAAGCTAGCTATGCTAAACTATACTAACAAGTATTTCATAATTCTTCTCTGTTATTTCCATTCACTTAGTGCTTATTTATACATATAATTGTTTGTCTGCTAGTGAGAATATTTGCCTAATAGAATTACACTATTGTATAACATTGCGTAACTAATTGTGACGTGAGGTTGTTGAAATGGCCTATGTGCTGCTAGGTGTGCTGATTGTCCTTGTTGTTACTAACAGAGTTTCTGCATCTCCTAGAACACGCAATTTATGTAGCAACCTTAGATGAATCTCTAGCCCTTGTCTAAATATTATTATTAGCACAGGATAACAATTCTCAAACAGATTGAGCCACCTTGAAAGCAAAACGTTTTGGTAGTCTACAGTCCACTAGTATTTCTTGACATATGTTAACAGACTGGTCTGAATGTTGTAAAAATATTTATATGGTCCTTATATCCAATTAATGAATGTGCTTCATAATCTGAATTAATCTCTAGTAAAGGATTTTCACGTGCTAATTTTGTGTTGTAGTTCTTGACATATGTTAACAGATTGGTCTGAATGCTGTAAAACTATTTATATGGTTCTTATTTCCAATTAATGAATGTGCTTCATAATTTGAAATTGCCAAAGCAGTTCAGTTTGGCAAAAAGCAAAACCAAAATCACGATGGCCAGAGAATATTAGAGGGGAGACTCTTGAACATTAATTCTGTGCTGCTCCGGAAATTCACCCCATAATTTACATCACAGCGCAATCATCATTTATTTAACTTGATAATAAGCTATAAGTCGAGCTGTCAACAGGGCGGGGCGGGGGCACTCCCCGCTTTCCGTCTCTTCCCCACCCCAATTACCCAGTCCTCATGCAGTGGGTCCCTGATTTTATTTTTTTTGAAAAAATAATATTAATTTTAAATTATAATTCAAATAAATTTAAAAAATACTTAAAAAGTCTCACTAACATAATATTCAAATTCAAATAATTCATATAATGTTAAACTTAAATAAACAAACATGAACAACAAGTTTAATTTGAAATGATACAAACAAATAATTCATTCAATTAGTGTGCCACACACACACACACAAAGTATCATTACATATATATTGATTTATCTGAATTATTGATGTGAAATAATCTTACGATCAAGAACCTTTAATTTTAATCAAGGACTTGTCAAATTAACAATTTAATAAGACAATAAATATGATAATAAAATAAAAATAATTCTTTACTCAAATTGATAACATGATGGATTAGATCTTGTACATTCGTATTTACTCCAATAATTTTAATTCTTAAAATTATATACAATTACTTCATTCTTTATATTTACAAAATGTACTTCAATTTAGTATATTGTGGTATGAATAGATATTACTTAGTTCCCAAGCAAAACTCATCTCCAAGAAAACATATAGGCTTGATGTGATAATGAATTGACTTCAAAAAACAAACAAAAATCTCATTTAGAACTTACACTCTGAGGTGATCGACGACAAGAGATGACAGTACGGTTTGGGGGAGAAGTGAACGGCACAACACGGTATAGGACAAGAAGTGAAATGAACAAGTTATTTGAAGGTTTCAGCTTTGAGGGGAACCTGCGAGGTGGGGAGAATGATCCTCATCCCCATCCCTACCGTGCCCATAAGAAAATATTTATTCTCGTCCCCCGTCCATCTATAGAGTCCCGAACACGGTAGTCCCATGGAGATTCTCGTTTATGATACAAATTGACACCCCTAACTATAAGAAGCTCTACAAAAAAGATAGAAAAGAAAAATGAAACTACACCTATGATCGTTTCCAGATTGTCAATCATGTTTATTGTCATTGCAAAAGAAAAGAAAATAGAACAAAAAAACCATCTCGCAATTTATATTTTGTAAGTGTCATTTTCAATGATACATAGTTAACACATTTTTTCTTACAAAATGATCACAATAACAAAACAATTCAATTTCCAAACCTGTAATTTGTTTAAAAGAAGAAAAAAAACGTCTACATGAAAAATAATTCTCTCATTTTTTTTTTTTTTTACAAACTTGAATCCTCACCAACCCCTTGCCAAAAAAATGAGTATTGCATATATAGTTTTTTAACTAACTACTATAGCAAACTAAGGAAATTATGGATGTCAAAACTCATTATCAAATTTCTGTGTTCTTGGGGTTTCAACCACTTCATAATCTATGCTTCAATCAACAATCATCTGATCATCTCCTGATTAAAAGTAGTTCTCAGTTGAAAGCTAATTTGAATGTAGTACATCTTAGCTACAAACTTTGGTCCCTTAATTAAATACCAAAACAAAAACAAAAGCTAGTAGTGCATTGTTGCCTTGAGTTTCTGGAGACAAGCATGTAAAGATGCTTTCCAACCATCTCTTTCTGCTAGTCATGAGTAGTAGCAACCATGCTATACATGCAATATTTCTAATCTCTGGGTTTGAAATACTGCTTCTGGAAGAGTGATAGGAGAAGAAAAAAACATTGAAGCACAAATCATACTTTTAAGAATCTAATCACAAACAGAAACTCCCAATCGGCAATAAAAGACCTACTCCTCAGAGCTTATTCTAACAAACGTTCATTACTTTGCTTGTATCACAATATATATTCATTAAACTCATCAATCTTTTCCAACTTGTTGCAATTAGAAACATCAGGATAATGAAATGTTCATAGATTTCCTGATTTGTACTTTTGAACATCTTTCAAAGCCCTTTAAGCCTACTTTCCAGAGTGGATATACCCTTTGTACAATTTCAGAAATCCTCGTTTCTTCAAAATTAAATAAACAATCTCAAAGTTTCTTGAATTAACACAACCCAATATAAAAGGATACAAACATTTTAAGATCAGGCCAAAGCTGTGTCCTAAGAGACAATTAGATGAAACAAATAACTTATTGAAATATTATATCAGGACCAAAGTGATATCAACAAGCAAAAAGAAAAAGTAGTGTCTACAACTGCAACATTTAACTTGTTTGATTCTCTTGGACTATTCACGAAATTGCATAAGTGAATACGTTTAAAGCAAAAGACAAGGAAATACTCTTATGAATGTGGGAAAGTAACCGGCCAATATTTTAAAAGCAGTTTGTTGGATTACAGGTGTAAGATGAAGTTCTACATCGGATAAAAGTGAAAAGGTTGAGAGAAGACCCACAAACCTGAGTCTTAAGGTTTTGAATTAGAGTGTGATGTCAGGTTTTCTTGTGTGATAGCTCGTGGTTCACAAGACTAAATCTCCCATCTAACCCTGGAATGAATGTAAATTTATGATTGGTGGATGAAAATATTAATTAAGAAGCTTACATCAGAAAATGAGACTGATCATTTGGTACTGTTCAAATTCAGGAAATCCATATCCACTAACCCATATGGAATCTTCCTCTCTTGGAAGTTGGAATACTTGTACTCACTTTTGTGACTGGCATGGAATAACACGCGATCCCATGCTTCTAAGAGTTACAGAGTTAAATTTGGGAGGATATGAGTCGAAAGGTACCATATTTACTCACATAGGAAATCTCTCTTATGCGAGAGACTTAATCCTCACAAAACAATTTCTATGGAAAAATCCCACAATAATTGGAAAGTTGTTACAACTGTAGTACCTCTTTATCAGAAATAACTTATTGGTAGGGAAAATTCCTGCAAACTTGACAGGTTGCACAGCTCTCGAACACTTACACTTATATGGGAACAATTTGAGTGGCAAAATACCAATCAAAATTGGTTCACTTCGAAATCTTCAATATTTGAACGCTCCTAACAACCACTTTACTGGAAGAATCCCAACATTCATAGGGAATCTTTCATCCCTAACTCAACTTCTAGTGTCTTCTAACAACTTCCAAGGAGATATTCCACAAGAAATATGCAATCTCAAAAGCTTGACAGCAATATCATTGAGTATCAACAACCTGAGTGGAACATTTCATTTCCTTGTTTTGATAATATGTCATCTCTTACTGGAATCTCAACTCCAGTGAATCAATTTTATAACTCTCTTCCACCCAACATGTTCCACACTCTCCCAAATCTCCAAGTACTTGCTATCGGTGGCAATCAAATTTCAGGTCCAATCCCACCTTCCATCACAAATGCATCTTTCCTAGTTTTAGTTGATATTAGTGGAAACCTTTTCACTGACCAAGTTTCTAAGTCTAGGAAAGCTACAAGATCTTCAACAAATATCTTTTAATTGTTTTTTTTAGCTTAATTGCATTTTCCACACTTTTTATTTTTTTAGCGTTACTTCCTAAAAGTTAATTTAGCTCATTTTATCCTCAATTTTTAAAAACTAACAAATTTTCCTTCAATTATTAAGTTGACGTGACATACTGACATAAACACAAAAATTTGGAGTAAAATTGTAAAAATATATAAAAAAATTTACCAACAAATAAAATAATCAGGTAAAAACTGTCAAAAAAATTAATAATTCGAGATAAAAAGTACAATTACTATTGGGATAAAATTCGCCACTCGATAAAGAATTTGGAGTAAAAAATGTTAGTAGACCTTATGTTTTTACTCATTTAAGAAGAGAGCTAGGCCACAACATTTATATTAATCGTAAATATCATATTGCTTCACTTTATTCTTTGTTTTCAGTTTTAGTTTTAAAAAAATGGTGCATTTTCTCGTCCTTTTTTATACAATTATTTGAAACCAAGAAACAAAAAGAATAAATAATAATTTTGATTACCAACAAAGTCTAACATAATTGGTAAATAGCTAAATTTCTTAAATATATTATGTTATCGGGGGTTCCTCCGTGAAAACTAAAAAAAGAATATTCCTATTTTACCAATAATTCATCAAAACCAGATCAAAAGACGAATACTGAACTCAGGGTTGTAACAGAATAACAATAGCAATACTTTGAACATAGTCTACAACACGTAAATGAAAACATCAACAATCACAGCATATCACATTAATAATCGTACATAATTGTTTCCATAAACAAGGGCATCCAAGATGCTAAAATAGTAAAACATCCCCATACACTACATAGTAGTTTTATTTCAATTGTACATTTATTCATACAATACAGATACAGTGCATGTCTGGATACGCTTTCTGAATGTACGTATCAGCATATTTTCATGTCAAATTTGTAAAGGTGACGCAAAAGCTAGTTATATTAACTTTGATCTCCTCTGAATGGCATCCAAACACACTATCAAACACCAACCAAATCCCTGAAAAGCAAATTAACTTTCAGAGCTGTAACATGTCTCTCCAGCAGACAAGTCTTCCTGACGAAGTCGCTTCATCTCCTCATAGGCCCATTCCAGTCCGGGGCAGTAATGAAGCGGTGGGTTAAATCTGCTATCACTGATATCAGGTGGCATGAAGGCTCCATTCTCTATCAAGAATTTCACAGCATCCCTCCTCCTTTCCTTGGCTGCAATGTGGAGCGGCGTCCCTGGTTCAAGAGAAGAGCATACACGTCAATGTGAAAATTTAAAATGTTGAATGTGCATAGACATTGTATAGTATTAAAGTAATGTTTGACCCAACTTATCTTGACTTTCTCTTGTCTGCCAAGCAGTTTTTTTTTTTTTAAAAAAAAGCTTTTCATAAAGTATTATTGGCTTTCACTAACAACACACTACCCAGGAAATTTTAACTTCAAAGCAACATTTTTAGCTTAAAAAATTACAAAATTATCAAAAAAGCTATATCTTAAAATCTAAAACTCTTATTTTTAACTTCAAAGTAGTTTTTAAGCTAAAAAAATCGGGCCATAAGTTTAAAGAGGAAGCATAAATCACTTACAGCCACAAGCACCCTTAGTTCTGGCATCAATGTCAGCACCACACTCAAGTAGTACATCCATCACTCCAATGTGACCACCTTCGGCAGCAAGGTGGAGAGGGGTCACCCCTTTTGATTTGGGGCCCCATGCAGACACATTGACATCCATTCCTTCATTGAGAAGTTTTTTAACCTGTTCAGCAACACCAAAAGATACCCCCATGTGACTAAATTAAACAAAATTGAAAACCCTTTTGCTCCAAATATGATACAAATTTAACTCTTAAAAGAACAATAAATCATGAATAACCCAACAGTTTACAAATCAACCACATGCGGCAAAGTATTCAAGTATTCAAGCACTACAAGAATTGGTAGCCTCATAAAAAACTTTAACATTTAATTTCAGCCAGAAATCCATAAAGGGTGGACCAGTGACAAGGTTTAAGCTCCCAACATTGAGGGATGTGGGGTAAGTCAAATGTGTGAATCCATACTCCAAGATAGAAGAGACTGTTTAAACAACCAGAACAGTCTCAACTGGTCACAATGCAGCAACCTTTTTGCTGACATGCTGTTGTTGTGCCAACATTTATGCTGTTCATCTTCTACAAAAGATTGTGCACAACATTTAGACTAAAAAAAGAGTAAATAAATCCGTTTGAATGAGATCATGTGGATTCCTAATTAATGAGAAGCATCTGTTTCTAACCACAGACACCCTTGGAGGGTAAGGGCCTAAGGGGAGTAGGGTTTAGCAACCGCACAGCGATAATTTTATTTCAAAATTACCAAATGATGTAAAACGTAAATAAATCCCAAACTAGGGTTAGTTGTTGACTGATTACCCCTCCCCGGTAAATTAGAATTGGAATTTATTCAAATTCTACACCTTTTCAGGCAACTTCGAAATAAAATCACATTTCTGGTAAAACAAGCCGTTTGGGTGTGCCTACGATTGAGGAAGATTGTGCAAGTTTTATCATAGTGAATTTTCTACTGTCACCGATGGACTTCAGCCTATACCGCAACAATGATAACGATAAAAACAAAACCGCTTTCTCAAACAAAAAAGGCTTTCATTTAAAAAAAACCAGAGCCTACAATCTCAAAATCGAAGCCTCCCAAACCAAATGCAACTTCTTCACACACACATACACAAGCATGGAGGATCTAAATTCAAATTCAATAAGCTGAGTGGAACCCTAATATATTCCCACATGAATCTAACCAATTCAAAGCTCAAATCGAAATTTCCCTAATAAACAATCACAAAATTCAGCAATCAAACAACAACAACGCCCATCATAACGAGGCGCGGATAAAAGAAAATACCAATTTGAGATCGCCTTTTCGAGCGAAAACATGAAGCGAGGTCCAACCCCTATCATCGGTAGCAAAAGCAGATCTCAAGCGCCTCCTGGAAGGGCTCTTCCTGAACAAAACAACAGGCTGTTCCTCCAGCATCTTTCTTTCTTTCTTTCTTTCTCAGCAATCAACGCAACGCAAAAACGACGACAAAGAAAAGCAAAACGACGACGCGTAACCGAAGTAAAGTAACCCCCAAAAAAATAGACCGAATCAAAGACGGTGTCCTCCGAATTTACATGTTCGGAGAAACGGAGAAGGAGAAGTTGGAGAGGAAAAAGAAAGGGAATTGTAATTTAGCGAGAGGAAAGGGAAAGGAAAAGGGAGTGATTGGCGATGCAATAAGGTGCGAAGGGATTCAAGCCGGGACCGAAGACGCGAAGGTTATGCGAGGCGAAGATGGAGTTCATCATAATAATAATCATAATTTGTAGAGGAATCGAAGAAGATGAATGTTAAGGAGGAGAAGGAGCGAAGGGAAATCGGAATCAGATGAAGCCTGGTTTCATCGCGACGGAGGTGGAAGATGCAGAAACCCTAGCACAGCAGAAACGCACCTTTGGAATCGATGTCTCGCCTCGCTATTGGAATAAGGAAAACCCCTTTTTTATTTTTCCTTGCAAAATATTATGTAGGTAGTTAATAATGTTATGACTTATGAGATTATTTACTATCAATATGGTTAATTACATGTAAAAAATATATGCTTAATTTTGTATCACAATTTAAAAGTGAAGGTTAACTTTATTTTACAAACAAATAATAATGTTGTGAAGTTATATATTATAGACGTAGTTAATTTAATCACATGTAAAAATATGGTCATAAGTAGTAGATGGTGTTAATATTTAATAATAATTAATCACTTGTATAATAAAGTTAATTATATTTACATATATAATTAATCATAATGGATAAATAGTCATTTTTAAAGTGTAATTCGCTTATAAATGTGTCCCTAAAAGATTTAAATGCAAAATTTAATCCTCCAACGTGTTAAAATGTGACAAAAATATTCTGTCATCAACTTTTTTCCGTTATCGTTAAAAAAGTTGTCTACGTGGCACAGAAGGATAAATTTATCACAAAGTTGATTACTAATGTGGTCATGCTGACTAGATTAGACGAAAATATCAGTAAGAAATCATTTTTGGACGTAAACATTAGTAAAAATTTTATGGATCAAATTGTCAGTATTTTTTTGTTGGGGGAATTTGTCAGTAATTTTACTTGGACTTAAATGTTAGTGTCTTCTTTTGAAACAAAATGTCAATTTTGTGATATATTTTGGTTATTTGGATGAAAATAGTTACCAATTTTTTACTACAATGTGAGTAATTTCACATAGTTGCGGCAAGTTTTCCACAATTCTTGAGGTGTACAGACATTAACCAAATTTGTTTCAACTTCTTCTCAGACACAAAATTTACCATCGGCATACTCCACTGTCCCATTTGCATTTTGTATAAATTTACTATTGTGGTGCAAAATAAGACTAATTTCATCATACATCCTATAGAGAAAGATAACAAAAATTAATTGTATATTCACAAAAAGATAACATAGAAAGTTTCATAATAGAGAAGAAAAGGCAAGTTTCATAATAGAGAAGAGAATAAAAGAAGTTTGAGAATAAAGAAGAGAACACAAGAGAAGAGGTTTGACGATAGAGGCCAGATGGATGATGACCACCACGAAAAACGCAATGGCGACGACGTCGTTACAGTCATCGTCGAAACCCCAAAACAACCATCAGTCGACGACGAAGACACTAGTCGACAACGGTGCCATTATGGCCAACCAATAAAAGTCATATGCATAGAAAAAAAACATACAAAAACGACACAACATATGATAAAGTCCAAACTTGGGTGTGTGTCGTTGTGATCACCGTCAACAGGAACAATTGTATGGGTGTGCGTCGTCGTGTGTCGTTGTGTGTTGTCGTGTGTTGTTGTGCGTCACTATGGTTGGGAGATTTGCTCGCGTAATAAGGCCGTGGAAGTGTGGGAGATGAAGAAAAATCAAGAATGTAGCTGTTGGGAATGAAGAAAATCAGCAGATGCCAAAAAACCCTTTTTCCCACAGTAAGGGAAATCAAAAGTCACTACATATGTAGTATATGACAAATGTGTCCCCACGTTGGCAGCCATGTGGGTAATTTTTTATTGACAAAATTGTCCCTATGTGCCACATTAGCAACTTTTTTAACGGTGATGGACGGAAGTTGACGGCAGAATATTTTTGTCGCACTTTTAACACCTTCGAGGACTAAATTTTGCATTTAGATCTTTTATGGACATATTTGTCAGCGAATTACACTTTTAGGGATAAAAGTAACTATTTACCCTAATCATAATTGTTTACATTTTGGGATGCATGAATATCAGTACTATTTTTATTTAAGAGGTAATGACTATCTAAAATCTTTCATACTGGCATTAATTTTGGTCAACACCTGTAGTGGAAGGCCTTCTCTCCCTACACTCTTTATAAATTCTGGATTAAGTAATTCAAAATGTAAAGCCTTTCATTCTAGATTAACCTTTTTGTAATGAAAGAGGACATCCTTTGTAAATTTTGGATTAGATAATTTGAAATGTAAAACTTTTATTCTGAATTAACCATTTCGAAATGATAGAAGGGTGTATAGTGAGATTGTTTGGGTGCAAAAAGAACAAGCGTGCTTGCAATGTGCACCAAAAATATACTCAAAGACATTTCTATTTACACACTCATTTTGGCTAAGTACACCCAAATCTCCCTTTACACATCCTAATTACCCATTATACCTTTTTTACTTAAAGAAGTACACCCTTAAGAACTCATTTTCCTTTCCGAAAGTTTCTTTCATGAGTATCATATATTCCAAAAATATATTTCCAAAAGTATATACCATAATTCTAAAAATATATTTTTGGAATAGGTATGCGTTATTCTAAAAAGACATTTTTGATAATAATGAATTTAAGAAAGTTGAAGTTGTAAATGATTATCTTATACTCCCATATTTTTAAGTCTTATTTTTATTCTATCATTGGTGCTCTTTGAACCCAATCTAAAATCATATTTTTATTATATCTTTATTGTTCTTTAAACCTTAATTTTGAATCCCATTTCACCTCATGGTATAGAAAATACAACTTTGACAATGTTATGCCAAAATTTTTGCCAAACATCATCAAGAGTGCTGAAATCTTTGTAGACAAAGTGTCGAGATCCATTAAGAAGCTTGTTCTGGTTGATGGTGGATTAATTTAAACTTTGAAATTTAGTTTATAGTATGTTTCTTATTTTTGTCATCATTCTTTTAAATTAAATAAGATTTTAATTATAATATATATTGACAATATGTATAATTTTATTCTGTCATTCAATAATATAATGTTATTTAATTGAAAGTGATTAACTTTTGTAATAATAATTTTAAGAGTTACATTTAGATTATTTTTAATATATATATATATATATATATATATATATATATATATATATATATATATTGATTCACAGTGTAAATTTTTGCTAATATATTAAAATTGAATTTTATGAAGCAATTATATAACACGTGAAACATTTTTTTAAAAAAATACGATTCATTCTTAGTATATTTTTTATAATTCAATGTATATATCTTTCCTTTTTGAATCATTGAATTGGAGTATAATATGTGAACAATCAACCAAAAGGTAGATACACAATAGATAAGGCAGAATATTATTGGACACATTGAAAAAGGTGTGTTATGAGTATAAATTGGTGACAAGCCATGATGGAGGATGCATAATCAAGTCCACAGTCAAATATTACACCAAAGAAGATGCACAACTCACAAAAGAGTTTATGAAGAATAACTAAAATTTATATAATGAATATGAGTTTTGAAATTAGGGTTTAAAGAATAATATAAAGTAGAATAAAAATAAGATTTTAGATATAGTTTAAAGAACACGAATAATAGAATGAAAATAAGACTAACAAACACGAGAGTGTAAGATAAACATTTACAATATCAACGATTAAGTTTATTACTAATATAAATGTCTTTTTGGAATAACATATACCTATTTTAGAAATATATTTCCAAAACTATGATATATAGTTCCAGAAATAATATGGTATTCTGGAAAGACATTTTTGGAAATGAAAACAAACAACTAAGGGTGTACTCCTTTAGGAAAAAGGATATAATGGGTAATGTAAAAGGGGAGGATTTTGGTGTACATATATAAAAGGGAGTTGCAAATAGCAAGTTCTTATTCTTAATTTGCCCATCATGCGGATTGAACCTTCAACCTTGAGTCCGGTCCAAATTTATTAAAATTAATTCTTTTTAACTTTTTATCAAAAAACTTATAATTAAATGATGATTAAAAAAACTTATAATTAAATTTATAATATAAAGTACTATAAACTATCATTTAATGAGAATTAATTAATTAATTAATTCATTGAATTATTTATTTAATCCATTATAGAATTCTCATCCCACGGTCATGGATAAAAGAAATCAGGTTTTGAATTTTAATAATACCCTAATCACTTCGCCCATTCGAAAATTAGTAGTACATTATAGGAACAAATTGAGAACTAAAAATCAAGAATTGCCGGTCAAAGTGCATATTCTGTCAGTGAGGAGCAAAAGTAAAAAAACATTGTTAAAATATCTTTTTCATTTTCATAAAATTAAAAATATATATATTTTTTGTCTATGCAAAATTTTTAATTTTTTTTCTTTATAAAATTAAAATGTATATTTTTTTTTACTCAAAGCAAGGTTCATACGAGCCTATGGTTATGATTTTTACATTGATGCACAAATGATATAAATGTAACATTTTTATATTAGTTATGTATATAACTAATATATATATAAGAGTTTAGATATTTTAACTTTACTTCAGGTAAAAAATAACATATTTAAATTTTATAAAAATGAAAAATATACTAAATTTTTATAAAAAAACAAATATATTTATAATTTTAGGAGTGCTAAGTATGTTTGAAGTAAAAAATGTTTTAAATATGACATCACTTATCAAAGTTTCAATTTCTTTTAACATGAGTGAGGATACAATCTATCAATCACATAAATTCAAACAAAAGAAAGATATGAATAGAAAAACACTTGAATTTAAGTGGACAATGAATGATGAAAGAAAATTAAATTATTTTTATGAGATAAATCAATCTTAATACAAGAAAGAATTTACTTACTTTAATAATAACTCTTTTTAAGTTATTCCTCTTTGGTATGATTTATTTTCTTAAGATTTAATTATTATAATAAATAACTCATTCTTATTTTTTAGAGCTCTTAAAGCAAGTAAATCCCTCCTCTTTCAATATTGAGAGTATTCCATCATCATAATCACAACAAATCGTTAGTTTTATCTTATAAAGTTTTTTATTTTATTTAAAAGTACTATTAAACTATTAAATTAGAGTGCAACCCATTTAATTTAAAGTAGTAATAAATTAAGGAGATAAAGTTATTTATTTATTTGAAGTTGTTTTTTAATTTGATTTATTCCACGTTCAGTGCATCCGAATCCAAAACGGCGTAACTTTTTACACCGACAATGGCTAGCAGCTTTAATTAATGAAGGGGCACAAGCGTAAATTCGATAAACGACGGTGCCGTTTTGAGGTGGCAGATTTTCACACGTAGGTAGCGATAGTCAACGATTCCTGTCTTGTCGACAAAGCAAACTCGCGAAACCGGAAAGTAAGCAAAAAGAAGAAAGAAAATTAAAAAAAAAAAAGGATATTTTTTTTCCGAGGCTTACACCAGCTTCAGCTTTCGCACTTCCATTTTGCGCTTTCTCACTTCCAAAACCCTAATCCCAAACTCACTTGGTCTGATTGAAACGACTTTGCGGTGGCTAAGAGGTCAATGTTCGGTGGCGGAGGGGAGGACGCGCTGGCGGCGCGGCTGGGCATGATGCCGCCGTCGCTGCTGAATCCAGCGTCGGTGATGTCCGGCGAGATGTCTCCGGCGGTTCCGGCGGCGAGGGAGGAGAGGGGGCCGGCGCAGCCGCAGTGGAGCCAGCAGGAGACGCGGGAGTTCATAGCGATACGCGCGGAGCTGGAGAGAGACTTCACTGCGTCGAAGCGGAACAAGACGCTCTGGGAAGTGGTGAGTGCGAAGATGAGGGAGAGAGGGTTCAGGAGAAGCCCCGAACAGTGTAAATGCAAGTGGAAGAATCTCGTTAATCGCTACAAGGTTTCTTCTCTCCCTTTCTAATAGTGTTTCCTTATATCCTTTGTGTCTGTTGCAGCATTTCGTTTGGTCAATTGTGGCGTTTTCCGTTGTTGATGAATTTTGAGCATGCTTTGGCGTGTCGTTGAATCTTTTTTGTTGATGTTCAGTTTGATTGTTTTGCTGCCGACTGTTGTAATGACATTCATTTGGATTAGTTCAAACATGATGAAATATCGTATGATGTTGCGAAATTATCAACTTAACACCCCATTTTGAGGTGTTCTGTATGTAGGTGGGAGGAAGAGAGAAATAGAAAGATAAAAAGAAACGGGAGACTGAGAAAGTGATAAATGTGATATATGATAGGAAAATAAGATGAAAAGAAAATGGAAGAGAAATTAGATGTATGTTTATATTAACTCTATGATGTTTGTGTATGGACAACTGATTATGATCCATTGAATTGTATTAAGTTCATGTATATGAAGCCTTATTCGTACGCACAAAGGGTGGGAACTCAGAAGTATATATGTTGGGTCTGTGGGTCAAAATCAAATTCAACCCAGTGGCCCATATCCTATGTCTTAAATGGGGAAGGACCTGAGTTTGATGTAGGGTATTATGTGCCAAAAGTTTAAGCTTTTGATATGGTGGTAAGCACTCTTGATCAGATCATTTATATGTTGTGAAGTTATTTGGTTATAGGGTGTGCATGCTACAGTTTAGGCCAAACTTCAGGAACCCCCCCACCCTCTAACTACGGTCATGTGAGAATAAAAACCCAATGCTTTGGATCTCTCCAACATGGATCCCTGAACTCACCAAAAATTGCATACTGACTGTGCATGTTCTGAAAAAGCCCTTATAGGGATTTTATATGTAGGGTTGGGTGAGTTTATATTGATGTGCGACTGGGCATGATTTTTTTTTCTCGGAAAATGCAGAAAAGGCATATCTTTAACTTTACATAGTAAATTATGTGGTAATATTTATGCAGGGAAAAGAGACATCTGACCCAGAGCATGGCAAGCAATGTCCATTTTTTGAAGAATTGCATGCGGTCTTTACCCAAAGGGCACATAATATGCAACGATTACTTCTTGAATCTGAAACTCGTTCAGCTCAAACCAAGAAAGGGGTGAAAAGATCAAGTGGAGATCGGTCATCAGAGGAACTCTCAGAAGATGACAATGAGGTTGAATATGATAGTGAAGAGGAAAAACCTTCCAGAAGTAATACCCGCAAAAGGAAAGTTGACAAAGTTGGAGTGGAGAAGTCTTCAAGGGCAAGCAATCCATCAAATTCTGCCAGTAATAGTACTAGTATTCAGGAAATGCTCAAGGAATTTTTCCAGCACCAGTTAAGTATGGAGATGCAGTGGAGGGAGATGATGGAAAGGCGTGCTCATGAAAGACAGTTGTTTGAACAGGAATGGCGGCAGTCAATGGAGAAGCTTGAGAGGGAGAGGTTAATGATTGAACAGGCATGGAGGGAGAGGGAAGAACAGAGGAGAATGAGAGAAGAGAGTAGGGCAGAGAGAAGGGATGCTTTGTTGACGACCCTTTTGAACAAACTCATTAATGAATCTAACTAACGGAGGCAATGGCTTGGATTACTTGTAGCTGATTACTTTGTTGTTTCCATTTATTATATGATTCTAAGTTTAGCACAGAACGAACTAATCTTCACCGTAGCTTTTGATTACAGAGAATATGGGAAAGGAGAATTTGGTTGATGAAAGGAGTACTTATAGGGGTATATGAACATTTTCTTTTGAAAATTGATACAGAAAGAGTTTTTACTATTTAGGGATACTTCTGAATGATAATATGTTCTGGGACATGTAACTAAAGACGGGTATGGTATTTAAGCTGTCTGTATGATTTTTCTTATATATGTACATATATATTATATTATTATATTGTTGGGATGCCAAGTTTGTTTAATAGTTGATAATTTTTTTTATGGAATGATCCCAATGTGATTGAGAATGTGTTTGTTTTAGCGTTAAAACCGCACATAATAATATGACTATTTGTGTCAAATTGGTTAAAATGACGCTGAAGCAACTTGGAATTGCTTCAAATGACGCATGCCCCTTTTTGCACAACACCCCCAAACATGCATTGAGATAAAAAATTTAACAGGATGATCATGAAAAGGCATATTGTTTTTAGCTTTCAATGTTTAACAACACAGTAAAGTTATGGTGTTGGATGACTCAGCATACAAGAGTGGTCTAGCTTTGTGTTATTCATGATTTATTTTTTCCCTGCAGTGTGTTGTAAAAAGAATCAAAGAAACTCATTCACCAGTTCAGACAATGGTGATAGAGATGAATGTTGACTCTAATGATATTAATTTGTTTATGGCTATAGATTAAAGATGATGGAAGAATTGGAAGATGATTGTCAGAATGTTTTTATTGTAATGAAAAATGCTAATTGCGTACTCTTTGAATACGTTCTTTACTTCTGCCTTAAATTTATCGAGAATTATAGTTATTTAAGTTTCACTCTCTATTTAACGAGTCTCGTTCATGATTTGAATATTTTAATCATTAGTTGAGGACATGGCTAGCAGTCTTCTATTGTGATTTATAGGTCTACTATCAGTCTATGTTTTTAACAATCTTTTAGAGGGAACGAGAATTAATACATAATTATTCTGTTGAATATTATTGGTAGGGTAACAGTAGGAAATAATCATCTACAGTTAGAAGGTGGGTTTTACATAAGGTAAGAGCATCTTCAACTAATAAATTCATCAAAGTTTATCTTCTATTTTTTTAATATTATTTTACATTTTATTATAACATCACGTTACATTTCTTACTTTAAATATCTCAATTAATTTTTTTACTTCAATCAAGAAACTCAATAATTTTTTTCAAATGAACCCCACTAAAAACAATAAATTATTAAAAATATAATAACTACAATTTTATATTCATATTACCTGCGAGGGATCCACCATACAGCAAGAGCAACGGTTGCTCATAGTAGCACCCCAAAAATTAAGAGTAACCCACAAAGTTTCTCTAGATCCAGAAAAGTAATATCAAACAATTTCTTGGTCAATTTCCTACATAGGGGTAATTTTTTCAATTGGAGTCATTTTTAAATTATTATCTATTTTAGGGTAATCATCAGACTTTATGATTTTTGGATTAGAAGTTATAATATCCCTTATGACTTCTTATTTTACTTTTTTAATTCAAATCGTAAATTTTTTTATTTAATTTTTTAATTTATAATTTTAAAGTCATAAGTTTTTCATTTTTATTTTTATGACTTTAAAGTCATAATTTTCTTTTTTACTTTAAATTTGTAAATTTTATTTTTTTATACGACTTTAAAGTTGTAGACCTTCTTTTTTTACTTTAAAGTCCTAAAAAATTATTTTTTATTTTAAGCGGTTTATTTTTTTAGAAGTCATATATAAAATCACGACTTCTAATTTATTTCTTTTGTTCAAATTTTTTTAAATATTTTTTATTTAATATAATTATTTATTTAATTAATTAATAAAAAATTAAAATTTTTAATTTAATTATATGATAAATTATTATTTTTTAAAGTTTGATTTAATATTTTGTATATATTTTTATATGATTTTATTTAATATGTTATATATTTTTTGAATATTTTTTTATTTAATATATTTTATATGTTTAAAATTTAGATGATTCTTTTTGCTAATGTTAAAGAATTTGATTTATTTTGTAAATTAAAAAAATAATATAAAATACTTAAATTTAAAAAAGGACTAAAATTTAAATGAAAATATTAAAATATTTTGTTACTAATATTAACTTATAATTTATCAAATAATATTATTTTTATTGTATAAAAGAACTTATTATTAATAACATATAATAATTTATCAATAAAAGTAGTTATTAAAATAAAAACAACATAATATATTAATATAAAATGAATAATACAAATTAAAGAGAAACATAAAAAATAGAAATAATATTAGTCATCTATTTGTTTGTAAGGATAGTTACTATGATTGTCTCCACTTCTAAAAAATGAGTATTTCCTAAGCCTATTTAAAATTAATTTATCCATCTCATTATGTATGGTTGACTTTCTCGATGTCTCTCATCATTTCAAAGGATTAGACATAAAATATGAACCTAAATATTCAGGCCATTTGTCTTCACTTCCAAGGGAATGAAAGTGATGCTCATAAACTTTGAAAATATTTTTTAACTTGTACACAAGGTCAACAAAGTGATCATAATTTAAATTGCAAGAAACTGCAATTGCATGCGAGTAAGGAAATAATCATTTGTTCAATTTGACCATGCATGTCATTGCTCGTCGGTGAAGTCACGTATTTACAAAATCTTGAACCTCAAACTCTCTTATTTTCCTAAGGTACATGCGGACATAATACGAAGTAGAAATATATAAAAATATATTAAATAAAATAATATTCAAAAAATATATAACATATTAAATAAAATCATATAAAAAATTTAAATCAAACTAATAACAAGTAAAAAAATAATAACATATAATTAAATTTAAAATTTTTCATTTTTATATTAATTAAATAATAAAAAATTATTTGAAAAAAAATAAATTAGAAGTTGTAATTTAATATATGACTTCCAAAAAAAAAATTTAAAAACCACTCCTTGGAAAAATGTAAAAAAAATTACCCCATGTGCTAAATTGGCCCAATTTCTTTTAGCGTGTCAGAAGAAACTCCTCCATTAGAGTTGCTCAAAGGAATATACTAGTGGTTTTATTATTGCTAATTATCCCTTTATAGAAGGTTTCTCACAGAAAGGGGAAAAAAAGCCTTGATCCCCTCTACTTTGTGGGCACACACCTCACCTCACCATCAAAGGAAAAATATGAAATTCAACCAAATTTCTATTTATTCATCAGCTTTGGAAAATTATTCCCATTGTTGGGTTGAAACTCGCTAGACTCGGATTGAGAAGAAGCATCACTTGACGAAGATTGAGCTTTCTTGTCTCTGAATTTGGGTGAGGTTAGAATAAGAAACTTTGCCCATGGTTATTACTCCACCGTTGCTGTTTCAACTTTCACGTAGTTTCCTCTGCTAGTGGTGTTTTAGGTGCCAATTTTTTAACGAATGGCCGAGGTTACAATATCTTAAAATTCCTTACCCAAAACCAGCACAGGTGTCTATATGAGATATTACAAAAATTTATTGGAATAAGAGTAATTAAGGTACTATCATTAATCTCGGCCACTTCATTAGACTGCCATAGTAAATATGAGAAATGATATTTATACGATAATTTTTTTTTAAAAAAAAAGAAGAGAAAAGTAAGGGGACAGAAAAAAATTTCAAATATAATAAAAAAATATACATAAAATAATATTATATAAATTATTATTCATGTATCATACCTCAACAAGTATATCACCGATTCATATAATGAAAGCCCCTCGACACCCAATTGAGATTGATAAAAGAACAAGACTTAAAATTATATTGGGTTAATTTTTAAAATTAGATTTAAAATAACATTTTTTTTCTGTTTTCGGTTTATTAAATTTTTAGTGTTTGAAATCTTTTTTAAATCCAATAAAATAAAATAAAAACATTTTTTCTCTTTTCAGTTTATTCAATTTTTAGTGTTAGATTTTTTTTTGTTTAATTTTCGTGGTTTATATTGGGATTGGGTCAATTAACAAACCCGTAACAAAATGGAACATGAATTTAAAAAGTAAAATCCTTTATGACCACCCCCAAGTTAGCAACATGATGATATTCTTATAATGATAGACGCAGTTTTTATGATCCTTTAGGATCTCACAATAATGCACATTAACATGATTAACTTAAAACATGTTGCAACCTGCCTGCAAGCAGGGAGAATTACATTAAAAGCACGAAGGCACACCTAGAGAGCAATTTTTTTTGGGGACTTTTTGTACCATTTGCTCAAATATAACTAGCTTGACTCTGCAGGAGGTTTCTCCTTCGGATGTTTGGAAGCATAATGATCAACCAGTTGGTTTTGATTTGCAAGTTGGGCCTGAAAAACAATGTGCAACAGTATGAAGATACATTATACAAGATATTTAAGAATGCAAAAGATCTTCAGAAATACAACGATTCCACAACACAGACAAATTCCAGGAAGTGTCGATATTGAATGTGCCCATTACCCAATTTAACAATAGTATCCTTGCCATCCCAACTAAATGACCAACATACCTTAAAGGCTTAAAACAAGGCATTAAATGTAAAAACTTGGCCTCTAGTGTGTCTAATGTAAGTTCCTCAAACTTAGAATTTCTAATTATATAGTAAGTTCTTATATGTAAATATGACAGAGCTCTTTATTTAATAATAATATAAATGCATAAACATTCAACAACTAATACAAAGAGATCTTATAATTTTCTTCTTCTAGGGAGATGCTTCAGCAGTTCAGTTTTGAAAAATACATGGGAAAAATATGATCTTCCCTCAAAATTCTTTACTCAATAAAGTTTTTGTAGGTTCAGTTCATGCATAACTTCTATTTGCTGATAAGTTTTTGTTGCAAACCCACACATCTAAGAAGCACTTAGAAGAAGAAAATTTGTCAGGCATATAAAGCAACCCCTCAAAACCAGGTCAATTTCAGTATGACTTCACTACTGAAGAATGAAGACAGTTCAGACTTACAAATTGCAATACCAAAGTTTACAAGAACCATGTGACATGCCCCAACATGAGAATCAACATATGAAACTCACTACAGCAAGGAACAGGATAAAAGCAAATAAATTCAAGTTCCAACTTCCAACTCAGTTGGATAATCTAAATCACAATTTGAACCAGTATGATGTACTTTCAAAAGCAATTATAGATGTTGGTAATTATCTGACAATAAATTTGGCCAAAAATTACTTCGCCCATAAAGAAATTGCATGTGTCTAAAAAATAGATTGGAATGTCCCTTACTGGGTTGATTTTCTCATCAGAAAGAGAATGAAGTTTGAAAGTAAAGCAATCAATGCAAAGAAAGGACACTAACAAGTAATCCTACAAAACACGAAAAAAAGGCACAAGAATAACTAGCAAAAGCTAAAGATAAAGCTCTCTTCCCTTCAAATATGAAGCGAAGAGCACAACATAGTTTGTTAAGGAATCTGAAACCCCTCTCAATCTCATTTAAAAACATATTACATCAAAAGTAGTACATTTCCCCCAAAAACCTTTCCTTATGTCACAAGTAACAACACTAATGCTACGCTTTGGATCTCTGTCTGTCCCCCGAAGTTAAAAAGGAGGACTGTATCCTAGCAATTACAATTTACAACTTCAATGCTTTAATTTGTAAAAGAGTATATTTACTGGTCCACAATTAACCTAATCTCCAACAAGCGTTGCAAAATGCAAGTGTAACATGCACCTAATTCTGGGTTGGAGCCACGCCACTCGATAGGAAACCCGACAACACCCATTGCAAAGGTAATCATATTTTAAATCCTAGCATATGTAGTATCATTTTTAAATCACACATCAAATAAAGACACTAGATCATCATAAATCACAACAAAATGAAGACTAACACGAGTCTCTAAATAAGATACTGCACAAGTTGCTCTGACATCCTCAACAGCAGCAGTAACGTGCCTTCCATCACACATTATTGAAATTCGAATTTTTTTTTTTTGCTAAAAAAACAAACCACAAGTTTATAACCCGACAAAGAGCCAACTAGGCACAAAGTGTAACAAAACATCATCTTTAAAATAATTGACCCAACCCAACTAGCCTATAATTAACCAAATTGATAATTGAATCACTTGAAGCCAAATACTAATCATACCAACCCCTTTGCATCATCAACAAAGCCATTCACCTTTAAGAGCTGCTGAAAGAGCTATTAGTCATCCAATCAAAACTTTCGAATTAGAAAAACACAAAAAAGAAATTTCTTAAAGCAAAAAGAAAAAAAAAAGTAATAACCACAAAAGCCCAGATCGGCTGATTTGATGCCATAACCCTTGAGTCAATTACTACAAAAGGGTAATCAAATTCAAAGGTACCCAATAATAAAAATTCAATTTTTTTTTCATGGCATAGAGAAAATAATAAGAAGAATGATAGAAAAAAGGGAAAACCTTGCAGATGGGGCAGATGACTTTGAGGCCAACGGCTCTGGCCTCGAGCTGAGAGCCCTTTCCCTTCTGATTCCTCTCTGCGTTTCGCTTCTGCGCTTCGATCTTCTGCTTTCCCCGCGTCATCTTCTCTCTCTTTTTTTCTGTGTGTAGTGTGCGAAAACTTGAAATCCGACGACGAAAACAGAAATAAGAAGACGACGAATGGCGGAGACGTAAGTGGGGTCCCACCCTCGTGCTTTCTTATAAAACTACGTTTTTTTTTATCACGTACTCTCCCCGCTGTTGATTATAAAAAAAAAGTTTAAATATAATTTTTTTCCATATAACTTAATATTCTTTATCCTTTTTCTTATATTTTTTTAATTTTAGTTATTAAAATGAGTTTATTTTTTTTCATCCTTAAAAAATTTTAAATAATATTTTTTTATCATTCAAAATATTATATTTTACTATTTAAAGTATTATCTAAAATATTTCAAGGATGAAAAATAAAATAAATATATTTTATAAGAATTAAAATGTTTTTTCTTACAATGACAAAAATGAAAAAAGATATTAAATTATAAAAATGAAATTAAGCTAAATAAATTATGTTTAATCCTTATTAAAAATTAGATTAATTCATTAGATTATATTAATTATTTTTAATTAAAACATAATTTTTTAAAAATTATATTTCAGTGAAAATAAATATCAAATATTAAAAATTTTGAATTTATTAAATTATGAATATTTTGAAGATAATTTTATTAAATAAAGATTAGTCGGTTAAGATTTACTTATATTTAAAATAAAAATTATTTACACTGTAGAAGAAAGGAATAATTCTTATCTACTTTATTCATTATTTCATTATGTCACATCAATATGCCAATATGTGGTATTCAATGATCTTTTTCTGTGTATTTTTCAATTATAATAGGAGTATTTTGCCTTTATGATTGGCGTGTTTAATCAGCATGTTGACCATGTTCAATGATTATATATATTTTTGTATTTTAGTCGGTGCTGGATGAATATTTATTTTAATATGATTAAATTTCATTCTAAATATATAAATAAATATAAGAGAATAGTAATTTAAAATAGTAACGTGTGTGAAATGCACTTTAATTAAATAAAAAAAGAAAAATATAGTTGAGATTGTCTAATTGAAATAATTAGATCCTTTTAAATTATGTTTGGCATGTTACTTTTAGCTAGATTATAGATTTATTAAATTACCGAAAAGTTTGTTTCATCTTAAAAATTGATTTTATTTTCAAACATATGACTAATTTGTAAAAATTTATTAAGAGTATTTCTATATTGTCTGAGGTCTCTATCGTTAGTTAAGATCCGTTAACTCTTTACATAATTGTTAATCGGACACGTTAGCATGCGATGTGTGATGTCATGAGTGGTGTCACGTACTTTTGTGGAAAAAGTTTTTTTTTTAATTTTAAAAAGTAATACAATGTCGTTTGGATTTAGGTTAAAAGAAAAGAAAAAGCTAACCTTAAACCAAAAGAATCAACCTTTTCTCCTTTTATTTTTTACTTCGAGTAGCCACTCACTCACTTAACCATTGTGTTTCTTCTTCTTCTTCCTCCCCCTCTTTCCCCTTCCCAGTGCCCTCTCTCCACCTTTTCCCCGACGCCACCATCACCTGCAACTCTACATTCCTCCTCCGCCCTCATTCTCCCATCTTCCCCTTGAAAACCCTAACCCCCAAAAAACCTAAACCCAAGCCCTCCTCTGCCCTCCAATGGAACTGCAAGCCCGAACTCTCCGGCTCCACCCCCTTGTTATCGTCATCACCTCCAGCAAGGGCGACATGGCCTAGACCACCACCACTGCCAACGTTAGCCTCTCCCTCGTCCGCCTCGGCTTCTCCGTCGTCGCCATCGATGCTGACTTTGGCCTTCGCAACCTCGACCTCCTTCTCGGCCTTGAGAACCATGTCAATTGTGACACATTCTACCCCACACATATATGTACTAATAATAAAAGAAATAAAAGATCATAATTAATTAAAAGTTTTTAAAATACATTTAAATAAAAGCATTTCAAAAGAGTACAAAGTTCACATTCACTTCACTATTACCAAATAAAACTTATCAGAAATTTTATTGGCTCAAAACATTATGTAATTAAACAAAATTCATGCCCCAATGTCACATCCTATTAGAGCATTATGTTTTGACGTCCTTCAGCACAAGGTTCCTTAAAGAAATTCACCTAGTCATCTGCTCCAACGAATACAAAGTTCGAGATCATCACAGGATCCAAACACAAACAATACACGGGGAGTGAGTTATCACATTCCTAACTAATAGAGAGAAACAAGACAACATGTAGATATACATATCATATAAACAAAATACAACTTACTTAAACATAACTCAAGTCATTCCACCACTTTGTCGCGTAACATCACATCACAACACAACACGTCTCATTCATTTTCACATTATTCACGTACTCAAGGATCAAAACACAATATCACTAAATCAATCAATATTGATCAATACACAAGCGTTATGCAACAGATACACTAATACTCAATCCCATATGCAATGTGGTACCATGTTAGTGAAAAACATCATCGGACACCAAGAAGTACATGACAAGACAAACCACACACTAGTAAGTTAGGTCATTCTCACTAGGTAAAATCATAAGGAGAACAGTCAGGGTCACGTTGTTTTGCGAGAATGCTTCAACCATGTGGGATCGACACAGACTTAAATGAGCACTCAAACCGGGTGTATTTACCCCAAGGCCTAGACTCCAAAGAGTCTGTCATGGTCTTTCCCTCTTGATTCAGGTTCAACCCAAAAAACATTTTAGCACACAGACTCTATCTATGAACTGTACAAAACACACAATTCCTCAATTGTTCTCAAAATAATTTTATCTTGTCATTTTTGTGATTAAACTCGTCAGGTCCCCACAATGGTTCCCATCATAATACTCGTCGCGCATTAACTTGTCGTCCTTAAAGGGTCTTATAGTCATGTGATTGTACGATTCATAGCTCATAACTTAGTACACGCAACATCTCAATGCACATATATATTACAAGTCACTACATACTCAATTTATCACATACACTCGGTCTTAATCACAATGGTATAATCCCAATTTAACATGTTATTACACCTCATGAATCATATACACTTTACCTATGAACTATGTAATATACACAACTACTCAATTGTTTTCAGAATCATTTTAACTTGTCGCGCTTCAAAGTGATTCAACTCGTCGGGTTCCCACAGTGGATCTCATCACAATACTCATTGTGCAAAAACTCGTCGCCCTTAAAGAGTCTTACAATTGTGTGATTGCATAGTCCATAACTCACAACTCAATACATACAACATCTCAATACACATGTATCTCAATATAACAATTCATACAAAATGCTTCAACACAGGGAGTAAAACCCCTCAAACAATTTCACACAATCATATTAAAATCAATGGATCAAAATCATAGGTAAAAAACATGAAAACATCAAGAGCACTCTAGTTTATTAACCAATTCGCCTTAGAACATCAATTGGTCTGTTAAACACAACAATATTGTATTTATAATCATAAAGGAAAATTATAATTCAATAAACATCTTAAAATAAACCTCAATTTAATCCTCTAAAGATCCCTACACATATTTATTTTAACCCTAATTGCGATAAAATCATCCCTTACCTCTAAACGGGCTCATGGGTGTAGTCAGATAGTAATAGTGGCATCTCTAGCGTTTTTGTGAGACTCCTCAAGTTTTTCCTTTAATTGTTCTGCTAGGATTTCCAAGCGTCACAAAGAAGGAGAAGAGATTGTAGCCTCTAATTCACTGTCAACGTGTGAGACTAATTTCTCTCTTCAAGAACATTATTTCACAAATCTCAACGGTGAGTCTGAAAAAATTAGTTCCAGAGGTGGTGTTCAAATTTCACGATGATCCAATGGTTAAAGAGTATGAGATCATTGTTTTACTAAAACAGATTTGAGTGTATGCAAGAAAAAGATATGGTTTTGAGAGAAGAAGGAAAAACAAATTAGAGAGGAAGAGAAATCATAGAAATATATCGTCAGTCTGAAAACTGACCTAATATATTTCTATTTATTGCTAGGATACTCTCGACCTATTATTTACTCTATTTATTTATTTATTTGTTTAAT
The DNA here is from genome assembly GCF_004193775.1 of Glycine soja. NCBI lineage: Eukaryota > Viridiplantae > Streptophyta > Magnoliopsida > Fabales > Fabaceae > Glycine > Glycine soja. Next base: position 49,286,026 of record NC_041002.1, read on the forward strand.
AAAAAAAACTCTATTTTAGTTTCTATCAAATGAATAAATAAAATATCTTTTTATTTTCTTTCAAACCATTATTTTAATTAATAAAATTATATCTCCTTATTTATTTAATTATAAAAACTTCATCATTTTTCTAAAACTCTATTTATTTTGATAAGAATCATTTTTAATTTATTTTACGAAAAATGAAGTGTTACCTCAACTACATTGTGATCGAGGTCATCACTGGGGACCAAGGAGTGGTAAGTGACAACAACATGAGTGTGAAAGGTGGGTGGCGAGATTTGCCACAGTGGCATAGCACGGTAGACTCTAGGTTCTGCAAGTAAAGGAGGGGGAGCAGTAACGACTCTTCTAAAACGCGCATGATCGGTCTGGTGTGGCCCAAAAGCAAAATGATCTTCTTGAACTTAGAGACAACCATGTCAGAGACAACTCTGTAGTTGGTGTCGATGTTTTCCATGGAAGACTTTAAGTTTGAGGTTGAATTAGATGTTGTCTGGAATTGTTGTTGGGCCTATGACAACAACTTCACAAACCACATTCTCTTATGTGAAATTGTCGTTTCGATATCCCATCATGAGCTCCACGACCATACTTGCATCAAAGACAAAGAAAGAGAAAAAGAAGAAAGAGAATGGAAAGAGGAGGAGGAGGAGTTAAAAAGAGCAAAGAAAATAAAGAGGGTAAGTCGTAGACCTGGTCAAATGATGCCAAATAAAAATAATAATTTTTTTTTCACGTAAGCACATGCACCACATACGCATGCCAACATATTTGATTAACGGTCATGTAAACAGTTAATGGATTTCGACTAACAACAGAGAACTCGAACAAAACTTTTAAAATATTAGAAATCCGATTCAAAGAAAATTTTTATTAGAGACTAGATGCCAAAATGAATATATATCATGAACCCAAAACATATTTAAACGTTTATTTAATTACTACATTTAATATCTTATGATTTTATTTTTATAATATTATAGTTATAAGAATATCCAAAAACTATTTTTTCCTGAAATTTATATAATTTTGTAAAATATAACAAGCAGCAAGTTGATATCAAATTTATAAACTAACCAATAGTAAATCACATAGGTAAGAAAAAAGTTTTTTTTTTTTTTTTATAGAAGAAGTAAGGAAAGGAGTTAGAAAGCTTGTTTTAACTTATATTTTATTTTCTTTAAATTTATAAATAAATAAATAAATTTAGATTTTGGTGTGTAGTTTATGAACACGGAACAACTTGGAAATGCTAATTACATGTTATCCTACACTTTTTTTTTTCCTTTTAGAGAAATAAAGTTACTCCGTTTCAATAAAAATAAGATCAAATTGCATTTTTGGTCCCTTAGTTGTTTCCAATTTTAATTTTAGTTTTCCTTTAAATTTATTTACGAATTTAGTTCCGTAATTCTATCAAATCTTGTAAATGTGATCTCCAAGCCCAAATTTGAACGTTAATGATCACGTGTCACGTTCTGATTGGACGGTCAACATAAAATATTAGAACTAACTCTTGAGCACACCTTTTCATGTCTAATCAGAACGTGACACGTGTCAATCAACCCTTCTTTGTGAAAATCAATATTCAAATCTAAACTTGAGGACCACATTTACAGGATTTGACAGAATTGAAAACTAAATTCGTGAATAAATTTTAAAAAAAACTAAAATTAAAATTAGTAAAGGCTAAGGAGTTAAAAATACAATTTTACCTTAAAAATAAAAAACAACAAAACCAAAAGTTGAGGAAACAACGTTAAATTCTACATAAATACTTCATCTTGATTCTAGTTTATTTATTTACATGTACATAGTTATATAGATAAATATATGTAGATTTGATTTTTTTTAAATGTGTGATAAACTAATTTGTTTAAATCTTAAATAACTAAATTGATCCTACTATACCGGGAAAATATATATTTTATATTTAGTAGTATTAATATTACATTAATAGTATCAATTGTTACATTAATACTACTTCTTATCCAGTTTAGATTATCTAGTTGTAAAACACGTAATTAAATACATTAATACTACCTTTGAAAAAAAAAATTGTGAGCGAAAAAGTAGGGATAAGTGTTGTTGTAATGTAATGCAATGGTATTACAGGCGTCATTTTGGTGTGCTGTGTGAGCTGTGACGGGTTGCGAATGCGTCGGTCGCACGTACGGCGTGTCGATGTTCTCACGTGCGGAACAGCCTTGCTTTGCTCCCATTGGTTCCCCCTTTAATTCCCCAACATAGCAAACATTAGCATTAGCATTAGCATCCATTTATTCACACTCACTCACACGCACACTCTCCACTCGCTCTTTGGAATCACAGAAAGATATCTCAGACACACACAACGCAGTGAGAAAGAAAGATAGGGAGAGAGAGAGAGAGGGTTTTTATTTTAACGTTTTTTGTTGCTATTCCTTTACAGCTCAACCTGCATTTCTCTCTCACACACTCGCATCTCAGATCGAATTCGAGGTCACTGACTGAGTGCGTAGTTTGCAATTTTCTCTCTCTTTCTCAGCTTCCTCGATTTTCGCCAGCGCTGTTCCTGCAATTGAGGCGCCGGATTATTTTACTTCGATTTGATGTTTGCGCATTCAATGCTTTTGATTTCAAATATGCTCAATTCAATTCTTCTTTAGTCTACTCTAGCTGTTTGCCTAGTTAGCTTCGGTGCTACTTTTTATTCTCTTGCTATCTAGATAGAATCGTGCTTGTGTTGCTGAGCTGAAATTTTTCGAACTCGAGTTGAAGCATTTGCTTCTATTGTTGTATATTAATTATTATTGATTTTGTTCGTATGCATCGTTTTTTTAAAATTTAAATATAGAAAACTAATTTTGTGTTTTTATTTACTCGCCTCGGTGAGGTTTATGTTACATGTGTACCGGTTTTTATGAGTGTTATGTGAATAACTGCCGAAATAGAATTTATTTTTTGTCTGCTGTAATTAATTTCCGTTATTGAGTTTGTAATAAATGATATAATGATGATTCTTGTCTGTTGTTGTAATCTCAGCATAGTTTTTTTTTTTTTTTTTTGTTGCAGTTCTGCGCTGTTGATGTTTCATATCAACTAGATAGCTACATGGTGGAGAGAGACATTTTTCTCATATGACTTCTATTAACCATATTATTATTGAGCAGTGCTGCTATGGGCATTTGTCTTTTGAAATGGCAATGGCCGTGGCTTCTTTATGTTCTGCTGATACATGTTGTAATCAATAAAAGCGAAGCAATCACCCCCGATGGTATGATCATATATATATATATATATATATATATATATATATATATATTTCTTACACTTATATTTAACTTATTACTTTAGAGGCTATGGTTGATTAGGATATAATCTTGCTTCTAATATGATCAGATTTCGCATTTATGTTACGTATATCAGAATTTGGACATAATCATACGTATACTTGTGATATTCCCCGGTCTGACTGAAACTATTGCTATTTTTCATTATGCTTCCATAATAATTTCTTTGAACTAAATTTTACTTAATCTACTGTAGAACTTCACCATCTTCTTATGCATTCGTTCTTTCATGGGACTTGATTGAAATTAACATTTAACTAGTTTCTTTAGGTAGATTCCTTTTAATGTGCACAATCATTTTGATAGCATATTATATTCTCTCACATTTGTAGGTGAGGTGCTGCTCAGCTTTAGGACATCAGTTGTTAGTTCTGATGGTATCCTATTACAGTGGAGGCCAGAGGATCCTGACCCATGTAAATGGAAAGGAGTGAAATGTGATCTGAAAACCAAAAGAGTAACACATCTGTGAGTTTTTATAATGATCATAAGTCATTTCTTGTCTCACACTTACTATAAGTCATTTTTCTAGAGATGAAAGTGTTTGATTGACTGGTGTAATTTGTCACATCTATTATTAAAGGGCAAATAGATTGTATGATGTTGGTTGTGTTTATAAATATGGCAAACCTGGCTTATACTTCTTAATTCAATTTTTTTTACCTCATCTAGAACATATATAATCTGATTTAGACTATAGATTTTGTGAATAAATTTATTGTCTTAGTCTTACATCTAGTGCTGATTGTAAATTTCTCATAAACCATTAGGCCATTTTCAGTTTCTTATTGCTTTAGTCTATATGATGTTGTTATAGCTCAATGCCAGACTTAAATTCTTCCACCCTAGTGTGTTCATCTCCCCTTTCTTTTATGGGTTTTGTATTGGAGTAGGGCTTTCATTACAGCAGGAAAGGATCACTGTTTTTAGGTGTAAATTTCCTTGAAAGATTGCATCTGTATAATACTTTGGTTGTGGAACTTATTAATTTTAATGACAGGAGACTTGCTGACAGTTTTGTCTGGAATTTTTTTATCTAACATTGCTTTCATTGGTGATGTTGTAGGAGTCTATCTCACCATAAGTTAAGTGGGTCTATATCACCTGACCTTGGGAAGCTAGAGAATCTGAGGGTTCTGTATGTATTTTTAAAATTTTGATTGCATATATCTTTTATTTTAAGTTATTTGATACTTTTATGTAATTGCTTATTTCATGATAATGTATCTGTTGTAGTGCTCTTCATAACAACAACTTCTATGGGTCAATTCCACCAGAGTTGGGAAATTGCACTGAATTGGAGGGAATGTATGTATTAACTTTGGTTCATTTGCCTAGTTCTGTTCCATTTTTTTGTTTTTTTATTTACCTCAGAAAATTATCTTCTTTCATCTTAGTTGTTGATGATATTAAGATAACTCAAATTTGCATCATCTCACTTTTGTTAAGTGTTTAATTTAATGTACATACTTATTCTGATTGCTTGTTACATATATGTGTATGTGTGTGTGTGTGCAATCTATATTGCATTTTCTACAAGAATTCTTATATTCTTCATATTAACTTATAGTATGACATTTTTGCAGTTTGTGTCTCACATAACTTCCTTTTCAGAAACAAATTTCTCTAATATGTTATATAACTACTAGATCTTGTTCTTTATTTTGAGGTTTAAGTTCGATAAATCCAATTGTTCTATGTTGCTACTTGGTAATAACTGCTAATTTTGGTTCTACAGATTTTTACAGGGTAATTACCTTAGTGGAGCGATTCCAAGTGAAATAGGAAACCTTTCACAGCTTCAAAATTTGTGAGTTTGTCTTTTAGTTTATGCTTCTCTTTGTTGTTTGTAATTTGTATATAATTATTTGGGTGTGGATGTGGATTAAACACTATGAGTATTGTAGTGCACATTCATTCTGTTTTCATTTGAAGAATAAATAGCCTAAGAGTGGGCACTGAAAGAAAAAAGGGAAAGAAAAAGTAATATTTGAGATGATTATCTGGCATTTATGAGTGAGTGGTGGGTTTATTCATGCATGCAATGTGTAAGCTAATTTGGAGATGGGAGTAGTGTGCAGTAGTTTAGTTGTTTGGTGAACTTTCTAGTTCTTCCTTTTTTAATGAAATTCAAATTTGATAGTTTTGGCATTACAGTCTTGCAAAGATCATATTCATCAACATATCTCCCCATTTTACAGGGATATATCAAGCAATTCCCTCAGTGGGAATATTCCTGCATCACTTGGGAAGTTGTATAATCTCAAAAATTTGTATGTAGGCTTTTCTTTTCTGCCACAATACTTCATTTTTTAGTATTTTGTTATTTTATTTTAAACAAGAATGAATCTTTTACTATTGTGGTCTTGTCTCTGAAGCAATGTATCAACCAATTTTCTGGTCGGACCTATACCTTCTGATGGTGTCCTTGCCAACTTTACTGGAAGCTCGTAAGTATGACCTTTTCTGTTTATAGATGTTCTGTAAGTTAAGTGCCGATGCTTTCCTTTTATTAAAGTTGAATTTTAATTAATATATTTATATTAATCTATTTCCACCCCACAATATTAAATATTTGAGTATTCAAAATCTTATGACTTTTGGTATTTGTATTATTTAAATTCAAATTTCCTTTTATCTTTTTTTTTTCTTCCTGGTTAGCTTGCTAGTTACTCATTTAAATTGTGAAAAAATGCTCATTGTATGAACTGTGAACTTCTTCCTTGTATTTTAATATTTTCTTCTGAAGAATGTAGAGTTTGATGTTCCAGAAAAGATTAGCATAATTAAGATTAACTTGGAGAGTGAATAAATAAATAGTAATATAAATTAATTTGACTAAATTGAGTAGAAATTGTTTAGGTGAGCATAGTTTAGGATATTACAAATTTGAATTGTTATTGGGGAGTGTGAATAGGTAATTGAGAATGTCAATAGCATCATGTGAGTCCTGATCGACAATATTTGGTATATGTTTTAAGTAAGAGACAATACACATGAAAGGAATTTCATACCTAGTAATTATTTTGGATCTACTATTTAGATTACTGAATAATTTACTTGAAAGAAAAAGAAAATTAAGATGAAGGAATCATGTGGTTGAGATTAGATCATGAACAGTTAATAGTCTAATTTCAGGTCAAATCTAGTGTGCACTTTTATTTGTATTCTTATATGTACTAGTGTGCTGTGTATTAAAAGCATGTTCCTGCTCCCTTATCGGATGACTTATTCATTGTATAATTTGTATGCCATTGCCTTTAAATATTTGAACATGAATGCTTTATTTTTTGCTCACTTGCTACTGAAATGCATATTAAATTTCTGTATTTAGGCTTTGCTTGCTTGTAAATATTTAAAACTAAAGGCATGTGTACTCTTTGTATACATTGTGCTTTTCTTTTCCTTTGGCCTCTCTCAAACAAAAGCTCAAGGTTTGACTTAAATCTATTAAATAATGTATTTATGAGGTATCAAGCTATTTGCATATTCTACACTGCACTATGGTATTAACCCGTATTTTGACATTGTAATCATTAACTGTTACTTATTACCCATGCGCACAGATGTCTGTAGGCATAAATTAAGTATTATATATGACTATGCATTAACTTTTTCTAGCTTTATGATTATTTTATTATGTTATGCTGGTTGTTATTTTTATAGATATATTAGGTCTTGATATTACCATTGTCAATAATTATGTTTTAAATGTTTATATCTTTATCTTTTGTGATTAATGATATTACACTATCCTAATGTAATAGTCAATCTCTACGGAACTAAATCTATTTTTCAATTATTGAGACAAATGTGCCTTGTTGCAGCTTTGTTGGGAATCGTGGTTTGTGTGGAGTGAAAATAAATTCAACATGTAGAGATGATGGTTTGCCGGATACCAATGGTCAATCTACTAACTCAGGTAAAAATGTGCACTTTTGAATCTCATGTTTAACCCTTCATTTGATCTCATGACAACTTTCTTTGTTTTAATGATGCATGGTTTTTTTAATATATATATTTTTTTAAGTAGAAACACAAGTAATGGAACTATTGCTTTTGTAATTTTTACCCAAGTTTCTTTTTCCTTTCTTGAATATTTCTTAATAATGCATGCGGACAATTTCATAGTATGTCTCACTTTTGATATGTTGGCACAAGCCTTAAATGGACTTAACTACTCAATTTTGTGTTCACGACAATGGTTTTGGCTGTGTTGTATATAGTATTGTCAATTTAATCACATTGTCATAAATACCATTTTGATTTTTATTGTTTTTCTTTATAGACCAAAATCAAATAGGAAAGAAGAAATATTCTGGCCGGCTGCTCATCAGTGCATCAGCAACTGTGGGAGCTCTACTTTTGGTGGCACTTATGTGCTTCTGGGGTTGTTTTCTTTATAAAAAGTTTGGCAAAAACGACAGAATAAGTCTGGCAATGGATGTTGGTGCAGGTTTTCTCCTTATCTCTCTGCAGCTTTCATATAGACCTATTTGAGTAATCTTTTTTCTACTTTACATTGAAAAATCCTTAAAACTTGGAATGCCCAAAATGTCTTGTAGGTGCATCAATTGTGATGTTTCATGGAGACTTACCATATTCTTCAAAAGACATCATCAAGAAACTAGAGACTTTGAATGAGGAACACATAATAGGGATAGGGGGGTTTGGAACTGTTTACAAGCTAGCAATGGATGATGGGAATGTGTTTGCTTTGAAAAGGATTGTAAAGTTGAATGAGGGGTTTGATCGTTTTTTTGAGAGGGAGCTTGAAATTCTTGGTAGCATCAAACACCGTTATCTAGTGAACTTACGAGGATATTGCAATTCACCCACGTCAAAGTTGTTAATATATGATTACCTACCAGGTGGTAGTCTTGACGAAGCACTTCATGGTAAGATCCCTATTTGAATACTTTCTATATTTTGATCATCATATCTATGCGTGAAACAGCTGTATTTTTGGGTATAAGTGTGGGCATTTTAGAGGGGGGGGGGGGGGGGGGGGGGGCATGTGGTAATTAAAGAGTAGATGCTTCATGTGGTAATTATCATTTGGTGCTCCTTATAAACCAGCCAAACTCTTTGAGAACCCTTAGTTTACTCTCAAAATAGGTCACAACATAAATATCTAGGGTAATTTGTTATGAACATTCATTATTAAACAAGTATAGCAATCTTTTCTTCATCATAGCAGCTCATGTGAATTTTTGATATGAAATGCCTACTCAACTGAGAATTATTTTCGATAGAACATTTTGCTGCATAATGATTAGGTTATTATAACTTATATTTGCTTGGGATATCATGGTATTATGCTTCAGATATTTGGTTGTTAAATAACACCTTTTTATCAATGCTGCACTAGTTGATACAAATTCAATTAACATGGAAGGTAGTATAGCAACTAACAAGCATTGTGGCTCTGCCTAGATGACAGTCCTAAGAGCTCAATATCATATTGTATGATAGATGAAGCAGACATCAATAATCTGAAAATATTATTTCTGAATGGTATGCTCTGAACAATAGTATTTGCACCTTATAGGTAAATGCACTTTATAACTAGTTTCCTGGAAAGGGGTTAAAATTACAAGGAGCAAGATTTGTCCTAAAAAAGAAGTTTCATTATTTTAATTTATTTTTTATTGTTACTTCTTAAATCCTGTTCTATCTGGCTTTCTTTGGTTGCCAATACGATGCATTATTCTTTTTAGTTTGTTCAATTGGGTATATTTCTAAAGCTTTGTTCATTGGCAGAAATTTCATACAGATTCTAATATGTTTAAAGTGGATGTTACATAGCAACCTCATTTGTAATCTTATCAGAAGATGTATTTTCCTTTTAAAATTTACATCTTCAATGTATCGTGTCTTTGCTTAAATCAATTTGGGGGGATAATGATGTTTGTGATGCATTGAACAGAAAGAGCTGAGCAACTAGACTGGGATTCACGCTTGAATATAATCATGGGAGCTGCAAAAGGGCTTGCCTACTTGCACCATGATTGTTCCCCCAGGATCATACACCGAGACATAAAATCTAGCAACATTTTACTTGACGGAAACTTGGATGCTCGGGTCTCTGATTTTGGACTTGCCAAACTTCTGGAGGATGAAGAATCTCACATCACCACTATTGTTGCTGGAACGTTTGGTTATCTAGCTCCAGGTAGGCAATGTAGAATGAATATGATATTTGCCAGATAGATAGTTGACCGGGGCATGATTTGTGGTATTTAGCATTTAAACTATTAATGAAGTTCTTCGTTGTTGAAGGACTTGGCCTTGATTAACCTTGAACTAGAAAAAGCGTTCAGTTCCTCATGAGAGCACAAGAACAACTTAGAAGAGAGAGGAGAAGAACCCAGCCATTGCAAGAGAGGCAAAAGTCTCCCTTAAGGGTCTTTAAACCCTTTTTATAAGTAGGGTTTCTAAACCAGTCCTAAGATATAATAAAAACAAAAAGATCATAAAGGAGGCCCAAAATACTAAAATATATGAGTTCCTAAGTGATGTCCAAAAAATAATAAAAACATAAAAACTAAAATATCTTAATTAATCCTTACATTCCACAAGTGTCGTGCACTCCTCCAGGAGATGTGATCTATAGCTTCTTGTTTCCATACTCCATTCAATCCCAATTACTTTCATCTTATCCAAAGGTTGAAAGGCCATCCTACATAGAAAATAAACAAAAGAGCAGTAACATGAACTAAGAAGATAAAACTATGCAAAATTACTAAGGATATATGCCCAAATGCACTAAGAATTTGTAGAAAAGAAATCAGAAATTATAATTAAATTGAGATGCATTAGGGAGGGTGAGCGAACCAATGTAGCCAAACTAACCAATGAAACATGAGGAAAATGACTGAATATGATTACAACCTTTACTTTATTGTTTTTTGTTTACGCAAAGTAAAGTAGCTGCTAATGATCAATAGACGTGTTGAGCTTTTCACAATTTTGCAACATTAAAAATGTGGGTTATGTTTGGGGTGTGCTAAAATTTGGCTATCTTTAAACTTAGTTTTGCATTTTAACTCCATGGTTGTCTGAGCAAGCTTCTGTTACTTCATGACAGAGTATATGCAAAGTGGCAGAGCAACTGAGAAGTCTGATGTGTATAGCTTTGGTGTGTTGACACTTGAAGTGCTGAGTGGAAAGCGGCCAACAGACGCAGCATTCATTGAAAAGGGTCTCAATATTGTTGGTTGGGTATGTCATTCACACAAATATTGGATTTTAGTATAAGTTATGATCTCGTTCTAGTTTTTTGTTTTTTAAATAACTAAATATTTTATATTTTAATATAAACACACATTGAGTATCTTTTGTTAACTGAGACTATACGACCTTATGTTTTACAACGGGCTTCCTTATGGCTGTCACTAATCAGCAGAGTGGGTTGAGTGAGTGTTACATGGTAAAATAATTGTAATTTATTATCATCTTCTTGGGTTTGGTTCTTTTAAAAATCATCCCACACTTCGAGGGTAAAGTTTGGCGTAAAATCAATAATTGTGATTTTAACAATTTCATAATTTGTTTAACATATGCATATATTTTACCTCTATAAATGGATAATTTTCTAATCAATGGTGATCACTCTGCACTAACCCTCTAAAGTGCACCATGCACTTAGAGGAGCCAAATTCCATCTTGTTTTAGTACATACATAAGCTGTGTAGTTGTTATGTGATTACTAAGCAAGCCAATCATGTCTTAGTTGCTATTCTAATGGGTAATGGATCACCATTCTAATGCCACATATTTGTCATTGTTGCAGTTGAATTTTCTAATTACAGAAAATAGGCCGAGGGAAATTGTTGACCCTCTATGTGAAGGGGTGCAAATGGAGAGCCTTGATGCCTTGCTCTCTGTGGCTATTCAGTGCGTTTCCTCAAGTCCAGAGGATCGACCCACCATGCACCGAGTGGTGCAATTGCTTGAATCCGAGGTCGTAACTCCATGCCCTAGTGACTTCTATGACTCCAACTCCGATTAGAAAGCTTGCAAAGGCAAACTAAAAGTATGTTGTTGTGTTTGCACCCATGTCACTGCAAATTCCTTGCAAGTCAGAAGCGATTATAGAGGGTCAGAATCTGCAGTGTTAATTTTCATCTCAGTTGCATTCATTCTTAACTGGAATTATAATGAAAGAGGTTCTTCACTACACTACATGGTAGTAGTTGTTGTGGTTCTCCGTCACATGTCATCATTGGACATGTTCATACATTTCTTCGTCTTTGTGAATGGAGTTGTATGTGTTACTCGATCAATCGCTGGTTCCAGTCTTCCTCGTGTTTTTTTTTCCCTCTATTTTTTCTCTCTTTCTCTTTGCTAGCATTGTAATCTTTGTTACATTTCTTCACTCCAATTTAAGTGTATATGAATGTGTACAAGTTCAGATGGCCCACTCTTGCGAGTGATTCTTGTTATTTATTTTTGTAATATATGTCCCATAAAAGAATTCATCTAATGAGTGTGGTTCTCATTTCTCAGGTTGTCTTTCAGTTTTACTTTTTAGATCCATTTGTGTTTGTGTTTTGCAATGTCTTCTCGTTTACACTTACTGCATTGAGTTAACACAAATAATCTTATAAAAAATTCTGATAAGATAAAGATAAAGTTAAACTTGTCCCAAACATAACATCCTTTATATTTTAATTTATAACACAAGTCCCTCTTTTTTTTTAATTTTAAATTCTTATAGACTATACTTCTAATTTTATAAATATATTTAAAATGAATGTGTTTTATTACAATAAATAATTGAAGTCGCTAAATACTTGAACAAAAAAAAACTTAAAATAACTTAATAACATTAGAAATAATATATAATTGTATCTTTGAAATGGCGAGAATTGGTATAAATTATCGTAATGAAAACTTAATAAAAAAAGTCAATCACATATATAACTATTAACTAATAAGATGATTCAAAGTTGATTTAATAAAGTTAATTTACTATTTTTTAGAATCAATTGATAAAGCGAATAAGTATAAATTTCTTGAAATATGAATCTTAACATAAAATTTAAACTATTATGAAATGACAATATTAATTTATTTCCATAAACGTCGTTTAATTTTTTAGATTTTCAATTGGATCTTTTATCCTAATCCAGGTATCAAGATTTTATTTATTTATTTTAAGTTAATCCTAATAAATTAGTTTTATTTCAAAGATACAAAAACTATAATTTATTTTAGTATTTATTCTCATATATTACTTTGTTTTTTTTTATCATTTAACTATTAAATAATGTCAAAATTTTATTCTAGTGAAGGAGATTTAGTTCTGATATATTTAATAAAAATATAAAAAAATAAAGTGAGGGAATGTAATGTGCCATTATATGTGTTTTTTTTTTGCATATAAAAGTAATAGTTTTTTTTGCTGTATATAAAATAAAAGTTAATAGTTTGATTAAGTGTAATATATTTATAATATAAGAGAATTTTTATGTAAAATTTTAAAATAAAAACATTTTAAAATAAAAGTATAAAATAAAAGGAAAATTTTTTGAGAAAAAAATAGAAGGAAAATTAGGATAATCTAATATGTAATTTATAATAATATTCTTGATTACACCACTGTAGACAGAAATTGTGATTCTAGGTCAGGTGCCATCGCGGGACAAGTTCACACGTTCCCTAGTCTTTGTTAATGGACAAGTTCATACGCAATATTTTTTTTCTAAACTATCCTATCATTTGTAATGTTTGTCACATTTAGTTGGTCCAATTTTTAAGTGTATAAGCTTAGGGGCCCCACTTTTGCAAGTGATTCTTGTTATTTAGAGTATTTTTGTACATGTTTTCATGAAAAATAATTAATTCAGCTAATTGCGGTCTTTCCTTCTTATCAAGTATTAAAAATGATGACTAGTTTGATGGATTAGTAAACATATCCCACATATTTAATTCTTTATTGTGCTTTCCTTTTTTCAATCGAAAAATCCTTCTAACTAAACAAAATCTGTAATCTGACTCATGTCCAGCCGGTCAGAGTGAGACTTGATCATTCACTAAGTATTGTGGTTTTTCTGTTCTTCAATTATGTACCATTATTTTATGCTGATTTTGAAGCTTTGTGAGGACTAAAAACGTACAAAAATTAGTGCCAGCTGCAAACAAATATTAGCCAACAGCTACATTGAAAAACTGCTATTGGTTGCTTGGTATTAGCATGAAATGCTATTGGCATATTTCAATGAAAGACAAGAAAAAAGGTGTAACTGTGTAAGAGCTTGTTAGCTTATGAAAAATAAAAAATAAGTTATTAAAATAAATTCGTGTATCAAATAAATTTATTTTAGTTAAAGTAATTTATAAGTGAATTAAAGAAGTTTATAAACTTTTTAAAAGCCTTTTAAAACACACTATAATGAATACAACAATAATTAATAGTAACAACAATTATGAAGGTGAAAACAATGTAAATGACAATCATCAGTGGTGGCATGTTTAGCAATTTCGATCGTTTCCTTGGTCTTTCTTCTTTAACACAAATAAATAAATAAAATAATAATAATAATTATTATTATTTTCATTGTCATAAGTCTACTACTATCAAGAAGATATAAAATTCACTTAATAGTTATAAATAAAATGTTTATTGGAGAAGAAAGGAAAAAAATATTGGTTCCTCATTTGTCACCAAAATGAGCTTGAATTAAGGAATAAAAAGTCACTTCAATTACTGAAATTTAAGATTTGATATCAAAAATTAAAAATTAAAAATTAAAAATCCTAAAAATTTAAACTAAAATCATGAAGTTGAAAATTCATTTTAATTTTAAAAATTTTCAAAAACTTAAAACCCATAATCATATCAAAAATAAAAAATGGTTAACATTTATAAATAAAAAATGTTCCTTATAAATATTATTTGTATATGACATTGGAAAGATAAATATCGTTGCATTTAAAATCAGTACTCTTTATTATTCTATAAAATGTCTCAAAATATATTCTACACAAAACAGAAATTCTATACATCAAGATATTTGTATAAAATAAAGATTTAGTTTTCTAACTTACTTTGGTTAAAATGAAAAAAAATCAAATTCTTTAAATTAATCTTGAATTCTTTTATACTCAGGTTAACACACTAAAACACACTAAGATTAAAATAACTTTCTGTAAAATGATTTTACATCATTACTTAATCTTAATTAAAATTTAATATTTATGATAAATTTATTAACTTAAATGAACAATCTTAAAAATTATATTAATAATAATTTATAATTAAATAACAATGTATTATCATTAAACTCTAACTTTAATGCTTAATTATATTTTAAAAATAGTTAATATTGTTTTTATTACTAATGTTAATAATTTTAATTCTTATTTTTTTGAAATATGCTAAAGGCTAAGAAATAAAAAAAATTATGTAATAGATTTTTATTTTTTATTTTTAATGTATTTTTTCCAAGAAAAAAAATAGTTTTACTCCATTTAACCCATGCCATGAAAAAGTCATTTATATAATTCGTAGAATGCTTAATATTTATAGTTCGTTCAATTAGAGAAAGTTGTTTTTTTTTTTACAAAAATCACATCTTATTTTTATTTTATGCTTCATTTCTACAATTAAAAATAAAAAAGAAATATTTTCAGTTCTTATTATAATTACACTTTATGTCCCTAAGTCAAGCGCGTGTCTCTGTGCGGTGCTGTTAAAGTCCAAAAAAGACGCTTTTTTCCCCCAAGATTCTCTCTCTCCTCTTTCTCTTACAACATGATTCAGTTTTCACTTTCATTCTCATAACTCATTCAATTATTATCATAATTTATGTGTTCTGTTTCTGTTCTCTTCTAAGTTACTATTTGGAAACCTCTCTCTCTCTAGAAAGACCCAGCAAGCCAGGTTGGTAAAGGTAATAATCAATCAATCAATCCTCTTCTTTCCATCCCTGCCTTGCTTTTCTGCCTCAACAAATTGAAAACCAAACGCAAAGACTATGTTTTTCTTATCATTTTCTATTTGAACTGCAAAAAAAGTAACTGTTTTTATTGTAAACAATAAAAGGGGTGAAGAATGGATGCTATAAGGAAGCAAGCAAGCAAATTGAGGGAGCAAGTTGCCAGGCAACAGCAGGTCTTCATTCATATTCTTCTTCTTAGATGAAAAATGGGAAACTTTTTGTGGGGTGTTTCTCAATTCAGTGCTGCTACTATTTATTTACTTACTATTTAGGTTATAACTGCTTCTGTAGCATGTGATCATATATCAATTTACCTTGAATTTTTTTTTAAAAGTGGGGTTTTAAAGAAAAGGGTCAGTTTTTTACTTTTGGTTTGATTTGAACTGATGGGGTGGGATCCTTATGTAAAAAGTGTTGATTCTGTGTGTTTCTAGTGGTTTTGTTTGTTTGACTTTGGTCTTCTATCATAATGGTGCTTTTTTTTTTTTGCAGGCTATACTTAGACAGTTGGGCCAAATTAGCAATGAACCGCTCATGACTGATGAATCTGAAATTGAATGTCTCCAGCAACTTCAAAAGTTATACACTTCTACAAAGACAGCCAAGGTTCTTATATATATATATATATATATATATATTTTCAAACCATGTATCTTATTTAATTGGTTCAGGAAGCTTTGCTTGGTTATGTTTATAACCAATGTGTTGCTCAATGCTCACAGCATTTTCAGCGGCATATTGTTCGTGCTATTGAAGGATTCATTTCTGTTAGCTCCAAGCAGATGGAGATAGGTGAATTTGGCTTTTGGCTTTTTGCACCTTTGCTGCTTTGGTTTATGCCTTGAGATTGATAATTGATATTTTGTTTTCTATAATTCAGTGAGGAGGATGGCAAGGGACTGCTGTAAGTATGGGACTGAGAATCTAGGTAGTAGTTACCCCCTTGCAAGGGCTTCTCTTCAATTTGGTAACACATACGATACAATGGAAAATGAGAGGGAAACTTTGCTCGGGATCTTGGGTGATCAGGTAATCTTTTGGTGAATTTCTTTTGTACTCTCAAGCATAGTTCGTAAGAGTTCATTTTGTGAAATTATAGTGTAGCATATGATATATTTAATGTGAAAATTAATGTTTTTTTAGTGTAACATTATACCTACCTTATTTATTGGTGGTAGCCTTGCTGCAATGATTTTTGACCAACACCAACACATGCACATGGTTTCTGGAATTCAACTTGACCAAAAGCAAATCAATAGAAACATTCACGTGCTTCTCCATATTTATATTAGGACATTACTTCTTTTTTGCTTGATAGGGAATAAGAAGCCCTAGTTCTTCCAAACTATTCACTGAGACAAGGAAACTGTTTACTTGCTAGTGCTACTTAAGGGAAACCTGGTTTTTTGGAATTATTACTAAATGACCATTTATTATGTAAGACAACTTTTTTGTCTTTCCCTTCAGTTGTATGTTAGTTATATACCAATATTTTTAGTCTTCCATTCTATCCAAGTAAAATAAAACACATGGTATTGGTGATTTCCAAGTTCCAATCATGTCCCCCCCCAAATCCCCAATTTTTATGCTAATTCTGCTTCAGGTTTTTGTATAGATCTCTGAGCCACTGCGGGCACAGATAACAGGAGCTCCTTTGGAGGATGCACGCCACCTCACTCACCGCTATGACAAACTTCATCAAGAGGTAGAAGCCCAGGTAATAATTTTCTTCCACAATGGCATGCATATGGTGGTATGCTTTGCATGGTATTTATCATAGCTATCTTCTCATCAGGCTGCTGAAGTTTTGAGGCGCCGATCAAAGTTGAGGAATTCTTCTGTTTCTGCAGAGAGTGCTGTGAGGCTTCAAAATGCAGAAACAAGGTTGAAAGAACTTAAATCTGCCTTGGCAGCACTTGGTAGAGAAGCAACTGCTGCTATGTTGTCTGTCGAAGAACAACAGCAACAGATGACTCTCCAGAGTCTTCGTACAATGGTATTGCTAGATTCCTTGTGGAAGTAATCTCTTGCCAATATGATTACTGATTTGACTTTTATGATAGTAACTAATGTTTGCTTGACTGTGTACGGTGGTTGCAATTTTTCTTTTTCTAGTTATATTTTGTATTCCTGAGCCTAGAGAAAATCCTGCTCTCCTAAACCTTTTCTTTCTTTTTTCATTTGTTCCCCCTTTTTGGCAGGTGGATGCTGAGAGATCCTATCATCAGCATGTCCTTGTTATTCTAGAGAAACTATATACTGAGGTTAGTCACCCTCACCATAGAGCCTGATTCTTTTTTTTCAAATTGGAAGAATAATTACTAGCTTCTGGCATAATATTTTGACCATTTTTCTGGTGCTGATTAAATTAATAATCTGTACCTTAAATTTGATGTTATTGGAATTAGATAATTGAAGAGAGACAACCAAAAGAGGCTACATCATTTCCACTGCCAAAAGATGGATATAATCAACCTGCAGATGAGAATGCTAATTCAAATGGCATCGATTATAAACACAACAGTCAAACAGGCACATACTTTTTTGCAAAGGTAAGTCATGTGTGAACAGATGAATAAATCTTTCTCTTCAGCTTCGTCATTACATACAGCTATATTCTTGCAGTTTACTGTTGCTCAAGATGAAGCCTATACAGATATTTAACTTTGCTTTTGTTGCAACCGATATCTCATCTTGATCTTCTTATTACTATTTCTTGTATCAGCATATTTGAATTTATGGACTATATTATATTTATGAAATTATTTTAAGCTATAAAATATATGGCTTCTCACTCTAGATACCTCTTTTCATTATCAAATTTTCATATACTTTATGACGAAGGAACTACAGAAAACAAGATGTGTAAAATAATGAATGTTGTGAGATCATTACATTCAAGTTCATACACATAAAACATTGACAAATCTCTGCAAAAAAAGAAAATCAAGTCTTTCCATATGATATAATCCAAAATTTGTTAGAACTCGGTGCAATGCAATTTCCATTTACATTATTCTCCTAAATTGATTCATGTTCATCATCATTTGTCTTGTAGGTCATACATCCATTTGATGCTCAAGCTGAGGGGGAGTTAAGCCTATCAGTTGATGATTTTGTTGTAGTTCGTCAGGTATTTCCTTGACGACTGTTCTGCTATTTATGATCCATCATCACCTGTACTTCAGATAAACCTGATTCTTTAAAAGCTTAATTTTTTCTTGTGTAAATAACTAAAAGATGGACTTTTTGGTGTCCTTAATTATGGGTTATTGGTTGGGGTCATAGTTCATAAATCACTCGTCTTCTTGTTATGCAGAAGCAGAGGGGAAAAATAGACATGTAATTCAAATTTAATAAAATTTCACTTGTATAAATTTTTTATCCCAAGACATAATGACCAAAAATGAAATAGTCTTATGGAGTTAATTCTTTTTATTTGATTTTCATACTTTCATCTGCTCTAATACCCATTGTCTGTTACTTAAACATATGAAACAGATAATTTAAATATTGAAATCTTTTACCACAGGTGTATGGTTAATGTGCATTTTCCTATTGACTATAGATATGATTAATATGGTCCTTATAAAGCTTGGATAGTCGTCACCTTACAAATCCGTTTTGTGAGGTTGAGTTAGTCTTCAAGCTCAAATTCCAAGACCTACAAGTGCCACTATTGAATAACTATTTACAAAAATGTTGTGATATTTTTTTCAGACATTAAGTTATAATCTTTATTGCCAGTATCAGACTGATTTGAGCTGTATTTGTATTATCCTTTTGGTTGTTACATTTCCAGGTTGGCCCCAATGGATGGTCTGAAGGAGAATGCAAAGGCAATGCTGGATGGTTTCCCTCTGCTTATGTACAGAGACAGGACATGATACCAGCCAGCAAGATAACAGAATAACTTCACACGATACCAACATTGGTCTTTTGATTAGGTGAGGCAAAAATTGTATATTATAATCACGGAATAGGTGCAGCATTTGAAAAGCCATAGCATGTGCTTGCCATTATTTTTGGGTGGTTCTATCATCTGTGCAGTATGTTGTATATGTGAGAGCATAATTGCAATAGGAAATAGCAGTTTGAATATTTAGATTGATATATTATTGGCATCTGCTTAAGCCCTTAGGTCATTTTCTAAGGAACTTAGTTTTCGAGATGAAAAGCTTAGTAAGGTGGGTAAGTGTTAATTTTATGCTGTCCATATTCTATAGCATTGTTTGTAATTCTAAATGAAAGATATGGCGAGAAACATTGTATTTAAGAAATCTTCCTATGCATCAATATGGAAAAAGTAATTTGTATCTTTACTTTTCTCGTCTAGCAGAATTAAATTATGGCCTACGTTTACTGGATCTTAGGGATTTAAATGGTGTTAATAGATTATCTGAAAACTATAACAAAACTCGGATCATAGATTAACATAAATTGGATTCCACCCTTCAAACGCCAACCTTAACAACTTTCTTTTTTCTCTCTTCTTTTTTTTGCTCCATAACAACAATTCTTGTTAAACATTGAATGCAAAAGAAAAGGGAGAAGGCATATATAGTCGAAGGAAACTAACAGATATCATCGCATGCAACTATTGCGTGGTACAATCTGTTGGCATAAATGAACGACAAAAGGTACTGGCTTAAGGTACAAAGCTTTGTTGAATTGTATTAAATTTTAAAGGTATTCCTTAGATGCGAGCATAAGATCTAAAATAATGCGATGAATTGATATATTGGACTAATTGATTCAGAAAAGTTAATCACATTATCGGATTCTTTTTTAATACTTTACAATTGTCCAAGTCAGTTTCTGAAGCTGTGGCTGCAATACCTGCTCATTTATGTACCAATTGAAACAGGGAAAATTATAAACTTTCTTGTTTGTTTAAGATCAGAGTCAGCTAATAAACAGCTTCTTTTATTCCTGCTGAAACTTTATACCAAGTTCTCCCCGCTCTGTTTTTCACATGCATGTAATGTATTTATCTGCAAGGGTGTGTCAAATAAAAGAGAAAAAGAAAGTAAGTATGAACTTTCCAGCTTGTTTAAGATCATATATGACAGTTTTATTTTATATTTGCTTATTCCCAGCCAAACAGGTCCATTTGAACAGAAAGAAAAGCCTGATACATTCATTAATGGTTTCCCTTTTCAATATGTGAACTTTTAAGATAAATTCCCAAGTTAAATGATTACGCTTGTTTAGATGATTTCCTCATTAACAAGCACCTCCTAAATATAACAAGAAAAACATTTACTTGAAATCGCATGTACAAATGAGATTGAATAAAGAAAACAAAGTGAAGAGTGTTTATGAAAGGACCATTAAAGATGACAATTATTATATGTAAGGACAGTATTAGAATCGATTTACATAATTGAAAACTTATTTTTTCCACAGAAATAAATTGAAAATAAGAACAAGAATATATTTTAACAACCCAAAAAACATAATTATGCTTGCCATTAATTATATCACCTTGACTGGCTGAAATAGGATTGTTTCTTATGGAAAATATTTGTGGTTTAGATGAAAAAAAATAAAAGTCCAAAACAAACACCAAATTCGTTCGAACTAGGATTGTTAATCTGTAACAAATTACAAGCGTACAATATATTGTAAAGCTACATATACAATAAAGTAATTCCCATTTAAGGAGATCATGAAACCAAAACAAAATTGCCATATCTCCATTCTTCATTGTGTAAACGCAGTGCAGCCAATCCCCAAACTATGTAAACATATCTGTATCGATCTAAACACAAACAAATGAAATTGATAGTCTCCCATTATCCCCAAATGAAACAAGAAAACAATATACTACTTTGCAACAGCTTAACTCCTAATTTTCTTCTTCTATGATTATACGAAGCCTAAAATGATATAGAAAACCCAAAATTCAGTGTTCTGTATTCTAGTCATCAATCACTGAGCTCATCCTCAAGGTTGAACCTTGCAGATGCTTGCTTGGCCCACTGGACGATCTTCTCAGCCTCGCGGCTAACCTTCTCTTCTTCCTTCATCGCCTTCTTGAGCATTTTTTGTTGTTCCTTCCTCGAGAAGCTTCCCAATTCCGACAACAAGTCATCACCCCAATTCTGCTTGCTTTTCTTCTTCTTCTTCTCCTTCTCCTCCTCCTTCTTCTTCTTCGGAAAGAACCACAAACAACCCCTCCTCCGAGGAGGCGAAGGAGAATTCGAAGACCTCACAGAAGAGTCCTGTTTGGAACCTTCTTCCTTTTGCTTCGGTTTGAACAAGGAAGACATGGAACTTTCATCAGAGCAAGGGGAAGAAGCAGAAGCAGAAGCAGACGGGGGTGAAGAAGCAGAAACAGAAAGAGACCCGTCTTTAGTTTTTTCTCTGAAACTCTTTTTCTCGTGCGACGAGGTGTACCCAGAATCTGGGTTCTGTTTGGGTGGTGAAAAATTGGGACTTTGGGGGTTTGCTGAAGAGAGATTGGAAGAAAAGGTGCGAGCTTTGGCGATGGTGTTGGGTTTGGGTTTGGTGGGAGGGAAGGATTTGAGGTTGCGGAAACGGGTTTCAAGGTGGGAGGGGAGAAGGGAGTCGTCAGTGAAGGCGGAGCAGTTGATGGCGGAGACTTGGTCCAGAACGACTGCGTCTTGGGCCTGCGAGATTATTTCTTCGACGGCGGAGTCGTTGTCGGTGTCGGAGAGGTCGTAGAATCCCACCATTGTTGTTGTTGGGAGTGGAGTGTGTGGTTTTGTTTGATTAAGGTGAGTGAGTGTTGTTGTGAATTGTGATCATTGGAAGTGTGTGTGAAAAGGAAATGGAAGAGGGGCAGTAGCTAGAGCGTGAGCTGCTTCAGTTCGACAACGGCTAACTGGGCGTGTCCACCCCCGCATTCTTAGGGACCCACTACCCCACTTTCTACCTGGGGATACCGACAACCATGGAGATATTTTTTTAAATTACATTAATCACTCATAATTTTATATATTTCATTAATAATTCTTAATTTTTTTATTTTTTATGTCCATCGTATGATAAATCTTATTATATTTATATATATATTTTTTTCTCACTAAGGTGCTGGATAACATATTGATTCTCCATCAAATATTTTTCAACCGAAAAATATGAGATTTTGAAAAAGGCTCACTATCTCAATTTTTTTTTCTTTTGAAGACAAGATATTCTAACATGCAAAAGTCATGAGACTAATTCTTAAATAAGAAAACAAATTATTAATGAGAGACAACTTTTCTTTTTTAAATATTATTTTATTCACATAATAAAAAAATCAAACTCTTGTCATATATTTAAAAGACTCAAGACTCATAAATATTATTTTATCCACATAATAAAAAATATGTTTACTTTCTAACTCATTCCTAAATAAGGCCCCTAAAGAATTTCCAATGGCCAATATAATCCTTTTTTTTTCATTCTTTTGAGCAAATCATTCTAGCATATTTTGAGACTTTTTACTTTTCAAACAATACTCTTTTTTTCTTTCTATACTAATTATCTTATTTTTTTGAAAAATATTACACTTGATATTCTTTATATCTTACACAAATCTTTTTAATTATTTGAAAAGTATCACATTTTATATTTTTATAAGAAAATATGTTGTAAAATTTTAAAAAAATAATATCATGTGTAATTTAAGAAAATAAAAAATATCATAAAGTATTAATGTTATTTACTCATTTTTTAAGGTGAATTATCAATTGTAGTTTTCATTTTGTTAAAAAAAAAAATCGAATTAGATCGTTTGTTTCAAATTCTGAATCGATTCATTAAGAGACACAAATTGTTATAATTTATATAAATAATTGTTAAGAATAATATACTTAGGTTTGATCAAATAAATATGCATGTCATAATTAGGCCCTTTCCTATTCAGAAAAAAAAGTAGTTCCTTTCCATCTCCAATGCCTAGCTTTAGCTAGGAAAAAAAAGTCAAGAAGCCCCACATTTGACTTAAAACCCTTCACCAGCTCAAACAATGGTCACAATTTCAATAGAATTGCATAAACTGGGTGCCAACACGTTATATATATAGCATGCTGACAAGGAACAAGACCCCACTTACTAGAATAATCTCCTACCTTTCTTTCCTTCCGATTCTAATTCAAATAACGTACACCTCATCCCAACAACTCCACATTATCACATTCTTCATTTTCCCACTAATTAGCTCAGAGGGTGTCAAATTCCCTTAGCGAAGTTTATCCAATTTTTTCATGCCCCAAAATTGTATGATGGAGCCAGAGTACACAGGAGAATCAGCATGTTGCTTTTGCTTCCCGTCCACCAAGAAGAGTGTTGCAAGGAATGGTAAAAGAAGCAGTGGAGTGTTGTTGAGTTCAGAACACGTTGAGTGGGGTAAGAATGATGAAATACTCTCAGACACGAGCACCTTTTCGGTGAAAGAACAAGAAAGGAGGCTGAAGAAAGCGTTGGAAGAGGAAGAGAGGGCAAGCAAGGAAGCTGAGAGGATTGTCAAATGGGTGAAGCAGGAATCAGCTAGAATTGATGTTTCTGCAATCAAATCAATTCTCAGTGACGAGAAAGAAGCAAATGTTAAGTGATACTTGACTACTTGTGAGTTTGTAATTGATCTCTGTTGTCTTTCTCTTAAACTTTATTTTGGTAAGTTGTAATTACAAGAAATTCGAATGTGTATAGAAAATTAACCGGAGGCATGCTAACCATTGTCCTTAAAGAGTTATTAGAATGCTTAAAATGTAATTTTTAAATAAGTTTCATATGATTTCCGGTAAAAAAATTCTCCCTTGTAACACTGATTAAGAAGAACTTAAACATTATTGTCTCTTTGGAAATAACCAAGTATTTTAATTGACCGTGAAATATTGTTGATACTAGTACGTAGACTGAGTTAAAATCTTTGATAAGTAGTTGTCTACATTTTTGATTTTGGGTGGTGTATTCCTTTGGCTTCAAGTTAAGCATCAGATTGCGTCGTAAAAGGAAATAACGAAGAAGAAACATCCGTTGACCTTGTCCACGAAGGAGGTGTGTTGGACTTGTCTATCAGCTCCATTGTTCCCAGAGAAATGTCCCACTCACATATATGAAGATATGCCTACATGTCATGATTGGAAATTACATTTGATTATAGGTTATGGTGATTATGAAGTAAAAATTGAAGTACCAAGTAAAATTGGCTTCTAGCCCCTTATATTAATTAGTGGTAGAAAGTAAACAAAGGTTGAAAGAGATGTATAGGATTCGGATGAGCTGTCCTTCTCTCTATTAAGCGTTTGAATTTAGTTTGGTTAAATACATAATTCAATTAAATTTGAACAGTTTGTTTTTATTCGTTTTTTCAAGAAAAAATATGAAATCCAACTTAAACTAATTTGTTTGATCAATAAGTTAAAACATTTAATTTTATTTGTTTTCTTTAAAGTACAAAAACGTTTAATTCTATCTGTTCTCTTTAAAGCACAATATTTTTTATAAATTAAATGAATCAAATGCAATTATTTTTTGTTAGATTTTTTATTAAAAAGAAAATTTTGTAATGTTTTCAGACTCTATTCCACTCCACTCCAATGACTCATATCTATCTATTTATCCATGGGGATAAGAAATTAAGCATATCATATTCAATATAAGGAGTTTCAATAAACATAGTGAAAATGTTTTTCAAACACTTTTTTCTATCAAAACCAATAAGACATTACAAAGCATACTCTTTGTAAATAGATTCCAAATATTTTTAGAAGTTCATCTAAAGTGATTTCAATAAATAAAGTCATTGTTGCTTTGATTTTGAAGGTTAAGAATGTATTAATACTTATTCAATTCATGATGATAAGTTCATGTAATCAATAATCAATAATATTTTTTTTTAAATTTAAAAATATATATTATATATTACATATATTAATAATAATTTAATACAAATTAACAAATTAACGAGCCAAGTTAACCGGTCAATAGGTTCATATATCAAAACCTGTGATCCAACCTAAAACTCAATAGATTTAATTGTTGGTTCGATTCGGGTCTAACTCAAACACAAAATTTATCCAACTCAACTTGTTTGAGTTGATTTGGATTAATTTGGATTATATATATATATATATATATATATATATATATATATATATATATATATATATATATATATATATATATATATATAAGATTTAAATATATTTTTGATAATTGTAAGTGTTTTTTATTTTATTTTTGATACATGTAAGTTTATGTTTTTAATTGGAGTTTTTGTAAGTTTGTATTTTTTAAATTTTAGTCCTTATAAACTTGAACTTATAAAGATTATAAATAAAAATATAAAAATTTTAAAAGATCAAAATTAAAAAATTACACGTTTACAAGAATTAAAAATAAACAAAACATTGCACCGGAATCAAAATTAAAAAAAAAACTTAAACTTATCAGAATTAAAACTAAACTTTAAAAAAAAATTAACTTACAAAAAAAACATAATTAAGCCTATATATAAACCACACATTAAGAACCTACCGCCTTTTCATCTTCATCGTTGTCGCTTTCGAAAGGTGAAGGAGGTGAACACCAAAGCATCGAACTTCCAGACCTGTTAAGATTGCGTGACTATACAATTCCTTTTTACGGGTAAAAAATCCTTTGCCACGTGAATTGAAACACAAGTTTCAAGGCCTCAAAATGTTTAATCACTCCGTAGTATTGATTCATGAAGAGGGATGCGTGCTACTACAAATATATCACATAAGAATAAGAATCACAACATAGCGATAGTCGATATAGGAACCACAAATGACAATTAACATGGCTAAATGAAGTAACTTAAATGGCTATTTGGTTTCAACAACTAACCTTTTCCAAATTTGGATTGGATGGATAAAGAGCACCAGTATTCACATCAAATTTCCTTCCGCTCGCCCCTGATTTCGTTAACTTGCTATAATTTTTGAATTCTTCATATGCGATAGTTAAGTAATGCACAATCTGAAAAACAATACAATATCATTAGAAATGATACTAGAATTTCATAATTTTACAGTATTGCAGTAAAAAGATGTGTGTGAATTGCTGCATGAACCAGTGTGATAGGAACAAGATTCAATAGAAGCTCAAAACAATATTATTGATTGGAAAAACTAGAGCTGTTACAGAAGATAACCCCTGTAATCCCAGAGCAAAGTTACTCAGAGAAGAGATCATTCTCTCTCTGCCCAATCCATAAGGTTTCTAATAGAAAAGATACTGAATGAATGATCATACTCAAGATTTTAAATATTGATCATGATCATGTTACGGTTTCATCAGGCTTGTTGATGGTTAGAAATTCCTCAAAGGTCGGTTCACATTCAAGTAAATATGAAAATTTAAATATATAAAAAATTAAAGAACACATTCTAAGACATGCATAGGAAGTTGTGGAGTAAAGGACTTGGAATTGGTTCCTTTGACCTTAAGACTTATACACTTCACTTAGAAAATTAAATATCAGAATTATAAGGAACTTTGTGAATGTAATTTATTTATTGACATCAACCACTCATTCTTAAGGAAGCCACACTCCTCTCTTTGCCCAACCCATAAGGTTTCTAACAGAAAAGACACTGAATGAATAATCATACTCAAGATTTTAAATATTGGTCATGATTGCCTTAGGGTTTCATCACGCTGGTAGATATGGCGGACAAATGCGACTACAGTCCCAATTGTGGCCAAGTTACTGTTGCAGACAAGTAAAATCACGGTCACACACAGACCGATATTTAAAATCCTGGTCACACTCCTTCTCCCTCTCCCTGTAACAACTCACGTATCCTAACCAACTACCACATCAGCGGCATGTCTCTAACTCCCCTATTTAGCTTAGTTGTTGGGCTTAGGCCCAAACGCAGTGTCCTAACACAGTGTGCTAAACTGTATGTTTGCTTTGTATGCTGCAGTTCACAGAGTCAAGTTGTGGCTTATTTCAGGACTCAGGAGTATTTTGGTGTGTGGGGTTTAGTGTGACTGGTGTGTGTTGGTAGTTTGAGTGTATACTGCATAATTTAGGTGTGTGTGCACAGTGACTGCACTTATATCCTATCTTGCATGCTATAGATATGCATTTA
Source organism: Glycine soja (assembly GCF_004193775.1). Taxonomy (NCBI): domain Eukaryota; kingdom Viridiplantae; phylum Streptophyta; class Magnoliopsida; order Fabales; family Fabaceae; genus Glycine; species Glycine soja. The sequence continues at coordinate 49,313,389 of NC_041002.1, forward strand.
TTAAATGCAATGTGTGTAGTATCAAGGGTGTGCATATAGACTGGTTTGAACTGAATCGGTTTTTGAACCAAATTGGTTCGGTTAAATAAAATTGAATTAGTTCTTTAAATACGTTTTATTTGAACCAAACTAATTTCACTTAATAACCAAATTGTTTTTTTTTCCGAAATTAGAATAATATTTAAAAAAAAAAAAACAGTTAATTAGTTCGAAACCAGTTTAGTCCTCGAATCAGATTTTAAAATCAGTTTGAAACTGATTTTAAAAATTGATTCTCAAATTTGGTTTAAAAACCAAACCGTTTAAACCAGTTCGGTTCGATCTCTTTTCCAAACCGATTTTTACACACTCCTACCATTTATATCTGCCGACTGCATACTGTGTGTTTGCTCATTAACAGTGTTGTTGTTGTGTGTGTTTGACTGTGTCTGCTAATGAAAATCGAGGGCGTCTAAAAGAATAATCAACTGCATTAGAAATATCAAGTATTATAATTTATAATTTTATAGTATTACAGTAAAAGATATTTTTATTAACCTCATGAAAATTCTTTATTTTTGTTCTCCTCCTGTCCCCTATCAGTCTTTTTAATAACATTTAAAATCCTAACACTCTGCATCATTATACCTTTCGTGTTTATATTTTCTTGGATAAGCATATGTCTTTGTAAATCTCAGAATAAGATCAAAACGACTACTCGTAAAATTAACATAAGCCAGTGTGTCTAGATTAAAAGGCTGACAAAAAAAATACAAAAAAATTATAATCCTCTTGTTTCACAGCTAGTTAGAATTTTAATACCCTATAAATTATACTTAAAATGTCATCACCGATGCAAGAAACTGAAGACTGAAAAAAAAAACATACAAAAAAAGTTTATAATCCTCTTGTTTCACAGCTAGTTAGAATTATAATCAATGCTTTATAAATTATACTTACATTGCTACCATGTTTGTAAGAGCTTGAAGGCTGAAAAAAAATATAAAAAAATTATAATCCTCTTGTTTCATAGCTCGTTAGAATTATAATGCTCTATAAATTAGACTTACAATGCCACTAGGGCTGAAAGTAAGACGAGGTGCCAATTCTTTCTCCATTTTTTCTATTTTCCTCTGTTCATTAAGTGGTTCAATTCTGCATGAGGAAGATACTGCTTTGTCATTAGACAAGGTCCTCTTGTTAGGAATTGAAACATTAGAGTTGTTTTACCCAACTGACTGATCTTCTGAGTACAACAACTCCATTTTCATTGTGTGCACCTGGTTTATAAATAGTTAAAAAGTGGTGTGTTTAGAAATATTTTGATGGGAAAAACAAAGAAACAAGTCATTGATATATATGGTTGACATGACACAGACAGTAATTGAGAAAACACAAATATAACTCTGCTTCCCAGGTAATAAGAAACCGAATTGAACTGGAACTAATATATTAAAAACTGAACCGAATTGCACTTAAAAGAACTGAACTGTTTAGCAAATAAATTGAACTAAAACTGAACTACTTTTAGAAATAAACTAGGACTGCACTAACAAGTACATGCATTAACAAGTTCAGTATAACTGGGGATCTATGAAGCTCAGATTCTCTAAAGATGTGAAAGTATCAATATTTGATACGTATCTGGCACCAATACATGCCTGATACATATTTGATTCATTAATAATAGCTTTTAGTTTTCTAAGAAATACAAGGGCCGCAAAGCGCAACCTATGTAAACCAGTTTAGTTCACTGCACCAAAGCTATCGTTGACTGAGAAGGTAGCTGAATACAAAAACTCTCAAACACAATACTCTTAAACAATACATATATCTCTACCAGCTTTAAAGATAGTTGAACATAAAAGCAACGGTTAAATATAAAAAATTAAATTCAATATATAGAATACAGTACTGCATTAGAGCAAGTGGATGACTAACAAAATAGCTACCGCATTTTCATAGTTGGGATATATATATATATATATATATATATATATATATATATATACATATAAACAACACTAACAAACCCACACTTCATTAATTATATTGAAGCATACATTGGTTGCAAATAAAATCATTGAGTTTTATGTCCTACAACTCTAGTGAAAGCAATTTTGGGATTAATTTAATATACACATTAGAAGATAGAAGGGTACGAAGCATTTTCAGATTAAATCTTTTGGTGTTGAAAAGGGAAAAATAATAGAGGTCAGACTTACAAAAAGAATGCACCAAAATTGACACATCAGGTGCAGAGTTCTCAACAGTCACCAGAGCAAAAAAATTGGTGAATACCAAGAGGAAAAATGATATGCATACAGTTTCAGCTGGGTGTATACTATATCATTTATATAATAAGAATTAAAGTTTAAAAAAAAGAAGAGAAGTAAGTGAAATATATGATAAGTAATGTGATGAAATACGAAGAAAGTCAGAGAAAAAAGTTAGAAAAAAAAAGTGAAAATAATGTATATCATTAATTGTTGGTATTAATCTTAATTTGTTTAAATCTATTCCTCATGTACATGTTTGAATTAAAGTTAGAAGAGATTAAAAATATTTTTACTTTCAAGACAAGAAATTCATTTTATGCATTAAAACGCATAATTTTACATTAGAATTTACAAACATATTTTTGTAACTTTAAATCAAATGTATCCTAAATGTAGTCCAAGATAGCACCATAGACATGGCTTGATGTGGATCAGTCAAAATCGTATGAACGGCAATTCTAGCAAGGTTGAAAGTGATTCAAATGATACTGCCGTGACCAACGTTTTCAAAGATCGATCAAATTAAGTTTGACAAAATTAACATTAGATTGATCGATGCTTTTTTATCTGGTAGTTGAAATTAATTGGAGTCAGAAGACTAGTGTGTATACCTCATTCACTACCTTGCTATTATTTTCTTCCTCTTTTGTAATGACTTTTTGGACTAGCTTGTTCAATACTTTATCCAGCACTTCAACATGCAACTGCTCCTCTTCGCTTGGCACCATTTACTACTTGTCAGTAGTTGTATTTATCAATAAAGACATAATTGATGCTATCATTCCCTTCGTCATGACTGTTGCGGTTTATACGTTACTTAGGTTACCAAATCATTTCCGTAAACAAAAAAAGGTTACCAAATCATTAGCAGGCATATGTATTCATTGTAAGGGGTGCGATTAATTAAGTTTTCTTAATTACATCTGTGAACGTAAATTATGAACTAAAGTTAGAATAACTTCATAGATATTATTAGCACTATCCTTATGGATCGGATAAGGTTCTATCTAATCAGAAATATTTTACGGTTTAAATTAAATATATCCTCTGTTGGTTAATTTTGAAAATCGAGATAATCCTGGATAAATCTGAAGTCGTGTATAAACACTTTCAGATTGAATCAAATTTCGGGGTTCAACCAAAATTGTTCAATCGGATAAAATCAGAAGATTATAATTCAAGAGTTTTGTTTTGGTCTTGTGAGTTTTTCACATGTTATGCTTTCTGAACCAGGATGATTATTTATAATCAAAGAACAGGTGGTTTTTGGCGGTTGAAGGAAGTTATGGAAGTTTTATCCTTTGAAAAAAAAACGGTTGGCGGTTGATGGAAGTTTATCTTTTTAAAAAACTGTCTTTTCTTGAAAAATAACTTCCATGTAACTTCCAAAATTTGACTTCCATGTAACTTCCAAAATTTGCCTAAACCGAGCATCTCGTTATTACATTAAAACAAGCGTGCACTCTTATTTTAACATAATAAAGAGATCAATTACACTAAAATGTCCAACAGACCTCCCCCATTTTAGTGTAATTACCGATCAAATCACCAAAGTCATAACATACAACAAACTACTGCATAGATGAAATATCGTGACGATTGAATTTCATCTTAGCAAATTACACGTTTCAAATATTCGAATATCAGGGTGTCACTAAGGATTGAACCCTTTCTATTCATAATGAATACATGAAGATAATCTGCACAATAGTTTATAACATTACTCTTGCTCGACACTAGTTTTACTAGCCTGTGTCCCTATCCTTCATAAGCATATCAAAGCCAAGTCCCAGCTTCTTGAAGCGGCTAAACTTCATGCTTATATAGGTAGTCCTTTTCTTTCTTGCACCTGTAAATGCAATTTTTCAAAAGAACCATTGAGAAGTTATACTTCAACCTCCTTAACTTACAGAACCGAACACATTCCTTTTGGGATACTTTCGATGATGTGTTCCAATCTCTACATGTTAAGCTTTCCACATTGAATTCAGCACCTAATGTCATATTAGATGGGAATTGGGTATCTTAACATAAGAGATTTCCGATGGACTTTAATCCTAATCCCACAGCCGACCTTTTTACGAGATCTCTACTTAACCCTTTGGTTAAATGATCGGCCAAATTATGCTGAGTTCTCACAAACTCCACTGATATCACACCATGCATGATTAACTCCCGAACCATGTTGTGTCTAACACCCAAGTGTCTAGACTTCCCATTATACACTTGACTATATGCCTTAGCCAAAGTTGCCTGACTATCACACCTGATAGACATGGGAGGTATAGGTTTGGGCCACAATGGAATCTCATAGATTAGATTTCTTAGCCACTCAGCTTCTTTACCAGCTGCTGCTAAAGCTACAAATTCAGATTCCATTGTTGAATTTGTAATGCAGGTCTGTTTCTTGGATGCCCAAGAGATAGCACCTCCTCCAAGGAGGAATACCCAACCACTTGTGGATGAATAATCCTCCATATTGGTTATCCAACTTGCATCAGAGTAACCTTCAATAACCGAAGGAAATCCAGTATATGTCAAACCATAGTCAATGGTTCCCTTTAAGTACTTGAATACTCTATTCATAGCTTGCCAATGATGAGAACTAGGATTACTTGTAAACCTACTGAGTTTAGCAACAGCATAAGCTATATCAGGCCTAGTACTAATCATTGCATACATGAGTGATCCTATCGCCCTTGAGTATTCAAGTTGAGACACTGCCACACCTTTATTAGGTAATAGCTTCAGGTTAGGATCAATGGGAGTACTTACCGGAGAACAATCTTTAAAATTAAATTTCTCCAATATCTTCTCAATATAATGTGATTGAGAGATGGAAATACCATTGTTTCCACGTTTGATCTTTATTCCTAAGATCACATCCGCCTCCCCCATATCTTTCATATCAAACTTAGAAGACAAAAATGCCTTAGTTTCATCAACTTGATCTTGGTCGGTACCAAAGATCAACATGTCGTCTACATACAGACAAATGATAACTCCTTTGCCATGAGTATCAAACTTGCTGTATAGACATTTATCTGCTTGGTTTATAACAAAACCACTAGACAACACAACCTCATCAAATTTTTTATGCCATTGCTTAGGCGCTTGTTTCAAGCCATAAAGAGATTTCATCAGTTTACACACCTTATTTTCATTTCCTGGCATAACAAACCCTTCAGGTTGTTTCATGTATATCTCTTCATCCAATTCACCATTTAAGAATGCAGTTTTCACATCCATTTGGTGAATCATCAGATTGTGGATAGCAGCAAGTGCTAACAACAGTCTAATAGTGGATATCCTAGCAACAGGAGCATATGTATCGAAAAAATCAATACCCTCCTTTTGCCTAAAGCCTTGGATAACCAATCTGGCTTTGTACTTGTCAACAGTACCATCCACTTTCATCTTTCTCCTAAAGATCATCTTACATCCTAATGGCTTACATCCAGGAGGTAAGTCAACCAATTTCCATGTATTATTTTGCATGATGGAATCCATCTCACTTTGGATTGCTTCTTTCCAGAATACAACATCCCTTGAAGTCATTGCTTCACTAAAAGTCTTTGGGTCTTCCTCAACATTAAGGCAATATTGATATTGAAATTCAATATCATTCCTTGACCCTTCAACCAAATAGAGTTGAAAGTCATCACCAAATGACTTAGCTTTTCTTACTCTCGTACTCTTTCTAGTTTCAGTACTAGTTAAAGGTATATCCTCAATATTAACTGAGACTTTCGACATGGAATTCATGTCCTTTGGCCTAGGTATAGATGTAAACCTTTGTTCATCAAAGATAGCATCTCGTGACTCTATAACCGAGTTCACAGCAACAGAATCATTAGATTCTAGCACATAGAATCTATATACTTTAGAATGTTCAGCATATCCAATAAATATGCAATCTATACCTCTTTCACCTATGGTTTTCCTTTTAGGTTCTGTAAGCCTGACTACAGCCCTACATCCCCAAATTTTGAGATAACTCAAATTTGGTGTCTTTTTGTGCCAAAGTTCATATGGGGTAACCTTATTCCTTTTGTTAGGAATTCGGTTCAACAAGTAACAGGCTGTCAACATAGCCTCACCCCAAAATCCTTCACTTAAACCCGAATAGGATAACATGGAATTCACCATTTCTTTCAAGGTTCTATTCTTCCTTTCGGCTACACCATTCTGTTGTGGTGTATAGGGAGTTGTAGTTTGATGTATTATTCCAGTAGATTGAAAATAAACCGGATCATAATACTCACCTCCCCTATCCGTACGAAGAGTTTTGATTAGTCCATTTTGATGAAGTTCTACCTCTTTCTTATAAATTTTAAATTTATCAAGAGCTTCATCTTTTGTATTTAATAAATATACATAACAATACCTTGATGCATCATCAATAAAAGTAACAAGATATTTTTTATGACCTAATGATGGAGTAGCATGCAAATCACACAAATCACTATGAATAAGGTCTAAGACTTTAGTCTCACTTTTAACATCCTTAAAAGGTTTCCTAGTGATCTTGGTCAACATGCAAGTTTTGCATTTTTCAATGTTCATATCAAAAGGAGGAATCATACTTGTTTTTGACATATCTTTTAATCTTTTGTAATGAACATGTCCTAATCTAGCATGCCAAATTTCTGATTTTGTCATATTAGTTATAGAACTACACGAGGCCATACAAACAGATTCATGAACAAAAGGAACATCAATGTTTAATTTAAACATTCCATTACAACGATAACCAAATCCAACAAACGAACCATGTCTTGACAAGATGTACTTGTCACTTTCAAGTACTTGCTTGAAACCACAATTATTTAAAACCATACCAGACAATAAGTTCTTACGAATACCAGGTACAAATAAGACATTATCCAAATACAAACTTTTTCCGGAAGTAAAAACTAAATTCACACAACCTAATCCTAGGATTGGTTCAGTTGCAACATTGCCCATCTTCACAATAGAGCCATCATCGATTGGTCTAAATTCCTTGAACCAACGACGATCTTTGCACACATGGCTTGTTGCTCCCGAATCAAACCACCAAGCAACGTCATCATCCTGCACATAGAATGCATCAGATATTAGTGATACATAATTTGAATTCGTATTCGAATTAAAATTATTCACTACAATCTGACCTTGTTGCTTTTCAGGATCATTAGACCCACTTGGACCAGCCTTGTTCTTTCCTTTGAACACCCGGCAATCCCTCTTTAAATGACCAGGTTTCCCACACTTCCAACATGACAATTTTGTCTGTTTGTTTGGACCTTTGTTCTTATTTCCTTGAAATTTTCGTTTGTTACCTTTAGCATTGTAATTTTGCTTAACTGTTCCACTTTCCTCTACCATATTAACGGAAGAGGAACCTGCTACGGTTTTATCATTGACTTTGTCAATTTCCTGAGCCCTCAGCGACTCCTCAATCATGAAATGACTACCGAGTTGAACCAGAGTCAACTCTTCCTTCTTATGTTTCAAGGTATGCTTGAAGTCTTTCCAAGAAGAAGGCAGTTTATCAATTATAGATGAAACTGCAATGGATTCATCCATTTTCAAATCATGTTGAGTAAACTGACCCAAAATCCGTAGCAGTTCATTATATTGCTCCATAACAGGCCTCGAATCAATCATTTTGTAATTAAAGAAATTACTAACTAAGAATTTGTTACTTGAGGCATCTTCTGCCATATACTTGGATTCAAGAGAGTCCCATAATTCCTTAGCAGACTCAACATTTTGATAAATATCAAAGAGAGAGTCAGACATACCGTTCAGAATGTGTCCACGACAAATGTAATCGTCGTTCTCCCATTTCGAACGCTTCCTTGTTTGATCCAGAGTTTCGCCTTCCATATACACCGGCATCGGTGTACTCAGCACATACACCACATTCAATGTTGTCAAGAGAAAGTGCATCTTCTTCTGCCATCTTCTGAAATCCTGCCCTTCAAACTTGTCCAACTTCGCAAACTTGCTTGTCATCTTCGAACTATCGTTCGTCATCTCGAAAGATTTGATTCAATCTTTTGTTGGTTAATTTTGAAAATCGAGATAATCCTGGATAAATCTGAAGTCGTGTATAAACACTTTCAGATTGAATCAAATTTCGGGGTTCAACCAAAATTGTTCAATCGGATAAAATCAGAAGATTATAATTCAAGAGTTTTGTTTTGGTCTTGTGAGTTTTTCACATGTTATGCTTTCTGAACCAGGATGATTATTTATAATCAAAGAACAGGTGGTTTTTGGCGGTTGAAGGAAGTTATGGAAGTTTTATCCTTTGAAAAAAAAAACGGTTGGCGGTTGATGGAAGTTTATCTTTTTAAAAAACTGTCTTTTCTTGAAAAATAACTTCCATGTAACTTCCAAAATTTGACTTCCATGTAACTTCCAAAATTTGCCTAAACCGAGCATCTCGTTATTACATTAAAACAAGCGTGCACTCTTATTTTAACATAATAAAGAGATCAATTACACTAAAATGTCCAACATCCTCATGCCACCTGGTCATGATTAGAGTAAGTAGAGTATATAATATAACATCTTAGTAACTTCACACTAAATTTATTTCTTAATTATAACCAATAATTTTTTGGTAATACACACTTCTAAAGATACTAAAACATAAAAATTAAAAAATCATATATATTGGCAAACAGCATAAATATCAGTATCCATGTCAATCATGATTAGGACTGATCTATATATAATTTCCAACCTTCAGGTTTAAGATACACATGTTATACAAGTTATTTTGTTTATGGGTGATGATATTTGAACACCCCTTAATGGGTGTCCAAATATCTTTTTCCTTTGTTTAATTACCAGAAACAAAATTCGTACCTTAATTTACTGCTTCATATAAGGAGACCAATAGCGTATTAATTCAGACACTAATACAAAGCTAGATATAAAGCAAAATTTATCGTAGCCAAAATGCAAAATACACTAAATAGTTTTAATTTTCTAGCTAGTCCTAGCTCGTTACGTTACTGCCTCCACTTAGGTAAGGCAAGGCAAAAGGTACAGGTACGTGTCTGGCGTGGACCTAATACTACGTACCAAAAGGCAAAAAGACATTGGTGTATTGTGCATGAAGACACCACATAGATGCCAAATTAAAGAACAAAACATTAACGTATATAAGTTAATAAACTTGACAACATATAATGCCCCCAAAAATTACTAGAGTGGTTAGAGCAGTTGAAGAAAGAATATCTTTTCCTCCGTCTCTATCACATAGTAAAAAACTTTATAGTACATATTACTATATTATATGATCTTGGTCGTACTTATATTTCACACAACCCGTTCCCACAGCACCCTAACTCCAACTTTTGCTAGAAAAATGAAGCAGCCATCAAAGCCATGGAGACCCTTCACGGCAAATTGCTGCTCCACAGAGGACCAAACCATCTTTAAGAACTTCAGCAGGTGCAAGCCATCACGTTCAGATTTGTCAAAGAACATTGCACCTTTGCCATCATTCAGGAGGCTCTCTTTCTCCGATCTCAGCCGTTCGTCGTCGACGCGAATCAACGAGGATCTTGCACAGTCTTTTGGCTCGGATTTGTTTGATTTTCAGCTGAGTGAGCTGCGTGCGATAACTCAGAATTTTTCTAGCAATTTCTTGCTGGGTGAAGGTGGCTTTGGAACAGTGCATAAGGGTTACATAGATGACAATTTGAGGCTGGGTTTGAAGGCACAGCCTGTTGCAGTTAAGCTTCTTGACATTGAAGGATTACAAGGACACCGTGAATGGCTTGTAAGTGTCACATATCATTCTTTATTGTGTTTAATTTTGATAAATCAACCATTAGAAATTATCTTATATATGACTTTTAAATTAAGATAATTTTCACACTGCATTTATACAAATTAGTTAACTAGAAATTATTATTGTAAAAACAATAATATTATCGTGTATATATATATATATATATATATATATATATATATATATATATATATATATATATATAAATCGATGCATTATAGATAAATTCTTTTTAAAATAATTAATTATTATAAAAATTAATAGTTTTCAATGACATGAGTTGAATTTTTTATTGAATTTTACATTTTTTTTTTATGTTTATTTGTTTGGTTTCCTTTCATATATTAATATGGAATGAAGAGTACGTACTGTAACAATTTAAGAATTAGCTGTAAAGGTTGTGACCTTTACCCACTCTAATAATCTCAATTTATAGCGGAAGTAATAAGACAAAAATATTTAGAAATCAAGTTGATCATAATATATTAAGAGGAGATGAGTTATATCAGAATTAGATTTTTAAGTTTATTATTGTATTATGCATGATTGCATACGTGGTCACAGTAAAAAAAAATTAAAAACTCATGCATATATGTGATCGAGTATTGGTTGCTGCTTAAGTTCTTATGCTTCATAACAATAGAGATTTGAGGAAAGGCCTTTTATTGATGCAATTAAATTTACTAGTCATTATCAGGGTCGTTTACTTTTGTCGTAGTTGTTAGAATTAGAATCTTCGCAATTAATTTTTAATTACGATGAGCGTGATCCAACTAGTGGGAGTGGACTAAACGCCCCATCAACCCATTTGATTGGGGGTATCTAAAGAGAAAAGTCAGGCAATTTTGTAACTTAGAATACTTTAATATTGACACGCACTACTTTAGGGCAAAAATAACTTACTATATTATTTTGATTCTTGGAGGATGGGTGCGAGTCAATTACTTAACAAGAAAGGTGAAATAAAATATGCTGTAAGATTTAAAATTCTTTAAATAAATTGTTTATTTTAAAATTGTGAACCTTTAATATCATATAGATTTAAAAATTTATATAAAAAATTAATAAATACTAAAGTTGTAAGAGTTAGTACTTAACTTGAGTCATATTAAATTTAGGATTGAAAAAATTATTTTTTTATAATAATTAATTAAATAACGATTACTTATATAAGTAATTCTCTTAAGCAACACACGGTTAAATCATTAACTCTAATGAAAAAAATTGTTATGTAACATTATTTAACTTTAAGTACTTTATTTAAGCACCTAAGTTAGAGATATTCTAATAGAGTTTGCAAAAATATTATTTATTATAGGGTTAATTAAATTTTTAGTCCCTAAACTTTTTTTTTAAATTTGATTTTAGTCCTTAAACAAAAATTTGATTAGTCAAGTTTTCTAAATTTTTTCGAAATTTGATTTTTAGTTCCTAAACAAAAATTTGACTAGTTTTTAACTTTTTTTTTATTAAGGATTTTAGTCTTGAAAAAAAATCAATTTTTAATCCTTGAATCTCATCAAACAAATAAAATGAGTTCAAACTTTTGTTTATGGATTAAAAACTGAAATTTCTAAAAATATAGGGATCTTGACTGATCAAACAAAAATTTAGAAACTAAAAATCTTAATGGAAAAAAAAATTGAAGGACCTTAATCAGTCAGATTTTTATTTAAGGACTAAAAACTAAATTTCAAAAAAATTAAAAAACTAAAAACTTAGTTAATCCTTTATTATATTTAAGAGAAACTAAAATAGAGAGACAAGAATGATCACATTAGATGTCAAAACTAAAGAATCTAAATTTAGAAGAGTATGTGAATTATGGTAAATTGCCTTATACTCATCTCTCATTGCCACTAATAAAAAAAAAATTAAATGTCAGAAATCCATGGGAAAATACTTGGAAGTATATGTAATAACTACGGGAGGTATATTTAACCATTGCCGTTTTAAAATTTTATATTCCCTTTAAAGACCCAAACCCATTTTTCTACCTACGGGCCTGAGATTTTGGAACCCAATACAGGCCAGCGCAAAAGCTTTTTTGTGCTTTTGTAAACTCTTGTTTTGGGAACAAATGCACATGCAATTTTTAATCATTATTATTAAGAGCAGTTTTATTCCAGCACCATCTTTTTGAGTTTTTCAATTTTCTCTCTTGCTATTTAGATATAAAAAAGTTAAACTATTATTGTTAAAAGCACTTTTATTCCAGCATCCTCTTTTTGAGTTGTTTAATTTTCTCTCTTTCAATCTGGATATAGAAAAGTTAAATCATTGATTTGACACTTATAATTATCTCTATTGTAAGTTTTAGTCCTATGAAAATTTTTATCTTCACACGTGCATAATTATTAGAGAAAAAATTTTCGCAAATAAGATTGTTATTCATAAAATTTTTCTAGAGTTCATATAAAAATCGTTTATTAATAACAGAGAGAATCAAAAAAGAATTTTATACAGACAATATAATAACAAATTAGAAGTAGACTTTTTTTTTTTTTGGCTGAGCCAATTGAATAATCTGATTGGGTTGCAGGCAGAAGTGATTTTTCTTGGGCAGCTAAGACACCCCAATTTGGTTAAGTTGATTGGATATTGTTGTGAAGATGAAGAACGACTACTTGTCTATGAATTCATGCCACGAGGAAGTTTGGAGAATCACCTCTTCAGAAGTATGCATCAAAATCCTTGTTTATTTTTATCTTTGAAACATATGCTACAAAGCCTCATTTAGCAACTATTTGTTGTCTACTTATCTCTTTTTTAACTTACTCAGTTAACCACTGAATGTAATTGCAGGGCTAACATCACTGCCATGGGGAACAAGATTAAAAATCGCAACAGGTGCTGCCAAAGGCCTTTCCTTCTTGCATGGAGCTGAGAAACCAGTCATTTATAGAGACTTCAAGACTTCCAATGTTTTGCTTGATTCAGTACGTAATTAACTACCAACCATTCTCTTGTTATTGGTTAAAACGGAAGAATAACACAAGAAACTAAATCCAAAGAGCTCTTATGCATCATGTGCTTTTGTCTAAAATAGGAGTTCACGGCAAAATTGTCAGATTTTGGACTTGCAAAAATGGGGCCAGAGGGATCAAACACACATGTTTCGACTAGAGTCATGGGCACTTATGGATATGCAGCCCCAGAATACATCTCAACAGGCAAGATTAATAAATCAGTGATTTGCACCTATTTCCTGGCCATATGTTTTATTACATCTATAATGAGAACCAAGGTGGAATTCAATCAATAGCAGGTGTTAATCCGGGAAAAAATTATTATATAATTGAAAATGATGGGATCTTGATCAATCTTCTTACTACATATTATTAATTCTTTTTAAAAATAAAAAAAATATTATATGTCACATAAAGATTGATAAGATAAATTTCCATATCACATAAATTATTTGTAAATTGAAAAATATATAACATGTCATGTGAATATTGATTCGATTAATTTTCACATGACAAATTATTAACTCTTTGTAAATTAAAAAATATAATGTGTCATGTGAAGATTGATAAGAACAATCTTCATATTACACATTAACTATTTTTTATAAATTAAAATATGATTAGATGTCACGTGGAGATTGTTTATATCATATGGTCTGACTTATCAAATTGGGTATTGTTTGTTGATCTTAATGCAACATATGAGTGTTAATTTACAGGGCACTTGACCACCAAAAGTGATGTCTATAGCTTCGGGGTAGTCCTGCTAGAACTGCTTACAGGAAGGAGAGCAACAGACAAGACAAGACCAAAAACTGAGCAAAACCTTGTGGATTGGTCTAAACCTTACTTGAGTAGCAGTAGGAGGTTGAGGTACATTATGGATCCAAGGCTTTCAGGCCAATATTCTGTGAAGGGTGCAAAGGAGATGGCACATTTGGCATTGCAATGCATAAGTTTGAATCCTAAAGACAGACCAAGAATGCCAACGATTGTTGAAACTCTTGAAGGCTTGCAACAGTACAAGGACATGGCTGTTACCAGTGGACACTGGCCAGTGTCACCAAAATCTACCAAAAATAGAGTCTCCAACAATAATAAGGTGAATGTGAAAGCTAGAGCCGGTGCAAACCACAAGCAACCTTCACCAGTTCCTAGCAGAAAAACTTGATTGCTACTTTTTACAAGAGTGGTTTTTAATTAACTATAACATGTGGTTTAAGAGTAATTGTCAAACCACCCTATATATGTGCATAATTAAATGTATAAAATATATATGCAATATAGATAAACTATTGAGTGTACATTAATTAAAATCTTCCTTTGACAACTGAAATCTTCTCAATCCATGATCAAAATGAAAATCAGTTAGATTTTTAGACCAATCAGCTAGATGGGTCGAGCCATCTTTTTCTAAAATATTTGCTGCCTCATCCATCCTTAAATCTTATTGTCGTTAAGATATCTTCAGAGAAAAAAAAATGCCACTAAATTACGTGGTTGGTTTAGCATGAGAACATAACTCTTTTCTTCAAGTTAAAGCCTTACCATGTGATTTACAGATCAAGGGAGATTCCAATAGCATGTAAATGCTGCTATGTACTTAAAGTTATATGCATGCTCGAGAAGGAAAACCACTAAGCCAGTAAGAGGAGTAAATTTTCAACTGCTTTAGGACTGAACAAATCCTACAATTACGTCACATGATTTGACTACTATTAATATATTTCATTAATGGTGAGAAGGGACCAAATTGTAAGCCTTTCAAATTATGTACGCCAATTGCAATAGCTTCAATGTGCTCAGCGGTCCTTCAGGAAGCACATGCGTCAAACCAACCATCCTAATTGACTTCTATTATCAAAATAGGCTTTTTAAGAGGGTTGTTTGAGTGATAATAACAGAAAGTTAAAATGACCAAATTAAATGTTAAACAGGACCTACCCATTTTTTTACCACGATCTACTATTCAAGTAATGTAGAAAAATTAGTGTTCAAATATCTTAGGCCAGCTACTTTGCTTCAGTTTGTGTGGCAACAGAACATGTAGTTCTAAATTACAAGAAGAAAGTACTAAGTAGTTGTAAACTTCTAATTAACCAAAGGTGTGGTTTCTTTCTTTCTACATAAAAAAGACAAAACTTAACCAGGAATCCAGCATATTAATAATGATCCTCAATTTCTCTCAGGTCCATTTTGGAACGGGTAGTGTGCATGCTAAATACAGTTTCTGATTCACAAACCTACGAAACCTTTGCCACATGAATCCACTTTTTTCCCTCAAAAGGGGCGTGAGAAATGCAATTAAAGCAAAATCCATCCCAACAAACGCTCATGGTTCATTGCATTCATGCCTTAGTGCCTTTCTACCCCCCATAGATAATATCTAACTTCCACCTCAGAGACCACAGAATTCAAACACAAAAATAAAATCCATGTCCAAAATTTCAGAATCCCATTAAGAAATGGCCTTCAACAACAAATTCAAGAAGTCCAGTTCCCCTTCTAATTTAACTTTCTTCATCACCCTTTTCTTCCTTGTCCTCTGCACCATACCAGTATTCTTACTCCTCCAAACATCCACCACAAGCACCACCCTCTCCAAAACCTGGTCAGGTGATCTTCGTTTAGCCGAATTTGCATGGAACAAACTCCCATTTCTTGAACACAACCCTTCACCGGTACCTCTCAAAATCGCTGTCTTCTCTAGAAAATGGCCTATTGGAACCATTCCTGGTGGCATGGAGCGCCATGCATACACCCTTCACACTGCTCTAGCTCAACGTGGCCACAAGGTTCATATCTTCACCTCTCCCCCACAAGAAGAAACCACTTCAACCTTCTCTTCAGACACAACCAAAGAAGCAGATGCTAACGCACCCTCTTCACCTTATATCCATTGTCATGAAGGGGAGCCGGGTAAGTGGCGCTACAACAAAGCATGGGAACAGTTTCTGGAACAAAACCAGAAAGAACCATTCGATGTTGTTCACTCAGAAAGTGTAGCACTCCCTCACTGGCTCGCTCGCGAACTTCCGAACCTTGCAGTTTCATGGCATGGCATAGCTCTTGAAAGCTTGCAATCTAGTATCTTCCAAGACTTGGCTCGTACGCAAGACGAGCCTAGATCCCCGAATTTCGACAAAGGCTTACAAGGTGTTCTCCCTAAGATTCTAAATGAGATAAGGTTCTTCAGGAAATATGCACACCATGTTGCCATTAGTGATAGTTGTGGTGAGATGTTAAGAGATGTGTACCAAATTCCCAACAAAAGAGTGCATGTAATTCTCAATGGGGTAGATAAGGATGAATTCAGAGAAGATGTGGAATTGGGAAAGGAATTTAGAATCAAAATTGGCATTCCAAGCAATGCTAGTTTAGTGCTTGGTGTAGCTGGAAGATTGGTGAAGGACAAAGGTCACCCTCTCCTTCACGAAGCATACTCTATGCTAATAACCAAGTACCCCAATGTGTATTTGATTGTAGCTGGCTCAGGACCGTGGGAGAATCGGTATAGGGACTTAGGGAGCCATGTTCTTGTTCTTGGATCAATGAGTCCTTCCATGCTAAGAGCATTCTATAATGCTATTGACATTTTTGTCAATCCTACACTTAGGCCACAAGGGCTTGATCTTACTATGATGGAAGCCATGATGAGTGGGAAGCCACTTTTGGCGTCGAGGTTTCCGAGCATCAAAGGTAGTGTTGTGGTTGATGATGCATTTGGCTTCATGTTCTCTCCCAATGTGGAGTCCCTCTTGGAGGCACTCGAAGCAGTGGTGAAGGAAGGAAAGGAAAGGCTTGCAAGGAGGGGAAAGGCATGCCGTGAATATGCAATTTCTATGTTTACTGCAACAAAGATGGCGTTGGCATATGAGAGACTATTCCTATGCATAAAAGAAGATAGATTTTGTAACTATCCTTGAGGTTTAATCTTTTTCTTTCTATCATTGCTTCTTTTATTCGGACACGACTGTATCAAAATTATAAAAAAAATTGTCAATTCGAGATATTGTTTTGGTAATTATAATTTCGTATCCCAATAAGTCCTGAATTTTCAAGTGATAGCTTTTGTTTTTGCCCAAAACAAGGAGAGAAAAAAATTGTTGCAGAAATTTGTAAATAAATCTCTTCCAAGCATATATATACATCTTGCCTCTGCTTCTTCAGCAGCTATTAGAAAACATAAAACTATGTAGTATGTACAAAGCAGAATATTTATCTGCTCACATTGACCCAACTCATGGTGGCAAAACCTCATTCAAGTTCCAGAGGGTCATTGTTGTATATTTCTTCAAACCTCATGCTTCCAAAGCTTCCATGTTTTTCCTGTTTGGTGCATTGCTGGAGAGAGAAACAAAATCTTCACTCTCCCTTGCTTCAGCTCTGCCTCCAAAATCATAACCCCTATACATCCACCTTCAAGTATCAACAATTCCATGGCCTGTGCTAAAATCTAAGACACAATCAATTGAGCTGAAATCCGGTGTCTCTCAAAACGATCATACGCGTGTTTGGTTCTCAAGAACAACAACACACTTGAACATAGTCCTAGGACAGACATTCCTCCCCACCAGACAAATGTCCAGAAGTAGCACTTTCTTCCCATGCACACCAGTGTGTCAGCCATTAACTCTCCCGGGATTTTGTAAGCATTCTCATCATAAATCAACGCAGCCAGAAAACCAAACAGAAGCGACCCAATGGGGATATTTGTTATGAGAATGTTGTGATTGACGCTCACACTGTTGGGTCCAAATAGCTCCGATGTAACTGCCACAGCAGCCGCGAATATGAAGCCAGAACTCAAACCAATCAGTGCAGTGCCTGTTTTAAGTGCCGCGGCACTGTCTGATACAGCAAGCAGTATGAATGCAACTGGGGTTGGAACAAGTCCAATGGCTAGCCATCCGGTCCTTGCAAAGTAGAACTTGCTGCATTTTGGAAAAATACTATCATCTTAGGTGCTTTTCTACTTAAGATAGGAGTACTAGCAACCCACTTTTTCTAATATAGAATCCCAAGTGGAACTCATTAAATAAAATGTAAAACCAACAAAATGATGTGTTAAAGAATGTGTCAGTAGCATTTTGTTTTTAGAAGTGCTAAAACATAATCTCTAGCACAAGAAATTATTGCATAGTCTGAGACTATGAGGTCCTGGCCAATCTCCAAGTGACATGCTATTAACTCTTATCGGTAAATTGAAATAATGTGGTTACATATCACGTGGAGATTTGTCGAACCCTATTATAGTCTTGACCAATCTACACATGACACATTATTAATTCTTTCTTGTAAATTGAAAAAAAAAAATGTGGTTAGACATCAGGTGGAGATTGGCCTGATACAATTATTTCTCCTCTAACATACCCCTTATGACACATTCTTTATTAATAAGCTCCATAAACATGATACAATATATAAATGGCGAGGATAATACTTACTTTCTAATATAGTCTGGTACAGCTGAAAGCAAGCGGCCAAAGAAGGAAAATGCCGAGTAGAGTGTGACAAGGGTAGATATACTTGAACTGAGGCCTAAAGATTGAGCTATCTGTCCCAGATTATTGCTGTAAACAAGTCCTATTGTGCCTCCACAGAAGTATGTAACATAATAGAGCCAGAAATCCAACCTCTGGACAACCACTGCAGCAGTGTGCTCTTCACCTAGCATTGCCAACTGATCCTGGCCAAACATCTTGCCACAACACACATCACTAGATTTTGCACTCTGACTTCTATACTTGGATCCATTCTCACTCAGCAGGCCATGACCGTCCCCATTGCTGAGACTGAGAGTGCTGTTTTGACGCGTGAGGAGTTCCTTATGCAGCTCAAGATCATCGACATGGACAAGAATGAAGCCGGAGCCTTCCATCCGAAAGCTGGAATGGATGGCATGGTGAAACCAATCTCGAGCATATATAGTGCCAGGGATGCATAGTGGGGATATGAGGAACAAAATGGCACCACCAAAGTAGAGCCTCGACGTGGATTCATCAGAAGTTGATGAGCCAAAGAGAAGGAGGTAAATGCCAGTGAAAATGGCTAGGAAGTTGAGTACTAGAAATATCACTGAGTTCCTGCGAGAAGCTTCTGGAGATCTATTGAGAGAGTCTAAAGGGGGTTGGAGAAGAATTGGGACTAGTGCTGCAAGGGAAGTGAGAAGGGGAACAAGGGCATTCAAGAGCAGGTACAATGCATCAGATGAAGGGTCTATTGAATTCGCAGCAAGTGTGTAGAGTGCTGCACTCACACCATTGAAACTCACAGTGAGTGATAATGCAAGGGGTCTGTTAACTGGGAAATTCCTAATGCAGAGAACAAAACATACTGTGTTGAACCAACAGATGCTACAGCCACTCAACAGACACAGAAGAAAGAACTGCCACATACAAAGTAAAAGCTAATTAACTTGAATAAAAACATAAGTAGTTTTCTGTAATTAGTATATGTGAAATACTAGTAACACATTTTCTATCACACTTGATATATTACACCTCGCTAGGTTTATTACTCTCCAGTTATCAACCATATATACTGTAATTACCACTAGTAACCACTACTTTAATCTCATTATGCATGTTTCTTTACTACATCATACTATCACTTGCCAACAGTCCTTTAAATTTTAAACTGTAAAGCTTGGGGGAAAAGCAAAAGCTTTGAAGTGGAAATTAAATTGAAAGAGAATTTGCAAAAGTTGTTTTCATTTGTCATTTATCATTTTCGCGAATATTTTATTGTGTAAGTATCATTGTTCTATTTATTGTATGGATAACTTTTTTTTTTGTGTGTGTGTTATATGATCTAGTAGCGTATGGAAAAGAACCACGTCTGTTGGGTTTGGAAACCATAATCAATTGATTAATTCGGAGTTTGGTCACTCTGAGATCAGCAGAATGAACGAAAATACAGTTGAAAAGTTGCTAAATGAAAAGGATGTGCCTAGAAAACATGACCACAAGTACAAAACACAACAACACATAGCATAAAAGATTTATGGAGGCAATTAATTAGGATACTTATAGCCTCATAACTTCTATCCTTTTCAGAAAGTATGTCATCCATTCAAATACTAGTTAACATAGTATAACGACCTTTTTAAACTTGCGAAAACTACAATTTTTTATTAGACACATCTTGAAATTTGGGAATGGGTTGTCTGTAGTGATTAAAAATCATCATAGCAGATTCCGACTCTTCAATAAGTTTCATTGATACAATATATATTTTTTTGTTAAAATTAAAATTTAAAAGAATAAATAGTAAAAAAAATGCTGACACTTGATATGATCAAATTTTTTTCTTCCACTCAAACTAAAAAAAAAAAAAGTATAAAAATTAATCAGTGGCACTTGGAAAATGCATAATTCAGGCAAACTATTCTAATTTCTCAAAAAGAGAAAAAATGGATAGAAGCTCCAAAAGCGAACGCCCCATATCTAAGGGGACCCAGAATAATTAATGAAGAGAAAAGTTGGTAATATGGATTTAGTAAAATTTAATAAAAAAAAATATGATGATAACTATCCTCATCCTATTTTCGAAAAAAATAAAAAACTTTTCTCATCCTCAAAAACACTTTCCTCTCTCCCTCCCGAGGAAATCTTTTAGTTTTAATGTCTTTGGCCGGAATAAGTACTTTTTATCCTTTAAAATAAAATATAAAATACTAAATAAGAAAAATATAAGCGTAACGGAATAGGTATTACTAAAAAAAATTAATCTTTAGGTCCATAAATTTTAAAATAAAAACACATTAGATATTAGAAAATTGTAATTAATGATCAAAATGTCTATTCAAAATAACTTCTTTTATTTAAAATATTCATAATTTTACGTGAATCTGATCAACAAAAAACATTTGTCTATTTTTTTCTTTTGAAAAAAATTCGTAGGGTAACGAATGTTAGACCACAAGGCCACCCCGAGAAACTGACCGCAACTCCCTCCAGAATTCAAAAATGGCAAGTTGCTTCCTAACTACTTAAAATGCATTGACAATTCATGTCTTTTTCAGAATGACAAGTATCTTTCACCGGTGAAAATTTTGCTCAAACCGAATAGAAATATTTTGCACGACAAAATTCATGTTAAGTTGAAATAATTATATATATACTAATGCACACCCTCAATGCTATCGCAAATTATTGTTGATGATTATTGATTACTCAACTTAGTAAACCTTGTCAAATTTATACACTATTATGCAATCACATGAGTAAGTTTATTTTTTTTTAATAATAATTGTATTTAAAATCGTGTAGCAAAGATGATTTTTAATTGGTTTAAAGTGATTAAACCCAACCCCCCTTGACAAAGTTCCGTGTTTGAATTGGAGAGAAAACGGAGAATTCAGTAATAGCAAACCAAAGGAAGAAAAAAAGAGAGTATATATATACATGTAAGGTTATCCAACTCAAGAAAATTTAGTGAGAGTTTCATAGGCTCAACTCGTGGATACTCAACTCATTTGTAAGAATCCACTGCATATAAAAATAATAACAAAATATTTATAAATAACATATCAATTAAATATTTCAATAATATAATACAATAAAATAGTAAATCATAAATTTCATAATACTTAAATAACTAAGTCTAGTAATGTATCACTTATTAGATAATAATTTGTAGATGTTATAATAGTGGTAAATCATTCCCATCGATGATTTGATGTTATTAGAGAATAGAATTTGATGGTATTAAAGATGAGAATTTTTTTATTTGAAAATAACTCACTATATGAATATATGTTGAACAATAAATAGACAAAAAATAATCTAAAATAACTTACATCTTAGTCTAAATTTTTTAATTTGCTGACTCGTTGACTCGGAAACTCGATTTTATTTAAGAGAGTATATAGAGTCTATAGAGAGTTTGATAAGCATGTATAGAGGGACTCACCAGATAATAAGGCAAGGTGATGAGATTTTTGATGGCAAGCCACTGGAGGCCGTAGGCGATGAATCCAATGGAGGAGGCGATGAACAAGACGAGGGAGAGAGGTAAGTACATGAGAGCTAGGCCGGAGGACCAGCCGAAGACCTTGCCCATGTCGCTGGCGGTGGCGAGGTAGTTGAGTTGCAGCTGAGAGATGTTGAGGTGGGACTTCAAGGAAGATGAGTACTCGGAGAAGTCGAAATTGGTGCCGGTGAATGCCTGAATCCATATGGTGGCCACCAGAATCATCCACTTCCGCGATTGCCCCGCCATGGATATGAGTTTTGCGTACACGACTAGCTATGAATATATCTCTACGTGGCTTCCTACGTCGCATGGAATTGGTCCCTTATAAACGAACCGTACAACCACACAAATTCCTGTTTTTTACAGGAAAATAAAATTAAATAAAAACTGTTTTTTTTTCAAATAAATTAACTCACTCAATCAATGGGTATAAAATCTACAGTAACAGTAATCCCAATTATCCTAGTTTTCTTCTTATTTTACTCTCTTTTTTTGGGTGTAATCTTCTTACTTTATTCTAGTCTTAATAATTACACATGTATTTATCTGTATGGATGTAATTCAAAGAAAATAATCATATTCATTTATTCAATTCACTATATACGAAACAAGTTTAACTTCTCAAATCTCTCTCATATTTATTCTCTAACGGTTATAAACCACCAATAACCTTCCTTTCTTTTTTTTTTCTTCCTACGTACCACCTATAACCTTCCACATATATTTCATTTGTCAAAGGCAGACATGAAGTGCCTATTTTCCTTTAATATATAAGAGGAGTGCTTGCAACGTATTTTGACTATTATCTATTTTTTCTAGCACATATTTTATTATTACAAATTATAAAATCATAAGTGAAACTAACTAAATTTTGAGAATTTCAATTAATTCTAAACAATAATAATGAATGTGTTTGAGAGTGTATTGTTAACATTTTTTAGTATGCAATAATTTTTTTACAAGAATTTAATTTAAACATAATTAATAAAGTATGCCGTATAAAGTTTTTTTTTTTATATTGTTATGCAATTACAAATTATCATATATGATAATTAAATTTTTAAATAATATCTTAAAAATTACATCAATGATTATTTTTTTATTGGTTCATATTGTTAAATTTTTGAGAAAAAAATATTTTTAGCTCCTATACTTTCGGTCAACATGATTAAAGTTTCTATACTTTCATATTGATAAATTTGATTCCATTAAAAAAACGTGGAATTAGTTCCTCTTTTCTAAGAAATCATTATCTCTTAAAAGAAATGTACACATTTTTTAAAGAATTAAATTCATCAATATAAAGATTGAAAACACATTTGTTCTAAATTTTTTATTTTAGTAGTGCATATAACTTAAACTCATTTAAATATACTAATTCCAGCAAAAAGTAGTAATATTATTTTATTAAAAAATATTATGTTTATAATAATAATTTGCTAAAAAAGTCTACAATAATTATTTTAATAATTGCATTTAAAATGATTTGTGATTATTTAATATTTATACTATAATTAAAAACTTTCCACATTTCTTATTTTACAATAAAGTTGCACTACCTTTTCTTTTATAAAAAAAAAAAGGAAATATCCAACATGAGTTTTTCAGTTACTATAGCCTACTATTGACACTACCAAATTTTGAAATTGAGGGTGAAAGGTCAAAATTTCCCACACCTTCCTCCCTTCCTTCTTCCCCATTCACCCAATTTCCCTTTTTCTCAACCTCATTCCCATTCTCCTTCATTTTTCTTTTCCACCCTGCCCCTTCTCCCTTTTCCTCCTCTTTGTGTGCCCAACTCCCTTCTTCCTTCACTGTTTTAGCATCTGAGCATCATCTCTTCGTCAAGGCTCTTGGTGGTAAGTTTTTTTTTTTGGTTTTTTAGTTCAACGAAAACATGATTTCATTGTGTTATGGGTTAAGAAACACTACAAAGTCGTGTTTCCATAACCTTAAACCCAAAAAATACAATTTCGTTGAATTTCTCAACCCAGAATACAATAAAGTTGTATTTTCGTTGTGTGTTTTTTTGAAACAAAAAAAAAACCCAACGAAAAAATGTTTTTTTTTTTTGTATTTCTTTACCTACAAATACAATTTCGTTGTGTTCTAGGTTGAGAAACACAACAAAATCATATTTTCTTTGGATTGTTTTAGTTTTTTTAATATTAAAATTATCCATTTTAATTTATCATTAACTTGGATTATTGTTTAATTTATTTATTTTTTCTCCTAATTAAAAATTTTATTTGGTCATTTTAGATGGCTCACATGAAAGGAGCTTCCTATGTTGTTGGACGAGACCCCATTGGAGGTAGGGGTGATGTCACAAAGGCAAACAGGCGTTGACTTGTGATTGCATCAACACATCGTGATGCAGAGCCTCGACGACAGCAACAACATGCAGCATAGCTTAAGGCATATCCATAGATATCCCCCGATGATTGTATCATCAGACTATTGTTTGGAGGAGGCCCTAGTGATTTGACGTTGTTTTGATCCTATAATTAAGGACCACGTAGTTGGCCATGTTTGGATTGATGAGCCCTAAGTAGAGCTTAAGCTGGTTAGCCATGGTGGTTCAGTGATTCCTTATTTAATATTCATGTAGAGTCGATTCAAATAATGTAAGCGTCCATGTAGAGATTATTGGACATGAGAGTTGTACCTAAAGACACAAATAGTCATCAGGTTATACAATAGGCTTTGCTAATGGCACAAGAGGGTCTTGCAATTGGGCACAACATAATTAAAAAATAGTTGGATGCCATAGAGAAAAATAGAACCTGTACACTGGAAGCAGACCCTGGATATCAGAGAATGGAAGGCTACTATGAAATAAGAGTTGGATGCCATAGAGAAAAATAGAACCTGGGAGCTGGTTGATTTTCCACATAATAAACATTCAATTGATGTGAGGTGGGTGTTTAAAGTAAAGCTCAAAACAGATGACTCAATTGCAAAACACAAACCCAAGCTCGTTGCAAAAGGATTCCTTCAGAAACAAGGAATTGATTATACAGAAGTATATGCCCCAGTTGCAAGAATGGAAACAATCAGATTAGTAATTGTTGTTGCCAGTTCTAGAAATTGGACCATATGTCAGCTTGATGTCAAATATGATTTTTTGAATGGGCCACTAGAAGAAGAAGTATACATCTTGCAGCCATTCTTTATGGCCTCAAGCAGGCCCCTCGAGCTTGGAACAGATTGATTAACAATTTCCTTAGCAAACAAGGATTTGTGAAATGCACAGTAGAGTTTGGTGTGTATGTAAAGGAAATTCAGCACAAGAACTTGCTATTTGTATGCTTGTATGTGAATGATCTGATCATTACAGGAGATGCGAATGAAGAAATCGAGCAATTCAAAGAAAAGATGAAGTCAGAGTTTGACATGGCAGACCTTTGAATCCTGCATTATTTCCTTGGTTTTGAATTTATGCATACATGATAACTGCTAAATATGAACTATTTTTTATAATGAAAATAGAGTGAAAATATCTTTAAAAAATAATTATTTAGAAGTTATTCACTCTTAATTGTTAAGAACTGATGTTTTTCCTATTCATGACTTGTAGATATAAAAAAGAGAGATTAAAAGCCTAAAAGCTGAAGAAAATAGCAAAAAGTTGAAAAAGGCCTAGCCCAATACACGCTCAGCGCACAGGACGCGCTCAGTGCAAAAACAAGCATTGGTGTTAAGCGAGGGAGAAGCACGCTAAGCGCGAATACATACACCCTCGCTAAGCAAGCAGCATGAACTAAGTGTGAATACAGGCACCCGCGCTAAGCGAGCAGAGCATGCTAAGCGCGAGTACGCAGATCCAAGTTCACTTCAACAACTATAAAAAGAGAGTCAAACCAAGGAGAAAAGACACATCGAGTCTTAGAGCACTCTAATACACACCCAAAGCTTGAGAACTCTCCTTTACGGAATTCTCTCTTCTCTCTCATCATTTTCTATTCCCTTTTTCCATCCCTTCTCCTCCATTAGTTCTTATACCCCTCTTCTAGTGTAAGGCCCCTTATGGCTATGAGAGGATAAACTCTTAGTTAAGGCCTAACAGACCTAAAAAGCCAAAAGATGTATTGTATACTTTATATTTATCAATGCCACAAGTGTTTTCTTTTCTATTATCCTTTCTTACTTTTAATTTCATGCATCATTCATCCTTGCATTATTTTGGGGGTTAGGTGTTCGACAGAGGGTAATCCTTAATAGGAACACAAGGAAGGTTTTGCATGCATCAGTTTTAGGAATTAGTCGTTCGACAAAGGGTAATTTCTAATAGAACTAAAAGGAAGGGATACTTAATAAAATCATTGTTAGACATAGAGTGATTGCATTATGATCATACATTAAAGCAAACATCTAGAATTAGAATTTCATGCATTTTATCTATTAAATCTTTGCAAAGAAATTTGAAAGATGAATAGGTAAAATAAGCTTGTCATCGTGAGACATCAGGGGCAAGTAATCTAATAAATGTGGGTTGGATAAATTCACCTGATTGATAAAGAAAAAAATAAAAAAAGTAATACATCTTAGGCAAATAAGACATGTTAGGTCCTAACATTCTCATCTCATTGAATTTCATACTATTTCTTTTGTTTTTTATTAATAGTTATTATTTTATATTCAGCTCTTTTAAATTTATCTTTTATACATCATCTTATCTTTTCTTCTTATAAATTGGAAATTATACAACACAAATACAAAACAAAGTTCTTGTGGAAATCGATATCGAACTTCCCAGTCTTTACTACTTGGACATTTGGTACACTTTCCAAACGGTTAACAATACACATAAGGGAATTTTCCTACACCAAAGAAAATATACTGGTGGGGTTTTGAAACACTTTAATATGAAGAATTGCAACACAGCTCCAGTATCCGTGATGCCTAACTTGAAATTAACAGAAGAACTATATGAAAAGCTGGTTAATGCAACATTGTTCAAGCAGATTATTGGCTCACTCAGATTCCTGTGCAACAACAGACCCGACATTAGTTATGGAGTGGGATTGCTTAGCAGATTTATGGGTAATCCTCGAGCTCTTCACATGACTGCAGCTAAGCATATCCTGAGGTATATCAAGGGAACACATGATTTTGGTTTATTGTTTCCAATAGGTAATGATCAAAACAGATCATGCATTGAAGCCTACTCTGATTCAGACTGGTGTGGTGATAAGGTTGAGAGGAAAAGCACCTTTGGGTACTTGTTTAAGTATCTGGATGCACCAATATCCTGGTGTTCAAAGAAGCAAAGTGTAGTGGCACTCTCCTCTTGTGAAGCTGAATATATAGGGTCAGCTGAAGCTGCTTGTCAAAGTTTATGGTTGGAAGCCCTGCTCGAAGAGATGAAATTACAGTATGAAAGGCTAGTACAAATGTATGTTGACAATAAATCAACCATTAGCTTGTCAAAGAATCCAATTTATCATGGAAAAAGCAAGCACATCAAAAATAAATATCATTTCCTTAGAGGTCAAGTAAGTAAAGGAAGATTGGAGCTTGTATATTGCAGCACCAATGACCAAGTTGCTTATGTTTTCACCAAACCTTTGAAATATGAAAGATTTGAGAAGTTGAAAACCTTACTGAATTTAGAATCAGCTGAATGTTTTGGATTAAGCGGAAATGTTGGAGTGTAATCCAAATCTGAAAGTTAGTTAATATGGTTCCAGATATATATGGGTAACCATCCAGCTATATGTTGTTGTATATAAACTCATTTCTTGTATTGACTTTCATACCGTTAATGAGGAAGCCTATTTTTTCTCATCTTGCATTCTCTTCATTCTTCCTCTTATTCCTCTTAATATACAGATGTGTATCTAGCTTGCTCTAACAACATTCTGGGTCAACTAACTAAACGAACGTTTATTTAACAAAAGAGCAAAATCTGCAAAATTTTAAAAACAGGGAAAAAATTCATGAAATCATGAAAGTAAGGGCGAAAATTTTGTAATTAAGCCTTGATTTTTTCATTCTTGTTTTAAATTCAAGAAACCTACAAAATATGTACTCAGATTTTTCTTTCCTTCTTCTCTTGTATAGTAAATCATAAAATGAGAAGCTGTGGTGAACTGAGACTGCAGAAACACATTACCCTCGCTAGCTAATGAGAATGGCCTCAGATAATGAAAAGAGTTTAGAGCGGTGGTGCAGAAAAGGATGAATTTGGCCAGCTCAATCTCACGTGATGAACTGATTGTCCAAAAAATAAACGTCCATACCATGAAGCACAGCATGCACATTAATATTATGTATCCATATAGACACAGACAAAAAGCAAAAGATAATCAAAGCTCTTCCAAATTATGGAATGAAGTGAAGACAAATAAACCGCCAAGAAGCACAACACCGCCATAATTTATTTGTTCTCTTTCATTTCAAGTCCATTTTTATTTCCAAATTTAGATTCTGTGTGCCATTTAACTTGTCTTTAGATTAATTGACTCTCTCCCATCTTAATTTCACATGTATATGCATGTGCTGTTGTTTTCAGTTCCTTAAAACACATTATCAATCAACAAAACAGAAAGGTATTTTATTTCATATCCTAGCCTCGAACTTTGTCGAATAACTAATAACTTGTGTCCCTTACTAGCTCGTTTTTTAAACTTCATGGACAATAGATGTGAACTAATCACAATACATGATTGAGATAGTGTATATAAAAAAAATGTTTAGCATATATCCGGTATAGTTCAATCAGTAAGTAATCAGTTGATTCGGTACTAATTGTATTGTATTTGGAAAACCAACGGAATTAGTTTTAGCAAAAAGGATTAATTCATCATAACATAGTGAATCAAGATTCAATTTTTTGCTGGAACTCACATTTAGCGTTTGGCAACATATTTGTATAAAACAAAAAAAAAAAGGATTATAATTAGAAATGTCAAATGAATATGCACAAGTCACATATATATCTGCCACAAATGGATCTTTAATTTTAAACTCGATGAAATAATAAAATATGTGATTCAAATGAAGAGAGAAGTTCTGAAATTAAAATCCAACCACTTGATCTTCAATCCTCTCTCTGAATTGAAACTCAGATTCCACAGGCAAGTTGAGAGTGAGGTATTAGGCTCCTTTACCATGAAATTACGTGATCCATTCCATCCCCAACTTGTATGTTACTGAAATTGAATGAATATGGCAATGCTATCCCGCTTGTCCTAATAGGTCCTACACTTCACGTGCCATGTACTTATTCGTGATTCTCAGGGACCCCATTTTTATTTTCGCGATATTTTGCATCCCTTGCTATTAACTATTTTATATTATTAAATTTTTACTATAATATTTTGATATTGTATAGTTTTTTTTAAGCTGATATTATATTTTTTATTTTTGAAAGTTGATATTGTATAGTTATTACTTATTTAAAGGCTTGCACACTATTGACCAACATATTTTAGGTCCATTAGTCTTTTTAAATATATATTTTCAACCTCTTTAAAAATATATAGCTATAAAATGAGCTTTTAAAATAAAATAATTTAGTCCAAACTTAAATTTTTTTTAAAAAAAATCTGAGCCTTAAGAAAGAAACATATATTAGATAAATAAATGAGGGTTGAAATCTTAGATTTGAAATACATTTTGTTAAGGTTTAGATAATATTTTAAAGTTTAGTTTAACTTAATTCATTTCTATCACTAACCTTAGGAGAGTCCCAATTTTTTCACACCTTTTTTTTATGCCCTCTTCAGGTCTCTTTCTATCACAATTTCTTATAGTTGTCGGTTAGCGTGGGTGTGTAACACATATCAAATGGTGTGAAAAAAGATAAATATTGGCCTCAAAATCACGGCCTGTATATCTTCAAGACTTCATGTTGGCTTTCTCTATATAAAGGTCCCCATATCATTGCAAATCTCAATTAGAATTTAGGAGTGAGAGAGAGAAAACACTCCTTGAGCTCCACACACACAAAAACACTGTTGTGAAAACCATCCTAGCCTTGCTAATGAACACTGATCACATGGCCTCCCAATTTGCTAGTGAGGTAAGATGCATGAAACTAATGCATTGTGCAGCCTCTTATGGAGAAAGAGGAAACCGTTGCTCACTGTCTCATCGCCAAAACTATGGCTACCATCGATTCCAACCCGAAGAATGGAACTTCAGAGAACATCATAATAATAACAAAACCATGGGATGTGAAAAGGGTCCAAAACGTGGCACAAATAGAGGTAGACAACAAGCACAAAAGCTTCACAGGTTTGGCTTCTCGTACCTTGCATCATCTTTTCTTTACTTAGTCATAAAGGTTAAGGCCTTCTACAATGGATTTCTTGGAGATGTTGCTGGCGAAGCGAAAATGGGCATTGAAGCACCTACTGAGGCATATTTCTCAGTGCCAGTTCTTCCAAATTAACAAAGCTCCTCCTTTGAAGTAGTGGCAACATGTTCTCATGCATGTGTCTAGTTCACTAGTATATTATCTGAATGTTTATATTATTATTAAAATTGAGTAGAACTTTGTAATTATGTTGCTGGCTAGAGTTGTACTTCTATGCGCAGGTTTCTTAAAGAAGTTCCCTGCTAGCTTATGAAGTTAAAATACATTTTTTGGGAACTGATAAACATGTAATGATGTAATAAATAAACTTTGAACATAATGTTACTAGTATTTCGTTCTACATATTGGTCACTTTTTTGCCAAAAGCTGGTGTTACTAATTTAATAGTATGTGCTAATTAAGATTAAAATTAACCAATTGCACTACTAAAACATAAAGTGGGTACTATTAATATTGTTTAAACATTACTTACAAGGGTATATGTTCCATTTTGCAAGTTCTGACCACGTAACGTCGAGATATTTAAACTAATACAATTTTTTTAGGAATTGTTTCAAACACAAAGACTATCTATTCGATCAGATCAGCAAACGTATTCCAGAACATTCAGACACACGCATTTATCACATAGTTCCAAACTAAACTTAAATGTGAGATTAGCTAGCCCACATATATTCCATTCCTTTGTCAAAATAGGTTCGCTTGGATCAGTTGGATGTGTAGAAAACTCCAGAACATCAAATCAACATGTGTACCAAAGCTCCCATTGGGATGAGCCATGAATTTGTCACCACTCACCTTGATGGATTTGTTTTGATTTTACAGCAGCGGAGTTTCTAAAGATAGTGAAGCATGGAACCTAATTAAAAAACTATATAAAAATAACAAAGAACATGTTTGAATCATGAATAACGGCAGATTTGGAACAGAGCAGAGCAAAAGATTAAATTGAAATGTTTGAATCATGAATGTGTTAAAGGGAAGCTTGAAAATTGGGTGCCCAGTTTACCACATACCTGGACTTCTGTCTGATTGATTAGAAATTAGGATAATCTTGCCTAATTTATCAGGGTAGAAATCACAAGTATTTTCACTATAAGTAATTCGAGTCAAATAGGATAATATTGTGCTACATAATTCTCCGTCCTAATAAACTTGCATAATATAAATGCTTCTTGTCTTGATAATAATAATGAATTTGAGAAATTTGTCAAAAGATTTTCATATGCATTAACACAATATTTAATAAAGATCCAGTGAAAAAATTAATTTGGTCAAACTGTATTGAGCATTTATTTTTTGTTACCTCTAGAATTTAGTTCAGGCTTGACTCCGCTTCATGGAAAAGTTAGTTGAAATGTCAAATATTTGATGTACCTCTCACGGCATCCCAATTATAGTTTCTGATGCTGACCCAGGGGATAAAGCCATGAAGGTATGTACCTGTGCATAAGAGTTTCCCAAGTCATGAGGGAAAAACTACATTTACTTTCCATCCAAAGACGAATATGCAAGGATCTATGAGCCCCACTTCCCCACTTTCCTTTGGATCTGGTTCAGATTTCAGAGACAAGTATATGTTATCTAATGGCTTATATGACCATGTGACAATCTAAAGTTTTAACAACCTCATTTTGGCATTATATCTAAGTTTTTCTTTCTTTTTTTAAGATATATGAACTTTGCCTAAAGAAACTTTTAATGATTTCATTTGGCATTATATCTAAGCATTAGATATGGGTTTTATGTGTGACCTTGTTCTTGAACTTCTTTTACAATAAAGCATGCGTTGATGCATCAAAAGTATAACACATCTACACACTTGACAGATTATGTAGCTACCTTAATTGACACGGAGCAACATGCCTGGTTAACTTAACCAACCAACCTTAAAAGCATGAAAACTGAGAACACAACACAAATCTAAAACTAACCCATCCCTGCCCAACTTGCATCTTGCAGTACTCATGGTCCCACACTTAAAAGATTTCGCTCCAATCATAACTGTGTGTGTCAATTTGTCGTGAGGGCCCTGCTGCAATCTAATGCATTGATGATAACAGTAAAATGTCCTGAGCATCACTCGAATAGACAGATGAGCGCCATCCAACAGTTAGGAGCAGAATTGGCAATGGAAAACCTGTAATTTCAAGATTCCCTAGACTAGCAAAACAAGTAATTTGATTTCATTGTTGCGCAAACAATCTAAAAAATAGATAGTTAGCTACAGAATTTAGCAACTCCATACTGGATTCTGTTGTTACCATTCTTACATAAAGTGATACTCAGAATTTGATAACAAGCAGCAAGTGGATAATGAGTGTTATGGAGGAAAACAGTGACCTATACAATCTGACAAGAGAATAGGCAAAGAACATTGACTTCGTAAATCAACTGGTAAGAGTTTAACTTCCAGTCATTGTCGTAGGGCCATCACATAAGACCACAATTATGATGATCATCAAATTTCTGTCTAGTATGGACAGTTTCAGAACTTGCACCACAATCATGAAAAAATAATAGCAACCAACAAAAAGATCATGGTTGTAATACTGAAGGGGCCAGTAAGTGATACTGGCCTGAAAGGACACATCTGATAGGCAAAATTGATCATTTAGTTTCAACATCAACAGAAAACTGGCATATAGATGCTTTTTTCCTCAGTTTTCCTTTGAAATAAATAATGGCATTTACTTGATCCCAGAAATTTTTATCTCAAAAAATAATGCATAACAATATATTGTCTAAAATGACATATATGTTCACCAAAATCAGAAAATTACATAAATTTTGAAACTGTCAAGTCTGAAAATACAACAACCTTCTTTCTTCGGAAAGACTCAGCTGCAAATTTTTGGGGGGCTAAATCAATCAAACTCAATGAAATTTTCGTCACAAAACAAAAACTTCTAATGTTTGCTTTTTGGTAACTGTTGGCCTTCTTGCCAAGTGCCTGTGTTGAATTTATGACAATTTATTGTACACTTGCTTCCAGAACCTTGCTTTAATCTTCACAAATGGGAGATGAGATGGAACATGAAAGCTGATTACTCAAAATAACACCTCGCATACCAGAACATTTATTCCTTGATGATTTCAAATTCAGCACCAATTGGTAGATGATCACTTGGATAACTGAAGTTTGGCAGTCCACCAACAATATCAGCTGCATCGGAGTCTAGAAGTTCAAGAAAACTAATGGGTTTAATGTTATCAGAAGGGGAAAATAATATATAGTCAAGTGTTCCAGTGAAGCCAGGTGTGTAGTTTGTAAATGGTGGCTCTCCTCTTGTAGAAGCATAGACACTACATAAGGGAATAGGACTAGGAGACTCCTCTAAACAGTCTGGAGTCAGGTTAGATGAAGGATTGCCTGATACAAGGTACTGATAAACCTGTAAAAAATGAGAGATTTGATAAATTAGTAAAACATTGCAGGAAATACAACTCGTATTTTGAAAGCACATCCAAAGCTATGAACAAGTGCTCAAGCGTGACCAAAAGCAACATGGACAAACATATTGATAGCAAAAATACAAATCACTCAAGGTATTGCACTGTTCATTCTAATGCTGATTAAAAAAATCTTAAAAGCTGTTATATGTTACATATTAAAATATATTTGGTTGTGTTAAATTGGTTTAGCTAATTGTAAGAGTTCTATATTTTATTTTTGAACAGAATAAACAGTTTTCAATCAATAGCTATCAACATTGAATTGTGTTCAAGATCTTGTCAAATTCACAGTTTTTGTACTTAAAGATTACTACCAAAGTTTGGTCATCAATTTATTAAAAAAAATTCTCTCTGTCTTTTCTTTCTGGGAAAGAAGGTAAAGTGCACAGCACTCAACTATAACATCTCTGGACACATTTTGCAATTTCCCTTTCCCAGCAACTATTTCTATGCCATTCTTCTCTTTTCCTTTGAGATTGAAGGTTAATCAATAACCATGAGTTGCTAGCAGATTAATGCATCACGCAGGATTTCTGTGCAACAACAATCTTAATCTAGCACCTAGCTTCAAATAACAAGACAAGAGTTGGGCAAGATAGGAATATAACAAACAGGAACATTATAAACTAGACAAAAATAAGAAATAGGGGAGTTAAGATTTTAGGAATGCTAGTACCATATCTCCTGGCGTAGAATTGAAGTCACCAGCCAAAATGACTTCAGGTATGCACTCATATCTATCTGATATCAGTGTTTTAAATTTTGCTATCCGGGATAGAAGATATTTAGCTTGTGCAAGCTTGACATCAGCCCAATCAGGATCCCTGGGGAAGAAATAAATACAATTAATAAATTCCAACACTAATGTTAAGCAAACCCATGTTCCCATAACTCAATCCACATTGAGTCAAAATTTCAATAAAGTCAACAATGGAAAAAATGAAGTAAAACACACACAAGTCACTTCATTGCCAATAAATATGTGTTGGCCACAATAACAATATGATGAGAGCGATCTTTGAGTTTGAATGCAGCCATAATTCCAACACAATCACGCTTTAGTCTGACACGAGGGTCATTGAGATCTCCACGATCTTCTGAATTCGATTTAGATTCTGGTTCAGGAATTCAGTTAATGAAGAAATAGCACACTCTAATCTGTACAGGCATCCATGTAACCGCAATTTCTACATGTTAAAACAATGAATGCAGAAAAAAAAAAACTAAAAAAAAATAACAAAAGAAAAGATATAGATAAAAGGAAAACAGGGGAACACTGCAGCAATAGAAATGAAGTAGCAGACATAGAATTGAGCTTCTGCCAGTTTATAACAATGTCAAAACAGTATATGCTCAAGAGTCAAGATTGACTGTCTGTAATATTAAGAAGAAAATCTATATTTCAAACAGAATTATTTACTTTTCCTTTGCATTTACCATTTTTGGGTGCCACATCCTTTTGTTTATCTGACTGGACTGTCTGGATATTGGCGTGTTCATCATCATTTGAAGAGTTCCCATCAGGAACTGACTTTACAAGATCATTGTATTCAATTTTTTCCTCTAAGACCAACTCTGCACTAAACAGCAACAAGTAAGGATAAATTTAAGTAGACAAAGGTACCAAGGATGGAAAGAGCATCAATGAATATGTAATCACATCTATTAAATTCTTTTGGAGACAAAAATAACTAACAGTTAACCACAGAAGATGAGACAGGAAAGAGAGAAGATATAAACAGAACCATACTTATGTAAATATTAATTAACCAATAACTAGCAGAGTACCATTGTTGCTGGTTTTAATTACCAGAAAATTAAATTGGGGATTTTGCATTATAAGCATATCATTAACTATATTAACATTTGCATCAGAATAATATTAACAGTGTCCAAGGGATCGCAGGTTTTAAGTTGGAATCTTTCTAATTTTCCATTATAAACCAAACAAAACACTGACTTTGGACCTTGGGTTAGCAAAGTTATTCTAGTTCTCCCCAACTCTATTAAAAAAAACTTGTATCCAGGTGCAAAATCCAAGCCACTCAATAGTCACAGGTCCTGTAACTCTAGGTAAAATCTACATTTTAAACCACACCCTTCCTTTCAAAGCTACAAGTTGAATGAGTTTTACACAGAAGTTGAACATACCAGTCATGCTTGTAAAATAGCCCACACCCATCACGCTTCTGTCCACTTCTCTTAATATAAATAGAAGAATATCCTAGGTCCTGCATATTCCCCTTTGTAAAAGCTTTCAAATTCATCAACTTCCTGAAATGATTTATGATAAGAAGAATAAAAAGAAGAACATCATTTGAAAGAAAGTAATAAAAAAGCTGAAATCTACTCCTACATTATAAATTAGAATACACAAATTGGAGACCGAGACTCACTCTTCTGACTCTATCAATCAAACATGCCCAATATTCTCTCCTTAGGATGCACTTAATCATAATATAATTTGCATATTCAAAATTACATATATATTATAATTATAAATTTTAATTATATAAAAATAAACGCGTATCTTGTACAATGCACAATCAAAATGCTAAAATACTAGTGCAAAATATTAGTACGAGACACAGCATGTTTGCTTTTCCTGTTTCATTAAATGGGCACGTGCTCCAAAGCACAATTTTGTGAGAAGCAACAAATTCTTGCTTCTCCTTGTTTGTTTAGTAGGCTTCTAACACAAAAACAAACACATTGACAATCGTTTGACAAGAAGAAACGAAAAAAACCTGTAGACAGAAAAAATCAGCTCCCAAGTTCTTGAGAACGGCCAAAATAGTGTTTGAACGAAGTTTCCATCTGCAGCAAGCAAAACTAGTAATGGTAAAAATCAAAACTAGTGAAATTACCGATACAACTTTTACGATCATTAAGTTGAAACATAAGATACAAAGCACATTACTTACTTGAGACTTGGGGAAGGAGAGTGTGGGAGCAGCGGGCTCTTCACATAAGCCTACATTAAAAATCAAAATCTTATTTTTCTTTTTTAAATAAACAGTAACAGTGTATGCGTCCGTACAATATTCGAAACGGTTACAGATAGCGTACCTGAGCCAAAATGTTATACGAAACAAGACTGAATCAGAAGCCTGAACAAAAGTTCAGAAGCGAAAGAGCATAATTGAATTGAATGTTGCAAAGTGAAAAAAAGAATCGTCAGGTTTAGTTCTGGAATGTATGTCTGCGCCTTCTACGGATACGAACTTGGGAAACGCTGGGGAGAAACTACTCATCTTCCTAACAACACTTCATTCAGCAAAAAGTGTCAGAAAGGGGCTGAAAAGTGAAAACAGTTCTTCAAATAAACGTTAATGGAGTAATACCTAGTGTGTGGGAACTACTCTTGCCATAGCCCCTCCTTCACCCATGACGGCAACTACTTCTCCCAAGACTTCATCTTCTTCTCCTCACGAGTCAGAACGTCCTCCCCCTCCTCCTTCGCTTCTGCGTTGCCATTGAAGGAAGTTAAGAATGCAAGCCATGGTGTTTTGTCTTGCAGAATAATATTTCTGGAATAATTCTTTCTATTTTCAACTATTATTCTGAAACATAATTCCAAAAGCTACGCAGAAGACAAAATAGAATTTCTACAATGTATAAAATGTTTTTTTTTTATATTTTTAACCATTATTTTTTATTGTTATGTAATAGACATGTAGAAAGTTATTTGTTAATATCATAAAACATATAATTTCAAAAAAAAAGTTATTTTTGTTGTTATAGAACACGTATTTTAAAAGTTATTTTTTTATTATTATAGATTAGAAAGTTATTTTTTTGAAAAAGTATAATATTTTTTATCGTGATGACATTAATTTTATTATCAGAAAATCTATCTCATCATCTTTAATCAAATCTCACCTCTTCAAATCCCTAAGAACAATGAGGTTGTGACGTCTTTTTCTAAAAAGTTTTAGTCGTTTTGATTCTAAGTGCCCAAACTTAAGAAAGGTCCA
Source organism: Glycine soja (assembly GCF_004193775.1). Classification (NCBI taxonomy): domain Eukaryota; kingdom Viridiplantae; phylum Streptophyta; class Magnoliopsida; order Fabales; family Fabaceae; genus Glycine; species Glycine soja. The sequence continues at coordinate 49,351,152 of NC_041002.1, forward strand.
ACCCTAGTGTTAGATTAGATGGACTGGCCCAAAGTTGGCGCAACCAAAGGTCCAAAACAAGGACTATTTTATTTTTCTTTACTTTGTTTGTTGGATTGAAAGATAGCTATTGTAATACTACCTTTTTTTTTCATATTTTAGAATTATAATTATGTTATGAACTTTATTTATTTATATATAAAAATAAATAAATAAATATTATTTCTCTATTTACACCGTATTGGCCTCTCACCCACCAAAAACACAAATATGAAAAAAAGGAAGACATATTTTTCATCTTATATGTTCGATACTTGTGTTTAAGGAATTCCTTTAGTACCATTTTTCTTCACACTCACTTTTTCCGGTAACAAAACTCAAATTTAAGAACTTTTTTTGAAATATTAAAATAAGGACATAATAAAAAATATAATAATTAATATTTTCTATTAATTATTTTAAAAAATAATATATTTTCATAATCAAAAGTTATGAAACTAATCTCTTAAGATGTAGAATTGAATATCAGGATGCTTAAAGAAGTCAATTATCTATCAAATAAAGTATTTTTTTAACAAGTAAAAAGATAAAGAAATATAAGAAATATGTAGAATTCCCATCCATAACAAATAATGACATAAATGGATTCTCAATTAAAATTTTCATTTGGGTTGTCTTTCGAAAAAATCTACCATCAAAACCACATCCCCTCCTTTTTTTTAAGGAATAATAGAAATATTGTTGATATTTGGAACAAGTTTATATTTGTAAAAAAAAATAATTGTAATAAAAAATAAAGTAATCATAGAATTTCATTAGCATATAGTCAAGAAAGAAATTCAAATTAAAATGTATAAAATTATTAAAAAGGGAAAAATTAACAAAAAGTAAGTTGACCTAACCCATTGAATTATACCTATATTTACTATTATGATATTCAATGCTTAAAGAAGGCAATTATCTATCAAATAAGTATTTTTTTAACAAATAAAAAGATAAAAAAATAAAGAAATATAAGAAATATGTAGAAATCCACAACAAAAAATGACAGAAATGGATTCTCAAATTTTCTTTTTTCTCCTCATTTTGGTCAATTGACTATAGAAACTTTTACTCGAGGAGGTGCTCTAGGCCCAATTAATATAGCCTATTCTGGTGTTTATCAATGGTGGTAATTGGACGTGAACTCACCTTGTTGGTACGCATGTGTTAACACTCTTCCTCGTTCTTCTTTCTTCTTCTTTCTAGTTTAATTGTTTTGGTACATGTTGGATCATTTGGTTAGTGTTTGATATAATGTCTCAATCAAGAGTTGCATCTTCTTCAAGTGTTAATAACAATGAATTAAGAGTCAAATATTAAAAAAAAATTGTTATTGCCTTAAAAGACTCATTTATAGTGCAAATTATTAATTTGTTATTGAGTATTTAATAAAGATGTTAGAATAATTTCGTCTGATCACATATTTTAATTAATATTAATTAACGACGTTAATAGAATGGAGAATAAAAGTAATGTAAAAAGAAAAATGGGTATGAGATTCAATTTGAGAAAAACACATGGGATGTAAGAGTAATAAAGATGTTAGGACAAAATCTACTCATGTATTTAATTGATGTTAGTTAACGACATTTACAGAATAGGATAAAAGTAATATAAAAAAGGAAAAACATTCAATGCAATTTGAGAAAAACACAAGGATATAAATATAATTTACTCTTAATTTTTTTGTTTATCTTTCTTATTATATTCCACGAGTCTCTTTGTTAGTGGTAAAATTTGTTGCATAATTTGTTATATATAGATAACATTTCTCAAATTTTAATAACCATGTTATTTTTGTAATAAAATAAAAATTAAATTATTTAGCATATATAAAGTTGATGTGGTGGTGAAAGGAAAAAAAACACGAGAAGAGATCACATGTTTTAATTTCTCGTTAATAAAAACTAATAATGTTAACCATTAATATTTAATAATAATAAGAAGAAGGTGAAGTCGCCTATTTATGAAGGACGTATATATTTTTGTATGCACTATCAAAACCAGAAGTTCCAATGATGAATTGATGATGATAAACGGAAACAACGAACCATGTTATTTTGATTAATTGGATGTGAGAAGCTGAGGCCTTATGACACTACATCCTCGGAAGCAATAGCTATTGCGGGCCAATGACGCCATGCACAGTCTTTTGTTCGTTGCGGCAAATGACTTCACTTGACTTATGGATAAGCTGATAAAGCTGAATCAATTCGTCAATTCTTATAGATAAGTTTCCACTTGCGTTTCAAACAAGTCTCCAAATTTCGTTCAAAAGAGTGGAAAATCATACTCTTTTCTAAAATGAGAACAAGCTCAGTGGACCTAAGCCTAATCGTTATGATGATGATCACGTTCAACCATTTTGATGCAAAATATTGCAATCCAAGAGTCAAATTTCTTGTATATATCACATGTTGGTTATATTATTTTTTAGGCTTTAGATCTAGAGTATATTGTATTTCTAATCAAATTGCATGAAATTGTCATCAACTAGCTACATTCCATGCAGTGCCCAATTACTAGTTGCATTATATTATCCATTACGATAAGATCTCATTATTGACGGCTGCTCAACTGTTCACATTTTAAGCTCTTTTATAAAATGTATTATTTGGAATAATTTTAAATCTTCTACTTAAGACATTAATTAAATATATTTATATTTAGTTCTTTCTTTATAATTAAAAAAAATAAGTATATTAATAAAATAATCTTACAAGATATATATAAAATTACTCTCGATTTGGCAATATCGAACCATTAATAATTAACCACGAATATTTCACCTGATATACATTAATTTTTTATCATTTGATATATATTAATTTGAGTCTTGAAAATGACATAATTACTTTATGCAGAGTTTGTGTTTGATAAGCAAAGAGATTCTATTAATTCTACATAATGGTAGCTACAGTTCAGTCCTGATACCAAACACCACCACCCAATAACAGAATAAGAATATGTATATTTTTTTTTTCTTTTTTAGCAAAGCTAAAAATTTAAAAAGGGAGTAAAGGGAATATTCCAATTCTTTTTGCAAAGTTAAGTTGCCTTGGCTATTACAATTGAGCAATGCAAGATAAAGGATCAATATACCAGTCTGTAATATTAAGCAACTAAATTCAATGTTTAGATGAATTTTCAAGAATTCAATTCATCACGAAACTGATATTTATATTTGGAAAAAAAAAGTGTTTGAACAGTTTCGATTCACGTTTGTTAGATTGGATGTCATTTCAATAAAATGATACAATTAGTGTGCAATTTGTAATTCTTCAAAGAACTAGTATTATTAAACTTACTGTTTCTTACACAAATTCTCAGAAGCACGTTTCCTTTCTTTAATGTTAACACACAATTGCTTATTACGGTTAAGATGATTCGATGCAAGCTAAGTATTAGGCAATAACTTGACCGGTGCAGTTGCTGGCTTCCTTACTAGCACCGTTAGTTAGTTAGTTAAACCAACTGAGTGACGAAATGCAGTTAGGTTCACCATCCACATTATTTTTCCAATGGCTTTTTGTGATTGGTTTTTTCTAGCCAACTTTCTATGAAATGCTTCAGATGCTATCCAAACAAAGTCCTTTTCAAGTATTGCTTTTCGCGTTCTCTGAACTTCTGGTTGTTCCATATTAATTAATTAGATTTCGCCATCACATGCCCCATGCGACGCACTTAAATTTTTCAGCTGCCACTATGTTCACGCATATGGGTTGCCTCATATAATTTGCCTATCCTTATCTGTTTTGTTTAGACAAATCATTATAATTAATTATTGTATGGAAGATTCTTAAAAGAGGATTCAATTCTGTATTAGGCTTATAATTAGTGTGTTGATTGTCAGAGGGAGTAAGGGATTAAGTTACTTATAACATATTTGATGAGAATGTTTATATAAGTTGTTTAATCTTAAGTAATGTTATTTAACTTTTTTTTTTCATTGAAGTATATGACATGAAGTTATATATATAAGCATGGCATTGTTTAAAACATTTATACCAAACATAACATATTTTTAAGTATTATAAGACTTATAAAATTAAGTTAACCACCCACTTTAGTAGCTTTAGTATTGGAGTGAAATTTTGTATAAAGAATTTAAATTTATGTGGAATAAGACTCATAAAATTAAAATAAATAATTCATTTATGAATTATAAATACTCTTATTAGAGGTATTTTTTATTTAAGCTGATTGGACTTTATTAGTGATATGATATCCTCTAAGTATTCAAGATAATTCTATATGTAAAATTTAAATTTTAGACCACCCATTAAGTTGAAATAACTCTAAATGATATCAAGACTCAATTATAATATATCATACAAATGAATTTATTTATGAGTGGGTTCTTAACTTATGTTTAGTGAACCATATGCTGTAAGACAGAATTTAAGAACTCTTAAAAAATTTCACTTCAATAATAAAACTCTTAAAAACTTGAAATGGGTCTCACATTCACCATACATCTTTCTATTTTTTTTATTGGATCTAATCAGCAAAATAATATTTTATTATTAAAAACCCAATTTTGTATAAGAACTCTGTTTATATAAGAACAAGTTGTACACTTGACAACCACTTGAGTATGTTTCAATGGTTGAAATTCATAAGAACAAAATCTTATTTATAAGAACTCCAAGATACTCGTTTGTTGACTTCACCGGCCAAAAGGAAACAAGGCAAGGTGGTGATGATTTCATCATAAGTCAAGTATAGTAGTGAACAAACTAGGAGCTCAATATTAACTGTTGGGGTACATATAACGAAGAACAGGACATATTTAAATTCATCAATTAAATAAAACATAACATATTATACTAATTCATTAATTTCAATAGTAACTAGTAAAGTATTTATTGAATTAGTATTTGTTTGCATGAATGTTGACAAAATTAATTTAAAATAAAATTAATTTAAAAATAATGTGATTTGTGTTTGAATATTTTAATTATATAATCAAGTTATGAATAAAATTTGATATAAATTTATTAAAATAATACAAAAGTTATTCAATTTAGATTAAAATCAATTTTAAAATCTTCGAGAACATAAAATCAAACATATAAAAATCTATATAAATTCAAAATGAATTCTCTGGTATCAAATCAAACACACAACTTAATTGGGAAGGTTATGATTTGGAGAAAGATAGTGGCGTTTTTGTTAGGGTTTGAAGGGAGGAAAGGTATAAGAAAGTGCTTTTGGGTTTGGCGCACAAAGGTAAGACAAGAAAAAGAGGTTGGCGCCTTTAGGTGGGCATTGGATGACAGCTTTTTTTATTAATGGGAATGGGAATATAACAACCTATATAGGTAAGGGTAAGGTTTAGTGAAACGGTGATGTGGCATTTAAGAAATCACCGTCAATCGCGTGCCAGTTGTATTGCAGCTGAACTTTAACAAATTGTAAACCCTAGTAGTCCAATCCAATCATGGCCTTCACATTCCTTATGTGTGTACATACTATGGTGTACCCGCCTCCACCTTACTCTCCATGAACTCTGTTTCATGCTGCCCTTGACAAAACCCTTTTTTTGGTATATAGCACAATTGTTGGAGCTTTGTAGGATTACTGGGTCAGTCTATTCTTCCATTTGAATTCAAGATTATATTATTAATTAGATTGGTTTAAAAATTATTGTAATAGTTATTTATTAGATAAGTTTAAACATTTTAATTCAAGATTATTAGATAAGTCTAACTTTTCATTATATTAAGATGATTGGTTTTAATTAGGGTCTTTAAAAAATTATTTGTTATTGTTTTTAGTCCATTTGATTTATCTTATGTGTAAATATATTTTTTATAAATGTTTTTCTCGTTTTCATGCTATTGGTAATGTTTTTATTTTAATAAATTAATAATGTAACTATATACAAGTATTTTACGAAATTTGATTGCTACATATTTATTAGATATGGAATTTAGTTTTGATGGTTGACCTTCTCTAGTTCTAACGTGCAAGTCTAGCTTTTCATTATATTATGGGTAAATGGTTAATTTAGTAATTTATACTCGCGGACAAATTTGTATATGTATTATAAAAATTACTTATTTAATTCACAAATATAAAATGCTATGACAATTTGATTCAACGGTTAAAATTATTTTGACTCCGTTAATGGTTCTAGTCTACTTAGCTCAAACTGGTTTACATGGCAAAGTAAGTGTATAACATGCACGGACTAAATTGTCATTAAAATTAAAAAGTATAAAACACCACAAAAAGTCTTTTCTTGAACATTTCCTTTTCTCAAAGCCAACCCCACCCACTAGACCATATCCCACTCCTCTCTCTTTGTTGTCGTGATGCACATCATTCCCACTCTGAATTGTCCTTTCTCCGGTGGCCACTTGCGAGAACACGGAGGTTAGCCACACGAATAGAACGTGATGCCATCCCTACCACCCTAGACCAGAACGCAAATGCGATGCACATTCTTCCCAGCACTGGTTGCACTTCCGTCTAGTGGTTGCTTGTGAGAACTCTACCAGAAGCAACACAACCTGAGCAACCGGTGGGAGCACAATGAGAATGCGATGCATAGTGAGAATATACGTCTTCGTGGACTACTTTGTTAGTTACTAATATTTGTCAAAGATCAATTTGTCAATAAGTATATATTTTTTGGTGGAAAATCTTTAGAAGGAAAGTTTATCTGTACATAGTCATTATGTTTGTTGCTTCGAAAATTAATACATTAAAAAAATGACAATTTAATCTAAAATGATGTAAAAATTTACTGTGCACATATGTATTTATCACATGAATGAGTGCGAGTCACGTAAGTTATGTCCGCTAACAAAGACAGAATGATTTTAACGATTAAATCAAATTGTTATAATATTTAATATTTACGAATTGAATAGATAATTTTTATAATAAAGTGATAAAATTATAAACAAATAAATTATAGAAACTAAATTCATCATTTAGTCTTAAGACTATGGATGCTGAAATATCTAACCCAAAAAGTAATAATTTACTTTTTTGAGTCAATGAAACATCAATAGATGCTTACCTTTATTCCGCAAAGACAATATTAGAACATTATCAAGGTGATAGGTATTTCAGAGAGAGGTAGGCACACTTCCATCAAATCAACGTGTAAAAACTTGAATGATGTTTTCCAGTTTTCACAAACAGTAAATGTAATTAAGGAAGGCGTGGCATAGATCACGTAGAAAAGGAAATCAGGAGATAAATGTCAAGTAAATTACGCCTTGGGACCAATGTTCAATCGTGCATGTACATCTAATTAAGGCACGTTATATTTTTTGGGGGCTTTGGTTTTTCATTCATATTTATTAGAATAATTTTTTTCCATAGAAATCAAAAATATGTCAAGAGGCATATAATAACTCACACGCCTCTTATTTAATCAATCAAATTAAATCCCTCTACCATAAATTATTCTACATAAGACATAACTTAACATTATATATAATTATATATTTGTAAGTGATAATTCAAACTTTAGTTTATCAGAGATTGATTCCTTCTATTAGACTTGTTCTTCATTAATTAATGTGGCACAATAAATTCCTTTATTTTTTTTATAAGTATGACCTCGTTTATTTAAAATTAAAAAAGTGCTTATAATTTTTTTAAAAAATATTTTTTAAGAAATAAATATGATTTATTTAAAAAAATAGACAGTATTTTTAAGTAAAAATAGTTTAAATAAATATGCCAAAAAAAAATGACTTGTTTTATTTAAAATTATTTTTTAACAAATGAACCCAAAATATGTTATGCCACAATCCATAACCAAGAGGAGTGTATGCTCGAGACTTTTTTGTGAAATTAAAAAACCTAAAGTTCAAAAAATAAAATATTTTGTTAGTGTAAATTGAGGTTTAGTTAAGTTTTTTAAAAAATATTTTTTTATTTAATCTTTTATTTTCAATTTATCAAATGATTTTTTTTGTTAAATGCTTCTGTTTATTTTATCCATTTGATACATCTAATCTAAATATTACGATTTTTTATTTAATTTTTTAAAAAAATATTACAAATCAAATGAGAAACTTATGATATTTATGAAAGTAAAAGGAAAGTTTGTCATATTTAGAATTGAGAAGAAATTCTCATTTTAAGAGACCAAATAAAAATGAAAATTATATTACAGAAAGATCATTCCATAAAGAAAAAACATTTTAGAAAACAACTTTTTTTTATAAAATTTTCAAAATTTTCATTGCTCATCAAGTAAATAACTTTGTTTATGAAAATTACAGAAAGATCATTTCAAAATTTTCATTGCTCATCGAGTAAACACTTTGATGAAGAATGCATTCAGACGCAAACTGCAAAGAGTTCACCTTTTTTCACATTTTCTTTATTATGGAAAAAAGAAACTAGTGGAAGGAGAGGCGAGCTCAGGATGACAAGAATAAGAGCGTTCACAGGAGAGCATGGCTCCAAAGTGGGAGGTTTCATGTTCTAACTTTTATTTAGTCGGCGCCAAGGTTCAGGTTTTCACATTTGAACCACTCATTGATTGATGTGATTCGGTGCAGGCGACATTCGGGTCGGACCCCAGAGACAGCATCAATCTTGTTATTGCCAAAACTCATTTTATAATATTTTTTCTTATTTTTCACAACAACACCTTCTTATTTATTCCTAGATCAAATTAAATGTATTCACGGTACAATTGTCTCTTTCCAACTTGTTATTGTTATATATAATAAGTGATAAATTTATTCCCTTTTACAATAATTATTTTTAATATAATTTCTCCATTTTATATTATACAATGTTTAACATTTTGCCATAAAATACAATTAACTTGTTGAATTTTAAAAAAACTATTAAATAATTTCTTAATATATTATTATTTATCTCTCTTATTAAGTACTTATTCACTCTTATTATATATTATTCACATCAAATGTTAATTAAAGATAACTCTAAAAAAAATATTTAATATAACATTGATTTTGTAAAATAACATCACACTAAAACAATTTTTTTTCTCTAAAATGTGAAGGAAGGGAGTATCATTATACTAGTATATATTTTTGTTGGTTTTTATAATAAGAATTTTAAAACTTAAACTATAAATGATTTTTATATTGGTTATTCATATTTATTAAAAAAAATTTCACAAGTCGCACTTATTTTTTACAGGTATTAATATGTTTTAACGTAGTTGCATAGGCTAAGAACATGAAATCACTTTTTGTAATCTAAAACAATCTTATATAGTATCATTTCAACTACAGATTTGGTGTTACAGGTATTAATATATATTTAATACAAGCGTTAATTTTCATTACATATTTAAAAATTTAAATATATATTAGAAATTACTCATTTGATAATTTAATTATGATTCGGTTTTATATGGAAATTTCATGAGCATGGGGAGCGTTCTCATTTTTTTCATAAATTAAAATTTTATCTTCAACTGACTGAGATCCTAATTTTAGGGACATTCTGCAACTAAGTTTCCTCTGTCGGACTGTCACTTACATTTGTGCTTTATTGGCAATTATTTCATTTTATTTATTTATTTTTAAACAAACGTAGTACTATCAAATAAAGAACAACACTATAAATATTACCACACATTTTTTTGGTGTGGTTTTTGAGCCAATGAGTGTCGGCTCTTGGTTTTCTCAGACCAAACTGAAAAAAACGTTTGTACTTAATCTCCCTCAGTTTCACAAAACTGACACCATAATTCGTTTACTTTAGTAACTGAAAAATTAAGAGCCAATTCAGTATTCTCCCTCCACAGATACAACCATTTTTTTTCCTCCAAACACTGTCTCAGAAACAGACTTGTTAACCATTGGTAGTTACATTCTGTTTCTACACCCTTTTTTATAAGCCATCATCACCCTTCCACTGGCTTTCATCAACAAATTTTCTTCAATCAAAGTACCACCACTACTTGGTTTCCCCAACCCAGTCTCCATCTCAGGTACACCTTATGATTCATAATCATCCATTCTGCACAAAATGTTTTTTTTTTATCTTCTTTTTACCAGCTTAGATCGTCTGAATGTTTGTGGGGTTGGAATGAAGATTCTGTTTTGCCTTTGGCCTTAGAATTTAGGAAGAGTTATTAGATTGTAATGGAATCAGTGATATTTTTGGTGATTCATTTTGTGCCACTTGTGGGAGATATGTAAAGTGCAGGTTAACATTTTTGGTTTTCCTTGTGTTGTATTCTGATTCTGATGAAGGTTTTAATGAACTGTCTGTGTCCGGGATTTTGGCCGCAACATCAAAGTTTTTGAGTCACTGCAATTGTGGCCACATTTGTTCATAATTTCTTGCAATATCAAGGATCATGACCACAGCTGCAATTTAAAACCACCTCCATGGAAATGCAAGTTTATGGATTTTTTAGTGTGGAAACCAATGGGAATGGGGGCATTGGGATTTTTCACTGCGGAAACCAATGTTCACATATAATTCATAAATTCAAGTTATTTCTTATATATGAAATCAAACTGTTTTTGGTTCTATGATTTTCGGAATAACAACATGAATAGATATAGATCTTATATTGGTGAGTGTTAGGTTGAAGTGAAACAAGAGTTGGAAAGTTGATATGAATAGTTCATTCATTCACCGGTGGAAGGGTTTCCTTTATCATGTATGTTTGTTGACTTATCGATGGAAAGATCTGAATCTGTTTTCCTCGTTCTTCTCTATGCGTATGTTTATCGTTCTCTCTTTGTTGGATTTGTGCAGAATGGAGAATGTGAGAATAAGGCAGTGGTTGAACCTTCTGGTGTGTGCACTGCTGTTGCTGATATCAGAAGCTTCTTATGTGCCAATCACTATTGTTCAGAACGCGGTAGCTAAAGGAGCTGGTTAGGAATTTTTGCTGTGTCCTTTCATATATTAATCATCTTCTTAATCTCATGCTTATTATTTTCAATGATGTTTATACTATTTGGGAAATTGAAATTCAAAATATTTTGCAGTTTGTTTGGATGGGAGTCCACCAGCTTACCATTTTGATAAGGGATTTGGATCAGGGATTAACAATTGGTTGGTTGCATTTGAGGTGTGTCCCTGTCTACAAATTTCCATCAATAATTAGTCTTAAAAAATCAAATTTGGTTCATTGTTCTGCCTCATCTTTTTTGAAAAATCATATAAGGTTTATTTTCAATGGTTTTTAACTTTTCATTTCTTAATCTATTTCGTTTCTACTAGGGAGGAGGATGGTGCAACAATGTCACTACTTGCCTTGCTCGCAAGACCAATCGTCTAGGTTCATCTAAGCAAATGGCGAAGCAAATTGCCTTTTCAGGAATTTTGAACAACAGGGCAATGTTTAATCCAGGTCTTTCCCACCACTCAACAATCTTGTTTTTCCTAATGAATCCAACATTTTGTTTAATTCTCTAATAAGTGTTGTGAATTCCAGATTTCTACAACTGGAACAGAATCAAGGTTAGGTATTGTGATGGTTCGTCATTTACTGGTGATGTGGAAGCAGTGAATCCGGTAAGTTTAGCAAAGCTAAAAGGAATTTCAAAATCTAAATTTAAGGAAACATTTATTCGTTAGTCCTTCTGATTAAATTTTAATATTGTGGTGTGTTAATCAGGTAACTAAGTTGCACTTCAGAGGAGCAAGGATTTTCAATGCTGTCATGGAAGATTTACTAGCAAAAGGAATGAAAAATGCTCGAAATGTAAGAGACGTTGATGATTTGCCAATCTTTTTCTTTCTCTTTATTGATTTTTTTCATTCACTCACCAGAACTTGTAACTACAGGCTATTATCTCAGGATGCTCAGCCGGAGGATTAACATCAGTACTGCATTGTGATCGATTTCGAGCTCTATTACCTAGAGGAGCTAGAGTGAAATGCCTCTCAGATGCTGGTTACTTTATCAATGCGTAAGTTCCTTTAATATGATTTTTACTTAGCCTTTTCACAACATTTTGAGTTCCTTAGATCATTTTATGACTCAATATGTTACTGTTAACAGAAAGGATGTTTTGGGAGAACAACACATTGAGCAGTATTTCAGTCAAGTTGTTGTCACACATGTACCTTTCCTTTCTATCTGATCAATTTCCACTTTAGCTTATGTTGTGTTCTAAACAAAAAAACAACCGCTTATGTTTTCACTCTTTTCATGTGGAAGATACTTTGTGAAACTTTCATTGAAGGAAGATCTAAAACATTCAAGCCTGATTTTTCTTTTCTTTTCCTTTTATTAGGGCTCTGCCAGGAGTTTGCCTCAATCATGCACTTCAAGACTTAGCGCAAAACTCGTAAGTTTGTGAATTATTTTTATCTTTCTTCCTCTGCAATTCCTTATTTGGTGGTACTAATACTTCTGATTTCTGAACAATATTGTAGTGCTTTTTCCCACAATATTTGGTGTCACGCATTACTACACCAATCTTCTTTGTAAACGCGGCATACGACTCATGGCAGGTCAGCTAATTTTGTTGCTCCAGATACATCAGTTTATATGCATAGTGATGTTCCATGGTTATTGTATTGGTCACACTAGACCTATGATACTGACCCGGAATAAAAAGTGTAAAAACTTATTGTTTCTTGTGCAAAATCAACTGGGATGCTATCAGAAATTGACTCAAACTTATTCTACATACTCTTCTGTTCTTGAGATTTCCTGATTCAATATGAACTTTATTTTCCCCCAAAAAATAACTCCATATGGTTCTCGATAACTTAACTCCATAATGAACTTAGCATTTAATGTTTTGCTACTAGCCGTTAATAACTTGAGATATTTTTCTAGTCCTTTCCCTGATCCTCAGGATGTTGTTTGACTCAGATTAAGAACATTTTGGCACCGGGTGTTGCTGATCCTGAAGGCCATTGGCATAGCTGCAAGCTTGATATAAACAACTGCTCACCTGATCAACTCGATCTAATGCAAGGTGAATATTCTGATATTCATTATTTGTGTCTCATAGAATAATGCCGAAATCCAAACTCAGAATTTTACTAAGTTTGTAATCACCACCCTTATAATGCTGTCTATAGTTTGTCATACCTCTGTCAATAATTTTTATAGCCCTTAAAAATATTGGCATTAGAAAAACAGCTTACTGTGGTCACAGTATCATGTTATCATATCTTTAAGTTTGGTAAAAGCTTATAGGGGCCTATACAGCAGTTCTATGACCTCACTTTTATGCATGGATTGATTTACAGGGTTCAGGACAGAATTTTTAAGGGCTATAACTGTGCTTGGCAACTCTTCATCCAAAGGAATGTTCATAGACTCTTGCTATGCCCACTGCCAAACTGAAATGCAGGAGACATGGTTGAGAAGTGACTCTCCAGAGCTGAAAAAGACAGTAAGAAGCTTCACTAATATATCATACTTATAAATATCTTTTTCTTCTCTATAAATAAAACCACTTTTTGCTTTTAGTTCCTTTAATTTTTACTTCTTTATGATCCTTGTGATGTCCAAACCTTCTGTTTTTTGTCTTTCCTATCAATCTTCCTTACAAAAATGGCTTGCTGATTCCATTAGGCAATGTCACGTGACAATGGTATGTTACCAAAAATACTTCCATCATGTGTCAATGCCTGATGAAGCCACTAAAATATTTTTGTAATGGTGATTAATGAGAAGAAAAAAAACCCAGAAGGTTTGGACATTATCATAAAAAAAAAAACACTAAAAGCAAAAACTAGTATATATGTATAGACTGAAATATTTAAACCAATCACATATGAATATATAGCTGACTTGTCTGCATAACAATTTTCAGACAATTGCAAAGGCTGTAGCAGATTGGTTTTATGAAAGAAGACCTTTCCATCAGATAGATTGCCCTTACCCTTGCAACCCCACTTGTCACAACCGCGTTTTCGATCCACAAGAAGACCACCCAGGAGTATAGATATTCATTTCATCAAAATTTAGCACACATTTAATATTTCCATCATTCTTATAAAACCACAATTTATTGGTTAACATGTGATAGAATAAGAAAAAAATAATCATTTCTATTTTTATTAGACCATCAAAATTATAAGGAAATGCCGCCACTGCACTGAACTTGTGTGCTGGGACCATCACCACCATTGTTTAATGTCACTTATTCTTAATAAAAATTAGTAGTAGTATATTCTTTCTATGCTGTTATTACTTGATGATGTGTAAGAGTTTTACATTTGTGTGAATGTTAGAAAAATGTGACCGCGAAAGGAACATCAGATGCATCAGCCACAAAGTCCAATTTCCCCAAACTAACAAACAAGGTGAGCTATGCTAAGTTGCAATATTCGCAGTTATACATTGAAACTTGCAAATGTATATATTTTTAACTTCAATCCGAACATAACCTAACTCACACGCCAAGATATGCTTTTAACTTCAAGTGAAATTTCATGCTTTTATTATCTATTGCAGATATATAGCAACCTTAATAAGAAAGCAACTAATTTTATTCCAAGGTCACAATTGGGAACTAGACACGGGAAAAAAACAAAATAGGCAATGCCGATTAGTACATTAATACAACATCATTAGGGTCCACACGCTTCGGTGAGTTGAGAAAAATAGATGTTTATAAACGATCCATGGTCTCAACTCAATGTGAGATTTTGTGGTTACTGAAGCACAAAACAAAGAAGCATTATGTTACTAAAATATCTTATTGATTAATATTTAATTTAATAATGTATATTTCTCAAGTCAATTCGTCGTAAACATTAAACACGCGCTTCGAGCTATTGGCGATTGCAATTGTCTTTTCTCGATTCTCATATCTCGATATTCGAGTCTTGATAACTTATTAGTAATTCTCCGATCGCCGCCGCGAACTGGACTCACCTTCGCCGGAGTCGTGTCGTTTTGGACGGCTTTGTCGTTTGCGTTCTTCACTCATGTCGTTTGTATCTTCGTTTCACTAGGGACCAAAGTACGAACACATGTATATCTGAATTTTGATGATTTGCATTGAAACCACGCATGTTCTTATTTAATTCCCCGGGTTCCATGTTCTACACACACACGTACAGATGTATTATTTATTTGTCAATTTCGATTCATTAACGAGAACAATTTTTTCCAGTACCACGCCTAACAATATCTAAGAGAAAGGATTTTTTTTTTAATTTTTTAATTTTTCACTATATTGTGTTCTATAATAACATCATGAATTGTGATATTGAACTTTAGACTTAGCGTTTCGTTTTGTTTTTAATTCACTTATCAGGTACGATGGATTGAACTTGTGTGCATTAATCGTGGAATCAGTGGGCTTCTACTAACGTTGGTTCTTCTGGTAAGCATAACTATAATTTAAAGTTGTCATTTTTTTTAATTATTAGTTCATAAATTCTGCAGATGGGAAACATTTATATGGTCCTTGCATTTTATAGGTCATCCTATAAAAGCTGACTTGCTTTGCTGATTAAATATGACACAGCTGGACCATCTCTCCTACTGTTTTAATTTCCATGTAAGAAGGATTAATTGTGAATTTATGATTTATGAGATGTGAGTTGTGACTGATGTGAATTTTTTTTTATTGTTTGTCTGACATGTTCTTGGTGTAGTTTTCCAAGCTGATAGTGATAGTATAGTATCCTCTTACTTCTCATTTCTGTTCAGTAGCTAATATCACAATTCATTTCATGGGACCACAATCCTTGTTAGTAGTTAGTTTAGTACCACAGGGTCTGTGACTCTATTCACAGTAAAGCTGCTATGCAGAAGCTGTTTGTTTGGGTCTTGTAGTTATTGTATGAGCCGCCAGTTTGTTGTTAACATTTTAACAATGGTTTTACCTGAAATGAATTTGCTGGAACAATGTGTTTAATATGTTTTGTGAGATTATGAACGTGTTGGGTTTTGTTTGAAAACTTCCTTCTGGTATTATCAGTGGTTGAAGTTTAGTATTTTTTTTTTTTAATTTTCAATTGTTGTCCGGCAAACTTCAGGTTGGCTTTGTTGAGGAACTGCTATTGGATTTTCGGATGTTTGTGTTGTTGTCCAATAAGAATTTATAGCAGAGTTTGTATTGTTCTCCTATAAGAATGGAGTTTTTTCAATCTGTAAATAAAGGTTTGCATTAAAGGATTATGCAAATTACTAAAGTGAAACTCCAATTCTAATATAGAATAGTATAAACAGCACTTAAAGAACTGAATCTAAGTTTTGTCCTTTTCTTTTTATTGTTTAGAAATAATGGATTAATCACTGGCTGTGCAGAACAAGATGGAATAAAAGCTAATCCCATTGAATTGAATCACCTTTTGACTTCATACAGACTGCCACAAACTCCGGACATAGCTTCATAATTGGATTCAGTCAGTGTAAGCTTGAACTTTGCTGTTTTCTTTTTTTTGGGGGGAGGGGATGTTCTGGTATTTCTATTTGGCTTCTCTTTGTATGCCATCTATTATGAGAAACACTTAATTTTGTGAAACATTGAAGTTTTTCCTCTTTTAATTGCTGAACTTTGAAAATTATACTCTTAAGTTGCTGGATTCTCCCACATTTCAAGATAAGTAAATAGGACTCTAGGAGAGTTGCGTGAGGGTTCTGTTACTAATGGAGCATATAGGATGATAGTGATCTTGACGAATGTTTCTGGTTGTGCATGGTTGAGCAGTAATAAACTTTACTCTATATGCAAATATGAACTGTATTAGTGGTTTAAGATGTTAGCAAGAAAGAATTGAAAAGGGTTTACTCTTATTGCTTAAGTATATCTGGCAATCCATGAATTCAAAGTTTCCTATTAGAAATTTAGAACTTTTCAACTAATTTAGGATACATCTGACAAGTGTGTTTTGTGTGCGCTGGAGCGAGGTTATGCATTATGGTATACACTTGATACCAGTTGGTATCAACATTTATATTGGAGTTACATTGAATATGAATTTTGACTTGCTTCGTCAGTGAACACTAGATCCTATCCTTTCCTTCTGGAGTCACTCCATGGAATTTATGAAGATACAAATAAATGAGCTGTATTGAACTGTTCATTAATCATAATTTCTTTCTTTCTTCAATGGGCTCCTTGATTGATCATTTTTGCGGCGAACTTAGCATCACGAACATAATTCACAATTTCTCATTCAGCATGTTAAATTCTTGCTTCTAATATAATTTTGAACAGCACATTAGTACAAAGAGAATGTTACTGCTGCTCATGCAATTCACTCGTTTTATTCTCTCTGCAATTTGCATACTAATCTTGTAATTCAACAGGTGTGAAGTTCCATTCATCTTGTTATTGAAGCTGCTGATCAGTTAACTTGGCAATTACCAAGTAAGGCGGAAAATTTTTTAGAATGCCACACATGGAAGATCTTTCCATGGCATGTACTAACATATATAGCACCTAGCGGATACTTTTTTTTGTCATCAACTAAGGGCTATATTCATTTGCTCTTTCTGTAATAAACTAATATTTGATCGTTATAGTTTTGAAGGTTCAACATGGAAAAAATAAAAATAAAATAAAATAAGATCATGGCCATTTTCATGTCTCTTTGAGTTGCTTAAGTGATGTTGTCATTGTAAGATGTTCGTTCTATAAGGCTTTAAGATGAGAACTCCACTAACCATTAATGGGTTATACATTCTACACAGTGTGCATCCAGATTCACTAGTATCATATTTATAGGCGCAAACACATATTTAATCTTTAAATATGATGTATAAATTTAATTTAAAATTGATATAAAATAAAAATCTTCAATAACAACACATTACACAAACACTCCATGTTCTCTCACTGTCTCATACACCGTTCGTTTCTCTCAAACACAAATATGCCTAAAAACAAACTGCCACAATTAACATTCTTATGGTCAAAATTCACTACAATTTACAAATTGAATTAAATTGAAACCAAATATAAAAAAAACGATCAAAATAAACAAAAATATTAGAAGGCCAACCCAAAAATTAGAAGATAAAAATATTAATTTAGCATTAATTTACTATGTAATTAGTCATATTAAATATATTAGTTTGAACATATTAAGATTTAATATTATTTTTTCTTAGTAAATTCGTCATTTTTCTATGAATATGTCATTACTTTAAGTGGAATTGGATTCAGATTTTGAAATAAAGTTTTTAGATTTAAACTTTGTAGATGAAAAAATATAATTGAGTCGAGAGATATTATTAATGGTAATCAAGTTTTATGTAAAAATTAATTATCTACAAAATTAATGATATTTCTCATGAATAAAATTGTACGGTGAGATTTATTTGGAGACAAACAAATTAAGGTCATGTTTGGTTTATTAGTAGGGGAGCTTAACACAATTTGGAGAGGAAAGTTTTATCTAAAAACAAGTATATTAAGGTTATGTGGAAAAGTTCCAAACTTAATTTAGAGAGAAAAATAAATTTGCCATCACATTTAATCTCTCTCCAAAAGTATCTGTGAGACTAAAATTTAATTTAAATACTTAGTTTGAGAGAAAGAACTATTGTGATACTTTAATTTTACAAACTGAAATTCTAATAACATACATTAAAATTGTCCATTTCTTATCTAAGGTATCTAGATTATATGTTATTACACATACTTTTAATTATGCCCCTCAATATATTGATATTTGATTCTTTATGAAATAACATAATATCATTTCTGTTAAAAAAATTCTTACATTTTTCTTCTTATTGTTTATTCTTGACATTCATGAATAGTTTTTGGTGCCTCAAGAGATACACAAATATAATATGTCAAAATCGTTTAGACCATCTTAATATATATTATCAAATCCATCATGCTGGGTAGATTTGGACTTTACGTATCTGTTCATTTGATTTTTGGACTTTACGTATCTGTGCCTTTGATATTACTATTTGAATGTGGTGTGACACTAAAAAATCATCCTCGTAGGGAAACCACAAAAATAGAAGGTCAAATTAACAGCAAATTATTGAATTATTTCAGAATTATTAAATGATTCGTGTAGACCACCTTAGTATATTATCTAATCCATCATATTGGATTGATTTGGACTTTACGTATCTGTGCCTTTGATGTTACTATTTGAATTTGGTGTGACACTAAAAATTCATTCTCGTAGGAAAACCACAAAAAAGATAGGTTAAATTAATTAATAAGTTATTGAATTATTTCAGATTTATTAAAAATGTTATATTTTATCGAATTATCATATATATACTTGACACGTTTTTTTAGGTGGAATAGGAAGAAAACATTTGAAGGATACGGCCTAGTCCATCTCTTGTTCAATAACACCTTAATAATAGAAAGAAAGTCAAATTAATCATTTTGGTTTTTATAGGTGACAATTATTTAAAAATGGCTTGTCTATATTAATTTTTTTTCTTAATTCTCTCTTTCTTAATTTGTTTTATACATCTATTTAATTTCCTTTTTTATTGTAAATGTTTTTTTTTTCACAGACGCACATGGAATCTGAGTCCAGTTACCGTTACCATAAATGAGAGTAGGTTCTTGCCATGAAAACAAAAGACATGGGAGATTCACTATTCAAATAAGGTAAAGATTGGAGTTCTTCTCTGATTTTCCAAAGAACAAAGAAAAGGGGAGAGAGAGAGAGAGGATAGGAGTTGGGGCAGCTCCACCTGACTGTCATTAAATGCGATTGAAAGACACGCAGCAGCACCATACCTATATTTGAACCCCAAAAATCGTTGGGGCACACACAAAATAAAATAAATGCCATTTTCTTTAATATTCCATTTACTAGTTTATTCATTTTCTTATATTAACTAACACCGTATGCATTCATTTTTTTAGTTTAAATCTGATGTATTATTAATTGTGGAGGGAGTTTTTATTATTATTAATAACTAAATAAAGAAAACATTCTCAAAATAATTTTTAAGGTATTTATAAAAATCAACAAAAAGTATAATTAGTTCACAGTATAAGAATCAATACATATAAATTCAATTATTTTAAACAATTATAAAAATTAATATGTATTGATTTTAAAAAAGATTGTAAATAACAATAACAATAACAATAATAATAATAATAATAATAATAATAATAATAATAATAATAATAATAATAATAATGTAAAAGCGCTTTATACTCAAAATTCATAACTATTTTTTTCCTTTAAAAAAAATTAGACATAACATGTGTCCTCCAATCATCAAGTCAAATATTAATTTTGCTATTTTACTTGTGATGTGTGACTATTATTATTAAGAAAAATTGCACATAAAAAAAATTAAACACAAATTAATTCATTAAATATATTATTTTCTCATATGTAAAAGCAATATAATTTTACATCAATGTACTAATCTTATAGGTTATTCTCTCCGTCTCTTATTATAAGACTTTTTTTATAAGATTATTTTCAAATTTTTGGATATATTAATTATTCTTTTCATTTTAAATATTAATGAAAAATAATTAAATAAATAAATAAAAAATAATAATTTTAGAATGATAATATAATATATTTAATTGACAAATTTGATGTAAATTAGTTAAAAATATTTTTTATAACTAGGATATTCTTAAACTATTTACTCTTAAAATTCATATAAATACACCACTTGTTTTTTTTTTTTCTTTTAGAGTATATACAAACACCACTTTAAACAACTCAGATTTGTGAATTGTTTTACATTATTTTATTTATTAAATTAAAGTGCACAGCTACATACAACTTTATTTATTTATTTATTTATATTTAATTTATGTTCTCGTTGTCACTTTTCTCACAAAAGAAAGCCTCCTTTCCCGTTTCCCTGCGAGTTGCTTTGTCTCATTCCCCCAGCTACTCTCACCACCACACCATTCTTTCCGCCTTTACCCTCTTCTCTCTTCTTTCTTCTCTCATATCGCAATCTCATCCTCTTATTACTTATTCAAACGCTGCATCACTCAACCACCTCAACAATGCACCATTCAAAAATCCCACTTTAGTTTCTCCGCAGATCTGAACCACCCGGGATCTGAAAAAAACCGCATTTTGATTTCTGGGTCTTGCCCTTCACCTCATTGGGTATCCCGAAACGCATTCGTTTTGCGGAGTTTCTCGTTGAAGATGGGGTCCAGTGCCAGCAAGGCCACGTCATCATCGTCCTCTTCGGGGAGTTGCAGGAAGGGTCGATCTAAGGGACACCGAGGTTTCCCATCTTATTGTCTGGGAGCCTCGTCTGGATCTCGTGACATTGATAGTGACGACCAGGTAACTCTAACTTCGCATCCCTTTCGATGTTACGTCAATTAGATTTTTATTTAAATGACAAATTGTTTTCAATATTTTCAGAAATTTTACTCTTTTTTTAAATCAGGTATGGAAGGCATTTTTTCTTGTGTTAATAAAACTGTGTTATCTGTATTCCGTGCTTGAATTTCCTGTTACTTTTAAAACTACATGCATTTATAACGGGGTTCCTTACTTGTAAGATTGTTGCACTGGTGCTTGGTGTCTATACGTTTGTAATTATAAAAAAAATTCTAAAATATGGAAACTGAAAGTAATAATTTTCTTTCAGTTCATCCCTTGACATTTACCACTCTTGTGGATGTTTCTTGCCTTGTAATTTACTGCTGAGGCTCATAATAATTCGATTCTTAGTAGAGGAAATGACATGATTTAACAAACTTAAAATCAAGCAACAGTTAATGAATGATACATTCAGGGATTTGGCTTCTCAAAAGTAAGGGTAAAGTAAGTAATCTATCTCAGTCATTGATAAGAAAATCAACTGTTGATATTTGAATACATCTATGATTTGTTATGCATGTGCCTTTAATACTAACCATTGATTTTCTCATTGATGGCTGAGATTACTTACTTTATTCTCTAAAATGATTTACCCACTTTAGAGGATCTACATTGAGTTCCTGTTACACATTTATAAATTTTAAAAGATTCTGGTGTGGTGGTGTATCAGGTTTTTCTTAACTCTACGCTTTTCTCTTATTGTTAGCCCCGTTGTCCTATCAGGTCTTATTTTGTTTTTATGCTATGACATGCCCTTCAGGTTGTTTTGAAAATAATATAATGGAATAGTTTCTCTTCCCCATTTGTTCTTATAATTTGTTTCCGTGTGTAACTGTCAAGCATTGAAACAGTTTTGGAATTGGTCAAAGTTTTGTGGTACTAACTGCCTAACTGTAGTTTGAAACACATGATTTAGGTTTGTGATCAGAATAAAGTAAATGGAGAGGATGTGACATACAGTAGTGGCAATGAAATAGATTCAGATGAGGTGAAGACAGAGTCTTTTAGAAAGGTTAAATCTGATAAATCTGATGAAGTGCCTTGTGTGCCTTCCAACATTGACCTTGAGGAGTGGGGCCACACTGCATCCAGAACTGGTAGCAGCTCTGCACATTCTTCTTCAAATCAGTCCTTGAACCCTTCAAGCCGATTCCTTTCTCGCTTTAGCCTTGTTCCTGGTAATATAAGCTTCAGACTTAGCAGAACCACAAGTTTGGGGTCATCTAGGCCTTGCCCGGTTTCTTCAGAGAGTCTCTCAATATTTAACAATGAAGATGAGCTTAATCTGCCTCCAGGGCTTCCTGGCAGCTTGATCAATAGAAATGAAACTCAACACCGTTGTGACTTGCTTAATGCATCTCTTGCTAGTCAAGTGCCTATACAGTGTCATCAAGAAGCTTCCAATAATTTAAGATCCAATACCCTGACATTGGTTTCCCCTGGCAACTTGGTTAGCAGTCGCATTTCTTCTGTTCAGGATGTGGTCAGAGATGGAAATGGTACTAGAGAAGTGCCGGATATGAACTTGTTTTCTCCAAGAATTCATACTGATACAGAAGATATTGAGACTAGACATACTGATAGACGGAATGGAGCTCGAGAGCCTGTTGAACGTAATGTTCGTTTTAGCCGGACATTAAGTGTTGGAAGGCTCCGTGACAGGGTTCTCCGCCGAACAACAGTATCGGACTTCACATTTTGCCCTCTGCAACGAGAGAGAGATGCTAGTCAAGATAATGGAAGACGGGCAGGGGAGAGAGACACAAGACTGTCACCATCTGGTCGTAATGCTACAAATTCTTCTACACCTAGATATCCTCTACCCAGTACACCTAGCTCCTTGTTTGGCATCCAAGACTATGAAGTTGAGACTTCACGATCTAGAGAAACTAGGTATCAGGACCTACTGGAGCATAGGTCCAATTTCCTCGAACGGAGGAGAAGAATACGGTCCCAGGTTTGTACACTATGAATTTTTTTATAACAACTGATGGTCTGATAAAATATGTTACCAAACAAAAAGCATACCCTTATAATATGAGAAGAAAAGGAGGAAAAAGCCAAGATGTTTTGCTTGTAGGTAATCAGTAACTGGGCTGTGGCACATCCACCTAGAGCTAAAAAGGTTTGATATTGGTGTAAATAATTGAACTGAGGCTTTTCAAACAAAAAATTCTTCAAGACTTGTAATTTCTTTTCTTGAAACATCTCTACTTGTTCTCTTTCCCTTCCCTGGATTTTGTTCATTGTTAATGATGTACATTTAAAATTGTTTAGGTCCGTGCTCTTCAGCGGTTGGGTAGCCGGTTTGAAAATCTTTCTGGACATGACAGATCATGTATCTTATCTGGTCAACATAGAAATGGTCGTTGTGCATGCAGAATCAATAGTCGTGATACCAATTCAAATGATGATACCAATGCAAGAGCTAGCATATCAAGAATTGTTATGCTAGCTGAAGCCTTATTTGAGGTAAGTTCAATGTACGGTGTTAGCTGTTCTGGTGGTCATTCATTTTATAATTATACAAGTTGAATATTTGTACATATTTTAATTAGGTTCTGGATGAAATTCACCAGCAATCTATGGTTTTATCTTCTCGCCCTTCTGTGTCATCTATCGGTTCTGTTCCTGCACCTAATGAAGTTGTGGAATCCTTGCCTGTCAAATTATACACTAAGTTGCACAAACATCAAGAAGAACCTGTACAGTAAGTATTCCGGCTCACCCTTCTCACAGTGTTCATTTTCTCAAATGCCTTTGGATTTTCTTGAACACTTTCATTTCCATTTCTTTAATATAAATCATTCTCTCCGGCATCTATTTTAAGTGACATGTCAAACAGAACTTAGACCATATGCAACTTTTCCGAAAGAAAAGCTAAAAGGAGAATGCAAACAGTGAACACCACTATTTACTCATGTCTTGCAAGGCCACACGGCCCACACCGGCTTTGTTGCAATATGCATTTGTGGTTATTGTAATGTTTTAGTTTTACATAATAGCTTGAAAATGTTAACTGATACCATATTCCGTGAAGCTTTCCCACCTCTGTACCCAGTTGTTGTCATCACCACTTGCTGCATATTTAGCTTTAACTAATCATAATTTGAGGTGTATGAATTTATATGTACCTATTTGTGTAGTGCGGCCTTACCCGCTTTCACTTTTTTTTAATGAGCAGGCTGATGTGCATTTTATTTTTAAATTTATTTTGCACTACCAAACTAAAAACTAGTTTAGGCATTTCTCTAGCATGGAATGCACTAACAGTTTTTATTTTTTTTTCTTTGCTAATCCTTTGATATCACAGATGTTATATATGCCTTGTGGAGTATGAGGATGGAGACAGCATGCGAGTTCTGCCTTGTCATCATGAATTTCATACAACATGTGTAGACAAGTGGCTGAAGGAGATTCACAGGTATGTGGGTATAGGGAGTTGGGTGTCCTTTTGGATAATTATATGGCTAAAAACAAATTTATATAAAATTTATTGCTATGGTGTATCGATTCATATCGGGTACTGTGGAACCTATCTAGTAAATAGCACAAAAGAATAAAGAACATAGATGAGTGAATTTTGTGTCTATTTTTAAATTAGAAGCACTTTAATAAGTAAACTGTAAAGCAATGCTGGTAAACTCTAGATATTTGCAAAACTATATGATGGTAAAATTTGGAGATTGGCAAAACTGAGTGAATGTTGTGCCATCTTATGAGCTTTTGCCATATTTTCTTCAATTTATTCAACTTGTGGTCCGACCACCATGATATTCTGTGATGGATAATGAAAGATTTGAATGCCCTTCTGACATCATGATGTTATGGATTTCTACTGTTTTTAAAGTCTTTGCAATTCATAAGACCCTACTGTAATAATTGATGAAATTCCTTTGCATCTTCAAATTGAGCTATATATGTCCCGATGTACCATCTTGTCCTCTCTATTCATATGATCATTATGTTAATATCTTTACATGCAACTCATGTGCTAAAGATGCTTGGAAATGTGTATCTCTTTAACTTTTATTATATTATTATACACAGGGTGTGCCCACTATGTCGAGGGGATATCTGTGCATCTGATTCACTGCCAAGGGAGAACTAAGGTGGCCAATTGTTAATCAATATCTCCTTCTCAGATACTCATGGCTGCTTTGATCATTCATTGCACATAAGCTGATGTGAGACACCATCAGATGAAGCACTCTCATTGTTGTCAATGATTATTTACTCCAATTTCTGAATAAACATCATACCATTGTAGAAATAGAATGATCTACTAGCTCATTCTCTATCACCAAGTGAAAGCAGATGGCCAAAAAAGGTGGGGTGGAGGTATTGTTTAATGAAGAATTTTTCCAACATGTTTCAGGAAAAAAAAAGGTTCTCTTATAATGTATCCGACATCCTTTTGTTTTTCCCCACTTCTTGTTTAACACAATTTTTGGAAAAAAGCATCAGTCAAATGAGCACTTTTGGTCATGGAGGAAACTACAGGATGGCACAGCATCTTTGACCGAATCATTCTCTTTATCTCTAGACCAGTCAACTGAGTGGCTTCAAAACTAAAAGCAGTGGTGCATGCGTGTGATGATATCCTTTTCACTTTTCAGAGGAAAAAGGGAAAAGAAACATTTCAATTGCAGTATAAATTGTGGGAGACAAGTGGTAGTTGTCTCCTAACAAACCTAAAAAGACCACTAGCTACACTGATTTTTGTTGTACAATTTGGTTTGCCTTGTGTTCTTCCAATGCATGATCATGATGCAGGATTGCAGGGGTGGTTATAGGATGATCTGCTTAAGTTTTGGATCACCCACTTATCTTGATTGAACTGGCAATTTTTTTTATTTGCTTAATGTTTTTATAATTTTATATCATATTAATGCAGCAACCTTGTACATCTTCCATGTTGCAGTGCAGCCACTAAGTGTCCTCAGCCTTGTTAAATCACTTATCCGATTATTATTATTATTATTATTATTATTATTATTATTATTATTATTATTATTATTATTATTATTATTATTATATTAATATTACTAGGGGTGTCTCTCTAGATATTTTAAATAAAAAATAAAAGGAAAAACATTTAGAAGTTAAAATAAAAAATAAGACCAATAAAAAATAACTAACGACACGAGAGTAGGGAGTAATTATTAAAAGAGTAATAGAAGTTTAAAAATTAAAAAAAAAGGATAAAATTGTCTAAAATTTGTGGATGCAAAAAAATGGTATTTTCTTTATTAGTAGTATAGATTATTATTATTGTTTACAAGATAAAAAATAATATTACTAATGTATTAAATGCTTGGTTTTCAATAAAAAAAAAAAACTTATTTGCTGATTTTTAATTAGTAAATAAGTTTTTATTTATTGAAACTATTATCATCACTGAGTAAATAATGTATACATTATAATGTAAAATTTAGATAATTGATCATGCAAAGTGCAACAGTTGTGAATACATAATTTTGATGATGTTAAAGAAAAATTAAATAAGGTTATTTCAAAGGATAAATATTGTTTCAAGATTACTTTAACAAACAAAGTCTTTTTTCAAGATTAATTCAAGATCAAGTCTTGTCTCAAAACAAAGTGTTTCCAAGACATCCAAGGCTTTGGTAATCGATTATCAGACAATGTAATCGATTACCAGAAGATAATTTTGAAAAATAGCTTTTAAAAAAGATTTTGAATTTGAATTTTGAACCTGTAATCGATTACCAATAATGAAATTCTTGAAATTCAAATTCAAAAGTTATGACCCTTCAAAATATAACTGTGTAATCGATTACCAGACACATCGATTATCACTGAAAAATTTTAAAAAAAGTTTTTTGAAAAGATACATTTCTTCAAACCATCTTGAAAAGGCACGAATGGCCTACACATATGTGTGTCTGACTTCAAAAAGCAAAAGAGATATTCCAAGAAAACTTCATTGTCAAATGCTCTCTCAACAACTTTTGGACAAACATTTGCAAATCTATTGAGAGTTCATCCAGGAACTTCAAATTGTATTATCCACTCTAAAGAAGATAAATCTTTCTGTTCTTCTAAGAAAGTCAATTGTAATCAAGAGACTGATTGTCTCTTGAATTGTGAGTTTCCTGAACACAAGGGAAATAGATTCTTTGGGTGTTCAGAGGTTATAAAAAGGATTTTTATAAAGATACTAAAAAATCTAAGTGGATTGCTTGAGGATTGAGCGTAGGCACAGGGCGTGGCCGAATCGTATAAATCGAGTTTGGATTTCTCTCTTCCCTTATCTCATTTATGTTATTGCAATCAATTTTTCCTTGCACGTTTAAGAGAACATTGTTAAATTGATTATTTCTTGTTCTTCTTCTGCATTCTAAACCTATCAATTTAAAAGGGAGATTAAAAGTTTGTTAGTGAGAATTTTGAAACTTAATTCACCTCTCCCTTCTTAAGTTATTAAGGTCACTTGTCCAACAAAGTAGTTCACATGGCCCAAAGCACATGCATGATTAGTTTTCAAATCTGTAAATGAGCATGAGTCTGCCTCGTGAGCTGATAGTTGTTGCTGCCATTGGTAGGCACAACACATATAGAGGTGACAGACCAATATTGATAGTCGTTGGTCAGGGAATGACTTAAGGATTTGAGAGACCAAAAGTAAAGTTAAGAATAAGATCTTTTATTTACTCATAAAATAGTTTATTAAAATTATCATTGTTTTATTTAAAATTAAATTTTCAAGCTTGTTACTTATTAATTGTTACTTACGGTATCATTAAAAAAATTAATAATTACTTATAATATTTTAATTAAAATTTATTTTCAAATATAATTTTACAATAAATTTTTTAGGTATATTAATTCTAAAAAAAAATTAAAATCTTTTTTTTAGGACCTAAAATCCTTGCTTGAATCTTAAGTCGGCCCTCTCGTTGGTACTTCATACATGCCAGTCCCATGATACACTATATCGGTTTTTTGATAATCTCGAGATATTGTAATCCAATTTCAACCCGATACTGAACTTATATTTAATACTACACAAGACGAGCCTAGTAAAAAAATGTATGAAATTATTATTACGTGCAAAATAAAATTTAGGTTACCGTACTGTTTAGGATTAATCAGTTAATCATTAATTTATGTCAAGAAACCTTCTGATTATTTTGAGTGAACAGTAAACTTCTTTTTCTAACTACATTTTTTCTATTACGTGGAAAAATATTATTCTCTTTGATCCTCTAAAATTTGTTTACCATAAAAAGGAGCGAATGTATTATATTATTAGAGTGGCAAATGTTTGACTAAATTATAGTATTTTTTAAAACAAACTTTTCAAATGTATAACGCAATAATATTTAGAGTACATTTATGCCATGATTGATGGAGAATACATGAAGCAATAAATTTAAACAGATAAAATAAAAAGGAGTATCATCTCTTGTTTGGAACAAGAAAAAGGAGAGAAAGAAAAGAAACGATGAGAGATACGTGCATGAAAAAAAAAAGTTACAACTTAAAATAAAAGAGGAAAAAAGAGGCATATATCATTAGATACTTAATTTTATCCTGAAAAGATAATGAATTAAAAAAAAATATATTTTCAATACAAGAATTAAATGTAATTAGGAAAGAGAACTCTACTAAAAATGAATAATTTTTTTTTATATAAAAATGAGTTAACAATGAATATTTCATATTAAGAAAAATGTTTTTATCATGAAATAGTTATCTTTTATTTTTCTATTGAACCACGTAAATGAAACATTTTTTTCCTTTTTTTTTTCTTTATTCACTTAATACAAACAACTTAAAAAATTATTTTTTTAATTGATTTTTCTTCTCCTGGGTTTTATCTTACTTATTTCTCTATATTTTGCACCCGTCAAAGGGATGAAATATTGAAATATTTGAGTAGAATCTTCTATAGTCCACACTAGCTGAACTATAGTGATGTACTTGTAAAAATTTTGATGCTTAAGTCAATGTTACATGGGAAAATTAAGAGTATAAAAGTTAAAGAGTATACCTAGGGCTTTTATGACATGTTTATACCATTCTCTTAGGTTGTGATAGTGTTTCTTTCATGATGATGAGATGTGAAAAATGTCTCTAAAGTTGTTATGAGGAAATATTGTAAGTAGATATGAATTCGATGATGCACGACAACATTACACAATATAATTACTCTAACAATTAAGTCAGTGACAAGAGAAGAAGTTGAAGATGTTTAGAGAGTTGTTCATACCTGACCCTTGAATTTGTTTAAATAATTGATCTTGGTAGGAAAGTTTGTTAGGTGGTTAGGATCACATGATCAATGTGGTGAGGCTTCATAAAAATTAAAAATAAGTATAAAAGAATTTATAACAAGTTATGTATTTTGTTCAACAAAGTGAGCTAATCTCCCTTAGTTTAATACGATAAAATTGAAATGGAATTACAATCATTCAAAATATAACAAGAATGTTGATTCAGTATAAACAAATAAGATACACGCATCATACATGTTAGTATAACATTTTATATATGTTTCCAACGTGAATACATGTGATATGTTATAACATATATCTAACCCTCAAAACTCGAAACTACAAGTACACCAATTATTTAAACCTTTTTTTTTAAGTTACAACAAATCAAGGCCCAAGAAGCACTACCTAGGAGGGATGATGTTAGGTGTGTCCAGAATTATTGCTGGTGCACCCAACATTTTAAGTGAATGGATGAAAATATCATTCACTTAAGTTGATTCGTATGAGTCATACGGATCAAGTTGAGGTGCACCCATAATTATTGCTGGTGCATCCAACATTTTAAGAGAATGAGCGAAAATATCCTTTACTCAAGTTGATTCGTATGACTCATACGGATCAAGTTCCTCCGTACAAACCATACGGATCAACTTGATCCGTATATTTAAATTATACTTAAAGATCAAGTTCATCCGTACAAATTATATGGAACAACTATAAACTCGCATACCTTCGATATAAGATAATTTTGAAATTAACAAAAAATGTTGATACACAAGTAATAGAGCTGGTGCACCTAGCATCACCCAACCAGGTGTCGTTTACGTTGGGCCAGTTTCATTTCAGAAAATGGCGTTGAGTTTAGTCGTCAGAAATACTGTGTCTGTCAAGTGTACCAAGCGAGAAGAAGGTGAGTGGGAACCGTGAAAATTGAATTGTGAAGATGAAGAGCATAAACGACGACGCTTCAACCCAAGATGTCGACCCTCAGAGCGACCACAGCTCCGATTACTTAGCTCACCCTAACTCCCACCCCGAACCCCACCCTCAGCCCCGCCGTCCGCGGGGCTTCGCGGCGGCGCCGGTCACCACCAATACCGGCGGCAAGGGGAAGAAGGAGAGGGAGAAGGAGAAGGAGCGCACCAAGCTCCGCGAGCGACACCGTCGAGCCATCACCAGCCGCATGCTCGCCGGACTCCGCCAGTACGGAAATTTCCCCCTGCCAGCGCGTGCCGACATGAACGACGTACTCGCCGCGCTCGCGCGTGAGGCTGGCTGGGTCGTCGACGCCGACGGCACCACCTACCGCCAGTGCCCCCCTCCTTCCAACGTGGTTACTCTCAATTCTCCGAAAATTCCATGTTTGAGCTTTAATTCACTGATGATTGTAGTTGCTTATTATAGAATAATTCAATTTGTTGATGGTTTAGAAGGTTTGGAAGTTGAGATGTGATCTATTGTGGCAATGTGCTTGAATTTAGTTAGTTGCTTGTTATTCAACTTGACTAAAAGAAAAATTGAATGAATAAACAATACACGCATTGACAATGTAAAGAATTTTTTACACTGTCATTCCATCACAAACAACAATATCCGGAAGTTTGTTGATTTTTATAATAAATACTTTGAAAATCATACAAAGGATGATTTTTTTATTGGTTGATAGGGTGAAAATTTTACATTGAGAGTGCATACCTTTTAAACCTGAGATGTAATGAGAAAATGAAATGTTGGGCTGGGAAATGACTTGTTATGTTGATTTTAAGTTTTTTTACCTTTATCTAATGTAATGAGTTATGATGCAGGGGTCATTTGCGGCTAGGTCTGTTGAAAGTCAACTCTCTGGTGGTTCTTTGAGGAATTGTTCTGTCAAGGAAACTATTGAGAACCAGACAGCTGTGCTTAGAATTGATGAATGCTTGTCGCCTGCATCCATTGATTCCGTTGTAATTGCAGAAAGGGACTCAAAGAATGAGAAATATACAAATGCTAGACCCATCAATACAGTTGACTGCTTGGAGGCTGATCAGGTGATTTAGTGATTAATTCTAGTGGACTTTTATCATATTTTATATTGATTCTGATATACATGAGATATGGTTTTAACAAATGAAAGAAGTCATGGAGTGTGTTAACAGATCACTTAATATTTAGAATATGTTCCCCTTGATTTGGAAGTTGGAAGTATTATTGCTTGATATTCAGGGACTACTTGGATATCAAGATAAGTAAAATTCACTGTAATTCTTCGTAAGAAAAAAATTCTCGATGACAATGCTGATATAGAACAATATAGAAAAAAAAATATTGCACCTGAATTTACTTAACTGATGCTAATTTTGCAAATCTCAGTTCCTCAATGTCTTTGTGTTGGTTTCTGCTAAGCTAGATAGTTTTGGGATTCAACCTAAATCATTCTCTGTATTAAGTGCTTTTAACTTATGCATCAATATCCATTATATGCACTATGGAGCCTTATATATGAGAATGTGATCCAGGACCAGCTGACAGTGTCATTTATTGACACAGCTTATGCAAGATATTCATTCTGGGGTGCATGAAAATGACTTTACTAGCACGCCATACGTTTCTGTTTATGTAAAGCTTCCAGTAAGTGTCTTCTATTTGCTTCTTGCTGAATAACTAGCATCAATCCTGTTTAATTTGTATTTCTAGACAACAAATTATACATCTACAACTTTCATTTGTGTGTCCTTTTAGTACTTTGTTTTCCTATTATTTGATTATAAGGTTTAAAAAATGAGTCTTTTGTTGCAGGCTGGTATTATTAACAAATTTTGCCAGTTGATTGATCCTGAAGGCATAAAGCAGGAGCTCATCCATATCAAGTCTTTAAATGTAGATGGTGTTGTTGTGGATTGTTGGTGGGGCATTGTTGAAGGCTGGAGCTCACAGAAATATGTCTGGTCTGGTTATAGGGAGCTTTTTAACATTATTAGAGAATTCAAACTGAAGTTACAGGTATAATTTTAATTACTCATAATCTTATACATGCATTGATGTCCTTTAAAAAAAGAATTATCAAACACACGTATGTTTTTTCTATGTGTACTATGTGGTGCATGTCTGGGGTTTCAGTAATAGGTCCAAGTCATTTAGAGATGCTTTTTTTGGTTTGAGTGATTGATAGAAGTCCTGCCTATTAAATGCTTGAAACTAGTAAAAAAAATGAAGGCCGTATTATGGAGCAGAGCATTTCATAATGAGTAGATTTTGCCAACTCTATGGCGTCTACTTCTGATATGGAAACTTTGACATAATAACTAGAGGATGATTTGAGTAGTATTATTTCTTAAAAGTCTTCAGCAGTTCAGTTTAATATATAAAACTGTTCCCTCGCTTGCATGCCTTTTGAAATACCATATTGTTTTAAAATAGGTCAGGTTTCTTTAATTGGATGTGTATTTTTTTTCATGGGAATTGGGGAGAATCTTTGAAGTTGTTGGAGAACCTTTCTTGATTCTTATTTCAAATTCTGAAGGTTGTTATGGCATTTCATGAATGTGGAGGGAACGATTCTAGTGATGCATTGATTTCCCTCCCACAATGGGTTTTGGATATTGGAAAAGACAACCAAGATATATTCTTCACAGATCGTGAAGGACGGAGGAATACTGAATGCCTTTCTTGGGGGATTGACAAAGAACGAGTTCTCAAAGGCAGAACTGGAATTGAGGTATGAAAATATTAAACACAACACTCCTAGATTCAAAGATTTGATATTCACTTTATTGTCAAATTTCTGTTAGTTACATTTACATGCTAATTTCTAGTATAGTTGTGCATTTTGCCTTAGATTTTACTCTGTTAGTTACACTTTATTGTCAATAAAAAGAACATTTCTAGTATGTGTGATATTCTATGTGAACATAGATTATATTCTTTGAATTATTCCTCAATTGAAATCTAGATGCGTTTTCATTTCTTGTGTGTTTGTTACTTATTAGCCTTCTCTAAAAAAATGCAGGTCTATTTTGATATGATGAGAAGCTTTCGGACAGAGTTTGATGACCTGTTTGCAGAAGGTCTGATTTCTGCTGTGGAGGTTGGACTTGGAGCATCTGGAGAGCTAAAATATCCTTCTTTCTCAGAAAGAATGGGATGGAGGTATCCTGGTATTGGTGAGTTTCAGGTATCTCATATTGTGGCCCTGTTGCAAAATTGTTGCATTATTCTGTACCATAAATAGTGTATGTGCTATCATATTATAAAGTAGTCCTGTTTTTTGTCTCATTTTCTGTGGACAGTGCTATGATAAATACCTGCAAAATAGTCTGCGCAGAGCAGCCAAATTGCATGGTCACTCTTTCTGGGCTAGAGGACCTGATAATGCTGGACATTACAATTCTATGCCACATGAAACTGGATTCTTTTGTGAGCGAGGCGATTATGACAACTATTATGGACGCTTCTTCTTACACTGGTACTCCCAGACATTAATAGACCATGCAGATAACGTTTTGTCTCTTGCAACCCTTGCTTTTGAGGAAACAAAAATAATTGTCAAGGTAGTCTTCTTGGTATATCAGTTTTTTTTTCTATAGTAGTTTTGTCTAGGTTGTATGACTAAATTTGGGTGATGTTAGTTACTGCCAGCATTGAGTATATTCAGGATTGGCATTATTTAGAGTCACTTTGGTATCCCCTTAAAAACTGGGATTGCATTTACTACACATTTTAATTTTGAGAGAAACTTTTCATGGAATAAATGTTAATGGCCTATATTTCCTTATCTGTTAAAATTATAATGTGGGTGTATGAATAAAAATTTTGGTTAAAAAAGTGAAATAGTAAAAGCAAAAGAGGAGCAGAGTGAAAGCTTGTGAGGAAATCAACTGGGAAATAAGATAATATCAATATCTCAAAGGAAACTTAATCTCATATTCAACATTTGACAGCAGATTTAAAAAAAACTAACATCTGACAGGTATTTAACCTTTTATGAAGCATAGTCATTGCATCTCCTGAAAAAATCGTATGTTGCCCTTGAAAGTACAAGTACACCAACTGAAATTATATCATTTTCTTTAAATTAATGATTAAATGTCTAAGACAACGATATCATGTAGGTTCCTGCTGTATACTGGTGGTATAAGACTCCTAGTCATGCAGCAGAGTTGACAGCAGGATATCACAATCCAACATATCAGGATGGATACTCTCCTGTGTTTGAGGTTCTGAGAAAACATGCTGTCACCATGAAATTTGTCTGCTTAGGATTTCATCTTTCCAGTCAGGAAGCTTATGAACCGTTGATTGATCCAGAGGGTTTGAGTTGGCAGGTAATTTTGTTTTCCTACATTCTTAACCTTCAGGAGAATAATTCTTCTGACAAGTTCTGTAGTTACTTTCATGAAGGCAGTCATGATGCTTATTTAGAGAGTTTGCATAACTTATTTCGGTCAACTTGGACCAAGGATGTTTTCACCTATTTGTTATGAATGATGATAATGATTGTATGTTATATGTTCACAGGTGCTAAACTCAGCTTGGGATCGTGGGTTGATGGCTGCTGGAGAGAATGCACTCCTTTGCTATGGTAGAGAAGGATACAAGAGATTGGTTGAGATGGCAAAGCCCAGAAATGATCCTGATTGCCGGCACTTCTCTTTCTTTGTTTATCAGCAACCATCTTTGCTGCAGGCAAATGTTTGCTTGTCTGAACTGGATTTCTTCGTCAAATGCATGCATGGTAAGGATCCTTAGAATTTACTCTAATCTGTGTGGGAATTATTCTTTTTACGTGGTTGCTTGCACAAAGCATGGTATTCCCCAAGGTTGTTGCTGCAATTATTTTTTTTCCTCTTGTTTACACGGCAATGCCCAATTATCACTCTCAGGGTATTGTGTATAGTCTGAGAGAATTTCTAAGTTTGATACAAATTATGCCTGGAGCATTGATTAAGTTTCTTTTGCTATATTAATGGAACTGAATGTGTTTTCAAGAGGGCTTCATAATTTCAAAATCATTGTTATCAGCTTTGATTATATATCCTTTCAGCCAAAAAAAATTCCGTCTAATGTTTATTATAGCTACCTATTCTTGCAGGTGAGATGTCAGATCTATAATGGCGGCAAAATACACGTTTTAACTGTAGGGCATTTTATGGGGCATAATGACCTTGTGGCAGTGCAATGTCATTTGTAACAGTGCTTTTTGCAAGCTTGGTAATTCCAAAGTCTACGGCATTCCATCTTCTAATCTATCTAACGGATAAAATTGGCAATTATGAAATGTGAGTATGGATGGTAATATATCATGAAGAAATATATCGACGATAATAAAAAGCAAATATATCTGTGTAGTTTGTCTATACTTTGTTATTCTAAAAGTATTGGGGGGGGGGAGCATTATAAGCAGTTGTTCTCAGCTAACAATGCCATAGTTGTTTCTAATCACATGCGAACCTTGCATGGGAAAGGCACGGTTAAGATGTTTTCAAACAAGGGAAGCAGCTGTGCTAATGTTTGATACTGAATTAACACAACTTTAATGAAATAGTGGTACTATTTGAATTCCATTGAGATTCTTGCAAACACACACACATATATATATATATTAGAAAAAAAATGTTATGGCAAATTAGGTCAGTATATTGCA
The DNA here is from genome assembly GCF_004193775.1 of Glycine soja. NCBI lineage: Eukaryota > Viridiplantae > Streptophyta > Magnoliopsida > Fabales > Fabaceae > Glycine > Glycine soja. Next base: position 49,387,251 of record NC_041002.1, read on the forward strand.
TCATCTGAACGTTAAATATCAATTGCTCGCCGAATAAATGTAAGAAAATTCAAGGACATAATTGATATAAGCTGAATATACTAGTGAAGCCACGTGAGGCTACAACTGAATAATGATAGGATTACTTGTGTGAGGAATATCTGCATGATTAAGAAACAAAGATATGATACCTTCAACCAAAACAGTAACCAAAATAGAAAAGACAATTGATCTTTATCTGCGCAAAATTAGCTCAAGCCTTGATGGCCATCTTGTTATTTATTACCTTCACTGTCATTCTTTCATGTTTGTTTCAGTAAAGCTAATTCATCAGCTGGATGGTGGTCACCTGCATAATGAATACAAAAGAAATCCTACATAAACAATTGGGTGTACTGGTACAAATGAGACGATGCCTAAAGGATTGAGTACGGGCTTTTATCCTCTGCAGTCAACCACGTATCCCACTTACATATTGCAAAGTTAACAGTTAAAGCGTATATTTCATGTAGAACTCCACACTTATCAGAGGGAGGTTGAAATAGAAACGTTGGGCCTTGGAAGTTGAAAATGGAAGCAAGAGGGGAGATAACAGGATTAGAAGCTTGAAGCCACAAGCCTAGGTGGTTGTCTGAGTTCTGTCATGTGAAGTGTATGCGCATCAACTGATGACAAAGATATAACTGAAATGAAGCTGTAGTTGTTGAGCGCTGGTGGCCTATAAAGGATCAAAACCACCCTAAAGCCCACAACTGTCCACTTAGTAATATCAAGGAACAACAAACAAATGCAGAACACACCTCAGGTTTTACAAGTTGCAATTCTCAGTAAGAGATATTTGATGCATTACATTGTAAACCTTATCTTTGAGAATCACAATACCGAGGAAATTCACATTTGCACAAACCTTCTCTAACTTGGTACACACAAAAAGTTAATTTTAACATGTTGACAGCCAAGAAAAATCTTGGAACAAACAATTAGTTAATAGTTATTGTAACTGAGAAGTTGCAGGCACAGACTTATTTCTAAGGATTTCAACAATGTCAAATGTATATCAGTAAGGAAAAGTCTAGATTTATTGAACCATGTAAACATAGTAATAGGAAAATGTATCTTTGTATTTGATTTTACACTCTTTATAAAAATATAAAGTCTGTGCTGCAATTGAAACACAATTTTCAGCACATGCTTTTCTTTTCTCTCAAAGTAGTATCCTTGTCACAATTATAACTGTGGTTTAGATTTTGAATCTTATCAACCCTGTTCTTCTAATATGTTGAAATTCATCATAAAGTAAGTTTGTCTTGTTTAAGCTTCAAGCACAAACGGCTCGTATGTGAAGAGGGCATGCTAAACTTGTAAAATCATTCATCTGCTTTCATCCAATAACTAAAGCTTTTATTTAGGATAGTTGGTTCAAGACATACACTAAACCGTGCGCATACAAATTGTTCCAAGTGTTCCTAAAGCTTTTTCATTTTCAAATCTGCTAATTATTGTATTTAAAGGAATATTGTACAGGAAAATTATAGTCTATACCAACCGATCATAATAACTATGAAAAGCGCTAATAACAAGAGCAGGTGTGGTAGCTACTTAAATAATTCTATTAGCAATAGCAATTTTTATTTTCCTCTTGTGCTGATCAACTAGATACTGAATCACTAACAATACAATGTACTAAGGGGTTTAATATGGTGTTTATAGGAAGAGCAGAAAAAAAGACCGTAACATCCACACACTTTACGAAATGTAAAAGATACCCTTCTCAAAGCTCTTCTGATGACTTTGTGATAGTAATACGCAGAACAGAGAACCAAATAACAACATCAATGTCGACACTAGCAGGCCCAAGAGGGTGACCTGCAAACCCACTTACTTGGAAGATTTTGAGTGAAGCATTGGCGCCATTCTAGAAGCTCCCTCTCAACTTTAATTCCCCACGTGATAATTCCATCACTCCACGTTATCTTCATATTTCAAATTTCTGTTGTAACCAATTCTACAAAAATATCTTGTATGGAAACTCTTATATAAGCATTAAAGAATAAATAAAAGGGGAGAAGATTATTCAGTACAAATTTATTCTGCTTAGCTTAGTTTCCTTTAATCTGCATTCGTATCAAATTGGTCCGACCTGCCACTCCCAACCATGCCCGACCACCATACTCGCCAGACCACCACCGATAAGCTCGAGGAAGCAGTCCTCCGTTTATCCCAGACCCAAGCTGCCTGACCGAGGGCCAATCTACCTTATCCCAGGGTCACCAATCACTCAATTCCAAAATAGACACCATACACTCTTCCCTTACCTCACAGATCGAATCCCTTTTCGATCGTCTCGTCGCCATTACCCTGCAACACACAAATTCTTCCACCCCCAATTCATCCTCGCTCATACCTCAGGCACCTGACTCTCGTCACCACCACCTGAAATTGGATGTCCCCCGCTTCGACGGTCACGACCCTCTCGGTTGGATATTTAAAATATCCCAATTCTTCGATTATCAGGGGATCCCGAAGCTTGAACGTCTCACCATCGCCTCGTTCTACATGGACGGGCCCACCCTCTCTTGGTACCAGTGGATGCACCGGAATGGATTCTTCTCTTCCTGGCCGGTGATGTTGCAGGCCCTAGAATCCCGATTTTCCCCCTCCTACTACGATGACCCTTAGGGTACCTTGTTCAAGCTCCAACAGACAGACTTCGTGAGTGACTATCTCGCGGCCTTTGAACGCTTGGCCAATTGAACCATTGGCATCGCACCTTCGTCATTGCTGAGCTGCTTCATTTCCGGTTTGATCCTGGAACTCCGATGCGAAGTCCAGGCGCTTCGTCCAGTGTCTCTCCTTCAAGCAATCGAACTTGCCCGACTCCAGGAGGACAAGCTACTGGACCGCCGCCGTGGCCACCGACCACCACTACCTCCTCCCACACCCAACCTCGTTTCGACTTTACCCCCTCCTCCACACCCAATACCCCTCCCTCCCAAACCCCCTTCCTCTCTTCGCCTCCCTTCATCGAAACTCCCCGTTAAACGCTTGTCGGCAGAAGAGCTAGCCTTGCGCCGAGACCAGGGGTTATGCTACCATTGTGATGACAAATGGTCCCCCGGCCATCGCTGCAAATCCCGTCTGCATCTACTCCTCGCGGACGAAGACATCCTTTCTCCCGATACTCCCCTCGACCCTGACCCTAACCCAACCCTAATTTCCCAAATTAGCCTTAACGCTATGGAAGGCTCACCCACCCCTCAGACCTTCCGCCTTTATGGTCACATCGGACCCTACCGCGTCGTAATCCTCGTCGATGGCGGTAGTTCCCATAATTTTATCCAAACCCGCATAGCCCGATTCCTCAACCTTTCCACTTCCCCTACCACCCCATTACGCGTAATGGTGGGTAATGGGCATACCCTTGACTGTGACACCCTTTCCCCCCAGGTTTCCCTCACCATACAAACCCATCCTTTCACTCTCGACCTCTTCCACCTTCCCCTGTGTGGTGTCGACATAGTCCTTGGAGTGCAATGACTTAAGCTCCTCGGCCCGGTCACCACGGACTTCGCCTCCCTTCCCATGTCCTTTCTTTATATGGGCCGTCCAATAACCCTTATTGTTGATGTACCGCCCACACCTTCACCCGCTTCGGCCCACCAACTTAAATGACTTGCTACCACTCACAGTATCTCGGCCCTTTTCCACATTACCCCGTTCCCAACCCATCCACCAAACTCACCCTTAACCCAACCTGCCACTACCATACCACCCTCCATCACCACCTTACTTCACCGTTATTTCGCCATTTTCTCCGAACCAACCCAACTTCCCCCACCCCGCACCATTCAACACCACATCCACCTTCTTCCTAATTCCCCACCAGTTAATGTGCGCCCCTATCGATACCCCCATTACCAGAAAGCTGAAATTGAGTCCCAAATTTCCACCATGCTTACCTCCGGTCTCATTCAACCCAGGCAAAGTCCTTTTTCTTCCCCGATTTTGCTTGTTAAGAAGAAAGATGGGTCATGGCGTTGTTGTGTTGATTATCGGGCACTCAACACTATCACCGTCAAAGACAAATTCCCCATGCCAACCGTCGATGAGTTACTCGATGATCTCGGGAAAGCCACAGTTCTCTAAACTTGACTTACGGCAAGGTTTTCATCAAATTCGTATGGCGGATTTCGACCTTTCCAAAACTGCATTTCGCACGCACCAGGGCCACTACGAATTTCGTGTTATGCCATTTGGTCTCTGTAACGCCCCCTCTACCTTCCAATCCGCCATGAACGACACACTCAAACCTTACCTGGGCAAATTTGTTGTCGTCTTCTTCGACGACATCATGGTTTACAGTCAGGACCTCCTTTCTCACATCACTCACCTGGAGTCGGTCCTCTCTACCTTACTCACTCATCAGTTTTACTTGCGCGAATCTAAGTGTGTCTTCGCTCAGTCACGACTTAACTATCTGGGCCATATCATATCCGCAGAAGGCATTGCCCCTGACCCCGAGAAGATCCAGGCCATGGTTGACTGGCCCATTCCAACTTCCACTACCAACCTTCGCGGTTTCCTTGGCCTGACAGGCTTCTACAGGAAATTCATCAAAGGATACGCATCCATCGCAGCTCCAATCACCGCTTTGCTCCGAAAAGACCAATTCATTTGGTCCCCCGAGGCTACCTCCGCCTTCGATCACCTGAAAACTCAGATGACCCGTGCCCCTGTTTTGTCCACCCCAGACTTCAATATTCCCTTTGTATTGGAAACCGATGCCTCCGCAGTTGCTATCAGGGCGGTGCTCATTCAGCAGCAGCATCATATCGCCTATTACAGTAAGGTCTTGTGTCCCCGTCTCCGGCGAGCTTCAGCATACGTCAGGGAGCTTCATGCAATCACATCCGCAGTTCGTAAATGGCGACACTATCTCCTGGGCACCTCCTTCACGATACTTACTGATCACAAGAGCCTTAAGGACCTCATGTCCCAGGTTATTCAGACACCGAAGCAGCAGACTTATCTGGTGAAGCTCTTGGGATACGACTACGAGATACGTTACAAACCAGGCGTTTCCAACGTTGTCGCGGACGCGTTATCCCGCCTTCCCTCAGGGGAGTTCTTATCCTTCACCGTGCCTCATTTTGACTTCTTGGACACTTTCCGACGTTCTCTGACCGCCGATAATCAATACTGCGACTTACTTACCGCCATTCAAACCAGACCGGCAGATCACCCATCTCTTTCAGTCCACCGTGGTCTCATCTTCAAAGACCACCGCATATGGCTACCTTTCCCCACCCCTTTTACATCCTCCTTGCTCGAAGAGTTCCACACATCTCCCCTCGGCGATCACTCCGGCGTTGCCAAAACCCTTCATCGCCTTCAGCAGAGCTTCGACTGGCCAAACATCAGGGCTGACGTCCGTCATTTTATCTCGCACTGCCTCATTTGTCAGCAAACTAAATATGAGACAAAGAAACCTTCAGGCCTCTTACAACCTCTCCCAATTTCGGCGAGAATTTGGGAGGATCTGTCGCTAGACTTCATCACCGGTCTCCCTCCTTCTCACAGCCACACTGTCATATTGGTCGTCGTCGACCGTTACTCCAAGGGAGCCCATTTCGGCGCTTTTCCGGCACAGCACACAGCTCATCAGGTCGCGGTTCGTTTCATGGACATGGTGTGCAAACACCATGGATTTCCTCGGAGCTTGGTGTCCGACATGGATGCACTCTTCCTCAGCCATTTTTGGAGGGAACTCTTCAGACTCAATGGTACTCAGCTGCGTATGAGCACAGCATACCACCCTCAGTCCGACGGACAGACGGAAGTCGTCAACTGCACACTGGAACAATATCTCCGAGCTTATGTCCATCACAAACCCAACCAGTGGTTCCGGTATTTATCCCTCGCCGAATGGTCGTACAACACCACCGTACATTCCAGCACCGGTTTCACTCCGTTTGAAATCATATACGGCCGTCCACCACCTAACATTGTCGACTATGTTATGGGTTCCTCTCCCATCGACGCGGTTGATTCATTCCTCACGGATCGCACTGAACTCCATGTCGTGCTTCAACGTCGCCTCCTCAAGGCCCAATTTGTGATGAAGGTCAATGATGATAAGCACCGCCATGACGTACATTACGTCGTCGGCGATTGGGTCTTCCTCCGCCTCCGTCCATACCGCCAGAAATCCATGACCCCAACTTATTCAAAGTTGGCCAAAAGGTTCTTTGGGCCTTACCAGGTGACTGAACGTATAGGGCCCGTGGCATACAAGCTCGCCTTACCCACTGATTCCCGTATCCACAACGTCTTCCATGTCTCCCTCTTGAAGGCACATCATGGACCTCCGCCTTCCAATGATAATCCCCTCCCTTCCTTAGCAGTTGATCACCACCCCGTGGTCAAACCTTTGACAATCCTGGACTGGAAATGGGATTTGTCAGTCACACCTCCTCAACGCATGGTCCTCGTTCAATGGATGGGTCTTCCTCCCGAGGATACATCCTAGGAACTTTGGAGCGACTTGCAGCAATCGTACAACCTCGAGGACGAGGTTGTTTTCGGAGGCGTGGGTGTTGATAGTAATACGCAGAACAGAGAACCAAATAACAACATCAATGGCGACACTAGCAGGCCCAAGAGGGTGACCCGCAAACCCACTTACTTGGAAGATTTCAAGTGAAGCATTGGCGCCATTCTAGAAGCTCCCTCTCAGCTTTAATTCCCCACGTGATAATTCCATCACTCCACGTTATCTGCATATTTCAAATTTCTGTTATAACCAATTCTACAAAAATATCTTGTATGGAAACTCTTATATAAGCATTAAAGAATAAATAAAAGGGGAGAAGATTATTCAGTACAAATTTATTCTTCCTAGCTTAGTTTCCTTTAATCTGCATTCGTATCACTTTGCCATTCAGTTTGTCTATCTGTGGAGGGAGAAAATATATTTAGTTGCAAAAATATATTATCAAAACACAACTAATTGCACTTAAAGCAGAATACACTATACTTGGAAAAAATGTTAGAAATTAGCACAGAAAAGTTGCCCTATTACAGAACACGTGAGAAAGCTACAAAACATCTTAATCTGAAGTGCCCAATGAAGAAAGCAGCAAGGCAGCATAATGAAATACAGATTGTCTTTTAACAAAACAAATACATAATGAACTTAATATCTTAAGTATAAAAATTCTCAAACGAGGATCTTTTGGAAAATGGTATGTTTTGCAAATTTTATATAAAAAATTTGAGGAAACTTTTGGTTTGCTCATGAGCCAAAAAATGATTGCTTTGCCTTTCCACCCTCATGCCTTTTAAGATATTCTATTCATGATTTTTCCATTTAAATGACCACAAATCACTTTCAGACCATGATAACAAAACAGGATTCTGAAATGTAACAATTTCTTTCAACATCTAAAAGGGGGAAAAGCATAATCATTTCCAAAACGTGATCACCTTGTGGTGTGGAATGTAATGATGCCATGCATAACGTGCTTCTCCAGACAAGAGTAGCAAAGATCGAGGGGGAAGATAGATAGCCCATGAAAATTAACAAATTGTGGAGTACAGTAGTAAGTTTGCATACCGTAAGTTGGTCCAAAACTGTATTTTTAACATTCTTGAAAGTTGGACATGATGAGATTCTATCAAGTTTTGGAGCAACAAATGATGGAAGTTCACCTAAGCAATGTCTGGTATTAACATTCCTAATCTGCAAATCCAAATAAAGTAGAAAGGAGAGTCTAGATTACTCAATCTTCTCACTGATAGCCAGCAATCTACTTGTTATATTATAATTATAACACATATCCTACTAGTTTGGAATAGGACAATCAATTTCATAAAAAATAATTATTTACTTGGTGAAAATTGGAAAAAGGTTGGATCTCCACTAACTTAGGCGCAACCGATAATGAAAAAAACCCAAATAATCCTTGAAACTCATCATAACCATAGGGTTGAACCCTTCTTTTTGAAAGACTGTTCCAAGGCCTACAGTCAACATCTTGAAGAAACTCCTGAGAAGACAGAAAAGGCCAAAATTTGGGCGTGAAGCACTAATATAAGTAAAAAATGATTTGAAACACAAGAACGCAAGGAAATGAAAACATGGTAAGCTAAACAATGTATGGATGTTGATGTGCCTGTGTGAGAGAGAACCAATTATTTGGTATATAAGATGTCCCCGAAGAGACAGCCATTTTTTGTTATATAAGAACCGTGGAAGCAAGATTTTGAAGGCAAAAATTGTGGTGATGATGAAATCAGGAGTAATATCAGATTTTTTATTTTAAAAAAAATTTAAGGTTTTCACGAAAACTAATACCATGTAAGAAGATAAAATATATAAATATTTTTATTTTAAATAATTAATATATTTAAAATATCATGACGTGAGAGAGAGGGGCAATTATTTGGTATATCTAAATCAAAGAAACGTGAAAAAGCAACATTTAGAAGCCAAAATTGGGTAGTGTATGAAAAAAAAAGGCAACGTGTGGATCCACAAAAAAAACGAAGGTGTGAATGTGTTTGTGTGTGAGAGTGAGAGAGAAAGAGACAAGCAGTTATTAGGTGTATATATATAAGAAACGTGAAAAGAAAGATTTAGAAGGCAAAAATTGTAGTGATGAAAACAGGAGTAATATAAGATTTATTATTTTTTACAAATTTAAGGTTTTCAGAAAAACTAAGGCCATGGAAGAAGAAAAAGGTATATATATAAATATTTTCAGTTTAAATTTATATATTTAAAATATCATAAAGATATATATCCTTTATATTTATATATATATGTAAAACAAACAAAAAACATTCGAAGAAAAAACAAAATTCTTAACCCCGTGTAGAGTTACTAATTAACAGTCCATGAAAAAGACCTTGGTGGCAGAGAGCATTTTTCTCTAGGTGGTTGCTTAGGATTATGAATCTGCTTTCCCTATTCAGAATCCAACACTTGTAATAATGCATTAATCTCCGGATGGGATTATGGTGCCAATATTGTTGCCACATCTTTGGATGAGAAGGTTTCTTTGGGAGGTGACGAAAATCACTAGTGAAGAGGAGTTTCATCCATGATGTAATTAACATCGATATCATTTATTGCTTCCATTTAGTTTTATATTGTGCTTTATGCTTGATACCCACCTTGTATAAATATATAAATAGGTCTGTTTTCTAGTGGGAGATCATGACCTAGTTTTAATCAGTTCCTAGCTTATGTATTAGGGGAACTTCTTAATTAATTAAGACAATTAAGTATTATTTTTAGACTTGAATTTTTTTCAATAATATTTTAATAAATAATTTATAAAATTACATTTATTTACAGTCGAAAACCTTATTTTACCTACGATTCATGCTCCAATTTTTTCTTGTATATTATTATCTTTCTAGTTTCAATGCTGTTGATACGTAAAAAATTCATTTTATTGTGATAAAGTAGTAAAAAATTCACATTGTACTTATTTTTCGAATAAAATCGTAAAAATTGAATGATTTTAGTTTTTTCTTTAACTTTTTATACGAAGTTGAAAAATCTTTTACGACTTTAAAATCATTTTATTTATTTTTAACGACTTTAAACTCCTTTTAATTTCTAGCATTTTTGTTTCAATATTTTTAACAATATTAAGAAATAATATAAACTTAAAATTTATCAACTAATATGAAATTCTTTTAAAATATTTTTTAATTAGTTTTTATATTTATCATTAAGTAAATTAATAATTTCATATAATATTATTAATTAATTTTATTTGATAAAATTATTTTAATATTAATAACAAAAAATAATTTATTAATAAAAGTGTTGTTAAAATAAAACAATATAATACATTAATATAAAATGAATAATACAAATTAAACACAAACATAAAATTGAAAAGTAAAAATAATATCAGCCGATAACTTGTTTGCATAGATAATTATTATGATTATGTCCTTTAGTTCCACACAATAAGTATTTTTAGGCTTATTTAGGATTAATTCGTTCATCTCATTATGCATGCATCCAGTGGCTGATCTTTTTGCTGTGTCTCGTCATTTCGAAGGATTAGACATACACTATAAACTTTGCTTCAAAGTATTTCTTAGGCATATTTAGGATTGAGGTCATTTAGCTTCTAAATAAATGAAATGTTTCTGATAAATTTTGTAAATATTTTTCAACTTGTATCCAGGGTCTACAAACAAATATATGTAGTACTTTTTATTTTTTATTTAAGTTTATGTGTATTGATTTCATTATTTTTATAATTTTTTAAAAAATAATGATTTTAATATCAGTAACAAAAATATAGAAAATACTATATAAAAATATATTAAATAAAAAAATAAACAAAAACATGTAAAATATATTAAATAAAAAATATAGAAATATTAAATAAACAATAAGTTAAAATTAATTTATAGTTGTTCAAAATTAATTTAAAATTTTAAAAAAATTAATACGACTTTGAAGTGAATAAATGTTTTACGGCTTCAAATAAATAATTAAAAAATAAAATGACTTTAAAGTTGCAAATTTTTTTACCACTTCATATAAAATATTTAAAAAAAAAATTGAAGTCGTTCAGTTTTCACGACTTCAGTGAAAAAATAAAGCAAAGTCGTAAAATTTTTATGATTTTATAATTAGAAATCGTAAAAAATCCTGGAACTTACCTTTATATTGGTACTAATTCAAAATTCACTCCTATTTGATAAATTCCAAAAGAAATGGTCCCCTTTTAGTCATTCTCTTTGTTGTGGGTTAAATAAATCAACCAAACCAATTGTACATGTAGCAAGTTAAATGGCGTGTGATGCACACGGTTTAATTATATAAAAAATGTGATTATCATTTTTTTAATGCTTTATTTAGAACTTGATCATGACTGCAAGGTGAACCGTGTGAAATCTAATCCAGATCCGAGGATATACGTATATGCTTTTGCCTTGTTAGATTATGTTTCAATTTGGAAGAGATTTTGCCTAGGAGCAATGAACCAGATGGACAAACGATAATGTAATGCTCCCCACACAACCGAAATTACGATAGTATCAGTCATAGTTTTATGTGATGTAAAGATTTTCTGAATTACAGCATCGCGATAGCAACCATAATTTAAAATCATGTTTCTAACAGTCCCTTAAACTGAGAAAAGTTAACCATTTCATACTGATGTAATTAACATCGTCATTTTTTCCACTTCAAACAATCAGCCCACACGTCAAAGAAAAATTCACATCGAAAAAAACAAATGATTTATTGTTTCCACCTCATTTTTCAACCTTGACAAATATTCAAATGACAAGGATTCGCCGTCTTCCTAACCAGATTACTTGCCGTAGGGATTCTATCTTGCACCGACCTTCAAACAAACGCCTGACTGAACCTTTAATGGCACACATCCCAGCCACTCATTTAATTTTCAGTCATATGTTTGATTCCATTACATTTCTGAAATCTAGTTACAAATTAATCATATAACTTTTAAGATAATTTTATAAAAATTAAAAAACTTACCTAAAAGATATAATTCGAGAAATTAGATATTATTTTAAAATTATTTTATACTATTAATCAATAAAAAACTTTTTTTTTCCTCATAAAAGTTTAAGTTAGATCTAGATGTTAGTAATTTTTGGGTGTTATATATATATATATATATATATATATATATATATATATATATATCACATAATTAAATGAGGTAGGACCATTATATAATTAACCAATATATTAAAGTGTTCTAATCAATATAAAAATATGATTAAGGACATATATATCATGAAAGATTCTTATATATAGAGCAAGCATACAGTTTCGTTCTTCTTTTTATCTGGTGAGAAGAAGAGAAAAATTCATATTAAGAAAAGAGCCTTCTACATTTGAAAGATCATAAAAATCAATCTTTTGATCAATATCATCATTTCATTATCTAGGTGTGCTTCCGCAACTAATTTTTATCATGATTTTTTAGTACGAAAATATAAGAAGGTTTTATTCATCTTTGTATATTATTTCTCTTTACATGAATAGAAAACATGTGATTAGAATTGATGATTATCTATTAAAATCAAAATAGGCTGATTAATTAAATTCCAACATTTGGAATTGAATCCCAACACTAGAAACTTAATTAGAATGCTTGTAAAAAATATTTACAAATCATCTAATAACAAATCGTGTTACATGCATCATGCATGTTGAGAAAAAAGCCTTGGACCACTCTCGGACTCGGACCACCCTATGGTGACAAACCTAACTTTCCTATGGACCTGCCTATATATATACTGACCTTGCAGTTTTGAACATCGACGTTTTGGAATGAGTAATAACTATAGTTGTACGATGTAAGCCATTTATTTTAAGACCTTATCCTTATACTCTATATAATATGGACTAAGGGAATCTTCATTCCAAGGAAGAGCAAAAGCTAGCACACACGTACAAGAAGAGCTATCTTTAGTCCTCACTTAAAATTCCTATGATGTCGTCAAGAACAAGTTTTTCCGTGGTGCATGGTGAGCCTGAACTGGTGGTGCCAGCAGGACCAACTCCGCGAGAATTAAAGAACCTCTCTGACATAGATGACCAAGAAGGGTTACGTTTTCAGCATCAGGTAATAATGTTCTACCAAAAGAGTCATGTTATGGAAGGAAAACACCCTGCTACGGTTATAAAATATGGTTTGGCTGAAGCACTTGTACACTATTACCCACTAGCTGGTAGGTTGAGAGAATGGCCTAATAGAAAGTTAACAGTGGATTGCAGTGGTGAGGGCATTTTGTTCGTTGAAGCTGAGGCTCATGTTTCACTCAAGGAGCTAGGCAATTCCATTCTGCCACCATGCCCCCACATGAAGGAACTCCTCCTTGATGTTCCTGGATCACAAGGCATTCTCGGATGCCCTCTGCTGTTGTTTCAGGTAATTAAAGCATAAGCACGTCTCCATATTTTTTTGTGGTGTTATAGGTGTGAAATATTTATGCAGAAATTTTGTAAACAATGAATCTCTTTTGATGAATCTGTTTCTTATCTTTGATGGAATCTTTTTTTTTAATCACGTTTTTTATGTTTTTTTGTCAACCTGACTAAAATTTCAAATTTTACTTAAACAATCTAAGTCCAATTCTCCTTTAATCAAACAAGCTGTCTCCATGTACTCCATAAAAGATACCTCTGAGTTTAAACACACCACTAATTAAATAACGATTAGATAAAATCATTCTAAAAATGAAAACAAATGTTGGTTCAGGTAAAGCACTTAATTAAGCATGCCTTCATATTTATTTTGTCATGGTATAACATGTGAAGTATCTATTGATTTTATACATAACTAATTATTGTCAAAAAACTTAATTTATCATCTTTAATTGAATCTTTCTTTTTAATCATATTTTTCTGTCTATCAAAATTGAAGTCAAGATTTTGCTTAAAATATCTAAACCCAATTCCCTTGAAGCAAGTATCCATGTATTCCATAGAAGATACCTTTAAGTTTAAACATACCACTAAATAATGATTAGATAAAATCATAGTAATTAAAAAATGAAAACAACTGTTGGTTCAAGTAAAAGTAAAATATTTAAGCATACCTTAATTTTTTTATAATATAAATGTGAAGTATCTATTGATATTATGGATATCTAATTTTTGTCGAAGAACTTTTTAATGAAAATTTCTTTTTAATTACATTTTTTCTATCTACTAAACTTAAACTTGAGATTTTATTTAAATAATTCAAGTCCAATTTCCCTTTAACCAAACAAGCTAGTCTCTATGTATTCCATAAAAAATACCTTTGAGTTTAAACTCACTGCTAAATAATAACTAGATGAAAATCTTTCTAAAAATGAAGGTAGGTGTTGTAACATTCCTTACTGTTGACATTTATTAGCTCACACTTTACTTCACACAACTTCCTTTGTCAGTGGATTAAAACCTTCCACCGGTCAAAATCTTCTATAGAATCTCATTTCGTGACTTCAAATCAACAATCATCTATGTTGCTTTTAGGATTATTGATTATTTCTACAAACCAACACAAGATTTTTCAATGTGTTTTATCCTTACTCGTATGTTTTTTGGAGAATTTTTCAAAAATTCACTCATCCAATAATTTTTCTAAGTCAAACACTTAACTGTAGAGTTCTTAAGTGATAATCTAAAAAAAAAATATATCTTATTAATATAAGTAATACCAATTAATTCATTTAAATTATCTTCAATTATATAATCTCATGCCTATATAATATTTAAATCTCTATCATGTATGATTTGATCGAAATGTTATAATTATTGGTTTAGATAAAACACTTTACCACTTATCTATATTTTCTTTTGTCGTGTTATAGGTATGAAAAAATTACTCATTTATAAATAATTAATTTTTATTGAAAATCTAGTTCATTATCTATAAATCTAGTTCATTTATTACTCAGTTGTTGGTGCATATACATACACGTTAATTTCTTTGGTCACGAAAATCTAGTTCATTATCAACGTAACGACAGTCTCTCACCGTACATGCCAGACAATCCGTAACAGACCTCTCAGGCACTTTATGCGTGTGTGGGTGTGTGGACACTGTCAGAATAAAAAGCACTGGTTACAATATATATACGCAGTTGGGAAACTTCATTCTTAAACCGTTACTTACATTATAGATGTTAACGCCTACCTTAAAACGAAACCTTGAAAGTTCTATGAACTACATAATGTCAGATTATTAAGAAAGTAGATATTTAGATAAATACTTGATTCGTTGCAATTAATTGCAAAGTATTACTGTGTCTTTACAACAATCATAATTACATGTAACTGGTAATTTGTGACCAAATCGCCTAGTTCCTTAATAGAATCCTCATCTCTTTTCTTGATCGGGTTAAAAGAAAACTACGTTGTAATTTAGTACACTAAAAATATAACTAATTAGTTCCTTATATATTCATCAATATATATTTTCCATGAACCATGCTTGAAACAGAAACGTTGGTTTGCTAACACAGCACAAAGAACACACTATCATTGAATTTGTTCACATATGATGTTTGTGTAGGTAACCCGTCTAACATGTGGAGGATTTGCTTTCGCCGCACGCATGAACCACACAATCTGCGACTCACTCGGGCTAGTTCAATTTCTCACCATGGTTGGTGAGATTGCAAGAGGTGTTTCTATATCACAGTTCCCTGTGTGGCAAAGAGAACTATTCAATGCAAGAGACCCACCAAGAATCACTTATGCACACCACGAATATGATGAAACCAAACATTGCAGCAACAAAGATACAATGGACTTTGACCAAATGGCCCACGAGTCATTTTTCTTCGGCCCAAAAGAGATTGCAACCCTTAGGAGTCACCTTCCTCAGCACCTAAGAAAATGCTCAACTTTTGAGATACTATCTGCTTGCTTGTGGAAATGTCGCACCAAAGCACTTGGGCTGGAGCCCAATGAGATAGTGGGCTTATCTCCCTTTATTACTGCTCGTGGCAAAGTGGGCCTACATGTGCCCAATGGGTACTATGGCAATGCCTTTGCCTTTCCAATGGCGCTTTCTAAGGCTGGACTTTTGTGCCAAAGCCCATTGGAATATGCATTGGGTTTGATAAAAAAGGCAAAGGCCCAAATGGGTCTAGAATATGTGAAATCAGTGGCGGATCTTATGGTTCTCAAGGGTCGGCCCAAATACAAAACAAAAGAAAATTACCTTATTGGGGATACTACCCATGTGGGGTTCTATGATGTGGATTTTGGGTGGGGGAGTCCTATCTATGGAGGGCCTGCAGGGGCTATACCTTTTGTTAGCTTCTATGGACGGTTTAGAAACAATGAAGGTGAGGATGGGGTTGTTGTGCCAATTTTGTTGCCACACCATGTCATGAAGAGGTTTCTCTTTGAGCTGGTGAAGATCACAAGTGAGGTACCTGTAGGTTTGTCTTACAACAAAATAACAAATAGGTCCATGTTGTAACACTGCTGTTATGATAAAGGAAGAGTACTAGCAGTACACTTTAAAATGTTCTTAAGAGTCTAGTTAGATTTTAAATAAGTAACATTTTAAACAATAGAAATGTGAATAAAATAAGAGTTTATATTTCTATTGTTAGTAAAAAGATTTATACTATTAATCCATTAGAAATCATAATATAATAGACATAATTTTTAAGATAATTATTATAAATATTAATACAGTTATCATGTATAATGTTTTTATATTATACATTTTACTATTTTTTTGTAATAACACTTGAGTTTTTAATTAGAAACATTAAAATTTAAAATATTTTATATTTAATTATCGTGCAAAGCATGGTACTGTACTGATGTAATTTGTAGAAGAATTATCATTTCCCTGTGCTTTCTTGTCACGGGAGAGACAACCAACCTATGATGGAATCGCGTTGCCTTTAGACGCTATGTGCATGTGAAGCATTTGCTTTTTTCAAAAACCTTTGAAATTGATACGATTTAGGTATTGAGGCATGTGAACTTGACTATATATATATATATATATATATATATATATATATATATATATATAATGGTACCAAGCTCTCATGTATGAATTTTTCCCCCTAAAAGAAAGTCAAAGGAAGTTGGCCGAATTCTAAATGCTGCACGTTTGTGTCAATGTGAAGTTAGGCAGGTTTAATTTGTGTCGATGTGCATAGGAAATGCTAGCATATGCTAAGTGTTGCAGAGTGCTCAAAGCTTTTTCACTTGGTTGAAAGAGAAATGCCAACACTCTTTTAAATAAATCCTCTATTGATAGAAATTTTTTTGAAACACAAATTTTGGTAAGTCTTACTTTGTATTTAATGAGTCTCTTTTATTTTTATAGTTTTAATAAATTTTATCCAATAGAAAATTGTGTATTAGAAAGAGTGTGTTACTACTTACTAGCACTCCTCAAGATAAAAGACTTTGTAAAAAAATGAGAAAAAAAATAGGATTTAAGTTAATATTTGTTTAATTTCTTTCTGGCAGTGGATCATATTTCTATTTTTACACCTAACAATAATAAATATTTTTTTTTTATAAAACTCATTATTTATTAAAGAATTATTAAAAAAATTGATATTTAAACTATTGTGCAAAAGAAAAGAAAAAAATCTGACCTCCCCTTTCATACATATTTGCATCCGTCCTTGCCACAACTTACTGACAAATTTCTTATGAATATGATACCTTAGTATTTGAGAGCTGAGAGCTTTGATGCAACTATTGGTAAATGCCAATACACTTTCTATGATTTGTGAACTTAAAATAGACAGTAAGAGAAAACATAACATAAGTATAATAACACTAGAAATTTTAGCATGGAATACCTCAAATCCTCAATATATATGATCAATAAGGAAAACCTATAGGACCCATAAACTATACTTAATAACTAAAATGGAAATGCATAAAAAACAATAATAATGTGTTTTCAAATTGCAGATAAAACCCTCACAAATTGCTCTATATTAGTATTCTAACTCACATAATATTTGTACCATGGTGGGTTTTTTTTTTTGACTGAATTGTACCATGGTGTTTTATCTTCACAAAGTACAGCCGATTAAACATCAGAGTAAATTTTGAGGTTAAACGGTAAATGTTTTCAAGTAATAACGCATGGATAAAAAGGTTTTTCCTTGGTTGTACAAATGACTATTGCCCATATTTTATGCCCCTGCACCGAAACATCAAAATTCAAGAAGAGGCACCATATATAATCCCCATGTTCTTCTATCAGTTTTATCCCAAGCACAAGGATAGTACACAGCAAAATGGAGACAAAATGTAGTGGTGGTGGGGTTGCCAATTATATGATATACAGTAGGGCATGCAATTAACATCAAAATCCAACAAGAGGCACCGAAACTTAAGCTTTTTGTTTCTTAGCATAGCAAATGTGTGATGATAGGTATAGGAGCAGCAAAGGCAAGCTACTTTGGTGCCACTTACAAAAGGAAACAAATTAGATACAGCCACTTCATAATCGATCCCCATATTCCTAACAGCTAGCTGCACGCAATAGAATAGATGTTGGCCTTGCTTCCTATAATTTCTACTTAGTGGTCCTTACTAGTTAGGAAATTTTAAGTTTTGTAAAATTCTAGTTAGGAAATTTTATCTAGTACAATTTCTTTTTATTTTTATTTTTTCTAGAAATAAAAATATATAAACTTCAAGAGAATGCTAGTATTTATATTATCAAGATATTTTGTACCGAACATTGCCGACAACTTATACCAAAATAATTATGCATCACTCATTCTCAATCTCAATTTTTTTTATCATCATATTATTATAAAATATTCAATATCAAAATTCTTTTTTGTTAAAAATTATAAACATATATAAAATAAATATTTTTTTAACATAATTTATTTTGTATTCAAAATTAAACTACACCATTAATTAAGTACAATTTGTACCCTGTTGGTTGCAGCTGCTGCTGCATACTAGCTTATACCACACTTTGGTGAATAGTACAATGAGAGTATGGACAAATTAGGAGACAGGAACCCTAAGTGCCGGCGATTTTCATGGAACTGAAATGGGGGAATTAACTGACAATAAGGGCATAGGCCTGCAGGTGCATCTCTAATGTTCATGGCACATAGGCTTTGACAAATGACAACTATCCATACTAATATACCATGTGTTAAGTTTGAATTCTGAACTTTTTTTTAACTGTTTAGATTCATTGCCAGTGTTTTTATATCAGAACAGTAATGATGTTAATTTTTCAAAATTAACATTAGTGTTAATTTCATAACGTCTAGTTCCATTTCTTACACGTGAATCTAGCTTGTTTGTTTAGTTATATATTGAATGGATCCTAAAGTCAAAAACTTGAATCAGGCACGTGAACTTCTTAAAAAAGAAATCCTTGAATTGGTTTGAAACTTCTTAGACAATAACTATTATTTATCAATGTATTCTATAAATTATTTGATGTAAAAATAGTTATAGTTTTTTTTTTTTTACACAGCAAAAGCAAGAATTATTGAAAACAGGTTGGGCTATACCACAAGAATGGGCCTAACACCAAACCGAAACGAACTTAGAAGCATAATGCTATTATGCCAAACATATAGCCCTCCCATGATAATCGTTCCCACAGATTCCTCCCAAATACAAAAGTAGAGTTATAGTTAACTTATTTATTTAGTGACTGACTCAATTTAGCGTATTTAAATATGGTGGTTACATATATTAACATCCGGTTCAATAACTCAATTTAGTGTGAAATGATTTACAATAACTCAAGTATTATATTCAACTAATTGAAAAATATATGCTGAGAGAGATCAAATACTTAATGAATCTTCAAAAAAAAAAAAAAAAGCCAAACATGAAGATGAAGATGTTAATATGTTCAATTGCTCACAAGAACAAATGAACAACACTTACATAGTTACATGCTTGTTTAGGAAGCAAGAACAAGGAAGGAAGCATAGAGAAGAGAGGAAATAAATTAGTTAGTTTTCTTCCTTCTACCATTTGGTACTTTAGTTTTTGTATATTTTTCTCATTTATTAGGGATATTTGTGTCAACCAAATAAAGAAAAAAAGTTTTAACTTTCTTTTTTATCAAATAATTTTAAAAAATTGTCACTTCTTAATTTTTTTTCCTTTGTTTTCAATTACTCCCCTAAACCAGACACATAATTAGTTAAGTAGAGAACGTGAGTGTTGTACATCCTTTAGTATAAAATACTAGTTAAAAATTATTTCCCTATACCAAACACATAATTAGTTCTCATTTTTTTTTCATAATTAATTTAATACACGAATCAATTAAACAAAGTTTCCATCACAAAATAAATTAGTGTTAATTTAGACATTTTTCTAAACTTTATAGAAGGGAGAGTATGATTAGGTAGAAAAGTTAAAATTAAGAATCTTTAAGAGGATTGCATTGTATCCAAACTTGCTCGTCTCAAATGTGCCAATGCTAATGCATACAATTACAAAGTCTTTTTCAATTTCCATTCACCCTTCCAAAATTCATTACAAATGGTAATAAGAAAATAAGAAATGAAAAATCATTAATTGTACCCAAAAATTACCACAAAAATATAAGAGATATTAATACAAAATACAAAGTAAAACAAAAGTACTAAAGCTATAAAATTCCTACAAATTCTACTCATGTTTGAACCACTTCAGAAAAAAAAAGGTTTGAACCACTCAAATGACTTTTTTTTTTACAGAACTCGAATGACTTTGTAATTCACTATAATTATAGCACAAACGCATATTTATCAGTTCATAAAAAAAAAAAGCATATTTATCAGTTAACAATAGAAATTACCTCGTCTAGTAAATACAGACAAGAGAAAAAGGTTTTATGCAAAGACATTTGTCAACATCCCGTATGCATATATAACTTTTGTCACAACAACTTCCTTATTAAAACATACTAACTCAAAATATTTATTTACTAGAAGGATCCACCCATGACCCACCATCCTTTAGCCATGATTAGAGGAATCTCAAGGCAGAGAGGAAGAAAAATATTGTCATCATTGGAACAACCCCAACAAGAACAGTAAAAGTATAGTTTTTCTTACAGAAAATCAGATTATTCCATAGATTTCATTTCTCGATGGAAGGCATGATCTTATTCTTATTTTCCCATTTTTCAATTGAAAATTATATTATTATGTGTCCATGGTAAAAAGGATATATTATATTTTACTAACTTCTAATTTCACATTTTTTCTCATTTATCCTTTAATATCCTTTATCACTGAATTTTGTCATCACAATAGTCTTACTGTATTTTAGTAAAATTGTCTTTTGTTAAAAATACTTATAATATATATAAAGAAAAAGGTAAGAAAATACAAAATATTTAAAATGTTTCTGGCATATGTAAGTTAATATTTTTTTTTCTCAGTAAGTTAATTTTTCTAATTTTAGTTTTCATAAGTTTTATTTATTTGTAGTTCTTATAAGTTTTTATTTTTTAATTTTAATTTCTTTAAATTTTTTTATAATTTTCATAAATTCACACTTACAAGAACCAATGCTGTAAAAATATAAAATTACTGAAATTAAAAATGAATAAAATATCTTATAATGATTAAAACAAAAAAAATACAAATTTATCTAAATTAAAAACTAACAATTTTTTTTACAGGAACCAAATAAAAAAATACAAACAGTTACAAAAAAAATATAATATATTTAAGCGAATAGAAAACTATTGGAAAGTAAAATATGATGTACCCTAAAAAACCAGTACAAAAAGTGCATTTAGCTGTAATAATGCAATAATTAGTGACCCCTGAGTGAACAAGTTCAATTTGAAAATTGAAATGAAAAGCTTGATTATGAAAACATGATTTCCAACTTAAGGATGATATTAATAGATAGGGCTCACAATCCTTGGCCCCCACTTCTACAACTTATTGATCCACAATCTAAACCGTCGAAAGAGAACCGGGCCCCACTTCATTCAACGGCCCAAAATAGTTACTCTCTCTCTCTGCTATTAAACACACACACACACTCTCCATTTCCATTGCTAGATTCTCTCTCCAACTCCAATTAACCTCACTCTCCTTCTTCTCATTCTCTCTCACTCCCTGTACGGTGCCATTGCTCTTTGCTTATGCTCGCCATCGCCATTCACCAAACAACAATGCTATCCCAGGTACGTTAACGTTTCCATTATAGGAACCTGTTCTGTTTCCACTCTCAACACATGTTAGAACCAAAATTAAATTTCCTTCTTTTTTTTTTCTTCCTTAATTTTTAAACTCACCTTTCTTCTTTTGATTGGATCTTCCTCAATCCCACTTTTGTTAATAAAAACGTTTTTTTTAAGCAAATCTTTATGCAGAATCAGGGTATCATCTGCGTGACCCATGTTTTTACTTTTTGGAAGACCATCCTCTCTTACTTTTTGACCATCTCTTCGTAAAGTTGCTATAAGTAACGCCTTTATCTTCACTCCACCCCATTGCTCTTTTAGTATTATTTCCCCCCCTTATGATTAATTAATTATTAATTCTGATTACTTAGTAATTAAGTAATTATGCTCAACGTGCACATGTTCTTTAATTTCTATGATACTTCGGTTAATCCTTGGGGATCAATTGGTTTAGAAGGAGTAGGGGGTGGATATATATACGTAGCCGATGAATCACATAAAAAAGTTCATTTTCATTTTCTTTATTAGCTTAAATTTATTTAAAATACCTGATAAATGACCAAACTTTGTTAACGTTACTGTTGAAATTTTTGTTTTAAATTTCTATCTTAGTTAAAGAATAACATGTCACCTTACACAACATTATCAACAATGGTATCACGGATCACTTTACTGAGATCACTTTACTTATGACACTGACTTAAAATAAAATATATCATTTACTTAAAAGAATGAAAAAATTTATTTGGAATCCAAAAGAAAATGTATTCATTTATCAAAGATCTTAAATATATATATAATTTTTTTTTTCTGCGGGATTCAAACCAGTTCTGTTCGGATCAAAGATATCATTGCTGCTAAATGTGATTTTTGCTTTTATTGAAAGAGGTATATTGTTAGGGTTTAATGCTATGACAGTGTATAACTTTTTTTCTCATATTATTTATATAATATTCTTCCAATATTTTTTTTATCTCGTTTATCACATTAATTATTTTATTCAAATTTTCTTTTACTGTTTACTGTTTTATCTCTTTTGTTGTAAAACAAATTGTGTAAATTCATGGAATAGTATAGCTTTTGCTTTTGAAATTTTGGGATATTATAGTGGAAGTT
This sequence comes from Glycine soja, assembly GCF_004193775.1. Taxonomy (NCBI): domain Eukaryota; kingdom Viridiplantae; phylum Streptophyta; class Magnoliopsida; order Fabales; family Fabaceae; genus Glycine; species Glycine soja. The sequence continues at coordinate 49,410,029 of NC_041002.1, forward strand.
ATTTCAAGCGTGACTTTGGTAGTACGTCAAATTAAATGCTTAGGAATGGTGGGGGTGACATTGGTGGACCCTGGTGTCCTCAGCATGCATTAATCTCGAAATTTTATCAGGTGTGGGCATAATCTGAGTGTTGAAAATGGCTTAGAATAATGTTTTGGTGGCATTGTTGGTGAAGGACTCAGAGTAAGAGTTATTGAAGCCGCAGTGAGTCAGTGATCTTTCGCTCTAGCCTTTGTCCTCAAACACTGACCGTGGAGTAGTGAAGAGGCAAGAAATTGAAGGGGATGTTGATGATGAGAAAAAGACTAGCATGCTGCACAAGGGAAAGGAAATTTAGCATCGATCATGATGAGCAAGAGAGTAAGTTCATACTAGTCAAACAAACACTCTGTTTATGTGCTTTTTTATTTATTATTATTAATTTAAATTGATTAGGCCCAATAAAAGTTTTAAATTTTTTAATGATTACAACTATAAAATTAAGTAATTAACTTTAACAAATACTAATGTTACTTATTTTTGTTAGTGTCTCAACAATTTTATGAGAGCTAAATTTAAAATTGAAATCTATACCTACTTCTCCCTGCTAGTAATCTCAATTTCATTCACTAATGATATCATACTATATTACTATGTTGGATAATAAAAAATCTCTTTATTACTTCTCTCATTTATTCTTGCCATAGTCTCATAAGTCATCGTGGCTGTTAGTTAGGTTTGACATTGAAAAATTAATTCTGAATTCAGAATTGATTTTGGACACATTTTTATATGTTTGATTGAAGAAAAATTTTAAATTGATTATGGGTCTAAATTGAAGTAATTTTGAGTAGTTTCTGTCTTGGATTCAAAATTTTATAATGAATTTTTCTCTTAACTTATTTTATAATAAACCATTCAAATATAAATCATATCACTTCAAAATTAATTTTACAAAATCAACTCCATTCAAAATTAATTTTTGCAACACATCAAATCCAACAACAGGCACTAAATAGCCATCTTGACGAACTTCACTATTTTCACTGCTACAACATGCCTGTTGCATGAATATGGCTATGTGAAAAACATATCAGGTCCATCTCAAAAAGGAAAAATAAATTTCTTTATTAACTAGTTTTGTCAATTCGATTTTCTTGTTTCGACAAATGAATTATCCTGCCGAGTTGAAAGTTTGGGACTTGGGTCTTTAATTGATTAGACTGTAAAAAAATGTGTGTAAACGATATTCAAAAAAAGGAAGTTCTCTTTACGATAAGTTTTTTTGCTGAGTTCTCTTTACGATAAGTATGGCTTGCCATTGGATCTAAGTAAATGCCGATGTTATAAATATTTGACAGAAAAATTTGTAATTATTTGAAGAATTGATAAATTTACATGTTGATTCGTGTAAAAAACAATAATATGACTAACATACAATAAATTTTGTGAAAGGAAACTTCGTATCATAATTTATGATTTATTTCAACGCTGGACAGAAATACCCATTTTCAGAGTAGGTGGTCATTTTCTGGTTGTTATGGTCATGTGTGTGGACCAACGAAGGGAACTTCCACATTTTCAAATTTTGTATGCTGATCAATTATTGCCACGTTCTTGTTTCAAGCCAAACGATAAACAGTAATATTCACTTTTTGAATTTTGAGCATCAATTATTTATTGTTAATCCTGAAATTTTTGGTCAAGCTCAGCACATTGAGCTTTGAAAAAAATCCAATCTTTTCGTAAAATTTATGAGATAAATAGGACTAACAGGTAGTATAAAACTTGACAAAACGAAGGGGACCAACTGATATTCCTACATTGTTGAGCTTTCTCCATCAGTTAATTTTTTTTCCCTTTTTCTACACAAAATTGGTGGAATCCCACAATTTGAACCATCTGCTTTGTTCCATTATTTAAGATGTGACATGGGTCCTGTTTTTGTTTTGAGCAATTGTGACGGTGTTAGAAAAATGGAATGAATAAATAATGTGAAGAAGTTTTGGGGTTTGATAAAATCACAGAAAATTGTGGTGGTTATCTTTGTCAATCTCAAATCTTAAATCTGAATCTGAACACCTTTGACCAACATGTTGGTTGACCATGGGCCTCACAGGGAGTGTTGTTATTAGTGGTAACTACTAGCTGTGCCACTCTTGTTGATAGGTGCTGACAAATTGAAGTAAATAGGTGCAGAGTGGGGATGAACATTGCACCATTTATTGCCCTACTTTGGTCCTCAAAAATCAAAATATAAAATATTTTATCCAACTATTTAGATGTGATTCATTCTTTTGTGGGGATTCTCTTGCATATCTTTTGAGGCATTTTTGTCCTTGGCTTTTCTTTGCCTTTAATTCGATGCTGCTGATGTTCTATCCTGTCATAGCTCATTGCCTCTGAAGCTTTTCTGTTCTGTTCGAATATTTGCCGTGCAAACCCTGGCTCATTTTGGTGAACACTCTCTTCATCCTTTTTCCAGTTTCTTTAAACTTAAAAGTACGTAATTTTAAAATAAATATTTTTCAAAAAAGTATTTATTCAATAATCAAATAAAATTTATTTTTTAAAATAAGTAAAAATTATTTTTTAAAACTAAAATAGTTTAAACAAACACATTAAAAAAAATAAAAAGTTGTCAATTCTTGTTAAAATGAGTATTTTTTTAACAAATAAAGTTTAAGCTAATCGGTCCATAATTCAAGATATGGATACGATATTACATGCAGATAGGAATATAATAAATGCTGAAAAATTATAGGACCCGACGATGAATATAATAATATATAAAATTAATTAAAAATTAACATCAAAATATTATTTTTTTAGATGATAACATCTATTTTAAATCACGAGAGTCCGCGTTTCAAAAATAAGCATAAACCATTGAAAATATGTAAGAAAATTTTTTCTAATTATTATGCACCCATATTGGTGTTATTCAGCTAGAAAATTTAAATACTTGGAGAAATTTTTCTGCTGCTCATGCAGGCCTATTAAACAGGCTTCAGAAATCCGAATTAAAACTTGTCTCAGTTATCTTATTGAATGATTTGCACAGAAAGCTAGGTGAAACATTTTATTCTCAACTCAAGTTGTATTGCCAAACTCCAAAATGGAAAAATAAATAAACAAAAAAAGGTTCGTTGATGACACTTGCATGTGACGATGTTATTATGCTTCGTTATCCATAATATTAATATAGAATTCAGGACAGATTTTTCTGATGGCTATGCCCTTCTCTTAATGTTATCGCCATGTTGGTGCAAGATCTACCATGAATTTTTAAAGACTCATAAGACAATAATATATAGTGGATAAAGCCTAACAATTTCAAAATTTTCTCAGCACTCAACTTCTCATGTGCTTTAAATATTGTTAGGTTATAAACAAATATATGACTTTTTGGCAAAAATAACATATATTCTAGTCAGCGAATATCTTGCAATAGGTCACATTATTTTGCTATGAGGATCTGCAGTTGCAATGATACTTAACCTTGTGACGAAGGCATAAATTTTTTATACAAACTAGGAAGTTAACGTTATCCGTGACAGAGATACGGTGGAATCTCAATTGTTCATTCTCCGTGATACAATTAATTCTTAACCATTAGAGATAGTTTTTATTTATTTATTTATTTAAATCTGGAGGCTTCTTTGAGTATTTATGAATTACATTTTTAGATGTGTCGAGTGGAGCAACTTGAGAATAACAACAGCAAATAATTTATAATTTTATATGTGTGTAGATATGGAAGAACTGAGAAAAAAAAATTGCCTGATTTACTAAAATATTATCACTAAATAGAAGTTATGTACCAGTACCCAAGTGACAATTTATATTTGGGTTTTAATTGTAAACATGCTGTTTATTCATATGCTACTTTTGGATGTTTGCCTGCATTGCTGATTTGTCAAACGGCAGAGGGAATATATTCTTGCATTATTTTGAAAATGACAGACAGACTACATTTTTTCCTCATGATCATTTGGTTACATGTAAAATGTACTATTGTTAAATTTAAGTATAATAACACCTTTTGAAATCATAGTTTTATGAATGTATAATAATGGAATGTTTCAGGGATTATGACATATAATGGCCTTGAGAGTTGCATGCTGAACAACCAGTCTTACGAAGATGAGAGCAGAACAAGTAGAGGAGATGAATGCATAACAGATTCATTTGATGATGACAACTCCAGCTCTTCATCCAGCAAAGATGCTTTTGGATCATTCTCTTCAAAATGCTTGACAATGAAAAGGGATGATAAAGGACTTGAAGAATGGGAACTCTCAGAAAGTCCTCAACATTTTTGTGTCAAAGAGAAGCCTTATGCTATTCAACATTCAGATATAGAAGCCATGAAGGATAAATTTTCAAAGCTTTTGCTAGGTGAAGATGTTACAGGAGGAACTAAGGGCCTCAGTACAGCTTTGGCACTGTCTAATGCCATCACAAACCTAGCAGGTCTGCTCTAACTCCATTTTACAAATTACAACTATCTGGTTTTGGTTCCTTTAAAAATTACAAGTGATGAAGTTTATCACAGAAAAGGAATGACTTGTAATGCTTTTATGTTACTCTTTTAAACCTTATGTACAATGATAAAATTTCACTTGCAAGAGTAAATGACCATTTCTTATTCATTTCTCTTTTTTCTTCTGGTTTTATTTTTAAGGAATCTAAGTACTTAATGATCACATATGCAGTGACGGTTTTTGGTGAGCTGTGGAAATTGGAACCACTATCTGAAGAAAGGAAGAGAAAATGGCAAAGAGAAATGGACTGGTTATTGTCTCCTACCAACTATATGGTCGAGCTAGTTCCTGCTAAGCAAAGCAGTTCCAATGGTGGCATTTTTGAGGTATTTTTCATTTGAGCTTTGATATAAAAGGATGGACTATTTTAAACATCATATTGCAATAAAATAAGAGAGTCATCTTCTTCAAACAGATAATGACCCCAAAAGCTCGTGCAGACATCCATATGAATCTTCCCGCACTTCAGAAGTTGGACTCTATGCTTATTGTATGTCACATTGCGATCTCTTTTTCCCATCAAAATTTGTAACTTTGTTTCAACTGACCTACTAGGCTACTATGTCATTTTTGGTTGACAGGAAACACTAGATTTGATGATGAATACGGAGTTTTGGTATGCAGAGGGAGGAAGCCAGGCAGAAGGGAGGAGGGACACAAATTCACAGCATAGCAAAAGATGGTGGCTTCCATCACCCCAAGTACCAAAAACTGGTCTTTCTGATACTGAAAGGAAAAGGTTGCTTCATCAGGGTAGGGTGGTACGGCAAGTATTCAAGGCTGCCAAAGCTATCAATGAAAGTGTGTTGCTTGAAATGCCCGTGCCATCTATTATTAAAGATGCACTTGCAAAGGTGATAATTTTGTAATGTTGAATAACTTCATTCAATTAAAACTATGTACATTTTATGATTTTATCCTGAGCAACTTCAATGTAGTTAAGGCATTTAATTGTTGACACTGAATATGAGCTTGAGCTCTTGAACAAGAAAATTGCATCTTTTGATAACTTGACCGTGAGGAACTTTTCATTCTCAGCTTAAGAACTTTACAGAAATCATATTCATAAGGTACACTTTGATAAATTAAATTGTGATCTTCATTGCATCATTACTAAATCAGTAAATCTGTTTCTATGTTGCAGTCTGGAAAGGCAAACCTTGGACAGGAATTGCACAAGGTTTTGATGGCTGAATCAAGCTCTGGAGAAGACATGCTTAAATATCTCAACTTGAAATCTGAACATCTTGTCCTTGAGACTGTTAATAGACTGGAAGCTGCTATATTCTCATGGAAAGAGAGAATTGCAGAACAAGTTAGTGGCAAATCCCCTGTTCGATCCTCATGGTCGCCTTTTGTGAAGGATCCTATGTCAGAGGTTGATAAACTGGAGTTATTATTGGACCGTGCAGAAACACTACTACAGCTTATTAAAATCAGATATCCAAACCTTCCTCAAACTTTTCTGGATGCTACCAAAGTTCAGTATGGCAAGGTGAGTTTTATTGTAATGTATTTCACTAATTATTCTGACTGGAGAAGACACACTAATGGCCTGTCTGATTCCCTTTTCAGTTTTTGGTTTTAAAAACTGTTTTTTAAAACAATTACATACTATCCAGCTATTACTTTCTTGTCTAAAATCTATTATGTTTTGAAAATTGTTTCCAAAACAAGTATTTAAAAAAAAAAAAAACAGAAATAGCTTAGGGATGTTTTCTCATCATCTTCTGTTTTCATCTTGTTCAAACTCTCTCAATTCCACACTCTTTCCCGTGCCTTCAACCACCCTCCACCAACTATTTCAACAACCTTATTTAGTTGTATTTTGAAAATTAAACAGGTTTCAAAAATAGAAATCAAAGTGTCAAACATACCGTAAATCTCTTTGTTTTTGGTTTTATCTGCTTCATTTACCCTCCTGCCTACCCCCAAAAAGCTCAAAAATCCAATTCGTCGAGGCATAAAAATCTGTCATTATTAAAGTAGTGAGATTTCTGGCATACATTCAGTGGTAACGTGGTTTCTTTCGTTTCTGTAGGATATTGGACATTCCATTTTGGAAGCATATTCCAGAGTTCTTGGAAATTTAGCCTTCAGCATAGTGTCTAGAATAGGAGATGTATTGCAGGAGGATTCTTTAAGCAATCCTAATTCACCTGTGTCGATAAATTGCTCTCCTGAGATAAATCTCTCTCAAACTTGGGTGGTCGGTTCACATATCAGGCAGTCCTTACTTGATAAGATCAACAAGGCAGATGGACAATATTGTGATTCTAGCTGCTATACTTCTGATTTAGAACTTTCTTCTATCGATACAAAATCCAGTTCTGTAATAGTTACACCAAACAGGAGTACTGTCTGGTGCATTAGTAGAGAGGCTTGTAAAAGTGTGTCTCCTCAAAATTCTCCTTAGTTTATTAGCTTTTGTTTGGCCACTTTTGTAAATGTTATTGTTATTACTACATGGCATGCTTAGTAAGAAAAGAAGCAAACTGATAGGTTTGCCTTCCATTATATTTTGGTTGCTTTTATAACTAACTATACACAATCTTAATCATATATTGTGGTTTAACTAATCATACATCAATATGTGAGGGATATTTCTCTCACTTGCATACATTATTTCACAAATCTCAACGGTGGAGATGTGAGAAATTGAGTTATGAACCTGGTGTTTAAATTTTCTTACAATCCAACTATTAACGAATCTCGGATCATAATTTTACTAGGATATGTTTGAGTGTATGCGGGAACAAGAGAGGATTTTCGGAGAAGGGAAGGGAAAATAAAATTGAAAGGATGAGAGATTGTAAGGATGTAATATCTGCTAGGATATTCTAACCTATTATTTATTCTATTTTTTATATTATTTTATAAAAAAAGAATTATATTTTATTCCCTATCAAATAAATAAATAAAACATTTTTTTATTTTATAAGAACATATATTTATTTTATTTACCTTAAAATTATTATTTTAATTAATAAAACTATTTCATCTTATTTATTTAATTATAAAAATCTCATTATTTTTTTTAAACTATTTTTATTTTCCAATAAAATTATTTTTAATTTATTTTATGAAAAATAAAGTATTATATTATCTCTAAAGACAATGAATTGCATACTTCAACCCAAACTTTTTTAAACTCTCTTCTATTAATTTTTTCCTTTGTATTAATTGATTGTTATAAGCATTGTAAGTGTTATGATTTGATGTGAAATACTACTATTATTTATATTTTCTGTTTTGGTTTTCTAAATTTTTATCTAACATTTAATGCCTCCTAAACTAAGCCAGAAATAAAAAAATCTCAGCTAATTATTTCTACTCTTACTTTAGAGTTTGTGGATTCCCCCGGACCCAGAAGAAAAAGAAACAAATTGGAATGCTAGATATATGCATCATAGTTCGAAAGCATTTTGATGTTTTTGCAGCAAAATTTGGAAAATCACTAGTATATGAAATAAAAATACGGGAGTACAATAAGCCTACTATTTGGATGGAGTATTCCACCCATTAAGTACAAAATGTATGTTACAGAAAGGATGGATTGATTTATTTAGATGGATAGAAACCTGAGGCAAATTAGTAGAAAAGTTTGCATCCAACTTAACTTTATTGACAAGACATCATACAGTACATACATCTGTATCCAAAATGACTGCAGCATTTGATTTCAGCTTTAATTCTTTTCCAATGTCAACACCTGAAATTCAATAATTCCATTACGTTTGTAGTTTTGGGATTTTGAAAGAAAAAAAAATGATAGAAAAACCAATTATATCTACATAAACAAAATCAGGTAATAGCCGAAACTAGTGACAAGGTACTTTATGTACTTGTGAAATAATAAGAACAAAAGAATAAATTATATATATATATATATATATATATATATATATATATATATATATATATATATATATATATATATATATATATATAATCATTGTGTCCTATAAAATAATCATGGCGTCCCTGATTCGATTGAGCTCTCCGGTGACATCATTCATTTCATTTGTTCTTTCTGCCATTCCATAGAACAAGCAAGTCCAATTCTAAAAAGTGAAACTAAACACATCTCGACACTTGGATTAAGATTCCAATGGTTTTCTTTCAACCTTGTTGCTTCATCACTTGGAATAAGTCGTGGATCCAAAATCTACAAAGTATTATTAGGAAATGAAATTACAACAAAATTATGAATATTTTGACCATCTTCAAAGATTTCAGGTCTTCTTCTTATAAGCATTTACAACATAAGAGTCTCAAAGATGTACACATCTCCATAAGTTGACACCTCAGAATCCATTCCATACTCTAAAATAAATACAAAAACTATCATTAGTGATACACGATACTAATAAATAACACTTAACACATAAAAATGAGAATTCAAAGAAACACTAATGATTCAAAACATAAAAGCATAGGAGTGTAACATTCCATTTTTCGTGAATTAAATTAAAAAGGTTTTTCATTTAAAATAAATAGAATTAAAAAAATGATGAGACTTTTGTAATTAAATAAATAAGGAAAAATAGTTGTATTAAAATAATGATCTAAAGAAAAAAAAATTGATTTATTCATTTGATAGAAAATAAAATAGTATTCATTTTTATAATATAATAAAAATAAATAAATAGAATAAATAATAGGTTATGAGTATCCTAACTATAAATACGGATATCTTAGGTCAGTTTTTTTGAGACTGACTATATCCTCTAAGCCTCTTCTCGCTCTCACTTTTGTTTTCCCTTAAACCTGTCCTAGAAAAACAATGATCTCGGATTCATTCACTGTTGGATCATCGTTAAATTTAAGCACCCGGTTTGCAACTCAATTCTGAGCATTCTCACCGTTGGGAATTACAAAAAAATGTTGAAGCTGAGAGAAATACCCTTCGCATCGTAGCCTTTCCTTTTCCCGTAGAAACCCAAAATTGTCTTGGTAAAACTACGATCCCGAATTCGTTAACCGTTGGATTGTTGTAAAATTTTGATATGTGGCTCATGATTCATTTACGCACGAATTCACCGTTGGAATTTGAAAAATAATGTCTTTGAAGGGACAAAAATGCATCGCACATAGGACCATAAAATGGAGGCTTCAATCCCTTCTCCTTTTCTGTAATACTTGGAAACTCTAACAGAACAATCAGAGAAAAAGCTTAAAGAATCACATGAAATTGCTAGAGATGCCGCTATCACCATTGAAATATGTAACATCCCATTTTTTCGTAAATAAATTTAAAAAGCTTTTTAGTAATAAATAAATAAATAAATAAATATAGAGCAAATAATAGGCTGAGTACCCTAGGTATAAATAGTTATGTTAAGTCAGCTGCCTCCTTTTGGCCTCATTTTCGTTTTTCCCCTTCTCTCAAAACCCTTTCTTTTTCCCGCAGCCCACCAAACAAGTCTCATAAAAATGACAATCTCGAACCCGTTCACCGTTGGATCGTCGTGAAATTTGAGTATCATGTTCGCAACACAATTCCGAGCATTCTCACCGTTGGGAATTTCGATATCAGGTCTTAAATGAGAGAAAAACCCTTCGCATTGTAGCCTTTTTCTTTCCCGCAGAAACCCAGAGCTGTCTTGGTAAAACTACGATCCCGGTTTCGTTAACCGTTGGATTATTGTTAAATTTGGATATGTTGTTCGAAATTCAATTCCGCACGCTTCCACCGTTGGGATTTGTGAGACAATATTCGTGTAGGGAGAAAAAGGAATCGTATGAAGACAGTACAAGTGGAGGTTTCAATCTCTTCTCCGTCTCTCTGACGTTTGGGAATTCTATCGGAGCAGTCGGATGAATAATTGAAAGAATTTCCGGGAACCGCTAGAGATGTTGCTATCACTGACTGAAGACACGTGAGCCCGCTTAGAGGTAAGGGATGAGTTATTCACAGTTGGGGATTAGTGAGAACATGTGTAGGGATCCTTAGAGGATTAAATTGGGATTTTATTTTGGGATGTTTGTTAAATTGCAATTTTTCCTTTATGATTATAAATAAAATATTGATGTCCTGATGAAAATTGCTTGATAAATTGTGCTCTTGATATTTGTATATTTGGACCTATGATTTGGATATAATTGTGTAATATTATTTGAGGGGTTTTAGTCCTCATGTTGTGATAGTCTTTTATATAAATTGTTATATTGAGGATATGAAATGATAATTCAAATTGTGAGTATGTGATGAATTGTAGAATAACATGTTGCTTTGAGATTATAATATTGTTATTGAGATTGAGTATAAGTGTAAAGTTAAACATGTGTTAATTTGTGAGATACGTGTAAACATGTGATGGTGGATTGTGACACTATGAGATGTGAAATTGTGAATGAGTTCTAGTTGTGGATAAGTGTGTAGTTAACACTTGATGTGAAATTACTTGTGTTGTAAGCCATGAATTGTACAATATCCGACCAGCGTTATCTTGAGAAAAGCGTTGATGCGCAGTGTTAAAGAGAAAATGTAGGTTTCCTATTTAGGAACCAGTGTTAAATCGTAGTGCAATTGTGTTGAACGTGTTTAAAACACGAGTGTAAGGTCGTAAGTATTGTATAATTCATGAGCAGTGTCTGCATGTAAAAAAAAAATTATTTTAGGGGTTGGACCTGAATCAGGAGGGAGAGGCCCTGACGGACTCTTCGGAGTGTAGGCCTTGGGGGTCACCGAGTTTGAGTGCTCCTTTAAGCCTATGCTGATCTCATATGGTTGGAGCATTCTCGCAAAACATCGTGACCCTGACTGGTCTCCCTATGATCTTACTTAGTGAGAGTGACCTGACAAACCCATTGTGTGGTGTGTCTTGTTATGTACTCCTAAGCGCCCCAGGGTGGTTTTTCACTGACATGGTACCACATTGCATATAGAATTGAGTCTTAGCATAACTATTGCATATGCTTGCTAATTGATGTGTTATTATATCTTGATCGAAGTGTGGGATTCTTGTGTAATGTGATTGATAATTGAAAAGTGAATTTTGAATGACGAAGTGGTGAAGTTACGTGAGCTATGTTTAAGCAAGTGGTATCTCATTTATATAATATGTATATTTAATTGTCTTGTTTCTCTATTAGTTAGGAATGTGATAACTCACTCCCTGTGTGTTGTTGTGTTTGGATCCTGTGATGATCTTGAACTTGTGTTCGGGGGAGCAGATGAATAGGTGGATGACTATGAAGAACCTCATGCTAGAGGACACGGGAACACCACGCTCTGATAGGATGTGACATTAGGATATAGGTTCTATATTAATTGTATGAGACTTATATGACTTTCTTTGAGTCGAGATGACTTTATTATTTATTTGGACAAGTTTGAATATGATGTAGAAGAAAGTGAACGTGAGCCTTTTACCCATTTGAAAAGCTTGTATTTAAAAATGTTTTAAAAATACTTTTAATTAATATTTGAATTTTTATTCCTTTATTAATATATATGTGAGGGGTAGAGGGTGTCACATTTAGTGGTATCAGAGCAGGTCGAACCTTTCGGCCAGTGTGTTATGTGCTTACCATATTCTGGTGTGCACTCTGTGTGGTTACTTATGAGTACTTTTGTTGAGCATGCTTGAATTTTTATTTGTATTTTCTCCTACATGATTAAATAAGACTTAATAATAATGCTTGTATGTGCCTTGCATCCTTAATGTTTGTTATACCATAAATCCACTGTTGAGTCATGAGTTATGAGACTGGCCATCTCTATAATTTGTGAAGTGCGGTTCGACATTATGGTAAGCCGTTAGGTGATGCAAGAAGCCTTGATACTGATGGATAATGCTTTAATGAGCCCTTATCTTCTTGCTTGTATGTTGTTAATAAACTTATTTCTATCTTGATGTGTGGATTAGTGTTGTGAAAACCTTTTGAACCATATATATGTCTTGGATGAGTATGTCTTTCTTGATGTGTAAACGCATGACTACTTAACTCACTTTATTTTGTGTGTAGTCGTGAATGTAGTAGTTGAAGTTTGTGATTCTTTAATACATCCTTATTAACTATTAAATTCTTACTTCTTATATGTACGTTGTATACTTATTATAAGAACCTTATAATTCTGGGTATGTTAGTAGTATGGTGTTTTGCCTTAATTGCATAGATAGTATGGTTGTTCGTGATTTCTTGTTCTTAGCAATGTTGATACTCTATAGTTCGAGGACTCGTATCGAGATATATTTTATATAGAATACTCTTTTGACCATACCTTTTTATTCTAGTGTAAACTATTCTCTGTGTTGCGTACTTAAGTCGAGTAATTCGATTTCACTTGCAAGCTTGAGTATAATTCATTGTTTGTGTTATGAGCCTACATCAAATAATTGGATTATTGATGTTTCTGTCACGATCAAGTGATAGTTGATATCTCCATATGTGCGTACACTATGATTATGTTTTCGTTTCTAGAATTCATTTGGAGTATCTACTGTTGATTCTAGATGAGTGATCCTTCTTGATTTAAAATTATAGTCTCCTAATCAATCGAGTGTTCATCTTATTATTGGCTGCTCATCTTCCAATCATGTCTAGTTAAACTGCTTGATAATCTTTCTTGTTGTTACTTCTAATACGAATAAAGAGAGACTTCGCCTTTGACAATCATGTTAAGATGTTTTGAGAGGAAATACTTGAGTAGACATGATCATTGTTACCTATAGACGAAAGTCAAACTTAGTAAGACGTGTACCTGTGTTCCTTGAGGATATGCTTAGTTACCACCTAAGTGCAAGATTGAGAATCTTATAAGTGTAGTACCCATAGAAACTTGTAACCGTAGTTTGTGGGAAATATCTAGTGTAGAGTTGTTGGAGAACATAGTCTAGTTGGAAAAGTTATGAAGTATAATTAAGAGGTTTAATGTGGAACCTTAAGAAGAGAGTAAGGTAGTTAGTAAGACATTAATTGTTAAGCATAGAAGGATTCAAGAGTGAGTGTTCTTGCGTAAGGTAGGTGACCTAAAAGATTATTGATGATAGTTGTATGATTAGCAAGATAAATATTAGTTCTTTTTACCTTAATATAGAAAAAGTTTGTTGATGCTTTAAGAAATACCTTAGTACCTATTGTGACCTCTATGTGTACCTGGTCATGTCATAATATGATTGATGTCTATGTGTGTTTGTGGAATGCGTGATAGGATCTCTCACCCTGAGTTAGCTCTTGTTGTGGTTTTGATGATTAGTGTTTAGTATGTTTCCAGTTAAGTTGAATTATGATGTGCAATTATAAGGTTGTTATAGACCCTTGGACATCATGTTCCGAGCTAAGAGTTTTGTTATGCATTTTAGTTAGATGAAGATGACCCTTAAAGTATGCTACGTCTAGGTGAAAGATAACTACAAATCCTTCTTGGGCAGAAGTTGTTTTGAGATGAGAGGAAACCTAAGATTAAGATGAAATGCTCTTAACTAGTAGTCGAACCAAAAGGTTATTTTAGGACTCATTGGATTAACCTTAATGCTTGCTGGAGATGACTTAAGTAAGTTTAAGTTTTTGAGTGAGATCCTTGTAAGGAGTAAGCCATAAGTTCATAGAGAAGTCGACCATTGTAAATTGTTGAGTGCTATCTTAGTCGCGTAGGTCCTTATTGGAGTAGTAAAATATTTGAAATAATTTTTAAGTTTAGAGGAGTGCTTGTAGGAGGACAAATAGTGATCAATGTTTCTTGACAACTTAAGACTTATGAAAAGATTTATCCTATATGTGAGTTAGAATAGGTAACCATGGGGTTCACCATAATATTTTGGGAGACATTACCGTTAGTTGATACATTGTGAGGATCTTTGGAGCTGAATCCGAGATAAAAGAGATGTGTAAAATTCTCAAGAATCTTGTTGTGAGTTTAGTTTTAAATGTTAGAACTAGCTTAGTAGTTAGAGTTTGAATAGGAAACCGATGATATGACTAGTGTCCTAGTTATAGAGTTAGATATCGTAAACAACAGTTGAAATCTCAACTTCAAGTGCAAAGTTATAGGGTGACATGATGAGCATAAATGTGTGAAGATTACCTCAAGGTGAACAAACTTACAGAAGTAGGGAGTAATCTGTATTGCTTATCTAATTAGCACCCAGTTAGTATCAAGTAGGCAACCTTAGAGTTGAATCGTTACCATTCTTGAACCTAAGTGAGAGTTATGAGTCAAGTATACGAAAGTGAGAAAGATCATGTTGAAGGAAGAGGCTTAGACTCAAGGGTAGGCAAATCATGTATTCTCGATAGTCATCGTGAACTAGGATTGGTAGAGTGTGAGAGTCTCGAAACTCATTATCTTTCTTGAACCGTCCGATGTTCGAAAAAGAGTCGACCATGTGATCAGTCACGTCTCCTTGTATTTGTTTGTTCTTTTCAATTTGTCATTAGTGTCTCCTATGATATTATTCTACTCCAAATAGTATGTCATTCACATTCTATTATAGTTGAGATGTCACTCTCGTGAGAAGACTTACTTATGTAATACTATCATTGAGTAAATGAGGATCACCGGATTTAATAGTTAAGTGCAGAGGAGTCTTGTGATCAGAGTAACAGAAAAAGAGTTTCAACTAGACACACATCTTGATATTGAGAATCATATGCGTGATATCTTTTTCTCGATCTTTCGGCAAGTTTCGGGGACGAAACTTCTTTTAAGAGGGGTGGAATTGTAACATCCCATTTTTTCGTAAATAAATTTAAAAAGCTTTTTAGTAATAAATAAATAAATAAATAAATATAGAGCAAATAATAGGCTGAGTACCCTAGGTATAAATAGTTATGTTAAGTCAGCTGCCTCCTTTTGGCCTCATTTTCGTTTTTCCCCTTCTCTCAAAACCCTTTCTTTTTCCCGCAGCCCACCAAACAAGTCTCAGAAAAATGACAATCTCGAACCCGTTCACCGTTGGATCGTCGTGAAATTTGAGTATCATGTTCGCAACACAATTCCGAGCATTCTCACCGTTGGGAATTTCGATATCAGGTCTTAAATGAGAGAAAAACCCTTCGCATTGTAGCCTTTTTCTTTCCCGCAGAAACCCAGAGCTGTCTTGGTAAAACTACGATCCCGGTTTCGTTAACCGTTGGATTATTGTTAAATTTGGATATGTTGTTCGAAATTCAATTCCGCACGCTTCCACCGTTGGGATTTGTGAGACAATATTCGTGTAGGGAGAAAAAGGAATCGTATGAAGACAGTACAAGTGGAGGTTTCAATCTCTTCTCCGTCTCTCTGACGTTTGGGAATTCTATCGGAGCAGTCGGATGAATAATTGAAAGAATTTCCGGGAACCGCTAGAGATGTTGCTATCACTGACTGAAGACACGTGAGCCCGCTTAGAGGTAAGGGATGAGTTATTCACAGTTGGGGATTAGTGAGAACATGTGTAGGGATCCTTAGAGGATTAAATTGGGATTTTATTTTGGGATGTTTGTTAAATTGCAATTTTTCCTTTATGATTATAAATAAAATATTGATGTCCTGATGAAAATTGCTTGATAAATTGTGCTCTTGATATTTGTATATTTGGACCTATGATTTGGATATAATTGTGTAATATTATTTGAGGGGTTTTAGTCCTCATGTTGTGATAGTCTTTTATATAAATTGTTATATTGAGGATATGAAATGATAATTCAAATTGTGAGTATGTGATGAATTGTAGAATAACATGTTGCTTTGAGATTATAATATTGTTATTGAGATTGAGTATAAGTGTAAAGTTAAACATGTGTTAATTTGTGAGATACGTGTAAACATGTGATGGTGGATTGTGACACTATGAGATGTGAAATTGTGAATGAGTTCTAGTTGTGGATAAGTGTGTAGTTAACACTTGATGTGAAATTACTTGTGTTGTAAGCCATGAATTGTACAATATCCGACCAGCGTTATCTTGAGAAAAGCGTTGATGCGCAGTGTTAAAGAGAAAATGTAGGTTTCCTATTTAGGAACCAGTGTTAAATCGTAGCGCAATTGTGTTGAACGTGTTTAAAACACGAGTGTAAGGTCGTAAGTATTGTATAATTCATGAGCAGTGTCTGCATGTAAAAAAAAAATTATTTTAGGGGTTGGACCTGAATCAGGAGGGAGAGGCCCTGACGGACTCTTCGGAGTGTAGGCCTTGGGGGTCACCGAGTTTGAGTGCTCCTTTAAGCCTATGCTGATCTCATATGGTTGGAGCATTCTCGCAAAACATCGTGACCCTGACTGGTCTCCCTATGATCTTACTTAGTGAGAGTGACCTGACAAACCCATTGTGTGGTGTGTCTTGTTATGTACTCCTAAGCGCCCCAGGGTGGTTTTTCACTGACATGGTACCACATTGCATATAGAATTGAGTCTTAGCATAACTATTGCATATGCTTGCTAATTGATGTGTTATTATATCTTGATCGAAGTGTGGGATTCTTGTGTAATGTGATTGATAATTGAAAAGTGAATTTTGAATGACGAAGTGGTGAAGTTACGTGAGCTATGTTTAAGCAAGTGGTATCTCATTTATATAATATGTATATTTAATTGTCTTGTTTCTCTATTAGTTAGGAATGTGATAACTCACTCCCTGTGTGTTGTTGTGTTTGGATCCTGTGATGATCTTGAACTTGTGTTCGGGGGAGCAGATGAATAGGTGGATGACTATGAAGAACCTCATGCTAGAGGACACGGGAACACCACGCTCTGATAGGATGTGACATTAGGATATAGGTTCTATATTAATTATATGAGACTTATATGACTTTCTTTGAGTCGAGATGACTTTATTATTTATTTGGACAAGTTTGAATATGATGTAGAAGAAAGTGAACGTGAGCCTTTTACCCATTTGAAAAGCTTGTATTTAAAAATGTTTTAAAAATACTTTTAATTAATATTTGAATTTTTATTCCTTTATTAATATATATGTGAGGGGTAGAGGGTGTCACAAAATACACACGAGAGCCCGCTTAGGGATGCGTTTATCGCAATTGGGGTTAGAATGAACATGAGTAGGGATCCTTAGAGGATTAAATTGAGATTTATTTTGGGATGTTTATTGAATTATAATTTTTCCTTTAAGATTATAAATACAATATTGTTATGTTTTATGTACCAATTGATGTTCTTATGAGAATTGATTGATAAATTTGAGTGTTCTTGATGTTTTTATGTTTTGACCTATGGTTTTTTATATAATTGTGTGAAATTATTTAAGAGGTTTTACTCCCCATGTTGTGATAAATCTTTTGTATGGATTGTTATATTAAAATTATGAAATTGTGATTCAAATCATGAGTATGTGATAAATTGAACCTGTGATTAAAGGTAAAATACATGTGTATTGAGTTGTGAGTTATGAATTGTGCAATCACACAATTGTAAGATTCTTTAAGGGCGACGAGTTAATGCTAAGACCCTTTAAGGGCGACGAGTATTGTGATGAGATCCACTGTGGGAACCCGACGAGTTATAATGATTTTTAAAATAATTGAGTAGTTGTGTGTATTGCATAGTTCATAGGTAAAATGTATATGATTTATGAGGTGTGATAACGTGTTAAATTGAGATTATACCATTGTGATTGAGATCGAGTGTATGTTGATAAATTGAGTATGTATGTGATTGAGATGTTGTGTGCATTGAGTTATGAACTATGAACTGTACAATCGCACGACTATAAGACACTTTAAGGGCGACGAGTTAATACTAAGACCCTTTAAGGGTGACAAGTTAATGCCAAGACCCTTTAAGGGCGACGAGTTAATGCTAAAACCCTTTAAGGACGACGAATTAATGCTAAGACCCTTAAAGGGCGACGAGTTAAAACTATTTTAAAAATAATTGATGAGTCGTGTGTTTTGTACAGTTCATAGATAAAGTCTGTGTGCAAAAATGTTTTCTGGGTTGGACCTGAATTAGGAGGGAGAGACCCTGACGGACTCTTCAGAGTGTAGGCCTTGGGGGTAAATACACCCGGTTTGAGTGTTTCTTTAAGCCTATGTTGATCCCATATGATTGGAGCATCCTCGCATAACAATGTGACATTGACTGGTCTCCCTATGATTTTACCTAGTGAGAGTGACCTGACTTACTAGTGTGTGGTTTGTCTTGTCATGTACTCCTAGACGTCTGACGAGATTTTTCACTGACATGGTATCACATTGCATATAGGATTGAGTCTTAGAGTAAATGTTGCAAATGCTTGTGTATTGATCGATATTGATTGACTTGGTGATATTGTGTTTTGATCCTTGAGTACATGAATATTGCGAAAATGAATGAGATGTGTTGTGATGTGATGTTGGACGAAAAAATGGTGAAATTACGTGAGCTATATTTAAGTAAGTTTTATTTTGTTTATATGATATTTACACCTATATGTTATCTTGTTTCTCTCCATTAGTTAGGAATGTGATAACTCACTCTCCGTGTGTGTTATTTGTGTTTGGATCCTTTGATGATCTTGAATTTTGTGTTCGGGAGAACAGATGACTAGATGAATTACTTTAAGGAACATTGTGTTGAAAGACATTGAGACACAATGCTCTGATAGAATATGATATTGGGGTATAGGTTTTTATATTAATTGTACGGAGTCTTAGATGACTTTGTTTGAGCCGAGATGACTTTATTATTTATTTGGACAAGTTTGAATATGATATAAAAGAAAGTGAATGTAAGTCTTTTATCCTGTTAAAAGGATTTTTTTTAAAATGTGTTTTAAATTTTTTTTAATTAATTATGATTTTCTTTTTTTTATTAGTACATATACGTATGGTATGGGATAGAGGATGTCACATGGAGGAGCATAGCCAAGAGTCCCTTTTATTCCAATTGTACTTGTTTGCTTAAAAGTGGTCCCATTAATGGTTGAGAGAAGTCTTGGTATGCCAAAATCACTCACATGAGAAATCATGTCATCATCAAGAAAGACATTTATTGGCTTCAAATCACAATGAACGATCGATTGCTCACATTCATGATGAAGATAATGTATTGCATAAGCAATATCAATCATGATATTTAATCTTTGATCAAGATTCAATGTTCTCGGTTGCTCTGCATTTAGTGTGCTAGGACGCAGCCATTGCTCTAAGCTTCCATTTCTCAAGTACTAAAAAAATTAGAGCTTTAAATTCTTGACCTTTTTAATCTGAGATGGAACAACATGTCAAAATCTAAACCAGATTTCGATGTTTGATATTTTTATGTGCATTACATTCAGTAATAAAACTCTTGTGAGCTCGTGTTTTTTTGAAGGTTCAAGACCTTTATGGCAACAACTTCATCTTCGAACTCAAGAGTTCCTTTGTAGACAGAGCTGAAACTTTCAGACCCTATCAAGTTTGTGGATGAGAAGCCATCAGTACCATTGTGTAGGCTTTGGTATAAAAGTTGTGCCAACTGGTGGTCAACTATTGGTGATTCCAAAGATGGTTTCTTACTTCTTTTTCTCATCCAATAGATAGTTAGAATAAAGGATAGTATAAGAACAAAAGCAACCACGCTGACTATCACTGCTATCAACCTGAACTTTTGGTCTTTTGCAAGTTTCTTACCTTTGACAGGGCATGGTGGTAGATGCAGTTTTGAAATTCCTCCACAAAGCTTACTATTTCCATTCAGCACTAACCCACTTGCATTTCGAAAGACACCTTCAGTTGGCACATCACCATCCAACTTGTTAAAAGATACGTTGAAATATTGTAAGATTGAAACTTTTTGCAAAACATTAGGAATTGATCAAGACAAGTTGTTTCGTGAGAGGTCTAAATGTTGAAGCCCTTTGGGTGATGCTAAAGAGGATGGTATCAGTTCCAAACTTTGACATGAGAGGAAGTAGGAACAGAGAAGATTAAAGGTGTATTTACTTTACAATAAATATAAATCCTGATCAAGACAAGTTGTTTCGTGAGAGGTCTAAATGTTGAAGCCCTTTGGGTGATGCTAAAGAGGATGGTATCAGTTCCAAACTTTGACATGAGAGGAAATAGGAACAGAGAAGATTAAAGGTGTATTTACTATACAATAAATATAAATCCTGAACCCATCAACATTAATGTATATTGTGTGGGGTATATGATGCATATGATAATTTGAGAATTACAAGGGCGAAATATAACGAAAAGCAACTAGAATCTTACACAATATGATCAATGTAAAGGAAAAAAGGTTGTACATGTAAAAGTCTGGACTGGTTGCATGTGGTTGGAGCCACCTAAACAAACCTGATGATGAAAAAAATACATGTTGAACCATATTAAATTCTTTTCTAGAAAATCTAATTGTATAGTTTTTATATGCCTTTTTCCGATTTCTTAATGTTGTTTTTCTGAAATAAATCACACTCATGTTGGAAGCTAGTTAGACATTTACCAGTAAAAAATACAGACTTTAGCAACAACAAGAAGACACTTACAGGAAGCATTAAGTAAACTTTGAATAAATGGAGAGCCAGTCAAGCCATTCCCTTGCACCCATTATATTGTGAAAGTTGCTTGAATAAATTACTCATTTAGATGGTTTTGGATTACTTCAACTCGTAATAGGTCCTATTCCACATAGGGGTATTCCACTTAATATATAAGTATACTGAAACTTTCTGGCATACTAGGAAGTAGTCAAGTAGGAAACCAGCATAGGAGACCTGACACCACACTTTAACCCAAAACCTTAAGGCTCAGGTTTATGGGTCTTCTCCTCACTTATATGGTGTTCAACCTTTTCATTTTTACCCGATGTGGGACTTCACCTCACACTTGTAACCCAACAGGACGTATTCCGATAAACATTGTTTATCTTTATCCTTAGTTTGTCAATAATGGTTGTGATTAAACATATCCATATGTCAACCAATAATACTTACTAATTTGAATATTTCATATGGATGTTTTTTAATTATGGATTTCATGTCTCAGAAACCAAAGTTATTCCCTGCTATTTAGCCCCTTAGTATTAAAGACAAGTTTATGGATCCCCAATAAATTAAAACAAAATTCGGTACTGTGATTATGGATTTACAAGCATTTTGATGTTCTGCACTAAAATTTGGAAAATCAAGGGAAATAAGAGTAAAGGAAGTATAACAAGTCCAGTACTTAGATGAAGTATTACAACAAAGTATATGATAAATGTTACATGAAGGATGAATTGATGCATTCATATGAGCAGATAACTCGGAGTCAAATAGTTAAACAATACATCATACTGCAAAGCACATCAGTTCCTGAAATAGCCGTGGGATTTTGATCTCAGCTTTCCCCTTTATTCCAATTGTACTCATTTGCTTATAAGTGGTACAGTTAATGATTGAGACCTCAGAAAAGTGTTGCGATGTCAAAATCACTCATGTGAGAAGTCGTGTCATGATTAAGAAGGACATTGTTGGCTTTCAATCAATATGAATGATCAATTTCTCACATTCATTATGAAGATAGTGTAATGCAGTCATGCAGATGCAGCATTTAATCTATGATCAAGGCTAAATGTCCTCGTATGCTCTGCAGTTAGTGTCATTCCTCGCATAATATTTAATCTTTGATCAACACTCTATGCTTATTGTATGTCATTGTGATCTCTTTATTCTCATTAACGTTTGGAACTATGTTTCAAGTTTCAACTGACTTACAAGGCTACTACATCAGTTTTGGCTGACAGGAGGCAATAGATTTGATGATGAATATGGAGTTTTGGTATGCAGAGGCAGAAAGCCAGACAGAAGGTTCACAAATGCAAAGCATAGCAAAATATGGTGGCTTCAATCACCCCAAGTACCAAAAAGTGATCTTTCTGATACTGCAAGAAAGAGGCTTCTTTATCAATGTCAATGTAAAGTGGTACTGGTACGTGGGGTTTTCAAGATGGACTTTCAAAGGTAATCTTGTAATGTTGAATAACTTCAATAAGAATGGAATTGAAACTATGTATTATCCTGTGCAGCTTTAATGTAGTTAAGGCATCTAATCGTTGACACTTAATATAAGCTTAAGTTCTTGAACAAGAAAATTCCATCTTTTGATAACCTGACAATGACAAGCTTTTCATTCAGGACTCAAGAAATTTACATTGATCATAATCAAAGGGTACACTTGATAAACTAAATTGTGATCTTCATTGCATTATTACTAAATCAGTAAATCTATTTCTATGTTACAGTCTGGAAAGGAAAACCTTGGACAGGAACAGCACACGGTTTTGACGAATGAATTAATCAAGCTCTGGAGAAGAAATGCTTAAATTAATCTCTGGAGAAGACTGTTTCTATATTCTCATGGGAAGAGAGAATTGAAGAACAAGTTAGTGGCAAATCCCCCGTTTGATCCTCATGGTCATCTTTTGTTAAGAATTGTAGAAACACTTTTACAGCTTCTTAAATACAGATATCTAAACCCTCCTCAAACATTTCTGAATGTTACCAAAAGTTCAATAGGGCAAGGTTAGTTTTCTTGTAATGCATTTCACTAATTATTCTAACTGGAGAAGACACACTAAATCCTTTTGATTTTAGTTTTATCTGCCTCATTTACATTCCTGCCTACCCCCAAAAGACTAAAAAGTCCGGTTATATTCAGTTTCAAACCAAAAGGGGAAAAAAAAGGTTAATAGAAAAGTAAAAGAGAAGTATCCAAATTGTTGAGGGCCAAAAGTTTGTCATTATTCAAGTTGAGATTTTTTGCATACATTCAGTGGTAATGTGGTTTCTTTCTGTTTCTGTAGGGAGTATAGTTCAGAGTTCTAGGAAATTTAGCCTTCAGCATACTCTCTAGAATAGGAGATAAATTGTTGGAGGATTCTTTAAGCAATCCTAATTCACCTGTGGCAATAAATTTCTCTCCTGGGATAAATCTCTCTCAAAGCTGGGAAAGAAGAACATTTTTGTCTTCATTTCCTGATCACTTGTGTCTTTTTTTTAAAAAAAAAGGTTTGACACTTTTTCTTGTTGAGTCCTTTAATTAATTTTTTATTACTTTTTTTTTTTGTAGTTTAGGTCTTTCTTTGAATATGGCTCTAAATAGTGTGTTATAATTTATGTGAATTATAATGCAAGAGTGTGAGAAAGTGGATATATTGGAGGATTTAATCTTAAGAAACCTAAACCTATATGTCCCAAAATAATTTGACACTTCAAACTCATTATTCTCTTACATAAATATTCTTTTATTTTTTTCTCATAAATTAAAGTAAACACATGTCACCTCTAAAACCCAAGCAAGTACAAGTTCAAAGTTTTTTTTTTTTTGAAGTCAGATGCAATTTTGTTAAGGCAATGAGCCAACAGAAGAGATTACATCAGACTAAATATAAGATAACACTTGGTGAGGCACATCCTCAATCCAAAAGTGTTCTTGAAAATCAAATGCTAAAGTTGCTAGTTTATCAAAGTTAGAGATTGAAGGCAAGTGATAAATGTCAGAGGAGCGTAGGAGAATAAGTTCCATTTTAATGACTTAAAAACAAGTATAAATAAAAAAGTTATGAATCTAAAATGTGAAGGCATTTTTTGATAAATAAGTCAGTCAACTAAAAAAATATACTAACTCATGTGTCATGCTCTAAACAATACTTCACACAAAAATCTAATATTCTAAAAATGCTTTTAACTAAACTGAAATTTATGATTTCATATTTAAAAAAATTGCAAGCATATTTTTAAAATAAAAATTATCAAGTGTTTATTAATTATTTAAATCTATTTTTATTAAAAATTAATTCCTATAAAATCAAAATCACCTAAATTCAAACTTATTTAATGTAAACAGAGACGCGGTACATGCCCCAGTTTATACGTTCCTTCCAAGTCTTAACAAATTATATTTTATTTCTATTGACAAAAGTTGGCACTTGTCTACTTTAGTGAAGACTTGACAAATTTAATACGTCCCTACCAAGTGAAGACTTGACAAATTTTGTAGGTTCCTATCATGAAGACCAAGTGAATTGAAGCTTCGTATCGAAAGAAAAAAAAAAGTGAATTGAAGACTTTTCACCATGACTAGTACAAGTCTATGTTACGTTTTATATGTCCCTACCAAGTGAAGACTTACCAATTTTTAATTTATTGCCTTTGATAAAAGTCTTGTCTATTTTACATATATAGACAAGTTCAGACATCAGTTTCAAAGAAATTAAATATAGTTCAGACATCAACCTAGAGCTGTAGTAATTCTTGTGCACAATACATTTATGCCTTACTGAGCACCAGTGGCAAGCAACACATACATTTTCTTTTAGTTCAACGCTAGCATAATGCAATTCTCAATTAGAATTCTTCTAATGAAACAGAGACTTAGACATAAGTAAATGCAATATCTAACACAGACAACTTAAAATATCAATCTTCACTTGTAGGACAGTGACTGATTGAGCTAAAAGTTAAGATGTTAAGAACTTCCTGTTCATTGGTAGTGCTGAAAATCTACAACTGACAAATGTACCTCATCATGCTGAATGGCTATGTTGAAATTGGCTTCCAGAATTTAGATTCCGGAAATGTTAGAATTTTAACACATCCTGGAATTAAATCCTGTTAGAATTGTAACGGTTCCAGAAACTAATTTCCAAAAAATCAAGATTTTTATGGAATTTTCTTTTTACAAAAACACAAAATATGGCTGCTTTAGTAAAAATGGGATTTAAAAAAATAGTATCAGAACTCAAATAAAGAATAGTCCATCTAAAAAGTTCAGTCCATTTTATTATAAGATCAAACAAAAACAAAAAGAAATACATATTACAAATATTTAGTATTTATTGGTATTTAATCTTGAATTTCACTTTTTTAGTACTCTAGCGGTAACATCTCATTTTTAAAAAAATAAATAAAAAATTTTATTTAAAAATTAATAGAGTTTTTAGAAATTAAATAAATGAGAAAAAAAAGTTTTTGTTAATTAAAATAAGAATTTTGTGACACCCTCTACCTTACACATATATGTACTAATAATAAAAAAAATAAAAATGCGGAATTAATTAAAAGTTTTTAAAACGCATTTAAATAAAAACATTTTAAAAAGGTAAAAGGTTCACATTCACTTTTCTAACATCATGCATCCAAATAAATAATAAAATCATCTCGACTCAAAAGCAAGGTCATCCAAGATTTCATACAATTAATTTAAAAATGTATGCTCCAATGTCACATTCTATCATAACAGTATGTTCTGACGCCCTCTAGCATGAGGTTTTTTAAAGTCATTCATCTGATCATCTGCTCCCACGAACACAAGGTTCGAGATCATCACATGATCCAAACACAAATAGTACATAGGGAGTGAGTTATTACATTTCTAAAAAAATACAAATAAACAAATAATAAATTATGAAAATATTTATAATATAATTCAACTTAATACAATTCACGTCACTTCACCACTTTATCTTTTAAAATTAATTTTTCAATCACCAATCATGTTATACATGAATCACACACGTGGGTCAAGACGTAATAATACTCATCAATTTTATAATAAAAAATTAATAAGTGTTATGTAACAATTATACTAAGACTCAAGCATATATGTAATGTGATATCATATTAGTGAAAAATCATATTGGGGCGCTTAAGAGTACATAAAAAGACACACCACACAATGGGTACGTCAGATCACTCTCACTAAGTAAAATCATAAGGTGACCAGTCAGGATCACTCTGTTTTGTTAGAATATTCCAACCATATGGGATCAACATAGGCTTTAAGGAGTACTCAAACCAAGTGTATTTACCTTCAATGCCTAGACTCCAAAGAATCTGTTAGGGTCTCACCTTCCAAATTTAGGTCCAACCCCTAAAACAATTTTTGCACGTAGACACTGCTCATGAATTATACAATACCCACGACTTCACACCCATGTTTCAAACACGTTTAATACATTACGCTACAATTTAATACTTTAAGTTCCTAACTAGGAATCCAACACTTTCCTTTTAACACTATGCATAAACATTTTTCTCAAGGTAAACATCAGTCGGGTTATTGCATAATTCACAACTCACAACACAAGTATTTTCACATCAAGTGTTAACCACACACTTATTCACAACCAAATCTCATGTCCACAATTTAACATCTCATAACGTCACAATCCATCATTACATGTTTAGGTGTATCTCACAAACTAACACATGTTCAACTTTACACTTATAGTCAATCTCAATAACAATATTATAATCTCAACGCAACATGTTATCCCACAATTTATCACATATTCAATTTATTACTTATACATAATTTTAATCACAATTTCATGATCACAATATAACTATTTATCACTCTAATCTTATCCAAAACACAAACAAATTATAAAAAAATACTTCTCACAACACGGGGAGTAAAGTGATGAGAATCCTGAAACTGGCCAAATGCAGGCTAAAGGCCCAAGTGGAGAAGGGCGAAGGCCCAAGTGGAGAAGGACAAAGCCCCCGAGTGGAGAAGGATGAAGGCCCAAGTAGAGAAAGATGAAGGCCCAGAAACAGAGGCTCTACCAAGACTATTAATTATTGCTGAAGGCCCAAACTAATTTGAAGGCCCGAGTTAAATATGTTTTTTAGTTATAATTTTTATTTATTGTAATTTTGGCCCAAACTGTTTAGAAGACTCATGTCTATTTTTATCTTTTTGTTCAGATACACTATAAGTATTGGTTTTTGTTTTCAATAAAAAAAACTTTTGGCATTTGATAAAATTGGGTGAGAGTTTCTCTCTGGGTTCCTTGTTGAACCAATTATCAGACTTATCAAGGTAATCTTTGTGACGTCTACCCTGACTTATCTTCCTTCACTGGAAGTGGTGTCTACCCGGACTTATCTTCCTTTACCGGAAGTGGCGTTTACCCTGACTTATCTTCCTTCACTGGAAGTGGCGTCATCCAACAAACTCTACAGCCTGTATCAAGCGATCCGCTCCTAATCAGATTCACATCATAAAGCCTCTCAAACAATTTCACATAATCATACAGTAAGAATTATAATACAGTAAAGATCTCAAAATAAACCTCAATTTGATCCTCTAAGGATCCTTATACATTTTTATTCTAAGCCCAATTGCAATAAACTCATCCCTTACCTTTAAGCGCGCTCACGTGTGTATTCCGACAGTAATAAAGAAATCTCTAGCAATTTTTTAAGATTCCTTAAGTTTTTCCTCTGGTTGCTCTATTAAGGTTTCCAAGCGTTAAAGCGAAAGAGAAGGGATTAAAGTCTTCATTTTACTGTCTCCATGAAAGGAATGTTTCTCTCTCTGTAGACATTATTTCATAAATCCTAACGGTAGAGTTGTGCAAAAGTTAATTTCCTACCTATTATTTATATTTCACGATGATCCAATGGTTAAGGAGTCTGGGATCATAGTTTTACGGGAACAAATTTGTGTGTATGCGGGAAAAAGGAAGCTACGACGCGAAGAGCATTTCTTTCATCTCAGACATTTTTACGCAAATTCCGACGGGAACAGATTTGTGTCTATGTTCGGGATTTAGTACCAAACTTGGTGCTGAAATTTCAAGATGATCCAACGTTCAAAGAGTCTCTGATCATCATTTTAATGAGACAAGTTTGGGTGTATCCAAGAAAATAAAGGGTTTTGGGGAAGGAAGAAGGAAAAACGAGATTGAGAGGAAGAGGAAGCGTATAGACGTATCGTCAATATGAAAACTGACCTAACGTGTCTCTATTTATAGATAAAGTACTCTCAGTCTATTATTTACTCTATTTTTCTTTATTTTTATTATTTTATAAATAATAACTCTATTTTATTTTCTATCAAATGAATAAATAAAATATCTTTTTTATTTTCCTTCAAACTATTATTTTAATTAATAAAATTATTTCTCCTTATTAATTTAATTATCAAAACCTCATCATTTTTTTAAAACTATTTATTTTTAAATAAAAAATCATTTTTAATTTATTTTACAAAAAAATAGGGTGCTATAGGTTTCATAGTATTAGAAAACAAGTATAGTAAAATGATGTTTTAGAAAATAAATGAATGTTTTAATTGGTTATTTATTTAATTAAAGAGTAAAATAGAGTTCATTTGTATAAAATAATAAAATAAAAAAAATAGAATAAATAATATGCTTAGAGTACCTTAGCAATAAATAAAGACATATTAGGTCAGTTTTTACATGAGTCTTTACGCTCTTTCTTCCTCCCAAATTCGTTCTCACTTCTTTCTTTCCCCAAAATTCTCTCTTTTTCTCGCATACTCAAACATGTCTTAATAAAACTACAATCCCGAACTCGTTAACCGTTAGATTGTTCTGAAATTGAGACTCCAATCATTTCTCCTTCTATCTAATGCTTAGAAACCCTAACAGAACAATCAGAGGAAAAGCTTGAGGAATCTTAGGAAACTGCTAGAGATGTCGCTATTGATGTCGGACTACACACGTGAACCTACTTAGAAATAAGGGATGAACTTATCGCAATTATGGTTAGAATGAATATGTGTAAGGATCCTTAGAGGATCAAATTAAAATTTATTTTGAGATTTTTATGATTATAATTCTGCCTTTAAGATTATAATCACGAGATTATTATCTTTAACAGGTCAATTGATGATTATTATCACAAGTCAATACATACTCAATTTATCACATACACTCGATCTCAATCACAATGGTATAATCTCAATTTAACATGTTATTACACCTTAGAAATCATATACACTTTACCTATGAATTATGCAATACACACAACTACTCAATTATTTTCAAAATCATTTTAACTCGTCGCGCCTCAAAGTGATTAAACTTGTCGGGTTCCCACAGTGGATCCCATCACAATACTCATTGCGCAAAACTCGTCGCCCTTAAAGGGTCTTACAATTGTGTGATTGCACAGTTCATGGCTCACAACTCAATACATATAATATCTCAATACACATGTATCTCACCATTCATCACAAGTTTAATTTGTCAGTTACTCACAATTTGAATCATCATTTCATAATCTCAATATAACAATTTATATAAAATATTTCTCATAGGATGAGGAGTAAAACCCCTCAAATAATTTCACACAATCATATTAAAATCAATAAATCAAAATCATAGGTCAAAAATACGAAAACACCAAGAGCACTCAAGTTTATCAACCAATTTGCATCAAAACATCAATTGGTTTGTCAAACACAACAATATTGTATTTATAATTGTAAAGGAAAAATTATAATTCAATAAATATCCAAAAATAAACTCAAATTTAATCCTCTAAGGATCCCTACACATAATCATTCTAACCCCAATTGCGATAAACTTATCTCTCACTTCTAAGTGGACTCACGTATGTATTCTGACAGTGACAGTGGCATCCCTAGAAATTTCCTGAGATTCCTCAAGTTTTTCATCTGATTTGCTCTGATAGGGTTTCTAAGCGTTAGAGAGAAATAGATGAGATTAAAGCCTTCATTTTGTACTGTCTTCGTGTAATTCATTGTTCTCTCTCCATGAATATTATTTCATAGATCCCAATGGTGAATGTGTGTGAAATTGAATTTCAAACCAGGTGGCTAAGCTTCACAACAATCCAACGGTTAACGAGTATGAGATCATAATTTTACTGGACAGGTTTTGATTTTCTGCGGGAAAAGAGAAAGTTACAATGTGAAGAACATTTTTCTTAGATCTGACAATTATTTGCAATTTCCAACGGTTAGAATTCTCGGAACTGAGTTGCAAACCTGGTGCTGAAATATCACCACGATCCAACGATTAAAAAGTCTGAGATCATCGTTATAACAAGACAAATTTGAGTGTATGCGGAAAAAAGAGAAGATTTTGGAAGGGGAAAATAAAAAATTGAGAGGAAGAGGAGACGTAGAGACGAAGAGTCAGTGAGCTAACATGTTTCTCTTTATATTTAGGGTACTCACAACCTATTATTTACTTTATTTATTTATTTTTATTATTTTATAAAAATAAACTCTATTTTATTTCCTATCAAATGAATAAATCAAATATTCTTTTTATTTTCTTTCAAATCATTATTTTAATAAATTTATTTCTCCTTATTTATTTAATTACAAAAACCTCATCAATTTTTTTAAAAACTCTATTTATTTTAAATGAATTTTTTTTTTAATTTATTTCACGAAAAAAATGGAATGTTACATAATACCAGTACGGTCTTTGTTTGGAGACGAAAGTCATTTTTATATTCTTACCGATAAGTTTTAACTTGGTTAAATTGTGAATGTGAACATTTTATTCCATTAAAAAATTTTATTTGAAGTTGTGAAATAAATCTTTTTAAATTACTCCCTTTATTTCATGTTTTATTTCACTATATATGTATTAGAGTAGAGAGTATCAGAGTAGCTTCATTGCATACTACATTGCATCTTAATTTCTATCAAAAGGAGTCAAGTTTTTGAATAATTGTGGTAAGAATTGGATGTTCTACGCCGTGCATAGCGTAGCCCAACTCTGCAACATTATGCACCTCCACTCCAACAAAGAAGTGCCCAGGTATATCCAAGATTATGCACAAGTTGACATTGAGAAAATGTAATCATGCACAAGTTGTGTCATAAATATAACGTTTTTTAAATCTCTCTCTCTGCCTTGGCCTCGTAGATTTCTTCTTCTTACATCTGCTAACTCTTATGATTCTATTGTTAACACTAACTACAGGTTGAGCATCTACAAAAGCTATTAGCTCTCTTACAGCAGAGCAGAGGATTTCCCGGTTAACAAATTATAGGTTAGTTAGAGTAAGCATCTAAAAGTATTAGCTCTTTTTGTGCTATTAACATATAATAGAATGTTGCACAGTGAAACACATAGCTAGCAAATCTATTTCTATGTTGCAGTCTAGAAAGGCATACCATGACCGGAACTGCACAAGCTTTTGACGGTTGAATAAAGCTCTGGAGGAGACATGCTTAAATCTCTTAACTTCAAATCCTAAAAGCAAATGGGTAGATAGATAATTTGAACAATTGTATATTGCCATGTACCAGAAAAACAATCTCATATTGCCTAGATGAGATTGCTTTAGGATACTTAGTCAATTTGACTATATAATCATGTATAGTAAAATTCAGAAACCCCTATAACTAACTAGATTAATTTCCATGGAATTTACTTGGTCCGTTTATAAAATTTACTTCTCAATTTCTTAATTGTACATAAATATATTTATTGCTTCTAGTTATAGTATTTTCTAATCTAGTTGACCTTGACTCCTATTTGTTTAATGGCCTTGACTATTGCTTCAATGGGGGCATTGAGTTGCTTGTTAGTTCTATCCTTCAAAGTAAGCTTTTATATTTACTGTAAATTCAAAATATTCTGCAGAAAAAATACTGTCAATTACAAAAAAAAAAAAAAAAACAGGCCAAATGCAAGGACAAACAAATAGCAAATAAATAGTACTAGCTTAGATGTTATCATTGATGCGTATGTTAACAAGGAAGTTTTTCTTTTCTGGGCTTTCTATATATATAAATGTTCCTTCAAATAAAACTATTCACATACACAAAGGAAAGTGAGAACACAATAAAGATTATATAATAAAAAAATATTAACAAACACAAGAATTTAACCTGATTTGACACTTTTTGTCTACGTCCACCGAATCGTTTTAAAAAGTATTCCACAATCACAAAAATGATTACAAGATTATAACTCATCTCAAATAATATATCACTCTACAAACATCAATACCTTACTCAATGGTTAAAAAAACGATAACACTCTCACAAAGATATTTTTCTCTCAACAAAGTGACTTTATTTCACAATCTTTCTTCTCACACATTCTCTACATGTGTTGTGTTTCTCCACTAATTCTCTTTTCTATTTATAGTGAAGATTGTCACCAATTATAATAAATAAGTTATCTTGGAAGTTGAAATAAAAATAATTTTCAATGTCATTTAAGTAATGTTCATCTAGTAAAATGTAATATTTCACTTTGGATTTAAGTCGCCTAAAGCTTAATGTCATTTAAGTCCTTCCTGATTTGACTAAGCTCCCTGGTGATATCAACCACATCCATTCTTTCTTTTGGTGAGTTCATAGAACAAGCAAGTCCAATCCTAAAAAGGGAAACTAAGCACTTCTCCATGTTTGCATTAAGAATCAAATTGTTTCCTTCCAATGTTGTTGCTTCGTCTATTGGAATAAGTCGTAGGTCCAAAATCTGCAAAAAATTATCAGGAAATGAAATTTCAACTAAGTTACGAAGATTTTGACCATCTTCAAACATTTCATCAGTGGGTCTTCTTCCGGTAAGCATTTCCAACATAAGAATCCCAAAGCTATACACATCGCCATAAGTTGACACATCAGAACCCATTCCATACTCTACAATATATATTAAAAAAAATTGTCAATACAATGATACACAATACTAATAAATAACAAGTTGACATAGAAAAAATGAGAACATACCTGGAGGAGCATAGCCAACAGTCCCCTTTAATCCAATTGTACTTGTTTGCTTAGAAGTGGACCCATTGATGGTTGAGAGAAGTCTTGCTATGCCAAAATCACTCACATGAGCAGTCATGTCATCATCAAGAAGGACATTGCTTGGTTTTAAATCACAATGAATGATTGATTGCTCACATTCATGATGAAGATAGTGTAATGCAGAAGAAACATCAATCATGATATTTAACCTTTGATCAAGGTTCAATGTTCTCGGATGCTCTGCACTTCGTGTCATAGGATGCAGCCATTGCTCTAAGCTTCCATTTTTCATGTACTCAAAAATTAGAGCTTTAAATTCTTGACCTTTGTAATCTGTGCTGGAACAACATGTCAAAATCTGAACAAGATGTCGATGTTTAATATTTTAAGAGCATTGCATTCAGCTATGAAACTCTTGTGAGCTCCTTTTCTTTGAAGGTTTAGGACCTTTATGGCTACAACTTTGTCTTCTGACTCAAGAGTTCCTTTGTAGACAAAGCTAAAATTTCCAGACCCTATCAAGTTTGCAGTTGAGAACCCATCAGTTCCGTTGTGTAGACTTTGGTATGAAACTTTAGCCAGTTGGTCAATTATTGGTGAATCCAAAGATGGTTTCTTACTCCTTTTCCTCATGCAATAGATAGTTAGAATAATGGACAGAATGAGAAGAAAAGCAAGTACACTAACTATCACTGCTATCAACCTGAACTTGTGGTGTTCTACAAGTTTGTTACCTTTGACAAGGCATGGTGGTAGATGCAGTTCTGGAATACCTCCACAAAGTTTACTATTTCCCGTCACCACTAACTCACTTGCATTTTGAAAGACACCTTCTGTTGGTACCTCACCATTCAACATGTTGAAAGATACATTCAAGTATTCCAAAGTAGAAATATTTTGCAAAACATTAGGAATTGTTCCAGACAAGCGATTTTGTGACAGGTCTAATTTTCTTAGACCTTTTAATGAAGCCAAAGAGGTTGGTATAAATCCCTGGAAGGAATTCTCCCGTAAATAAAGGTACTCCAGCATTAGGCATTCTCCAATCATTCCAGGAATATCACCAGACAAATTATTGCTAGACACATCTAGGCTAGAGATATGTTTTAGCCTGCCCACTTCTTCTGACATACTACCACTCAATGAGTTTTGTGACAAATTCAAGTTTGTTAGAGATGAAAGATTAAAAATCTCTAAGGGTATGGTTCCTCTAAGTCTGTTTTGTGAAAGTTTCAAGTATTGTAACATCTGGCAATTTTCTATACTTCGAGGAATAATCCCTTCTAACATGTTTTCTCCTATACCCAAATGAAACAATTGACTGAGGTTGCCTATGAAGGCTGGAATATCTCCTGAAAGATTGTTCCCACCAAGTTCTAGCACTTGCATCTTCTGAAATTTCCCAAAAGCACTAGGAACAAACCCTTCAAAATAATTATTTTCCATTGTCAAGAGAATTAAGTTAATTAAATTTCCTGATTCGGCAGGAATTTCTCCTGATATTTGATTACCCCCAAGATATAGTACATTGAGTTGGGTGGATAAATTGCCCAATAAATTTGGCAAATGACCTCCAAAATTATTGTAAGATATAGATAACACATTCAACTTACTACAGTTTGTTAATGATTTTAAAAAGTCCAAATCATTAGTTGAATTGTCACCTAGATTGTTCTCAGACAAATTTAGCAAAAAAAGATTTTGTACCTTCCCTAGACTTGAAACTTGTCCTGAGAAATGGTTTACACTGATATCAAATATTGTAAGGAAAGATGCATTTATGATGGAAGGTGGGATCGGACCTGAGAATTGATTGCCACCAAATCCAACTTCTTGGAGATTGGGGAGGGTGTGGAACATGTTGGGCGGAAGAGAACCATTAAATTGATTTACTGTAGCTGAGATTGCTGTAAGAGATGACATATTATAAAGACAAGAAGGAAATGTACCAGACAATCTGTTAGGACCAATTACTATGGTTGTCAAGCTTTTAAGGTGGCATATTTCTTGTGGAATATCTCCCACTAAGTTGTTACCTCCCACCTGGAGGTAAGTTAGGGATGAAAGATTCCCTATGAATGATGAGATTCCTCCAGTTAACTGGTTTCTAACAACCAAAAAATACTGAAGCTTCTGAAGCGAGAAAATTTGGATCGGTATTTTGCCAATCAAATTGTTTCCATTTAAGTGTAAGATTTTGAGTTGAACACAACCTGTCAAGTTTGTAGGAATTTCTCCTACCAATGAGTTATTTCCGATAGAGAGAATCTGCAATTGTGACAATCGTCCCAATTCTTGTGGGATGTTCCCGTAGAAGCTGTTATTTGCAAGGATGAAGCTTTTGATATAAGAGAGATTGCCTACATGAGGAGATATGGATCCCTTCAAGTTGTATCCTCGCAAGTTGATCTTTGTAACTCTTTGAAGCATGGGGTTGCATGTGATTCCATGCCAGTTACAGAAGTGAGCAGAAGTATTCCAAGAGAGCAAGATTCCATATGGGTCACTGGATATGGATTCTCTGAATTTAAGCAATGTCAAATGATCAACCTCATTTCTTGATGCAAAGGCAGACATGTTTGGGCTAAGCCATAATGTGTTTAGTGTAAACAAAAAGAACAAGTGGACGTATACAAACCAAAATGCAAGTAACATGAGATAAAAATGCTTCATTTTCTGCTAGATGGTGGTATTTCTATTCTTAGATAGTCTTATATGGAGTCTGGTAAATTGGATGGAATCAGACAAATGTACGTCGTTCAGGTCAAGTCAGTAACCAATAATGCAAGTAAAGGGTCAAGTCAATAACCAACCAACAGGCAATTGCATATTGGACCTAATTTTGGAGAAATTTATAAAGTTAGAATAACGAGAGGGACTTTTTATTCACGTTAAGAATTAGCCCCAAAACAGCTTTAGTCAAATATATTTTTTAATATTGGTGAAATATGTTATTAATCCCGTAATTTTAGTAAAAATTGGTATTAGTCCTTGTATTATAACAATTTAGTTCCTGAATTTTTGGAAAAGTAATTGTTTTTGTAGCTTATCACAAATGATTTTCAACATGAGGAACGAATTTTTTTTTTAAGAGTTAGGGACCAAATGGATCAAAGTAGAAGTTCGGAAACTAATACCAAATTTTAACGAAAATATAAGGATTATAAATATATTTTATTCTTTTAAATATGTATTCTTATCTATTTTCTGCGTATCATTTGTTTAATTAATCAAGAGAAAATGATATGCAAAATTGTATGATATAAAATGATAACTTTTAGCATGTAATAAAAGTTTGATAACAATTTAATTAATATATCATTAATATCAAATTAAAAGAAAATTTGATACAAAAACAATTTTAATGAGCAATTTATCATTTTTTTCACCATTATATTGATGTGGAATTCCTACTACCTTTACCAATTATTAATTTTTGTCCAATTAACTTACTTGATTACTTTTCTTTTAATTACATTTTTTTTATTCAGCATATATGATCAAATCCAAAAGTTACTTAGAGATCAAACTCAATTTTACTCGGACGAAGAATATATGATGGTGTGCAATTAATCATTATAGA
Organism: Glycine soja; assembly: GCF_004193775.1. Classification (NCBI taxonomy): domain Eukaryota; kingdom Viridiplantae; phylum Streptophyta; class Magnoliopsida; order Fabales; family Fabaceae; genus Glycine; species Glycine soja. The sequence continues at coordinate 49,446,533 of NC_041002.1, forward strand.
AGCAAGAATTATATTAAAAAAAAGATTGATATGCATAACAAGTTTTGTACGTATGTATAATGTTTACGCTAGGAGTTATATAATTCAGCAAAAAAATGTTAGGAGTTATATAACTTTTTATTGAATTTAAATGCTAATGGATTTAATGTATTTTGTTTTTTTTGTTTTTTTAACAATAATGTTAAATTTGTAATAAAATGACTTTAGTTATTGGTATTGTAATATATGGTATGGTATTATTTTATAGTAACAGGTCAAGACATAGAATTAAGCCTCCTCTACAAAAAAGAATTAATTTCTAGGCTTTAGCCTTTTCCATTTTATTGTAAGTGCTTTTTGAGTCTTAAAAGATTTTTTTCTTGTTTCGAATGGGCACCATCCTCTCCCCCTAAATTTTACTCTACCAAAAGAAATATTAAGCCCTGCGTTTTTTTTTTTTTTTTTGTGTGTAGAAATTGAGCTCTGCATTGATAGCACAGGAATTGTGCTAATAATTAGTTTAATAATAGTTATAAAAGTATTATTTTATTTTTAAAAATACTTTTAATTTCCTCCTAAGTTATATTATTGATAAATGTAAAAATATATACTAAAACAATTATCGGAAAAGTTACGAAACTCGAAATCCAAATTTAATTTTTTTAAGGGTTAAAATGTTCAAAATTATAAATGAAAAATAGTAGCAAAAATAGAAAATGATCATTTTGTAATTTGACGTGATATGCGTCTCAATTTTGAAATCATTTTTTAATATGTTATAGGTAAAAATATGTTTTTTATCCATGACAAAATTTGAATTTTGTTTTTATAATAAAAATAATCTATTTTTCGTTCTCATAAAATTAGATTATGTCATTTTTCCAGGAATAAGGTTCGGATAGTTCGGATTATAAATTATTTGTGTTAATTAGTTTTAAGTTGTTAAAAAATAATGTTTCTATAAAAAAAATGTTACACTTTCAGGAGAGGGATACCCTGTTGAAATAGAGGTGTGATTATTATTATTATTATTATTAATTTATTATTATTATTATTATAAGTTGTTATTTAAGTTATTATACATTTTAATAAATTATAATTTACTTAGAAAATACTAACTTACTTATTTTCCTATATTAAGTTGGAGTTTTAAAATTTTATTGTATCAAATAATAAATCCTACAAATAATTAATATCTAAACAGTCATTTTATCAAGTTACTGTAATCAAACTAAGGTTTATTTCATATACTTTTATATTTAGAGAAACTATTTAATATCACATATATTTAAAGTGCATCAAAAGGAATCTAACTCATTTTATTAAATAATAAGATGCATGAAATATTGCAAAACTCTAATACTTGTTTCTATAAAACAAAATAATTTAGAGTGTGTACTTACATTTGAAAAGAAGAAAAAAGGGCAAAAATGAAAGAAAGTAGATTGAGCTGGATCAATGAATGGAAATTCAGTAGCCGCTAATCCCGGAATTGGTCCATCGAGAACACTGACTACTATTATTACTAAGAAATTCCTTGGGAGACTTTATTAAAAGCAATGTTATGAAGTCTTGAGACAATCAAAAGTCTTAGACTTTTTTTCTATAATATTATGATATTGGTATGAAATAAGGATATTTAAAATTGAATTAAAATATTTATAAATCGTTAAATCAATTTAACAAATAAAAAAATTGTTGAAACCAAAAATTACAAAAATAAAAAATCCAAAAATTTGCATAAATCGTTAAATCGATTTAACACACTGTCTATTACATACAACTGAACTGAACATATGTATTTATACAAGTCGCATATGAGATATTAATGTATAAAAATCAAGAGTTAATTAATCACTTTCACTAGCAGAATTAATCAACTAACAGGATTATTTTATTAGTCATTCACTTAATAGAGTTAACCCACTATGAATTACTATACAACGGAGGAATTATTTGTTTCACGTAATTATTTTATATTTTTGGGAATTACATCTCTAAAAATATTGTAAATGGAAATGTTATTTCTTGACATATATATATATATATATATATATATATATATATATATATATATATATATATATATATATAAATGCGTTAGGTTAATTTCTAATATTCCTAAAAATATTTTTAAAGTTTTGAAATAATAAATAAAAAATAAAAATAAACATTCATATTTTCAGGAAAGTAAGATAATTTCGTGAAGCAAACGCCCTAAAGTGAAGGCTTTTTCACCATGACTAATACAAGTCTATTTTACTTGGACCAGTTTTTCTATACCTCCCAACAAAGTGAAGACTAGACAAATTTTAATACGCAGATGTTATATTTGCTCTCCTTCTTTGCTTATATCCACTTCCCTTTATAATTTGTTTTTCAAAAAATACACTCTCTTATTTACTTAGAAAAGAAGAGTGGATAAACAAAGAAGGGGAGTGGATATAACAAGTGTTGCCTTTGATAAAAGTCTTGTCTATTAATTTTTTCATGAATAGTCCTGTTTTATTTTACCTTCACTTGATAGTTGACAAACCGTTTCCATTTGGACATGGAAAAGTGGGTTTTTTTTTATGTTTTCATAATGCCATGTAACGATATTGTTACACCGAAGAGCCATTTATGTATGACAGAATGTGGACTCAAAGTATACTACATATCTTAGTGGATAAACCACGAAAACATGATTTTGTTATACAATAAAATTGTGTTTATGTTCTTTTTGAAGGGGTGCAAAAAATATTATGGAATCATGATTTGATTGTTTTTTTTACACAAAAATGGAACTGACTTCCATTGCCCATTTCCCTTTTATTCTTCCTTTACGAGAATATATCTAATGATGCATGGGCACACAAACCAAGGAAAGGAATTGTGGCTACACAGTGGTGTTTGGACACGATGCTAAGGACACATGGTGTTGGTTGGGCTAGTGAGGGGTCGTGATAGGAACTCAAAAACAACAGCAGGGGTAAGGGTCAAATAGCAAACCAGGGGGTACAGGAAGAAGCAAAGCCCAAAAGAAAAGTTGCAAAATCATCTTACCTCAACAACTACGTCTGAGGAAGAATGGATGATGATCAGCGAAGTCACCTTAGGAAAAATCTCCTCCTTGCTTGATGTTGTCTGCTCTAGGGGGACAAGCACTAACAAATTCGGTTATTGCAAATATTCCTAGAATTCATCTGTTACTAGGAAGCCTATAAATATATGTAAATAACAAGCAAGGAAATCAATGAAAAATATACAAATTACCTTATCCTTCTTTGTTCCTTCTCTTCTCTTCTCTGTGTCTTCTTCTTCTTAATTGTTGGAGGTTCTGGTTCCTCGAAGCCAATAGCTAGGGAGAGCTAACATTTGGTGTTCTCGTTGTCCACATGTCCGACACCCACAAGCACGCAGGCTTCTCCAGCCATCTCGAGGATGTCCTTGCTCGTCTTGGCGATACCATGCACTCGATGACCCTAAAAAATGGACGAGCTTATCACCCACATTGCTCCCGTCACCCCCTCTTCCACAAACAACCCCACACCAGTTCCTCACCACTCCACCTCTATTCCTGCAACCACCCACAAAATGAAGATAGAAATGCCTCGTTTTGACGGCACCGAACCTCTTGGTTGGATCTTTAAGATCAACCAGTACTTTGAATACCATGGCACCCCGGACCAGGATCGTCTTACCATAGCTTCATTCTACATGGAGGGTTGGGCTCTTGCTTGGTTTTAGTACATGACCAGCAACGCCCAATTTACCTCCTGGCCCACATTCCTGCAAGCACTACAAACCCGGTTTGCCCCATCACAATATGAGGACCTCGGTGCCCTGTTCAAACTTACTCAAAAGGGTTCAGTGGCAGCTTACCTGTCAGAGTTCGAAGACTTGGCTAATCACATTATCGATTTGTCGGCCCCGTTCCTTTTGAGTTGCTTCATCTTCGGCTTGATGCCAGAGATTCGCCGCAAAGCCCAGGCCCATCATCCCTGACTCTGGTCCAATCCGCCGGCCTCACGCGCCTCCAAGAAGAGAAGCTGTCAGACCATCGCCCGCCACCGCGACCACGACCCCCACCCATCATTCCCCCACCTCCTCGTCCCACGATGCTCCTGCCTCTCTTGCCCTCACCACCTCAACCCCCACCACCCACAGTGAAACGCTTGACTCCAGATGAACTCACCTCACGCCGGGAGCGTGGGCTGTGTTTCAACTGTGACGAAAGGTACCATAGAGGGCATTGTTGCACCTCTAGGGTTTTCCTTCTTATCGTGGAAGATGAAGACCCCAGTTGGCCTCATATAGACCCTTTCGACCCGACCCAAGACACAAACTCTACATCTAACCCGAACCCGGCCCAAATTAGCTTGACCTCGTTATCGGGCAATTTGGCACCGGAAACTTTGCGCCTCACAGGCTTTCTTTCCGACCATCGTATGATCCTCCTTGTTGATGGGAGAAGTACCCACAATTTTATCCAGCCTCAATTAGCTACCGCCCTGAGCTTGCCCTGTCGGACCACTCAAACCCCATTACGAGTGATGGCGGGAAATGGTCAATACTTGGAGTGCACCAGCCTTTGTGAATCAGTTTCTTTGACCATTCAGAACCATGTCTTCGTCCTCGACCTCCATGTCCTACCAATTTCAAGCGCCAATATTGTTTTGGGGGTGCAATGGCTCAAGACTTTGGGGCTAGTCCTCACTGATTATGCTACCCTATGCATGCAATTCTTTCATCAAGGGCGCTTGGTGGAATTACAGGGCGAGAATGACACCAACTTGGGTATTCTCACCAACCCCAGTTTCGTCGCCTCTATCGGAAACACGACGATGTTTCCTACTTCCATATTGTTGTATTTCTTGAAGATCCTCCTGACCCACTTCCCATCAACACACCTGACGTAATTCAACCTTTGATTACTAAGTTTGCACCCTTATTTCACTACCCCAGAGCCTTCCTCCGGCTAGGTCCATCGATCATTATATTCACTTGGTCCCAAACTCCCCTCCAGTCAACGTGAGGCCCTACTGTTATCCTCACTATCAAAAGCAGGAGATTGAGCTTCAGGTTGATTCCATGCTTCAGAAAGGGCTTATTCAACCCAGCACGAGCCTCTTCTCGTCGCCGGTGTTGCTTGTCCAGAAGCAGGATGGTACGTGGAGGTTTTGCATCGACTACCGTGCTCTTAACGTGGTGACGGTCAGGGATAGGTTCCCTATCCCCACCATTGACGAATTGCTATACGAGTTGGGTGGCGCGGAATGCTTCTCGAAGCTCAATTTGTTGCAGGGCTACCATCATATTTGGATACATGATGCTGATATCCCCAAGCCCACCTTCAGAACCCATCACAGCCATTACGAGTTCAAAGTAATGTTGTTTGGGTTGTGCAACGTGCCATCTTCCTTCCAAGCCACAATGAACTTGATTTTCCGGCCATACCTCCACCACTTCATCATCATCTTCTTTGACAATATCCTCATATACAGTGCTTCCTTTGAGGCTCACCTAAGCCATTTGGAAATTGCTTTTCAAGTGCTGCTTGACAATCATTTTGTTCTAAAATTGTCTAAATGTTTCTTTGCGCAGCCCCAGGTGGAGTATCTCGAACACATGGTTTCTCGGCGGGGAGTGGAGCCCGTGGCTTCTAAGGTCGCCGCTATTCATCAATGGTCAGTTCCTCGTTCCATTAAAGCTGTCTGAAGCTTCTTAGGCCTCGTTGGATTCTACCGGAGATTCATCATATGCTATGCCACTATTGCAGCCCCCATGGTCAAGACCGCCACCATTGAGCCATTTGTATGGACCCCGCAAGCCCAATTGGCTTTTGAGCAACTGAAACAAGCGTTTTCCACTGCCCTAGTCCTGGCCCTGCCTGGTTTCTCCTTGCCATTCACTGTCAAGACAGACGCTTCTGGGATAGGTATGGGTGTTGTCTTATCGCAATAGGGACACCTCATTGCCTTCTTCAGCAAACCATTCAATATGAAACTCCTCCGTGCTTCCACATATGTCCGAGAATTGTTTGCTATCACCTCGATGGTCAAGAATTGGAGGCAGTGCCTTCTTGGTCAGCACTTCACCATTATCACTAGTCATCGGAGTCTCAAGGAGTTACTCACTCAAGTCATTCAGACACCGGAACAACATATGTATTTGGCGCACTTGATGGGCTATGATTACCAAATACAGTATCGCTCCGGCAGCCACAATCAGGCTACGGATGCTTTGTCACGACTGTCGAAACAGGGACCCTCCCTGTCCATGATTCTGTCAGTGACTTCTCTGACCTTCCTTGAAGAGCTTCGTTGCCAGCTGGAAGCTCATCTTGAATACACATAGCAATGCCAGGACATCCGCGAAGACCCCACCAAACATCCCCAGTTCTCCCTTTCGAATGATTTGTTGTTACACGCAGGCCGTATTTGGCTTCCCCGGGGCATTCCGATTACCTCTGCATTGCTCACAGAGTACCACGCCACACCCACCGATGGTCATGCCGGTGTTGCTAAGACCTTAGCCAGGATATCAGAAAATTTTTATTGGGCCGGTCTCAGGGAAGACGTCAAGCACTTTGTAGCTAATTGTGCTGATTGTCAAGTTACAAAATATGAAACCCAAAAGGTCACGGGTCTGCTTTGTCCTCTTCTGGTGCCTTGTCAGCCATGGGAGGACCTTTCTCTCGACTTCATTATCAGATTACCTTCGTACCAGGGCCATACAACCATATTAGTGGTGGTGGATCACTTCTCAAAAGGCATCCACCTGGGCACACTACCCACTGTGCACACGGCACGCATGGTCGCCTCTCTGTTCATCAGCATTGTCGTGAAGATTCATGGAATTCCCAAAATCTTAGTCTTGGATAGAGACCTTCTATTCATTAGTCGGTTCTGACAAAAGTTGTTCGGATCAAGTGGAACACAACTGCGGATGAGCTCTGCATACCATCCCCAGAGTGATGGTCAAACAGAGGTCTTGAATTAGATAATTGAACAGTACTTAAAAGCGTTTGTGCATCGCCGATCAAGCCTATGGGGGAAGCTCTTGCCTTAGGTTGAATGGTCTCATAACACTTCATGGAACACAGGAATAGGAAGCACACCGTATGAAGTTACATTTGACCGTAAACCATTCACTTTTCCAGAATACATCACCGGGTCTTCGAACATTGAAGTTATTGAGGAAATGATTACTAACAGGGACGATACTTTTCAACTTATTCGTAAAAAGCTTCTTAAAGCTTAGGCAGCCATGAAAAGTTAAGCTGACAGTTACCGCAGGGAGGTCAACTACCAGGAAGGGGATTGGGTCCTCTTGAATCTCCGTTCTCACCGTTAGACAACGGCAAAAAGCTCTCAGGCAATCACAGGCAAGCCAGCTAAAAGATTCTACAGGCCCTTCAAGATCATACAGTGCATTGGTCCTGTTGCATATAAGTTACAGTTACCCGAGGCAACTAAAATCCATTCTGTGTTTCACTGTTCCACGCTTAAACCTTTTCAAGGCTCCCCTAATCAGATGGAAGGGCTTCAACTGCCCACTGACTTCCTTAATGATCAACCGCTAGTGTTTCCTCTAGCCATTCTTGACTATCGTCGAGCATCACCGAAAGCACCCTGGGAAGTCCTCATGCAGTGGCATGGCCTTTCACCAGACGAGACCTCCTGGGAAGACTGGACCCAATTATGCCGAAACTATCACCTTGAGGACAAAGTGGTCTTACAAGGGTCGAAGGATGATAGGAACTCAGAAACAATAGTAGGGGTAAGGGTCAAAATAGCAAACCAGGGGGTACAAGAAGAAGCAAAGCCCAAAAGAAAAGTTGCAAAACCATCTTACCTTAACGACTACGTCTGAGGAAGAATGGATGATGATCAGCGAAACCACCTTGCTTGATGTTGTCTGCTCTAGAGGGACAAGCACTAACAAATTCGATTATTGCAAATATTCCTAGAATCCTTCTGTTACTAGGAAGCCTATAAATATATGTAAATAACAAGCAAGGAAATCAATGAAAAATATACAAATTACCTCATCCTTCTCTATTCTTTCTCTTCTCTTCTCTATGTCTTCTTCTCTATGTCTTCTTCTTCTTAATTGCTGGAGGTTCTGGTTCCTCGAAGCCAATAGCTAGGGAGAGCTAACAGATTGCACGCTCACGAATCTGCAATTGGGAACGACGCATGATGCCATTGGTGATGTCGCATTTATATCTAGCCAGTGAGGGGGTTTCACGATTCAAATATGGTCGGTGAAGGGGTTGCACAGTGAGGTGATGACATGGTGGGGTCAAGTCTCGTGGCGAGGTGGTGGCTCACGGCCTTGGCTAATGGTGATGGGTTGGGTGGGGTGCAAAGAAAGAAAAGGAGAAGAGGAAGAAATAAAAAGATTTTTTCTCACATTTATAGGGGTCGGTAACAAATGGGGTTGGGACCAATAGTAAGTTCCCATATCTTATCATCTCCATTTGGTATCAATTCCAATCTTTGACATGAGAGGAAGAAAAAATATTTAAAAGGTATTTACTTTGAAAATTATTTATGTATTTTTATTTTGATAATAGAAATATTGTTTTAATTATATTAATTAAGTTATCTATAAGATTATATAATTACAAATGTCTGATTTATCACAAATTTAGTTGCCATGAAAATTAAGTTCATATCAAAGTATTCAAGGGTTAAATTAATCAAAATATACATGTACAATACTGAAAGGAGTAGCTTTATCAAGAGTTATTCAATAAAACATTTGCATTCAACAAATGGCAAAATCACCAAATTGGGTCCCTTTTACAAATTAATTACCAAAATGAGTCTGTTTTATTTTTATTTACCAAGGGGGTCTGTTATTTTACTACAAAGCGCCTACCTGAGGAGCGCGTTCCACCAGAACGCGACACGTGGCTTGTCTGGACAGGACGATGTGACAGGGGTGGTCGTGCCTGCCTGCCAGGCGCTACCAGTCGTGCCTACCTGCCAGGCGCTACCAGTAGTGGTAGGGCCCCAGGCGCGACCACTAGTGGTAGCCTGGCAGGCACTTCCACTAGTGGTGGGGCCCCTGGCACGTCCCTGTTCCCTATAAAACCATCTGCCCTCCGTTTCATTTTCACACAAAAATCAAGCTCATTTGGAAACCTTGAAGCTGAGTTGAAACGTACCGGTTAGAAATTTTTTTCAAAACTAGTAAATATTTTTTATCTTCAATACATTATAGCATTAATTAATATTTATTTTGTTGATGATAATAATGATTATATTTTGTAGGTGCATAAACAAATTGACATGAACTATAAAATGAAATAGTAATTTTGTTTATATTTTTTGTGTGATAATTAGTAATTTTTGGTAACTTAATAATTTATTTTTTGGTTATAATTATGATATATTTGTTTGTTGATGACAATAATTATTTATTGTAGTAGTTTTTATGTCTAGCACATTATTATTATTATTAGTTAAGCTCATAATTATTGATGTTGTTGGTATATTTTTTTAATAGCCAAAATTTATACATAGACATTAAAAATAAATGCCGATTGTTTTGCGTCATGAGTGTGCGAAGTAGGAAATTGTTGTGACAGTAATTTCATTTATTTAGAGTAATTTGTTGTTGTTAATTTATTTTAGGTTAATAATTTATGTTATGTTAATATATTTTTTATATTATTGTTTGTTGACGACATTAATTATTTATTGTAGGTATATTTTTGAAAAATGAATTCAATTATTACACTCGTCTATTTAAATGGTAAGATGTACGAAACTGATGATGGTATCACATTTGAAGGCCCTAAAAAAGCTATTCAAATAAAGCGTGGTATTAGTTTTGAGAGTTTAAAAAAAAGGATACACGACAAGGTAAAATTACAAAAACATGAAAGTATATCTACTATCACTTGTAGATTTTTAGTTGCAGGTAAATATATTGCACTGCAAATTTGTGACGATGAAGATGTTGAAACAATGATTCAAAGTTTTGAACAACAACAAGAAATGTCTGTCATAGAATTATGTGTTGAAGTTGATGTTGCGGGTGCTTCTGCAATTAATTTGACAAATTCATTGTTATCATGCGGAAATAATATGTCTCACAATGAATCGGGTAGTGCAACAGTTGGAACAAATTCAGAAGAAGATTTTGATGATGATGATTATTTAATATCTAATTCATACGCTGAGGACTCATTAGATGAGGATGAGGATATTAATGAAATATCTGACACAGATGATGAAGCTGCTTGTTTGATCGAACCACTTATAGTTGTGCAATCGGGAGAAGGTATATTTATTGTTATATATAAATAAATATTATAATATTTAAATAATTCTCTACCCTTGAATTATAAATTTTTGGTATATTGTTTTTGTAGGTGGAAGTCAGACTCCATTTTGGGATTCTGCTTCTCACTATAGTAATATTAATTAGAGTTATCCTGACCAAGAAGAAATTTGCGGTTTAGATATGGAATCAAATTTTAATATGGGTCAAGAATTATATGTTGGTATGGAATTTGATACCAAAAGCGCAGTAAAAAATGCATTACAACAATATGTAATGAAAGTGCATCAAAGTTTCAAAGTTGTTGAATCTAAATCGCAGAAATATGTCGTCTGTTGTGGAAATAGAAGCGATGACATCCCATGCCCTTTTTATATGAGGGCAATTTTATCAAAAAAAACTGATACATGGAAAGTTACGCAATGGGGAGGACCACACAGTTGCTTGAATATGAGTATAACTCAAGACCATGATAAATTGGATTCTGATTTGATTGCCACTTGTGTACTAGGTATGATTATAAATTTTCATTCTTATTTATCCTTTTTTTTGTGTTTGTTGGTGTGGTGTACAATAATTTTTTGTACTTATTTTTATAGGGATGATCAAAGAAGATCCGTCACTCAAGATTTCTTTGATTCAAGAGAGGATCAATGGAATGTTTAATTACAACATTTCGTACAGGAAAGCGTGGAAGGCAAAGCAAAAGGCAATAACAATTGAATATGGCGACTAGGATGAGTCTTATGTCGTTCTTCCGTCATGGCTGAAACACATGCAAAATCATTCGCCAGGATCGTATTATCAAATTTGTGATGATGATTTTGTTGTTGGCAATACTGTCAGCTGTGAACACCGACAATTCCATCGAGTCTTTTGGACCTTCGGTCAATGCAAAGAGGCTTTTAAATATTGCAAACCAGTCATACAAGTTGATGGTACATTCATGTATGGGAAGTATCGCGGTACGCTGTTAATTGCAACAACACAAGATGGAAATAGTCATTTTCTTCCACTTGCATTCGCTGTGGTTGAGGGGGAAACATTAACAGCGTGGTCATGGTTTTTGACACACTTGCGTGAACATGTCACAGATAAAGATGGTATCTGTCTCATTCCTGATCGTCATGCAAGTATAAAGTCAGCTGTTGCGAATGAAGCACTTGGGTGGCAACCTCCTCATGCGTATCATGTGTATTGCGTGCGCCACATTGCAAGTAATTTTAATCACAAATTTAAGAATGGGAAACAAAAAGAAATGTTAAAAAAATTAGGTAACATTTCATATCTAAAATATATTATTTCATATATAACATATATGTTATTTATTATGCAAATTTGACTAATGTGGATAATTTATTATGTGCAGGATACACCCCGTGTAAGCATATTTTTGATAGAAATTTTGATAAATTTTGTGAGCTAAGTCCCCCAGTAAAAGCATGGATTGGGAAGATCTCAAAAGAAAAATGGACAATGGCATATGACAAAGAAGGCCGTAGATACGGTCATATGACAACCAATCTATTGGAATGTGTAAATAAAGTTTTTAAGGGATGTCGCAATGTACCAATAACTGCCCTTGTGAAGTCAACATACAGCAGGTGTCGAAAGTATTTTGTTGATCGTGGTCGTCAAGCACAAAGGGAAATACGCGATGGTCAAATATATTGCTCACACGTCATGAAAAAACTTCGGGAAAATCAAGAAAAGGCTTGTTCTCACATTGTTCGGACATATGATATTCAGAGAACAATATTTGAGGTTGAGGAGGCTTTCGACCCTATGACTCAACGAGGTGGACATAAATGGACAGTTAACTTGAATGAGCGCTACTGTCAATGTGGACAATTTACTACTTACCACTATCCGTGCTCTCATATCATTGCTGCGTGTGGTACTGTTAGCATCAACTTCTATCAATATATAGATGTTGTGTACACAAATGACTACATATTACATGCTTACTCTGCACAATGGTGGCCTCTTGGGAATGACGATGCGATTGTCCCATCTGATGACCCGTGGACACTTGTGCCTGATCCAAGTTTTATTCGTGACAAAAAAGGAAGGCCAAGATCAACACGATTAAGAAATGAAATGGATTGGAGGGAGCCATCGCAAAGTCGCTACAAGTGTGGCAGATGTGGGACAGTAGGACACAACCGACGTAATTGTCCATTGCAATCTCAACAAGGCAGTTGTTGATGTCATGTATTAGATCATATGATAATGAAATGTTTACTTCTTTTTTTGTTATTCTTAAACACATTTATGTGTCAGTGACATTATCGTAATTTATTTTAAAAGCATTGCACGATAAGATTGAACGTTAAAGTAACAATAATATAAAATTAACATGAAAACAACCATACAAAGTACATGACATTGTTAAAACATGAAAAAAAAAACAATACAAAGTACATGGAAAAAAACAATACAATGTAAACCCATTATTAATCAATCATGACTATGTCTGTGATGTCGCGACGATGTCCCACATGGCCGATCCCAATTCCTAGCTGCCCTATCAGGGTTTCTTCTTCTAAGATTCCCCCTTTCATCCACTTCGTCAGCCTCGGCAGAGAAATCATGACGTAAATCGACCCCCAATAAGTCATTCATGTCGGGTATATTTCCAGGTACATTCCACGGACCACCAAGTGGAGCATTTGGGGTCGGTAGTTCATTATTTTGGGTGAATGAAGGAGTCCCCCCTGAAGGAGGAGAGGATCCAAATATGCCTGTCATACTGTACCCTGATTGGAAATCATGTGGGTATGAATACATCGGCGCCATCTGCGATGGTTCTTGGGTGAATACCGGTGGTGTGTAATACATTCCATGTTCTCGTTCTGGCATCGGAGGCAAACTGTACAGTGCTGCATCCACAGTTTGCCGACGTCGCCCTAAGCCTCGAGTCTCCACACTTCGCTGTAGTATATTAAACTGCTGATGTTCAAATTGTGGCTGAGAAGGGGGAGCATCTTGATGTGCCTCAAGTATCCTATCCTCTTCTTCAGATATAAGAGTGATCTTCTCGATACATGGCAGTAAATCATCAAAAGTACAAACCCTTCTCCCAACAGGCGACACCATAAAATGTAGTGTTTCCGCGATTTCACCCTGCATAAAAAAAGAAAGGAATAGTTATTAAAATAATCTTCAACGCAACATTATTTTCTAAATTATAATGAACAATTTATACCAATAGTCCTCTTCTTGCATGTTTTGGGTCGACATAAACTTTTGTCTTACGCCTGTACCACCTCATATATTCAGAGTTCAGACTAAGGGTCCCTGTTTGTGGCGGCGTTTGTTCTACTCTCCTTTCATAGCGACTATTCCATTCATTAAGCGCGGGTTGCATTAGTCGCATCCAATTTCTTCCTTCTTTTCCCTTTAAGGTCAAGTCATGTATGTTTTCGGGTTGCATTACTGGGCCCAGAATAGGTTGTTGCATTCCAAACTGTCGCATGACTCTATCCGGCTAGTGCCATTCCACTTTTTGAAAACAAATAAGTGGTACGATACATGTCCATAATACAGACCCAATAAAATAAACTTGACTCAAATTCATTTCCACATGTCCAGCATAAGGGACCCAAACAAACTGCATATAAAAGTTAAATTTAATAAATTAAGTAACAATTAGAACATCATTTAATAAACAAATGTCAAAATTATTACCTCGTCGCGTTTCATGACATCTAATTTACGACGAAACTCAAGTAAATTGTCATTGCCTATGTGATGCAATTCACCTCCCAACCATCTTCACAAAAAACCAAATAACAAAATAAGATGTTACATATAATAATGATTAACATCAAGCAACCAAATTTATTAATTATCAATTCAAAATATTAAAGGAAAGTATACCTGTAAGCAAGTGGCGCGTTTTGTTGTTGTGGAGGAATAACTGACGGGGCTAACGTTGGGCATCGTTCCCATGCCCATAACTGAATCAAGAGAGTGAAACCGCCTATTGATTTAGCATGATAGTCTGTTGCGATGCACATCTCTCTATAAAGGTTACCCAGAAGAGCAGCTCCCCATGCATAAGTGCTGCACTCTCTAAGGTCTCTCAAAAATTGCAAATATCTCATTGGCATCCTTTTGCTGCTTTTATCAATAAACATCACGCCTCCTATGAATCTTAAGATCCAAGCTCGAGCAAATCTTTCAAGCCCTTGTTGGTTGCCTATGAACAATTATCATCTTAAAACTTTGAGAACTTTAAATCTAAATCACACAACTAAAAGACTAATTCTTATTTGGTAGTCACATGACTATTTAAGAAAATCATATTTCATTCAAATAAAGTAAAATTATTCAAAATATGCTTATATTTTAATCTATCATACATTTAAAAACACTTATATTTGAATCTAAAGGAAATTCATTCATTTGTTATATATAAAGGAAAAAAAAGTATTGAGTTAGTTAAAACAAACCTCTAAAAATATTAACTCTTTCTGTATTACTATATCATTATATTATAATAAAGGGTTAAAATTTGTGCATTTTACCCTCTAAACTTTAGAGAAATTCAATATATCCTCCAGCCAAACGTAAAGCACAACTCGTTGGTTGAAATATGACGTTTGAATTCAGTGCCACATAATTTCTGAATGAAGTATTAAATTAGTTAAAACAAACCTTTAGAAATATTAGCTCTTTTTGTACTACTATACCATTATATTATAATACAGAGTTGAAATTTGTGCATTTTACCCTCTAAACTTTAGAGAAATTCAATATACTGTCCAACCAAACATAAAGCACAGCTCTTTGCTTGAAATATAACGTTCAAATTCATTGTCACATAATTTCAAAATCATGTATAAAATATGAATATATTTATTTTTGTTAAGTATTGGTATAAAATAATCTCCATCTAAAACAGTGATTAATCTTAATCAAAGATAATAAGAACATATAATATAAATATTTTTCTTCTAATACGATTTATTTTATACCCAAAGATATGTTAGAAATTCACATCACTTGGTTAAGAAATACATACTCCTACCACGTGTGTCAACCGATTCAATGGCTCATAACTTTGAAAACATTTATAAAATAGGACAACATAATTTTAAAAAAAGTTACATGAGAACCTATTATGTTATTTAATACATAGAGAGAAAAATATATAAATATAATAAAATTTATAATGTGATAAAAAAAATAAAAAATATTAAAAAGGTATTTAAAATAACGAGGTATTTATATATCATTATTCAATTTTAAAAATAAACCTTTCCTCCTAAACAAACAACATACAGGAAATATCTTGCATTAATTCAACTCTTTCGTGCATCTTTTAGCCGAAAAGAATAATTTTCAACTGTAAATCATATTCAATTTTAAAAATAAAAGTACATAAACCTTTCCTCCTAAACAAACAACAGGAAATATCTTGCATTAATTCAACTCTTTCGTGCATCTTTTAGCCGAAAAGAATAATTTTCAACTGTAAATCATATCAACCGAAATCCAGATAGTAACACGAGAAATCAAATGTTACACCTCTAAAGAATCAGAAGCCGTACTAAAAATACTGTATAAGACCATTTTCTGTATAAAAAAGAAACCTTTTAATTTAGAGTTCACACGATATTCACAAAAATACGTAGGAACATCAAATTCTTACATGCTCATAAAATTCACGTGCTAATAGGATATATTTATTATCATTAAAAGACAAAAAAGAGTGAAGTGATATTGCTTATATTATTATATCAAGGACTGTGATCATAGTCTGAAGAGCTGCCAGCCAATAAGGGTCTTCTCCAAATAATCTCCAACCCTCCATTTTATTCAGAGCAAATTTAGATATCAAATTTTCACTATGGAATGACAAATTTCTATCTTAACATGATAGTAGTGTTTCATAACACCATAATGTCAAGAGATAGTTCAAATTAAAAGAACAAGACGGCTACTAAGAGAGAGAAATTTGAAGGAACAAGTTAAAATAAACCTCTCAAAATATTATAAATATCTTAACAATATTGACTATTTTTATATGTAAAAAAAAAAAATCTAGAAAACACACACTATGAGAGAGAAGTGTTTAGGGCATTTCCACATATGCATGGGGAAATTTTTTTTTTTCTATAATTAAATTATAATAGTGTGTTTGAATGGATTAATTCAGTAAGGAAATTCATTTTTTCAAAGAATTTAGAATGATTCATAATAAAATAGCTTGTTTGGATAGAATATTTGAAAGAAGATTTAATTTTTGATATTTTTATGAATAATTTTGATTGACTAAAATAGTGAGATTTAAAATTCTCTCAAAAAATATAGAATTTGAAATTCTTTTTCCAAAGATGTTCACATTAACTCACGTTGTTGCTCACGACTCTTTCTCACTCAACACTCGCAACTACGGGTGATCAAAGTTTTTACGGCCGACATCAACATGAGTTGTTTTTCACCGACGTTGGCCGAGATTTTTTCGATCAAAATTTTTTGTATGATGTCAACCAAAACTATTTTTTGCTGATATTGACTAAGATTTTTTTTAGATGATGTTGGTTAGAGATAATTTTTCACTGACGTCGTTCATGGGAATTTTTTGCTGACGTTGGCCAAGGATTTTTTTTGCTGTTGTCATCCAGGTTTTTTTCAATTGATGTCACACCAATGATTTTTTTTTGCCGACGTTGGCTAGATTTCTTCTACTGACATTGGTCATGACTAACTTTTGAGTAGACATCTGCTAGGGTTTTTCAGCCGACATCATCTAGGTTTTTCCAGCCAACATCAGCCAAAGTTATTTTTTTAGTCAATATCGGCTAGGGTTATTTTTCAGCCGATGTTAGCTAGGGTGTTTTGACTGATGTCAATTAGATTTTCTTAGCCAATGTCGGTTAGGATTTTTTTTTTGCTGATATCGACTATTGCTTTCTGGCTGACATCAACCAAATCTATTTCTTAACCACATTAGTTAGGTTTTTGGTTGATGTTGGCTAGGGTTTTTTCTACTAACACAAGTTACGTATTTTTGACAGACATCAGGTATGACTATTTTTAGTTGACATCGACTAGGTTCTTACAATCGACATCCACTAGAATGTTTTGATCGACATCGGTCAAAACTATTTTTTAACCAACATCAACCAAGACTATTTTATAGCCGATGTTAGGTAGGGTTTTTTGTCCGACATTGGTCGAAGCTATTTTTTAGCCAACTTCAACTAGGGATTTTTCGATCAACGTTGACCAATGATGTTTTTCAACCGACATCAAGTAGGTTCTATTGGTTGGCATCGACCAAGTTATTTTTTAACCGATACTGGGTAGATTTTTTTGTCAACACCTGCTAAAATTTTTAAGCAGACGTTGGCTAAAAATAGTCTTGATCAATGTCGTTCGAAAAGATCATAACCGGTGTCGGCCAAAACAAACCCTAACCGATGTTGGTAAAAAAACCCTAGCCAACATCGACTAAAAAATAGAATCAACCAACGTTAACCAAAAAATAACCTCAACTAACAATTAAAAACATCACTGATTATGGTCAGACAAAACAATCCTAGTTGAAATTATCAATATTTTATATTTTTAAATTATTAAAAATTAAAAAATATTTTTTAATTAATATTTCAAAATTAGATTGTATTTGTTTTTTATAAAATTTAGTATTAAAATTTCATCTATTTAAAACATAAAATTAAAATTTTACATATGAAAAAAATTGAATTACTTTATCCAAATAAATAATTTAAAATTAAAAAAATTTGACTTGATTCATCCAAACAAAACATTTGAAAAATGAAAAAAATTAAAATCAAAACAATTCAAATTTTAAGTATTTTAAATTCTCTGGAATTTTGAAACTCCTAATCCAAACACAAGGTAAAAGTAATTTATGTTTATGTTTCCACGAGGATTTATTTTTAAAGATCAGGCCAACAACATACTTGCATAGATACTCCGGCTCGCTGCAGACCATGTGTATTACAGTAATATGTAATTAAAAAACAAAAACACCATACACAAAAGGAAACAAACTAGTCTTTTGGAAATTATGTATCTAGGCATTTTTCCATACGATACATAACTAACACACAAATCCACAGACGTCAATAGTGCTAGATCATGCCACTATATCATGGCATGGTGTCACACCATTTGACGCTACATAGAAGAACCTGCATTACAGTTTGGCAATGCAGCGGTCATCACCTCTATAGTGGTTTGAATAACAAAATCGCAGGTGGCTTGACAGGTAACAGCATCAAAAATCCAATTTCACTGCACTAAATAACATCATTTACAGCTGTTTAGGGGGCAGACACATAATTATTTCTCATCCCCTTTCATTAAAGCAAAAGGTTCAAACTGAAACCCTATGCTTTCAGTGACATAACTTTGTGTTGTCTCCCTAGACGAACACCGTTCTTCTCTGGTGATTTCCAGCATTTTCCTACCCGCCTCTGCAACCTCTGTTCAGTTCACTCTAATCCTTTATATCATTCTCTGGACAAACACTCACTTTTCTCCAACATGTATCCCGGCATCTTTCAGCATTTTCTAGCAAAGCAAAGACCTCTGCTACCTGCTCACTTCTGTTCTCTTTTTAGTCTGTGACCCTGCTCTGTTCTCTCTATTGTTATTGACATCACTCACATAAAGTATTATTAAGCTTCAATTCCTGATTTTTAATCATATAAATATCTTAAAAGTGTGGGTTTTATTTTCAGCATTTATAAATGTGGAGTATAAATTATTCCATGTGTATTTCACAACTTTAGAATAGCGGCCAACCTGCTATGTGTTATAGTATTATGCATCAATCATTGAAGAATTAATTAGTCCGAGATCCAATGATCAGAAAAACATCATACATCAGAACAAATAGGTTAACTTAGCATTCATAATTTCTTCTAACTTACAAGACAAGACAAAGTAAATGAATTAATAAAGTTAGCAGTCTGTTAACTGAGAAAAAAGAAACAAACAATCAATGCACCATAACTGGCAAGAAACATAGAATAAGTAAATCTCTTCTAGACTTTCAATCACATTCTTAATTTCTCATAATCATAAAAAGATATCCTTGAGGCCACTGCCCCATCCCAGAAATAATAAGAACTCTCGGTTACACAAGTGGGTTTCTCAAAGTTCTTATTTGACAACATATTAGAAGATGAAGATCAGGTTTTTATTGGATAAGTGTTAGAACCAGGTAGAGTAATAAATACTATCCGCATGGGATATATTCATCTTAAGCTACAACAGGAAAATGTTACTTCAATTCACATGATTTTAGAAATAAATTGACTGAAGTCGCGAAGCATTTTGATATATGAAAGTCCCATTGCTTTATAAATCAAACATTCAAATCAATCTCAAGGCGAATGGACACAAACAAGATCAACTGCTTTGACATAGCTAGTATGCAATTTGAAGCCATCCTCAAGTCTTAACTTGGGTTTCTATGTCTAGAAGCTAGTTACACAGAGAGCCAGATACTCAAATCATGCCCCAAACAGGTCATCAATTCCTGCTACACAATTCACTTACAAATGCTTCATAGACTTGAAGCCTTCTGTTCTAAAAGCAATATCAAACAATATAAAATAGCTCGAACCAGAATAAGCACAAGCATCGCAATGGAATGCATCACATAAAACACTTGCAACCGTGGCATGCAATTCAATTCAACCAAGGCTCAAAAACCATCAGAAAACCTAAAAAATGTTTTTTTTTCCCAATCGAATCGCAATCACCTCAATTAGCTTAACCTATACCGATACAGTAAATTCATTATTGTAATAAATCCAAGATTATTTATTTCAGTTCTCAAATATCAAAAATTTCAGCTTGATTATTAATCAATGAAAGGAAGCAGGTCAAGTAAAAATCCAAACAAGGAAAAAGCACATCAGAAGCTTTTTAACTAAAACTATTTCTCTTAGATGTAGATTCTATGCATCGGGATCTACCGCATAAATCACACTTTCTGCATAGAGACGATAAACTTAAATCTAGAAGCGTTTCGGATCTGATAAGCAGAGATTAAAATAAATTTAAAAAATACTGGTGGTAGAATCTCGGAGATGAGATCTGAGCGGAAAACGAGGCAAAGCTTCACCGCGGCCTCCGATTCAGTTGATGCAAGGCGGGATCCAATTCGCCGCCGGCGACCGTTCCTCCATTCCGCGCGAAAACCGGTTCCCGACCTGCACCAAGCGAATTAGAGACCGCACAGTGAGAGAGAGAGAATCAAAATCCCCAACGCAATCGCATCGCATCGAATCGAACTTCACCAAACCAAAACCACCAACCACCGCTCTTTCTCTCTTACTTTCTCTCTCTCCATCCGCGAGGACGAGAGAGAGAGAGAGTTAAAGAGAGAAATAAGAATCGCGAAGCTAACCCCAACCCACACTATATGTGGTGAACGGGTGAAGATTGGGTTAGCGAGGTGTTATTTATAAAGACCACAGACGAAGGAGATACGGACACGTGGCGGAACACGCGCTCGCTGATGCGATGAATACTGTGCAAGTGATTTATATATATATATTTTTTTCTGGAGAAGAAAGAAAGCGCGGCAGGGAGAGACGTGAAAATTTGGACATGGATTTGGAAAGATTTACTGAAGTGATGCCATAAAACCATTTGCTGAAGTACGTGGCTGCACGTGCGTGTGTTTCTGCCACTACAAAGTGCAAACGTGTTTTCTGAGCCCATTTTCACACTTTTCATTGTTGGACTTTCATTGCATTTACCGTAACGTTTGGTTTAGCCGACGCCACTTTGGGCTGCACTTTGTATACTGTTTGCCGTTTGGTCGACCATAAATACTAACAAATGTTTTTAAGATAAGATATTGGTTAAAAAATCAAAAAATAAATAATTTATTAAAATACATAATTCTTTTATTATTTATAACATTTTTTTTTACATTTTTCTATAATTTTTATAATAAATACTTTTTTAGTTTCTTAATTGATGTCTAAGAACACTAATTAACAAAATTCTTAGTTATATATGAGAAAAAAAATTATATTCTATGGACTTTGATTTATTTGTGCTATTTGAAGGAAAAAAAAAATTTTAAGGCTGTGTTTTTATATATATAGTCAATGAGAGTTAGGCAAGATTTGAGTGATGAATTGGCTGGGCTCCACTGTGCCAAAGTTGACAAGTATATCAAAGAGAAAAAAAAATGGGATGTGAGTTAGATGGGAAGATGGCTACATATATCATTAGTTATGGTGGACTGTGCTTGCAAGTTTTTGGTAAGTCAAAAGCGATGGATTGGTTAAGAGATCTAATTTAAGAAGGTAGGCAAGTCACAATAATGGATTGGGTATACATCACCCGATTGAAGGAAGAGACGTTGGAGGGAGATAAGGAATATTCATAAATTTAGCTTGAGAAGATTTTAATTTTACAAAATTAATTATGATTAGAATTGAGATTGAGGGTAAGAGTTTGTATATTTGAAAACCTTTCTCTTAAAAAGATGTCTATTATTTTTATTAATTTTTGTATATTCTTTTCTTTCTTTTATATAGGAAGGTGAGATCTTACTAAACTAATATATTATAAAAATATATATAAAAAAAATACCACAAAAGTCTAAAAATAATAATTTCTCACAAATTAACAAGAAAACCATTTAACGAAGTAACATAATAAATTACTATAAGACAAAATTGCCAACCAATTAGTCATGTTATAACCTTCGAGAGAAAATGAGTTAAATGACCTTTTCAATTTTGATATTTTTTTTTAGTTGGTTAATAGTCTTTAATGGTGTAAATTGAGATATTTTGTTTTTCTTATGTTATAATCCTCTTGTCGTTGAGTTCTCTTCCTCCTCGGTTCACAGAGACAAAATGTAAAATAAGATAGTTTATCAGAAAGAAAGGATTAAGTGAGTCAAAATCACTAACTAAAACGAATTTAATATTAATAGAGAATACTAACGGAATAGAAATTGAATTATCTTTTCACATAGATATTCTTTCAACACAACATAGGTTATCGAAAGGATCTTGAAGATCCACCAACGCATGAAAGCTGAGATCTTTCAGAAAATAGATTCTATTCAAAAAGTGATCAAAAGTAGAATAAATAAAATCAATTGTTGAGATGAAAATTATCATATTGTATTTCATTACATTTATAATTTGTTGTGAATGTGTATAAAATAATTATTGATTTTTTTTCCAAAAAATATTCAAATTAATTATTTTATCTACTAAGAAATTTAATTTAATTGGTTAAATAGTGTGTGAATCCTTATAACTTTAATACTTAAGAATTACTTACTTTATCTTTTAAAGTGAGTTATTCACTTTAGAGAAGTTAGTTCATAAGAATGCGTGGGAACACAATCATAATAAATCAAATAAACTACAACATTGGTGCACTATTTAAAGTCATCCTGAACTTAAGTTTCTCACAAAGTCATATAATAAATACAAGAGTCTCTTAAAATTTTCCTCCATCATATGCACATGCATTTGATGTTGTATATTTTTTTTTATAGATAAATGTTAATAGTTAAAATGTTAATTCTATTAGTTAGAATAATCAAATCCTTAACTTTCTTCTTCTTCCTTTCACCTTTAACCATTTAATCCACTTTATATCTCTAATTTTGCACTTGATCCACCATTCCGGTGGGAACATCCACCCTATTGCAATTTGTTAGTAGGTCTGCATCATTCAAAGAAGGTGAGATCTGGTACTAGTTGCACTTTGAAACTCACTAGTAATAAACAATAAAAAATAAATGATATTCATTAAATTATGTTCTTCAAACACCTTTTCATTAGTTACTACCAAATAAATGACAACAGGAAATGAATGTCCAATTCAAATATATTTATGGATCTTGTTACCCTTTACCCATTCATAATCGTCGATGAAGAATCAAGCATAATGTTCTTCTGGGTGAAGATGTTTTCCAAACTAACTTCCTAAAATGCCCTTAAATGATCTATTACATTTTCAATCAATTATATATATACATGATGGATTATTTATGTTGTCCTTGCTTGAGATTTGCGACTTAAATTGAAATAATCGATTATAGTGGCATAGTCATAGATTTGTCCATGTCGTTGTTGAATATGTGTGTGGAAACTATATCAAAATAATTTTGATCCTTTCTTAATTTATCTGTTTTTTTTTTTACAAAAATAGAAAATATTAAAATATTTTAATAATTCTAATTTGATAAAGTTGAAAAAATATATAGTTTAGGTTAAATTGATAACCTATATTTTAAAGATTAGTTCAAGTTGGACAAATGGGACCAATATCAGCATTAATCCTACTTCATTATATTCCAAACTATTGCCTTGATCCCTTGACCCTTGAAACATAAAAATCTTTTATAAACCTAACTACCTTGCCACCAGGAAATCCCAATGACAAATTATCTACAAATCCAATTTATGTTTCATCCATTGTATGCAGCGTCTTGACCGAACAGTGTATAGGCAAATGCTGAGCATTCTTTAATCCGAGTTAGAATGTTAGTGTTGAAGTGTTTCAACGACTAATAGTGTGTTTGGATTATATTTATGTTAGAAAATAATCAATTAATTTTTCATGATGAAGGTAAAACAATAAATAATTACTTCTATTTTTTTTATGATGTCACCATAATTTTATGGAATAAAATTAATTCTTGTTTGTTATCCAAACACATTATAAGTTATACCATATTGAGACTAACTAAACTTAGATCGAAATAGTCAAACCTAAATCATGTCATTCATCTTCCAAACAAAATTTATGATTAAAAATTAACTGTTATTTTTTTTAGTTAAAGTTTAAGTTTTTTTATTTATTCTTTACAATTGATTATTTAAAATACAAAATAAACTAATATAAATAATCACTTCTGCATACATCTTTTTTGTAAGTTTATTATAAAGAAAATCTTTAAATAAAGTAAATAAAATAAATTATCTTGAAATCACTTTTTCCTTATCCTATTTAAACATACATTTCATATAATCAATTACAAAGTTATTGTATCTATAATGATATTGAAATGATTTATTTTATAACTAATCCAACACACACGGTTATAAAAAAAAATAAAAAATCCAACACACGGTTATAAAAAAATCCAACACACACGGTTATATATAAAAAAAATCCAACACACACGGTTATATATAAAAAAAATCCAACACACACGGTATCCACAAATAATAAATGAAAAAATTAACTATTTAGGAAAGAAGCAGTGCAGTTTCAGGAAAAAAAAAAAATAGGGACAATTGCATGAGGAAAAAGTCACTTTTATGTTATTGTAATATTTTCATTGCCTGATGGGTTGATCAACTTTTGACAATTTGGGCAGATAAAGATTTGAATCCTTTTTGTGTGAAAGGCGTGCTGGGATATTCTCTAATCAACTAATAATTTATGTTTCTAAATGCTTGAAAGGCGCAAAGGGAGAGAATTATTATGTCTTGCTTTTGCTTTCTATATTTGTAGTTGAAGGGGATGTAAGAATTCAATCTGGTTCCCGAGGTAGTTCTTTTGTCCTCTCTTTTTTCTTTTCTTATTGCAATTGCAACTTGCAACCATTGTGATGGAGTCTTTCTTTCTTCAATCTAAATTTTTCTATTGTGGCGTCCAAACCAATAGAAAACTCTAAGCTCAGCCCCCAGGTGGAGTTGGATAAATGAACCTAAGTCCATAGACTGTGTCGTATAACTTGCTATTTATGAGTTAAGATCAAAGAAAAAAAAACCCTAATGTGAGATTGTTTCATTTTAATCAGATTTTTATTTTTAAGTGTATATTTATATTAAA
This sequence comes from Glycine soja, assembly GCF_004193775.1. NCBI lineage: Eukaryota > Viridiplantae > Streptophyta > Magnoliopsida > Fabales > Fabaceae > Glycine > Glycine soja. Next base: position 49,471,613 of record NC_041002.1, read on the forward strand.
TACTCAAAAAAATTATTTAATTCAAGCAAAATTGTCTCTAAATTTCAGTGTGATTTAGACAAAAAAATAATTAAGACCATCTAAATCCAAATTTTTAAGGATTTATTTTGGTCAGTTCAAACAGTGGATTTATGAGTAAATTTACGAGCTAAAATGTTTTTTAAATGATATAATTTGTTATTTTTATAGTTTAGTAATCTAATTTGGATGGATTGTACTTGAAGACTTCGCTACGAGACAAAAAATTTCAATCGAAATCGAAAGACACGCGATCCAATATGTATTAGAGGAAGAAAATCACTGACTAGTGCAATTCCAATCCAATGGGTTTTCGTCACCCGACTAAACACTACATTTGTTTTTAATCTCTAATAAGTCACAAGCATTTTATAAAACATGGGGTTTGCTAAAACATTTCAACTGAAATATGAGTAAAACTAAACATACGACTCTAATGTGTTTAATTGTAATACGGTAATTTTTTTGTCCTTTTCTATGTTAAGTTTGAATTGAGACACAAATGTAACCAATATTATTTGAGACACTATTGGCTTCTCCCTTTGTGATCCACCATACAATGTGTAGTAGCAACTAACAAGAGGGCATAAATGAACCTTTCCCTTTGCATGTTCTAGCAAATTAAGGAGTTAGATGTCCATAGACGGTGAATGGATTAGAAAATAGCAAATGGGCATTGCCTTTCCTACACCATATGGGGCAACACCATAGCAGAGTACCAGCAATACATGACGGTCCAAGTTTATTCATCTTGATAACAAAAAATTGTTAGAATGTCACTATCGTGGGAGCACCGCCAAAAATATATGTGAACATGAGGAAGACTTGCATTGAAATAAGTGTACTGAACTTTCCTACTTATGACACTGAAATTTATTTTTTATTATTTTCAATTTATGAACATTATATTATTTTTTATTTAATATTACTAGGATATTATATTAAAATGTTAAAAAATATATGTTATTAAAACGGATTTGATCCCACCTAAACCATTGATTCTTGAATGAGTGTGTGGTTCGATGACTGATTGGAAAATATAGAAAAATAAATAAATGATACTTTATTACAAAGATATTTGAATTTTTATAACAAATAAAACAATTTTTCTCCCATTCTTTTTTTATCAAGCGTTAATCTAGAAATTAGGATGCAATAAATAGAAATTTTTTATTTATTGAAGATTATATTAGAGTTGCATGAGAAATCACAAGAGTAAACTTTCCTAATAAAAAAAAGGGCAGTGGGCACCTGTTAGCATTTAAAATAAAAAGATTAATGTCTCCAATCGTTTAGTATTGGAGATTCTCTCAGTGAACATGCATAAGTACATGTCTATGTTCAATAGAGAAGAAAAGAAAAAGCGTTGTCTACTTATTTATTGTTGTTGAAATCGTGGTAAAACTTGTGTTGTGGGTGCTAAGTTCAGACTCCATAGCTACCACTAGACAGTGCTTTCTGATTCAAAGATACTAGACCATACAGAAATAGAATATATGCCAAAAGTAGAGTAGGTTGCACATAACTAGAAGACCTTCATGTTATTCTAACAGCATAAGGGTTATATTTTATTTGCAAAATGGGGTACATACGACAATGTTATTTGTTCAATCAAATCCCTTCATCATCACCTTTCATGGATAAGTGTCCCAACACAGAGCACATGCTTCAATTGGAATATAAAGGCATATGCTTGATTTAAAAAATAAAAGAGAAAAAAAAAACTAACTCCGACTTCATATATGTGTGCTTTCTTTATCCCTACAAAAATAGATCGTTGACGTTGTAAGGACAAATCAATCCAAAAAAACTTGGTCCCTCGAGGACCATCCACTTCTTAATTCAATATTAGAAAGATGGTGACAGGAGTGGCAAAGTGGGGGTGGAATGATCTAGATAGACATATGATATGCTTACAACACTAGGCAATCCTTATGCCACATTTTCTCATGCTGCTTTAATTAGGCCTACCATAAAGAGTCTTAAAGGTGTGCAACTACCACATTTCCTCATAATACAGCAATCAAGAAAAAAATGTATCCTTCATATGGGACCCCATATCCCAGCCTAACAGGTGTCAATGTGCCATTGCCTTTTGGAAATTCTAAACTAACTAAACATTTTTATTGCAAAAATTTGGATAGAGCCCTGAACTTTTAACGCTTGTAAAGTACAAGCAAATCCTAACTCTTAGACGTTGACGGTTTTGGTAAAGGTTAACTGATGCATTACTTTCAGCACCTCATCCTAAAAGCCACAAATTGAGGTATCACAAAATTAAATGATGGATTTGGATTCATTTAAGTCTTCTCATTTTATGAAAGTGATATGACAGGAGGAATTGTGTTGTATATAATAAAGAGATAAAGAAAAGAACGAATTGTAAAATAACATGATTGATCAATGATATGATAAAAAGAGATAGCTAAAAATATTAATATTGTAAAAGAAAGTCTAAAATACATCATAGGTCTCTTATTTTCTAGTTTCAGATTAGTTTCTTAAGATTAAAAACTTTCAATTTGATCTTGTAAAGCAGCTATGTTAGACCAAATTGATTTTTTTCGTTAACTTAATTTTTTTTTTTACATGAACTAAAATTAACACTGTTAGTGCATATGACTAACAAAAGGATCATATTGGTCTATCAGAGGAGAAATTATTAGTTAGTCATAAACTACCATGGTTTCTATTAATTCTTTCTCTTGAATTGTGAAATTTGAATGTGTTATATAAACATTGGTTGGGACATGAACACGTAGAGGCCTAAAATTACTTAATAATTTCTCCTAATAGAGGCATTTTAAAGACAAAGTAAAACTTTTTAAACTTATCAAATCAAACTTTACAAAAAAATCAGACGAGGGAACAAAAAGTGTATTATAGGATAAAAAAACTAGATAAACAATATAACAATATCATAAAATAACTTTTTCCTTCTTCTCTCCCTTTGTATATATCTCTATATCTATATAAGTAAACATATCGAACCTGCATGATCCTTAAATAATCCAGCAGAACATTGATCAAAGTTAACAAAAACAATAGCTCACTGAACTCTGAAAAAATGGTGAAGAAAACAAAAACTGATTTCCTATCTCCCTTTCATGTTTGTGAGCTGGAAACAGAAAAAACAGAATATCACAACACAGACAACTAAATTACAGAGATTCCTCGTATTGTACAAGCAATAAGAAACGCACACCACAGTAAAAAAGGACACAAAATTCAGATTATACAGCACATAATATAACACAACAGAAAAGAAAAAAGCAGTGTCAAGCTATGGAAAGGAGACCGAACCAGGTGTCATGGTTTGGTCCATAAGGCGTAACACTAGTGGAGCCAGCATGCGAGCAACCCTTGGTAAGGTAGGGTAGGTTAGAGTGCCAAGAATAAACCAATTGAAGCTTAAAAGAGCAACAGCATCAGATGCAGGTTTATTTCTAATGGTGGAGAAAAACTGCACCACACTCTTCAAGGACATGCCTACTACGGCAAAGAGAGCCACCACAAGAGGCGTGCAAGGGTCCTCAGCTTCCCACACAGTGACTCCAACCACAAGTGACATAATGGCACTGAAGAGAGATTGTGAAAGAGCTACGTCTCGATGGTAGTCTAGTGCTTCGCTCGTTTTGGACTTAACTACTGGCCCGGACTTTGGTACTGCTTTTAAGAGTTTAAGCAACTCACTTCTGGTTTTGCTCTCATCTTCCCAAATATCTTTGCACATTATAAGATCCTGAAGAGAGATTCCACTCCCGTTGTAGTTGGAGTTCAGTGAGAGTATAGGATGAGAAATGTTGTAGTTGCTGTCATTGATGGTTTGGACTCTGTCGCTGTTGCTTTGATCTTTGGAGCTCCAGTATCTCTTTCCTTGAATTTCTTTCAGCCGAAGATTTTCATTTGTCTGATCCTGCAACTGTCAAGGAGATATAAGTGACAAACAAAGAATCAAATGAGAAAAAGCTATCTGCACATTGATATAATTACAGAAATGCATGACATGTTACTGAATATGGATGGTATTTTCTAGTAAAATTTTATCTGACTTTGGCTAAATACATGTTAATCTTATCAACCATCAAATACTTACATTTCTGATGATTGCAGATATTACCATTTTGCTTGTTATTCAGTGTCAGCCACAACTAGAAGCCAAGTCTATACAACTAGGTACAGTTAACATTGTTTTTGAAGCCTCTTTTAAAATGTATTTTCAGTTTATAACTTCCAGGAAGTAAAAAAATAAATTATTATAATTCTCTGGAGCTAAAAAACCACTACTAGGATATAAATTAAAAACAGTTGCCCTGGTGTCTGCCACTTTGTTAATCTATTAGACTTTTAAGTGCAATGTATATTGAACAAAAAATCATAAAAGGAAAAGTTCTCAAGAATTTAATTTTATTAAGGATTTAGCAAGTTCACCTTATCATAAGCTCAACAGTAAAAGTCTTTCAGCAAGTAGCATCAAACAAGCGATAAATTTTACCTTTCCCTCTAACTTTTCAATTTTTTCAATGGCCATATCATGCTCCTCTTCAAGCTCCACTAGTAGCATCTCCATCATTTTGCGCTCTTTGACAGCCATTTTAAAATGTTCTTGTAGTTCCTTCTTATCCCACACTAAATTCTCCAACTCTATCTGCATTTCATGTAGTTTTTGTTCCAGCTGCATAACAACATAACACCATTGGATCTAAAATAAGATAAACTTCATGATTAGGGAGAAGAATAAAATGTGGAGACCACTCCAATGGCACCAACTTACCCCATCCCCAATTCCTTTCCCCTTTCTTGGTAACAGGCAACAACATTTGCGAACCTAATAAAACAAAAAAATCACATGTACTTTAGCCTATCAAAGGTATGCTTCCCTATAGTTTTCTGCCTTTTCTCCCAGCCTCTTTTCTTTATACTTTCCTTCTCCCATCTCTTTAAAACCAAGAGCAACCTCACTTTTATTTGATAGTAACAGCCTTCCTCTTCTTGCTCCAATGGTAAGTTAAATTAATTTGATCTTAAACTATATTTAGTGCTAGATCTTCATACTTCAATCAACACCTAAACCCACTTAAGCATGTTGTTAGGGGTTCGATTCTTGATGATGTATATGGAAAAAACTTTATTGAAAGAGGCAACTCATTTTGGTGATTTCTACGCCTCGAAAGAAATTAGTCTCTGACTATCAGTTGGAGGATATCCTTGGTGCAAATGGAAAAATAAAAAATAAAATCAACACCTAAACCCTATTCATTAAGCACAAGTTCTTGCCAGAGCTATACCATCCTTCAGCTCTATGAAAGGGATAGTGTTGGAATTCTATTATCTCTGATATTTCGAGCAAAATGAATTGTATTAAGCCGATATCAAAGCTTGTAATTGCAAATTAAACATATTTTAATTTAAGGAAAATCGAATTGCATTATGCAAGGGGCAAATATCATAATAAAAGAAAACACAGAATGATAACTAACCTGCCTCTCCCTTTGAAAGGCATACACAACTCTTGCAGGCAGGGAGATAAGCCCAAATGTCCATGTGATAATTCTTAATATTATGTTTGCATGGAAGCTAATTGTTGTTCCGATCAACTCCGTCCAAGTATATATGACAGTTAATGCGATTCTGATACCAAACAAGCATGCCAGTCTAAGTAGAGAAAAATGCCTCATCACCAAGAGTATTGTGTTAGCCAGTAGCTCGGAAATCAGTGCCATTAATCAGTTAAATGAATGATCTTCCTTCTTAATCATTACATGTTGAAAAGTTCCATGATGTTGCTCTAACACAGTTTATCACAGCATCCTGCAAAATCAATAAATCCATGTGAAAAATTATTAATTATTGAGGATTAATCAGCTATGGTGCAAACAAATAAGTGGGAAATTGTATATCTTCACTGGACTAAATAGATTTAAGCACAGACCTTAGATGACAATGGTGCAACTCTAAGACTTCATGTTAGAAATAAGAAATCCATCTTACATTACAACTTAAAAGCTTTTAAAAAAACTTGATGGCTTTCAATGTCAACATTAGGAACCCCACAATTAATTTTATTGCTTGAATGATATTGAACAGAATATAGGAGAAAGAATTCTCCTTTTCCTCCAAGGATTTCTCCTTTCACATCAGTGATACTTCTTAGTTCTCTCAAATGATACAAGACAGAATGCCTCCTTTTTCCATACTCCCACTATTTATCAAGATGATCCCTTTAAGTCTTTAACTAACTATCCCTCTAACTAATTTTCCCGTGCCTAATTCCTAACAGTTTATCACTTGAAGAAATATACTGAAAATTCAAAATAAATTCAAATTCTTAGCCTCAGTTTTAGCAACCAGTCTTGATTTGAACTACCAACTCTAATCAAACAACTAACTTTTCCTAGTGTTTCCATGGTGGAGAAGACATTTATCCCTAATTCAAATGCGCAGCCTACAGCTAAAACAATTTGGCAATATGAACAGCAAATATAAGATCATAATCTTACAAGCTTCCATGGAAGTTACAACTGGAAATACGAGTAGTTTCCTACTGATCAAGGCACACATACACAGTGACATGCATACAGAGGTGCAAGTTTCCTTCTTTAATGATGACACATTATAAAAAAATCAAATTTTGTTCTGTTTTTGACTTGGACACATTTTCAAATCAACCTTCCATAGAGCACTGGACACCCCTACAGAAAGCTAGTATTTTAAATAAAATATTTATGAAGATGAATGTTTCACGAAAACTATTCCTACAGTTGATTGAATTGTGTATATTTACTTAAGCAGAATACTGAATCCCATGCTTACAAAACGAATGCCTTTTTTCCCAAAAGGTCAAAGTGTATTTGCTCAAGATACATATACCACATTAGTGAATAGTGATACTTATTTTATGGCTACTTATTCTCAGACCAATGTCTCCCCATTTTCCCTTAAAACCCCTTAACTGACTGCACAATTGGCAGAATTTTTTTGTGTTAGATGAACCCAAATTCAGAATCCAATGGTCAACATACAGTAATAATGCCAATTGAGCAAAGGGCACCACAGAAACCCATTTCTGAGAGTCTTCAACTGGATGTGCTTAATGGATTCATGAATTAGTAAAAGAATGAACCCACTTCCAGAATCAGAAAACACATCAGTGAAAAGTATACCAGAACTCTAAACCAATTTTTAAAGAATCTACTCAGAGCAGAAGAGAGAGAGGAACAAGAAAACATAATAAAAAAAAAACCCAAACAAACCCCTCTGCATGTCTATTAGTGCTACCGATGAGAAGAACACCAATGAGAAGCCAAAGTAGATTATGGCAATGACAACAACAGGGAATTCTTAACTGTATCAGCATTTCACATTGGGCATTCAGCAAATGCTTATAGCTGCACAAAATAGCACAAACACCTCCACAAATAACCATTGATAGAATAGGGTTAAATGTGATAAATGCAAAACAAAAAAATAAAAACGTTAATATAATGAAACAAACCATCCACGGGCATAATTTGTAATATTGTCGACCATTAATAAAAAAAAGAAATGATCTTTTAAAGAAATGAAGAAAGCCCAAATAATCAAAACATGAAAACAAAACTTAGGTTTGAACTGAAAACTCAAATCCGAGGAACCAACTAGTCAAAGAAAATAGAAGATTAAAACTTTCAAATGTAACATATAATTCCAAAATAATCAAGCAAAACCATGTGAAAAAAAAGTAATGAAGGTGATGTGTAACAAACAAATTTATTGGCAAGGAAGAGAGTACCCAGCACTTACACTGCATGCAGAAAGGAAGGGATGGAAAAAGCCGAAAGAGAAAGACAAAGGAAACGAGGAAGAGCGCGCAACCAATGTATCTAATTATGTATGAAGAGTGTGAGTTTGAAGAGGATGCATAACATAGGTGGCAATGAAGGCGTCCTCGACCTGCCACGTAAAGCGTCAAGAGATATACATATATGTGTATTAAGGTAACATCAATCCATTATATATCGAACAAAAACATATCCAAGAAAAAACATCAATCCAATATCCATTCATTAATATATATGTCAATAATTAAAGCAGTAAATAGAGAAAAAGACACCCACAATTAGTTCAAGTTGCTCGGATTTGGACTCTTAAGCTTATGATCAAGAATTTAATTGGTGATCGTGTATGAAAAATTATTGTTGGAAAGAGATAATCCACCTCTTTGAGTGCCAGCAGATATCCCATAAGAGTTCAGGAAAAAAAATAAAGGAAAAGACATTTAATAAACTTATGAATAAACATAAAAAATATTTTAATACTTATCTAAAAGCTTAAAATAAAATGATTTAGAAACAAATTTAAAAAAAAAAAATTGTAGCAGCCATACCATTAATACGATGGTAGCATGCCGTATAAAAAGATTGGATTAATCGAAGAAGTTGGTCACGTCATTTCCCAGATAGGGAGCTACGTGTCTTGTTGAAGCTCTCATGGTCTCTTCTGTGTTCATATTTAGTTCTTGCTCTGTTTCGTTGCAGAAATTAGGCTATTTCTAGTGAAACTGATTCCATGTTGCATCTTATCTTGTAAAATTGATTTCACCTTGGATCTTATGGAGTTGTACTAAAAATAAAATATAGATTTATCGTATTATTTCTTTAAATATAAATTCTACTTAACATATATGTTACTATTCCAAAGGGCTGCCTGCCACCAATTTCCAAACTCAAGTGTTTGTTTTCATTGTGAGAAACATACATTTAACTCAAGTTGCTCTGAATCTTCTTGCTCAGAACTAATATCCTCTTTTTTACCTATAGTTTTGTTGGGGAGATTCGAGGGGTATACTTGTGGGCCAGGTGTCACCACATAAGAAGACCTGACACCACATTCTAACCCAAAATCTTAAGGCTCAGGTTTATGGGTCTTCTCCTCACTTATATGGTGCTCAACCTTTTCACTTCTACCCGAAGTGAGACTTCATCTCACACTTGTAACCCAACACATCTCCCCCTCAAGTGTGAGTCTCTTCCACATGGTAGTCTCTCCCTCGAGCGGAAGTCTTTATCATCCACGAGTATAGCCATGGCCACCTGTAGTACTTTTCCTGTCCGTTAGCCATTCTGGCCACCCCGCTTCACCTGCGAGGCACACTGTGCCGCTAGCCATTCTGGCTACCTGCGGTACTTGCATACTTGTCTGAGCCGGTCACCAACTTGAACCATCGGCTCTGATACCAATTGTTGGGGAGATTCGAGGGGTACACATGTGGACCACGAGCCACCTCATAAGGAAACCTGACACCACACTCTAACCCAAAACCTTAAGGCTCAGGTTTATGAGTCTTCTCCCCACTTATATGATGCTCAACCTTTCCACTGGGACTTCACCTCACACTACACATCTCCTCCTTCCACATCGTAGTCTTCCCCTCGAGCGGAAGTCTTTTATCATCCACGAGTATAGCCATGACCACCTGCGGTACTTGCCTTGCCCGCTAGCCATTCTGGCCACCCCACTTCACCTGCGGGGCACGCTGTGCCGCTAGTCATTCTGACCACCTGCGGTACTTGCATACTCGTATGAGCCGGAACCTGGTCGAACCATCGGCTCTGATACTAATTGTTGGGGGAAATTTGAGGGGTACATCTGTGGACCACGAGCCACCACCTGCGGTACTTGCATACTCGTCCGAGCTGGTGACCAACTTGAACCATCGACTCTGATACCAATTGTTGGGGAGATTCGAGGAGTACACCTGTGGGCCACGAGTCACCACATAAGAAGACCTGACACCACACTCTAACCCAAAACCTTAAGGCTCAGGTTTATGGGTCTTCTCCTCACTTATATGGTGCTCAACCTTTACACTTCTACCCGAAGTGGAACTTCACCTCACACTTGTAACCCAACATAGTTTCTTACATTTCCCTCGTGACTTATTTCCTACAAGTTGAAGGGTTAATCTTTCAATTTTGGAAAAAAACTTATCATCAAAGAATTGGGATTGTTTTGAGACAGCACATTATTTCATTCTATGTACGTGGTCATTCAACATAAAAGTATCCATTGCTTTATTTTTAGCTTTTGGCAATTAGTAATTGGACATTCTGGTAGCTTCCAACCGATAGTCTTTACGTCAGATTTTTCTCGAAGTGACCCTCATGAACTTGGGTCATGCTTTATCCACATATTTAAGGCCAAAATAAAAGGCATATTATGTGGGTAAAGGTGCCAATATCTCTATTTTTTGAAGAGGTAAAGGTGCACTAGGTGGTATGATTGGATTTTCTAGCATCTTCCACCTGGTTCAATATCTCTATTTTTTGATGGTGCTAAATGCTAATCAATTTTCACAAGATTTTCCCTCTTGGTGGGTTTTCTGCAATTTACATTTTTCTACTTTCCTTATGTGACAAGAAATTCAACTCCTCTAGAATACGTAAATGCCAAATGAGGAAAAATAAATTTATTATTAATTTGAATTAAAATATGTCGTAATCTAATTAAATACTTTAAATAAACAATAGATATACTTTCACTTTCTTACTTTACACATTTGTTCAAGAACAAAATCTTGTCCATGAATAATAGTAAGATAAAAGTTGATATTTTTTTCTTTGAACTTGATTTATTTATTATTTCTTTAAATTTGGATGTATCCTTTTCCTATTGTTGGCAGCTACCTACAAAATCACTAAAGGAAGAACAACGAATGTTGTACCAGACAAACTGTTGAATATATAAGTGAACCTTTTTTTGTCTTGTTCCGGTGAATAACTAAATTGATAACTTGTTCAATACAAAGATATGAAGAACATTATAAATTATTCACTACCATTAAAGCCATAAGCTTCCTAAAAAGAGCGTCCAATGCAGAGTCACATCGCTATAGCAGGATTGAAAAATATATCTCTCCTGCAAAAGCAAAAGAATCTAAAAGATACTCAATTTTATTAATCACCGTAAAAATCTATGTTGGGGGGAAGGAAGAAAAAAACTAAGGTATAGAAGTTGAATATGAAGAAGGTATAGAAAGTTTTGTCCAATTTTTTTTTTCTTTTGTGTTCACATGACAAAATGGGAGAAAATAATTAGAGGAGGGATCAAATTACTCCATGAATAACTCTTAAAGTTACTCCTCATCTTGAACATTTATTTTCTTATAATTTAACGGGTAAGATTATTTATTTAGACTCAGAGGTGCAGCGTGAGTGATGAATGTAACTCCCATTAGAAGGACGAAACCTGAGCTGACACTCCAAATTGCACCAGAACTTAACAGAACCTAACGGCCCAACCCTCCACCGTGTCCTCGCGCTTCCCTTCAAGTCAAACCCTATAACGTCACGCTTCCACGACTCATCCACTTCTTCCATCTGCTCAGGAGTTAACGGAATGGAAGCAGACCGAACAACGTAGTTGAGTGGCTTGGAGCTGTTCTTGGCCACATCGAATGGCGGAGCGAGCATAACAGCAATTCCTTGTCCCTGGTAGCTTAGGTTGAACCTTATGTCGGAGAACGTTGCATGGGCCTTGGCGTTGCCGTTCTGCGCCACGACGATGATGGTGAGCTGCGTCTGGAGGAGGCCCGTGTAGTCGTTGCTGAGAAGATCGAGGTGGGCATTGGTGATACTGATCACAGGGATTCTAGGGTGGATCACCATGTAACCCACGAAAACAACTATGCCGGCTATTACAACGCCTATGGCTATGATGGTGCAGAGAATGGCCGCTAGCCAGATAAGAGGGTGTGTTTTGCCGCTGTGGTGAGTGTTCACCAATTTTCTTCTGATGGGTCTGTGGTGGTGGTGGTGGTGGTGCTCAGCCACGTGATCGTCGTCGTGGTCATGGTCGCGATCGCGGTGGGGCGGCATGGAGATTGATCAATGAATAAAATTCAAAAATCAACCCATGAGGGGTTGTTTGGGAGTTTTATGTTTGGTGTGAGGGATGAGACTACTTGAGAAGGAGGAGTTTGGGGGTTGGCAAAGCTTAGTCAGGTAGGGAACTGCACAAAAAAAATTGGGTTCTTTATCTCTAATTGGTGGAGAGGTTTTGGTATCTTCCTTTCCTAGCTTTAAAGCATTTGTCTCCTACTACTACGTACCACCTTGTGCTAATTAATTAATGCTAGTTTTTATATTCTGTTATTTTGTAATGTAGGCCACGGCTCTCTCCAACAGGGTATCTTGCACTTTAATCTTGTTGTAAAAGTGAGTAAAATTATTTTTACATGCTTTTTTAAACACTTTTTCTTACCCTTGATTAGGAAAAAAGAAGAAAAAGTGAATGCCTTCTGATGAGAGATGTGGTTTCTTAACTTATTAGTTACTTAAAGTGAAAAATTGTGTGGCAATATATGAAGTAAAAAAATTGTTTGAAAATATTAGTATTGCACAAAAAGTAAATACCAAACTTGCATGACAAATACCGGGTCACCTGCTCTTTTCCTTGTAGATTTCCTGGCTTTAAAGCTTTTTAATCTGGAATGGCTATTCAGTCGTACAAGGAAGTATGCAATTAGTAGTACTTTTTTTATGTTCGAATATACTGTCTGGTATTTTAATATACCATAAAACATTTATTTAGCATTTTTATTTGTTATATTTTATGATTTGCTAAATAATTTATTTTAAAATCTATCGCTTTAACTACATTGAAATTCATTAGAGTGACGGTACTTAAAAAAAAAAATTGGTGTCCTGAATCCCTATTTGTGTATTTCATCAGTGAAGGTAAGTCCATCACTTCCTGCAATGGGAGATTGAGAGTCATGATCCGAATTGGGCCTTATTCATTCGGACTTCGTGGGCCCGCCCAAATGAGTTTCAGACCTAAAATAGGAATTTTCTTCCTTGACCCAACAAATTTGCTAACTGAGAAAACCCCAAAAATACTGTTAAGTAAAACTTATATGGATTGACAATTCATAAAATTTATATGGATTGGTCATACAAATTGTCTAACCCATTATAAATTTATTATATATGTAAAAAATACATTATTAGATCAAAATTAGTTATTATCAAATTTATTATGCAAACTTATATGTATTAAATATATATTTTAATGTTATATATAGTGACATTAATTATTTTTTAATATAAGCTATTAGCTTAATTGGTTAGAGTGTCTTGCAATTAACGTAAAAATGACAAAGTTCCTCCAAATATTTAACTTATTTCATACCCGATACTTGAATAGGATTAGTTTATAAGCTGAAAAAAAAATCTCATATTAATTAATCCATATACTTGGTGGTTAACGGTTAATTTATAAGGTGAAAGTTGTCTATCTTTTTTATTTTAGTACTATCTACTTTCTTCAGCTGAATGAAGACTTAGGTTTTTTTTTTCCAATAGTTAGAATATACATCAACCAACAATTTTTCAGAATCAACATAAATATTTCATCTGTTACTATAAAGAAAAAACATAAAATTTTCAGCCAATTGAGCTAAGGATAAAAATTATATGGGTGTTGTTAATCAGTGCCTTGGGCGTTTATATTTCATAATTTCATAGCATTTTTTATTCAGCAATTTCCAATTTTATCTTGAGTTTGGCGGCAGTGAGTGAAGTTACTAAACACGTGTACGGGGTAAATTAAATTCCTAGTTTCCAACGTTGTTGTAGGTCCGTGCAGATTTTTGTGGTTGGACGAAATGATGGGTGAACTGTACGTGAGTTCCAGGTGTAACAGATAGGTTCGGTGAAAGTCTCACTCTTTCTCTCACACTCTGACTAGTGGCAGAATCTAGATTCACTGTACGTACTAAAACTCCACAATTTTGTGGCTCACACATACAACACAACACACTCAACTTGCCTACACTGTCTTAGCTTAGCCATTAACTGCTTCAGTTTTTTCCACAGATCATGAAACTGTCACAGACATTGGTGCGGACACCCTTCTCAACAACATCACCAGCGTTACTCCGCACTCAAAATTCCATTTTGTCCTCAAATGGAAAAAGGGTCTCTGTGTTGGAGTATCAAAGCCTCAGGCTCCCGAGTTGCGCCTGCAGCAACTCGGGATCCGCTGTTTCTTCTTCTTCTTCTGCGGCGGCCAAGAAGAATCCTTCGCCGCCGGCGCCGCAGGTTGTTTCCAATTCTGGATATGATTCTGCGGTGACTCAGGAGCTGCCAGGGAAGTTGGAGGCCTTAGAGGAAGGCATTGAGAAGGTGAGAGTTCATTTTTCTGTTTGATTGTTTTTCTTCTTTGCTGCAATCTTTGGTTGTTTGATTGTCTTAAGTGTGGTTGTTGATTGTTCTGTTTTTTTGTTGATATTGATTCTATAGGCGATTTATAGGTGTCGGTTTATGGCTATTCTGGGTGTATTTGGGTCTTTAACTGGTTCATTTCTGTGTTTTATCAAGGTATGGTTTTATACATTCTTATTTACTTTCTCATAGTTATGGATGTCATTTGCATCTGCTCAAATTCACCAAAATTATTGCTTGCCCTGGCCTTTAATGGGAAATTAGTTATGAAAAATTGTAAATCCACTTATCATATCAGAATTTTATAGGAATGCTTCAGTCACCAACAAGTGCCGGTCGCAATGGTTATACATATTTCGCTCTTGTTTTCATTCAGATACTAAATCAAGTATAATCACTGCAACCAGACACATCGGAAATGTCTCAATGGTCCTATTAAACATGTATCTAATCTTGACCTGTTCATAAGTACATGCTAGCCTTTAACCTTTCTTTAGATTAAGCTGAAAGCTAAATGGAAGGTTGATGCTCACCTTTTTCCTTGGTTCAACTAAAAAAATAATGCTTAGTAACTGGTGTCTTTTTCCCTGCATACATCTTAGTGTATGTTTGGATGAGTGTTGACAGAATTGATTTTGAAGTGGTGTGATTTATGTTTAGATATTTTTATTATAAAATTAAGTTAATAGTAAAACTCAATATAAAATTTTTTATTTAACGTAAAAGTTACTTAAAGTTGTTTCAACTCAGAATCAATTTTGTACCCAAAATCAATTCTAAATTTTTTTCCAATGTAAAATCAAACATGTGAAAATTTATGCAAGATCAATTCTAGATAAGGAATCAATCCTCTAACGTGGAACCAGACACACACTTACATGTCTTGAGGGGTGACTCTAGCATCCAAGCATGGAAATATTGTCTATTTCCTAACATTTCATTTCAATTTTGAAAATGCATAGAAACAGCCTCTTGCATGTAATTGTGCTTCCTTTGTTCCACTCAGATCTATCTCTTTGAGGAGATGAAGGTGTCTGTAGCAAAAGGAAATGGGTGGAAGAGGACGGGACATGGGAAGTTGGGAAGAATTAATGAAAGTTTGTACATTTAAATGCAAAATTGAATAACAATATGCTTAAAAAGATATTTTGATTGCTTAAAATGGTTGAGTTAATTGAATCAATTTCAAATAATTAAGAAACATTAGAATCGTTATATGCTATGTCTGATGACTTTTGTTTTAATGCATAATTTTATTTTATTGACCCTTTAACACGCAGGGCTGCACATTTGTTACAGCATCGTTTATGCAATATTTTGTAAACCGCAGTAAAGTAATCCAAACGCTAATAGAAGCTATTGGTGAGTGTCTCTAAAGTTAAACTCCTATAATTCTGTGCAATTGAGGTTCTTATCTGTTTCTTTTTTCTTTTTTGGTGTACTATTATTTCTTAATTATATGACATATTCTTCATTTTCACTGTCCTTGACGATAAATTGCATTTGTCCCTCTCATCAATGAAATTAAATTTGTAGAATTTCGCAAAATGGCATTTTGGCATAATGTAAGGTAATGCATTAGGCACATTTGTTTTTGAGGTTTATCTAAAGGTTTTACAGAGGTACTGTAGAGATGTTTTAAGCTATTCTCTATCTTTTCTTTTTTTTTGGAATTTTGTTTTTACAAGAGGATTTCCTTCTCTTCTTTCTAACTTTAACTTTATTGTTTATCCAGATGTCTATCTTTTAGGAACTGTGATGCTGGTCTTTGGAATGGGTCTCTATGAGCTCTTTGTCAGTAATCTTGGAGTAGATCAAAAACCTTCTGACAGATCAAGTCTCTTTGGTTTATTCCCTCTTAAGGTTAGCTTTGGAACATTCTGTTTCTAGGTCAACCTAATCTAAGTCAGTAGGATTTTATGTTCTTGTACACTGGCTAGCTGCTGCCTCTCTTCTGCATTTAGGCCATTTAAAAAAAATAAGAAAATGAATAGGCTGAATTGAATTAAATGTAGGGGGAGTTGTGCAAGATGTAGAATTATTGTATAGAAAATTAAAGAAATTTAACAGATACATGGGTAATCAAAAGATTCAATATTGCTTTCAGTCGTTATTCAATTGATGTTGGTTGAAATCCTCCAAGATGGTTACTTTTAGGGGACCTGTTTTCTTGGGCAATACTTCTGTTGGGATATTGTTGACGGATATATTGACCTTTAATTCAGTGGAGGGCACAGTTGTATCTTAATGCAACTTTAAATTTTTTAATGTTACTACTGCTGTTAGACACTTATAGGTAGATAATTTTGTGAACAGATAATATTAAGGAGGCATTAGGAACAGGTTATTGTTAGGAAATCTCACATCGTTAGTCTCAAGTATTGGGGTGGAGCTTATATATTTGTTGGATAACTTCACCTAATGTCAATTGATTTTATGCTCAAAGCTTACATGGTATCAGAGCCTATAGCCCATCTTGATTCTCGCCTATTCTAGTAGACTCGCCTTATATATCTATGTGTTTATGAAAGAGCCTTGTGGCCTTCTAAGAAACTCTTTTTAACTTATTTCAATAACTTGATAGAGTGTTTAGTAAAATTAGCTTTTTACTTGTAGTCTATTTAGTAAGATTCATAATCAAACTTATCAATAAGTTCTTATTAAATAAGAAATTATTGAGTAAGTGGCTAAGTGTTCAATTCAGCTGTTTACTAAAACATACCCTAAATAGATGAATAGAGAACATGATTTAGTTTGAACATTCCATGATGGTTCTCAATAACATTGATGTACCAGAGATTGCAGCCTCATGGCCTTCACAATATATTTCTGTTTATGTGTCCACACATCACTGGCTCAGGCTTTTCTTTTTTCTTAATAATAATAATAATAATCTGTCCGTTGATGTTAGTTCCTCTCTGTTGTTTCTCCTTTTCAGGAACGACCAAAATGGCTGGATATAAAAACTGTGGATGAACTGAAAACCAAGCTTGGTCACGTCATAGTGATGCTGCTTCTGATTGGATTGTTTGACAAAAGTAAGAAGGCTGTTATACACACTCCTGTGGATTTGCTATGCTTCTGTGTTTCTGTCCTCCTTTCTTCTAGTTGCCTCTTTTTGCTGTCTAAGCTGAATTAGGCAAAATGATGTTCACATACATGTAAAGTGAGGATCATAACAAGTGATACACACATAAAAAAAATAGCTGTACCTAATACTTACTTTTCTTCTGTATATATTAGGATGAATATGCAATTGTCTTGGTCTTTCCTTTGTTGTGCATTTGTACCTCTTAACCAATCACCTTGTTTTGAGTCTTCAAAATTTCCTTCGCTTCCTTATCTGGGCTCACAAAAATTCATTAAAAACAATGGCAGAAGGCCACGGGGGATGTAAATAAAGGATTCGGCTTCATACTTATTGTTGATAATTTTTATCCAGAGTAAAGAACTTACCAATAAAATATAACATACTTGTAAGCAAAGCCTAAGTTGCTAGCTATCATTAAATGGGCGTATTTGCGGTGTGCTACAATGCAATTAACATGTCGAACTTTTGGTGTATATCACATGTATCTTCCACAGGAGATAATCTTGTTCAAGCCTTACATGTCGAATTTAAAATTGAGAGAATATGTCTTAGCAACTATTTGGGATAAAAGTAGAGGAGATATATGGACACATAAGAAATATTCTGTACACCAAAAGGTAATTCGAAGTGTTTAGGCCAATATAGGGGTCAAGCAACATACAAAAGATAAGAGATTGAAAAAAAGAAAAATAATTCCACCATCGTTTCCACGGGCTCTCATACGTGAAGGTGTCTGATACTAGTACAAAAAGAAAGATGAGTAGAAATTTGAGAAGTAGGGTTGTCAAAACAACTATAAAAATCAAACTATGACTTGCAGAGTTGCTGTAGTTGAATTCTCAACTGGTTAATTAACACAAACTCTGAGGATCTTAAAAGATCTATGGAGAAGTTTTAAGCTGCTAGAACTTGCTCATCCAAAGCATCCAAGAATCACTAGTTCACCACATGATGAGCATCTGTCAGCCTTGAGTTCGAACTTCAAATAAAACCTGAGTTTTTGTCCTAATCACAGTTAGATTCTTTCTTAAATAACCAGTTGACCACAATTCAGTTCACTTTACTTATTAAGTGTTTGGTAATACGTTTGCTAACAACGGATCCACCTCAAGCAGAAGCTACGAAGAGTAGCTTCTACTTTTTTCCCACATCTGACATGAAAAGAATAGTAAAGACTTGTGTTAGAGAAGTGTATCTAAACACACAAATAATCATATCCTGTGAACTCGTATATATTAATGAAGCCATTCAGTCCCAAATTCTTTTTGAACTAGTTTTTGTCAAATTCAGATTTGTATATATTGAATGTCTCTGTTGCTTGTAAAGTTGGTTTTGCATTTGCTCCTGTTTAGAAAAAACTAGTTGCAGACTAATGATGCTTACTTTGTAGTTTAGTCATGAGTGCTTTTAGCTCTGCCTAAGCATGGGCTGAGTGGCTTTTGTATTTTAAACACTTTTAACATTTCATTAATGTGGAAAAAAAATTGAGCATATCAGAGATCAGGTTTTAGCTCCTTTCTTCTTCACGTTTGTGGTTGCTGGTTTGTTTTCTTGCATTCTGTTGAGTCCAATAGTTCAATGATTTTTTTGCATCATCCAATAGCTTTGTTGTTGAGTCTAATAGCTATTTCAGTTGACTCTTATATTTATTTTCCACCTCCTTTGCCAAATAACCCAAGAGTGGCTTAGATAAGGAATCACAACGATGAAATGACAAAGGAAGGCAAAACCCTTGTCATTATACATGCAACACTACATGATGAAGTATTTATCAAGATCTTGAATCTTGAGACTGTAAAAGAAGAGTGAAAGAACGAAGAGAATGCAAGTTTTGAACTTAGGAGAAAGTTTGAAGCCTTCAAGATTAAAGAAACTGAAAATATTAAAGAGTTTTTGTACAGACTTTCCTCAGCAACTTTCTTAATTTACACTTTTAGTCATTTCCATTTGTTTGTCCACTCTCTTTCCTTTGCGCAGACCTTGGATCCTATACTTAGTAGGTTAAATTAATATTTTGTTCCTCTAATTTTTTTATAGATTTAATTTGATCCTTCAATCTAAATTAATTTAAAATTGTAAGCAAGTGATTTTAAATCATTACAAAAATTCATATTTTTTTTATAAAAATGAATCAATTTTAAAAAATAAAAAATTAAATTGAAAAAAAAATATTAAAAGATCAAATTAAATCAATTTTAAAAATTAAAGAATCAAATTAAAAAAAAATTATAGAATCAAATTGAAAAAAAAATACTAATTTAACCTAATTATTATTCTTGTGCCCACCTTCTAAATGTCCTTACTGTTTGTTCCTTTCTTTTTCTTCTATATAGTCAAGTTGAGCACCTACTAATCAGATGCTTGGAAGTTGGACCTAAAAAGTGCGACGAACAACAGGAAGAATATTTGACTAGTTATATATTACTTCCTGTCTTTTATATAAAAAAGAAATAATTAATTCATCAAAATAGTTAACAATTTAATTTTAATCAGTAATATTATAAATTTAAATTTCATTTTCATTCTATCCAATTAAATGAATTAAGTATCATAAATCAAGAAATAACTTTTTCATCCGATAAATATGACTTATGTTGTTAAATGACCAATTATAGAGAGTAGGTGAGTGTTTTATTAATATACTATATTGTACACTAAATTAAGAGCATAAAAATTAATTAATATAGCACATGGGTCTATTTAATATATTATAGTTAAGATATAAAAAAATATGTATCCGTTTGCTTTTTATATAAAAAATCAAAGGTAGTATATGAGAATACAATAGAGTAGTG
Organism: Glycine soja; assembly: GCF_004193775.1. NCBI lineage: Eukaryota > Viridiplantae > Streptophyta > Magnoliopsida > Fabales > Fabaceae > Glycine > Glycine soja. Next base: position 49,491,721 of record NC_041002.1, read on the forward strand.
GTTGTGAGGATTAAGATTACTCATCCTTATAAGAAAACTAAGTTGTACCCTATTGACCTGTTTAGAAAGAAAAAAAAAGTGAAAGTGTTCATCATATTCATATTTGGACATATTTTATAAGTTGATTTCCCTAACTTATATAAATTGATTTCACCAACATAAATACAAGCATATTTTAATAATTTTTAAATTATTTTGATAAGCTACTTCAATTAACTCTTTTTTTAGGAGATACTTCAATTAACTTAAGTTATTAAGTTTTTCTTTTTCTATTTTTATTCTCATTAGTTTACTTAAAATATTTTTCTTTTGGGTAAATAGTCACTTTTGTCCCTAAACGTGTAATTCATTGAAAAATGTGTCCCTGAAAGATGAAAATATGAAATTTAGTCCCCGAAAGTGTAAAGAGTGCTACAAATATATCCGGTCATTAACATTCGCCTGTCACCATTAATAAAATAGTCTACATGACACAGAGAGACGAATTTGTCACTAAAATAATTGTCAACACATGACCATCTCTGAATGTCAGCATAAGGACATATTTGTCATATAATATTTTTTTATTTTTCGTTTTGCCACTTCGCTGACAAATGCGTCCCTAAAAGATGAAAATACAAAATTTAGTCCCTGAAAGTGTAAAAAGTGCGACAAATATTTTCGGATGTTAATAGTATAGTGTGACTAATTATTATAATTTGAAAAAAATTATGATGATTGCGACAAAATTTTGGGAGAGCTATGTCGCACTGGTAAGTGTTTGTGTCCGTTATATAATTTTTAAGTTTCATCACCGGTTGAGACATGCATAAAATATTATCAATGGAAGTGAATTTTTATTGTTTTGGCGAATTCTTCTTCAACTTCAAAAAAAATCAATCCTTTGGTTGTTAACTCTTGAATGAATATTATCAACACACAAAAATTTACTGTAAAACGATAAGAAAATCATTGTTTCTGTTTAATCAAACACTATTTATTTAATTATTTTTTTTATAAATTTTTCATAATAAAATATGAATGTCTATTAGTATATGCAATGACATCAAATTACAAATTATAATAAAAGTTTATTTATTTTTAAATTATTTTTTTTAAAATCATACTCAATAATTTTTTATTGACTGTTTATTTAAAAAATCATAACCTTAAAAAAATCATTCTAAAAGAGGTAAATATTTTTTACAAATTAAAAGTGTCATTAAAATTTCAATTTTTCGTAAAAATTATTCATGGATCTAATTTAATTAATAATATTTTACAATAATTTTTTTTTACTTGAACCTTTCATTAAGCATGCGAGTATAAAAAAATTATTTACGAGTTTATAAAAGAAGTATTCTTTTTTCTTTGAGACTCGATTTAATTTACGAGTTTTTATCATTAATTTAAAGTTAATATAGCAAATATAAAATAATTATTTATTATATTTTTTCTTTTTTTTTTTTTACTTTCACCGCTTTAACCTTAATTCTATGATCTAAATTTCAGCTAACAACCAAATCAAAATTTTAAATATACACTGACTTTTGTTTGTTATTTGAGATGAGTTAAGTTAAAAAAATATATTAAATTACTTATTTGATCCTTTTGTTGTAATCATTATAAATTTTTTCAAATTATAATAATTAGTCACAATATACTATTAACGTTTGGATATATTTGTCATGCTTTTTACACTTTTGGGGATTAAATTTTATATTTTCATCTTTCAGGGACACATTTGTCAGCGAAGTGAGAAGATGAAAAGAAAAAAAAATATTATATGATAAATATGTCTATATGTTGACAATTAGAAATGACTACGTTGATCACTATTCTACTGATAAATTCGCCCTCGTGTGCAGACTAAATTTTATATTTTCATCTATCAGGAACACATTTGTGAAAGAATTAAACATCCATACACAAAAGTGACTATATATCCTTTTCTTTTTCTTGTCTCACATTTTATCTCCCATGTCTTCCTCTCTCTCTTGCTTATTATATCACTCAGTCATCTCACAATCTGTCTCCCACGTCTTCCTTTCTCTTGTCCTCACTAATCACTAATTATTCTTTTTTAAAAATAACATTATTTAAAATTTATTCAAATATTAAAAAAATAATTTCAAACAATATAAGTTTATTTAATTAAATTACATTATTTTTGTGAAAAAAGAAAGAAGCATATTGCACAATACAAAACAACTACGATTACCATTCATTTTAAAATGTATTCAAATATTAAAAAAATAATTTTAAACAATATAAGTTTATTCAATTAAATTACATTATTTTTTTGAAAAAGAAAGAAACATATTTCAAAATACAAAACAAATACGATGACCACTCATTGCTTTCAAAACTAACAGATTGGCTATTATACTTGAGAATCATTAAACAAGTGTGTTATTTTAAACTATTATTTAACTTTTATAAAATTATTTTAAAATTCATGCAAAAGGTGTTTTACAATTGAATAATGTAAAATTTACACTGTCAACATATCACAATTAAATTCTTTTAAAATAATTATATGCTGTTTGAGAATAGTATTTTATAAAAATAATTTAAAAGGATTTTTATAATAATTTATATAAAATAAAATCGCCATTAGAAATAAAATTACCAGAAAGGACACTAAGGTTGAGGGAAATTGCAAAAGGGTGAAGCAAGGAAACATCTACAGCAAAGCAAAAATATAATATGGTAACAATCAACTCAAAGTTTGAATATGGTGTAAAAGAAGAGAAGAGACAAAACTTTGCAGCAAGTGAAAATTTTAATGTACAGAACCTCGCGTTTGCTTTAAGTCAAAAATAGCCAAGCATGTATATACCACCTGTTTAAGATGCAAATAAATTATGGTAGCTAGCTAGCTAGCTGCAGTGAACTTTTCGTCTATATATTTATTTTATGTTTGTTTGTGTACATTGGTGGACCGCCACCCACACTAACTAACTAGTAACAACTACCAATAATGTCACTAAGTTGATTATTGTCAAAAACATCATCAGCTAGATATGATATCTAGTCAAGGAAAATTATTAGCTAGTTTCGAATTACTATATGTTTTTAATCCCATTTTCATATAATAAGGATTTAAGGTTTTTAATTTATAAAAGTAATTAATAATGCTACTACTTAATATGTATAAGAGATTAGTTAGAATCATAATGATCGTAAGAATAATGATACATGAATCACCTTTTATTTTATTTATTTCACTAATATTTTTTATTTATCTTTATCATTTTTTATCATATCATAAATTTTATCATATTTATATTTTTCTTTCTTTTTTCTTTTTCTCAATTTCTTAGTATTAGATAACATTTAGAATGCCTATCAAATATTTTTAAAATCTTAAAGCACCTAATAATTAATTTCTCCTTTAAAAGGGAGGTTTTGTACTCCCCCGTCATGTTTATCAAATTCTCGAGTTAACTCGCTAATTTTTACGAGTTTACGAGTCTACTTGTCCACTACGAATTGACTCTTGAGTAAACTCTTTTTTTAGTAGATTCTGGCTAAACTCTAAGTAAACTAGGTAAACTCTCGAGTTTATCACCGAGTCAACGAGTTAGCAAGTTAAAGAAATTAGACCAAAATGTAAGTCATTTTTTATTGTTTTCTGTGTGTTTAGCATTTAATATATCTTCATTTAGCATGTTATTCTTAAATACAAAATTCTCACCTTTAATAATATCAAACTCTTGTTCTCTAATAACATTAAATCCTCGATGAGAATGATCTACTACTATTATAACCTCTACAAGTTATTGTCTATTAGTGATGTATTATTACTAGACTTGGTTATTTAAAGATTCTGAACTTTATGATTTACTGTTTTACTTTATTATATTGTTGAAATATTTAATTAATATGTTATTTATAGATATTTTATTATTATTTTTATATGAAGTAGATTCTTACGAGTCTACGAATTGAGTCTATGAGTTGAGCCTATAGAACTTTCACGAGTCTGTATAAACTCTCGAGTTTTGATAACCTTATTCTCCGTGTGTTGTCTTGCTTTAGATGGGAACATATATTATTCCACGTGAAACTTCATTTGCATTGCTTTAGCACTATACATACCAATTTTTGTTGTGGGCCCCTATATACTATATAAGAATATAATTTTATATTGTCATGTTGATATATGATATATAATAAGATCATTAATTTTTATAATAATATTTTAAATATATATATATATATATATATATATTTAATTAATTGAAAATATAAAAATATTTATTATGTAAGTATATTAAAATTAAATTCTTGAATTCACACCTTAATATTTTTACACTGCCCACACACAGTCCACACTCGTGGCATAAAAAATGACACGAAAATATGGAATTTGAGGGTAGTTCAAAAATAATTTTATTTATTATGTAAGTATATTAAAATTAAATTCTTGAATTCACACCTTAATATTTTTACACTGCCCACACAGTCCACATTCGTGGCATAAAAAATGACACAAAAATATGGAATTTGAGGGTAGTTCAAAAATAATTTTGGCGAAAGAAACATAATTCTTCTATCAAATAAAAACAAAGGTTTTAATTTACATTTTATAGTGTCTCGAGGGATGTCTTTATAGTGTTGGAGACATGTCCTCTCATTATAGACCTGGTGTGGAATCATTAACCCAGGTTAAGGGAGCATCTTGTAGGTTATCCCAAACCATTGTTCCAGAGTGGGAGCTGAAGAAATCTCATAAGCATATGAAAGAATTGAACAACAAATGAAAGAATAACAAGAATAACATTAGAAGATATAAAGAGATGCTCAACACCATTAGGAAACTTAAGACATTTGTGAGTGACCTCACTCAGCATTTTCAATCTCGTCATCATCATCCAAATTATGAATAATATTTTGATCATGATGATCGACCAATTAATATATGCCTCTTACTCATTAGAGACATCACCACCCCCCCCCCCCCCACCCCCACATATATATATATAATTTTTTTTTTATTATGACGTAGTATCATTTATGATTTTTTGATGACTTAGTAGCAAGTTCTAATGACTTAGTAGTTCTACTATGAAAGTGTTATGGTTATATATATGGAAATGAAATATTTTGTTATGGATTAAATTTATGTTTAAATAAGTACTGTTTTATATTATTTGTGTTTCCAATGAATATTTACAAGTATTGATAATTTTGTAAAAAAAATAAATTTAATTAAAAAAAATATGATTACCGAAGGTTAAACTCACTATATTATAATAGATTTTTACTATGCAGAAAGCCCACTCTATTACTGACAATTAAACCGTCTATATTACAATGGATTTGATCAATTGTGAAATACCCACTATAGTACAAACGTGATAGCTCATTACAATTCGTTATACATGCTAGGTTATGTTCATTTTTATTCATCATTTATTAACAGTTAAACCCTTTCTATTATCGATGATCAAATTACTAATAACTAAACTCATTATATTACTGTCAACCTACAGTGGGCTTATGTATTACAAAGGATTTCTTTGAGATCGTCGTAAAACTTACCAATAGAGATTTTATAAACGGACTTTTAGTCCACTGTAAATCGTCTGTATTACAATGAACTTTTGACCCACTAGTGTAATAGCGAACATTCTTATAATATCTTTTAAGTCTAAGTCTAGCAAACTAGCTTTCCTTGTACAGCAAACAGAGATGACGACTATCACATAAGTGAGAACTAGAAAAGGGTGATAGAACAAATAAACATTTATCTTACATGAGACCAAGAGACTACTACATCTAAGAATCAGAGGAAGATATAAATTCCGTACCCACGAAAAGAAAAAATAAAGGAAGATCAATTCTACATGAAAAGAAAAGGTTTTAGACAGAATCTTATGCTCTTTTCAAAAATACTGTCACAATAAACCTATGTTGGAGCATCAGAGCTTTAAATATATCAAATGGACAGGGATGGGGTATTTTTTGGGGGAAAAAAGCTATAAACTATTCAACAATATTATTAAAGTTTATTGATTATTTTGCCAACAGAGTTTGGTTTTATTAGCAGAATCAAACAGCTAACTGAAAAATGTAGCATATCACATGACCTTGGAAAGTTGAAATGGAGTAACTTCTTTTTTAATTTCATTCACCGAAAACAAAAATGACAAAATATAGTATTTAATTTTGAGTCATGTGAAACTTTTTCATTTTTTTCTACTACTTGTGCCTTCTTTTGGTACTATTAATAATAAATCATTGTTTGGCTTTAAAAAAAATGTTAAACTTTTTTCTATTTAATTGCTGAAGCTTCTTTTGGAGTGGCAACATTTGAAAATATTTTATTTCTCATAGGCCGACCTGGCAGGAAGGGGATTATTCAAGCCCACAGATTTGGATACCACCTTATTATACAACAACAAAAAGGCCAAACTTAAAAATGAAAAGGAATTCATTCAGTAAACAACTAGTAGCCACGTTATTAGCACAAACAGACCCTCAGCTAAAATCATCATTTGATTTGAGCAACTTTGTTTTGCTTCCCACAAATATGTTCTGATTTCGTTTTCTTTCTGCTGTTGTTCTTTAACAACCACAATCTATACAAATACGTCGGGAGGGAACTCTATTCATAAAAGACCTTTCAAGTTGCAAAGTCATTGATGTTGAGTGCCACTAGTATTAGTATTAGCCACACTTTCTTGTCTATTTTATAATCATTAGTTCTCTCGAAAACTACTAAAAGAAACCAAAAATCTTTGAGGTGGGTATCGCTTTTTTCATCTCTTCTTATAGTAGAATAGAAACGTTGCCAAATGTCAACCTAGCTAACGGTACATTAAAATCACCCCACTCTGTCATATTCACACTCTGATTTCAAGAATATTATATTACTGTTGGAATCTGACGCCTGCTTCTAAGCAAATTTCTGGAAACCTAGGTTTAGCTATTATAATAGTATCTAAAAATTGATATATGAATTCTTTGTTAGATTTCCCAACATGTATATAAGCTGTGCGTGAACCACAAATGGTGGGTGCTTGTCGCAGCGGAAGCGAATGAGAGGTCCCAGGGTTAGAGCCTGCTCTGATAACATGTTAGATTTCATTTTAAAACCAATTGACATTAAGTGAAGTTACCCAACAGGTATATAAGCTGCACTCTAAGGATTGAGGCAGCCGATGTGGGACTTGAGTATTTTTCTCAATATTCTTGATGTGATTTAAGCTTTTTTGAATTTCTATAATTCAATTATGAAAAATGATGGTACATAAGAGGATGAGTTTAATTAGCTATAAATAATGTTCATACATTAATATATTTTTTGGTAAATACTATAATGAGAACATTTGTCTTTCTATACGATTTCAAATATCTTTATAAATTTTGATTTTTTAATCAATTATGAAAATTAACTCAAATCAGTTTGGGTCCTAAATACACTTAAAAATTTTCATCCTTTTCTAAGAATGTTTTATATAAGGATTGAACTTCAGTCGTTTCCCCTACAAATTTAATGTGTACGTATACCAAGTGACACTTACATACTATTAGTACTGTTTGATTACATAGTAAATTTTGAACATCTTTACTTAAGTGTTTTTGAAACTTTTATTTATGTATTTATGAATTTATTTTTTTAGGAATAGCGTAAGCCCGAAAGCTGAACCAGAATATAATCCATGTTCTATAATACGATAACATGGTTCTCATGGTGCAGACTGCAGCGCTTCCCGACATGGAATTGGGCAAGCAAAGAAACTATATATAAAAGGTTAATTTGCTTCACAACGTCGATTTGGGTTAGCCTAGGTCACGTATATCCTTGCGCTAAATAATCATTTTTATCCCTAATGCGTAAAGCGTTGATAAATTCGTTATTGAAAAATGAAAATTTAAATTTTAGTCCTGATAAATAAAAAAAATATGACAAATTCATCCATCGGTTAACTTCCGTCTGTTACTATTAATGAAAAAGCTTACGGGCACATAGGGGCAATAAAAATGTCATATAAATGATTACCAACATGAATGCTGAATAGATCGGATCAAGATGTTAGTAAATTTCCATTAAACCAAAATATTAGTAAGTTTCTAATGGACTAATTTGTTAGACTTCAAATTTCATTTTATTTAAGGATAAAATATAATTTAATCTTCATCTTTTCTATTTTTTTTAATTGTTACAAACATAATATTGCAATAAACACTTAAAAAAAATAGGAAAACAAGCATAAGTTAGAACAAACATAATAATGAGCATAATATTGATTAATAAGCACAATCCGTTTGTTGCTCTGAAATTTCTAATATGACATTACTTTACTCAAAATATGATACTCAAACAAAAATATACAACCATTAAGTTAATCCTTACAAAAAATGAGAGTATCACTACCTAATGTTATAACAATAAAAATTATCCAAAATAGACATTCTATCAGTGTACCAAAATAAACATTATAACAACGTACCAATCATTATAAATTTTCTAATCACAAAAGGGGGAAGATGATCGAAAATTAAATTATATTCTATCCTTAAATGAAATGAAATTTGGGGTCTGACAAATTAATCCAATAGAAACTTATTGACATTCTGGTTCAATGGAAACTTATTGACATTTTGGTCTAATATATTCAACAGTCATGTTGACAATCATTTTTGTAACATTTTCGTCCATTTGTGTCACATTGGCTCTTTCATTAACGGTTACGGACAAAAGTGAATTGATGAATCATTTTGCCGCATTTTTTCACTTTTAAGGATTAAAATTTGAATTTTCATTTTTCGGGGATAAATTTATCAGCACTCTCTACATTAAGGAACAAAAATAACTATTTGTCTTATATCATTGTGTGTGTGAGGTTAATTTGCTCCACAACCTTGATTTGAGAAATGAGATTTTAATTTCTTTTAAAGTTTAATTAAATGGTATCGAGAAACAAAAGAATTGGTTGGTTTTTCGGTCCAAAATATGTTGGTGTAGGTCGCTAATGTGCTCCAACTAAAAAAGAGGTACGTGGGCATTAGTAATCCATATATATGTGTGAAATAAAATGAAAAAATAAGAAGAATTAATTTTAACGGTTAGATTATAATAAAAAAAATTATGACTGAGATTAAAATCTCAATTTTTAATATATCATGTTTTTTTTTGTTAATTGATTTAAATAGTTATTTTTCAAATAGTCACTTAAAAAACCAATCTAAAAAGTTAATTTTAACATCAGTTACTTAAAGAACCAATCTTAAAGTTAACTTTAAAATCGATTAATAACTAATTTAAAAAATATGACTTTTTATGTTATTTGCATAGACATCTGTTTTATAATCGATACAAAAGATATTGTTTAACTCATGTAAACAATGTTCTCTCAACTAAGTAAACATGATGTATTAAAAATTAAAATTTTAATTTCAATCATTAATTTTTTTAATTATAATCTAACAATTAAAATTAATTCTTTTCATTTCTCATTTTAAATTTATTTTCATTTGAAACATTTCTTATATATATAGCTTTGCAAAAATGAAATCTAAATTAGGAAATGTTTAGGCATGAAACACGATTGAGGCCACTGATGTGATTTAGTATTAGAAGTGATTTAGGAATGCAGACATGTACATGTACACGTACATTGGCTTCTACAATTTGTACCCTCTTATAAGTTAGGGTTGATATTACCTTGATTCAGTGAATTCACTAAAGATATATAAAGAGGACATAATCATTATCATATGAAGTTAACATTTAGGATCGATTTATACCAAAAGTATTGGATATAAAGATAGGTTAAGATATAGATGATTATTAAACTTTTGAGTTAATTAACTAATTCTTATGAGTTTACGAGTCTACTTATTGTCTACTCATTCTCTATAAGTTGACTTATGTGTAAATTTTATTTTTAGTAAAATCTGAGTAGACTCTATAAATTCTAACTAAACTCGGTAGACTCTGGAGTTTACCATCGCATCAACAAGTTAAAAAAATTAGACCAAAATATAAGTCATTTTGAGTTGTTTTTGATCTGTTTAGTGTTTAACCTATTTTCATTTAATGTGTTATTATCGAATAAAAAAAATTCTCACATTTAATAACATCAAATCATTATTTTCTAATAACATCAAACTCTCGATAAGAATGATATATCACTACTATAACATCTGCAAATTATTAGCTAGTACTGATGCATTACTAGACTTGATTATTTAAGTATTGTAAAATTTATGATTTACTATTTTGTTTTATTATATTATTAAAATGTTTAATTGATATATTATTGATAGATATTTTGTTATTATTTTTATATAAAGTAAACTTTTACGAGTTTATGAGTTGAGTCTATGAGTCGAGTTTATGAAACTCTCACAAATTTATGTAAACTTTCAAGTTTGATAAATATATATATATATATATATATATATATATATATATATATATATATATATATATATATATAAAGTAACAGATAATTCTTTATAAGCTAGAAAAATATATTTAACTGCAACAAATGTACAAGTCTAATCTTCTTGTTTACCTTTAAATTACAGCATATTGTGAGCTTAATATAATTTGGCGATGCTCATGTTCTATAACTCGCATCTTTTGAATACTTATGTTGAAAAATATTTTTGAGAATAAATTCCGTAGACCTGCTTCTTGTCTCTCCATATATATAATTAGATGTTAGTTCGAAGTGTATATATATATATATTTGGTCATTTTGATCTTCTCCAAATTGAGTAACATAAGCCATAATTGGAATGGTTATAGCTAGCACTTCAATCAAAGTGACAATGAAGCTAGAATCATATATATAAACACTCCACGGAGGAGATGTCTGTATCAACCATTTCCGATAATTTACTAAATTAGTGGAAGAAGCATTTTCTTTATAAAACCTACTCTCACTTGAATGCATATTGAAGAAATCCTTCTAGATTTCTCAATATATAATATAGCAAATCAGAAAGTTAACTGTTAAAGCCAGCTATATACTTATAGTGTTGTCTAATCACGATCAATGTCCTTTAATTTAAAATCATACATTATCGTTCTAATGAATGGCTGTAAGAAAAAATTTAGGAGAGCAGTCAAGAAATGCACACTGGACTTGCTTAATCTGGAAAATATTCCAATGTTCAATTCTTTCTATTTATGCAATTTCATCAATATTTACAGAAACATCCCCATGTGCATCAAACGCTTATTTTATGTTCATGTTGAAGGCCAACTTGAATATCATGAATGCACGTGGGACCGTAGCAGTCATTATAAATAGCCCTTGATAGCTCTCACCCGATCACACAGGCACAGAAGAGTGGCTAGCTAGTATTAATTCTCTTCCTTTTATTGAAACCCCATTAATATATTTTTCCGATCCTTTAGCACGTGAGCTTCCATTCATGGCTAAGAAAAACATGTTATTGACCTGTTGTCTTGTCTTCCTTATTGTGCAAGATAACGTTGGTTTATCAGTGCAAGCATCAAGGATGCTAAACATTCACCCTCCACCACCTATCCCTAGAGTCTTATTGAAGAGTATTCAACCTCCTTCCCTTGATTTGTGGTATTCTATAAACGATGAAAAGGGTAATGATGCATTTCGTCCAACAAGTCCAGGTCATAGCCCCGGGGTGGGACATCAAACACCACCACCATGACCTAGCTTGCGGATTATATTCAAATTGGGCTTGAAGATATGATGCTACTAGCTAGCTAGACATCATTGAATGTGTCTTCTTTCCTTTTTCTTTTTCTTGTCTTTTTCTGTGTTGGGAGTGTCTAGGGGGGGAAGTTATGTATTTCTTTTATTGGTAAAAGTTAATTTGTTAGTTCTTGTTAGAATATTAGTGAGAGAAATTCAAATTGCTTATCTCTAATTATCAAGTAAATCTTATAACTCAAAAGACAAAAGTTATGTATGATGTCTCGTGTTTTCATATAATAGATTTTGCAGAATATTTCAAGCAGTATGCAATTCCGATGTGGGAGAGTAGTTGCATGCATATATATAATATATGGTGTTGTAGCTAGTGTAATACGAATAAATTTAATTCTCTCTTTTTGTTTTCGAATATGATATTCCTGTGAATAATTGATAGATTATCTTACAATTTTTGGAAACAATCACTTTTTTTTCATTTCTTTTTCTTTTCTTATTACATCAATTATTTTATTGCATATAAGAAAAACATCAATTATTTTTTCTTCTTGGTGTCTGAATCCTCTTCAATGTCTATAACCTACATGGTTAGAACATAGAATGGTTGCACCATTCCTTTAAGGAAGGTTTGATAACACCAAGGCTAATGTTCTTGCAGGGTTGTGTACAGACATTTTGGGATTTAAGGCAAAATGTTAAAAAAGTCTTTTTTTTTACAAAAATTTTAAAGAGACTTAATATATTATATAAAATATCAATTTTTATATTAATCTTCTAGCTTTTTTAGCTGCAAAATCATTTATCAGAGTTTTATAATCAAACAATTCTAACACTTCACTTTCAAGGAATTTTCATTATTCTTTACAAATTAGTAAAAATATGAAATAAAAAACAATAACAATCTGCGAGCCATCCCTTTTTTTGAGTTACTATTTTAAATATTATTCAAATTTTAAATTAACTCAATTAAAGATTTAAATTAATTTATGTATACAAAATATCAATTATACAATTATACATGATATTCCAATTATAATCACTATCAATATTAATAACAATCTATGAGGAATTCCTTTTTTTGGGTCTGTACCAATTATCTACGATTCTAATTCGAAAAAGAGATTATAATATTTTTTTTTTTTGTTAGATAGACTGTAATATTACTGGTATATTGGAAAAAGAACGGGCCTAACTGGCCTCACGCTGTACACACGGCCCTGTGTCCTTGATTTTTCGGGGTATTGGTAGTTACTTACATCTTTAATCTATGATGTATATTGTTCTATATTAATGAAATGTTGTTTTTTTGCCTTTCAAAAAAAAAAAATTGGTGTACATTTATCATTATTCGCTAATCAGCATCTTGAATTAAAGGAGCAGCTTTTTGTGTACCTTTAATCAATAATGATATCCATATATCTATATGTTATTTTTATTGTTTTACTCACTCGCACATCAATATTATTTATCACATTTTTTTGCTTTTTTATCTTCTGCGTCCCTAAAATAGAGCATTAGAGGTGTATAAATCTACCATTTTCAAAATCGTATAAATCTACCATTTTTCGCTTTTGACATATACTGTTATGCGATTCATTATTTGTCCTTTTGTTTATCATTTATATACCATATAATATTTAAAGAGCATTTTGATGCCGCAAAGTGCCTACTGATAATCATAGCCTACTTAAAAGACAGTTGATCATGGATAGCTACAGATGTACATATTAGATACAAAACATAGTGCCTGAAATTATTTAGAAATATTGTGCTGTCAAGGTTTACATAGTTGACCACTTTGACTGGCATTTCCATCAGAGATATAGCTTCCTTGTACAAAACTACAGATTATGACTAGTAGTCATAATCCTTTCCTAGGTCATCTATCCATATATAGTTGATTCCCAAGTGGCAAGTCTAAATAATTAAATAACATATATTATATATCATATATATGTTCACTTGTTTATTTGGCACCCCACCAAAAGAATACACACGTCGATATCCTATGATTTAATTTGATGTCACACGCTCACCTAGTACAAAGGACACCTAGTACTTTATATCAGTTATTCCAGTGCTTCTGTGAATTTCTTTAGAAGATCTTTTCGTTACATAATTACTCAGACTCAAAAGCGACACTTTCTTTTTGAATTACAGATTATGAATCGTCATTATAGTGGATGTCGTAAAAAATCAATGATCTACAATGACGGTTCATAGGACCGTCTTAAAATAACGCACAACAAGTACCACAAAACCTATATGACATGTTGATATTATGGACTTTATCATACTCAATTATAAATTCATCTCTATACAACAAGTATTAACTATGTTGTGATTGTAGATATACAGGGCAACAAGCATGCAAAAGTATTACATCCAGAGTTTGTCACTTCACTAAAACATATCAATGAAAAGGTGGTACAAATTAGTCTGACCAATTGCAATTACTAGAATGCTCATACCTTTGCCCTCACTGAATCAGTGAAGAAATTATGCATTTGGTGCTGGAGACAAAGGACAACTAGGAATTGAACTTGTTGCTAACCAGATTGAAAGGGGAAATCCACAAAGGGTTGAAATTGATGTTGGTTAATTGTTTTTTGCTTTTACACTAGACTTAAGAACAAATGAAGGATGATTACACTAGGTTGCGGACAAGTTTGAGTCACCCAACTCAGTCACAAGTTCCTCAATTACAATCTGTATGCCCTTCAACAGTTTGTACCTTCTAATATAGCCTCTCTAGCAACTAACTAATCACTGTAAATTGTTACAATCAACCCCTTCATACAACTAACTAAAAGGGTTATGATGCCCTATGACTTCCCCATGCATCCTCTGATAGACTCTCCCAATAGGAGGTCTATTTGTAAACCATCACCCCTTTAATCAAACCAAACTACAACCCTGAAAACATCTTTAACTTACAAGGGACTCAGAACATGCTGACTAAAATGGGGTTTTCATTCCAATTGGCATGGTGATACTATAGCACTATTTGCCAAAATTTTGCTTGCTATTTCTACCACTACATTGCTGACAATAAAATGCCAAGTGATTGATTTCCAATATCGGCCAACAGCCTTCCAGCCGACTATATGATATTATTATTATTATCATATAGGTAGCTCTTTAACTTTTTTGTTTAAAATATATTTGCCAACTTTTTCTATTTTAGGGAAGGCTACAACTAGCTATTTATTAAAGGTTTAAATGGGCACCTAATTGTTTCTTGTCATGGTCGATCTATTCTTTGTTGTACAGATCTCAAAATCATGACCACAAATATAAACTAAAGATACAAAAGCTCTTGATTATGAAAATGTATTGCAACAAATGGTTCAGTCCAGCATGAACAAAATGAAATAAAATATCAACATAAACTAAAGAAACATTTTCATTGTTTTAATAAACTTAAAACCTTATAATTCACAGCATATGCAAATAACTACGAAAGAAAATGACATAGTTTTAGTTTGAAAATTTAGATTTTACTTTCTTATAAACTCCTCATGTTAGATTATTATACACGTGAGATAACTACAAAAAGATATCTCATTAATTATATATTGATAACCTAACATAGAAGATGTATGAAAACCTAAGTAAATTCAGAGGTATCGTCCAGACGCCAAGATTTTTCTTTTTTCTTAAGATTCCAGCAGGACTACAAACACAACTCTGCACCCCTTTGCAACTTCTTAAACTACTAAAAGTTGTTGGATGTTGACACCTAAAAATCACAGCTTTCAAGGTAACAAACCAATAAGCAGCTTGTGCTTTGTCCTTGCATATCTATAGTTCAAAAGAAATAAATGTCTAGTCAAGCTATAAATATGGGAAAACAAATTCAGTTATATGTCATGTGTTAACCACAATTCAGAAATATTAGTAGATCAAGAGAACATTCACCATTAGCACAAATTAGTGAAAATGGAAATAATATAAGAAAGACAATAGAAATAATATAGTATGGAACATCAACGGGTATGGTGCTTCTAAATTCAATACTCATAAGAAATTTGGAGAACAAATGTACTAACAAACGTGGTTCATAACCAAATTTCATATTAAAGGAATAGTCATAACTATAAGAATATTCTAAAATAAAGATTACAATATGGACAAAAGCTCCACAAAAATTGAACATACCTCCCAAAATCAAGCCATGTTCATAGAAATGAAAAAAAAAACACCAAAGAGATGAACATGTTACAATAATTTTGGCTCATGAATCATGGCATTAATGCATAGAAGAGAGGTTCACCAAAGAGCACTACAAGAAATGCATCAAAGAGAGGTTCAACGAATTGTTGACTCTTGTAATAACGCTTAGTAGACATTTTTACAAACAATTTACATGCAACAAAATTACTAATATGAAAAACGATTTGGTGAAAAAACAGGTTACCACCAATGGTAAGTACAAGACTTTTCGCTCCGTTTCATACCACAAACAGATGCAACCAATGTCCATTGCCTTATTCTCTACGTGTGATAGCACAAACAAGATTGAAGTTATTCAATATTTCTTCAAGTAATTAGCAGCACACACCATAGTTCCTAAAAACATCGCAGTACAAAGAAATGTACCTCTATGGAGATGCGCAGACCACACACCAAGTAGCGTGACGAGGGAGGCAGGAGAGTGATTGATCGACTGAGGAAGGAGAATGGTCCAGTGAGGGAGGAGAGTGATCGAGTGAGGGTCGACAGATCAAGTGTGAGCACGAGCGACGGAGGTAGGCACATAGATGGTAAATGAAGTACGACCTAGCTAGGGTGTGCGGGAGGGGAAAAAAGGTTGACAACAATCTTATACATAACACCGTCTTCGTTTTAAGGTTGACAAAATGACGAATAAGACCGTCTTCATTTTCAACAAACATAATTACAACATTGCCACCGAGACACAATCTAAGACGGGTCCATACAACCGTCTTAGAATGACAGTCGTAAAAAACTTTTTTCATTCTTCTAATTACAAAAATGTCACTGCATCATATTCTAAGACGGTTCCATAGAACCGTCTTAGAATCACTGTCATAAAACACCTATTTTGTAATAGTGTAACATCACACGGTCGAATCTAATGTTTAGACTGTTCTCATTCAATTGGCATTTATGTGCTTATCTTTTCTCCTAGAACCCGCCCTAATTATATAATATTGATTATGCGAGCAGTCTTATATGTGTGAATAAAAAAATAAAAATAAAATTATTTGGTATATATATAGTCATGAGCTATCACATAAGGGAACTTACACCACACTTTAATCTAAAACCTAAAGACTAAGGTATACGGGTGTTCTTCTCACTTATATGGTATTCAACTTTTTCACTTCTATTCGATATAAGACTTCACCTCACACTTGTACTCCAATAGTACCAACATAAATCAACCATTGTTATCTAAATTATGATTCATTCTTAAAGAAAGAGATCGAATTAAGGTGTGTTTTTTTAATTGGTGTTTAACTATTTTGCAAATATGAAAAAATTAGCTAATAATATCTTTCAGAAGCAACTTAGCTATTTATATACTAGGTTTCTAAAAACTTAATTATCTATTTATATTACGAGGTATTTAAATATTCTTAACCAAACTCATTCCATAAACAAGTCCGCCCTAGCTTAACAAGTCTCTGATGTGGATTAGGAAATATATCTCTAACAAGCAATTTGACTTATCTTCAGTTGCACTTATTGTTATTTTTAATGATTCCTTCATGATTTTATAATTATTGAACTTTTCCCCTCATGAGAAAAATGAGGCAAGCCAACTATTTTTTTATTTTATATTTTCATTTAGTATGCGTTTATTTACAAAATTAGTGTTTTAAAAATTAGTGCGTCATCAACTCGATCAAGATATTGCGTTGCTTGATCACTGGTTAAAGAGTGTGTTAATAGTTGAATTACATGAGCTCGTGTAAATAAAATAATATTTAAATTAAAGATATGTGCATGTGTATTATTTGTTCACATATTTACTAAATAATTATTGTGGTCTAGTGGTAATTTGTAATGTTGAACCTGTCCCAGGTCCTGAGTTTAATCGTTGGGTAGTGAAGTGCATTTTCTGCTTAAATGATACAACCTTTTTAGAGCTTGGACTCCATACAAAGTCATATATGGTTGGGTAATCAATGCTCTCTTAAATCAAATTATTTACACCTACAAAGGATTGTGAGAAGGCAACAAATATTACATCGTATGAAAAATAATAACAAATACAGAAATTTAGTATGATTTGATACCTCTTGCTTTCATCAACGGAATCGTCTTAAAAGTATTTTACTATCACAAAATGATACAAGATTGTAACACACCCTAAATTATGTATCACTCTACAAATCCGAATATTTCACTCAATAGTTATAAGAGATGATAACACTCACACACAAAGATATTTTTCTCTCAACAAAGTGACTTTGTTTCACAATCTCTTTTTTCACACACTCTCTCTTCATGTGTGTCTCCTCCACTAATTTTCTTCTTTATTTATAGTGAAGATTGTCACCAACTATAATAAATAAGTTATCTTGGAAGTTGAAACAAAAATAACTTTCAATGCATCCATTCAAATAGGATTCATCTAGTAAAATAAAATTTTTCACTTTGTATTTAAACCACTAAACCTTAGTGGTAAAAACTCAATTCCCACTATGAATTAAATGCAGCTTATCTTTTGACTTGAAATTTTACGTATATTTATTACTCCCTTTGTTCTTATATTATAGTAAAAAATAAATATTTAATTCATCAAAGATTAATAAAAATGGTTAAATTATTTTATTTTGATTAATATTTTCATAAATTTAAATTTTATTCCAAAAATACTCATAAAATTAATTGGTTTAAGGGGTAGTTAGATATAATGACATTACTCACATAATCTATATAAAAAATAATTTTTTTCAAACAATAAGTATGAGTCATATTATTAATAGTTCAATAAATGTATCTACTTTCACTACAATTCATTAATAGATTTCATAATAAATTAGGAATTTAAAAGGAAATTATCAATTAAAACATTTAAAAGTGGTGATATTTTTCTTATAATTAGGAATAAAAAAATATTACCATTTATTTCTTATATAATGGAATAGAGGTAGCATGATTTTAGTATAATTTCTTCTATATTCGTAATTATTGCATCCATTTATATCTATCAAGTTATTTTTTAGAAGTAATTTAAAAAATTATTTTTTACTTAAATTATTTTAAAAAAATTAAATATTAGACCACACAATTAAAAGTTTCTCCAATTACACAACAAAAAAATCCGTTGTGTATCTCTGCCCTTCTAAACAATGGAAACAAGTTTACATTCTGTATGTGCACCATATATATACACAATAAAAACTTTTTTTTGTTGTGTAATAAGGTAGAGGTACACAATGAAAATAAGTTTCTATTGTATATACAAATTCCTATATACAACAAAAACCCTTTTTTTGTGTATTTTGGAAACATATTTCCATGGTGACGGGTATTTTTGTCAAAATAAATAATTCCAACATGCAGATTTAAATAGCAATGAGGAAAGTGCCAATAGCAATCCCCTTCGTAGTCTTTTTTTTTTGTCAGGGCTCACAGCCCATCTCCTTTTGTAGTCTTACACCCTAAAAGTTGGCAATCTTGGATCATGCACCATAGCCCAATGAGATCATATCTTTCCAATCACAAGTAACTCAGCAAGCACCCCCCTATTTGCTTTCTGCACCTCCAAAAAATCTAAACAGACAAAACTATCCTCCGCCCAACACCACCACTACACCCAAACACCAACAGCCAACACCACCATCGGAATGACATATGTCTATCTAATTTAATTTCCAAGTCTAAAGCAGACTTATCTAGATCTTGTTTATCTTTGGAACTAACTAGTGTGTTCTTCTAATCCTACTAATACTGTTGAGCAAAACAGAAATAGAAACACTACGTGTACTTTAAATATCCCCAAAATTATTTTAATTGCCATCATTTTTCTCAAAAAATACATAAATAATTAACAAACAGATTACAGATATAATATTTAATTTTTCTCCCCTACTACCATGCATCTCCGACCTATTAAAATTATCATAAAAAAGGTCCGAAAGTAACATACTCCACCTATCAAAACAAGAGGGAGACATGAAGATATGGCTCATTCGACAGGTGAAAAAAAATCTGCAGTAGTTGTTGGCAAAATACATGGCTTCAACAGAAACATTATCCATATCTTTGTGAAGATTATGCATTGACAATAACCCTTGAACAAGCAAGTATACTATTAAAGATAAGATAGTTCCTGAGTTGAACGTTGCATATGCATATGATATACTTGGTCGAGAAGAAAAATCTCTCCAACTATACAATCTTTAACAAGTAGCTAGGAATTGTGCAACATATGATAAGTGTGGTTTGTGGGTTTAATAAATACTGAGTAGTTAAAGGGAAAAGTGAAAGCGTTCCGTTATATATGAAGAGGGATGAGCCACGCAATTGTGAAAGCCTTTTTTTTTTTTTCTTAAGGTAACAGTTGAGAAAAACCTGGATGATGAATTTGGTGAAATCAAGATATTAAAGATATTTTGTTGCGCATAAAAGGTTCAAACGTTTATTGCAATATGTATACGTGTATATGTATAACGCCCAACAAGAATCATTCAATTAGCTTGTAGGGCGTGTGTCAAAATCTAATGAGTCATTCATTTATTACTATCTTTTAGTTTTATGTCAGCAAAATTTCTATAAAGCCTCATAGAAGATAGTATTTCTTAAAGCTAATAAAATCCTGTTTTCTCTTAATCTCGTGTTATTGTTTCGCAGTTCATAAGTGGTCAATGATGATCTAAAATTTAGATTAATTCAGTGTACTTTTTTCATTAATATGTTATTGTTGCAAAATATTTTTTCAATTTTGTCAAAAACTAATCCCTATACGAAAACATCACTTACCACTAAATTTGAACCAAAAACTGGCTTTAAAATGGAACGATCTAAATAATCCAAATTGATTTTTTTACAAAATATGGACATGACTTTTAAATCCAATCCATTTAATTGGATCCCCATTGAATTTAAAATCCAACTCATGTTCACCCTTATCACAATTTAAATTATTTTTCATAAATATAAATATATAATTTGTATATTCAATAATATTTATTATAATTAAATTATATAAAAATGTTTATCTTTTGTAATGTACAAACCAAATATTAGTTAAAATTAAAAGTTAATATATTAATAAAGAGAAAAAAAAAACATGTCAAATTTAATTTGAAACCATTTATTTCATCAATAAAAGCTAATAGTACCAAAATAATTTGAATAAGAAAATGTGATACGGTTTTTTTATATTTGTTAAAATTATGTTATTAGTATAATGTAGATCAGCACCAAGCATATCAGGATCACAAAAATACACGCACGAACGGGGTAACACTTGAGATTAAAGAATTTATACATTGCAACCATACACTAAAATGCAAAGTTAGAGTTTTGATGCAAACTAAGAAGCTATGTATAAAATGGATTAAGGAACATCAAGTACTCCTAGAAAGAGGCCTCACAAGTTGCATAAGGAAAGATCCAAGCCTACAGTATCATACCAACGAGAGGCTTCATGTGAAATTAAATTTTAAGTATCCATATATGATTTCATAATCCAAGTTTAACCCTCTCGTTCTGAGGAACAAAGCTTAAAAAAACTGTTTAAGGGAGCCCAAGAAAAGAAACATAATTTAGTACCTAATATATCAATTTTCAAATACATAAAATACACAAAAAAGAAAAATAATATATATTTTGATGATCACGATTTTGATACGAAGTATTCACAATCAAAAGTATGACTAATTTTTTGTAAGAGATGGTAAACGCATATAAAATAAATATTTTCCTCCTAACATAATTTATTTGATATACAAAATTAGAATTCAAATCCAAGATCACTTTGTTAATAAATATAAATCATTATTAATTGTGCTAACAGTGTTGGTATAATATTATATATATATATATATATATATATATATATATATATATATAATATTTATTTTAAATAAAAATATCAACTGTCCAGAGTACAAAAATATTTCTGTATGAGAAAAATAAATAGATTACATTGATAAAATATTTTTGAATAATTATTTGTGAACACCTTAATATCATAAATACATCATTAACACCTATAATTTCTCTTTATCTCTTTTTTCTATCATATTATGTTACATATCCTACTTCTCTTTTTTTTTTTTTCTTTCTGTCTATCTAGCTCCTTAAGTTTCAAATAACATTGCAATTTTTAGATACCATTTTCTAATAATTTTTAAATTTTAGGAGGACCAAAATATTATTTTTCAAGCATTTAGATACACTAAAAAATTTGGAGAGGGAGCATGACCCTTTTACGTCCACCTCCCTCTCCTCATTTTTTCATATAAAAATAACACTGATACTATATATATAATATTCAAATAACAATAAGGCTTACACATCTAGTTATTAGAAAGAAAAAATAAAGTTATAAACAAATATATAACAAAGCTTATAAATTTTTTTTCTTGCTCATTAAACTGTTTTTTTAGATATCAATGTTCAATTAAGATAATAAATAAAATATTTTTTTTATGAGAGATAATGTCAACTCTATTATTTAAGTCAGTATCACATGTATCCAAGTGACACCAACTTAAGAGCAACAATTATGATATAGGTTTAAGTTATAAGTCAGCACATCAAAAAAAGATTCAAAAGAATAACCATAAATAATTAGACAAAGCCCAAGAGGTCAAATCCAATGACAAACCTAAGAAATCGGATCTAAGACAAAGAGAACTATAAAAGCACATTTGCCCCATGAATTAGAGAACTTTTTACTAGTTCACTCACTACGAAATAACATTGAGGTCAGATCACATCATAATTAAAGAGTGTAAAACAGAAATAGTAATCTTGTATTAGAAATTGCAATAAAAGGTTTTGAGAAATCTCTAATTGTTCGAAGTGATGGAGAAACACTTTTTTTCTCTCTAACGACCTGAAAAGGATATCTAATTAAAGTTAGCCCTTAGAAACGTATAAACAAATTAAAGCAGTCAATTATATTCATGCCCAGCTAGGATAGGCATCATACATGTTTAGGGACCAATTTAAGAGAGAACTTGTTGACAAGTCCTGTTTCTCTTAGGACCATTTTCAAGTTTGTTGTATTTAGTTTAAATTGTTCAAATATATGATGATTCTTCATACCCCTAGATTATTTATGCGTGCGTGTCGCAAGATAACTAGAGTTTATAAACTAGTTAACAAGCTTATTTGATTGAAATTATAAGCTATCTAAGATGTTTCAATAATATGGGATTGCAATGAACTTATTTTATTGAAAGTGAATAATTGGAAATGTTCTAAGATAGGATTGTTAAGAGCTCAAACAAGAAGGGTTTGTCTAAAGTTCAAATAATGCAGGCATCTTAATTAGTACGTGGTTTAATTTAACACTGCCCATTGGAGTGTCCGGACAATCTAGAAACACACTCACAAAAATATAAACAATCTAGAAATTATATAATATGAGAGGGAAATAACTTACTTAAAAGTAATGCTTTTAGAGATATTTTTTATCTTTATTATTTATTTTCTTTAAATCTAATAATTGTAATGAGTAATTAATTTTAATCATTAAATTTTTTTAAAAATAAATGATATGTTAAAATTAATCTTGTACAAGTTCAAAGGACGAAACCAGGTTGCGCCCCCGTCCTCGGCTTGTTACTTTTGCAAAGAAACGTTATTCTTAGGAGTTAGGACAGTGTATTATTTTCTTAAAATGTTTTATATTAACCTACATATATTTTTTTCACATATATCTTTTTTAATTAAGTCATATTTGGGTTAATTAAAAAAATTATACATTAGATAGATAGAGTATACAGTTGCTTTTAATAAAACTATACATTAGTAAAAATATTTTCTTTTATGTTAATTGCTATATAAATTATTCTATTTTCTTATATTAATTATAGCAACACTAATTATTTTATCTACTATATAATTTTAGAAATTATACGTTAGTTTCTTTTAATCAGGTAATCTTTTGGCATAGTTTCAATTATATTAATTGTGTTTAAATAGGTTTTTTCATTTATATGTTACGTTTTAAAAAAAAATTATTTGATAGATAAATTAATTTAATTTATATAAGAAAATTTAATTTTAATTATGGATCATTGTTGATTCATATATAATATTTTACATTCAAGTGGATTTTCTTTTTTAATTGAAGATCAAATGAAGTTTAAAATTAAAGAAACAATCTAGAAGCTGCAAATTTTAATTTAATAATTATAATCAAATATTTCTGTTTTTCATAATAAGTATATGAGTTGTAACTTAATACACTTCTTATATATTTGTACTCCTATGTGTAATCTGTCAAATTCTTTCAAGCCTTGACTTTATCAGTTCATTAATTCAACCACTTCATCTAATAAAGTGGTCCATACAATTCAATAGGAAACGAACTTAAATGGTCGTCACCTTTAGCACATTAAAGAAGTAAAATTCAATTGGTTTAGAGGCCCTTCATCGCCATTAACATAAGGGACCCGCTTAGAGAAAAAGCCATGTCAATACTGTTTTTAGCAAATTATAAAACCCGATTTAGACTGAGATTTCGTGGTTGCTTATGGATCATTTATCTCGACATAGCCATATGAGATTCTGGCTCCAACAATTTCTCACAAGTTGTATGGTTCCCAGCAATGCATAATTTATTATGTTATGCTACCTTGTATTGGGAAGTAGTTAGTAGCTAAACTTAAGCACAGTCAAGGTTTACTAATGAATGGTGTCGGACGTACACGTTATGCACATATATATCAACCTTTGAAATTTTTGTGAAATAATCCAAAACACAAGAGCCATTGGCAAACAGATTGATGAAGTGAGTGTTAAATGCGCCGAGTCAAGAAATGTTACTCCCTCGGTTCTAGATCATATAATATTTTAGAGAAGATTTTTTTTTTCAAAATATGTCATTTTGTAAATTTAGTGTTGCATTAAATACTTTTTTCCAAGATTTCTTTAATCAACACGTACTTAATGAGAGTAATGTATATGAAGAGTAAATGAGTATATGAAGACTAAATGAGTCCTTAATTAGAGAGATCAAAGATATGTTATAAAGTTATATAATATTTTTTTTTATAAATAGTCATTTTCATCTCTAAATATGTAGAATGTTGATAAATTCGTCCCTAAGAGATGAAAATTTAAATTTTAGTCTCCGAAAATGAAAAAAATATGACAAATTCATTCATCTATTAAATTTTGTTTGTTACCGTTAATGAAAAAGTTTACATGACACATTCATGGACGAATTGATCAACGCTCTACACATTCAGAGACGAAAATGACTATTTATCCAAAATATAATTTAATCTTCATCTTTTCCTCTTTTTTAATCTTTGGAAACATAACATTACAATAAACACTTAAAAACATAAGAAAACAAACATAAGTTAGAACAAACATAATAATAAACATAATATTGATTAATAAAAATAATTTGTCTATTACTCTGAAATTTCTAATGTGACAGTACATACTCTATGCAAAATATGAAACTCAAACAACAATGCATGGCCATTAACTTAATTCTTAGGGAAAAAAATGAGACCCAACTTGATTTTATCACTACCTAATGTTGTGATAATAAAAATTTCAAAGCAATAGACATATAATACTTATTAATCATTATTATGTCTATTCTAACTTATGTTTGTTTTTCTATTTTTATAAGTGTTTATTGTAATACTATACTTGCAACAATTAAAAAGGGGGGAGATGAAGATTAAATTATATTTTGGGTAAATAGTTATTTTTATCCCTGAATGTATAGAACACTAACAAATTCGTCCCTGAATGTGTCACGTATGCTCTTTTATTAACGATAACGGATGAAAGTTAACAAATGTATAAATTTGTCGCACTTTTTTTTTTACTTTTGGGTACTAAAATTTAAATTTTTATCTTTCGAAGACGAATTTGTCAACGCTCTATACATTTAGGAATAAAAATAACCATTTATCCTTTTTTTTTAAAATAATAAATTAATTACAGTATTTGATACTTGTGTTAAAACCTTAAATGTCATATGAGTTAGAGAGAGTACTATTTATAATTTCTGTGTATCTTCATTGTTTGAAGTAATTTTGTGACTCATTGGACGTATTTTAAGTACATCCAAACAAGCAAGAAGATCACCTCAATCTCTATATTTATTTATATAAGCATGACTTGTATATTCTACTAAAAATACTGTATTTTTCAAGGCGGTGTCATTTGAAAATTTGAACAACTTTTCTACAAACTTTTTTTTATTTTAAAAATGAACGTGAAAGTGTTTTAAAATAAAGTTAAAAATCATTTTAGTTACAAATCTTGTTTTGAAAGCAAATTATGGACTGATTTTGAAAGCTAGTACTTTTCATTGCTTTTCTATAGCTAGACAGGAGAATGTTTTCAACTGATACCTTTCTTGGCCTTTTGATTAACATGAAGTGACAAATGTTTTCAATTGAAAAGAAAAAAAAATGTTCTGTCATCACCAGTTCAGCACTTACCTGCAGCATACTGGAATACTATATTTCATGACATTCATTAATTAGTATATAACGTGACATCATATACTAAGAATGAATTTTAGTATTGAAAAAAAAAGTGTATAAATTTTTCTGAGTTTAACAGCGTAAAAAATACTATCTAAACCATTTTAAAGATAAAAAATAAAATAAGCATAATTTACAAGTATTAAAATAAATTAAAAATCACAAAAATGAAAAGTTAAAAAATGCTAAATTACAAAGATTAAAAAATTATTTAAATCTTCAAATTTTATATTATTTATAATCAAAATGAATTTTACCACTATCACCTATAATGACCTTTAATAAAAACATTTATTAAAAAAATTATAAAACTAAAAGTAAAACTTTAATTTTGATTGAACAAGCTAAAAGTATTTAACAAACGTACTGCATATATCTTTTGCTGTTTATCCTTTGGTCTGAATTAAAATAAAAATATTATGGAGGAAAATTCAAAATTTAGGGGAGTAACTAAAGTCATATTCTTCATCTCCAACAAAATTTCAACAAAGCAAAAGATAATTACTTAAAATATATTAATTTTTTTACGACAAAATAAAAATTAAACCTTTGAGCCATAAGTACTTGGTATTTTTAATTAATGACGTATACTCGTTTTTTTTATATTTAGCACACTATAACATATATAGTGTTTAAGGATTTTTTTTTTCAAAATAGTAAAAGTATATATTTTGTGTCGTAAAAGTATATTTAAATAAACAGCTTAGTTAAACTTTATCTAATAATTAAATTCTTATCACTTAAGAATGAATTTGACCATGGAATTTGTTAAAATAAATTAAATAATAATAACATATATATTAAGAAGTTTATTGAAATATGTAAAAAAAAAATTGTAAGAATCATAATTCATAAACCATTTTATAAATTTGAAGGAAATTTCCCATATTTTTTCCAATTATTTCCTAAATTATAACTTTTTCTCTCAAACTACTTGAAAATCTATTCATGTTTTATTCATTTCCCTTTTTAGTTTCTTTAACTTTTTCTTCTTTCCTTTCTACTTTTTATTCTTCATATTTCTTCTCACAATCAAACATATATAACTGATGAAACTCTAGAGTTGATTAAGTAAGTTTTCCTAATATTTCTTCTGATTATCAGACATAACTGATGAAAATCTAAAGTTGATAAACTAAGGTCGTGGCCGTGGCTCCAGCCTCCAGACTTGTTCAGTCATTCTCTTTCTCAATAGTTGGCATCTATATGATTCTGCAAGTTGGTTAAACTAATTGAGATAAGTGATCTTTCCAACTATTTTATAAATTTGCCAACAATAATTATCGTTGTGAAAAAACTTAATTTAATCGATTGCTTGGGACCATTTTATACGTGGTTTCAACTTCAATGCAAGATGCATGCAGGGGATGAATGAAATTATTTACAAATTGCATTTTCTTATTACTTATCACACTTTCTGTTAAAACATCTTTTATTGCATGTTGTTGCATGATGCATGCTAATAAAATATTCTTCTTTTATATTTTAGATATTTGCTAATAAAATATCGGATTGGTCCTATATAGTTGTAATGCTATATAATAGTAACATTAAAAAACTAATTAGAAACAAGTGATTGCACATTGGTTCAAGTATTCAAATTAATATTAAATCGTTTGTTGATTCTTGTTGAAAATAATTTTTAATTAGATTTTAGTTATCTTTTGTTGAATTTGGAATTAGTTTGAATCTTTCTATTAATAAAATGAAAGGTTAAGAAAAAAAAAAAAAAAAAGACTAGCTAGAATAGTACGTAGTGAGTCAAACTTCTTGTTGTGACCACATTGTTGTCCTCTATCATATTCAAGCATCCTAGGTGTTTCAAAGTCACACCCCGCAAGGCTGGCGCATGTTCTAGGACAAAAATGCTAGAACAAAGCAGGTCTCTGTAATTTACTCATTTTCATTTGTCGGCCACTCTCATTGGTTACAACAAAGTGCTCAAGTTGCAACTAGGGTTTCTCTTTTTTATGGAATTGTCTTCGTTGAACGTGTTTCTTTAGTTTGGAGTACCACTTGTATGCAATTTTATTAATAAAATTTATTTTGCTTTTTAAAAAAATTGTCCTTTTATTTATAAAATCTTCACTTTGTCTAATTATGTCGTAGTACCCCCACGAGAGCTCCATCGTGAGCTGCCACGGTCCTATATAACCCAAACGATACTCAAGTAATTAAAACGATTTCATTGTGAGAGCTGGGAAGAGAAATATATCTATCTTAGATAATTTCGAGTATAGTTAATGTGTTTCAGCCTAATTAAGGACATTGAGATCATGATACGGATGGCAATTCTGTAACTATTTTTCTTTCTCACGGCTACATATTTTCCTTTTGAAGACAATTCTATGCAAGACATTATCAACGCTAAATATGAACTTCTTTTTTATTTTTTTAGCGAAAGCTGATGATGGATCGAAGTGAACTACTTTGTTCCATGTTTTTTCTTCTCTTGCCACTCAATTACCACATTTCAAAATATAATTCATAACATAAATGTAAGGAATTCTTTCACGAGCCTGATCTCCAGGCTATACACCCAACAGTATATTGTAGAAAACTCTCACTGCTAACTCGATTGTACTTTCAAGTTAAATTTTCATGACGACAGTTAGATGGAAAAACTCAATTAAAAAGCAAATATAACTTCAAAGATTTATAATTTAAAAAAATCATAGATCTAATTAAAAATGATCATATAGTTTAAGAACATACAAATTAATCTAACCAATTCTTCATTGCTAAACATTCCAATTCTTTTTTCTTTAAAATTATCACTCAGTCCACCCTAAATATCTTGTTTCACTTGTATATTCCCCAAAATAATCTTAATTGAATTTTTTTTCCAAGTGCTATTGTAATTTGGTGCCTTAAACCTCTTTCTCTTTTCTCTACAAATTTTCTACTTTAGTTGGTTGTTATCTATTATTTGAATATCAAAGTTATAATGGATGTTATGGCTACTTAAAACTCAATACTCATTATTTTTATACTGAATACTAATCATAAATAAATAGAAAAACTTAAATCTAATCACTCTTACATAATCAATTACATATATGCTAGTTGACATAAGTGGTAGCAATTTGTATTTCTTAACTAAGTGATTTAAGAATTAAATTTTAGTTGACCCTTATTGGATATAAAATAAATTGTGTTAAAATAATATATTATTTGTACTCACGATCTCCAATAAATATTTGTCATTGCTTTTGATGAGAGTAATTTCGTAACAATAATATGGTCAACATAAAAAAATAACTTCTACATAATCAACTTTACAAGTAAACAATCAATTCAAATTTAAGTGTACGTATAATTTTATCCTAAAAAAAATAAGTGTATATTTCTCATTTTTTTTGAGAGATTGATTGAAAAATAAGTTATTATTTCATTAAAAGAAAACTAATTTTCTAAGTTGATATGCAAAGTTTCAAAAGCAACATCAAGATTTAATTCTCTGCCACCAAGCTAAGGTTGTCAAAATTATAAAATTGAGTCAAACTTGTGAAAGTTTACTTAATATAAAAAAATTATAAAGTCAATGACATGCATAAACATAATATTCTTTAAACAAAAATAATTTAATATTTTGATTTCATGATAAAACAAAGTAACCAACCATGATAATAAAGAGAGTATAATTAGTACTGAATCACTACAAAAGTTTGATTCTTGGATGGAATTTAGTGACAGATTATTTTTTCTCTGACAAAGACAAAATGCAGATTTTAGTATATAGAGACAGAACAAAATATTTTGATGTTAGAAACAGAATAGTTACACGATAAGATATTCCGTATCTTATAGAACAAAGTATAACTAGTACTACACCACTAGAATAGTTTGGCTTTTTTTTTTTATGGAATTTCATGATAAAACAAACTAACCAACCATAATAATAAAGAAAGTATAATTAGTACTAAACCACTAGAAAAGTTTGATTTTTGGACAGAATTTAGCAACGGATTATTTTCCATCTCAGACAAAGACAAAATTGGATATAGATTTTAATATGTAGAGACGAAAAAAAATGTTTTGATTTTAGAGACAAAATAATTCTTCTATAAGATATTTTGTATCTAAGTCTGTCTCTGAATGGTTTAACCATTTTAAAGACGAATGATCGGTGTCTGATAAATGTTAGTGAAATTCGTCTCAATCCATCTCTAGTTGATCAATTATACCAGAGACGGACTTATATCCATCTCTAAGTCTTTTTTAATATTAAGAAATTTTTTTATTATAACATTTAATTTTATCTATTTAATCTAAGTCAAAGTCTCAGGTCATTATTTCGTGATATTATTCCGCTTAAAAATATTATGATTATATTGTTATTAATTTTATTTATAATATAAAAAATGGAAAATTATATGCTTGTCTTGAGGAGAAACTTAATTAAGGAGAAACTGAAAAAGTGATAAGAAATTAAAAATATTTATAAATATATTGTTTTTTATTGCTGTATTAAATTATATTCAGATATATACTTATTCAACATATGACTTTTTAATGTTGTCCAAAACTATATGACATTATAAACGAATTTATAAATATTAAATATCTATTATTAAATAAAATTAATTAATTATTCCAAACTCTAATACATCCTTACACATTTTAAATTCATCAAATTAAAAAAAATTAAGATATGCTTGAGCACAAGAATTAATATAATTTATTTTATTACATAAGAAAAATATGTTTTCATAATTTTGTGATATTTTAAAAATTAGTTTATAAAATATATTTAAATAATAAATTAAATTTATATTAACATAAATAAATTTACAAATATATAGTATCATATATATATATATATATATATATATATATATTAGTTATTAAATACTAATAAAGGGAAAATGAAATGTTATGGAGCCAAATTTATTGAAAACCCAATCTGAATATGAAAAGAAGGAAGGAAAATGAAATGGTTCGAGTAAAAAAAATTTGAAAGCACAAATCTGAATATGAAAAGAGAAAGAAAATGTTTTGGCCAATTAATTTCTTAAATTCATAATAAAAGAAAAAAAAATCTAGGTATATAAGGGCAAAGTTAGCCCTGAATATCCATATTCCACATAGTCCTTGTTGGAAGCAACTTTTTCCCAAACTTTTTTGTGAGAGGGAAAACAATGAAGGCTAAGAGAGCTCTTAGCAAGGGGGAAAAGGAAAGGGAAAGAAGAGCAAAGTAGAAGGAAATGCATTCTCAAAAGATTGCACATAGTAAATGAAGATATTGTTATGTTCAGAGATGGAAGAAAAAAATTGTCTCTAATGGAGACAAATTATTATTATTCATATTTGGTATTGGAGGCGGATATTATGAATAATTGAGACATATTTCTTTTGTCTCTAAATAGAGATGAAAGCAATTAACTGTCTTGGAATAGTTAGAGACACTCACATCCAGCCACGATAGATGCATGTTCGTCTATGTTTCGTCTCTATATCATTGACGGATAAAATTGCTTTTAGAGACAAAATGTGGACGTCTCTATTTAAGTTTTTCTGGTAGTGGAATAAGATCAAAGTACATTGATCCTAATTATGTTCATCATCTTCCTCAATCCTAACCAACATTTGTTCATTGGTAGTGAAATAAGATCAAAGTACACTAAAGAACTTTAGCCTCAAAAACATTTTTCAATTTTTCATCCTTAAATTTAAAAATTGTCCAAGGTTCAGAATATTTTCTAGTCTAGGTAAGATGATGCTAGAATTTAAAAATTCATCCACAAACAATTTTTTAGCAATATGATTATATTTAAATTTTATGTAATTTCCTTAAACATTTGCCACATGTTTCCACCTAATATCAAACTTATTTCTTGGGGCATTCTTCTTGTCTCTAGGAACATAAGCTCTTGCTATTGGAGGACTTTAATCTAGACCCTTTAACATCAGACATTGCGAGTCACACGTAGAGACCAATTGAGTCGAAGACTACAAGCAATGCGGGTTTATAATTATATAATTTAATTGTAAGCATATATATAATAGGCATCATATAACAGTACACTAATAACAAAAAAAGTTAAAACAATGGAGATGAATGGACTCACATACGTGTTGAATGAAAGAGTTGAATGTGTTGCAATATTGGGATTTACTAATTCAATAAAGCAGCACAGATGAAAAAGGAATGAGTTGTATTGAAGGACAAACCAATTAAAAAATAAATGGCAGAAAATGTGCAAAAGAAAGAATGCAACTTCAAGTGACAAAAAAATTTGCAAGTGTTAATCGTGCAATGTGAGAGTAGTGAAAATTCAAAATGTTGAGCTTTGGCTTCACAATTTCAAGTGGCGGAAAACTTGCAATGGAGAACACGTGAAAGCTTAACAACTGTGACAATCATATATATATATAGCCTCACATTCTAATGCTTAGTACGCTTCATCCCAAGGACGCAATCATTAATTAACAAAATAGGTCTTCATTAAATTAAGATGGTAGGAGTTGGTCTTGAAATAGATGGGAGCGATCGATCAAGACCAAGAAGCAATAGAAGGGGGAGGGGGCGGAGAATATTAAGGCTAAAAGGAAACGAAGATACTCAAGATACACGCAATTTCTCTTTCATTATTTTTACTTCATTACCAACAAATTGTTGGTTTAAGTATATTGAATTTAATCTCTTAAATAAAATTTTAATTCAAGTATTGTGGATGAAAAAATTACAATTAGAGAAAAGAGAGAAATTCAACTAAAAATTAATGGTTGATATTCTTTGATGAAAATTAGAAAGATTTTGTACCAATAATATAATAATAATAAAATTACTTCATTTTCTCCTCAATCTTTTCAAATCACATAACTCATTACCCGTATTATTTTGTTTTCTTAAAAAAATTCCTCTCTCTCGTCTTTTCACTTTAATCTACCCTAAATTAGAGTCATTATCAATAAGCAAAACTAAAACATTAAAACACGGGCATAGTCCACTAGAAACACGACGGAAATTCCACCAAATCATATATGTTAGTTGAATCCAGAAAATAAAATTCTTTATTTCAAGAAATTGAGATCAAATCATCATATAATGACAAGTTTAATTAGGTTGGCCAGTTTCTAAAGTCAAGTTACTTTCCATGATTTTAATTTGCAAATGCAGTATAATATCTCTACGGGCACTGTACGTTATCTTACATGGTTCTTCACGTAGATGCCGAAAAATTCATGATTTGTATAACAGCTTACCAAATGCTTGACAGCATAGCTTATCGCCAGCAAAAAAAATCTTAATTAGGATCAGTACTCTTTCAGGCCTATTAATTTCATTATACTTTATTTATTTAAAATTATAATCCCTTATAATTTAAAAAAACCTTTTGAGCGAAATAGAGATTACCCTATTTCAAAACAAGCATTTGTTACTGGTTTTAACAAGTGCTTGAAATAATAATACATACAAATTGCTCATCATCATAGATTATTCATTAATCGTTAAAGCAACAATCAAAACCAAGTCTTTGATATCATAAAAAAAAAATCTGAAACGACATATCTCAATTCTTATAAGCTGAATTAACATTGATTCCAAAGAAACTCATAAAGTTAACATATTAGTATAAGGTTTTATGTGTGGGAAATAATCTATTTAGTAGAAAAAATTATATTTAATTTATTTTGTATGTAAAATTTTCTTGAGTTAATGACTATTACATGTCACGAGCGAAAAATAGTGGATTACAAGTAGTATTTTATCTAGAAAAAAAACACAATGATTCTTAAGAGAAAGAGTTTAATACAAAGACGAATTTTTTTTTGGATACATTTTTAATTTATTTTTTTTGGTGCATGTACAAAGAAGAATTATGTAGTTAATTAGAACCGAATGGTATACATAATACAAGCTAAGCCTCCACGAAATTTGGTAATTGCAGTTGGATCGTGAATGCGATCATAAATAAGTGAATATTGAGGAGTGATATATTGATGAAAAAGATATTAATGTATTAAGCATATCAACCGGGGTATGCAATTCAAATTAGTGGAGCATATAATATGATAAGTTAACTAATGTTCATTATTCTATAACCAATCATATGTTTCCTTGGGCCAGCCGTATTGGATTCTTCGTCAAAGCCACAGCACGGAAATGATTCACTACATCAATTTTGGCAATATTTTTTTATTTGTTTTTTAAGAAACGTAATCAAAATCAAATAGCCCAAATTAAATGGTGGCAGATGAGGGAGTTAATACGTACCGTTATCAGTTGCATTTATTTCAAAACATTATTTCTTCTTTTTCCCTTTTCATTTCTTTTATTAAGATTTATTATGAATTTTATTTGGTATCATCACCACGTGTTCCTTTCTCTCTCATCCTTAAAGAATATTTTCCAATATATAGCAATAATTGAAAATAAAAGCTTACCAACTTATTTTCGTCTTTTAAAATGCTTACAGCGTGCATTTTATTTTTTTAATATTATGGCAAATGCTTACAAGTAGTTGGCTACAGAACTTGTCAAGAAAATAAGAATAGAAACTTTAAACTAGAAAACATAGTATTTATTTTATTAGAATAAAGAAATATAAAATTTATTTAACATTTATTATTTAAAACCTTGTTGCTTCGAATTTAAGTTTTGTAAATAATATATATATATATATATATATATATATATATATATATATATATATATATAATAAAGAAAAAAAATTCACAAAAGATAATTAATTAGGTTTCTAACTAGAGATTAATTACCAACAAAACATCATCGCACCATAACATAATGGCAAAAAACTTTTAAGCATTTTTATTCAGCCGTATATTTTTAGAATGTATTAAAATGAACATTGAAAGATAACATAAATATAATAATGTAGTAAAATTAACCACGTATCAACACTAATTTTTTTGCTTAAATATTATTTTATTTATTTAAATATAACAATTTTCTCATTTAGTCTCTTATTTTTAAAACCTAAAATCAATCCTCGTATTTTTCCCCTTTCTCATATATTCCTTCTACTAGTATATTTCTTGTTTGGTAATTAAAAGCCATTTTTCTACTCATATGGTTCCTGTAAATATCACAAAATTTTCATATATTTGGTCCATCAAAATATTACAATTACAAGTTGTTTATTTCATCTTATATTATATTTAAACATTTAATGGACAAAACAAACGAAACTAACCAAAAGAAATATCTAGAAAAAGAAATATTATAAGAACTAAGTTATAAACTTTTCCTAAAAAAACAGATAAAAAAATTGTTATTTAGAATAATAAAAACATAATTAAGCTTTTTTCATGTTTAGTATTTCGAACTGAATTACTCCTAATTAATTTCCAATAACCCATTAAAATAGACCACCTTAACTAGTTCAAACCACTAATTGGTACATTGCCAAATTCCATCATAAGCAATTCACACACAAATGTGACTTTAATGCTTTCTTTAAAAGGAAGACACACCAAAGCCTGGAGTAAACTGAGTAGCATTTTATACCAAACAGGTGAAACTTTCCTTCCAAGGAAGTCTTGGATCTTATGCTACACATGCAATCCAACCCATCTCGACTACAGGATTTTATAAATACAACCAACTTATCAATAGTGTCATGCAAGCATTTATTACCTATATATGCTTCTCTGTTAATTTTTTTTTTGTTGATTTAAGTTTTAGAGTATCTGTGCCTCAAAAAAAAAATGTTAGAATGTCTTTGTAAGTATTCAACTCATCTCTATTGCAACTTAGCCACATATATATAAAGGAAGAACCATCGCTAACTCATCTCAAACCTCGAATCAAGCTTAAATATTTGAGACGACAATAATAATCAATCCATACTTCAACTATTTTTTAGTACATAAGAGAGAGAGATGAGAGAGGAGAAAGGAGAGAGAAAGAAGAAAAAAGAAAGAATGGAGAACAACTAGTTGAAGAGGTCATGGAAGTAGAGAAAAACAATTAATTCCCTGTTTTTTTCATATTATCTTCTCCAATGATCATTTTTTTAAAAATAAAACATGATGCAGGTATTTATATATAACCAACAAGGATTGAGTATAGCTGGTAAAATAAACTGGTCTTTTACAATACTAATGATTTGTTTGGTAAAGATGAGAAAAATAATTAAGATGAATGAAAATAAAATGATGACTAAAAATAGTGAGAAATAAAAATGTTTGATGAAAGAGAAATAGAGAAGAAATGAGAAAAGAAATAAAAAAATTTGAGTGAAACTAGACCTGTCATTTTTAAAATTATTTTCTCTTTCTCCATCCTATCAGATAATCCAAACAGCTCTAAGAGGTTCAAATTTTTCCTTATCTGACCATGTGTCAAAAAGAATTAATTACTTTCAAGAATGATAGGAAAAAATATTTATATATTAGGATAAAATGTTTTTCAGACGGTGTACTTTGAATGAAATTTTATTTTAGTCATCAAACTATAATTTTGATCAATATGATCTTTGAACTATATAAAAGCAGTACGTAGTGGTTTTTGTTTCTTGGAAGGAATGGAAATCACTATTCTTCTTGCTATATATTTTTACCTATTATATTATTCCATCTAAAAAATTTAGCAAAATTTCAAATGTGTACCTTTAGGAATCGTTCCGTGGGAGGAAAAATACTCATTAATTATGTGTTTGATTTTCTTCCTTTCCTTTAAGAAAAACGGTTGGGGTGGCAGTCTCTCAAACGGGTGTTATATATATAAACTCCAAAGGTTTGGAAACCACAGTGTGCATAAACCTGTGGTCTAGCTTTGATATATTTTGAAACAAAGTTAAGAAAAACTTAATTAGCATATGGAGGACAGAACTATAGGAAGAAATGGTAGTAGCTCTAGAAAGGGTAGCTTTAGGTTGGGGTTGGGAATGGATGGGAAAAAAGATCACACTGTGGTTGAGCTTGGTAGCATTGACACACAGAGACTTCTTCTAAGCAATGGAGAGAGAGAGAAAAAATTACAACCTCTCACCAACACTCTCTCTCCAAGGCAAATGAAATCTCTCTATGCTCTCTGTGACACTATCTTACCTTCTGTCGACCACTTTGTTGACACTTCCGATGAATCTGTCACTAAATTCTATCAGATTTCAGCTTCCATGACCGGAACACCTGAACGTGTACGGCTAGCTACCTACAAATTCTCTTCTTTTTCCCTTAAATTTTCTATATCATATATCCTAAAGCCCTAATCTCTCTCTCTCTCTCTCACAATATATATATATATATATATATATATATATATACACACACACACACAGGCACTCAAAAGAATGGAGAAATATCCTGCAAAAATGATATATAGATAATGATAATTTTGCATTATATTTCTCCGTTTTCCATGCATATAATTTTTTTGTATTTCTTAATGGAAAATCATTGATGATGAGTTTATTTTTTCTCCAGGTTTTTTTTTTATGTTTTCCGGTTCATAATTTGCAACTGCAGTTATAACTTCAATACATGTGTTATGTCAAACATCACGAATTCAGGAGAATGGCAGACTCGAATTTATATTCTAGTTATTATGATATGCCATT
Organism: Glycine soja; assembly: GCF_004193775.1. Taxonomy (NCBI): domain Eukaryota; kingdom Viridiplantae; phylum Streptophyta; class Magnoliopsida; order Fabales; family Fabaceae; genus Glycine; species Glycine soja. The sequence goes on from NC_041002.1 coordinate 49,529,569, forward strand.
TTGAAATATATAATGATATAGTATATTTCTCCATTTTTATGCATATATTTTTTGATGAATTGTTTAATGTAAAATGCATTAATAATGACAGTTTATTTTCTCTCTAAATCACTTTTTTCTATTATATTTTATGTTATTTTAAATCATATTTTGCAACTGCAGTTATAACTAGCTTTAATACATTATGGCATCACAAATGCTACTGCAGTATGGCAGAGTATAACTTAAATTCTAGTTATTACGATATGCCATTTTAAAACATACATTTACAAAATTTCTAGGAAAAAAAAAACTAGGAGAAAGAATTTAATTTGAAACATCACATATTTCAAGTTATTATATTTTTTGATAGCTAATTAATTCGATTTAATCTAATGTTATCGTTAAGTAGCTTTTAGCTATATATTTTTCTAAACATAGATATTACTCATATTTATATAAAATGTTTTGGTTGCTTTGTGATGATGTGCAGTTTGGGTGCATGATAAGTGAGAAATTGAAGCACCCCTTGACAGGGTTACTGAAGTTTGTGTTATGGCTGTTGTCTACGTGGTTTGGGACATTAATTTTCTGTGGCATGGGATGCTTCTCTACCCAATTCCCCTTCATCCACACCTATCCTGATTTGCCACTTCAGAAACGCCAACAGATTATGCGTTCATGGTCTCTCAGTTACCTTCGTCACTTTAGAATGCTCTTCAGGACCATCAAACTTCTCACTCTCCTAATCTTCTTTACTCAGGTATTAAGCTCCCTCATTTTTTTCAAAAATGAAATGTTTAGCTAGTAGCATTTTTTTTTAATCTTAGTTAAAATTTATTAAAAATCATAATAAATATTAAACATTTTTTAAAAAAAAAACACCATATTTTTTCCTCCCACAAAATATGAACTTAAGATTTTGTTTAAGAAATTCAAACTTAACTAGTTTCACTCAAACTAACCATGTATTCTTATAATTCTCTCTTAATTTTATATTTTTTTTAATAAATTTTAACCTTAACAAAACTAAGTATCGAAAAATGTGTATAAAACTAACATTCCTCATTTTTTAACTCTACCAACCTGGAGCACACCATGCCTTAATTGACACATATAAAGCATTTAATGTCTTCCGCTGCTTTGTCTCCCGGTCCCATTTTTTTTTCTATTTAAAAGAAAGTGCTTTCAGTTGCTTGCTTTCTTATTATTGCCATTTCTCTAATAGTAACATACTAACTAGTTTATAAAGGTGAATTAATTATTTTTATTCATTTGGGTCCATATATAAATGGGCGGCACCTAATGTATCTTTCTGTGATTTTAAATTTTAATAAATACTTGGTTTTTAGCAATATAATTTAGTTTTAAAATTATTAAATTAGTATAGTTTTTGAAAAAATTATTACTATGAAATAAGCCACACTTTATGAGTACGACTTTTTTTTGTTTTAAGCAAATAGTTTATGACAGTAATTTCGGGTAATCGTTAACTAATACAGACATAGAAGTCATACTTATAAAGTACCCTCCTATCAATAATTAGTATTTTTTAAAATGAAACTTATTTAGTAATTTTAGAAATAAACTTTACTAATTTAGTAAAACAAGTCCTAATACTTTCTACAAAGTTCTCTTCATATTTTTTCATAAACATGCCCAGGTACTTCAGATTAAATATTTGTTCTTTCCCGTTCACTTCATACTTTTCCATATTAAATATTTGAAGGTGGGTAAATACTCTTCAGATCTTTAGAGTGAAAAAATAGGGACAATAACTTTATAGTTACTTCACTCTAAAGAAATAAATGAAATTTAAACCTATTAAGTACATACTATTAACTTAATATTTTTAGTGAGATGTCTTATTTCATTCTCTCAATGCCTTGCATAGCCAGCATAGGTACACATATAAGCATGTATGATAAAAACAAAATATATTAATGGCATAATTATAATATTTTGGCCAACATTTTATGTATATATATATCGGTAGAAGTATATGCATGTTTGGACCATTTTACAAGGCTGGTGTGGCCAACTGCCTTCCAAATACTATGATACTGTCACCAACTTTTATAATTATCTTTGGTTTTTGCCCATTTTCACTTCTGGCCATGTTTGCCTTGAAGATATTTTAAGAAATGACAATACTTTGATAAAAAAAAATTTTAAAAATGGTATTATTTCTTAATTGATAATACATGTTATTTTCTCTTCCTTATTCTGATCTTTATAAAATTTTACTTTTAAGATTATTTTTTGGGTTACATATGAGAAAAATTGAGATTATTTGTATATTGTTCTTATTAGACATAATATCATGAACAATTAAATGATATTATTTAAAATTTACCTTCTTTGGAATTGCATGAGAGCTAACAATATTAATGTTTCCGGTTTGACTTTGTGTCGAACAAAATCGAAAATGTGTTGTTATGGTGCAAGTTAAAAGTAGGAGTAGTTGAAACTTGAATGTGATAATCCATTGCATTTAGTTGGAGAAGGTTGGTGAGGTGACGATCCTATCAATCTATCCATTTGTAACAGCGTTTTGTGTTACATCAAAGGGTTCTTAATTCACCAAATTGCACGTGACAGATTTTCCACCAAATCACGGGTTCATCTATCTAGTCCTTAAACTTTAGGCCAATGGTGGCCTACCTAGCTAACGGGGAAGGGAAACCAAGTAAAATTAATATTGGAGCTTTACACTTTGAAATATCTTTATTATAATAATATTAAGATATTTGCTTTTAAAAATATAAGTTACTTAAAAAATTATAATAGAAGAGCTGTTTATTGAAAATAATATTTATATTGCTTATTTTCGATTATTAAATTATAGGTCACTCATTCAAAACGTCAAATTGTGTTTTTTTGCTGATAAAAAAAATTCTTGATGATATATTTTTTAAATACTTTTTATAAATAAAAAATTTCATTCACGGCATTTAATTATTCGACCTTTGAAAGATGTTATTTTTACTTTTGCATTTTGCTTAAAATTTGATTCCTAGCTGACGTTAGGCACACGCTTACATACAAATGAATTAAAAAAGAACACGCACACATTAGTACATTACACATACACGAATCCATGCCCGTGGGAAATTATATAAACAAATAATTAAGAATTATGGGGTTTTATTATTAGAATTTTATTGAAGAAAACTTTATTTTTATGGGCAAATGTTAATTATATTGTTAGTTAGATAATTTTTGTTAACAGAGGGATTAAATCAGTAATTTTCTTTCATTTTTTTAACAACCCAATCAATCTTATATTTTCAAAGAAAACTTAAGTTTGTAGGATTTTTATTTTTTTCAAACTATTACACTAATGATATAGATCAAGTAAAGGCTTTTTTATTGTCTTAAATTAAGTAAAGTAGTGACTAGATATATGTCCATTCCAACACCCAAAATAATAGTAATAATCGTCACATAAAATAAAACTCAGAAGAAGGGAATAGCAGCATCCTTGGAAGTGACTGATGTGTACTAGGAGAGGAGAGGAAGGTTGGAGAGCTGGACGTGGGGATCTCACATTAATAACAATTAACACTTCATTGTCCCACATCAAACTGGTACCAAATTTAACTAAGATTTGGATCCCAAACCTTAGGGCATGGTAGTTATGATAGTCCAATTGCATTAAACTCACTCCCATTTTACCCTACCTGGGTAGGGAACACAACAGTCCAGCCAAATTAATCATTGGGTGTTTTTTTTTTTATCAGAAGGAGAGAAATGAGTGAGAAATTAAATGGATAAAAGTAGAAATGAGAGAAATAAGGTGAATAGGAATAAGTGATTATGAACTTTAGGGTTTAGGAATAAGTGATTATGAACTTTTCGATCTAAAATAATTATCATATAAAAAAATTGATCTCAAAATATTTATTATTTAGTTTTCTTAATGTAACATTAATTATTCTTTTTTATTTATATATTTTATAACATTAATGATAAGGACAATAAAAATTAAAAATAAATTAATAGTGATAGTGTTAATTTTGTAAAATTAATATTTTCTTTCATTTATTTGTTAGTTTCTCTTGATAAATCTAAAACAAGACAACAACAATTAATATGAAATGGAGGAAATATATCATAGTATGTCCCTTTGGGTCTTCTAGTTTACCTTAAAATATCTGTTAACCAATAAATCATTATTCTTTTCCCAGTAATATTCTCATTTTATTATATTTCTCCTAAATGTTTCAATGGATTCATAATTAGATTCTGACTCTTAAAAAATATATTTTTGTCAATATTTTGCCTTAGTAATTTGAATATCCCAAACATGATGCAGAAATTTACAGAAGTCATCCACATAAATTTAAGGAGAAATTGTACAGTACACGAATTTTGCAGTTTGGTGTCAGGACTGTAACTTCTCTGAGAGCTAGTGTTTCTGCTACCAGAGACGAAAAGGCTTTAATTCTATGAGCAAAACCCGTAACAACACTTATTAGTTCAACATGCCTCTTCTTTCGATTGTGAAAATTGGACCTAGTTTTCTTTTCTATAAGGAACTCTTTTCCATAACGCACCAATCTTTATCTACTTTTGTTAACAAGACAAGACAAAGAATAGATCCCGAGATTGGCCCAAAATTTGTCAATCCAATATGTTCAGTACTCCAAATGCTTGCGTGGGAGTGAGTGTGTTCAGGAGGAGGGGTGGGGGGGTGGCAAAGGGTTTATGTTCAAAGCATTTCTTTTGGGCTTCTGACCCAAATAATTCCTCCTAACGATTCAACCCATTTCAAACAATCTGTAATAGTGTTATAGGGTATGATTTCTACACTTAAATTAATACTCCCCAGCACAACATGAAAACATTTTTGTATCAATATATATTTAAAGCACTCCTTAGTTTCAATTTCTTGTACAATTTTATGACTCAACTTTGTAAGATTTTCTGGTTGCTTGGAACCTTGTACTCATTATGAGATGACACATACTTTCAGATAGATGAATCAGAAGACAACGTTGCATGGAAAGCAATTGGATACTGCGGACCTGATCCAGAATTCAAAGCTCGGTTGAAGAGCCACTTTTTAGATGGAACATCTAAAGGAGGACAAGAGGATAAGGAAGATGAAGATGCTGAAGAGGTGATAGGACCACTTTACAAAGGTCTAGTCCATCTCAATTACCCACGAGACATCACTGCAGATGCTCTAAAACGACTCGGATTCCCTGTATCGGTCATCCGTCAGAAGCATAAAGCTGCTGCAAACTTATCATCTCCTTCTTTGGTGATACAATGTGATGCAGTGGTGGTTGGTTCTGGCTCAGGAGGTGGAGTGATAGCTGGTGTTCTTGCAAAAGCTGGTTACAAAGTGTTGGTGTTGGAGAAAGGAGGTTATTCTGCTAGGAACAATCTTTCTCTTCTTGAAGGACCAACCATGGATCAAATGTACCTCAATGGTGGTCTGGTTGCAAGTGATGATATGGGTGTGTTCATTCTATCAGGATCCACTGTTGGTGGAGGGTCAGCAATCAACTGGTCTGCGTGCATTAAAACCCCTCAGCATGTGTGCAAGGAGTGGAGTGATAAACATGGTCTAGAGCTGTTTGAGAGTGAACTGTATAGAGAAGCCTTGAATGCTGTTTGTGAGAAGATGGAAGTTCAATCTGAGATTGAAGATGAAGGATTCAACAATGCAATACTAAGAAAAGGGTGTCAAGAAATGGGGTATCCTGTTAGTAACATTCCTAGGAATTCTGCGGCAGATCACTACTGTGGCTGGTGTTGCATGGGTTGTAAGGATGGGAGGAAGAAGGGTACCTCAGAAACATGGTTAGTGGACTTGGTGAAATCTGGCAATGGAGCAATTCTTCCAGGTTGTGAGGCAATAAAAGTCTTGCACAAGAAAAAGGAAGGGAGGGATAGAAAGATTGCGCGTGGAGTGGCTTTTGAATTTGAATATAAAGGGACTAAAGACATTTGTGTGGTGGAGTCCAAGGTCACAATTGTAGCATGTGGAGCACTGAGTACTCCAGCATTGCTTAAAAAAAGTGGCTTGAGGAATCAGAACATAGGGAGGAACTTGCATCTTCATCCAGTGGCGATGGCTTGGGGATACTTCCCAGATGCACCTGAATCTGAGGTGTGGCCAGAGGCATATAAGAAGAGCTATGAAGGAGGGATAATGACAGCAATGTCAACTGTTGTTGCAGAGTTTGAACAATCTGGATATGGTGCAGTGATCCAAACACCTTCATTGCATCCTGGTATGTTCTCAATTGTCACACCATGGACTTCTGGAATCGATATAAGAGACCGAATGCGAAAGTTTTCAAGAACAGCTCATATATTTGCACTGGCAAGGGATCAAGGATCAGGGACTGTAAAAGCCCCAGATCGTATCAGTTATAAGCCGGCAGGTGTAGATGAAGAGAATTTAAAGAAAGGAATTGAGAAGGTGCTGAGAATTCTGGCAGCAGCTGGTGCTGAAGAAATTGGGACACATCATAATAAGGGAAGGACCTTAAATGTAAAGCAGGTAAGATATCATGAGTTTGAGAAATTTGTTAAAGAGGAAAGTTCAAGGTCATTGACAGACCTTACAACACCATTGTGCTCGGCACATCAAATGGGGAGTTGCCGGATGGGTTCTAATCCAAAGCAATCAGCGGTGAATCAGACAGGGGAGACATGGGAAGTGGAGGGCCTTTATGTGGCAGATACAAGTGTCTTCCCAACAGCATTGGGTGTGAATCCAATGGTTACTGTTCAAGCTATTGCTTATTGCACAGCACAATCTGTTGTTGAAGTACTTAGAAGGAAAAGAACTAAATGAGAAAAATAAAATAAAATCTTTTGCTGCTTCTGTTGCTCCAATGGTACTGAATATTCATGGCATTGGGCAGAAAACTTTGTTCAAATAATAATTGTTTGGTGAGAAAAGCAATGGTTGAAATTTTAACAACTTCATGGTTTATTTTATATTTTGTGCATATATTTTCTTATAATCTCAACTGCTGGTTTTTAAATCAATGGCTATTATGTATTTTATCCGGTAAAGTGCACTCCACACTTTAGAGGAGTCACATCCTTTTAGAAGAGCAGTTCTATAACTCAGTAACAACATTCCAGTCTTTTCCATGGCCATTGCTGTATTCTGGTTGAAACCTATAAGGCTTTAACACTCACCTTAAGTACAGCTAGTACTTCCTCCCCATGAATGGAAAGGTGATCCAAACGATCTTCATCATGTCCTCATATAACACTAATTATATTTTTGACTCCTACTTATCAGATAACAATGTAACATGCACAAAAGGGGCATCAAGAATTTTCTCTGACACTAATAACAACCTGGTCCATCATATCATTAATTTATAGCAAAGCCTATTGCTTTGGTTTAAAGCTTGTTAAAAATATGAAATCAACTTTTATCATCTATTTACAGAGAAAGCAAATCCTTTCCAAGACTGCCCACTTTAACCTGCATGAAATTTACAAACTCTACAAACAATACCATGAGCAAGTGAAAATATGAGCAGTGTTTTAGAAATTGAATCTTTGCCATCATAACTTCAAAATAAAATTTAGGTTTTGAAGGGTAATATAACTGGAGTAAGCAAGAATTACTCATAATCTGCAGACACTGGCAGGAAGCTAGAAGCTGTCGTCATCAAGATATATAATCTTTTTTCCAAAAATTTTATCCTACAGTCCTCAAAATCTAGGAAAGAGCCTTCAGATCAATACTTATTTTTCATGCATATCCAGTCAGACCTAAAAGCAACGCTGAATTATTGCAGCACAGAACCAACAACAGCCAGAAAAAGTAGAGAGGCATGATAGTCAGGCTCCTATTCTCATCATAAAGTGACAACATCACATATTCTCAATAGCATCTCTTTCACAAAATAACAGAATCACTATCAAAAGAAAGCAAACATCATATCAGCTGACTCAACATTAAACGGATAATGCACAACAATATTCCTCCCCTCTTAGACTAGTTAGTAATATTGTTGTCTTTACACAACATTGTCATTTGGTTTACATGAAGTCTGATTCTCCAATTATCTTTCATGGATATCTGGCATTGTGCCAGACATTTTATTAAAAAAGGAAATGGTATCATGAAAGCACTTCAGATCAAACAAGGCAAAGTTCCCAAACAAATGTTCATGTGAAGGGATATCAGCAGCTAACTAGGATAAGATATTCTTTAATGTGGTAACAGCTAAACCCACAAAACCTCAACAAAATGTTTAAAGACACTCTACAATGCAAATATATAATCTCCAACCTCAGCCATTTTGCAAAGTTTGAAGAAAATAAAAAATAAAAAAGTTCGTTAATTACCAACCAGTTGCAATGTGGAACTACTTTTTTTTTTTTTTACCTTCAAATTTCAATAAACAAATAAGGTAAGCAATCCTAACTAGGCAGCACTCAGAAAAAGTAATCCTATCTGTTTTTTGGTGAATGATAGGATAGGATTGGAGATTCGTGAGGGGCCAGTACCATTGAAACTTGATTAAGACTCTCACAAATTAGAATCTAAGTAGCACCATTTGATAACTTGATACCCCTGCAATCGTCATCAAACAAGAAAAACATTTTTGAGTTCGTTTTCTTTCTTTCTGGGAAGGTGCAGGAGGAAGAAAAGCACAGCGTGACCCAGATTAACATGGAAGGAAAGAAAAGGCATAAATTAATATTCCTCCAGAACCCATTTGCAAGGTTTATTGAAATTTTAAATGCAAGTCTCAAAAGCGAAGAAAGCTATAATTTTTAACGCTGCGAATCCACACGCACTTTAAATTGGGAATAGGGTTTCAACAATTAAACAAATCCAAGTCAAATTGAAATGGAACTCACGATGTCTTCACAGGAATCGAATCTGGGCCTTTAAAAGAGTGAATATTTGAGGAAACGTCAAAGAAAGAGCCTCAAAATCAGAAGAGGGTAATCAATGCCAATTACAATTAGCAAAGGTAACAACTTTGGCACCTTGGTTTTAATTTTTAATTAGTTTTCCAATTCATGTCAATGTGGCCCCACATAACACCTCAAAGAGATAAGAGACTTCTATCTGTCATTTGGGTTTAAACGTGGTGGGAATATAGACTTTTCTTTTGTCTTGAGAAGTGGCATAAAGAGAACCTTCACCGCATAAACCGATAGAAATAGAAGACTAGAAGAGAAGAGAAGCCTATCTACAAAAGTGGCATGTAATTATATAGTACTTCATTTTGAGGGCAATTATATACATTTACTAATTATTAATATTTTAATATAGATAAAGTAGAGAAAAATAGGAAACCTCCTTGTTAGTCCTTAGCATCACCATTGTGAAAATTGACCATTCTAGACAGATAATTGTTGTTGTGTACATGTTACAGTATATAATAATAATATTTTGTGCAATTTTCGGTGTCTATCTCTATTGCCATTTCAGCAAGCGGTTGACCAGCTAAAAACAAATGGAAAAGGTTTAGCTGGTTTTTCCCAATTCAGGATACATGCAGTTAGGAATGGTATCTCCTTCAAAACAATGATAGACATATTGGGAAGGAAGTCTCAACTACTACTACTACAAAGGAAGGAACTCAAACAAGGCACCAAGTCATGTTTCTATTTGAGTAGCTTCCAAGAGTTATTCCTTCCCTTTTCTCTCTTCTCTGGTGTCTTCACAGAAACAACCACCCCATCATGATGGAAAGTCCTCCTAAATGCAAACTCACATTCACATTAATCTTCTTCATCGTTGTCTCCCACTCTCTTGGCTTAGTTTCCTTCACCTTGTGCATAGCCTCCGAGACTAAGAGGAACAAGGTGTATAATGTGTTGTTGCTTGTCTACACTTGAATTTATTAAGACTTTTGCAGTTAGGAGATTTTTGCTTCTTTTTTTTCTGAATTATGATGCTTTGTTTGTTTTGTAGAAGGGGGATCTCAGATGGAATGGGAAACTATGTCATTTACCATCAAGTCCAGCATTTGGATTGGGTATTGCATCTTTGGTTTGTTTGGTTTTGTCCCAAATTGTTGGGAATTCTATATTATTCAAGACTTATTGTTCAGGAGGGAAAAGAAACGCAAAGTGTGAGATCCCTTTCGTTGCCAGGATTCTGCTTTTGATCTCTTGGTAAGTTAACAATCTTTTGCATATCTGTTGTTAGTTGTTAGCACATCACATTCAACAATCCCAGATTAAGGAAACAGAACAGTTTGCTTGCTTACTTATTGGCTTCTACATTGTCATCATTTACCCAATGGAATTGACATATTTGCTCTAAAAACAAGTTTGATTTTTGTAACCACATCATAGAAAGTGGACAGACCACCATCCAATCTAGTTGTTAAACCCGAATTTTCTTTCTTCAGGTTTGTATTGATTTTGGCAATTAAATCAAGTCTATCATTTTCAGAAACTGTGTGCCATGTGGTTTGCCATTATTGGCCACAGGTTGGCAAGTTTGAATCATTTTTAGGACGGAGACTGCATAGCTAGAAAAGTAGGGGAGGGGTGGAAATGAGGAATTAACATAGTCATAGACAGCTGGTCTGTTCTTCAAATATCATAACAGAGATTACCCCAATATGGGGTGACATGATTAACAGATTACCTTGTCCCTTAAGAATATGGTTAATGGCACATTGTCAGGATCACCCAAAGAAAAATGTTGGGATTATTATAGTTTTGCCTTTGGATTTTGGAACATTACTAAATGTAGGTCTAACATTGGTATTGGTCATGTTTGGCAGGCTAAGCTTTGGAATTGCAGTTATTTTATTAATCGTTGCCACAAGCATGAGCAGAAGGCAGGCCTATGGGGAAGGGTGGTTGAATGGTGAGTGCTACCTTGTCAAAGGAGGGATTTACGTTGGTTCAGCCATATTGATCCTAGTTTCAGTAGAATCGTTAATGGGTTCAGCTTTGTTAACAATGAAGACCAATGAAGAAGCAGATCAGGGTAACAAAATACACGCACAAACGGAACGGGGTGACACTTGAGATTAAAGAATAATTTTATACATTGAAATCATAAAGTAGAATGCAGAGTGGGAGTTTTGATGCAAATCAAGAAAGCTATAACATCAACTACTCCTAAAAGAGGCCTCACAAGTTGGCATAGGGAAAGATTCAAGCCTACAATACAATCTGTTTTGTCATAATGTGCTGAGGAATAACTATTTTTTTCTACTTACATTATACGTAAGAGACATTTTCTTTTGTACACATTCTCTCCGAGGTAGTAACTGCCTCATATAGGAACTCATTTTGGATCCACCCGCATAATCAATAATTGTTTTGTATTTTATTTTGTACTCATAGTTCTCAACTGCTCAGTTGCAGAAATAGTGTTATTTAATTTTTAAACAATTCTACGAGTTGCAGCCATTGTTTTATTTAATTCTAAACAATTCTACGGAATTCATCACAGCCTAACGATTGCCAGCTTTAAAAAATCACACTTCTCACAAACCATAGGTGGAAGCTCTAGGAATAAAGAGAAGTTTAGCACTCTCCTGGCCGCTTAGTATAAGATGCTATCGGGGAGCATGTTGATTATATAGCAATTTAATATGATTTCAGATTATGAGTATTAAATCACTAGTTTATATCTAAAAGTGAATTACGATGTTACATTAGTTTCTGAAAACAAAATCAAAAAGTCAAATAAACCCTTAAAATTTCTATTAGTTTTATCTAAGTTTCTATATTTAATCATTTACTGTGATTTTAGTCCCATAACATATGTTAATATTACTTAGTTATATTTTTAAAAAAAAATAGATTATTGTGACTAATGAGATACACTTTCAAAAACTTGTTTATAATTTCCTTAATTGTAAAGACTATTTTAACAATACACTTTTAGAGAAACGGTGATTTACTGAACTCGTGGCAGTAAAATGAGAAAAATCCATGACAGGATGTGGGTCATCCATCAGCACCCCATTCCAAAAAGTCCTTACTGTTTTTCTTGTTAAGAAGACTGAAGATCAAGCGAGAGTGCGAGACACGTACAATGTTGCCCTTTTTTCAATAAAAGAGATTAATAGAAAATCTAGCCGCCCTTGTCGCAAACGCCAGCTTGACTTATTGCAGCAAAGATCGGTGCTTACATAGATTAGATTAGACAAAATAACATTATCATTATCAATAATATAAATGACAATGTTATCATCTACACATACATCACACATTCTCTCAATCACCTCCGTTGGTCCCCTCCCTTTTCATCATCAACACCATTGCAGGTGATTGGGAGATGTAAAAATAATGCTAGAAAATAGCTTTTACCTAAATGTAATCCATGATAAAATCAATTGAATCTAAAAGAATTCCTAAAGATATAGAAAAGTGGCACATACAAACATAGTCCTGCCCACTATACGCTAGAAAATATATATGAAGTTCAGGAAACTTCTTATTTTGATTCCCAACAAAAGCAGCACCACTATGGGACATGGGATATATATTGTTTTTTTTTTATCAGCAAAGATAAAACTATATATATATTAGAAAAGTACCAGAGGTACTAAATACAGAGTTAGACACCATAAATATGGTTCCTCAATCAGGCAACATAAGTCTGATTAGGAACCAAAATATGGGAAGAAAATACATGTGATATGAACCCAAAAAACATAAGTCTTTTGGCTATATTGTACTGTAGAAATAATTATCAGCATTTTAAAAGTTATCATCATTATCATAATTCCATACATTATGAATCTTATCCTCGATAAAAATCACTAGGACTTGATGACAACGGCTATGTACGTCTCAAAAGATGTCATTTTCTTTAATAAAGGGACAGGGGGCGAGAAAATTGATCCATTATAACAGTAAGGAGTTCATCTGGCACTGATTGCTATAGAGAATTATGGACAGTAATTACTTGAAACGTCAAAAAGACCAGCTCATGAGCCCAAAAAAAACATGAACATGGCAGTCATTTGTAAGTTTGACATTCTAGCATCCAGGCATCAAAGTTCCAAAAGCATGTTAACATCATTGACATAAAGCCAAAAGATAACACAGCAAACATTGGCAAAATTGGCGGGGAGCTTTGGAAGACAGGAGTAAAACAGAAAATCTGGACACCACTAGAAAGGAAAGTTTGGACCACGCCCTCTCCCATTGTAGCCATAACCCCTTCCCCAATTATTTGAGCCCCTGAAATTAGCACCCCGTCCAGCACCATAACCACCATTAGTAAAATTAGGCCTCTGCTGGAAATTGCCAAATGTCTGAAAAGGAAACAGACAAACAATACATCAATATTACATTGTAGTTTAAGGATAATTTCATATTCTTAATGTGTTTGCTGACCTCAGTATCCTGTTTCATTCTCTCAGAGAAACGATTTTGTCCATTCCTTGATCCATGAGTCAAAGAGTTGCAAGAAATTGTATCAAAAAAGTCATCTTTCTTGTATGCAGTCTGCAAGGAAAGGCAAGAATATAAGATTCATTCTAGTTCAAACAAAATTTTCTTTACTGTGCCAAAAACTACATGCTCCACAACTTGTGTTTACTCTTTCCCTTTCAAAAAGGAAGCAAATTCTTATCAAATGGAAACATTATGAGTCCTACCTTAGGGTTTGGTATCACCCCATGACATTCTCTGTCACCCAAACTGAGAGAAGCATTATTCGCCACTCCCTCTATTTTTGTAGTTGTCTTTCCAAGAGAACCCCATACTTCATCTTTTTTGAACTTTTCATTCATGGCCTCAAAATCAAACTCCTCAGTGTATTGTGGAGCTGTGTATGGAGGCTGCAAAAATCAACAACACACCAATACTATCATATTTACATGTATATAAATATATATATATATATATATATATATATATATATATATATATATATAACTATACCAAAAAGGGAGCCAATGCATGACACTTAGTGGGGTTTGTAGAGGACAGGTATATGCAGTTTTACCCCCTGTGAGCTCCAGTTCAGAAGGCAGCAATCTTATGGCTGTGACAAGGCTTGCCCTTAGTATATAATTAATTATATTAAATTTAAATATTTGTCCCTGTAATAATAATTATTATATTTAAATATACTAGTTATCTGCCATAGTTTGCTAACATGTGATCTGGTAATCACATGCTTCTAGTTGGGAAAACAGCCCCTCTATTCACAACTCACAAGTTACGAGGCTATGTACATTTGACCCTCCTCAGACTCCACAATGGTGGGAGCCTCATGCATAAAGCCACCCTTTTTAGGTTAGGTAATCAAATTTATCCAAATTGGTAAAATAACATCAACTTTCAAATGGTACAGTGAAAAATAACAAAGTAGGTCAAAAAATGGTAAAATGAACAGTAGTCAATACCAAAGTTTGTTGATTTGTTGTCTTGATTAGTAATTGGCACATGCAAAACCCCAACAGACTAAGATGCATGCAAATGAAACCCACAAAAATTTGACTTAAATACCTATTTTTATGCCTAATTTGGAAGAAAAAGTGCAGTTTCCAGATACGACTCTGAAAACAATAGATATATTCTTCTATATATTCTAGGAAACAATCTTCACAAATCAATCAGACTACTTAAAATTTAACACTACTTGAGAAAAGTGCAACTTGTAATATTAAGCAAATTACATGTTAACTTACAACCAGAGAAGTGAGTGAACAACATCATAGTTTTGTAAAGTTTTACAAGCACGACCCAATAGGCAACGCGATGTTTTATTTGTCAATTTGGTTATGAGCAAGACATGAAATTTCAACAATCTCTTTACGAAATTTCCATTTTATTTCCCATCCCTTATAAAAGCAGAATTGCAGGTTTGAGGTAAGAATTTCCTTATCTATTACATTTTCCATCCACATCCCTTAAGATCTGCAATTCAATCCAGATTCCAAACAACATTATAATTACAAATGAACAGAAAAGCAAGGTTGAGCCATTCCTGATAAAATTTAAATTATTCCTTATGCTCCAGTTGGTAATAAGAAACACATTTTGTACGACAACGTGCATGCAATTGTGATTTTAAAAACAGACCAACAATAAGCCATACAAAAATATCCTGCACCACCCCCATAAAGAGCATATAAGCAAATTTTCTAACCTTTTGCACTGAAGTTGGTAGTGGAAGCAATGGTGCCTGAGATGCTGGAGAAGGAATTAATGCAGAGGAACCAGAGGATGTTAGAGTCAGAGAACCCATGTCCTTCTGAGTAGGGTTTAAATGTGATAAAGACAATAACTGTTCTCTAGGATAGGCAAATTGATCCGGGGTTAACAAAGAAGTTGCTGTTGGCAAGGAACCTGAAGTAGAATCTACATATGAAGGAGCAGAACGATGGACAGAATGTTGAGGATGAATTGGCCTTGGGTCAGGACAAATGTTTCCAGATATTTGAGCTTGAATAGAATTTATGTCTTGGAGTGTTGAAGAAAACTGAGGCATGTTTGATCCATCAAAAGTCATGGATGGAGAATATGACACAGGTGTCTTAGTAGACAAAAGGGATGGAATATCAAGAGAATCAGAATTTTTTAAAGAGGTAAGAGAAGGTGAATGAGTCTGATTTACAAGAGAAGTCATGGCAGAAGATACAGGTAGACCATACTCTGATAAACCTGTCCATCCCCCGTTTATAGGTACCTGAGTTTCTGCATTTTGCATCTGATTCTGCACAACTAAGGATGCTGCCAGTGATGTGGGGTGAAGAGAACTAGACTGTAGCAGAGAATGATAACTACTGCTAGATATCCCACTGGGACCTTGCCAATACATTGCTGCAGAAAAAGATGGATGACTAGCAACTTGAGTAGCATCAGATAAATTTGAAGGTCCCAGCTGAGTTACAGACTGATGAGAAGGCAACCCAGAAGGAAAGGCTTTACTGGATATTGCAGGGCTATCTTGCCTTTGAATTGATTCTGTCAAACTTCTGCCACCAACTGAGGCCACTGGAGAACTTAGCAACCCAGCCACTGGAGAACTTGGCAGCTCACCCACTGGAGAACTTCGCAACCCAGAATATTCTGACTGAGAAAGAAAAGAGATAAATGATTTAAAAGAAATAGTACAGTCATTGATAAGTAGATGAGTTCAAAATACAATTTATTTTTGTGCTGTCCTTAAACACAGGTACCTGAATAACAGCTGGATCACTAAAAACCTGCTCTTCTGATTTGGAAGATGGGGTGGGTGATTTGATCTGCAAATTCTGAAATGGTGAAATTCATAAGAACATGCACAGCTTAGAAAAGTATATCTGGCATGGATAAAGGACAAGTTCTTGTGACCAAATGGTAGTTTCATTGCTATTGATACGGATTCATGTTACATTAGGTAGAGACAGAATAAGTCAGTAGCTTAAGATTACTATTTTCTGGAGTGCATTCCATTTGTCTACTCTTGGTTGTTCTAGACTTTCAGATTACATTTGTTCATTCTGAAGTTCTCAAAACATCACTACATTTAGAACTTAATATTCATCTGTTGTGGTAGAAATTATATGTCAAGCAAAAACTTCACATAGAGACACTGCACTCCATATAGAACTTAATCATCATCCACTGGTAGAATTTATTTGTTCTAGCAAAACTCGAAAGAGAGATTTGATCAATCAAACTTCATTTTAATTTCTCCGACAAGCTTTTAAATAGCCATAAAGTCATCAACCACCCCCTCTCACAACTAATGGAGAACAAGGATGCCAAATAAGCCATTAATTTGAAATCAGGCAGGTATACACTTAATGAGAACAAATGAGAGGAAAAGAAAAAACAATCTTGTTGGTGAGGGTTTTATTATATGGCACATCAGTCATCACTGACCAAAACACGATCAACCTAAAGAGGAAAATTTGTTGAAAAGAAAGATCACAATTCTCACAAGCCCCCAAAATCTATCAACTACACCAAAACCTATGAGTTTGATCAATATTGCAATTGAAACCAATGCACATCAACAGAAATGTCTTCTATTATGAGAAAGATTATGTTTAATGAAAACTTGCTGATGAATAAATGATAAGGAAAGACATTAAAACCCCAATAGCAGATCATTCATAAATTATACTGATATACTAGAACCCTGAATCCTGAAAACAAGATATATAACAGTTATACAACAACACCAACCAAGCCGTATTCAACTAGGTGGGGTGAGATACTTCATAGCAATAATCAGAAACATACCAAATCACAGCAATATTTCACATACCATATATCAGTTAAATAACAAAACTATAATTACCTTAATATCATTTCCTCGGAAAAGAATGTATTCATAAACCTTATCACTTGAAGGAACTTGTGGACCATCTTTTTTTCTCCCCTCTGTTCCATAGGATCTAACTGCAATCTCATAGTGCAAGGATTTCCATGTTAGAAAGAAACTTTCACATTAAACAATTACAACGTTCAGGAGAATGGGACTAAGACTCAGATTGCCACATAATAAACTCATCTTAGGGTTACAAACTAATTAGCCAATATCAATTTTAATTCCACGCATAAATAATGTGTAAGCATATATATTTCAAACAACAAATTACTCCACGCAGACAAGGATACTCATACCATAGCTTACCTACATAAATGAATTTTAAATCAATACATACTATCAAATATCAATAGCTCATAACTCTGCTGTTTATTTCATTTGAAAAAAAAAATGCTGCAATATGTACAAATACCCAATTGCCCATAAGGCAGCGATACATGCATCTTTTAGCAAATATAGTTGTTTTTTTCATGAGTCATGACTAGGACAAAAATTAATCATCATCAGTGGAATGAGTGAATTGGAAGAGGCCATGTTTAAGAATAGTTTATCAGAAAAAGAAACCATGTTTTCCATAACGTAAAGAAATCAACATAGGTCCCTCCCTGTCCTTCTAACTCAACCTCACAAAACCAACTTGTAAGGTGAGGACAGCTCACTCTTTATAAGCTCTATTTAAGCCATATCTCTAGTTGATGTGGGACTAAACACCATCCATGAGGCTGCAGTTAAGGCAGTCCTCAAAGAGGCCACAACAAAAATGGGCTAAGGGTGACTGCAATTAAGGCAACTTTCCAACATTTACAAAACGAATAGAGGTGGAAATGCTGCATGTGTACCCTACAAAAGAAGGTGTAGAGTGCAGACAATAAATTGATGGATATCAGCAGTCTAAAATGTCATAGGATTCAGACAAAGGCCAAATTGTCAAAAGGAAGAACGATATGAGTTAGCATGATTGTGCTGTACATTTCTGCCCTAGGAACTAGGACAATGACAGTGTCTCACGGTTCAAAATTATATATCAAAAAAGAAGGAAAAATCATGTCATCATCAACCTATTAATTCTGCAATCTCCATCCATCATCAGCATTTTAGGCATAAAGCCGGTACTAATAACCTAACCAAAATTTATTATATGTATTTCCAAATAGTATCACCAAGGTTTTTAAATACGGTCCACGACCGCAGTTTTGGCTGCAATACTAAGGTTTTTGGAGTGTTGCGACCACAATTGTAGTCACATCAGCCACATTTGTTCACAATTTCTCGAGGCCACAATTTAAAACCTTGTATCACCATTCACCTGCAGCACGCTCCGTTTCTGGAGTCTGGAGCAGCAGATTGTGCATTATCTTGGGTTCTAATTCCATTATCAACCCAAACATACTCAATGACTGAATGGCATTCCTCTTGGCTAAAACTTTCAGCTCAAAAAAGTAAATCCATTGATATCTTCTGAGACATTTCATTTCAAACAAGCAGAATAGCCACCACGACCGCTCCAACCATATATTTATCCTTTTTCCAATCCAAATATCATCCTACCTCTAAGCTAAACCTAACATTCCATCATGAAACAGACGTTAAACTTGCTCTAATTATCAAACCATCAATGAAAACATTTTTCATCCTATTCCTATCAATTCCAGAGTCAGAAAACGAAGCTCTAAACCATCCAAATTAATCAAACAATGAACCGCGGTACCGTCGAAAATCGCAAAATGGAAACATACGGTGGGTTCCGTTACACATTTACGTAAACGGCGAACAAACGTACCGTTCTTCAAGCCGATGGTGGAATCTTGAATGTTAAGGAAATAGAGAACGCCTTCGTAGCGAATCTCGCACTTGGAAATCAAGCTTATGAAGCAACCAATGAAAGATTCCGCGGAACTGGACGAAGGACCGTTCGCGCCGGATTCGGTCGCCATAAGGTGTGGAAGCGATGGTACGGAAATCGAAGCGGAAGCAGGTGGAGGGAAAATGAAATAGAAAATAACGGTGGAGGGAAAATGAAGGGAGAATTGGGAGGTGTTACGATTCGAACATTAGGGTTTATCTTTCCCTCGCTCGCTCGCTCGCTCGATCGATCGGAGGCTTAAACTTAAATGGTTGTCCCTCGCGCGGGTGTTGCGTTTGTGAAAAGTTGAGCTATGTTTATGGGTCGCAAACACGAAGAAGAACTCCTTGCTAGGCGATAAAAAGCGGGCTTTCCTTCCCGCGGTGTACCTCCAAATAAAAGTTTACTAAATATACAATTAACAGGATGTACGTCTTTTCCCCAAAAATATATTTTTGGGAAGCAACAATGAGTTTTAAATACGATTAATTTTATGATCAATT
Source organism: Glycine soja (assembly GCF_004193775.1). Lineage (NCBI taxonomy): Eukaryota > Viridiplantae > Streptophyta > Magnoliopsida > Fabales > Fabaceae > Glycine > Glycine soja. Next base: position 49,549,151 of record NC_041002.1, read on the forward strand.
GAAAAGATTAGGTTTCACCAGAAAGTTAAAAGTCCTTTTATAATGGTTGAACAAAAAAAATTATTATGTATGTGTGTATTGATTTATTTTTTTTAAAAAAAACTAAGAATGTGCATGCTATGATTTCAATATAGATTTTTCTAATAAATGGTCAAGTGTAATAAAATGGTTTAATTAACATATCGTTATATTTTAACTTTAAATGGACGAAAAGAGATGAGATTGAAGTGAAATAGTATATAATATATAATAGAATACAATTCTTGTTTAATTATTTGAATATGTTATGATGCATTTGTTTGGTGTGGGCTCTTTTTTATGTGAAAATAAAATCCAAAATAAATTTGTATTTCATTTGTTTAAGTGAGGAAGGGACAAATTAGAGTATTGAGATATATTCCAGTTTGAATAGATAAGTACAATATTTGAGAGATGGGAGGAAGGAGCACCACTTTTACAATTTCACAAGGTAATCATTGTGAAATTGCATTTGCTATTTTGTTAATAAATAGATTAGGCCAAAATATTGTTTAGCAAATTTGGGACATCTTGTTCTTCAAATTGAACAATTGGATTGTTAATTTATTGTTGTGATGGTAGATATTATGCTGACATTGCATACAAATTTTATAGCTCTTTCATCTTTATTTTTATACATTCTTGCTTTAGTTGTTTAATTGGTCGTTGAGCACAACTTGTATAGTTTTTAAAACTCTCCTGTACACCTTTTTTCATCATAAATGGGGTTTGATTGTGTGATTTGTACCCATAGTTTTTACCTATAACATTGAAGGGTTCTATGTTAAAATCTTGAGGTCTCTTAACTTATGTGTGCTATTCAAATTTTTCCATATTAGAATGTTTTTCACAATTTCTTGTAAGTGTGAGAGCTTCGTTGCTCATTGCCTTTGTGTTTTCCTTTCATTAGAATGACATCATAACTCTTTGACTTTGGATATGTTTAACTTGAATGTTGGAGGCAAATACAAATAGGATGGTCTAGTTGAATGACATTGATTATTACTTATGGAAAGGGTGAAACTAAGGGTTTGCTATTTGTAAAAGATATGTGTATTCATGTGTTTGCTACTCATCAACTAAATTTCAAGCTTGATAAAAAAAAATGGGATCTTAAACATAAAAAAAAATATGTGGTTTTATTTGATAAATGTTTATAGTCATTTCAAACATGTGCAAAAACATAATGGGCGCAGATTGACTCATTATATGCCTATAAGTTAATGAATAATAAATTGTATTTATTGTTTTCTTGACTAAAGTCAAAATATAAGAAAAGAACTTTTGTTTTAGATCACTTGAACGAATCCCAATGGTTGATTGATTAATTGTAAAGGTGAACATCAAGCTTGATTATGAATTTTTTAAACTATGGTGATTGGTTACAAACAGGCATGGCAATAGGCCCGACTCCCTAAGTCCTTCCTGTCCCCATCGAGGTCTAAAAATTAGACTCATCCTCGGCCCCACTTGGGGGTTAGGTTTCCCCGCGCCTTGATCCTATCTTCTTCTATTTTATTCATAGAAATAGATAAAATAGGACAATTTTTTTTGGTAATTAGGCTAAATCTATTACAGTATGCTAAATTTAAATTTCAAGTAAAAATTGCATGATCTCATTTATTTTTGGATAGTTTGAAGAAATAGTGATTATGACACATTATTTACCAAGATTGAAATTCAAAGTGCATAGCAACGGATTAAGTAAAAATTATTTGCTTTCATTTATTTTTTGAGCTCAACATGAATTAAGTAAAAATTGTACTCAATTATAAGGAAAACAATAATTTTATGCATAAAACAAACATTAATCCATTAAAATTATAAGGTTATAATAGTAATTTAAAATATTTATTATACCATAATAGCAGTGACCGTGGGGACAAGGACCAGCATACCTGACCCCATCCTTCAACTCGACTTTCTCAATTGGAAAAAATCTAACCCCGATTAACTCGATTTTTCACCGTCAAAGTTGAGGTGAGTTCGAGTCAACCCTCGTGGGGATGGGTCCACTTGCCATGCCTAATTACAAATTAAGCCCCTCATGGTGTTGATTATTCACAAATGGCAAAGAGTGATGCTCTTAATGAAAAGATGAAAAAGGAAACATTGTTTTTGTTTTTTTGTTTTTGTTTCAATTTGAGGTGTTTGTCCCTCTAAATAGGAAAAAGTTAAAGAATAAAAAGGAAGTAGATGTGTTAGAGAGAAAAAACAAAAATAGGTCTAAGTCCAAGAATATGAAGTGTCATAATCATAAAATAAGAAACAATAAAAAAAATTATTTTCTTTTGAAAAAAGGATAACAGTGACAAACAAAAAGAGAAGGATTAGGATGATGATCGTGATGTTATTAGTGCCGTTGGTAATGCTTTTGCCATTTTGTGTGATTACAATCCAATTAATCTTGTATTAGATAAGAGTATGTAGATAATAGACAATGGTGATACATCTCATGTTACACCAAAGAAGGAGTTGTTCATATATTTAATTACATAGGAAAACACATGAAAGAGGTTGAAAACTTGAAATGGGTTACTTAAAAACTTTTCATAAATCTTTTTTAAACATGTATTAAAATTAGACAATTGTCTCATATAAAAAAGAAAACTTGATTTACAAAATCTAAGTTAAAATGAAGGTTATGTGATAGATCTAATTTCCTAGCAGAAAGAAATAAAGAACACATGCAAAAAATATATTGGGATGTTTTGCACCTGGAGAATACATTAAATCATTAGCAAGCCACTGTGAGTTCCACTATAAACACAAGTTTACAAGAATACAAGAATCTTAGTTAGATTGTTACAAGAGTCTTTTGGAGTTGCCTCTCCATGAAATTGAACCAAGTATTTATTCATTAACCAATACTCTTTAAACTTTTAGGGTTCTCAAAAGTTTAGCGTAAAACAGGTAACTCTAAGCTATTATCTTAGGAGTTCAAATAAGATTTATAAGATAACCTAAATGCTCAAAGTACAATGCTATAAAGAAAGATTGAGAAAATAAATGAAGCTCAGTAAAATTTAGAATATGTTGTTTTCTTCTTTAATAGTGCTGCGACTTTTAGTTTTTTGTTAACTTATTAGGCTTTTATAGCAAAGTTCAAAAGTATACATTGAGGACTTTATTTGTTTTCTAAAAATGAATGTTGGGTGACACTAAAATTATATATTAAATAAATGCATTGCCTAATTTGACTTGTATCAGTTCCTAAGATACACTTTTATTATTTTTTTTTTTTGGAGTTTTGCCATGCAACGAGTATAACTTTTTATATTTGTGCTTCAAGTTAAAGCTTTTAATATGAGTCGTGACCTATGAGCTAACCGGACTCACCAAGATTTGAGCTGGATTTGATTGCTAAAAATATAGGATTTAAAATTAAACTCTTAAAAAAATCATGTAATGCATTTTTAAGTTAGTGCTATAATTTTTTTTTTGTATATTTTGTTTATTATGGCAACATAAATTAAAGTCATTATAGATTAATTATTTCATTCAATCCTTCTATTACAATTAGAAAATAATAGGAAATGATAAATGATCTCCGTAGTGGAGATTTTTTTTTTCGATATTAAATTATTGAATACAATCATTTAGTATAAAAAAAATAAAACTAAAAGTTATTACCAAACATATAATGCTCAATGTTATTACTCCCTACTTATCATTATAATCGTGATCTTAAATTATTTTATATAGAAAAATAAATAAATAAATAACAATTTTACAAAACTAACTTTATTATCATTAATTTATTATTTTAAAAAATTAAATTTATTATTGTTAATTCATTTTTTATTTTTTAATTCATATCATTAATATTATAGGGAATATAAATAAAAAATTAATTAATGTTATATTAAAATGACAAATATTTTAAAATGATTTTTTCTTATTATATGATATTTATTATAGGACAGAGGGAGTAACATGTTTTTATAACAATTTTTTTATAAAATTTAATTATTTATTAATTTCCTAATTAATTGTATTTGTAAACTACTCCTTAGTAAATTATTGTAAACTTGTCATTTCACAAGAGTAGGTGAAGAAAAGTGGTCCATTCTGTAGACGAGTTGGTTTGGTTCATTCATGTTAATCCACCCTATCTGTATTTAGTTGGTTTGGTTTGTTCAGTTGTTCTTATCCCTCGTGAAAATCGTGCAATTTTTCATTTTATATTTTTAGGTGTATTATACTTTTTCTCGCTGCACTTTTTTTTTTTCTGGTTAATACACCTTATCTGTTCCTATTCAATCAGAGCATATTAATTACAAATAGGGTAGATTAACTTGATTTTACATTTCATTATAATTATCGTAATTATCATGTAAAGAAAAATATTATTTTAAAATAATAATTACATTAGATTTTTAAAGTAATAATTTTTTTTCACATATATCATTTATAATATTAATAATGAATTATAAAATTTATAAATATATTAGTAATAAAATAAAGGTTAATTTTATAAAATATTATTTTTTATCTATTTGTTATTATTTTTAAATGTATATAAAATAATTTGGGATTATAATTATTTTGAAACTGGGAGGGTATAATATATAAAAAAATTAATTCCACGTGCCGGGAATGAGTACTAGTGTATTGAATTTGGCGGTAAAAAAATACAAAATCACGATGAAATCAGTGATAATGACTACTCCAAACGTGGTTTTACGAGTGAGGGACCCACCTGTAGTTTGTATTCACCGAAGCCGACAACACTCTTCAGATCACTCTCATTCTCTGACACCGGGAAGCTCAAAACGACGCCGTGTGTGTTGCTGTTGCAGGCTTCTTCTCTCTCTCTTCTTCTTCTTCTTCTTCTTCTCACACATTGTTCCTTTCCTTCCATCAATCAAAGGTGGAGCAGCTGAAGACGCTGGTGGGGAGGGAGCTGACAATGGGCTCTCACCATGGCCACTCGAAGGAGTTTCTGGACCTCATCAAGTCCATCGGCGAGGCCCGATCCAAGGCCGAGGAGGACCGCATCGTCCTCCGTGAGATCGAAACCCTAAAACGCCTCCTCAACGACGCCGACACACCAAAACGCAAGATCAAGGAGTACATCATCCGCCTCCTCTACGTCGAGATGCTCGGCCACGACGCGTCGTTCGGCTACATCCACGCCGTGAAGATGACTCACCACGACGCCCTCCTCCTCAAACGCACCGGCTACCTCGCCGTCACGCTCTTCCTCAGCGACGACCACGACCTCATCATCCTCATCGTCAACACAATCCAGAAGGATCTTGCCTCCGATAACTACCTCGTCGTTTGCGCCGCGCTTAACGCCGTTTGTAGACTCATCAACGAGGAGACCATCCCCGCCGTGCTGCCACGTGTTGTGGATCTGCTTAACCACTCCAAGGACGCCGTTAGGAAGAAGGCCGTTATGTCGCTGCACCGGTTTTACCTGAAATCTCCGTCCTCCGTTTCGCATTTGCTTTCCAATTTCCGTAAGCGGTTGTGCGATAATGATCCCGGAGTAATGGGCGCTTCTCTGTGCCCGCTTTTTAATCTCGTTTCCGATGATGTTCACTCTTATAAGGACCTTGTCGTTAGCTTTGTTAATATTCTTAAGCAAGTTGCAGAGCATAGGTTGCCGAAGACTTATGATTATCACCAAATGCCTGCACCTTTCATTCAGGTTCTATTAAAATTCAACATTAATGGTCCTGTTTGGATAAATTTCTTCGTGAACACTCTAGTATAAGAAAATAAGAAGCTAAAATGAATTGAGGAAGTTAGATTTAAGTGCATTTGCTTAGATAAATTTCTACATAAACACTTTAGAAGAAATGTATTGAACTTCTCGCCTAAACTAAAATTATGTACCTCAACTTTTGGAGAAGTTATATATAAGTGCTTATGGAGAAGTTAATCCAAATAGGGCCGTTTTGTTTTTGCATGTTATTCGTTCCTTTTGCTTACATTTTGCTACTCGTGAAGATTAAGTTGCTGAAAATACTTGCATTACTGGGAAGTGGGGACAAGCAGGCTAGTGGACACATGTACACTGTGCTTGAGGATATAATTAGGAGGAGTGATTCAATGACGAACATAGGGAATGCTGTTCTCTATCAGTGCATATGCTGTGTGGCTTCTATATATCCCAATCCTAAGTTGTTAGAGGCTGCTGCGGATGTAATTGCGAAATTTTTGAAGGTTTGGTTAAATACTGAAATGTGTTTTGAGTTTACATGATACGTGACATTGTTAGTGGATTTGGTTATTTTGCTCACATGCATGTTGTTAATTGTTATGTGGGCAGAGTGACAGTCATAATCTGAAGTACATGGGCATTGATGCCCTTGGTCGGTTGATAAAGTTAAGTCCACATATTGCAGAACAACACCAACTGGCCGTCATTGACTGCTTGGAGGTGAGGAATGTTGCTCATAAAGATCAATCTGTTGTGAATTTTGATAAAGTTGAGATGATTTAGCTTTGGTGTAGATCACACCATTCGATGTTTGTTTCACTTCATGTTTCCATTTTTAGTCTGCAAGTTCAAACCATATGATGTTTAGTGTTTCTGAAATTTTGTTATTTTCATGCTGGTACCCTAGACCATTGACCATGAATGGCATGTTGTAGGAATTGCTTGTGAAGAGTAGCCGACAAATTATAGCAAAAGGATAAAATTATGCTTGTCAGTGTGTAAGAAAAATTAATTAAACCATAACACTATTGTGACTCTCACACCAGTTGTTATAGATACAGTGACATGCATATAGACTTTTAAAGTATGGTTTCACAATTCAATTTTAATTAAGTTTCTTCTTTGAACAAATCTAAATATCTTCTTCCATCAGATTAAAGCGGTTGGTGATTTTGTAAGTTCAATGCTGGTTTAAGTAATGGTATATCAATTATCGCGTTCAAATCTGTTAAATGGGTCCACCCAGAGTTTACAAAGCTGTCACTATCCATGATTGTCTAAGGGGGACATCTAGATTTTTTGGTTCATTTATGTATGAAACCAATCAGATTTTGTTTTGTTAGTTTACTAAACTAGCAATTAGAACTGATTTTTGAGAACCAGATAATTATTATAATTGGTCCCTGGAATGGGATATATTCATGATCTATTCAATTTTGTATGCTTAATATTTTTTTTGGCAAGAAATGGGGCATAATGTTGTCCATATAATTGTGAATACTCCCATATTATGTTTATCACATAAAATCACAATGCCCCCTGTTGTTTACGAAGTTCTGCATAGTTTCTTATGATCATGCTCAATTTTGGAATTCTGATTAAAATTTGGTGTATGTGATGCAGGACCCAGATGATAGTCTGAAACGAAAAACTTTCGAACTGTTATACAAAATGACCAAGTCCTCCAATGTGGAAGTGATTGTTGACAGAATGATTGATTACATGATTAGCATAAGTGATGACCATTATAAAACTTATATAGCATCTCGATGTGTGGAACTTGCTGAGCAATTTGCACCAAGTAATCATTGGTTTATACAGGTAATTGAAATAGTTGCCTCAATATTATTGATTTTACATTTTTTTGATGCATACATTCATTGATAACTAATAATATCTGGTATTATGGTTATGCAGACCATGAATAAAGTTTTTGAGCATGCTGGAGATCTTGTTAATATTAAGGTGGCACATAATTTGATGCGGTTGATTGCTGAAGGATTTGGAGAGGACGATGATGCTGCAGATAGTCAGTTGAGATCATCTGCTGTATGTTATTTTGATCATTACACTGGTTTGTTTGATATGTCCACCATGATGAAACTGAACATATGCATAAATATGTTACTGAATGGATGCTGTTTCATGTAGGCCGAGTCATATTTGCGCATTATTGGAGAGCCAAAGCTTCCATCAGTGTTTCTTCAAGTACTTTATATCCCACTTATGCTTTGGATTTTACCTTCTCGTTTTACTCTGAAGAAATTAAATGTGTTTGTTAGAATAACTTTAACTCTTTAAGTACTGATTGCAATTTGCAGGTCATCTGTTGGGTTCTGGGGGAATACGGAACAGCAGATGGAAAGTATTCTGCTTCTTATATCAGTGGGAAGTTATGTGACATTGCAGAGGCATATTCCAATGATGAAAATGTTAAGGTATTTATTAGAAGCCAACACTTCCCTAATAAGGAAAGGGGAAAAGGTTAAAACACATAATTTAGGGAGACTTTGGTTGCTTTTAATATTGACACAGTAATGTGGTATTGATTTGAGATTAGGCATAATAAATCTACTTATGTTTGAAGCTTGATGTAACTTTTCTTTCTATTTAGAAAATGCATCCCTGCGTTATTAAGAAATTAGTCAAATCACGTTACAGTTGCTAGGATTTTTCTCTTTGCTTTGCTCTACTTCTTCTACCCTATAGATCCTCTCTCTCTCTATACACACACACACACACACACACACACACATATATATATATATATTTATTCCAACTAATTCAGTCTCGTCAACAGTTTTGTTAAATAGTGGCTATAGCGTTATTGCATTGTGGAATCCCTTGAATCTGCAATTGCAATTCCATTCCGGTGTGCCTTCCACAAAAATGGCTATGTGGTTTGCCACATTTATCGTGGGCGTCTCAGTTTTGAGAAATTGATGTGGGACTGCATTTGACTTTTTTTCCACTCAGTCCCAGTGTCTCCACTCTCCCTACTCACATAAAACCTGTTAAACTTCTCCCATACGCAGACCTCTGTTCACAGCTTTATGTAAGGATCAAGGAAGGACTCTTCTACTCCTCCATCAGTGTTTATTCACCCTCTGCATCCTCCTGTCATCTCTTGCTAGTCTTTGGCCTATTGAACTTTTGAGTTAATATTATGCCAATTTTTATGCATTATTTTATTTGCATACCCTTAATTTTTGGTACATATACAATTGAAATATATCCTATATTTCAAGTTTTCAACAGCTATGTGACTTTTGCTATATGATATAGTGGATTTTTGGCTTTCCGCCATTTTAATTACATATATATGCTAGGTGTTTTGTTTTTATGTTTCTAGCATTAGTTTATATGTTGATGATGGTATGTTTTCTGGGTAAACATTGTTACATCATTCAACTATTTTTTATCATTAGTTCTATTGTATCCATCCTATGTATTGCTCTAATTTCAATATGTTTGCTTTCACAATTTCAAATTAGAACTAATTTTTTGCTTTTGTGAAGGCTTATGCAATTTCAGCACTGTTGAAAATTTATGCATTTGAAGTAGCAGCTGGGAGGAAAGTGGATATCCTATCTGAGGTATATGCTGAAAGACTTTAGGTCAAAAATCTTTTCTACCTCATGGGCTTTCTGTGATAGTAATGAATGATTGAATTTTGAGGGCTATATAAAGACTATCCCTTGTAATGTATGCTATGTTAGCCCATCTTTCTCATCATACAAAAGAGTCCTACCTCAATAAAATAGTCTTCTAGAAGTCCTTCTTAGGCATTTTCCAATTGCATGAATGATGTTGTTTCATATCTATTTTGACCCATAAAATTTTATTTTCTATGGTTTGTAATTTTTTTGGTTGATAATCTAACATAAAAAAGTTTGATCATGAGGAATATGAGCATTAAATCTTAAAAATTTATTTTTTCTATAAATTCCCTTTAAACATTTCTTTCTTGAGTTATATATTTTTATGAATTCCAAGCACATTTTCCAATGCTAAAAGCAGCCAGTGACAATGAGATTCTCTGGCTCAACTGTTGACTATCTGATTAAAAATGTTAGAATATCTCAGACTATCTTGAAAATATTTAGAATATCTTGGCATATCTTCTGAATTATTTGTAATATGTTGAGTGTATTATGAAATCAATGAACCATCTAATTAAGGAAGCAATCTAAGGAGTTGTTTCCTGATTTATTTATATTTCCTGGTTTGTTTCCATATTTAATTAGAGTTAGTACTTATTGTATTAGTGTGATCAGGCTTTTAGTTGTAATGATACACTAGTACTTGACCAAATTATATAAAAAGGATCATTTAGTCAGCATCTTATATCACCATTTCAATCTAATAATTTTCACTATTGTAAATGATAGATTAGTTTCAAATGCCATTTTGCATATGGGTAGGATGTTCTAAAAAAAATGAAATTCCTGTCATAGTTTACTAGTTTATGCTAAATATGATTCATGTCTTTATTGGTATGAATAGTAACTCTTTCTTGTCTACTTGCAGTGCCAATCGTTGATTGAAGAATCATTGGCATCACACTCTACAGATTTGCAGCAACGTGCTTATGAATTGCAAGCTCTTATAGGTTTGGATGTACAAGCTGTTGAAACAATAATGCCACGAGATGCAAGTTGTGAAGACATTGAGGTTATTGCTAATATAAAATCTTCTCTCCTAGTATTATGATATTTTATCTGTGTTCATCTATAATGATTTACACACTTTTATGGCGTTTAATGCATGAAACAAAAACAATCAAGGAATGCCTTTTTCATGAATGAAATTTCACTTATTTGGGTGTTTAGTGCATGAAACAAAAAGTAGTCAAGGAAAGCCTTCTAAATGAACCAAATTTCAGCATCCATTAGTGTAGTGTTTCTTGATAAGATTTTCATGCTTTTTTCTACAAGTCATGTTTTTCAGTAACTGCAACAACAATTTATGGCTATTCTATGATTGATAGGTGGCTTCCTCTATGTGACTTGAAAAATGCCTAGTTTATTCTTAATTCATTAATTAAATACCATCCATCTGCAAACATCATAAGAAAAATCAACCAATCTGCTAAAATATAACTTTCTACAGTTCAAGACTTAGTTTTTGGAACAGTGTCTGAATTGCTCATTTTCTTAATGTCTTGATCATTTTCACTGTGCTCTTATATATTTCTGTCTCAATTATATGTCTATAGAACAGATCCTAATTTACATATATAGATAGAATCTTTAACGCCTGATCTGAAATTTAAGTTATTCAATGGTTGCAATCCAAGCCTTTGATTTTATCAGTTGTTACTTATAGAAAACGTAGTTGTTTTTTTTGTCAAATCCAACTATTGAAGCCTTCAATTTCAGGAAACAGCTTCACAATAACATTATACTTTTTCCTTCCGTGAAGTATTAGAGGAATTTGTCTGTTTTTTAGTCTCCTAAATCCTAATATGATGTGATTTTCATTTTATTTCTTTTTCAAGGGGAAGGATGATATTGTTGGTTAGATTTGGTTTATGTTTGCATAATTACTGATAGGAAATTGAAATGCTACTTAATAATCCAAAATATAATTTTTGAGGG